>NW_022987803.1:9138885-10466937 GCF_902827165.1 Trematomus bernacchii | reverse complement strand
TTATGAAATATTTAAGGGTTTGAAAGATACCTGAAAATGGTATCACAACAACAACAAATATTGCAATTAAATATCAAAATATGAGATCAAATAGAATTAAGAGGCCACTTGAATACACATTATTGTCAAAGAAATGTAGTATAAAAAGGTTTCACATACAGTTGCACTTACATGTCCCTGGTCGTCCAGCTCGTTGTTGGTCAGCTTGAGTTTGTCGAAGCTGACCACCTGACGCATCCACGTCTCTCCTGAGGCCGGGGAGTCAGGGTGGATGTACACTCTGGGCGGCACAGGAGAGTCCGCATTCCCCGCTACCATCCACTTAGAGCTGTGGTACACGTATCTTCACAAAACAAACACACTAGGCCGGTAAATGAACACGCTGTCGAACACGCTGTCCTCATTTCTATCATCCTTCAATGCAGCCCGTTTCACATGCGCAACGAAAAACAATCAGCAAAAAGGACAGTGATATGGAGATCTGAGTTTTCAGTATGAAGGTGGACACAACTCCTTGAAAGTTATTTATCATTCGACTCGCCTGCATATTTCATACGTGTGCGATATCCTGAAAAAGGCATAAACATTCTTATATAAAACACAACGGATCAAACACATGTTTCTTGTGTGCAGCATTTATATAAAAATCGCCTGCCAAGTCAAATCTCCACTGTGAATTTAAAGCAGGCCTGCGGTACTATTTTGGGTATCTGCAATTAAAAGGGCCTTGGATCGGTGTAAATCTCGTAGGCTGTGAGACTCATAGCCTTCAGCTACAAACCGAACTAATTATTTCCTCATCTGGCTGAAGGTGTTCATCACCTGCTGTTAAGCGTTTGGAATAAAAAGCTGCACACTCCTCTCCTCTCCTCGTTGTTGCCTGCAGCTCTGTGCGTGCATATGAACACCACATTTCTGTAATCCAGTGTAGCCTGCAGACTAGCCGAATAACATGTCCCGTGTCATTCATCACTCCACCGAACCGTGTTCACATATAAACGGACTTTGGACGTTTGAAATGATAGACCCACAGTGTATAGCATGCAAAGCCGTTGCAATAACACGCTGTTCTCTTCTGCATTATAACGGCATTTGTTGGTTTGACCTTCCAGGGTGGAGAGGTGAAGCATCCAAAAGGCTTTTTCCAAAAGGGACGACAAAACCGCCGTGACAACAGTGCGGTGCCAAGTGCCATTTGTGGAGACAGGACTAGGGTTGCACAATTGAAAGATGTGGGTGTTTTCTTAGCCTGGAACAGTGTATATGGAGTCTAAATTAAAACTAGGCCTGCTAACAAAAATTACTGTTAAGGTTCTATTGGACATGTGTGGCCACATCTGTAGGCTACCCCTATTATGTTATGTTACTTCATATTATCACTTCGATATCCCTATCACTCGTCTTTATTTTATTTTGAAATAAATTAAATGTCATAGTAATATTTATAAAAGGATTACTCTATTTCATTAACGTTTTATCATTGGCTTGCATTAGCGAGTGTTTATGTGTGTGCGCGCTTGATTTGTGTGTCTTACCTATATCGCTTGTTGTCCACGGGGATTATATCCATGGCAATGTAATACTGCTGGTGAGGGTCCAAACCCGTAATCTTCACACGCATAGCGGGGAACATCCGCCTGACAGGAAAACCAAATAAATCATCTGCATTGGAGATTTCAGATCAGCGACAGGATACATGGATTTACAACACACGGCCATTATTGCCACATAATTAAAGTCTAATAATGCACACACAAAAAAAATTGTTGAAAAATAATATAGGCCTGGAACAGAAAAAGCTGTTTATTTTTTATTTGTGTTAGGGCTGTTAGATCTTTGAGTGGTTATTGGATTATCAATCCTGCCGGAACAGCTCTTTTAAGAATATCCTTCCTTGTATAAATAGCTGCTTTCCAATTATTAGGACTCTTATGTCATTATTGTATCTTTTACATTTTTTATATTTTTCGGCAAGTTTATTATTATTAGGCTATTATGACTTATTTTCCCAATATATAGGCCTATATGCTACTAGCCAGCCATGTACTTTATCCAGAACATTATCTCATGATCTCTCTTACCGTCCAGCCTTGGTAATGATCATTTCCGTGCCTATCTCGTGGAAGCGTTTCCACAGGTCTGCTCCCTGCAGGTCCACGCGGGTCTCCTCTCCGCTGCCGGTCACCGGCCCCGTGCACAGAGCTGCAGGCTGCGGGCTCTCCAGCAGCGCGTCCTCGCTCTCTGCTGCACCGGAATAAGGAGAGAGTAGCACGTTTTAACGGTAACATTCCCATCCAGGCCAGGCTTTATTCTCTGACAAGGATATTTTGTTCTGCGAGTCATAAGACTGGACTCTGAATACAATACATAGAAGCACAAAAACAGCATGAAGAACTCCATTAGATATATTCATCAAGACTTTAAACTGTAGCACGCTATGCATTTAAAATAAAGCGCGATTATTACTTTTAAATTAAGTCCATTATTATATTAGGATACATATACATAATTTCAATTGTCCCATTACATTTTTGTAGTAAGGATGAAAAAAAAATTCAGCAGCCTACGAAACGTCCCACATTTTACTACACACTACACGTTATTTTATGAAGATAAACATGCTTATTAGCTGCCTAATGATTATGTCCATATAACTCACTCACCGAAAGCTCGTAAGGAAGATTATTATAGTCTATATCTGTCTTCAAACTAAATGCACCATACTGCTAAATACATAGTTTATTATTTTAGGCACATTTACTATACATTCACAACTGAACTCCAATGTAAGTCTCAGTAAGAACTGTATATTGTTTTTGTATGATTGAGTAGGCTTGAGTTTAAATCTGTTTGAATATTGAGGACATGTTTAGATGAGTAGTGTTTATGTGTCTCACTGCTGTTGTTATTTGTACTATTCCACACAGGCCTCGCCAGTTGGTGCACATTTATGGACATCATGCATGTGCCAAGCCAAACTAACACAAACATAAATCTCCAGCCAAGTGCATTTTACATTTTGCAGAGGATTTAAATCCTAATGTGTCAGGGCCAGTCGGTTTATGCTTTGTGCAGAGCTCTTAGCATCCTTTCCCTGCCTTTATACGCTGCTAATTGGCGTGTTTATGATTGCAACACAACTCATAAAGCGTCTCACATTAGTCACACTCACACCACTCATATTTACTAGACCGGGGCCACGGTATGATATCACATGTCCACTGTGGAGCTCTGACCAAGGCCGATCAGTGTTTTGATTCATAATCTGCATATTTTTCGTTAGGCTACTAATGAAATGTTGCTTTGCAATAGGCAGAAGACAGCAGTTGTGAGCCTGAGAAACAACAGCTGTGCTGCTTTTAATTAAAAAGTAAGCTTATTCTCAAGTGTAGGCCTACTTTAAGTTTTAGTGTTTTCTTAAAAAAAATAAAAAAGGGGGTATCAAATGCGCATGACTTTAAAAAGGCTGCATACCAGTAAAGGGCCTTAAACACAATTATAATCTGCAATTGAAGAAATGCAACATAGCCATTATTTTAGATGTGTACCGTGTATAGGCTACTTGGTCCACTTTATGGCAATGTTGCCAATTCAAGGTCCTATCTATGCAATACTTGTTATGAATTATTTCTCTCATGATCTTCAATTTTTCAGATTACCGGGTTTCTTTGTTGGTATTTACTTACGGGATCCGTCACATGCACATTCCGCCTCGCTGCCCCGGTCGCTGGTGCACGCTCTGTCGGCTCGCTGCCCCGGGCTCCCGGTTATATCGGAGACATCGGTTCCGTCCTCGTAGCCGGGGGACACGGTATCCTCTCCGGTCGTCCTGCGTCTCTTTTCTGCTCCGATCAGCGACTCTACGGAGAAGGCGTGCGCCTTGACGCTGAGCGCGCACGGGGAGCGCCGCTTCTCTGCCATTTCTCTCCGTCTCGAGACAGAGGAACGAAAGGAGGAATCAGGCGTCACGAGCTTGCAGGGAGCAAGAAAAGTTCAACACACACAGTCGCTTAAAAATGCAATCCACGATGACAGTCCGGTGCTTTCCGTGTTGTCTGTCCTCGAGCCGGACAGCAGAGGAAACAGAGGGGGCCGGCACGAGCTGTAATAATGTCTCGGTTATCCGTGAGAGCCGTGCGGACTTTTGGAGAGTGTCAACAACCGGAGCTTAGAGGAGAGCCGGAGAAAGCGACCTGTCAATCACAACGCAGAGCAACCAATCACTAGTCATCACAGCCCCCCGGAACTTTTCCCTGGTCCCGCCCGCTGTGGGGGCCGCTCGTGCCGCCTTATGTGGTAAAAGTAGAGCTGGTGAATGAATCATGTCTTCAGGCAGGGAGCGCGAGGAGCGTCTCTCTGGGGCATTGCGCGCATTTTCACACACCGGCCCGACATGCTTTGCATATCTGGCCATTAGTAGGCTACCTCCTGCACGGTGGACACTTGTGGCCCACATCCATCCTAGAAATAATCATGTATTTCTAGATGCATTTGAAATGTCTCAGATTATCATTAAAACCACCAGAGGCTAAACTCATTTGATTAAGCTACTATTAAATGATGGTCAATGGGCCATATAGACAAAAAGTCTACCAACCCAAATTGTGTTTTTTCTTCTTTGATGCATTTTCAAAAAACGAAAAACATTATTATTTTTTAAATACGTCTATGATATATGTGTTAAGTGTTCAGTTTACCATCCAAAATGTCAAGTCATTGAGCACACACTCATCACATAACAAAAGCTCTCCTTTAAGAAATTACCAACAAGCTTTATATTAAAACACACCAACGAAAATATAACAAGCTATGGGCTGAATGGATTGTGAAATATTTGAAGGCTATAATTACATCCATGACTTTAATGTGCAGACTAATTCCAGAGTTTGTTTCACATGTTCAACTGAAAAAATGATCATCGCCTGAGAAGCTGTGATACTGTGGAATAAAACTGTAGCCACAATACAGCCTATCACAAACACGTAAAGGCCGTGTTGAATGAACGACAATTATTTTTCATTATAGGCTGCTTGCTGTTAATCATATTGGTTTGAAAATATATGTAAAATATTTCAACGTATTTCAATTATAGGCCAAAGTCATGCCTAATATGTTCAGACGGGATGGAAGACACAACCAGCTGAAGTGATTTGAGAGATTAGTTGGATTCTCTTCCTGCACGTTTGGAAATAATCATCAACACTTTCATGGTCGCGTACACGAGTGTGTGGTCACGCGGGGAATGCGTTTTGGTGCGGATGAGTGAAGAGGCTATAACATATGGAGGGGGTGAACCTGGCTATAAATAAACAGGGCATTGAGGCCGTGCGTGCCTTTGTACGCGCATGCGGGTTCAAATGGATTTCTTGATGACCCTGTTAAAAAACAGATATTCTAATTTACACACTACACTGCCCACAAATCACAGTTTATTATGCAACATTTCGCATTTTAACCTATAGCAGTCAGTGCTGTATTCAACATACTAATGTATTTCTTAGCATTACTATTTTAGCTACTTGCCAAGGTCTTGACAGAATAATTTCATTTGATTACGTTAAATGCCATTAGTGGCATCCGTATTTAATTATGTTTTCCCTATTTCTTCAATGTTTCCTTCGCTAAAATCACTGAAAAGCTCGAGGCCTCTCGTGGCTCGTTGGTAAAATAAACACGTCGCCATCGTTTATTGGCATACATTCGGAGTAAATGATTGGACGTCAAGGGCAAGCTCCGTGCTCATATCCGTGTAGGTTATCAGATCAAAAGCCTTGCGTTTCACTTCCCGTGAGCATTCAAGAATGCTATATTTCTTAATGACTCCGTGAGAATTAAATCGGTTATCCTCCGTTTGAAAATGCTTATAGTTTCGATTGAACAAAGCCGCATGACTTATCTTGGTTATGCCATAAATACCCCTAAACGTTTAGATTGAACATGTTTGCTCTTTAACGTAGCCTACGATCAAAAATAATCAAACGTATCATCTATTTTACAACGTTCATATTTTCGTAGTTACATTAAGTCTATTAGCACATACAAACAAAATAGTTATACCCTACTTCAATAATATGTATGAAGATAGCTTATTTCCTTCAATGTAATGAAAAATGTCAAAAGTTGACGTGTAAGCCAGACTTTTCACTGGCCTTTCATTCAATATTACGGTTTTAAAACGGGCAATGAATGTATTGATCATCGTTCACAGAATAATTAGAAACATTTGTCATATAAAAATACAATTTGATAATTTTTTTTCTAAAGGGGAAAAATAGCCCAAAGTCTTATTTGATAAATGTTGCCATATTAGAAAGTATAATAAAAAACAAATATACTAGGCCTTAAACCCAACAAAATAATTACAATTTCACAATGTAGCTTTTTATTGACATTTAAGGAGATCCAACAATAATTGTAAATGTTATAAACATAAAGCTTTCGTGGCCCGTTTGGATAAATGGTTCGTTAAGGACTCTGTGTCTTATTAGGCCGACCATTCAATCTTCCATTTTTTAATATATACTGTTAGTTTTAACCAGTCCTCACCAACAACCACATTTTCGTTGCAACAATGTTTAGATATACACACACCTTTGTAATATGTTATAACATTGTTTGTTTCTAACGTGTCTTTCCTTTTTTGTTCTTTTTTTTCGTTAGCAGGTGCACTGGTCCTTACATAGTTTTGCAACGTGCCGTTGGTGTACGATTATTCATAGGCTCCTTTATTATAATCCCATTGATTTTAAAAAGAGTGGGCTAAAGTAAGTCCTTCCAGGAATGGAGCGATAAAAAAACATGAAGCATTTTTTGATATCTTGGAGATGAGCTGATCTAAAATCAAAATAACGTAGGCCTATCCATAGCCAAGATGACTAGCAAACATATCGAGGCATTTGGATTTTGTATCCGGGCCTCTTAAAAGATACAACATTATTTTCCTTATTTGCGGCCATGGCGACGATTCGCCGTGTAAATAAATTGCCTCTAAAAGAAATAAATGGTGGGAAACCCTCTACCCCAGACCCTTTCTGTTGTATCCGAGCCAGTCGGGCAGCAATCATTTCGGATGAATGTTGCTTCGTTTTACACATTAGACAAAAAAATTAGGTTGGGCCATATTGTAGCTATTTCCTTTTTTTCATTTGTAGCCTATCCCTCACGCGGTGTGTATTGTGTGTTAGAACTTCGTGTGTGTAGATCTGTGCAGTTCTGTTGTCTCGATTTGTCAGCACCTGAAATTGGCAAGATACACTTTTTATAAGAAGGCTGTAAGCTAAGCTGCAGTTAATTATCTGTGTCTAGTATTTTTTGTCAAAGAAGTGTACATCTCAGGTCGAGTGGCCTCCTCTGTCAACGAACTGAGCGCGTGTGCTGTTGCACCTTTGTTATTGGCTCGGGCTGTTGCTTTGATGTATTACTTACTATTCATGATTAAGAAAGGTAATTGTATTAATTCATAACGAATGTAGTTTTTTAACACATGACTTTGTCTTGTCATATTGATTGATTCAAATAAATACTTACAAACATTATAGGCTTGAACAAAAGTTATGCTAGCGAGATATTTCTTGCATTTGTTTGTCAACTAGCCGTAATTAAACGCTAAAGTGCAGGTGCGCTTTGGGTGTACGTTAAAACCCAGCCCATTTATCAAAGTGTCGTTTTAAATACATTTCGTCACGTGTAAAGGTACAGGCATAACCTACTGCGAACGGAATAGGCTGTTTATTAAAATCCTTTGACATAATTACCTGTGAGCTTTGAAGGGATGCGGGCTGGGGAGAAGTGCTTTAGCATGGGAGTCTGGGTAATACATTGTTAACAGTTATTTAGCGCGTGCTAATGGGCACGTGGATCACTGCCAGGGCTTTTATGGCGGAAGGAGAGAGAGAGAGAGAGAGAGAGAGAGAGAGAGAGAGAGAGAGAGAGGGAGAGAGAGAGAGAGAGAGAGAGAGATAGACAGAGAGAGAGAGAGAGAGAGAGACTGATAGAGAGAGCAGAGGATCTATAGAATCGAAGAGAGCGATCTCGAGAGAAGTCTCTATCTCCCTCGCAAAGCGCTCTCTGATCTGTAGATCTCCTCGATATCTCTCATCTATCTCTCTCTCTCTGCCTCTCTCTCTCTCTCTCATCTCTCTCCTTGTCTTCTCTCTTCTCTCGCTTCCTCTTCTTCGGAGAGAGAGAGAGAGAGAGAGAGACTCTTTCTTATTTTTTAGTAACGTGTCATTTTGATCTGTCATGAGGAAATTAAAAGTAAGTGTTTTGGATCTGTAGTCAAACATCTGACGGTCAGAGTGATTTCAAAAGAGAAACATGCAGACTCAGCCATCTGCCACATCCAGGGGTCCCCAGGTCACCCAAGCGCCCCACCCTGGGGGGCCAAATCCAAGGCAAGAACTGCCGGATCCCCCTGTATGGCTCCATTGGGGAAGTCATAACCTGAACTCCATGTCTTTCTGCAGTTGTGCCAACACTGCAAAGCAATCGGCCGCCAGGGCCCCTGTGAGCACATCCTGCTTATGCTGGCCCAGAGTCCCTCGTCATCCAAGTGAAGCGACCCCTGCGCTCTTTCATAAAGTTAACCTTGCATTGAAAACGTGGTATTTACTGACGTGCTTGATAGGAATTGATGGATCTATGACATTTATTGAATTTTTTTTACGAGCCAGTTCTGGTCTTGACGCCGTTTATTCAGGCCTATGTGCGCCTCGGATGTTATTCAAGTTGAACTCCTGCTCTGTCTGCAAATGCCTGTCTCTCTCACACACACACACACACACACACACACACACACACACACACACACACAAAGAGAGACACAGATGACTAAATGTCTGTGCAACAGCCTGAAGCTGCTGCACTGGCGTTGGATTCATCCTCGTATTCACTGATCAAAAATGCATTGTTGATCTGCGCCAAGTCTGTTACTGCACACCCTATCACATCATTATTTTGACGACATCAAACTGAAATACATTTAAGACGATTCTTTCACTGTCCATAAATACAATCTACAATGCCAAAAGTCAGGGTATAATAAAAAGATCAGATTTTCATTGGAAAGAAAAATCTCTGTGATTTGGACTTGTGTACGGGAGAGAAGGCGAAAGTCTAAAGTAGAACGATGAGTGGAAGCAAAGAAAAGGAGTTTTGCAATGTGTCTGTTTGCAGCCTTATGTGTAATATCCATCACATTTTAAGGTATTTACATAAACAATTTTCTGGGCATTTACCCTTTAGAAACACGTAGCATATTGGTGCTGTTTTGTAGTTTTAGGAGAAACACTAAATATCTATAGATAATCAAACATTAGTGTTCCTCTCTTCAATTCAGGATTGACTCTGGTATTGATTGACATCGATAGCTGTTATGAATTCTGTTTTTCATTGGAGATGGAGGGTTATAATGAGCTAAAGGCTTATTGTGAGATCCAACTGACATGGTTATTTGTTGGCTCATCATACAAGCAGTCTGCTGCTGGTTTAAAAGTTCCACATTTTATGGTACTAAAAAAAACGGTCTTCTGGAGATTGGCTAGTAAAAAAGTGAGAAAACTAGAACAGAGAAGAGGTATCTAGAGGTTGCTTTGTTGTTATGATTTAAAAAATAGATTAGTTTGATATTCTGGTAAATAAAATGTCTACGAAAACCCATTTTCCTTTAGCCGTACCAGGAATCACTATTGCCATAAAAACATAAAACTGATTCTGTTGGTGATTTGCCCAAAGTATGCACATTTTGGAGATTTCAGGCAAACTTATGTCTTAAGCATTTGCTGCGAAAGTGTGGTGGGGTGCTAAAACTCTAGAAAACACTATGCAAGAATGCCATACTTTCAAAATGTGTGAACGACTGTAGTATAAAAAAGGGAAGGTAATAACACAAGTTGTCCTTGACGATAATCTGTAGAATGTAGCTTTATGTAATTGACTTCAGGTCAAAACGGCTCTGCAGGACTGGCTCCACTCATATTTACCCTGTCAGCAGGAGACCAAGTTATACATATTTTCCCGGCCCATCTCAGGTCTATTAATTGCAAAGCTGAGTCGTTATTTGCGGAAGTACACTATGTATTTCTGGCATTGAACACAGTGCAAAACAGGTCCATTGTGTCAATACCTACTGCTCTTGCTGCCAGCTAACTCAATAGCAGCTCAATCCCTTTTTGAGAAAAATAAAGTTTTATGCTGTTTTATGCAACAAAACAATTCATCTCATTACCTCAGTGCCTTGAAGACAGGCAGAGTGGAGGGGGTGTAAGGGTGAATGAGAACAAGTAAGCAGGTGTTGTTTTTATGACTTTATTCCTGGGAAGAAGAGGTGAAAACAATTATTTTCTCTCATAACCCGTGAAACCACAAAGCTTCGATCTGGGCCATGTGTGTGTGTTTGCGCATGTGTGTGCATTTGGTCATCAAAGATGTTGATACCCCCATTGTTCACGGCCAAGGCATTCTAGTGTGGAGGGCTTTTGTGTGTGTGTATGTGCAAGTGTGTATATGTGGGTAGTCTATCATAATGTGTAATCACCTCCATAGTTTCCTGTGATTAGGCTGCATAATGAGCTGCTAAAAAGCACTCAGATTAAAACTATGGTTAATTAAGTACTCCAGACTTTTTTCATTGGATGTTCCCCTCTCAGTCACACACATGTGAACACACACACACACACACACACACACACACACACACACACACACACACACACACACACACACACACACACACACACACACTAAAGAGTGCAAAGCTCATCACGGAAACGCTGCAATTTGAAAATAACAACAATCATAAAAAGCCATACAAACATCTGCAGCTCGTAACTGACGTCGCAGGCCGACCCCAACACACGTGCCTCTTAAAACTGGAGAACAACGGTTATTTTCATCTCTTAGATGTTGGAGTTTTATTCCTTTCTCTTTTCTGCCTCGACTGGAACCGTTTAGGCGTTTTTTAATCAAAGAACGGCGTCTTTAAAATTGAGAGTTGGCGGCTAAGGCGTCCGCTAAGCCTTCTTGCCTGCGTTCAGTACCAAGCCCAGAGCTAACTAGCATTTAGCCAAACTTATGGAATGCTGTTTTATTGCTATATTTAAGAAATGTCTGCGTTAAAGCAAGCACAGAACATACATTTGTATATTCAACATTTTAGTACCTTGGTTCCAAAAATAATGTTTCAATGTTTTTTCCCCAGTGCGGGTTAGTATTTTTAAGCCTTTCCGAGGATCTAATTGGTCGTAATTACAATGTCTTAACTGTGGAAATCTAGAACAAACTCTAACATGACATCAAATCTTTTATAAAGCATCATGAACATTGATCAAAGTTACACATTCTCAAAAACGCTCACATCCAGAACAGGCCTTTTTTTCCCTTCTAAATTGGCACACAGTACTGCAATACACATTGTGTGCACCATAATGCAGACATCAGTGAAGTTTGATTAGCGCCTATACATTGCAAGAGTGAATTACACTTAGCTTTGCTGTCTGTTATCAATGATATTAATCATCCAGCAGCTTTTACTGTAACAGTGACTTTTCAGAGGATCACATGAGTAATCATATTTAATCGCATGCCATACAGACACAAGGATGTATTCTGCCCGATTATATATTATTTATATACACACAATAAGAGGAATTCAGTATTGACAAGTGATTAAAAACACCAATGCCAGCTTTATTCTTCTTGTTTACACCCCTAAAACAATTAGAACGCTGTCTTATAAAACGCATTATGAAACAAAAACGACTCTATCCTGTATCTTACATATTGCTTCAGTTAATGTATCATTCATGACGAGCAACGATATTTTTTAACAATAACTGCTAAACATGGGCTGTGCAAACCGAGTATTCTTGATATTCTAATATATTTAAATTCAATAGTAGCTCTTTTGTGAATCCTTTGTCTTCACCATTGTTTTTCACCAGAATCAGAACCATCATCACGTTTATTGCCAGGTACATAAATATATAAAGTCCCTCAGTATGTTTCGTACATACACATTGCATGCACATGTTTGCACAAATGTGTTTGCACGTGTATACATATGTGCACATGTCTTTATTTGTAGCCATATAAGCGGCAGTGATACAGCCTCGGGGTGAAATGTGTTTTTGATATAGAGTCTCTTCCTCTCCCGGCATGCCTCTAATACTCTCCCTCTTCCCAGGATAACAGGGTCACAGCATGGAGACCTCAACGACTCCACACCTGGAATAACACCACCCAGAATATCCGCTCTGCTCCGCCTGTGAGCCGGTGTGTGTGCGTGTGCGCAAGTGTGTAAGTGAGATAGTAAGGGGAAAAAAGAAGAGAGGTTTATGAATGACAGAGGAGGTCGTGTGTTGCAGCCGAGTCATCTGTCTCGCTAATTCCTTTTTCTCCTTCTCTCTCTTTGACACATACTCAGGCACAAACTGAGCCCTCTGGTGTTTTTGCGCGATGGCCTGTTATGCAGCGGAGGAAATATGAAACACCCCGAGGCATTTGTCGGCGGTCAGTTGTGTGTGTGTGTGTGTGTGTGTGTGTCCGTGTGCTCTTTCGTGTTCGCTACAGGCTACATTTTAAACTCGCAAAGCAGCATGCGTCACTCTTCCCCCCCAGATACGCCGCTGAGGTCTGATTAATAAAAGATGAGTTTAGGGGAAGTATGACTGTTTTGATTCCCCCCTTCTCTCCCTCCATGGCAAGAGGAAAAGACGGGATGAAAAGAGTGGAGTGAGAGAGGGCAGGGTCCACTCTGATCACCCCAGGACCATACTGTGAATGGGCCAGAAAGAGAGAAGGAGGGATGAAGTGAGGACACAGAGAGAGAAATTCATATATCCACCACTGTTTGATGCATGTGGTGTGCCTCTGTAACTATAGCCCTCTTTCTTTAGCTTGCAGCCCCCTCTCTTTCTCCCATCACTCCCTCTTTTTTTTATATCCCTTCTCTTTGCCCTCTTCCTGCTGATCTGTGCCAACCACCATGAAACCACCGCCACATTAGAGCCTTTAACGGGCACTGCCTGGCATCCTGCTCTGTCCAAACATATTATAGCCCAGTCGTACACGCCATGTTGGTGTGCGTATATATGCGTTTTATACAGTTTCTGTATTCACAACTATAGGGTTTCCCCATATATTAAGGGCTGGGGGATACTTTTCATCCCTCGCAAAACTGCCACGTGTCATTGTGGCTTCAAATAAACTCGGAAGATGTTGACTGCTTCTAACAGATGGAGGGAGAAAGGAGGCAAATAAATGGTCAACATGTACAGACAGAGGAATTGTATTAAAGCCGAAGAATTTACTAGGATTATGGTTATGACGGATGTTTATAGAGTGGAATATTATTATGACATTTCTTCTCTATTCCGTACTAATACAGTATTATACAATTGAGCAGAGAATAAGAATTGTTCATGAGGCTTTTTGGCCTTTCTTCTGCCCATCCATCCTTTCATCATTTATCGATCCATCCCTCCATTACTTTTCTGTTTTTATTGGGCCATCTGTGCATGCATCATTCATGTAGTTTAATTTGAAGAGATGTTGACTATATTTTGCCCGCACACCAGCTGTGACACTGGCAGGCCTTCACTCAAAACCCCTTTAATTACTCCAGAAAACGCATTTTCACACAGTTGGGGTGTTGCGGTGTATGAGTGCGTAACTTCACTCTTTCATCTTTCACATGGACTGACCATCTGAACATTGTCTCACACCCAAATGTATGCCCATGTGAGGATTTTATGATTTGTTAATGAGGCTGTGAGGATCATGCTCACACCCCTTCAGAGGATTGTGCAGCTGGACGGAGCTGACCACACCTGCTGACATTACGACAACACACCAAGGTGCAAGATGTTTGTTTGTTTGAATGTTGTCTAGCTGTGTTGGAAGAAGTTTTTTTAGCACGTTAAAGCAGAGCGGCTAGTTTAAAGATATCATCCTTCAGTCTGAGAACCCCTCTTTATATTCTCTTAGCCCCTCCCAGCTCCAGCAGCACCTGCACCTGATAGGCTATTGACCTTTGACCTCCGTCTGGATCAAATGACTGTTTTAAGAGAGTAATGGTGTACCCACATGTTACAGACCTCTGCAGCTTCTCTCAGCCCTAAGTAGTAATACATATTATTTTGGTTTTTCAGCCAAGAAACTCCATTGTCTTCTACCCCATTTTTCAACCCACAGTAGCTACATGCTCGGACCAGCAGGCAGTAAAAGTTAGCAACCAAGCGGCAACCACTTTGTCTGAGAAGTAACGCCAACGTGGAATTGCTTTAAACTGACATTCTTTCTAATGGCCAGAAGGGATTGACCTTGTGGGCTTTGAGAAAAAAAAAGTCAAATTTATAGAAGTATATGAGAAAATTGTTCAGCATTCAGTTATCTAAAGACTCTCTAAGCCAGCGGTTCCCAACCTTTTTCAACTCGGGGCCCACTTAAGAATCTACATTTTTTTCGCGGCCCACATTCAACCATAAACAATACGGGGGGCTAAATAAAGTACTTTTTATTTTAATTAGAAAAAGAGCTGGCTATCAGTAACAAACAGACATTTGCATTACACAGTTTAGTTGAATACTCGATTCTGATTGGTCAATTCAGAACATGTGACACGTTGTTAATCCAGTAGAACAGACCGCTGTCAAGGACTGTAATGACCGTTGCTAAGGAGGATCAAGAAAGACAAAGGAAAAGAGGTTCAAATAAAATAAAATCTTAATAATGAAATGTTTCCACACAAATCATAATGCCCACAGGTTGGGAACCGCTGCTCTAAGCAATGTGATTTTAAAGGTCCCCTACTATACTGTTTTTCACCAATATATTATAGGTCTCAGATATATACAAAACATGTCTCTGAAGTGTTTGGCTCGAAATACCAAACAGATCGTGCATTGTAACATCCCATAAGGCCCTGTTTCAAAAGTGCTGTCTGTTACTTTAGATGAAAATAAGGAGCCACTCCCCACGCCCCTCTGAGAGATATTTGGTTAAAAAGAACACAAAGGTGCTCTAGGAGGAGATTCAGGTGATAAAGTGGTGGGGTGATACCTTGGTTGGTGATTGGCTAATGGTTACACAAGCCAAAACATCGTTATGACATCACAAAGTGGCCAAAATCTGATCAGCTCATGTTCAGACAGGTTTTTATATAAAAGGATCAGGACAAAAAGTGAACAAATCTTTTTTCCTGAAACTTTCAGAATCTCTTCACACAGAGGGGACACACAGTTATGTTTAAAAGACATGAAAAAGTAGATTTTGCACAATAGGTGACCTTTAAGTTGTTAGGTTTAAAGCATTAAAAACAAGCTTGTTTTACGACAGCCAAAATAAGCACCCCAATTCATTTCAAAGTTAGCGTGAAATAAAAATGATAATAAATAATGTAACTTTAATCCTACATTTCATAAATATGAAATGATTTGTGCAGTGTGTCACTATATTACATCTGGTGATATCTACAATACAATCCTATTCTGGCTAATTTCATCTGGATCTAAATGATGTTGGAATACGCCAGTCTATCTTGCTCGGTGCCATATGCATATTGTTCACAAATCAATTCTCCGCTGCATGGATCGAAATGAGGTGCAAAAGACCTTTGTGTTTGACGGAATAAGGAAGCTAAGCAGTGCTCGTGTAATGAGTGCACATGCATTCACACACATTGCATCTTTTACAAATTAAACATTACATAAAGCCACAGCATTAGGGTTCAGAATCAGACGTTTTTGGCTAAATCTGTCCTGACTGTGTGGTGCTATGAAAGCCCAGTTTCAGAGGTTCCTAGCGCTTCGGAGCCAAGAAAAAGTCCTTTGGTTAGACAAGCAGATTAGCAGCAGGCTTTACTGTCAGGGAGTATCAGTGTCCGTGTCCTTTGACTCTATGGTTATGTAAACAGCATTTATAGGTTTTATAGAAACACCCGTGTAATACTGGGGGTTGTAGGAACAGTTAATGGTGTATGTGACAGTTTGTTTCCCTTTCATAATGGGCTCTGAGCGGGGCAGGTAATTACAACAGGCAGTCTCTTGGGCTGCACAGGGATGTACAGTATGTTCACTAGCCTGGGAAAAAGTAAGTGTTGCAGCCTTAAAATATCCCTTGTATTAGTGACTAACATCCTAATGAGTATCTATCCTTACCTCTATTACCATCTTCTGTCTTTTTATTTCTCTCCCATCTCCCTCCTTCTCTTTCAGTAGCCCCCCTCTATCTGTCCCCTCTTTTCCCATGGGTCAGCATTATTCATGTATGCCAGTGTGCTGCTTATGTCTCTACAGTGAGGAAACACGATACTGTAATTATTTCATAAATCAAGAGGACTGTTGAGGACATGTTTTCTGTGGCTGTCCACATGTTTTTGGGTCAATATAATGTTCCACACAAGCCTGTCTGAAGAAACCAGTGCACAGATAGACAGACAAATATCGAGGCAAATAAATGCTTTATTGTGTTGATGTAATACATTTTCCTTTAAAGCTGGGCCATAGTCAGACCTGTGATTTATAGCTTGGATTTTTAACTGCAGTTTACAATCTTAAATGGGTCATGCTTATTTTCTGCTGAGTTTTAATATGTTTTCATCAGCCTTGGCTAAGCGACATAAAACCTTTTATATACGAGTCCTGATTTGAAAATGTTGTGGAAACCTTGACTTTATGAAGCACTCTGCTTAAAAACGTAGCAACAAGTCACAATGTTTTCCCCTGTCTGCAACACAACTGCTGCTGATGAGTGAGAGTAGCAATCTGGATGATTTGGTTTCCAGTATCGATTCTCATCATTTCATGCAGAACATGAAGTGGTCAAAGTTGTTGTGTAGTTGTTGAAGAAAAGTCTGTGATGTTCACCTGCAGAAAGTAAAGTGTTTTGCTAATAATATAATGTCCTAATACATTCTACCCTTGAAATATTAGCCAAAGTACGCAGACATCTGCTAAGGTCAAATGCCCAATCTCCCAGTGTTAATGAAACAAAAAACTAACAGATTTACCTACACAATCATTGGAAAAGGACCAGCTGCCATTTGGGAAGTCTGTAAGATCTATACCACAATGTTATGCCAGTCATTAGAGCCAGCAGCATGTCAGCAGAGAAGGACATTAGTGAACATATCTTCCTGATGTGAAGTGTGTTTTCAACCATCATCGAAACTGGAAAACATTGAAAACTAAAGTATTTTGGATTTCTTTCTATTTATCGTGTTGGTTTTGTGTTATCTTGATGACAATGTTGGTCTATAATGACTGGCACTATGCTTTCCATTGGACTTATTTTGACACCTTTTACTTTATGAGACAGCATTTTGAGCAAGAAGCATAGAAGATGGAGGAGGAACAGGAGATATCTGCAGGCAGGAGAAGATGGATGAGGGAGTACATTCACTTGCTCCTTATAAAAACAGATCTGATTTTATCTGTTGATCCAAAAGTCGTTTGGCTGATGGCAGCAGCTGAACCCTTCTAAATGCTACAAGGCGATGAGAGGACCAAATCCAGTGAGCAATAAAGAAAGGGAAAAAGGGGCTGAAATGGGAAAGAGAGAAACAACTCTGTGGACACAGCACATGTATTCCTGATAGACTATGACAAGGACCGTTTTTAGTGCCGCGGTTTGGTTTTGAGCGTGTAGACAGTCCAGGAAAAGAGATCATTGTCTCGTGATGATAGATGGAGCCTATGTGTGTCGGAGATGGCCACCATAAACCTAGGTCACGTTTCTCTATGAGTTCAACATTTGATATTAAGGTTTTCGGCAGCTTTTTTCTCCCTCTGTCCTTTTCTCTCATGATGTGAGGGGATTTCACAACAAGATTGTGGGGTTTTCTCTAAGTGGAGTTTCCGTTGTTAAACAGTCTGTTCAGAATCAGCGCTGCCTTTCTCCTCTCTTTCTTTCACTCCACTTTTTTTGTCCATTTTGGACTTTAACAGCACACTTAAAGAGAATAGTAATAAAGCATCATCATTTTAATCACGCTAAAAGGTCCTCTCTTTTTTACACACCAAGGATGTTTTAACACCTCCCCTTCTTCTCCATCCTTCTCCCCCCTCCCCCTCGGACTTAAGGTCCTTACACACAGAGCCGATTTTCGGCGTCGATAGATGTCGATAGATGTCGATGAGCGTCGTGTCGCCCTACTCAGATTGGTGTGTACTGCACCGTCGTGTCTTTTCGGCCGTGCCGACACCTTCCGCCGCCGATTCGACATGTTGAATTGGTAGGCTGTCGGCCAACGGCCGTCGGCCAAAGAAATCACTCTGATTGGCTGTTCAGCTTAGCGAATCAGTGCATGAGAAGCGAAACGGAAATGAGGGACCCAAACAAACTATTAAGAAGGCAAGTCTGAGATTTCGTTTAACTCCAGCTCTCGACACAGGTTCGGGAAAGCCCCATGAGCTTCTCGCTGTAGAGTGAAAATGGAATGCACACGCTATTTGTTGTTTGTTTATATCACGCATTATGTTCTTCTTCTCTCGGTGTATCATGCAGTCTGTCTTCCGGTTGTTGCCTCTTTTGAATGACGAATACACACTACCGCCGCTTGCTGGTAAGGAGAGTTATTGCCACTCACGCATGCGCAGTTCGTACGTGCAACTTGGCCGTCGGCTGAAGTCTTTGCGGTGTGTTCCAGTGCGAAACATGGCCAAGACGCAGGAGACGCGAGGCGACGTGAGCCGAGGTTCCGTCGGGACGTGTTCTTTGGTGTTCTTTGGTGTTCTTTGGTGTTCTTTGGTGTCAGTTTGGTGTGTAAGAGGCTTACACCTCTCTTCCCTTGTTGAATGCAGTCATGCATGATGGTCTGAACTTGATACACGTTCTTGTATGTTTGCATGTATGCATGTGTGTGAATAATGGATGTGTGGTCCCCCTTATTTGGGTTTCAAATGGGTTTTCCATCTTTTTTTTCTTTTTTTACATATCGTTTTCTACACCTATATATCAACCCAGCTCTCAGATCTCGCTCGCTTTCATCTCCAGCTCTCTTTTTATTCTCATCTACGGCAAGGAATGTGTTAGCCTGTGATGTGGATGCCAAAATATGACGACTCTATTCGGGCTAACTATCAGACGTTAGCTCTAGTTGGATTCAAGCGAGTAATGGTAAAAGAGCAAATAGTTAAAAAGAGGAGATTGTGAGATACAGAGAGAGAAAAGTGAAGGAGATGTTGGGTGTCTGAGCCTGTCAATGCCTAATAAAAGTTTGCTCGGTTTTCCTGGGAAAGGGGGAGGTAAGAATGAAAGACACGCCAAGGGAGGGGCGGGTTGGGTAATTTCGGCAGAGGGATTTTAATGAGGGGAGATCTCTGCAGGTAACTTCCTCTGCTCCCCTCTCCCCCATCTTCCCCCAGTGTAGGGGGAGAAGCCCATCTGGTTGGACTAAACAGCAGATTAGCACATTAGCACTGGAAGACGGGCAGGCAGGCTGCACGGGAAAGACCCAAGCTAGCATATGACATCGGCGCACATGGTGTACGACTCATTAAAAGCAGACATAAAAGTTGCACTAAATTAAAGGCAAGCTGCATCCGTCTTCATTAACAGATGGTAAAAGTTTGACTCATGATTGCAGCTTTTATACTTGGCACACAAGCATCCTTATTATGCAGCACACATCTGAAGAGGCTGTTTTGATGAAGTACTATAAGGATAGCCAATGTCCAACCTAATTTGAGCAATTCTCCAGCGATAATCGTTGAATATATAAAACCTTTAATACCTTTTTTAGGTGAAAGAAAATTGTAGCGGAAGAAATTAGATTAACTGAGATATCAACCAGTGAGTTATTTTCAGCCATTTTGAAACAATCAAACTGTATTAGATTTGAATTTAGGTGGGTATTGATAGAATATAATTGAAAAGCTGAACAGATATATCACTTTTCAGAAAAAGCAGCAGCCCTGTTTTCACCCCTGATCCTTCTTTTTTTTCTGTTTTGTAACTTTCTGCGTCTTAATTAGCCTGCATAATTACGATTAGAGTTGGTTAAACTAAAATATTCAAGACTTTCTTTTTTCCCACCTCCCTCTCTGTTTAAAGGGCAGCGAATGATTGTAGCATGTCACAGGTATCCAGATTAGATTCTTCTGGCCTCGTTTTTTTTTATGATTCCAGGGAACAGAGCTGTGAGAAACTACAAAGTTGCCAGGCATGACTGGGAGGGGTGCTGCGTGAACATTTGTGTGTGTGTGTTGTAATAAAGTGTAACCCGTTGCGAGGTGTGGAGTTAGGAGCTGCTAAAACGGCCACATCTGAGATTGCAGCTGTGTGAACACATCATCATCTGTGCTCCTGGTGATAGGCAGGATCGGAGAAAAACTAGTCCCGCCCTCCGCATTCCTGCTACCATGTTTAAGTTTAAGCTGCTCTCATCACAGTTTTTATATTCACAATATGCCATATGAATATGTCAATTGTGAAAGGGAGTCCTTCCTAGTGCTGAATACACAGATTTTTACCCGGCTCTGCAGTCTTCAGATCTAAAGACAGTTTTAGCGATCTACAATCTTTTAATTTGACCAACTTCAATCTTTTGGTTCACTCTTGATTCCAGACACAGCAGGCAGCTGTTTTTGCTGAAAAACCTCATAAATCCTTCTGTACTCTACCTGCCCAGAACAAAATCACAGACAGACTCATGTTAGGGACTAGCTGGTCTTTTAGCATTTTTTTTCTGCTTTCCGAAGATAAGCCCCTAAACTGAGCTAAAAGAAAAGTAAATATGTTATTGACTGATATGGCCAATACATTTATATATCACTCCATGTCTGTGGGTATGTAAACAGGTATTTCATTGCTGAAGCGTTTGCCATATCAACTTGATAGGTGTTAATGTAAGTATTAGTTGTGTTAGCCACTTACACTGCCCCCAAGTGGCCAACAAGGGATCAATATTAATGCAAACGCATTTATTATCTTGACCTGTCACTGTTTGTTCCTTTACATATGATAAGTTATGATCCATCATTCGTAAATAAATCCCCTGATAAATATGTATGAAAGTAATGATACCGAATTGTGAGCCAGGGTGTGAGAAGCAACTAGGAAGTAATGTGACGAAGTGTTTAGGGTGACAAAGTCCGCTTGAGAAGGTCAGGGTGGATTGATCGGTCAAAAAACAATGCAGACATGTATTCATGTTAAAATCGTAGGCTATTAATTTTTTTTAAAGTACTTTTTTTTTTTTTCTCGAAAATTGGTAGGAAAACGCACACAATAAGCAAAAAGACATTTGGTAAGATTTCATAGGAATCGTTGTATCAGGATTTGTTGATCCGTCAGACATAACTTATTTGCAATTCAACAAAGACAAACATTTCTAACCATTTTAACTATGAGAAATGGTGCTTGAGTCAAAGAGCAGAACAAAGGGATGCCAATGCATCATGCTAGCATCTCAGATGCTGCAGCGCAGCTGTGTGAAGGTGAAGCAATACTCAAGCAGAAACACACACACACACACACACACACACACACACACACACACACACACACACACACACACACACACACACACACACACACACACACACACACACACACTACGTTCACAAGACCAGTCTTTGTTAAGTCAGAGTACACAAGTTTTACGACCTCATTTTGCCTGGCCAACGAGGTGTGCTATTAACAACATAACACATGCTTAATGAATACACACTCACACAAACACTCAGACACAGTCGAACTCAGCTACACCTAAACGCACACAAACAAACTAATTTTGCCTGGCAATTTTAACACAGGCTAATGAAAGGGAACAGGCTTTATTAGCTCTGTTTAACGGCCAACACCCCTAATCACATTCACACAGACACATTCAGAAACACATGCGCGTTTCCTGAGAAATTCAAAACAAAGATATCACAGACACGTAAACTGGGATTTCAAGCTGGAAGCAGCGTGGATAATCGCCCGTAATTCCATTTCCTGTTGCTTAAGGTGCTGGAACTCGGAGTCATCCAAGCATCCATCTGGTTTCCGTTTGAATCCCGGGACCCCTCACTGCTCCACCAGCACTAGCAGCACCCTTACTACCATTACACCCCACTAATGTTCCAACATGATGTATGAGCGGCTTTTTTTAGACCACGGAAATCAATTTAAAAGTGAAGCTAAAGGAAAAGAAACGTCCTACATGCTTAATCCTGGGCTGGCAAACATCAGAGTGCTGGGTGCAGTTTATTGGTGACAATAAGCTTTAGCTTTAATACATTTAATAAGAAGTGGATTTATTTTTGTTTTAATTGTAATTGCGATATTTGCTTTGCGGTATTCATGTTTTTCTTTTTGTTTCTATTGTTTTAGTTTCATCCAATCGTATTTTAGCTTATCTCATCCTCAGGCTGAGTCAGAGGTGCTTGTAGCCAGCTGTGAACCACTAAGGGAGGGGAGCAAATAGAGTTCTGATCAGATTTAAGCACAGAATAAGGGTCACAAAAACATGAATGCACACATCTAAAATAACCACTGTTTAAGCTAATGTTCAGGCTAAAATACTGAAATCTGAAATGAGAATATAAAAATAGGTCCGGTAACCTGGAACCTGTCATTAGGTCTAGTGTGAGAAATGTAATGGATTTTATCTTATTTTGATCTATGTGTTTGTAAAGCAGTATATTTATGTGTTCTTCATTAAATGATCTAGCTTGGATAAAGTTATTCCTGCTTCCATCTTCTGTTGAACCAATTACTGCATCTTTCTCTTTACCTTCTTGAGGTAAACCCCTATTTTATACTGTTTACATTGCCTTATGGTGAATTGTACTCTATTGTATAGATTGTACTCATTATTTTAAAGCACTCAATGGCCTTGGTCAGCTTTTTGCTAACACATACTTGCATTCAACTCCAGATCCTGCAACAAATTGCTCCTAGCAGTTGATTTATTTAAAATTAAAATTAAATTAGATTTGCAAGATTTGAGACTTTTAGTTTTCCCTTTTCTGTGGTTATATAGGTTTTTCTGCATGTAAATGGTCTGCAAAGGCTAAAATCCATTGTAGCCTTCCCTCCCCCCTGCCTGAAATGCCTCGATTGGACTCCTTTGTTTACTTCCGTAACATTATGACATCACTATATAACACTTGTGCTTCTATTGGCTAGCGCTCCAAAACATTGTATGTGATAGGCTAAGGGGCGGGACATCTCTAAGTGGTTGACCAATCACAACAGAGACGGCCAGCAAACCAATCAGAGCAGACTGGGCTCTGGTTTCAGACAGAGGGTGAAAAGAGGTGCTGCAGCACATTTTTAGGGAATTACATTTTTTTAATAAATGTTTCCCTATATTTGTTTGCATTTTTAGATTTATGGCCAGTTCTACTGTGCTTCCATGTTGTTGTTTTATTGTCGCCGTATGTGCTTTTTGTACTAGTTTACTTTCCTTTTTGTAAAAGCTGTAAAGCTAAAACAGAGAACAAGCAGGGCATTGGGTTTTGCTTTGAAATACAGTTTAAAGAGTAATTGTGCTCACATTATTCACACCCTTTAAACAAAGACTCCTCGCTCATGACACATCATGATTTTGGAAAACAAATGATGTGCCGATCTGTGTGTGAAGGCAGGGTTAGTGTGCGTGGGAATGGAGTTAACATTGCTAAGTGGTCACGGCATCATGGCGGGTAGAGCTGGCAGCGCCTTTACTGTCCAAATTAAAACAGCAGAAATCACCACAAACAATTGAGAACAGATTTTCACCAAGGTGCTGTAATGATATTGTCAACCTCTTAAAAAAACACACATACATGCTCACACATAACAAAATGCAACACACTCACAAACGCTAATGATCTCTTAGCTTCAAGCTTCAGGGCTATCTCATCAGTGAACAGGTTGTAATTCATAACATATTCACTCTGGGGTTTTCTGAGTGGTTGTGTGTGTGTACGTGTGTGTGTTTAGAAGGCATCAGAAAACACACACCCGCTGTTCCAGTCTGTTTCCTCCCCATAAAAAGCAACACTTAGCACTTCATTCTCAAGGAGTTCTGACAACATTATACAGGTTAGTTTAAGAGAAGAGAGGAAAAAAAGAAAGCCGGAGAGAAGGAACGGTGAAGGGGGGGAAATAAAAAACGGAAGCCTGGTCAATCAGCTGGGAATATTCAGAGAATTGTTTTTAACGAGTTAAATAAATTCTCCCACAAATGAGGTGAGGGAAAGAGAGAGGGTGGAGAGACCTAGCGAGTGAGACAGAAAGAGGTAGGTGAGGTTGAAGGGAGTGTTTGGCGTGGTGTTGGGAATATTTTACAAGCTGCATTAATGGCCGTTCTTAAAACACTGCTATTAAGAAACGGCCATAGCGCTGTATATCATGGGCGATTATGTTCACACACGCAGGCTTACACAGCTAAACACTCTCATTACACACTCTCACAGACACGCACAAGCCAAAGCAATTAAATGTGTGCTGGTCCGACACCTTTTTTTGTGTAAATAGCAGCTTCCTCCTGCCCAAACAAACTGCACCTCTTCTTCTCCAACACACAATGTGGCCATTCACACCATCTATGGGTTAGAAAATATTACATCCACATTTAGAAGCTAACACAAGTTGTGTTGGTTCTGTTGTGGTTGACTAACTGCAAATGTGGCTGTGTTTTGGCACCAAAGGGCAAAATGTAGGCTTGTTGTGTCCCATAAATGGCTGCCTGCTGGATTGGTAAGGATTTGGGACTGTGGAATTCCAATTTGGCCTGAGAATTTAGCTCCAGTTAGCAGCCTGTAAACTAGCTTTGGGCCGATGTAAACACCCGAAAAGGATCAGTGTGCTTTTGTCCTTTAACAGCAGATTTAGGCAATTTTTGGCTGAAAAATGTTGACAGTCTGGATAAAGTTTTACTTGTTTCAGTAATGAATACCATATTTTGGATACTTTAAAACAGTAGATGAACAATTTGGGAGATTTATTATTTTGTTTTTTCCTTTCTGAGAAATTTCAGCAAAAATGTTGAACCAGACTGAACTTTTCTGACGGGAAATCAACTCATTGGCCAGTCAAATACATGCAAGCGCCCATTCCTGGTAGATTTCTTTGTAATGCTTTTCTACAATATACCTCATAGCCTCAATAAAAGATTAAAACAAATTCAGTTTTGACTCCTGTCTTGGGATATCACAAACCATTGTTTTGGCTTCTGATAAGCCTAATACCGCATTTATATGCTACTTAAACTGGACTTCCTGGATTGTATTTCATTGTTTCACTAGTACCTCGAACAATACGCCCAAACCAACTAATTGGGCTACTTTTTTGCTGCTCAAATATGTTGTTTGACAATAAATTGTAACTGCTAATACTCCTGCAATGATTTAACATATATGTTGAACAATCTTGAAACAATTAAACGAATAGTTGATTCCAATCTTTAAACTTGCCTTTTTTAGTTGGACAGAACCAGCCTTTCTAATGTAACATCTTAAAAAGGAATAACATATTGACCAAAAACTGTTCCTTTAAATGAACTCAACAACTCAGGAAACAGCTATCAAGATTTTGTTTAATGCTCTCTAGGCAATTGAATACAACACATTTTTATAGGAACATGTTGTTTCTACATAACTTCTTAAAGCTCATAAACACTACCAAAGTCAGAAAAACGACTTCCGATCTCAGGAATTGTGATCATCCATAAGAAATCCCCATTGGCTTTGGCCGAGGTCTCCACGATGGTCATTTTGCTTTTAAGACTTGAATTACTGTCTGCCTGGTAAATATACTGTACCCTAAGTTTACTAGCTTTAGCAGAAATGTCAACACCCCTGCACTATTTCCTCCTGCAGTTCCTCCAATAGCTTTATTTAACTAGCAGAAGGATCAGTGGAAAAGGATCTGATTGTATTTCTAAGTCATAATCCATGAATCATGCATATATGAGAACAGAGGGTTTGGAAATATTAAGACATCAGACTGTATGGAACTGAATATTTTCTTTGTTATTCTAGGCGCCAGGGCTTGCTCCTGGAGGAAGTGGCGGGCATTGTGGTCAGTAGCTGTACAGTAAGGAATATACCCTGTGTGTGTGTGTGTGTGTGTGTGTGTGTGTGTGTGTGTGTGTGTGTGTGTGTGTGTGTGTGTGTGTGTGTGTGTGTGTGTGTGTGTGTGTGTGTGTGTGTGTGTGTGTGTGTGTGTGTGTGTGTGTGTGTGTGTGTGTGTGTGTGTGTGTGTGTGTGTGTGTGTGTGTGTGTGTGTGTGTGTGTGTGTGTGTGTGTGTGTGTGTGTGTCCTGAGTGGTGATTGGAGGTGTGGCCATCGGTCCGTCAGGCTTCTTTCTTTCTCTTCTTTCGTCAGGCTTCTTTCTCCTCTCCTTCCTTCCTTCCTTCACTTTCTGCAGCGCTGCAGTCTGAAAAAGTCCAATTAAAGTAATAAAAAACACATCCCATCCAGCCACTAAAATACACACAGCACACACATACACACTAATATGCAATCCCCTTGCAAACACAAACATCTAACACACACAGGTAGGCACACACAAACCACACACCCTCAACCCCCCCTCCCTGGTTAAATATCCTGGTTATTAAACAGAAATGTGCTGCAGATTTCTGAGGCTCTGTGTGCGACACATCTGGCCTGGGCCTTCAGGAAACGACTGGTTCACTTCACTCTTGTCATCACCTTCCAACATGTTTCTTTCACATTTCAATTTGGGAGTGCTGCAGCAGGCTGCCCCAGCACACACACACACACACACACACACACACACACACACACACACACACACACACACACACACACACACACACACACACACACACACACACACACACACACACACACTGCACATACACACTCGGATGCACATCTGCCCTCTCAGGCTCACACACGGTCCACATTAGCAGCCGTGGGAGTGCACTTTTTGGTGTTACAACAACGTTTTCAGCCTCTCAGCTCGAAAGGGGTGGGCTCTTTTTCATCCCATTCTTCATGTATTTTCTCTCTCTTTTTTTGTCTCGGTGTGTCTCTCTCTCATTTGCTAGTGTTTTGTTGACAGTAGAAAACCTCTAAACCACCCGTGACACAAACTCCCATTTCAGGATTGTGTGGGATTAGCGGAGTGTGATGGGGTAAAGCTCTGGGAAAGAAATTCTTTATAGATTTGAATTGTGTGTGTTTTTGTAATACTCTGCACACACATTGACCTTTCAGGCAGGACTTTACAGCCAGTGAAACTTAACAGAAAAAGCCAACTTTTTGTCAGGAACTTAAGTGTTGAGATGTACCAGACTTAGAAACTAAAACTCAACATTTAAATGAACAAATGTGTAAAAAACATTAATTTGCAAGTTGCTGATCTTTGCTATCTTAACAGCTTTTTACATTTGCTTTGTTGGGAAAGGGATGCTGCAGACAAGTTTATCTGATACGTCAACATTTAAATATCTCCTAGTGTCTAGACACGAGATAAGATTTCAAGACAGCCTTTAATGAAAGCATGCTACGAGTGTTATTACATTTTTTTTGTCCTTTTCTTTATTTCAGTTATTCTTGGCTCCCAACACTTCCCCTAACTGTTTAGAGAGGTAATTCAGCACCATTACTGCATAAAGCAACCTGATCTCATTGAAATGTTTCTGCGGGCAGCTATGGTTTGGCGATTCTTTTCTCACAGTACATGTGATGTGGGAGAGACGCGGCTTAAAGTCTTGGAGTGTTTGTCTGTTTAGAAACCATGGAGAAACATTTCCAATCAGCATCACCGCAGAACACAAGAGGGTTTAAACCGCAGCAACATGCAGGCGCTGACTGATGACACGCTAAGCTACGCTGCCCTGACTGATGGTGACACGGTGAGCTGATGGCGGGCGTCACTGACATGCGATGACACGTCAAGGAGGCCACGGATGAAGATGACAGACAGTGACATCATCACAGTAGGGTCCAATCATTGGACATTTTTATTTATTTATATCAGTCAATTAAAAGCATACAAACGGCACACTTTCTTTTTCTCTCCTTTTAGAGAGTTCTTTGTTATTCTCTGCAGTTTTCCCTAATGTATCTCCTTGCATCACTTTGCTCCCACATGCTTACATCTTGAAAAAGCAACACATTTTCCTACCATCATTCTGCAGACAACACTCCTAACATAACAACTAAACCATATAATTTGATGTCACTGAACAACTGCATTGATCTAGATACATGTCCAGAAAATCCCAAGTTTGCACACCATCTTTTTTTAAATTAAGGCTAGAAACTTTCAGCAACATTTTTAGAATTGATTGCATTTCCAAAGTTAATTTTGAGCCATCTTCTTTCCTTTTTACTCATTTTTTTTTTAGTTAATGCTTATGTAAAGCACGTTTCTTTTTTGTCTGAAAAGTGTTATACTGTATTAGCAAGACTTGTCCACCGCAGGAGTTAGGTTGTGATGGAGTGACTCACTTTCCCTCAAGCTGCAATTGTTCAATTCTGTTAAGTATTTCCTACATTTCCCCAAATCCCTTTTGACAACAACCAGCCTCAGACAGCGAGCGTTAACGCGTTACACACTTGTTTTACTCAGCTGTGGGTTCTGTACGCAGGTGGTGAGAGGGAGGCCTTTAAAGCCAGAGGGTAACACTTGACTGTTTGCAAAGCAGTGTGTCCTGCTCTGTTGAGACAAAAGATCATGAGATTATATTTCTGCCTTTACCTAAAATTATTACTTTGTGCTATTTCGTAGAAGTTAAACCATCTATAATTTCAAAATATTTGTCGGTTTTCAAAATCGAAAAAACATACCGTCATACATACATAAATTGTGGGCATCAATTATTCAGGCAAATAAATACAAAATAATAATACAAAATAGATTAAAAAAAATAAACAATATTTAATACAAATATAAAAAGTGTATTATTTTTTCAATAGGTGCTTACTGCGTTTTTTGTATTCATTTATAGAAAGTAATTTGTGACTGATTACTTAAAAAAGCCTATTTGATGGGCAACTGATAACTTTTCTGAATCTCTTGCCTCAGAAAAAATGTGTATTTGTTTATTTTTTCCAACACAAGAGAGCAAAGAGGGTAGAAATAGACAGACAATAACCACTTGTACATATTTATCTTCCAATAAATGATTTCCTCTAGTAGAGAGGTTGTTCAGAGAGCAGTGTCCTTGCATCTGTGTGTTCTGTCCACTGGAGGGCAGACAGGGACAGCTCAGGGTTACTCTCTCTAGTGTCCTTTACAGTGGACACTAGAGAGAGTAACCCTGATACACAAGTATTGTGATATACTTAAGCAATAGCTCACAACAGGCCGTCTTATGGTCATTATATCACAGCTAAGGGGCGTGGTTCACCCCCTTAGCTGTGATATAATGAGCAGGTCATACGTTTTAAAATAGGTTTTCATAATGGACCATTTTTCACTACCATCAAGATTGTTGATAATATACATTTTACAAAAGGATACATGCTTTTTTCCCCCTCTAAATTATATATTGTAGATAGAATATATATATATATATATATTTTAATTTTTTTATTCTACTAATTCATCCAAAAAAAAAAAAGTATAATTCATACACACAAAGATGAACAAAATTAGTAGAAGCGGGATGGCTGAAGCATAGCTTATAAGTGGCCCTCCCGTGAATCATCCTAATACAACATTGTATTATTAATTATTCAATATAAATTAGAATCATGTAAAAGTTAAGATAATGATGAACATTTTCAAACATTTTCCTATTAATCCCTCTGGCTCCTTATTGACTGCACTTTAAAAAAAAATCTGTTTAATGCAAAGACACTCATCCACGAGTAGTAGATGGTTTAGGATTATTTGATTAATGTATGTTTGTATCATAAACCTAACCATTACACTTGAATGGACTAGGTTTAGCAACATTATGTGGGTTGTATTCCCAGACCTTAATGTGAATGATCTTCCAATTATTTTGAATGCCCCTTTTTTTTGGTCTTTGACCGTACTATACACAATATGTGGGAATAGCATTTAGGCAACTTTTAGTTTTGAGTCTTTTAAGGACAATGACACTTTCTCCTGCGGCTTGAACAGTGTGTTCTTATAGCGGCAGAGTCTGACCTGCACTCATAGCGATTTTTACTCAGTCCTATTCCAGTAGTGATTCCTGAACTTATGGGCCACAGACCAATGCGGGGCCACGGAATATTTAGTACTAAACCCCAAGAGGACAATGGCAGAATATACACTTGTGATGGATAAACGTATTATATGTCATTTTTGGCATTAATACACCTTGAATTTGCTGAATTTCTTCCTTATTACTCCCTGTCATGTCCGCTACTATATTATTTAGTTTTTTAACTGAAGTAGGTTGTCCAAAGAGCACTACCAGTTTTTTTTTACCAGAAGTCAGTACTGCGTGAGATTTGTGTGAGGCTTCTGAAAGTTCGATCTGTATAGTATCCCCAATGAAACACAGGCTTAATGGTCCACGGAGCAAAAACATTTTAAGAAGGGAAAGAAAAAGCCAGTTTTAGAGACTCAATGCTACTGATTCACTGTGAAGAGTTATAACTCTCATTAAACACTCTAACAGGCTACAAAGTATGACTGTGAAGTACGGCACCAAACAGATCTTAGTTTAACATTTCGCTTTTTTTCTTTTTATAAAAGCAAAAAGGGTAGATGGAGAAATGAAAGAAGCAGGGTAGAAGACATAGAGTGAGTGAGAGATGGCGAGAGGGTGGGGGTCGGCTGTGTCTGTTCTAGTGTGGTTTCGGGGAGTTATTTGGTGTTAAAATATGCCTTAATGGTTGCTGGGGATCCATTTATTACAGGCAGGAAGCAGAAGGGGGGGTTTCTCTTCTCATTTAATGTGACCGCCGAGAAGGTCGCCAAGTCCTGCAGGCAAGCCAGCATTCCTCCGCGCCAATGCAACACACACACACACACACACACACACACTATATATACTGTATACACGCATAAGTACACTGCAAGGCATCTAAATGCAGCTCATGTGTGCAGATACAAAGACGCGTCATCTTAAAAACATACAAGCATTGTGATGCTTTTAGATTACAAATGTATACATAAAATCTCCCACAAACACACAAATAGACTGTGGTCCCTGGCAGTGAGAATAAGACCTTTTCTTAACGATGAAAACACATGCATAGACACACACAAACACAGAAAAGCCTCTGCAACTCATTGCAAAGCTTATATAAAAAAGACTCTTATTAATTTGTTTTTCAGCTGTGAGCCTCGGTTTCTCTCCGTCTCTCACTTCCTGTCCCTGATCCGTCACTTTGTCGGCCACGGGACGCAGCACACCGCTTCCTCTCTGTCACACTTTCTTTCTTCCCTCCTCTGTGTCCGTCCAATACAGAGCCAGATACAGCTTGACACCCTTCCCCTGCATTAGGGAGGGTGTGTTAACACCTCCTCCCACACACACTCTGGAGCCCTAAGACCTGTTTATGAAGGGCAGGGCTCCTGGTCTGTTAGACACACACACAAAAGAAGAAGAAAAAAGATTCAGATACAAATTCGTTTTGGAAAGTTACTGATTTTTTTAAGGGATTTGGTTGAATGTGATATTTTGGATTGGACTCACGTGAAACCACTAAGGGTTTACTGCTTCTGTGTTTTGTGGTTCATTTCAGAATAATCTGGAAAACTGTTGGTGTGTTTCAGATTTATGTGTCTTTATTCCCGTTATGGCGTAGACCGGTTGAATTTGAGTTGGTTAATGTCGCTGATTGTATCTCATAAAAAGATTTTAAAATGTTGGCTTGGTCACCTTAATGGAGGAAAGCGGTCGACAAAGTGTTTTGATTGTTATTACAGTGAGTTTAACGGCGCCTCGGTGCGCACAAAAGAGAAGAAAACTGTCATGGCCGCTGTAACTGCGTGTGCGCTCCAAATCAAGTTATACAGTATCAACATGTTTAAAACAGAATAAGGTAACTCTAGAAGCTTCACTTGGCTACTACAGTCGCCCAGTTAAAGGTTGTGTAAGGTTGTGTGTGCTTGCTTTTGTTGTTATGAGAGTGTGCGAGTATATTGGGTTACATGGCGGATATAAGGCTCTATCCCCCCTTTCATCAGCTGAGTGAGGAAGAATCGAGCAGCGACACACTGCAATCTGAGACACACATCAATGCTGCCCATCACTCACCAGCACAAAACCTCACTGCTGCTTTCCATTGATAATAACACACATCTGTCGCTCTGGTATTAGATTATATCCTCAGTAGAACTTGAACACCTGAAATTTGGTTTGAACTTAAAATAATCATGTACATTCAACATTCCAGTAAAAACACTTACACTAGTACAGGCTTTGAGGCAGATTGTATTTGATCAAGCCAGCCATGATCTGCCTTTCTAAAGGGATCCTCAGAAACCCTCTTCTAGCTGCACACACTGTTGTTGACCTTGACCAGGAGAGCCTGGTCAGACAAAGGGACAAACTACCTTACTGAGGTCAACAGTGAAGGTCGAGTTGTATGTGGAGGGAAAGATGTAAAAAGCAATCCTTTATTTTGGGATTTTTTTTTATAGAATATGCTAAAACTCTTTTTCCCACTCTGTTGCTTATTACATTTAACTTCACTCCCACCTATATATTTTTATCAGTTTATTTTTCATTATGTGCTTGCTTACAAAGCAATTTAACTTGGATGCAATTCCAGATTGGAAAATGATAGTTTAACATTTTGGGAAATATGCTTTTATCAATAGTTCTTATTTAGAGTTAGCAAAGAAAATGCATAGCGCTCATGTCTATACAATAAATATGAAGCTACATGGACTATTAATTTAATAGAAGCAAGAGGAATTTTAACCGGCTAAAAAACAGCTAGCATAGCCTTGTCACAGCTAGCATAGCCTTCTCCAAATGAAACTAAAAATTCACCTGCTAGAAGCTCACAAATTAACATGTTATGTTTTGTTTTAATTAATCCTTACGGAACTGAATTCATAAAAACTACAATTTGTCCCCAAGTAGTTTTAGCCACAAATTGTTAGATTTGGTCATAGCCAGACTAGCTGTTTCCAGTCTTTGTGCTAAGCTATCGGCTGCTGGCTGTAGCTTCATATTGTGTGTGTGCAGGACTGGTTTCGATCTTCTCATCCAACCCTCGGCGAGAGAGCAAAAAATGCTTTTTAGTGAAATGCCCTATCATGATCTTCTGCCAAAATGTTTAAGATTTAAAGTCTTCATTTTCTGGACACTTATCCCTCTCCCCGGTCCTTCTCACACATGAGTGCGTCATATAACAACCCTGATCTGTGCTCACAGTGGAGAAAATTACCTGAGTGTATTGGTGAGAAACTGAATGATACAATCTAGTTTTAAAGGAGAACCCAAGTAAGTGAAGGGTTTGAATAGTTACTGTGTAACTGTGAGTATCTGTGTGTACCTTTTAGTGTTTGCAAAGGAGGGGGTGAGTAATTACGGTGTAGAATGTCTTCCTCATCACTGGAGCTGACCTGAGAACACACCAGTTAATCATCCACTAACTGGCAGCGAGAGGGGGAGAGAGATCCAGGGTTGCATTCAACAAAGTTGGACTGAAAGAGAAAGAGACACCTTCATTCGTTAAAAGGTAAGAGGAAGAGGAAGAGACAAGTCTTCATCAAACCGTTTGGACTGAAGGATATACTTACCAGAGAGTGGAAGGACAAAAAACCTGCGTCCGAGGAAAGGCACCTGCGTCTGACGAGGGATTTTTTAGCAGTATTCTCTCTGTGTGTGTTAGTATGTGTGTTCTATGTGGGCCGTCCGGTTTTTGGATTTGATTGTGTGCGCTTGAGAGAGGGCCACATGGGGTCCTGGCCCTGTAAGGGATGCCAGCTGCAGCGTTAAAGCCCGCTCCGGAGGACATGGTGGCAGAAGGAGGGGGCGACGCGTCCCAGTGGGAAGCTGCGGGGCCGGGCCGGGAGCGGCTGCCCTTCCTGAAGGTCCCCAGGGAGCTGCTGCGGAGCTTCCCCCACTCCAAACGGGTGGGATCCTACCTGGTGGGGAAAATGATCAACAAGGGGTCGTTTGCCAAAGTGATGGAGGGGCTGCACATCGGCACGGGGGAAAAGGTTTGTGCTTTCTCTTCCCTGAGTAAGAGAATAAGAGTGAGGAGACATGTGTCAGACCAGAAGGATGGCCAGCACCAGATCACACACATACAATGTTTTGATTACAACTTGTAACTGATTATTATACTCACTTGTGTTTGTAGAGGGCAGTGGCCTATTATTATTCTTGTTATGTGTACAAAACATAGTAATTACTTCTACATATACAGTACAGGAACAAAACATTTGCTCAGCATAGCTTAAGACGATTCAAAGTTGAACCGTTTCTGCTCAATATATCTGGACTTCTATAAAACATAATGGCTAATAGATGCAGCAACTGCAAAATAAACAATAGTTATAATTACGTTACTAATGCAAATTGTTTAGACAAAATATACAAAAGTATTGCCCTGAATATGTCCAAGTCCAAACAAATAAAAAGAGACTATATGGACGTGCACTTATTGTCAAGTGGAGGCAGGTTGTGTGTGTGTCTGTGTGTTTGCATTTTTGTGTCTGTGGGTGATTCAATGTATGTGTAACTTTCCTTCACCGGTCACCGAGTCCCTGACCCCGGCTCATATGTACATGACCTGGTTGCCATAGTAATGACCAAACTCATCTCTGGGGGTATTTGTTCCTCTTAACCCTCATTACCCTCTCCTGATACAAGAGCTGTGGAGGTGAAGAACGCAAACAAAGTAGACCTTAGAATCATAATGAATTATAATCTAAATTTAAGTTAAATTAGTTTCAACACCAAATATTTACTGTTAAGGCATTATTAAAGGAATATACAATTGAAATAAACTGAAAGGTCCTGTCGTTTTTACCAACAATTTACTGTAAATTACAAAAGGTCCGTAAAATCCTTTTGTCAAAGGAGCTTAATAATTTTCAAAATATCAATATCACCTTCAGGAATTATAATGCCCGTCCAAATGCCTTTTCCACTCATCATCTTGAATGGATATGGGATGACCACACATTGCCAAGATGACCAAAGCCTTTAAACTCGCACTGCTAAGAACAATAAATGATAGGATTAGACTTCCTAGTTATCTCACAATGCAATATATTGATTCGAAATTTTTCTCAGTTACCCAGGGCATTATGTTTACCGTTTGCTTCATTCGAACTCTAAAGTGCTATAAGTACCAATTTCTCTCCAGTTCCTTATCTTGATAGCTTGTTACCTTGTTAAATATAGCTTACGTTTTAATTATGTATGGAGTGATATTGGTTAAAGTTCCATTTAGATGTTAAACGGTGGCTTTTGGCCTTTGAAAAGAGCTCCTAAGCTACAACTACTGAAACATCTATCTAATTGGTGTAGAGGACTGTGGTTCTGTTGACAAATGAACATGTAGATGACCCAATTTGGAGATCAACTTTTTTTTTTTTTTTAAAGGAGCAACGACTGAAGAAAAAACACAAACCGTTTGAGTGTTTGTGTTCAGGTGGCCATTAAGGTGATCGACAAGAAGAAAGCGCGGCAGGACTCGTACGTGCTGAAGAACATGAAGAGAGAACCTCGGATCCATCAGATGATCCGACATCCTCACATCGTGGTCCTGCTGGAGGTAGAAAACTCAAAACACATAAATTCAGAATGATTTTAACAGTCCTAATAAAGCAATGATTGGGTCTTAAATTACATACACCTGTAGGCCAATTTAGCATGGATTATATTATTTGTAGGCGGTTATATAAATGTTATTACACATGGCACTGTTAAACATAGCTTGTGTGTTTGTAAGACCCTGGAGACGGAGAACAGCTACTACATGGCCATGGAGCTGTGTGCTGGAGGAGACCTGATGGACAAGATCTGTGAGCGGAAGCGGCTGGATGAGAGGGAGGTGCGGCGCTACACCCGTCAGATCCTCTCTGCAGTGGATCACCTGCACAAACACGGCGTCGTACACAGGTGACACACAATCTATTTCCACCAGAAAGCTTGATTTCAAAGAACATTTGGACACTTTGTGAAGTATGCTTTTTTCTGTGGTTTCCTGGAGGCTCTGAAGTTGCTGCGCGTATCCAATAAATTATTTGATAGTGGACGTATTTACCCTAAAAACATAAATACAGTATTAACCATACAAAAATATAGGGGTCCAAATCCAATTTGGCCCTACACTTTCCAAATCCGTGACAGAATAACGTTTAATTTTCGGTTAGCTAAACAAAGTTCTCCCTTCTTTAGGAGTAGGGTACACTGAAAAAAACAGGGAGTAAGATTTACTTAGGAAAATCGAGGTAAGAAAACGCACTCAGAAAACCTAAGTAATTTAACAACGTATATTTCAAGTAGCTTCTACTTACAGTTAAGAAGTGTTTGTTACTAAAGGCACTCAAGTAAACTTTACTGTCACACTCAGTTTTTGTAAGTACATGTTACTTACTATTGTATAGTAGATTTTACTTAAGATTACATTTGCATCTTATTACAAATCTCCAGTAAAACATATTTGGCTTTTCAGGTTGTTTTTACTTGCTATTTTTATCTTTTATTTAATAAATATGTAGGTAATATTTCAATATAATTATTAAGTATCATCAAATGCAATTCTTATTCAATAAAACTGTTTCACACTAAGGCTACTACAAAACATGAAACATTAGACACTTTTAAACAACACTATTCTGCCCCGCTCCCGTAGCTGGGCAGACAGACAACAGGTTCCCAAGAAAAACTCTGCTTCAGAAGTTCCGTTTTAAAGTTTTACTCAGAAAGCACTGTAAAACTGGACACACAAGAAAATGTACATTCATCTCAAGCATAGCAATAATTTAACATATCATACATTTCCAGCATGTGTTAACAACCATATAATAAACGATGTGTTAGCTTCATGCTAACCCCTATGGGAAATTACATTGGAAGGCTAGCGGTTAGCATACATCGTTGCAACTATGAATTCACAGCAATATTTCCACCATTTAACAATGTATCCCTCACACATACTCTTCATAAACAATGTTGAAACAACAGAGCATAGAAACACGTACAGGCATATGTTTTCTTAGACAACAATGCATAGTAGAAACGTGCATCTAATAATAATTGTAATATTCCAGTTATAAACGACATGAATCAAAGATGTGTTGCTGTATTTTAGAGGTAAAAAAATGCATTCATCATCATAATTATTCTATATATATAATTTACACAGTGCCTGTAAACCGGAGGAGAACGCTGGCATTTCTCCTCCTACTTGAAAGACTACGGAGGGATAGGGTCTGCAAAATTAGTTTATTTTGGGGATTGACTGGATGCTCTGACCGGTCCACTTCCTGCCCGCAGCCGTAACGCGGCCGTAACGCGACGCAGACGGACCCGGTGGAATCTAGGGTAGCCAGCAGTTTAAGATGCGCCTCAACGTCGCCCGCTCTGGCCCCCGGAATGCATGTGACTGTGGAGGCTTCGGTCTCTAAATTCAAGTATATCAGAATAGAGCTACCAATAACCAGAGTTGGCTTCTCAGCGGGTGTCTCGCTGAGTGGGGAAAATCTGTTAGATAAGTGAACTGGTTGGTGGGGACCTGCGGGTCTCGCGTTATGCCCCTTCTGAACAGTCACCCAGTCTCCCGGCTGCTCGGGAGTTGCCGGGGGACGGTTAATAAGAGCTACCTCTTACCGGTCCGCACCGACTAACATGGGTTTTACTGTAGCTGAGTTACTTTCTAAAATGCGGAGCCGGGCTTCTATGGCTATGATTCCCACCTCCAACCTAGCAACTATACTACATTTAACACATGTAGGCCTATCGGTACCAGTAAAGGAGGTAGGGAAGTAACCAAACATGAGACAGATAGAGCAGGAAATAGCACCCGAGGGTGGGGAAGCCATGGCTATCTATCAGGTCTCCCTTGAAAAAGAGATCAATGATCTCAAGGGATACACCTGGATAAATAAAGGTTTGAAATGAAAATCAAGCTAAAGTAGCTAGGACTGGACTTGGTACTAGTTTGACTTCTACCAGAAATTAGAAATGAAATGAAGTACTTTTACTGTGTATTTTTTGAGAAAATACTCTGTCAAAGTCCCGTGCTGAGAACAAAATCAAGCCACTTCTGCTAAGTTTGATGAGGGAATTATTTTTTGTTGCCATTAGTTCTTCGTGAGATTGATCCTGTTGGACTCAGTACTAGTGAAACTACCCCCACAAGTACTATGAAGTACTTACTGTGTACTTTTCCAATAATCCTCTGTCAATGTCCCCTCCTGAGAACAAGAATGCATGTTTCTCTGCTATTTTGAATTTTTTTTTAAATCGTTTTTATCAGTGTAGAAATATGGCGACATGCTTCGGGACAAACTTCTCTGTCTGGCAGAAACAGGAACTGTAGTAACTTTTCGTAACCATGACTTCTTATCAGCAAGTTTTGGAAGCTCCAGCGAAAGCCTTGTCGTAATGACAATCCCATTTCCTTTTTTTATTTCGTAATTTGTACATTTTGAGTCTGATGTTTATTATCTGTTTGTTTTTTTTAAACAGTCCCTGATGAGCATGTGTACTGTTTTGTAGTATAGACAAGGCTATATCTGATACTAAATACAAAATAACCTCTATCTTAGTTTGAGCAGTTTGTGAGTAAATGTCTAGATGGCGTGATGAAACTATTTGTCCTATGCACGTTACATAGAAGTGGGTAAGGAAATGCTGTAGTGGTCGTATTTGAATAAAGCCAAAAAGTGGTATCAATCTACTATTACATGTGTTAAGTAAGCACATACGTTACTACTGGAAATGTTAAACCATTCCTAAAGTAACTTGCATGTCAGCAGATTTTAAGTCGAAACTTTGCCTACATTTAAAACGTTTTATGTCTGATCATCTAGGCTGAATGAATCATTGTCCCATCAACTTTGAAATTACTATATTTCCATGTGAAGCTGGTAGCTATGCTCTTGAAACAATGGTAACATTAATTAATACTTGGAAAAAACAACTCACTTTTGTAGCAACCTAAGCACAGTCTGGACATCTTTTGGCATGCAATCGACCAAACCATGTTTACTGAGCTAGTGTTACAGCCAGCAAATCATGAGGCACACACACACACATGATCGCACACATACAAAGTAGTTTGCAGGGCATTAACAGCCTACAAAGGCGGAAACGCTGCAAGGAAGGCAGCACATGGCGCAGTGCAGTGTGGGAGCTGAAAGTGATATTTCAGTGACATTTTAGCATGTCTAGGTGTAAGAGACCCAATACTCCCACACACGCACAAACATACACACACTAACATAGTCACAGTGCAACCACACACACTCCGCTCAGCTCTGTGCTTTGGTTTAAGACCTTGGCTCCTCTGAAGGTGGGAATGTGATTACCAGGCAATGACCTCATCATCCTGCGCCGGCGCCATGATTCACACATCATCACAACATCATGGACTTCCTCTCTAATGAAGTCCCTTAACGATGGCCCTCCCGATCCTTCAATCACACCTCTCTCTGTCACACACACATGCTCACACACACACACTCTCGCGCTCACATTCTCCACCACAGAGATGATTAAACTGGAAATAAATGGAAATTTGCACTTAAATGCACCTCCTACCACCCACATCCATAAGGTTTACCGCATACATTTTCTCCTTTATGACAATGTCCGCTTTCACCCTTTTTCCCTCTTTCTTCCTCCGTCTGTCTTTGAACTTTATTCGGGTTGTGAGAGCAGTGTTTTCTGGATTTTTGCGGGACCCCGAGTGTCTGTTGGTTAGATGAGGGCAGATGAAAGGAACATGGCTGATTCCCAGGCTGTGTTTTATAGGGGATCTCTCTCTCTCCTAACCGCAGATTTTCATTTAGCTTGGGAGTTTTAGAGCTGGCTATGTGATTGGCGGCGGGGCTGGGGTCCTTTTTAGGGGAGTGAGGCAACTTTCCCAGGTGAACACAGAGAGATTACTGTGGTAGGGAAGAGCTAGGATGTCAAGAAGAGCGGTCTGAAAATGTAAGTCAGTGGGAGTTGAGTTTTTAGGAGTCCAAAACAAATGAGTCCCCCAAATTAACTGTTCATCCCGAGCCCTACCCACATTTTATTTAGCTTGAGATTTCCTTTCAAACATAAAATATGAAGGTCCCATCTCATTTTAAAGTCTATAAATCAGCAGAAAAACGGCCAAACACACACTGCCAGAATTCTGAAATTGAACAACCACCATAGTGTCTGTCTTTTGAAGTACTTTAAGGGGAAAAAAACACCCTTAAAAATTCCTGTAGGATTAAGGACGGAGCTCATGAAAATACTACAGTGAACCACAGTTTTCCTTTGTGACTAAACAGCTCTTTCTCTTCTTTTCTTCTGCAGAGATTTAAAGATTGAAAACTTCCTGCTGGACGAACATAACAACATAAAGATCGTTGGTATGTGTACTGGTGCACTGATGCAAAGTGTTGGACAAACAAGCATGGTTGACTGTGTATTAGCTATCTAGTGCATCTGTTAAAATGATGATGTTTCATGCAGACTTTGGCCTGAGTAATTCTCTGAAGGCTGAATCCCTTTCTCTGGAGCTCCTCAACACGCAGTGTGGAAGTCCTGCCTACGCGGCCCCTGAGCTGCTGGCTCACAGGAAGTATGGACCCAAAGTGGACGTCTGGTCCGTGTAAGTGACAACGTCTCGGTGTGTAAGATGGCCTGCTTTCAAGTGTAGAAGTATTTTCTGTGGTGTTACTTGCTGTTTGAAAGAAATGCATTTCAGTGTATGCATTTTGTAAACGTGTCCTTTTTTTTTCCAATTTTTCTCGTGTGCAGAGGTGTGAGTATGTTTGCCATGCTGACCGGGACTCTGCCCTTCACTGTTGAGCCTTTTAACATCAAGCAGCTGCACCAGAAGATGGTCAACGGAGAGATCAGCAGCATCCCCAGTGACGTCAGCAAAGGTACCACCACTCTTCACCTGAGTGGCTTCTTCATTGAAAGAAAGACTGTATATACACCAAGTCTTTCTGTTTGCAAATGTATAACGGTTGGTTAAGGACATTGTTATTATTTGCTATATTAATAATTAGAATTATTCATAATTTTACAAAAAAATCTGTATTTTGAACTGGGGAAGGTGGTAATATTCAGAAAAGAAATCTGAATTTCGATACATTTAAGAAAAAAACGTTAACAAAGTCTCTGAGAATAAAGTGGTACATTTAAAAGAAAGATTTTAGAAATATATGACCATCTGAGAGTTTCATTTGCATTTATGACTTAATATTTTAAGAGAGTATTCAAATTATTTGTTCATATTTTTTTTTTCAATATCTTTTTCAACTCATTAGGATTTGTTATGAGGCCTTGATACCATAGCCAGTGAATTCAATTGGATAAATATAATTACATTAATTAATTTCCAGAATTACATTATTCAAAACTAAACTACAGAGAAGTACTTTTAAATATGGACATGGTCATAATGTGGTTAAATTAGCAAAAATATATTTCCCTAATTTCAAAGACTAAATGAGAGATGTTCTCTAAACTGATTGGATTTCCATTTGGATGCGTCTCACTCCGTTACACGGTCAGCACTTGAGCTTTTGTAAATGACTCTTTGCGAACATAAAACTGTTTTCTCTCCACAGACCACAGACCAGTCATGACACGGAGAATCGGATGGAAAAAATGTTTCAGTTATTTCTCCCTTCTTCCACTTGGCCTTAGTGTCTCTGTTTCTCTGTCTCTCTCACACATAGTCACTCCATTACACTGTGTCATGGCGCCATGTCACCGCAAACAAACATAGCTCCTGTTACTGTGGGGAAAACCGGCACAGCTCTAAAGCTCTGAAACTGTGACAAGATCGGATTAGTTGCTGTATCGCTGCCACGGGTCTTTTTTTTGTATTTTTTGGAGATTTAAAAAATATATATTTTCTACTATAAGTTTTCTTTAACCATTTTTTTAAACTTGTATCAATGCAGACAAACTAAGTGTGTTCACTAACTATTATACCCAGTTTAAGAGCAACAACATACTAGTACTTAACTAGATCCTATCAGTTCAAACAAACTGAGTTGAACAGAACTGAGACAGCTGATAGTAGCAAAGTGATGGGAGCAGTCTTGGCTTATGTATATCAGTGAATGAGGCCATCAACCTGCACCTCCAAATAGTGGAGTTTATCAGGAATCCCCATCTGGAGTCAAACTACCGGCGTCGCTTGGCTGTCACAGGACAGCTCTATGTCCCAGGCTGACAGCTTGAATTGGTTGTGCTGAAGGGAAATCCTACCTCTCTGTTGTCTCTGATACAGTTTCAGTGAAGTGACAATGAGTGACATCAGTCAGAAACATTGGCTCTTTAAAGTGGACCTATCATGCTATATTATAATAATATAGTGTAGGACCATACCTACAGTATATAAGGCATATTCATACTTTTTTTCTTTCAAAATACCAAACAGATCATGCATTTTAGCCATGCCTCATTTCGCTCAATTTGTACTTTTTTACCCCTGTTTTTGCAAGGGCTGATTCAGTGAGAACAGCACCACCTACAGGCCTGGCATATGTACTACAGTGTCTCCAGCACTTTCGAATGGCAATGGCCGTGGCTGTCTCCTCCTGATTGGTGGAGTTGGCCCAATAGCCGTAGCGCCACTGTCCTGACGTCAGGACAGTGTTCAAATCTGGATCAGTTTTTATCAGATCCGTTGCAGCCCCTTTTTTAGAGATTTGGGTATGGAGGAAAATAGAGAGGGTTGTGTTTTCTGACACTTGGTGAGTTCCCTGGAACACCGGGGACACATATTCATGTATAAAAGACGTACAAAAGTGCATTTTGCATGATAGGTCCCCTTTAAGTAAGGTGGGTCCCTTCTGGCCAGGCTGGAAAATACACAACTTAAGTGTGAATGAAATAGGGCTCTTTAGCCCACCACTGCTCCCGACGAGCAGGACACAAGGGGCGTAAGTGAGTTGGTGAATACTATAGGGAATCACTTCATTATTTTAAGTTCAGTCCCTTTAGCAGAAGCTATTCCAGGCGTTTGAGCCTAAAATACTGTTATTATGCAGATTTGACTGATGCTCATGTAAGCAACCCAGGGTAAATGCTAAGAACTGTTAACTTTGTAATTACATGGTTATTTATGCTAATTAGGATCGATGATAATAGCTTTATAATCTGAAATTAAACCTGTTGAATGTAAGTGAACCTACTTTGAGCTTGGTTTCTGGTCTCCACAACCTGTTTGATGCTGGAGAGCTCGGCATGTTTCCCTTTTTTAATTACAAAAATGATGTAAGAGTTAACTGTAACAGCACATGTTACAGGCTGGAGGCTAAACATCTCTGTATTTTCCAGGAACATTTGAACTTGCACCAAGCTAAATGCTGAAACAGATTAATTTAAAATCCTGAAAACTAGGTAAACAAACAATACACTGCTTTATCATTGCCCCTGATTCAGGTGCGGTGGCGTTTGTGTTGTCTCTCCTGGAGCCAGACCCAGCGAAGAGACCCAGTGTCAGAGCTGCGATGGAGGAGAGGTGGATCAACGAGGGATACGCCAAGAAACCACTACACACACTCACTCATAAAAACAGGTATCTACTCTCGGACTTCAAAATCTACCTTTTTATATTCAAAATCTATATCCTATTTTTTAAACCCATCTAAATATTAGAAAATAGGTAATGTTTGACTTTCATATTCCTTAAAAAAAAAGTATGTTAATCCCTTTTATACTTTCCGATTTGCTATAGTATATCTGTTTGCAACATGAGGGCAAAGTAAGACTGTTCTGCAGCAAACATTACAATGTGGGAAACAGAGGGGGAAATCACTGCGATTTTTCGAACAAAGTGAACGTTTTTGTGGTCAGTAGAGTAACAGCTTCGTGTGTTAGAGCATGACTAAAAAGCTTTTATCACTTTACGCAGTGTGGAAATGCAATCATGTATCGCTCCTCTTGGCAATAACATCTTCTTGAATCCACATGAATGAAGCGCTGCTCTGTTCTGCTCACATTTGAAAATCGTTAACACCAAATCCTTCAGTTACTGCTCGTACTTTTCAGAACCAACAAACTCTTAATGACTATCACATTTCTCTCTCTGCTTCACTCTTCACATTTGATGTTTGTTACGGTTTTTCCATCCGCCTCTCTTGTTATTTCCCAGGTTGGGTCCAGAGGATCTTAACTCGTCTGTGCTGGGATACATGACGGACACGCTGGGCTACTCCCTCTCTGAAATCATACACACACTCACCATCAACAGACCCTCCGCCATCATGGCCTCCTATCACCTGCTGCTCCACAAGCTCAGCAGGAGCCAGAAGGGAACAAAGGCCAAGGTGACATTTTTTTTAAATTATATGCATAAACATATATTAAATAATAAGAAAGATGTTGTGAAGTTTTAACAGCTTAAAATGATTGATTTTCAGAAACTAGAGAATAATGACTGGAGTCTTCCAAGCAAGAATACATGGAGAGAGAAGCATAACGCTGACTCAAAGACTCAGGTAATGTCATTGAAATATATGCAATGATCATTTATAGATATGCTATATTGATGTGATATTATTCTATTAAAGGATAAGGATTTCCAATAACAATCCCAAAAGTAGAAAGTAGTAAAATAAACACCTGTTCACATTTGATTGGTTGGTTTATAGTAAAACAATTATTAGCATATAAAAAAATGGAAAATGAAAAACTATACAGTACAAGCGTGTACGGAGACCAAAGTTAAAAAGTAAAGTGGTATTTTGTGTTTGAAATAGAGATGTAATAAATGTTATAATTCCTTCTCTAAATCATTTCTGGCCTCCCTTTCTGTGTTTGTGGCACAAACTGGTCATGGTCACCAGCAGCAAAAACACATATACAGAAATTACAAATAGCTCAAAACAAGGCTGCCAGATTAGCTCTATTTGTATGATCAAATAGTTTAAACAAGAGACGAGCATGACCAAAAGACTAGACAAGCTACATCAGGCCATCTACTGGCACCTAAACCCAGGACCAATCTTCTGAAATCTTCTGTGACTTAGAGCTATAATGGAATGGAACTCATTGCCAAACCACTTTGCTGAAATAGAGCCCAGAGCCTCTTTCAAGAAGAGATTGAAGTGCCATCTACTAATGAGCATGTACCCCTTGTGAATTGTGAACCCTAATTGAATCTTATTTCATGCTTTGTACTGTTGGGTGTCTTGTGCACTCATCCTTGGCTGAGTTTGATGTTGAAAGTGGATGAGATTGTTGATGATGTTGGAGATGTTGTTAATGATGTCAGGACTTGTGTCTTGAATGTTGTTGTGTTGAGTATTGTTGTATTGTTGTTGTATTGTTTTAAGTGTCGGACCCCAGGAAGAGTAGCTTTTGTCAAGAGCAAAAGCTAATGGGGATCCTAAATAAACATAAACATAAACAAACTCCAATTTTGGTCCTATGAAAACCTAAATATATCGTTTTTTTAAAGAGTCATACATATTTCATTTACCAAAGAAAAATCCTTGAAATAGCTAGGCTTGTAGAATTTCTCAAAAATGTACCTCAAATAGGAGGAAAACATTTATTATTTTGAGGAATTCTTATTTGTTGCACAAGTCAGTATTTAACGGAGCGGGAAGATAGATGTAGGATTGAAAATAAGCTACAGCTCCCATGTTCTGGTAGTAAGATGCCGCCCAATACAATGTTCTAAATCACTGATGTTTATTACAGATAAACTTAGAGGTAGCTCATACAATATCAAAGTAAAATACCATCAACAATCGAATCAAATACACAAGTGTAATTAAATTAAACTCTTAATCTTCAGGCAACTTTCCAAGACTATGGGATGTCTTTTGTCAAAACTTTCTTGGGCCTTTTAACAACTGATCACTTATTGTTTTAGAATGAACAGACCAACGAGAAAAGCTCAAAGCCGTCCAGCCGGCCTTTGAAAGCCCAACAGACGACAGAATATCACATCAACAGGAAGAGGCCTGAGGACTTGCTTAGAAAGGGCCGCCGAGAGGACGCAGAAAACCGTCCCCCTTCCCCATCCCTACCCCAGCTTCCTCACTCTGTCTCCCCCTCAATACCCCCCCGCCTTCCCTCCCCTGGCCCCCTGTGCACAGAGGACGGGGCCACTGCTGAGGAGATCGCCATCAGCTTAGACACGAGAGAGATGCTGTTTCCTGAAGGTCAGTATGTATAGAATAATATAGAATAGAAGCAGCACATATCCTGGGTACAGTGTGTGACATGCTGTATCTGTTTGTTTGTTTGTTTGTTTGTTTGTTTGTTCTAGTGTCTGTGTTCGGGGACAGGGAACTTGTCCGTCTTTCTCCTCCTAAAACCTCTGCATCGCAACTCTGTGAATCCGCCCCTTGCCAAGTCCCTTTACCGGCCGAGCCAATCAGAGACGGCAGCACGTCGAGGCCGATTCGACACACACACCTGCTCAGGACAACTCAATCGGACGGGGCGGCAGACCCCGGGTCAGACTGCTTCCACAACAACCGCCACCAGGACGACCACTCCCATCACCTGACCATCAACGAGCGTCTAGAGAAGCTGCAGACATTTTATTCCTCAGAGAAGAACGGCATCTCTCCCAGAATGCTCCTGGAGGCGGACACACACCCCACAAAGACAGACAAAGACCAACTGAGTACCATGGAGACAACATCCACGTCCACATCTGCCCAACTGCCCCGCCTGCGCAACGTGGGGCTGAAAGACGGACGAGGCAGGAAGATGACGTGGGTAGGGTTGACCCGACCCGGACCCCCAGGACTTCTGGTGAACGGGTCCAAACCTCCCGCCTTCCCTTCACAGAGACAACATACTTTGGTTATTAAGAGCCTCAGGCAGGAGAGGGGCAAGAGAAAAGATCTGTCAGCAGCAGCAGGAGGCGCAGGAGACAGAGGGACGGCAGGAGGAGGGCTGAAGAGGAACTCAGTTCAGTTACGATCATCTCTCCAGCGGCGGGTGGCAGACCTGAACCTGCCACTGCTCCCTGCAGCCCTTCAGGGGAAGACGGATAGGAAGAACCAGCTAAACAGCATGGACTACTGAGACAGATATGCGATAGAAAGGCAGTGATAGTGGCCAGGAAATGGTGCAGCGAGAAGAGAAGTTAGTACTGAGGTTAGTGACATGTTTAGATAATAGATTAGAAATACTGACCTGTGTTGAAATACTAGCAACATAAAGGTGAATGAAAGAAAAGATGGATAAGGGATGGAAGTTAGGAAATACTGAGTAGAGGTAGGGTAGCAGAAACAGGTGTAGATGGCAGCTAAAAAGATATGCTAAAGCTAAATTCTTCACTGTTCCATTCATGCCTTGCTCACAAACAGGACTCCCAACCAAACACCACATACAGTTTGAGTGTTTTATATGCTGCAGTGCCAAACATTTTACCTTTAAGCTCTTTCATTTTAATGTTACCTTTGTTTAAAAGGCTTAGGTCGAGCCATTTGGTCTAAACCAGGGGTGTCAAACTAAATTTCATCACGGGCCACATCAGCATTATGGTTGAACTCAAAGGGCCAGTTGTAACTTTAAGACTATATATATATATATATATATATAAATATATAATATGTATACAATTATGTATTGTATTACATTATAGCCCCTGCTTTGGATTATTATAGGGTAATAACTTCATAATTAACTACGTCTGAAAGCAGAAGTCAACTGCAAATAATTGCAAGTATCTTCAGTGCGCATGTCACACAATGAGATGCATTGTGGGACATGTAGTTTATGGGCAACGTGCTTCTGTAAAGCGGCATATAAACGTATTATATTCTTTCAGAGTTCTTGCGGGCAACATAAAATAAAGTGGGCCTTGAGTTTGACACCCCTGGTCTAAACCATTTCATGTTTAATGTAGACATATGGATCTATTTGTATTCACTGTTCCTGAACCCATTTTTGTACTGACATTGAAAGTCAAAGTAAAAAAAGTGTCAATTCTACTGTAACCGTTTTCATTGCTGGTTTTTTGCAAAGTTCCTCAAGTTGAAAACAGGGGTTTGTTTTCTTTCTCTACCTTTTATGCTCAACTGGGATATCAACTTCCTCACAATATGACCAAACATACACACATTGGATATTTTAATGATATATTGACCACCAGACTAGAAATGTTCCCAGTTTTCATTAAAGGCTTCATTACCTAAAAAAATGCACATTAATCAACATTTCTGCAAATGTAACAGTGTTAGTGCAAGCTAACATTCAACTGCAGTGATTTGTTAATATGTTCTTTAACCAATGACATAACGCCACTCAAAGAGCACGGACCTCCACCAAGACTGTTTCCATAAGTTAAACACAATGTGTGTGTCCTCTCCCTGATTCAAATCTGCTCAAAGATTTAAAGGTTTCTTCTTTGGCCAATGCTTTACCCTTCCAACAAATTAATGAAAATCAGACCAATAAGCCCAAATGAAAGCAAACATTCTTAGCGGGGGTAATGAGTCCTGACTGACTAACTAATCATAGCATCTATTATGTATTAATTTCTCTGTGGTCAGGTAAATTCCTTTTATTTAATATGACATTGGCAGCATTAGAAAAAAAAGGCTAGCTTATAATGGATCAAATACTTTGATTCAGATACATTTAAAACATTTCTGTGATGATGGATATCTATTCAGGATTTTATTAGTATTACCAAAACTCTTTGCTTGGGATGACTCTTATAGTGTTTTGTGGTATGGACACAAACCAAATAGCTTCAAGGTTAAATCATGGCAGTTACCTAAACTTGGAAACCATTTTTTAATGTTTCATTAAATTGTATCACTTTTTAATAAAATAGTTTTTACTTTATTAGGCCTACTACAGTAAAACAACAGTTTTGAATTTCCATCTTTTACTTGTCATGCTTTTCACTACACAAAGCTAATTCCTAACTGGATTACTGCGTATCGATGTGATTGCTAAGGGATTCGTCATACTCCTGCTAAACTAATTTAATCTTAAACAATCTTTCCCCCCAAATCTGTGACAAGTATCTTAGCCCTCACACGCCATCGTCTCTGCATTCTTCTTTCTCTGGATCATTAATATTCTGATGTGCTGCAGAGAGGTGGAGGAATCTGGTTGCTGCTTTCCTACGCTCTTCGTAGCTGCTAAAAAATTGAGTATCTGTTACCTGATACTGTGTGTGTGTGTGTGTGTGTGTGTGTGTGTGTGTGTGTGTGTGTGTGTGTGTGTGTGTGTGTGTGTGTGTGTGTGTGTGTGTGTGTGTGTGTGTGTGTGTGTGTGTGTGTGTGTGTGTGTGTGTGTGTGTGTGTGTGTGTGTGTGTGTGTGTGTGTGTGTGTGTGTGTGTGTGTGTGTGTGTGTGTGTGTGTGTGTGTGTGTGTGTGTGTGTGTGTGTGTGTGTGTGTGTGTGTGTGTGTCCAAGGAGGACAGATTGAACCCACTGAGGTGGATACATCCCCCACTCCAGTTACCTTTCTTGCTACTTAACAGTGATATGAACCAGTAATCTCTGATACTGTATCAGACAAACACATTCACACTGCTCAATGGCAGTACACTAAACAAGAATGGCTGGTTAATGGTCAACTAGCCACATACAAAGGCTCTTGTTCTTATCCAAAAACCAATTTAGGCAATATCTGTGTAGTCCTGTGACCTGTAGCTCTTTAAAAAAATCCTGGTCTGAACAGCATCTACTACCACTTCTTACTGTATATGAATAGTGCATGCACGTAAGAATTGGACAAACATGGTATGGAAAAGTGATTAATAATGCATGTTGCACATCAGGATGTATCCATGGCTGCTGAAATGTTGCGTACACATGCTACAGTGACCATTGTTCCGCCAGAAGCGCATGATCTTGTAACAGTATCATCAAATGGACTTAAAACCTGCTTCTGATTCTGAAAACATGTTTCCTTATGACAACAGCTGGTTGAATGTGTGACCAAGGATTCACGTACGTTTGTGTATTGACCTCTGAAAGACCCCAACAAATCAGAGCCAAAAGCAAAGTGAAAGTCTATCCATAGTTTGCGAGTCAGTTCAATATCAACCAATTATATACGGTTGTCCTAGAAACGAAGAGATTTCAAACAGTGGAAGGCTTGAGACTTGCACTCCAGTCAAACTTAAGCCACAAAAAGGAAGTCCTAAGACTTGAGTTTGAGTCCCTGTCACACATTTAGAGACCTGGAAGACCCAATTTGCTTCTCTAAAGCAACTATCCATAAGTCTTGAGACAGGTACAGGTACTCCTAAATGACTCAAAAACTCATTTTATTTTGAGGCTTTTTCCTTTCCCGTCCATCCATTTCTGGCTTTATAGAGGAAGCAATTCACAAGGGACATATGATATGTACTGGGTCGACTTTATCCCAGTAATAACGTTTTAAATCTTGAAATCTTCAGCACTATAACATTGTTCTTTTGAGGCTGAAGCCTGAATCAGTTTTCTTATACCAACTCAAATGTATTTTAAAAGATGATTCAATAACTTGTAACAGCATCACTATTTACCCCAGCACACTTCTCCACCTATTTTCTACTCTTTCATTCTAAGATCCTTTCTCACCTCTCTCCTTTGGCTATGCTGACATCTTCCCTCCACGTAACTCGGCTCAGTTTCTTCCTCCCTCAGTTTTGATTGCGTAAGAATGTACTTGCATTAAAGTTTCAGCCATGGTCATGCCCCGTTTGGTGAGAAGCTATAGATACAGACAGTTGTGGTCAATAGAGGGTAGTCATGCATCTGTGTGTTTAAATTGGTTTGGCTTTGTTAAAGAAACTAACATGCCTGGACATGTCCGCTGCTTCCTCTGATGTTTGTCATTTTGGGATTTAGTTAGTTACTCATTAGAAAGGCCTGGGAACACACTTTCTCTGTCTTTACATGGGATTGTAAATCAACGTTCTTCTTTCAAAAGTATGTATGTGCACTTGCTGTACACCCCTTGATGTTGTATTCACACAGCAGGAAGCTGTGTTCAAAGAGAAAGTGTTGTCATTTATGTGACAACACTTTTCTCCCCAAACAGCCAATCCACCAAAAGTACAGACATTAGCAACAACTATGCTAATCTAGCTAATGCTAAAGATGTTAGCCTCATTGTTGTTTTATGTGAACACTCCTAAACCAATACGTAGCTCCTGATTGTCCCATGATTTTGTGTCAAACTGACTTTCTATACAAGATCAACATGCTAATGCTAACAATGCATTCGCTGTTTATCATATGTACTATCTTCGTTTAGCATTATAGCATTATAGCAATTGCTAGTTAGCACTAAACACAGAGTACTGCTACTTTGGCAGGTATTTCATTATTTGTATTCATAATCCTAGGTATTCAACCACTTGAAAAAAGTTACTTGATGGTGGTGTTAGATGAAAGGTTTTGCGATTATAAAATTGAAAGGAATGAATTCTGAGCAAGACATGTGGGCTACACTATGTCTGTATAAAATGTCAGGGCAATCTATACAGTGTTTTTGAGATCATTTAGTCATTGTCAGGCTTAAAATGACTAGAGATAATAGAGATGTGGATGGAGAAAACTGACATAGCCATAGATTAAAGTGAAAGCTGAAACCTTCTTTTGTGTGTATGTCTCACGGCATTTCGTGTTATTAGTCACGAAATTAATTTAATCTCTTGATTCGTGTTCACCAACACGATTTTCACATTTTTTTCGTGTCACACAGAACGATTTTAAATGCAATGTATTTCTATTGGTAGTATGTTTCGTGCCTGCAACACGTCTTTTTGTCCGGTCGGGTCTTGGAAGACCAGAAGCTGTGTGGTTCATAAAAACATGTTCTTACTCAATATCTTACCCTAAGCCTAACCCTATCCCTTTTATTTTAAATTGTATAATGTCTGAGTTTTTTTGCCGTCAGTGAGGAAAAGAAATGGGGCTCAGAGCCTCAGAATACTGAAATCTGTATTTTATGTCATCTTTTTTTCCTTCTAATTTGTTATTATTTGGTGCAGGCACGAAACATACTACCAATATAAATACATTGCTTCTAAAATCGTTCTGTGTCAGAATACTTAAATCTGTATTTTTTTAAATGTCTTTTTCCTTCTAATTTGTTATTATTTACATTGCTTTTAAAATCGTTCTGTGTGACACGAAAAAAATGGCGAAATCGTGTTGGTGAACACGAATCAATAGATTAATTTCGTGACTATAACACGAAATGCCGTGAGACTGTGTTGGTATGTATGACCGTCATCTGATGGCCCTGTTGTTATTACAGCTTAATCCCAGTCATTATTTGACTGATGAGAGATGTGTGCTTTGTGTTCACTTTTTCATAGAACAAATGAAGGATTATGATAGCCGAGACACAAGGACGAATATGCAGATGCGTCCAACATCAAGTTCCAGATACCATCATAATTTGACACTGATTTCAATTTGCTAATAATGATACCGATATGGAAAATGCATGCTGCTGGTCACCTGGAGGCCACAGGGGTTACAGGTGCAGTGGTTATGTAATGAAATGGATGGTGTTACTCCATTAGCACTTCAATAGTCTTGGGTGTCTCTGGGAATAATCGCCGTGCCCATCACAGTGTTTGTGTGTGTGTCAGTCTGGGCGAGCCTGTGTTCCGGCGGCTCTGGTTTCTAATGATGGTCATCCATAATTGAGTGTCACCTCGCAGGGGGAGCGGTCCAGAGTGGCGCAGTGGTTAACGTGGCACCGACTGCCCGCCATGACAGTGTGTGTGTTTGAGTCACGGGGGTCAGCGGTGCACAAAACGTCCAGAGCAGTGGAGCAGCAACCTGATCCGAACGCTGTTTAATTGATTCCACGTCTGATTAACTGTCAGTTTAAGATCAACACCAGCTAATCCCCTAAAGGACACCCTGACCAGAGGGACACTGTGTCTCTTTAACCTCAACACATGGGATCTGCCTTTAACCTTGACACATGGGAGCTTAACCTTCATGGCAAGTTGAGATCGTTCAAAATTCTGCGTCTTTGTTGTTGTTATGGCTGTGATGCGTGCTGCAGGTTTAGTAAAGATGCTTATTTTAAAAGATCTTCAAAGTTATCAGGAATGACACTGCATGAACTTTGAATTACAGACTTAATCTGAGAGAAGGACCTTGAAACTTGACATTACATAACATGTTACTTGTAATCAAAGCGACTTACATACACTCAATACTCTGGCAATTTGGGGTGAAGTCTTCCCCAGAGACATGCTTACTGCAGTGGGTGTCAAGGTGGGATTGAACCAGTGCTCTCCTGATCTGAATATGAGCACACTACTACTACTACTGAGCCACATTCGCCTGACTAAGCTAACTATAACGAATATTTCTATATATATATATATATATATATATATATATAGAAATATAAAACGACCTAAATGGTGGGGGCTTGCCTTACTGTCCTTTGAAGGTTCTGCGGGCGACAATGTCCAGTTTTTATTTGACTGGTACACATATTTTTGGTAGCATTTGATGATAGGACACCCTTTATGCTGCATGCAATTGGTGTTTGTTTTTACTTCATGTCTTAAATCAATGCACTTATTTTTCAATATTGTATGACACTGCTGTTTTGTTTTACGTTGTAAAGTCACTTAAACCATCCAACAAGTCTGCAATTGTACTAGAGAATAACTCAGTCGTTACCTCAACTGTTTTTATAGACTTTCTGATACCTTTCTTTGTTTGAAGATAAGAAATGTTAAACTTCTATACAGTGATGCTAGACAAACAGTGCAATGAGACAAGCCAAAATATACAAATTAGTTGTATACACATGAATGAATGTATACTGCATGATGATAAGTCATATCAACATTTGGGCTGTTCCAAGACAATGGCTGGATCACATATTGAATGCACGAGTGAGCCTCTGGCTTGCTGACAGCACATTGTTTGAATGAATCATTGCTGGATGAGAGTCGTGTTTCTGGATGAAAAAGATCCTGTCAGGATAAGCGAGCAGCGTGACCGGCTGCCAGCTGTTTTGACAGGCACAACTCGGCACCTACACATTCACAACAGAGGGCCGATCCATGACGGACATGCTGGGCCTCCACGATCAAACATAACTGACGGCCCTTATAGTTTATTCTTTTGATGTCCTCTAGCACATTACTTAAGTATTTCTAATTTCTCTGTTTAAAAGTAAAAGCTCCCCATACATACTTCTTGCATATGTTCCATGTAGGTTTTAATTGTAAGTGTGAGCAAAGATAAAGACAACAAACACACATATGCTTTTGCTGCCAGACACACTTACCACGAGACAATCAATTACTAATGAAGTCTGCAGCAGAAAGCAGAGCCTCGTGACTCAGAGGTATTGAGTTCAGCACACTTGTTGTCCCCACTGTGGAGAGCACTATACAAATGGCAACAGTTGTTTGAGAGACTCATTATATAGAGTAATGTGTGCATGAAAAATACTGCCATTATTCCCTGCTCTGTCCTCAACTGCTGCATCATGTGCTGTTATGCACCTCCACCTGCTGCACCCTCTGTGTAGTGCAGCTTGTTTTGCTATTAATGTTAGTCTCCATTGTTCAAATGTCCACATACTACATTATACTATACTATGTAGTTTTTTTGCAGTATTTTTCAACGTACTATACTGTGTCACTTTTTTATATTTTCGACATACTATGTAGTTTTTTTGCATATTTTCAGCAAACTATACTATGTTGTTATTTTTTATATTTTTTGACATACTATACTATGCCGTTTTCTAATATTTTCGACAAACTATACTATGTAGTTTTTTTGCATATTTTCAACATACGTACATATGTTGTTTTTGTACATTTTCAAATATTTTCAGCATACTATACTATGTCTTTTTAAAAATATTTTTTGACATACTATACTATGTTTTTTTTTTATATTTTAGAATATTTTCGGCATACTATACTATGTCCTTTTTACAAATATTTTCATAATTAATTTAGCATATTTTCGACATACTATGTAGTTATTTTTTGACATACTATACTATGTCGTTTGTGTATATATTTCCGAATGTTTTCGACATCCTATACCATGTCTTATTTTGCATATTTTTGAATATTACTATGTCGTTTTTCTGTGTATTTTCTACGTACTATATACTATGTCATTATTATTTATATATTTTTGACATACTATGTAATTTTTTTGCATATTTATGACATACTATACTATGTTGCACTGAATGTGTATTCTCAAACAGTGTATTCTGTTGGCAGTCCCAGAACTGCTCTCTGCTGGTCACTAAAGGAACTTTAAATGTACTCAAAATTGTAAAAACTCATTACTAAAGGTCAAGTTTCTGGCTGCGACACAGTAAAGTGGTTAAAGAAAATTCTCTTTTATTTGTATCTGGACCGTCCTTTCTTCACTGGTTAAATACAACATCACAAGTAGCCACACCGAAGCTCAGAGTGTTCGCCAGGGCAGCGTTAAACAACAACTTATCACAATTTCAACAGCTTTGTTTGTTGATCCAGGGCGATTCAGACCGTTTTCTTACAATATAATGAGTGAATGTGAGGAGTACACTACAAAAAGTGCCCAGAAAATTTGCTCAGAAAATAAACTGGTAAATTCCCTTGACGACTGGATGAGTATCTCACTTGTTTTATGGTCGGTGCAGCTATAGAGTTGCAACAATTATTTTCTTAAATAATCCATTAATCATTTGATCTATAAAATATCAGAAACTAGTCAAAAATGTCCATCCCAGTTTCTCGAAGTGCATGTGATGTCTTTAAATGTCTTGTACCGTAAGTCAAAAACCCAAAGATATTCAGAATAAGATGACATTAAAACAGTAAAAAGCTGAAAATATCTGAGGCTGGAGACGGCATTTTCTGAAGGTTTTACCATTATCAAAATAGTTAACGATTATTTCTCTGTCCATTTACACGTTGTTGCTGCTCTATTCTGTCTGAAATGTTACATGTTTTTTTGAAATGGCATTCTTTTCTGACCCAAATAACATATTCCTAATGATATGACACAAAATCCCTTGTTGCATTTAGCGTTGTTTGTACCGATTGTTCTCGAGGTCTTCGCCTTCCCTTCTGAAATAATTTCCAAAAGAAAAGACCAGATCCCAATCAGCCAGTAGAGCAGCAAAGATAAACAAACGTTAAAAAAAAACAAGAAACAAAGGACTACCAAGACAAAGTTGTAGCTTTGCAGTGTTGGAATCAGATGCAATTTGCCCCAAGTTTGGAGGAAACTGGATAAGGATCCCATTTGTAGTTCGGAAAACAAAATAAAAATGAGGAAATAATATATGTATTTACAGATATCCACCCATACATTAACAGACACATAGATCTGCACATACATAGACAGTGCATGTACCCACCAAAAGAACTGTTTGGTTGTGAAATCTCTCGTCAATACAATCTCCAGTCTCCAAAGTCACAGATGTGGGGCAAATCAAATTCCTATATACTGTTTATGTGCTTATGACTGCAAGAGAGCGTTCCCCAGCTGCAGAGCAGGAGCGCTACAAAGCAACCCGGGCTACTTTACTGGGTATTATGGCAGTAGAGTTGGTTCCTCTCAGTCATCATACTGGAACACTACAACAAGGCTGGAATCAAATATTCAGTGTTGCTCAATTATATACAAAACTGTGGTAAAAATGTAGGAGTGGAATTAAACTCCAAGTACATTTTGTATTTTAATTCCTAGTGTATTTAATGTTTCCTATGTACCTTTAGTCCTAATTATCCCCACACTTTCATGTATAGAAGATTATTACTGTGACTTCATATTCAGACTGGCATGACAGAACTCCTAATGCTGTTCATAAGGCTTTCCCAACAGTTGTTATTGTGGTTCATTTTTTACAGTTGTCCTTCAGAAACAGATGTTTAGCCAACTGGTTGCCCCTGTTTTTTTGTGTGTTTAAAGCGGTAAAATTGAGGAGTGAAATGTGAGCCAGAGGCCCGGCAGACTCTATGGACTTATAGGTGAAGCAGACACTCGTGGAACACTAAATTCCTTGAGCTGCATTTACAACAAATCCGTCCAATCAGGTAACCGCTAATCAATGAGCCATTCAAACCACACGAGTGCCACTCAAACAAGTGACATGCCTGATTTGGGGTGGACGCAGACTCAATCTTTACTCCACATTGATCATAAGGCTTCAATCCGGCCAAGTTTGGCAATGCGAGTCTCTTGAAAGAAGCAGCGGGGACTTTTCTCCTACAGTATGTAAACAACTATGGGAAAGTCCGTGAAGAAAGACAAGACTTTTAAACCAAGTGGAGTTGGGTTACACACAAAAGAAAGAATTTCCTCCAAGCTACGGACAAACAGTCTTTGTTGGGAAGCGAACACGATCGGTGAGCCTTGTCAAATGGGATTTGGCCCGGCAGTGAAAAACCAGTTTGATGTCAAACCAAAGTCCAGTCTGCCACAGCTCAATATGCAACTTTACCAAGGACACATCCTATGACACACACAGAGAAAAACAGTGTTTAACAGACTGAAGAATAAAGAAGCGCAACATTATCTGACAGTAAAAAAAAAAGATGTGATGAAATCTGTGAGCGGCGCGACGGCTTGTTCCCTCAGAGTGAGTCCGCTCCGGTAACGGCTTTTGAACACACTCTTCATTCAAGCGATGCACAACTGATCCACAAACCATTGCCATGGCAACAGATTAACAAAAAACTATCAAACATATTTAAAAAAATAAAATAAACGAATCAGCATGAAGACACGACACCTCAAGGTAGGGGTAGCCGGGAGGCCAGTGCTCCGTCAGAGGTCCAAGTGGAAAGGTTAATAAAGTTCAAAGGTCAGCGGTCACCCTGGTCACTTCCTGCCCTGGTTAGTCACGATCCAACTCTGTTACTCATCAGAACCGCCGTCACAGAGCAGAACGTGGAATTAATTAGAGAGAAATGTATACAATGTTTCACAGGAGTTATCCTCTTTTTTTTAAAGTTTCATTTCTGTTTGAAAATAAAATGCCCCAAACCCCTTAACACATACAGTATATATATTTATAGCTATTAACATATATCGCTGGGAATTCCGACTGAAAATCGTCCCATGACGAAGAAGGTGACTGAACCTCTAAACTCTGGACACAGCTCTGATCTACGAGCCACAATTTACAGGTTTGGTCAGGTTTGAAAACAACACTACTTGAGGCATTCCTGTTAATATAATAAAACTTAAATGGCGTTTCCCCAAGGCATATTATACATTCATAATACTATGTGAGTGCAACCGTTAGTTTGTGTGTGGCTGTGTTTTTATTTGAAATACCTGCCACCAGATATAAATTATCTGCATGAAAGCAGAGTAATATGTATGTGTATGTGTATGTGTGTGTGTGTGTGTGTGAGCATGTGTTTTCATGGCTCCTGTCCTCATGACTGAAGCACATTTCCGCAGGAAACAATTGCACCTCATTGGCTCAACCAAGTTAGCCAATCACCAATGACGGAAGCCAAAGCCCCTGGGCCCGCCTCCATCGCAGAGACCAGAGTTTGGTTGGTTGGTTTGTTGGGAATGTGTGTGCATGTATGTGTGTTTTTGTGCATGTATGTGTGTTTTTGTGTGTGTTTGGGGACAGTGGAAACACAGTCCATTCCACTTGCAGTGTCCTCATAGATGGAGGAGGCGAGGGGATGTGGTTTCCGTGGTGACGAGAGTGAAGTGTCGATAAGCGGAGGATGGGAGGAGCCTAAACCTCCGCTGCTTTCAAGCCGATTCGTTCCTCCCCCGCCTGTCAGTCAGTGTTGGGCTTCTTCAGGGAGAAAGCCAAGATGCCGAAGTGGCTGCTTAGCTGTTGTACCTAGCAAAGAAAAATAATATTGTATTTTATGTTAGTCATGTGTTTATAAAAAAACATTTAGCAGCATAGGACCTAGACAGGCAATTCTATGACGGTTGTTTGTCTTGAAGCCCAAGGCATTGAAATTGTTAGTGTCACTGAAAATAAAACAACTAGGTCTGCATTGTAAAGGTTTTACATGTTTGATATTGACATTTAGAACTATGTTTTTTTTTTTCTGCCTAAGAATATTGATTCCATTGTCTTATCTGTCCTTTAAATGAGAAGGCAGCCAGCGGCCGCTAAGCTTAGCTTACTTTAGCTTAGCTTACTTTAGCTTAGCACAGAGACTAAACATGGGGAAACCGCTTGAGCCTGGCTTCATTCAAATGAAACAAAAATCCAAAATTAGCACACTAAATATTGTTTGTTTAATCCACACGTTTGGATGGTAATGTTCCAGACGATTTATCGCTTCTTCTAATTTCACACTAAGAGCAAAAAAAAGTCTGACCCTTCACCCCGTGGAAAATGTAAAATCGAATATTTTGTTGGTACTTCAACTTTTTTAAACAAACAAGACAAAAAAAAACGTTTTATTTATGTTTTGAGCCCTGCCTGGACTATTTAAGCTAGGCTAAGCTAACTGGCTGCTAGCTGTCGCTACAGGTTTACAGGACACTTTATTAACAGAGTGTGGATGCTCTTACCACTGAAAGACCGAAGTGTATGTGTGCTAATATGACAGCAGCAGTCCACAGATACAGCAGCAGGGACTCGTTGGCGACCACGCCGGTCACCGCTAACAACACCACCGGCGTCATGGGCAACAACAGCCAGCTCAGCGCCTGGCAACGTGTGTTACTCATCTGGCACACAATCAGCTTACACTGCAAGATAAATACATGGATAAACAAACATTAACACCCCAAATACAGACATTAAGATATTGCATGTTGTAAGGGAGTGTGAAGGACCAGCTCACCGTGACATTAGCGAAGGCCGTCCCCACCATGAGGTAGAACATCCTGGGCTGCAGCTCCAGGATGCGGGATGGAGAGAACACCACCCAGATGGTGGACAAGACGAAGAGGAGGACGGGAGAGAGGAAGGGCAGGAAGGCTTCGTACAGGCTGCTGTGCTTCAGAGTCTTACTGCGGTGAGCCCTGGAAAAACCACAGAGGGGGAAGAATTTAGAGCACTGTGTCAAAAAACAAAACTCCTGTATAATAAAAGGCTAATGGGAAATGGACTCACTTCAGGACATTGATGAGGCTCATGGGTAAGGTCACGGTGAAGGAACAAGCTGGGAATTAGAAGAAAGTCATTATTGTAGGTGGAGTGAGAATGGCTAGCCTGTTGTCTTTATCATACAAGTCACAAATCAGATGTAAATACACGATTTTGCCATGAGAATTCATGCTAATGATATTAGCTTTATCTGTAGAACATTTGAAAGAAAAAATAAATATTCATTTTTAAAGTGTGTGTTGTAGCTTATATTATACTTATGCCTTATCCCCGTTTCTGTCATCTCTGACACCATTTTGACTGTATGGGAGCCAGTAATGAACATTTTCCCAGATACATTTCTTTGTTTGTTTGGAGTGGAAGAGGGAGACACACTTCTCTAGTTTGTGCCCTTTTTTAACGTTTGAACAAGTAATTGTAACTAGGCACACCAAGTAAACAAGCAACTAAAGCTGTGATGTAGCACAGTCAGTTTAGTTTGTTTTGCAAATTACAAATATGTCCTTTAAATTAGATAAACGAGATGATTGCAACAAATGTAAAAATCAAATACTCCTTTTAATTCCGGAGAAAGAGCATAGATCAGTAAGCGAATGAATGTATTCAGAATGACCAATCACAGCTCACCGATGATCATGAAGGTAAAAAGGTCTCTGTAGAGGAAGTGCCACAGGATTGGCTGGTACCATGTTTCCACGCCAACGACAGCAGTGACCAGGTAAACCAGGGAGATTGTCTGAAAGAAAAAGAGACGCACAACGTCAAGTCATCAGAAGGCTGGGTGACCACTTCCTTATATCATGACTGTGTGTGCGTGTGCGTGTGCGTGTGCGTGTGCGTGTGCGTGTCCTCACCACTTGGCTGATGTCATATCCCCATGGCAGAAACAAGATGCCAGTGTTGTATTTCTCCCAGTGAGAGAGGATGAAGGAGAACAGCACCACCCACAGGATGTAGTACAGAGTGGCCACGCCCACGCCACTTTCCAAACGCCCAAATATGGAGTAGACAGTCGCCACGAAGAAGATGCAGGCCCAACTGTCCAGGCCGTGGTCGAACAGCTCCCCTAGAGGCGTGGAGGAGTTGGTGCGGCGAGCCTGTTTACCATCAACTCCATCTACACCAAAAAAGAAAATGGATCATTAGTACAATACATGAGAACATCTATAGAGGAACATAAAGAGTCTTCATTCATTATTAATAGACCGCGCTCATTTCAGCCACACGTAAATGCCATGAGTTGTTTTATTTTTAAAGGTTCACAAAATGGTTAGCGAGATTTAAAACTGACTTTAACACAAACAGAGAGAACATTTGACTAATGTGGCACTACCTATGTGATAGCAATAGATACGTATAAATGATCAAATTCAGTTTGCCCCACTTGCAATTATATTAGAATTATTAAAAGGAATGTTAACAATAGTAAAAAATGCCATGTCCCATGTGCCTAATGATGATAGCCATTATTCAGGGCCTGTTAATATGGACATTTTTAGACAAAAACACTCTGGAAATTAAGCTTTTTAAATTCCTTGCCTGGAGAACAACAATCTCAATTTTACATTTATTTAAAGCTGCATTAATCGAACATTTGGTACTCCACCTTCTGCAAGCAACTCCTTTCTAATAACACGCACATATGGGCAGCTTAAAATAAAACAGTAGAGCCTGGTTTCTGTTAACAGTAAATTACCGAGCTGATCAGTCAAGACAGGCATAATAAAACCTGCAAATTGATTAGATAGCTTTAAAGTTATTGCATTATTTTATTTTTTCCATTTCAAATGATCTTTGCAAACCAGTTTATTCTAATGATAATCCTGCTGATTGATAATGTGGCATCCTGTTGATATTGATGATAACTACAAGAGTGTATATCCCTAGTAAACAACCACATTTCCACACACAGTTTTATCTAAGAAAAGTATAATCTAACAGAATGTCACATATCTAAACTTCAGTATAATCTAGCAGAGGGGTTGTGATACTGGACAGCAAACACGTGTGGTTTCAGAGAGTCACTGTACAGAGTGCATTCCTTTAGGAAGAATTTGCCCCCGAGCCCCTCAGATGTCACAGAAGAACAACACACAGGGCAGCAGTGGGGGGGTGGGGGTGTTGGACTCACCCAGTGTATAGGCCAAGAAGTTGAAGAACCCTGCAAGAACCCAGACCCAACTAGGCACGTGTTCATGTCCTGCAGCTGAGACACACATAATGTAAATATACAGAACACCACAGAGAGGAGCAGAAAGACGTACATCACACTAATCCATTATCACTTTTCTCACTATGTCAACATTTACTCTGGTTAGAAATTATCTCATGTAACATTTAAGGGAACTCAAACAATTCTATCCAATAAGAACTGAGGAGCATATTTTTTTATGGCAAAGCATGAACCTGTACTTACAAAGTTTGGTTCTGCTACTCTTTGCTTTAATATTTATATGAATCAAATATGGAAGTCAATGTTAAAAAATAGAAATATAATAATGGTATCATCAAAAAGCACCTCAATGGATCGAATGAAAAACTAACTGCACTTTCTAAAGAAAAGGTGTAATTTAACCAAACCAAACTTCTAAAGCACAATAGTAAAACAAGGAAAAAGAAAAAAGCTAGAGACGGTCCAATCAGCAGACAGAGATGAAGAGGGTCGAACATAAGGTTAAAAAGACTTTCAATTACTATACAACTTATCAGAATTAGCTCTCACTGAATATTTAACTTCTTTAGGTTTAGAAAGGACATGATATCACTGAGACTGGAGTGCTGGAGGAAACTGTAGTAGACTTTCAGGGAAGAAGAAGATGCCATCTTGCCAGAGAGAAAGTGAAAGCTAGATGCAGTTTCCTGGAAGCCCAAATTAGGAGTTGATAGTTACAGAAAGTCATTTTAAATATAGTATTGAAGTAAAGCTCATAGGATAGAAGGGTCATAGAGTCATGATTTTTTTCATTGAATTCCTGACATTTAGGCTTCAAGACAGGCAAAAGGAGAGGATGGAATATGCTACATATATTCAAATGTTACATTAAGAAATCCTAATGAAAACATACATTTTAAAACACTCCAAAAAGGTGGGATAAAGGTGCTTCTCCCTTGTTTAAGTTTTAGATTAAAGTAATCTGGTTTAACACACTAGAACTTGTATTTAAGCAATGAGAGTCCTGAATATACTGAAAATACTTTAAAATGTAATTTAGCATTAAAAATGTTGAACATAGTGCTTGTAACTATGTCAAGACCATAATAAGGTTTAACTGTTACATTCTACCTCGGATTGACAATTACCCTTTTGAGTTTATCTGAGGTTTTTAAAGCTTATTTGTTTTTCTTTGTACCATTTTACCATATGATGTACTATATGGCTTTAAAATAATGATGTAAAGAGCTGTGTTCAGACAGTTTAGTTTATTTTAGTCTATTCTTGAATGACTCCTGGAAACAGTGTGTGAATGTGTGTCTTAGAGTGTGTGTGTGTAGAAATGTAATGAGTGAGTGAGTACCCTGGGTCACCATAGCCATCCATGTGTCAAAAAGTGATGGACTTTGCCTTTCATAAACACCATTTTTTTTCATCACCTTCCAAAGATTGGGTGTATCCCACCAGCATTATATGTTTTACTAACTGAACAACACTCCCTCAGGCATTAGTCACACAACTACAGGGAAACAGAAGAAAGCACAGAGGACCTACCAGAGGCAGTGAAGTCAAAGTCGTAGAAGGCCAACATAAGGAAATTCAACACAAGGAACATAAAGCCCGTAAATGTAATGAGGTTCGGAGCCAACCATGTTGGTAGAAACTGTTAAAAAAAACGAACAGAGACAAAGAGATAGTGAGTAACGGTTAATTAACATGTCACTTAGCTCTTAAAATAGAGTCTTCTCATCAGAATAATGACACTGATTAAAAACTAGACAGTAATTATTGTAGGCACACTTTATGGAGAGTTATGTAACTGTAAAGCAGAGATGACTGATGTATGAATGCCATACAATTCAAAGATTTTCACTGAAATAAATGTATTTTCCTTCCCTATTCATCTCTGGAACCATAATGGTGATTTAGTGATGTTCAACTGATAGAAGAATTGCAATATTTATATATTTGCAGTTTGACACTGGCCGCCATCAAAAATGTTTCTCCAACATAAGGCAACGCTCATTTTTGACAGTGATTCAGTTTGAATAAGGCAAAGAGTGAAGGAAGTCCTAACCCTCACCACTAAGTTTGTAAACCCATCATCAGGGTTGCTAACAGAATGACTAGAAAAGGCCAATTATTGACTGACTTTTTTTTTTTGCTGCCCCTGGTAATCTGGGACTTGTAGTGTTAAGTTGCATATATACCAACCTTCAACAGGATGTCGCCAAATTAACCAGCACTTACATCTCTGTATGGAAAGTTACATTACTGTTAAGTAGAGAGGCTTTTGAGATGGAATTCTGAGATTAACATAAAATAACATAATCAAATAATGGCTTGATAAAGGTAAGTAGACTCTGCGTTATTGCCTTGATATATAGTTATGAAGAACCCAAAGTCACCCACATGCTTCTTATCAATTATAATACTGAAAGGGTTGTTCCGAGCTTCAATTTAGAAATCATTTTAGTTTGACAGTTTTGAGTTTTTTGGCAGCAAATTGTTGCCTAAAGTGATGCTAATTTTAGAAGAAAATTATCAAATGTGATGAAGTAGGGCATGGTTATTTTAAACCATTTATCAATTGAATGTACAGAACAATTACTGAATAGTGATGAATACCGTCACCGTTATATAAAATCACAGACAGCGTGATAAAACCCTGTCCACATTCAAAACAACACAGTATAGACCAATGTATGCTGACTAAGTCTGTACCGAATGTCTTTTTTTTTTTTTTTTTTTTTTAAATAGACATGCAAAGCCTCTATTGAGGTTTTCGAATAAAGCTTTACATGTCCATCGTACATTTTTACAGTGACTCATCAGATTAAATGAGTGGAGTCCTATTGAGTTCACTTGTTTTATGAAAATAACTCACCAGTGTCATCATCATAAATTCTCATGCGCTTGTATAAATGGGATTTATGGTGCTTTTGGTTAATAAATGTGTCTGCCTCCTTTGTGTATGGCAAGCGGGAGAGCAAACGGTAAAAAAGAAAAAAGCAGAACACCGATTAAAAATAAGTATTTAAGCAGAATATTTTGTTTGACAAAAACATGTTGTGAATTTTGGAACATATTACATCTATCTTTTTTCATTACATTTTGACTTGCATTCTCTGTAATTAGAATCACAAGAACAATCCTACACAGGAATCTAATTTAAAAAAATGAATTAATAATAATAATATCTGCAACTGTGCATACAAAAAGGCTTTAAACAGAATGAATAAGCATACCAAAAAAGAGCTGCAGTAAGTTTGAATGTTTGGGTGTTATGAATCAAGTTTGGAATCTTTTGACTTTTTCGGTACAGCCTTAGATCTGACAGAGAAAATAAGTATAAAGTGGTGGGTTGTGTTGTTACTGTATCACAGCAGAACGCTGGAAACCTCATTAATTATGTATGCACACAAACACAAACACACACACAGGGCCGGACAGGTTGTTTCTCACCTTCACCACAAAGTTCCAGAAAGGGTGCATGACGTACACAGACAGGGGGTTCGAGTCCACTGCGCTGTACTGTAAGAGACATAATCAATCAGTCAGGATGTGACCATCAACACATAATACAAAAGATTCATTTTTTATTATTAGGCTATTTTATTAAACTTATTGCAAGCAAACTACGGCTGGTAGAGCAGAGTCACGTGACCTCACATGTAACCTGGGTATTTATGGATATTTTGGTGGCCTGTCATAATGCAGATCAAAAGAAACCTGATCCCTGTCGCTGTTATTCAATCCAGGCATGACGAAACGGTGTGCGTACTACAGCATAACGCACCCTCTCCAGTGTACAAGCCATTTAGGATGATAGGTTTTTGAGTCTTTGAGGAATAAACGCTGGCTCTGAGTCTGCTTGGACTGCTCTCTTTTGTGATTTATTTTAGTTTGAGATCTCACTTCTGCTGTGAGATCAGTTGGAAGGGCACTCTGGGATCTGCCCTTTCAGGTGGCTACAATATGTTTAATTATTCAGTAGACTCTCTGGTGTTTAAAATGAACCACTACTACCAAGTACACAAGATTGTGCGGGGTCTGCAAAAGAATCATCTAATACATTTAATTTTTCTAAATGAAAAAAGGCACATTTCACCGCAAAATCTAAGATACATATTTTTCCTCTTATTTGTTGTTGGATTTATAGATGTTATTTTGGAAATGGAAGAGTGTTAGAGACATCAGCCATGGAGATTTCAGCCATCTCTCAAATATAAAAATCAAACTATATGGCACTTTTTGGCCACCCAAAACATTTGAAGAATTCAACAGCGATGTCTCTTTCTAGAAACCATGCCACTTATTTGAGCAGATTCATGGAGGAACTATTTTCAACAACCAAACTACACTTGTAACGGTATCACTGCCCAAAAGAAAAAAACGCACATTTCCTCTTGAACACGCTCAATTGTTGGGAGGTGTAGTTTAGTAAAAGTACTTCCTTTATGAAACTGCACACAAAAAGGTCTGTAGATTATCTTGAGTAACCAAAACAATCTACGTTGATGAATAGCACTACAGGTAAAATGAATTGTGTGTATTTTAGATTTTGAAATGAACTGTCCCTTAATTATTATGGATTGTATGCTATTGACAAAACTCCAACACTATATTTAGATTGTCCCCTGTTGATTGAGAGAGTCATGATGTTGTGGGTTGTTCCTCAAATCAACAAGATAACCAATGTGATTACTCATCACCACATACGCAAGAACATGTAGTGTTGGACCCTAATTATCTACTCTAATATTTTACAAACTGTAGAAATGAAGGCAGGTTCACGCAAGTAGATAGTACAAGATATGTTCAAACCGAGGTAGGAGGTGTGACAAAGGAAGTGAGAGGAGGAACGATGGGTGACAGCTTGAAAGGTGTAGCGGCACAATCAGTAGACAGTCCTTCGTTCTCATGTGCTTTCTATTTGTAAGCTTGTGTCTGTGCCCCTTTCATGAATAGAAACACTGTGTCAAGAGGGTTTTTTCATGAACTGACATTTGTCTTCTTCTGCCCTCTTTCAGCTAGAGATGCTCAGGGCACAGTAGCCAAACACGAGTGAGACACTTCAAAAAGCAATTATTGGAAAAAAAAAGGGTCTTGCATGATAAACAAATTGGAAAAGCGGTTTCACAGCAGTATTCAAAGGAGGCTGTGTTAGAGAAAGTCTGAATGACCTACAGTTGGACAAAGAGCATGACAAGAAAATAAAAAAGTAAAGAAATCTGTTGTTCTAAAAAGAGTGGCAAAGCATTACAATGAATGAGGATTTTTTTGTGGAAATGGTAAAAGGCTTTCAATCTGAAATGCTTTATGGCGTGTGTGTAAACTTAAAGAAGTACGTTGTATATTATAAACTAATACATGTACAGTGCTAAGGTAAGACTTAAACCCCATTATCAGAACTAAATTGCAATGTGTTAGAAGATTATTTGCTGCCACTCCTGTTTTCTACAGTCCTCCATTGCAAGAGAGAGGACAACAGGCTCTTTGTGTCTGTACTGCCACATTGATTCTCATCTTTATGGGAAATAACTAAACACCAACATTTAGCTGTAAGGCAGAGAGGATGATATATTTTTTAAGGATTTTATCAATTCCATGCTATGGTCGCTGGAATTAATAGAAAACGTATTAATTGCACTTGTACTGTACTATGTGCTGGTAAAAGCAGAGTGTTTATCCAATACTTATTCAAAACAACAGCCAACTGTCATTTGGTTTAATGTATCTTCTGTGGTTGCATGCAAGTAATTGTCAAATAGCTTCTGGCATTATATACAGAGAGAAAACAGACGTGGGGTGTCTGAAATGTGAGGAAACAGAAAGTACAGCCTTATTTCAGAGCCAAAGACAAGGAGTCACAAGCTAACTGTTAGCACACTTGCTCCAATGTCAAGGAAAACATGGCACAAAAACAAGACTTCCGGCCGGAACTTTCAAACTAAAAAAGTTCGCATGTTCGTCAATATGTTTTCGAACAATTCAAACATTTAACACATTTGAATAGTATTTATGCGTCTTTTATTTGCCAGACTTAATAGGGTGTACAATATTTCGGGAGGCAGAAATTCAACCTTGCAGTTAGAGTTCAAGCACCACGCAGGAAACATTTCCCATCTGCAAGGTGCCTTTTACTGTCAAACTTAAACTCTACCCAATCAACGTTTAGAGAGGACAACCAATCAAACAGCATAATAGCCATAGCAACGTACAATGAGCCTAAACACATCATACTGTAGCTATACCTAATCAGGCTTTTATTTTCCAGGGCAGTTTGGCCAGTATCTGGTATGGTTTGAGGTTACGCTGGCTACCTTGACACACTCCTTGCCAGGGGAGCACCCTGCAGATCGTGACAGCTAGCTGTTAAACATACACGCACTGTCGGTCCAATGGCTAGTTGCTAGCAGGCTACTACGATATTCCCCCTACCTTGTATTTGTCGAAGCCCGCCAGCTGGTCCTGAGTGACATATTCGTAAAGAGCCATGGTGGTAACGTACAGTATGGCTCCACAATGAAGTAAATGGAGATCTCTTCCTCTGGAAATGTAAACCCCAACGTTAGCTGCCGTGTCGAAGTACCATCTAGCTTGGCCGATGTCGTTCACGCCGGGTGAGGTGATGTCGAAACATTTGAGCCACTCCTACGGAGCGCAAACACCCAGCTGCCCGGAGCTCACTACTGCCACCTCTGGCCTGGATGATTGCCATAAAAACATTTAATTTTTTTAAATACAAACAATCATATCCTGTACACTTCACGATGACATAACTTTAATGAATCATATTGTCACCCAAAAGTAATACGTATAATAGTTGTTGATGTGTCCAGTGAGTGTTTTATTTGTGTTTAATGATCAGAGGTCTGCTTCATATTTCCGATGCTCTTAAACGTGACGTGGCTTTCCCCTTCAACCGGAAGTAAGCGACTGATTTGCCTGTTTGATGCTGAGCAGCTGAAGTATCGCTTGAACCAAGAGTAAAAGCCCAATTTCAGGCATAATGTAAGTAATAACAGTAGTTAAAACTCATTGCTATATGTTTAATGTTGTAATTTTAATCGAAGCTTTATATGGTTCCTATATTGGTTAGTTTAGACAACGCTGGTTGCACTAGTAGCTTACTAGCTAGGTTAATGTTACACAGATTTAGCATAATTTGGTACTTTTGGTTTACAACCATGTTATCCCTGACAAATGAATGGTTGCAACAATAAATCGATGATATCCTGATTCATTTACAAAGTATTCACTTGCAGAATTAATCGATTTTGTGCTTTGTGTGTTCAGTGACAGCATCTTAGTGCATGTCAGGTGCTAGCGTACAGCTATAAATGCTAGATGTGTATGTTTTCATGTATAACTATACAGGTATATTTTTTTCTTGTCTAAAATTATTCCTATTATAAAATTAAAGTGTATAATGTAACTTGAATGGATGGAATGGATGTAAGCAAGTGACTGGAAGGCCATAATATGTGTATTTAAGTTTGTGGATTGGACAAAAATGATGCAAAGTAAACAAGTAAACTAAGTAAAAGCATGCACACTCATTTGATTCTTTGCCGCTTTTGACTAAAGGCCTATTATACATGTTTGTAAGAAGAAAAAAAAAGAAAGATATCCTATTAACCTCTCGTAATACAGTAATACCAAGCAGCTTTCTAACGCCTCACTATATGTCTCGTTTCCCCTGCAGAATGGTGACGGACGTGCAGCTGGCCATATTTGCCAACATGCTTGGCGTGTCATTGTTCCTGCTGGTTGTGTTGTACCACTATGTTGCAGTCAATAACCCCAAGAAGCAGGAGTAGAGTCCCTCCAGAATGATTGAAGAGGTAATGTTGACCTAAGATGATTCAGCACTTTGATATATTTGTTTTTTGCATTCAGAGGTCTGTTCTTTCCAAACTTTGACTTCTGGGATCCTGCTTAACATCTTGATTTCTCCCCACAGGCGAGATGGGACTCAATGTCGCCACCAAGGAAACAACATTCCCTACATTCAGTCCCAGGAGATGAATTTATATGTATGATTGCACAGTAGTGTTTTTTTCTAATAAAAATATGTGAATGCCATTTGCTTTAATGTTTCGTTCAGTGCTCACGTTATTCTGCATGCACATTAGATACATTCTCATTGAGTTTATATATTGCAAAAAAGGGCAGTTTTCTCAAGTTCATTTATTAATACTTCAAGTTTCATTCAAGTTCCGACACAGTATTATATCAGTCACAGTTTAGGTAATTTGGTAAAAATCAGTTCATATGTGAATGGATTAAGATATGCTCAAAACATTTAAATAGACAAATCCTGACACTATTTGTCTTACATAAAATATTTATATAATATGAATATATATATGGTAATAAAGAACAGGTTCCTATTTGTGTGCTGTGGAGCAAAACGTCCTAAAAGGAACGTGACAAGGAGAGTAACTTTGATACACTTATTATATATTGTGTAACACAATATCAACCAACCCTTTGGACCCTAATGTTTTTTTATGTATTACATTTAAGCCACATGTGTAACTGGATTTTAGGTACATGTGTAAAATAAATGTCCAGTGTTTCTGGTAGTCTGGAGTAGATACAGCCACTGCAAGGCTTTATGGGATTTGGGGTCCTCTCTCAAAAGGGATTCTACTTAAAATGTAGATTCAAAGCCTTTGATATTTTTCTGTAACATTACTCAGATTGCTACTTTTCAGTCACCTTGTTTTTGTCCTATCTAATATCTTACTAGTAGCTGCACCCTCCAAGTATTTATCCTAACATCACCACACACAGGTGATCTCATTCAATAGTGCAGATTATAATTGTTCCCGTTTGCACTTACTTAGCTTTACCATATCACATTTATTTGCTGTGGATCAGTTTCAACATATCCTATTTAAACAATCTGTAAAAATGTCCATTAAGGGTGAATATCTTTTTATATGCAAAACACAAATAACTTCTGTAATAATCACAATAAAATACACACTTCACTCATATTTGTTTCTAAAGTCGCAATGGAAATAAAGAGTTGCTGCTGTGCTCGTCAGACTGAATAAAAATAGTACAAGTGACTGACTGCAGAAATACTTACCAGTGCATTACAGTGTTGGTCAGAGTGCATTTAACTTCTTTTTGGGGGGAGGGGACATCAGAAGGACAGGACTATAATTACATAACAGATATGTGAGGTGCTATTTAAGAGTTAAAAGATGTTTGAAGTCTATCGATTCTTTGATAAGGAAGGTTTGTAACTCCCCTACTTCTGCAACTGTTGTGGTTTCATTGAGCAAGGCACTACACCTCCAGCTGCTCCAGTGAAGCTGCCTATTGCCAGCTCAACAGTCTGATAATGTTTAACATCTGAATAAATAATGTTACATATGTTTCATTGCACATTAAGATGCCCCAAATAATCCTCCCGTGATGACAGTGCCCCCTCCGGATTCCTAGTTTTAAATGGGTTTTGGTCACATTACAGTAAGTGAGGCTCAGCAAATACAGACATACACAAGCGTCTCCTCTTCTGTGCAGTACTCAGGCTTCTCCACACAGGGTCACTGTCTCACACATGTTCACAGTCTCTGGCAGGGGCAGCACTGGAGCTTCCTCAACCTTTGAAGACAACATCATACAGTTTGAGTCATTTGATTCATTCATGTTCAACCTCCCTCTTACATTAATTTGATGTGACAGTTGAAACTGTGTTCACCTCTTGCTCCGTTTCATCCGTCTCGTGTGCGGTTTCTATGATAGTGTTTCCTTTGTAGCTGAGACTCATCTCTGGGCTTTTCATCATTAGTGCTTTAGAGGCCAACTGCTTGCCACCATCTTTTCCGGATACACCTGTAGAGGGAAATAAAAGTGATATGAAGTCGATGTATAGTGTGTGTGTGGTTTACATACAATAAGAGAGAAGTTATAAAGCAGTACCAAGCAGCAATTAATGTATCTTCTGTAACGCTGTGAGACTTGTTAATAAAGGAGCCATATTGAGTGGTTTAAGTATGTGGTATGTGTATGTGAAATATTTTCCAAAGCCCCATAACTTTGACCCAGTTTATCAGTTTATACCTTATATATACAGTCTATGGTTTATACTGACCTCACTGAGCACAGGCACCTGTAGCCTTGGCTGCTGTGCTCTCAGTGTTTTGTCTCCCTGTTCCTGCCTGTTGGCGTCAGCTGATAGAGGTGTTATGATTCTATCTTGTTATGCACAATGTTGATTATTCTCTCAGAACTAGCTAAATACATGAGTCTGGGGTAGAGTTCTTCAGAATTGATGTGGCATCTCAACCGTGTGGTCAGATTGTGGCCCGTGACATGTCTTGTGAATTCTCCGGCCGAAGCTCCAAATAAACCGTCAGTGTTTGCCATCAAAGCTCCAGCTCTCCTCGTCTCTCTCTGAGTCCTGACTCCAATTGCTTCAGAAGTTTCCCCCACAGTATGTATGTACATTTAATCACTGTGTGACTCTGGTGAATCAAAACAAACCCTTTAAAAGAATAAAGTTACACATTAAAGAGGCCCTCTTGTGTTTTTTTGGATTTGCCTTTCCTGTAGTATGTTATATTATGTTTTTGCGCTTGTAAATGGGCTGCAAAGGCTGCAATCCCAAAGTTCCCCCCAGAGGGAGTTCCCCTCCCCCCCTGCCTGAAATGCCTCCTTGGTTTTCTTCCATAACGTAATGACATCACTATGTAACACTCGCGCTTCTATTGGCAAGCGCTCCAACACATTGTAAGTGATAGGCTTATGCTGCGTTCACACCGGGCGCGATTACATGTAAAGTCAATGCAGAGACGCGGACGGACGCGAATTAGCTCCGGCGCGCATGAAGCAGTTGATGCGAATGCCGCGGCGCGATTGAGGCGATTGAAGGAGGCCGCGACAACCGCTCGAGTTAAATCTTTTCAACTCGAGCATCAAATTCGCGTGACGCGATCACGCGGTAGCCAATCAGCGGGGAGGATCTCAGCCTGCCGTCAGTGACGTTGAACCACAAAACCAAAACATCAGCTGTTAGCACTCAGAGCTCACAGCTCCTCATATCTGTTCAGAAACTGGATAAAAGTTAAACAAGTACAAACCACAGACTGTCTGTGTCATGGCGAATACAGTCGCTGCTTTATTTATGTCTGTATGCCGTTGTTGTGAGTGTGGACGCAGCATATACAACGTTAGTTTAGCCTGATCGATCCGATCTCTATTCAGAAAACACGCATTTTAAAAGGTTTTTCGCCTGCTGTCTTGTCTGCAGACTTGTCAAAGCATTAATTCATGGTTTTTACTAACCATTATCAGTATGTTGTTACTTCGGCATCATTTTGAAACGTGTATTACAATTAAATCACGGTAAAATATGTTCATCTTGTTGTAGTTGTAGCACCCTGGCCAGCGCTTCTTGTTTGAATTACATTACATTAATGAATGATGCGAGTAAACACAGCTGACAGCCGCGGTGAAACTCGAGCGTTTAGAGCGAAGCGAATATTCGCATCGCGTCCGGTGTGAACGCAGCATTAGGAGCGGGACTTTTACGACACATCTCCAAGTGGTTGACAAATCACAACAGAGTCGACCAGCTAACCAATCAGAGCAGACTGGGCTCTGGTTACAGACAGAGGGTGAAAAGAGGTGCTGCAGCACAGGCAGTTTGAGAAAAATACCTTTTAAAGTAAACATGTCACAATAGACACAAAATACAAATATGAACCTGAAAATTAGCATATGTGCTCTTCAACACAAACAAGCTAATTGAGCAAGAAGTATCTCACCAATCTCTAAAATTACTGATATTGTCAATGTAGTCTGGTGGCTTTGAAAAGAGAATACATAGGGGCTATGTTTCACGGTGAATGTTTCATTGCTGCTTCTCCGTCCACAGCAGCATATTGCTTAGCTACTGTGTGGGAACTCTATTTTTCCAAACTGGGGATCTGCCGGCTGCCATCTACTGTTGAATACAACCCCCCTTCAAACATCTAAACTACCCCTAATAGCAAAGCAACGTGTTTGTATATACATGCCTGACAGCGACAGGTGTCGACGGAGGCCAGGTCTAAGCAGTTTCCAGACCTTCATGGTGGCTGTGTCCATATCTCCTGATGAGACGTGGTTAGTACTGGTAGGGGATTTCGCAGGAGGGGTTTCAGTTGACCCCACCCTCCTGATGGGGATACGGCTCATGGTAGGTTGCAGCTCACACCTGGGGATAAAGAGAGGTTGATATTGTTTTTAGTCATAGCAGGGATACATGTTTAATGGAGACAATGCATTAGTCATCATATCATAATTTCCTTCAATATTTTGCACTGTTTTTAATGCTATGTGTTTATGGACTACTGAAGGAGTGCGGCCTAAAACTCGGAAATTAGTCAGCATTTATGCACCTCCTGTTCCCTTGTCTTTTAGTCAATAGTTTTTATGTGTTTTTATTGTTAGATACCTGGAATAAGTTTTGTGGTTAAATTCAGCTTTAGAGAATTCCCATTGGGTTTTACAACATAATTGATGACGGTAAAAATCATACTCCTGTTATTTTTATCTTCCGAGTGGTGCAGATGTGAAATTCTTGCAAACCATGGTTACGTTTCAAAGCATAACATCAACTTTTTACCTGTTGTGTTTGAATTTGCATATCATAATTCATAAAAGTGGTGCTTATTTATGATGGTTTATTTCCTAACTAAAACTTCTAAGCATCTTTTGGTCTAAAATGAAATGGAAAAACCCAATTGGCCTTTTTTCGTCATTCCTGCAGCTTTCTATACCAACCCTGGTTTGACTGCTTTTTTGGTTAATAATGTTTCCTGTGCGATTACAAATCTCTAAGATACATAGACAAGATAGGACTCACTTGCTACATTTGATGGAGGAAAGGATGTGATCAGGCCCCAGGTTTTTAGCAGTCTGTGACAGATGGAGACATTACAGTGAGGTTCACTGGTTATACAAGAAATGAGGAGAATTTGAATGAGCTAGAAAGGTCAGCTAACCTCTGTGCGCTCCTCTGGGGTGTGATGGGTGATTGTGAGACCCCGGCATCCTTTCCCCAAACGCCCAAGACGGATGGGGAAAGGTATTCCTGACCAACCTGCCAAACTGGGTCCTCCACTCTGAAAGTCTGGGCAACTGAGGCCTGTTAACCACATGAAGGACATACGAATAAACAAAAAAATGATAAGGGAAGGAAAAGCAGTGGTTGGCAGATGAGTAACACAAAAGATGGATGCCAGGGTCATGCTAAAAACAACAATATGTTTTACAACAACATGTATCTATTACAGTTCATTCTCTTTATATTACATAGAGGAAATCTAAAAGAAAAGAGGTTTGACTTCTTAGCCATTTTGAGCGTTTCTGGACAACAGACACAAACAGAGTGGACAGACATTAGAGGACACACACACAGGATTTGCTTCACAAAGGGATAGTTTTTATTCCAGAGGTTAAACAGAGAGGCGGTAAAAGACAGCAGCACATTCAAGAAGATGGTATTCTGTTACACAGACAAACACTTAGTACCAGCCTTAGTCTGGTATAAAAGGTTAGCACCACATTGAAGGAAACGGCACACTTCTCATGAGGAGTATAAAGCAGAAAGACCTGGTGAGAATGCATTCAGTGTTTCCACCTAAAGCTTTGTGTTATTCCTAAACATATATTAGCTTTAGGAGGGAAGCAACTGGGGAACAGGACATCACAGTTCACAGTGAGAAAGCAGAATAAAGCTACAATACATTCTTCAGGTCACTGATGCTAAATGTGTTGAATTCAATGGGTAGAGGCTACATTGAAATCATCCTCTTAGTTATATTAAAAAGGAGCCATCCATACTCCAAAAGAGCATTACATTTGCAGAACGTGTTGGATCAGTCCAAGATTTCTCTTCCAGGCTTATATTACCTTTCTTTTTTAAACATTTATGTCAGAGAGAAAGTGCAGCAAGAGAATTACTGGTATCATTTTAACATTCTGCTCTATTGGGAAAAGGTCATCACAAGTCCTAAATACGCCCCTTGATCTTAAAGGGACAGTTCAAATCCAAAATACATATTTGTTCTCTTAACTGAAGTGCTATTTATTAATGTAAATTGTAATGAGTGAGTTGTCGAGATATCAGTCGTAGAAATGCCAGCCTCTTTGAAATAACAATGACGCAATAGAAAAATCTATTTCTAGGAATTATGATCCATCTTTACTCTGGATATCTCCAAAAATCATTAACTCACAGCAAAAAAAGCACTACAGGTAAACGGCACGGTTCCTTTAATGTCCAAATAATACTGCAGTTACAGAATATATATTCTGCCTGTATACTTAAAAATTATATAAAAAGATAATAGGTAAATAATCCCTTTTTTCACTTTACGTTTCCCCAAAACTCAGACAAAGCGGACGAATCAAAATATAATCCAAGAGTTTTGGTCAATAAAAAGAAATATGAGCAGATCCTCTAAAACCTCCTACCTACAACAGACACCAGAGCAAGGCACACCATAACTACAATGTCACACAGCACTGGAGCGGACGTATAGCGAGTCAGGACCAGATCATCTGAATTTGTATCTGTTGGATCAAATCGATATATGATCTGTTTAACCAGCTGCTCATTAAACCGCTCAAAAGGGCCCTTCCTTAAACACAGACCACTCTGAGGAAAGCACACAAAGCTGAATTACAGACAAAATACTATAATTCTACAAATAATCTATAAGGCTAACATATAGACCAAGACAACAAGACATTTTCTAACCTCTGCTAACCACAAAATAAATAAACTTTGACCACCTACTAAATACCTGCCAGGTTCAACATACTTTAGGTAACACACAAATGTGCTTGAATAAATAATGAGCAATGTTTTCTTCACCACTCTGATGAAACATGTAATAAAAGTTAATTGTATTAGAAAATTCTTAACACAGCGTCATCCAAAAGCATTTTTTGTATATGATATTGCTTGCTGTCAAACAGCTCCATAAAGCAATCTTTTTATATATAAAGATTATCAGCGATGGTCAACATTAGGCTTCTGGCAGTAGGCTACGCCGTGAACATCATAATGTGAAATCTAATATTGGACTGACAGTGGAATGACACAGGTTTCAGCACTATCAAGGAAATGAATAACAAACGAAAAACAAAACCACAATCTTTTCAAGATAAATGTGGTTTTCAGTCACTAAACTTACATTTTGTCAAAAAATCCGTCAGTCCTTTCTGAACTGACTCCAGATATGTGTGCTCAGCTTGCTTTACAATAACATTACTGTTGGGAAAATACACAATTGAATCTTCCAATATCAGAGTAGCACATGATAACAACTGTAACTGTGTACGTAACAGGATGTATGATAACCTAGAAGAGCATCAGGACACACTGTTTTTGGCATATGATAAGCTATGTGACAACGATTAACATGATGATTCAGCCTCTGTGGAGATAGACATATGACAAGCATGATCACTTCTGACGTGGGCCTTAGCTAATCTAAACTAAGCATTGTATACTGCTTTGAACCGGTATTCCTCCATCTTGTATACTGTGTATAGAAGCATGTGGAGGACACTGTTCAAGCCGGTGACGAGTGATGTTTTTGAAAACATAATTATTATGTTGGGAAAATATCACTCGTCACCGGCTTGAGTTTCAATATCAGGATACATGTATTTATTATCCTTGCAAGAATGGAAGTAGTCATCACATACATATGGTACAACTAGTTCCTGAACAGTGTCCTTTAGATTAGCTAAGGCCCACGTCAGATATGATCATGCTTGAGGCTGAATCACCATGTTAATCGTTGTCACATAGCTTATCATATTCCTAAAACAGTGTGTCCTGACGCTCTTCTAGGTCATCAAACATCCTGTCATGTACACAGTTACATTTGTTATCATGTGCTACTCTGATATTGGAAGAGTACATTGAGTATTTTCCCAACAACTACAGAGCAAAATACACTGAGTTGGGAAGTAGCTTTCAGCAAATGTACAAACACAGAAGCCACACTTTGTTCCGGGTCATTCTAAAGTTCTCAAAAAATAAATACAACAATAAATAATCAAAAAAAGTAAGTGCAATATGGCAAAAGTATCTCATTCTAATTTGAGCTCTTTTTAAACAGCTCCCATTAAAACAGAAACCGTGTAAAAACAAGACAGTGTTATGAAAAGCCCTGGCTATTCCCCAAATGTCAGCACAGTAACATGGTATTTTTTGCAACTTATTACAGACTGAAAAAAATACTTAATCCAAGTTACATTATCATTTAGTATAATTTGTCCAATATTAATGTGCGCTGCAAATATCTACTGTATGTTCTGCGAGTCCTGGGAGAAAATGGAGATTATGTAGCCAAGATGCTCTTGCGTGATTTATGGTTTGAAATACAATTCAAACTTTTCAGTCACAGTTGAGATTCTAGAAACGCTTCCACTCTCAAGTGTTATATTCATCCTAAAATGCTAATACTGTAGAAACATGTCTTTAAACTACGGAAACCCAAAGAGGTAAGTGAGAAAAAAAAGTCCTATAATCCATTTTCAAGGTCTGATATAAATGTTTTCTCTCCTGTGATTTAAGGCGAAAAAAAACCTTTTGTCTGGATAATCTTTGAAACTTCCTGACATTTATCAATTCTTTAAGATCAAATGATTCTGGAAAATATATGAATTTAAAGAATGAAAGGGTGGTGCACCTTAAAGATAAAACATACAAATGTTTACCTAGCAACACTTTTTTTCTGCCTGTTTCCACAAATTAAACTCAAGTAACTCAGAAAGATTATACTGGCAAAAAGGATTATTTTTTCACCTAGAAAAACCTTTTGGAATTAAGTTAGATTACTGGGGCAAAACCTTTCTTTTCACCTGTTTTGAGCTCATTAACACAGGAAAGAAAGCAATTGAGATCTGCTTGATTCAAAAAGAGGGATAGGCAGCAACCAGTCTAATCAACATTAACTTAACCATACGTTTTTCGCTAAAACTAATTGTAATATTACAGTTGTACTGATAAATGTGCAGTATTTATATTTTATATATCTGTAATTTGATTGGTCTGTATGATTGTGAGTGTAATAGAGACTAATTCATGTTTGAAGTGTTTATTCATTATTGTGTGTGTACATGCCTGGGGACAGCAGATGGAAATGAGAGAAAATGGCATAAATCGTCTCTTCTCTTTGTGAGAGAAATGTATTTGTATGCATGGTCCTAGTTTAATAAAAACATAATAACTTAAAACATGGCAGAATACCATTTTTCTAATGTTTCTCACTTACCTCTCAGAACTTTCATATTTAACAGATATGTGCAGAATGAACAACAACGATACATGTATTTAAGGAACATTTTTGAATTGTTAGCACCAGTTTCAGACGCGCACACACACCGGACACACACACACACACACCCGAGACCAAGCAGTGATTTGCACTTGTTTTGACCTAGAGTACTTGGAGTATCAGGCAGATGCACGTTTCTGTAAATACAGTCTCTTAATATAGCTTCTAACACCTAGTCTGGTACTCCAAGCAGTTCTAAGAGCTCACACTCACTCAGCAAAACACACCTACGCCCAAGCTCTCACAGGTCAGGTCAGATTGAGTCCTGTGTGGACCCAGCTGGAGAGGTGGGGGGTGCCGGCAGGCCCTGAAGGAGCAGGGGGCTCAGTTTGGAGAGCAGCCCGGGGCGGGGCAGAGCCTGCAGGGAGGGGAGCAAGTTGGAGAGGCTGGGGGACTGGAGGGAGTACAGACCTGTCATAGTGACGGAGGCCACGATGGGACAGGAGCCCACCACACACACCGAGGAAGACGAGGAAGAGGAGGAGGAAGGGGGTGAGGCGGGGGGACGGGAGGGTGCGTGGCTATTGCTGGGAGACCGTAGGATGGAGCGGTGGTGGGGGGGGCGTCTCTTCTCCTGAGGCTTAGGGTCTACGGAGAGGGAGACACACACACATGCTCAGAGACATGCAGGGATTGGGTACACACACATAAGGTCTCCTTCACATTAGCGACTTAGCGAGATGTGAAGAATTATGTACGATGTACGATATGTCAGCTTCATGGAAATTGTCTTTTTGTATAAATAACCAATTTGATCTGGGTGTTTTGTGGAACAGGGCTCATGGGGTTTCATCTGGGTATACAAATAATGTAAAAGGTAAAAAATGCATGCACAGGTGGTAAGGTCATATGGAGGTCATGCAGGGGTAATACTGATGTTTCAGGCCATAGGAACACCAGGACAGTACTCAATGTGTCTCTAAAATCCAGCCAACTCCCAACATTTCTGGTGATACATTTTCTAAGTCTGATCTAAAAAAAATTCTCTTTGTTCATACATTTAAAAAAGTATATATAAAAAAAAAAGTGTTTGTTGTTGTTGCGGTCATTGTGGCCACAAGAGGCTCAGGTGCACCACTTCCTTATTTTCTAAACAGGGCTAAGAAACTAGATGACAGAATATGTGATGTTTAGAAAAAAAATAAGAAGAGCGAAGGTACACCCAGAGAGGGGTGATAGAAAGTGCCAGCCAGCAACAGAAGCGAGCGATGGTTAAGAGGTCGACTCACCCCTGACCGGCCCGAGTGCCTTGTTGCCTCCACGTCCGCTGGTATGCGTGCTGTTGTGCTGCGTGTGGGTGCGGGGCGGGGGGCAGCCGAACGTAAAGCTGGGGGAGTTGTGCATCTTCGGGGAAGGCGTCTGGCTGCTGCTGCTGTGGCTGTTACAGCGAATGCGACTGAGGGCGTTCTCCGACGCTGAGCCAGACAGACAGCTGCTTGGAAGAGACAAACAGGAAAACCTGACCTTAATGTAACATACAAATAAGCTAGGGAACTGAAGTGTAGCCTTTTTTGGGGATGTATAGAGTTATTAAACGGCTTAGCTGAAAAGTTGATTCTGATGGGTCAATTTGGACAACAAGACAAGAGAAAACAAGACAAGAGAAGGAAAGAGCTAAAGAGAGCTGGAGGAAAGAAAAATCTGAAGAAGTAAAGGACGACAGACAGGAAGTAAACACGTAAGCCTTAAGGGAACAAGGTATAACTGTCCCTTTATGGACTGGGAGTGTTTAAACATTTTCGCTATAATAACCAGCTCACTGCATATCATCGTTTACATGTAAACTCACTTGTTGAAGCTCTTTGGCGGGGATGCCTTGCTGCCGTTGTGGTGAATTCTTTGCGCAGGATGAGCGTGGATGTGTGTGTTCAGGCCTTTGCTGTTGCGGACGTGCTTCAGGATCCAAGCTCGAAGGTTCGTCAAGCAGCTGTGCTCCGACAGCACCAGGCGAGGCCAGGGGTTACACTCCACCATATCCAGGGCTGAGATAGCCACGGCACGCCCCACCTGATTCACAACATCAATCAGAAGGATGCGTCATGTTTCATTTAAGTACCCTTGCAATCACATTCCTTACTGAATGAGAAGTTAAACCTGGACAGAAAACACTCTTGTTTTCTTACCTGCTCAAATATTTCTGGAGTGTATTTCGGAGGGAATGATGGAGGTGGAGGTGGGGTTGCCCGTCCGTTGTCATGGCAAGCAGGTGGGATGGTGTTCATGGATTTTCCAGTGTTGTAGTTGCACTCCAAAGTGTAGCTGGTTGGGATCCAATAACAGAAACATTTATAAAACATATACATTAACAGCAAGCAAATGTTTTTAAACTTTATGAGTTAACATCAGACCATTCATATTTATTGTAATGACAGAGAAAGGACTGACGGCAGTTGAAATTTAGTTCAAATAGGGTTAATTGAGTGTTGTCAAATTACATTTTATTGTAATGACAGAGAAAGGACTGATGGCAGACTGATGGTAATTAACTGGGCGATAAATTGACTTTATAAATTAATTTGAATTACTGGTTTATGGGTTGTTTATTTATGAAATTGGGGTAGTAACAGTATGGACATGTTTTTATTTAAAAGGACAAGCAAGTACTGGGGTTCAGTAATGTTTTGTCAAAGGTAAGTTTTCATTTGATTAATCCCGATAGGATTGCTTTTGTAAAAAACATACTTATTTGTATTTTTCCCTTTTTGGGCCAACTTAGATTTCTTTAGGAGAAAAAAGGTTTACATTTAGTTAAAATAGGGTTAGTTGAGTGTTGTCAAATTACATTTTATTTGTAGGCAATACCGCCCAGTCCTACTGGTTATATATTTTACATTTTGACGTAGTTAAATATGAGTAAAAACACCATGAAATATTAAAAGGTGGGTAATCACATTTCTTTAATTCCAGAAAGGTGTATTTCTTTCTATCCAAAACAAAACAATTGTTTTTTAAATGGATTATTGAAAGCTGCTATGTGCTATTGGAGCGACTACCCTGACATCAACTCTTGATGCTTTGTGAATCCAATCTGACCTGTGAAGCAGCCCTATGGCCTTGTGAATGGCCACCCTCCCGCTGCCTTCTTTGGACTGGCCGTCTCTCTTGTCTCGTGCATACATGTTTTTCTCTGAAAAGTTACAGCCCTGGAAATCGAAGTTGGCCGAGTTGATGGCTATCAGCCTTGGATACAGCATGTTCTCTACCTGCAGAGAGAGTGAACAAGAGCTTAGATGTGCATAACAAAACGTATTAGTACCCTATCTGCTGTAGCTGCTGGAGAAGAATATTTCAAGAAAAGACAAAAAACAAGAATCAAAGCGTTTACCTGCTGGCTCTCGTCAGAGAGGTTATTTCCGTACATGAAGCATCCCCGTTTAGAGGCGTGGCCGTGTAGGTCCACATAATACGCCACACCCGCCTCCTGGGCTGGAATTGACTCATGTTCCTCCACCTGTGGTACTGTTTCCTCAACGGTAACAGGAAGTACAGTCTCCGGAGAGCTTGATGACGTGTTTAGGTCCCCTTTCTCCATCTCGTTGGTAACCCAGCCGTTTACCTCCATCACCATGGGAACTTCTGGCGATGCAGGATTTGCGTCTTTCTCCGCATTTCGTTGGTTTAAGCTAACTTCAAGGGCTGTGAAGGGAGGAGACTGGTGCTGATTGGCGGGTGGATTGCTAAGGGGCGGGGCCTGCATGTTTGAGGGGCTGTTAAAGTGAGTGCTGGACTGTGTGTTGTGCAGGCGGTTGTGTGTGTGGTGGTAGAGCAAAAGTGTTTTGGCTGCATAGATGGAAGGGTGCAGCTCAGGGCTGGGGTTCAGGTACTGTCTGTTCAAGTTCACACCCCTGGAATCAGTCCTGCAAAAAAGAGTTACCATTACCAAAAAATAACATCGATAAAATATATTGTGGGTGGTGGGACAGCCGAAGTCCTGCCATGCATTTCTCCAATGAAGTAGGTCTTGGAAATCAATGGCACTTTGTGCTAATTTTCTAAAAAGGTTCCCACATTAGCTTAAAGAGGAAGCAGCAGACCCTGACACTGTTAACTGATACCCCTAAAACAGCATTGTCTGAGACACAGTGACGCAGTTTCAACCCATATCTGCTCAACACTTGACATCCGACCTGGCTCCTCTAACCTCTGCCAGACCAGCAGTGTGTGTGTTTACATGCACTTACTGTAAATGACTGGATTACAGCTGGCTTTCTGCAGTAACCTGGGAACTTAAATGTCATATACACTACTAGAAAACTTGTTTCCATAATTGAGTAGGAGCAGAACCTTACTTCTTCAGCTAGATGTCTCCTCCAAGAACCTTATTATGTATGTAGCAGGGTTTTAATCAGCTTTTTATATGTATGAAAATGTATAGGACACATTTCAGGAAGGGGAAGTATCCCTGTGACTGAAGGATGGTAGGAAAAAGGAGTTTAAACTATACCAATCACTGAGTCAGACAAGTTTTAACTCATTTTAAATAATTTTAAAACGCATTTTTACTAGTTTAAGATAAAAACATAGAGAAATTCAGGTGTCATAGCGGCAACACCAATAAGAGACAAAGGAAACAAAGGATAACACTGGTAAGCATAAATTAAATAGATAAATCAAAATTAGATATACATAAAACATGTAATAAGTATGTAAGATATAGTCTAAATGTGATTAAAACCAATTAAATTTGGTAAAACCGTTAACATATATAGATGTATTCTTTACTCATGTCCATTAAGTTGCACTTTCTGAACAACTTGATGAATAAATAAATGAAAATAAATGTTGACAATGTGGTTTTTGAGCACAGTGCAGGTGAGAACATGGGCAGTTCTTACCTGTAGTGCCCACGGACGACCCCGTCCGGGTTGAGCATGGGAATGAGCTTGAACACAAACACGTTTCTAAGTGCGTGAGCACGGGGGTCATCTCTTCTTAGGATAAAGTTTAGGAAACCGTTGAACACAAAGGATGACGGAGTCTCCCCGGGGTGCACTCTGCTGCTGAGGAAAAACACCTGCGAAACACACAAGGGTCAGCATCACTGCTTTGACATAACAAAAGAGAAAAGAGATTCTGTGTTTATGTTGAATTGAGTGATACCCTTTTGCTGGAGAAGCGGTGGGGTCGTGGAGTGTTTGTGTCTGGAAACAGTTTAGGCAGGCGGGGTTCTCTCTCCTCTTGCATCCCGTTGCAGTTGGTCACAGTGAGCAGGTCCACCCTATTGCCATCCAGAGAGTGGCACAGCAACTCCCTGTGATAATACACACTGTCCGGGGCACTGACAGAGGGAGGAAGGAGATTGGTGGGGGACAAAGTCAGAAAATGTACAATTTAGAGGGGCAGGGGAAAAAAACGACATTAAGGTAAGTTTTCAAATAACGACGTTTTTAAACATGGCTGTGTGTCTGTGTGGGAGCTGAGTTGCATTTAAGCATTTTTCAGCTGGATAAAAAGGCGAAGATGGATTTTGTATTAATACTTTATATACTGTATATTTAGATAAATATATGATTACATTGAATATGTTTAATGATAGTGACCATTACAAATTCTGATAATGATCATTAGAATTAATACATGTCCTTCAGCTTTTCAGTTTGAACTATGACGTAGGTTACCCCTACTAGCTCAGGGCTAAAACTTAGCCACTTACGTACCATGGTTTAGTTTGCTCATCAGGAGAACTCAACTCTGTATACTTTGTAAGAAGATACTACAAAGCTGTGAAATGGAAATACATTGTTTAATCCTTTTCAAATCTGCATTCTCCGGAAAGGTGTCCTTCTCAAGTCAACGGTTAAGCATACAATAGCGTCTACCTCCCATAGTATGTGTGTTTGAGGGCAAGATGATGTGTTTGTTTTACCTGCTCGGACTGAGTTGAGCAGCATTAGTGAAGCTCTTGTCAAACTGCTGCAGCATCTCCTGGCTCTCACTGTAGGAGAACGGGAAGCAGAAAGAGAAGAAGGTGGTTGCCCCGCGAGCCTCCAACAGCCGGTGAGTGAACGAGAGGATGAACTGGTTATCTACAATCTGCAAAACCACAGAAAAAGGGATATTTTATATAAAACATAATAAGACCTTTCAGGCTTGCTGGCACCTGATGCCCACTTCCTCTCCCTGACAGCCAGGATGCGTACATACCTCACATGTGGGTCTGTCTCGGATCCTTTCCCACCGGTTCTTGCCAGGTAAAGTGCGTACAAGAGGAGCCATGCCCTGGCTGTAGAGCTTCCTCTGGTTGTTCATGTTCATCACATTGATCTTCAGTATCTTCCCTGGTGCAGCACCCCGTACACTGAAGTAAAACCACGATCTGAAACAGCAAAAACACATATGTATTTCCAAAAAGAAATTGCTAATAGGTGCAATTTTGTGCAATTATTATATTTAAATTTCAATCATGGTTTGTGGCTTCAAATGGTTATGAAAACAAGATAATGGAATCGCCTCTATAGGTTTAAAAATTATGTTCTCATTTTTTATTGTGTCATTTAAAATCTCACGCACCACTTTCCTTTACAGTGGTGAACTTTGGCCCATCACTTAAAGCCAAAACTCTCTCCAATTTAAGATTTGTTAAATGGTGTTGACTAAACCAGATTGCAATATTACACATTTCCTAAATAATCTGAAATTCAATAACAAATGTACCAAACAATTAAGGACAAGAAAATGTCTCAGATCACAGTCAACTATTTGAAAGCGCTCTTTAAATGTTACAAAAGAGGTGATCTGTTTGTTTTAATATCATTTATTTTATTAATGTTGATGTGTATATCTTTTTTTTTCTACATTCATTTTGTTTGTTTGTTATTAGATAATATAAAATTCAAGTTTTAGAAAATGTGTTGTTAATACATTTTTCTGACCTCATGTGAATAACATAAAATAATTACATATTATACCTGTTTCCATTCTCATGTTCCGTGCCGGCGCAGTCTGGCTGTGTCCACAAATTGAACTCATAGTCAGGGGTAAGGTTGGATCCGGAGAGGGTGTTCCCACTGGGCGCTATATCGGTAGGAGGGCTGGAGCTGCCCTTCTCCACCTTCTCCACACGTCCCAGGTTCCCTGAGTCAAACTTGGAGCTGAACACAATATTACCAAAGCGAGCCTCCATGGTTCCTGACTCTCTCTTGTCTCCTTTCGTGGTTTTCGTGAAGTGCCAGTCAGTGGTCTGACATAAACAACCTGTAGTGAGATCAGACGAGTACAATTACATTAACTCTGAGAAATAAAATGCAACAGAGCTGGTGGAAAAAACTAAAATAGGAGTGACATGTGGATCCAACAACCCTCAAACAGCGACTCAGTCTCACACGTTGCAGGCTTATATTATACAGACAGGTCATCACTTATTTACAGTTTTGCGACAGCCTGTCAGCATGCTCGTTACTCGATGGTATTACGAAAATGCTGAACTGTTGATCATTAGGGCAAGCATTCAACGTTTTTTACAGTTAATCCACAGTTTTTTTTCCTAAATTGATAATAATTCGGTCTATAAAATGCCAGACAATATTTTAACATTTCCATCTCAATTTCTTCAAATCAAAGGTGATTTGATCAAATGTCTTGCTTTGTCAGTTGGAAACCCATAAATACTTCTATTAATATGTAAAACAGAGAGAAGCTGTTCATTTTTGCATTAACAATTATTTGAACATGAACCATAAATCAATTATCAAAATAGTTGGCTATTATAATGTTTCTGTCTTTTGATTAGTTGATAGTCTATTCATCTGCAGCTTTATTGATCATATACAACATATTGTAAAAGGGAATGCGTCTAATAGAAACTAAAATGTAATGCCTTAATGGTAGTTCTAGATATTAGAAATTGCATTCTATAGAGATATATCTTTAATTTGGTATTAATAAAGACATTTTCAGGTGACCCAAAAAATAATTGCTTAACTATCTCTGAACACCAGATCGAAAATGAAATATATCGGTAATTTAAATTGTGACTTACACGTTACAATGAAGATGAAGATTTTTTTTTACATTTTACATTTCATTTGCCATACAAGTATATTCAGTCTTGCCAGTTAAGATCTCATTAGACATACAATTAATATGAAAATGCAAAACAGCGACATCATGAGGTCGCTAAAGATAATACAACCACGGACAAACTACTATATTTTGTACAGTTACAAGCGAGAATTATGTGTGCATCGTAGCTATGGCGCAGATAAATTGTTGCGCAGTTGCATACTCATCATGTATGACAACATAACTGCACGTCTATCCTGTGGGATAACATGATGGCTGCTGTTTGGTTTCACTAACAGCCATAACAACAACAGCTGAGCGAGAACACAGAGTAGGGGGAGTGAACTAACGGCTGCAAGCGACACAGTCGGTAATCAAGATGTTCTCTTTTAATATTATTAAAACCAGCTAATGCAAGTTAATATTTCCCACTATCTGAGTCGTACTGTTCAATGTCACAACGGTAATGTTACACACAGCTTATAACGCTAGCTAGTTCCTAAGCTACGGAGGCTAACTTAGCTACCCAACAAGCAGTCGTAGGTCGAAACGACAGTATTTTTATAGAATACACGATTTTCCCTCGGTACACTGTTAACACATTTAAGCTGAACAAATTATTTAACATGAAACAATGCTTTTTGTAGTAATACAAGGCTACCTTATGTGCGTTGCTTGTCCATTACTGTTTTCATCTTCTTCTAACCTCAATTCATTGCTGGGATGTTGCGTTCAGGTTTCTCTGTAGAAATGACCACTGAAGGGAAATGTCGCTTTTTTTTACAGTAACAAGTGGTTGGATGTTTGATGTGATTGTTATTAAGGGGTTCTGATATGGAAAATGTTGTTTTATTAAAACCAGCTGTAAAAGTAACCGAGTTTAGCAATAAGAGACAATTAGAACAGTTGATACGTTTATACGCGCACATTTTTTTAATTAATCAATGGATTTGTTTTTTTGACCTGTGTGGTGGCCCTGCACTGTGCACGTCCCTGGTTGAGAGATGTATCCATGAATACATTTTGTGCTCAAAGCGCAACAGATTGATGCATTTAACTTCAACATTTAAAAACAAATCTTCGCGGGGGTGCATGCCCCCGGACCCCCCAAGAGTATGTGAGGTTCACCCCCAAATAAAGCAGGTTAAAATAATTAAATTGCATACATTTTATTTTAGTAAACACTGAAAACGGGTCCCACAGACCCAAACAGCACACAAAGGTTAAAGGTAAGCATATAATTACTCTGTAGCTATGTCAGTTTGACAATAAAGAACCTTGAACCTTGAACCTTGAATAATAATGTTAAAATATGCTAAATATATACACTGCAAAAAGCTAAAGAGGAGTAAAAGTAGCTCACGACAGGTGGGGCTTGAAAAGGCCCACCTGTTCAAAGTGGGGAATGGCAGAAAAAGAACCACTGAGCTACAGGTTGGTTTATCCTGATCGATCCGATCTCCATTCAGAAAACACGCATTTTAAAAGGTGTTTCGCCTGCCGTCTTGTCTGCACACTTGTCACAGCATTAATTCATGGTTTTTACTAACCGGTATCAGTATGTTGTTACTTCGGCATCATTTTGAAACGTGTATTACAATGAAATGAAAAATATGTTCATTTTGTTGTAGTCTACCATAGTATTTACATGGATAGAAGCCCCGAATATTCGCATCGCTCTAATCGCTCGAGTTTCAGGTTTCACCGCGGCTGACAACTGTGTTTACTGCTGTCATTCAAACAAGACGCCCTGGAGAGGGGGCGGGGCTTATATCCATGCAAATACTTTGGAAGATATCAACTACAACAAAATGAACATATTTTACCGTGATTCAATTGTAATACACGTTTCAAAATGATGTCGAAGTAACAACATACTGATACTCGGCCTCAACCGATAGGGTACTCTATGGCGCTATTGAGACCCCCGACGCTAAGATCAAAAGCTATATTATAGCAACCGGTCTATGTAGGCCTACCGTCCCATTCCCCAGAGACAAACATCAAGGAAACAGGTTTAATCCTCTTCTTAGTTCGCTGTGCCGTTGTCAGGCTGTGGTGGTCTGAGGCCAGGGCAGGCTGTTGTTGATAGCCTATACATGTGGCACTTCTGAGTGATTGTGTATGTCCGTGCGTGTGTGAGCGCATCAGCGTGCGCTTATGTTTGGGGCGATGGGGGGGGGCCCAAAACAATATTTGCACCGGGGCCAATCACAACCTTGTTACGCCACTGGCTCCGCGGATTGGTCCATTTGGGCCAATCCGGTAATTTGTTGTTGATTTGGGTGTTCACATGTCACAGAACCCAGGAAGCAAACAATGGAAAATGAGAAATCTCCAACGAGGCGTTTTGGGGCAGCATAGACAGGTATTTTCTGTGTTAGAGTTTTACTCGCTACAGGGTGTACTTTGAGGGTTTTTGACTCTGCAGACCGTTTACCTTCATAACACACAAGGGGACGGTCCGGGTAATAACCATAGACTGTATAACCGGAAAAGCATGACATGGGCCTATTAACCGTGCTTTACCTGAACCTCATCATGACATTAGAGAGGACGGCAGGACTGTAATTTCCCGTGTTCAGTGAATGCAACAGAGGCAAGACACCAGACCAATCACCAGAGAGTTGCATGGAAATAAACGTGTCTTATTGGCTGACAGGTACCTATCCTGTTACAATGTTTAAACTGTCAGTCTGACTCGGAGTTTTTGAAGATGGACATAAGAAATTTTTTTCTTAAAAAAGACGACAAGTGGTGGCTCACACAACAACCCCAGAGCCACCACTTGCGCCAGGTAAACAAGGTACGTAAATGTCAGTAAACTTCCAAGTTATGCGAACATGTAAGCAAAGCATAAATTACAGACGTTGTTGACGTTACTTTGAATCGCGCGGGTAAACTAAACCGTTAGCAAGTAGCTATAGCTAGACAGAGATATTAAATTAACACTTTATCATACAATATAAATGTTATGTTTTTTTAGCGTTACCTGGTGATTTAAAAAAATCCTCTGGAAAATGTTGACTTACTGTCAGTATTCGACATGAAGCTAGAAGCTACCTTACGTTACACAGTCACAGGGGAGTGATTTGTAAAATATCCATAAAGAAAAAGAAAATCTGTTTACAGTTTTGTTCATATGGGTGTTGAAAGATGTATCCATATCTCTTAATTTTGTGCACCAGATTGATGCTTTTAACTTCAATATTTAAAAAAAAATCTTCCCGGGGGAGCATGCCCCCAGACCCCCCTAGAGGAGGTGAGGACCCCCCTATAGGAGGTTAGGTCCGCCACCCACTTATAAAAAATAGCACTTTACCCCTGCTTACACTTACACCTATATGCCATGAGCTGATTATCGAGCCTTCATTGTAATAGTCGCAAGTGTATGTGCGTGTGGGGAGTGTTGCAATATAAATGTCCACAGTAGCACCCGGTACCTTAAAGGGCCCATGTCATGCTTTTCTGGTTATGAAGGTTTTTATGCATGTAAACGGTCTGCAGAGTTAAAAACCCTCAAAGTACACCCTGTAGCGAGTAAAACTCTAACACAGAAAAGACCTGTCTATGCTGCCCCAAAACGCCTCGTTGGAGATTTCTCATTTTCCATTGTTTACTTCCTGGGTTCTGTGACGTGTGAACACCCAGAGGCCACACCCTCTGCCAGCAGAACATATACTGTTGGAAGCTCAGGTTCAGTTCAAAGCAGTATCCAGCAGAGGTGGGGACTCGAGTCACATGACTTGACTCGAGTCAGACTCGAGTCGCATATTTTTTGACTTGAGACTTGCTTGACTAACATTGATAAAAGACTTGACTTGACTTTGACTTGGTATTCATGACTTGAGACTTGACTTAAAGGGCCCATGTCATGGCCATTTCCACTGATCATAATTACATTGTTGAGGTATACTAAAATAGATTTATACTGTGCAATTTTCCAAACTCACATTGGTTTCGCATACAGCATCTCTGTCAAGCATGTGTATTCAGCAGTATTCACTTTCTCCACTAAACGACTCGTTGGAGCTCTTGCCCCCCCCCTCCCTGTGAGCCTAGTGTGCTCCGATTGGTCAGCTCGGCCACTCGTTCTGATTAGTCAACCACCAGAGAGGCTGCGCCCATGTCAGTGCTTTTCCCGGCTGCTCTCAGCGTAACATCAGTCTTATCATGGCGTCGGTACAGCGGTATATTTTATATACATATATATTTTTAACTGTTGTTATAGAAGAGTGTGACGGCCTCAGGGCCTTTGTCTTACGGTGGGGTGGAGCTGAAGAGGGTAATCAGCGCGATCACGGACACCTCCGTAGCCGGTGCTATTAATCCCAGCGGCCCGGAGTCTCTCTCCAAAGCGGCTGCAGAAGGACGAACTGAGCGACCGTCTCCCCTCGACCACCTGTCTCTGCATTTACTACAATAAATGTGCCGTGGTTTTGTAAACTCGTGTATGTCTCCTTGTCTTTCCGTTGTGGCCTACGAGCTACTCTCATAACAAAGAGTAAGTTATTTTTACCCGTTATAAACTACTACTGTTTGATGAGAAATCAAATCATGGTTTGCTATATATGAATTCAGGGAAGAAAGGATAGGCCTAAGTATTTCCATTAAACTTTATTTTTAGAAATGTACAAAATGAACATAAATATACATATATACACGGTATATCATCCATTCCTCCTCCTCGCATCTTGCCTGCGCACAGTCGGTGCGGTGCCTTTTAGCACCCTCAGTAGTAGTAGAATCCCTTCCCCGTCATGGATTGTCCGCCAGGATCTGGCTGGACGAAATCAAATGCAAATCACAAAATATTAGAGAAACTTAGTTGTTTTAGATTAGTTAGTAGTAGTTGTGTAATGAACAGCTTGCCTGCTAATATGCTAACCTAGCTTTGTTTACCTTGGTAGCTAACACGATATGAACGTTAGCTTGGAGGAAAGGCAACTATAATGCAGTGTAATAAAACTACTATGAACAAAAGCTAGTGGTTCATATTAGGCTAGCAATAACGTGTTTATAATTGCAATCGTATACGGGTATTCTGCTACGTTCGGTCATACAATGTAACTTGCATGAATACATTGTTTTGCGCTAGCATACAGCTAGCCTCGTTAGCTACATGCAGTATATGTACGGTCACAATGTACGGTAAATCACAGTACAGTATACTGTATGAGTATTCCGTGTGTGTGACTGCAGACATTCTCCTGCCATGACAAACATGTAAGGCCATCTGCTGACATTGTAGTTGATATATTTAAACGCTAGCAACGTAGCATCACAAAAATGTTTTTCTGACCGAAACTAGCTCTAGCTCCGTGTGTTAGATCGCTACGCCAGCTATAATGTAATTACGTTTCGCGACTGACTGGCAAATCACCCGGAGTATACTGTCAATAGGTATTTTGTGTGTGAATGCAGACATTCTCCTGCTATGAGATACATGTATGCAAGGCCATCTGCTGATATTAGAGTTGATATATGGAAACTCTAGCAACTTAGTTAGCACTGTGTCAATGGCTTAGCAGTCCAACACAGTTTACACATTTAAACAGTCTTGTTTGATAAATACACAAATAACAATGCAAACTTACAGGTTGTATACCCAGATCTTCCCCTGCTCCAAACGGTCCAAACAAGCTGTGCATATCCGGCCTCAAACTGGGCAATGTTTTGGAAGCTTTCGTCTGTGAAATGCCGGTTCTTCGAACCTCTGGAGGAGGAACACGACGCTGCTGGTGTGGCCATAGCTCTTCGGGATTGGTCCATTTCGTTCCGGGTACCGCATGACATCAGGCGGTACCCGGAACTAAATGGAAGACTCAAATGGGCAGTGACGTATCTCCAACGAGGCGTTTTGGGGAGGTATTTTCTGTGTTAGAGTTTTACTCGCTACAGGGTGTACTTTGAGGGTTTTGACTCTGCACACCGTTTACATGCATAAAAACCTTCATAACACACAAGGGGACGGGTAATAACCGGAAAAGCATGACATGGGAGCTTTAAGCTTGAGACAGATGACTTGAAAGGACTTGACTGTTTAAAATTAAATATTTGCGTTTGTTTTTGTAGTGAGATATTACGTTTAGTTTTTTCGAAAAACGTGATTGGGTGATTATAGCGCCATGCGCGCAAACCTGGCAACCCACTACGGCAGGAGTGTCAGTTAACATGGCAGCGGCTAGCTTACTCCACAAATAGTCAAGTTTGGATTCAAGGATTATGTTGTCGATGACGCTAATAAGAAGAGAACAGCGGTATGCAGGGTCTGCAGCATAAATATCAGTGACACGACCACCACAACGTCCAACTTCATTCGTCACTACAAAAAAAAACACAGAGAAAGGTGCGTGAATGTGTTGTGTTAGCTAGAAAGCTAACGTTAAGTTTAAGCTACGTTAGACTTGGTTTCAAATCGATTAAGCATTACAAAGAGAAGACAAAACGGTAAATTAACACTAGAACCTCCAAGGGATTCATTTGTACTAACCCTGATACTGACGGGCTGTCAGGAGAGAGAGAGAGGAAAAGAGATGCCTCGTTTATTTCCCCTGTGTTATTATCAGAAGTTACTGTAAACTGTTGAATAATGTAGTTCATCTACTTTTAGTAGTTTGTTTAAATCTTTTAATTATGTTGTTTTTGTTTGTAGAAGTGCATCATTCTTTGATTTATTGTAAAATGAATCTGAACTTTTTGATCTGTTATGATGATAAACTGAAGCAATTTCTAAATTAACCCAATTAACTGAGTTTTAAATCGTCCTACTTAGTTTATAAGGAAATTATGAAGAGGAACAAATGAAATGATTTGAAAATGATATCTATGTAGGTGCTGACGCTGTTGGCGGTTCTAGTGTTAACAGACATTTAAATTAAATATGTGTAATGGCAAATGCCATATACGATTTTCTTACCTGGAATTCTGCCTTTTTGAACAGACTTTAGCTATATTGTCTGCAGTTCTAGGGTTAATATGAATCTAATATGATTGTCATCGGTCTAAATTAGATTTCAAATGATTAACTGTGTATGTAATGAAGATCATAGTGTGGGTTGAATCCATTTTCATAACCACTGTCTTTTAACTGATTTAAATGCGGAAACTGGGCTTATTCATCAGAATTTCGTATGACTTGACTTGACTTGACTTGACCTGAGCAATGACTTGACTTGACTTGCTTGACTCTCACCACAGTGACTTGGGACTTGCTTGATACTTGTAGGTCAAGACTTGAGACTTGCTCATGACTTGCACATGTAGGACTTACTCCCACCTCTGGTATCCAGTCATGCCAACGAGGGTCTGTGTCCTGTATTGTGAGGGGAAATCTTCAATGCATGCCTTACCGAGGGCAGAACCACGACGAAGTCAGTGGTTTACATTTATTTTTAACACTGTTCCTTCGGATGTTCGAGCCGGTATTTTACTGTGTGCGCGGCATTTCACGGACCAAAGCTTCACAAACCTTTCAGCGATTCATGGCGGATATGTACAGCGTAGGGCTGCTCAATTAATCGTATTTTAATCGCAATTACGATTATGGCTTGCAACGATTACGAAAACAACGTAATCTAAATAAAACGATTATCTTTTTATCATTATTATAACTTTTTTCTTTTTTTTTTCAAATCAATTTTTTTTTAAATTGGTTTTTCAGTTGAATTATACTTAAAGTTCAGGGTAATCAACTGTTAAAAACATACCGTTCACATTTTTTTTCTCCAATAAATTGATGTTTTCAAAGTAAATGGATAATCGTTTTTAATAATCGTGATATCAATTATTGACCAAAATAATCGAGATTATGATTTTTGCCATAATCGAGCAGCCCTAGTACAGCGTAGGGCACTGAAGAACGATGCTGTTCCTACTTTGTTTGGACCAGCGGGAGATTCGGGTACACAACCTGTAAGTATTCATTGTTGTTTGTGTATTTATGATGTTTAAAACAAACAAGGTATCTACCACGACTGTTTAAATGGGTAAACGTTTTTCGGGCTGCTAAGCCATTGACACAGTGCTAACTGGGCTAACTAAGTTGCTAGCGTTTCCATATATCAACTCCGATGTCAGCAGATGGCCTTACATGTACCTCATAGCAGGAGAATGTCTGCATTCACACACAAAATACTCATAGACAGTATACTCCGGGTGATTTACCATACGGTCAGTCGCGAAACTTAATTACATTATAGTTGGCGTTCCTAGCGTGTATTAGGGCTGCTCAATTAATTGTATTTTAATCGCAATTACGAATTTTGCTTGCAACGATTACGAAATCAACGTAATCAAAATAAAACGATTATTTTTTTTATTATTATTATTATTTTTATTTATTTATTTTTTGGTTTTTCAGTTGAATTATACTTAGAGTTCAGGGCAATCAACTGTTAAAAACATACTGTTCACATTTTTTTTTTCAATAAATGGATGTTTTCAAAGTAAATGGATAATCGTTTTTAATAATCGTGATATCAATTATTGACCCAAATAATCGAGATTATGATTTTTGCCATAATCGAGCAGCCCTAGCGTGTATGCTACCGAGCTAAAAAAGAAGGCTACCAAGAGCTAGACATGAGTTTGCTAGGGAAAACATTGTTTTTATGCCAGCTACAATGAATGACCGAACGTAGCAGACTACCCGTATAAGATTGCAATTGTAAACATGTTCTTGCTAGCCTAATATGAACTACTAGCTGTTGTTCATAGTAGGTTGGCATATTACTCTGAACAACTAGCAAACGTAGGTTAGCATATTAATCTAGCTGGCAAGCTAACGAACCTAAAACAACTACATTTCTCTAATATTTTGTGATTTGCATTTGATTTCGTTAGGAATGTGTCCCAGAAAGTGTTGCTTCTATGAAATTGACTGTTTTCATCGGATACAAAATACATGTTATGAATGTTATGTTTATCTTTGTTAGAGTACATCTCAGCAGGACCCACCACCGCTCCAGTACAGTCGGACCCAACACCCTTTGTGGAGGAGATGAATACAATCCCCATCCCAGAGGACCTGTCCACTCAATTTGACAAGCCCTCAAAGGAGGAACTGGTTGCCCGCCATGTCTCCTGTTTCAGTCAAGGGGAGGTCGGAAGCCAACATACTGTCCAGCCAGATCAGGAAACTCCTGGCGTATCCGGTGGACAACACATGACGGGATGACCACTCTGATGCCTCGTCCTAAAAAGCCCCAGCACCAGCTATACAAAGCTGCGATAGGCAAGAGGCCGAAAACGCCTATAAGGGGAGGAATGGATGATATACAGTGTATGTATGTATATTTACACATGTTCATTTTGTACATTTCTAAAAATAAAGTTTGATGGAAATACTTAGTAGCCTTTCTTCCCTGAATTATTTGCTCCTATAACATATCATTCATATATAGCAAACCATGATTTGATTTTTCATCAAACACAGAAGTAGTTTATTACAGGTATGAATAACTTACTCTTCTACTCTTCTTCTAAACATGTTTAGCAATTAAACCAACTATGGCAAAGTTTACAAAATAAACATTCAATTACTAAGGAAGAAATAAAAGGGCATATAATAGTCTATTGACTTGACAAATATGTATGGTGTTGTGTATATCTTGGCATATAATGTTGTGTGCTACTGTTGGTGTTTTCAGCTAGCTGGCTACATAATGTTGTAACTGTCAGCTAGGATACCTTTCTAATTTCTTTGCAACAGACGTTTTCCACTTCGGTTTTGTTTGTAGCCTTTATTTAACCAGGTTAAAAAAATCCCATTGAGATCAACGATCTCTTTTTCAAGAGAGACCTGCGATAGGCAGGTAGGTAGGCATCATGGCGCAGTTTCCACAAGTGCACCTAAATAACAACAGTTGTAGCCTAGGTACAGTTCGGTTAGTTAGCGGACAAACTTGTTACTGTGATGTAGATAAATGATGCAGTTCTAACATCTGAAATGTCAGAGTGATACTAAATAAAAACTTTCCACTGTGAAACTGTCTGCTCTAGTCTAGTTTTGGACGGTGGATCAGGTCTATCACGTTGGTCTGTCTCACTTAGGATCGGACTCCGGTTCAAACATATACGGCTGTACCGACGCCATTGTAAAACTGATGTTCCGCTCCGAGCCGAAAAATGCACTGTGTTAGACATGGGCGGAGCCTCTCTGGTGGTTGACTAATCAGAACAGAGTGGCCGAGCTGACCAATCGGAGCACACTGGGCTCACAGGGAGGGGGGGCAGGAGCTCCATCAAGCCTTTTAGGACAGAGTGAAGACACATACTTTACAGAGATGCTGTATGAGAAACCAATGTGAGTTTGGAAAATTGCACAATATAAATCTATTTTAGTATACCTCAACAATGGAATTATGATCAGTAGAAATGGCCATATGGGCCCTTTAATGTACCTTAATGAACTGTGGGCTACGGTGGCTGAGAGGTGCAATCGACAATTACAAAGTGTGAAACACTTTAACAAAGCTTGAGACAAATTTACATTTTATAAAACAAATGTACATATTCTAAAACAAAATTACATTAGCAAAACACTTTTACCAAAGAAAAAACAATTTAACAAGATGCAAAACACCTTTACAAAGCTAGAGACAAATTTACAAGTGTCGAAACACTTTTAACATTTCCTGAAACACTTTAACATTTGCCGAAACACTTTAACATTTGCCGAAACACTTTAACATTTCCCGAAACACTTTAACATTTGCCGAAACACTTTAACATTTCCCGAAACACTTTAATATTTGCCGAAACACTTTAACAAACTAGAGAATCAAGCCTATGGACGGTACAAGTGTGTTTATGGTCATTAAACATGTTTTGTCTGTTCTGTGGAAACCACCTGGGCCAAGTGACATGGTTTTGCTCATCACGATATACTTTCTCGTGCGCAAGAGATACGTTCTCGTGCACACAAGAAAGTTACAGGTTTGTCAAGTAGGAAGTGGAGCTGTGCCTTTTACACACAGCCTTCGCTGTGTTTACCTTCATTAGAACAGCTAAAGAGCTACTTCAGGCTGCTTAGTTATAGCCACACACACCTCTACACACACACACACCTCTACACACATCGAACTGCCCGATTATTCCCCCTATTCCTTGTTTTATGAAGGAGATGTCCGGTCCACAAGGCGCATGACGTGTGTGTTTGTGCTGTGCTCAGTTCCGCTCTGTGTGTGTGTTTGTGTGTCCGCCAATTTGGTTCAAATTACCATGAACAGTAATTTACACACATCTGGCCAACTCCATAGGTATATGTGTGTGTTCCCAAATGAAATAAATGTGTTTAATCTTAATCTCGATGTAGTGCTCAGTGCTGTCGGAGTGCAGGGGAACACTGCGGTCAACTCAACCGTCTCTCGCGTTTGCTTGGTCAAATCAGCAGCTCTTCATTTGTGAGTGTGCGATTAATCGCGCCTTTATGGTAATCGACCGAGAAGCGGCACTGACACTAGTACAAGAGTAAAATAATGCATGTTTTTGTGATATATATTTGCGATAAAAATATGTTTTACCATAAGTTCTTAATAAAACTGACACTGTTGGACTTAGTACTAGTTTGACTGCTACCAACAATAAAATGAACTACTTTTACTGTGTACTTTCTCAGTTATTCTCTGTCAAACTCCCCTCCTGAGAACAAATTCAAGCCACTTCTGCTATATTTGAAGAGGGATAAAATGATTTGTTACCATAAGTTCTACATGGAATTGATACTGTTGGACTCAGTACTACTTGGACTACTACCATAAGTACAATCAAGTATTTTTACTCTGTACTTTTTACTTTTTAAGGTTAAACTCCTGTCCTGAGTACAATCATTCATAGTTCATATACAATACAGGAATTATTGTACTCAGGAAGGGAGTTTGACCGAGTATTAATCAACAAGTACACAGTAAAAGTAGTTGATTGTATAGTACAAGTAGTACTTAGTACTAACTGAGTCCAACAGTATCAATTTCATGTAGAACATTTAGCAAAAAATAATTTTATCCCTCATCAAATATAGCAGAATACATGAATTATTGTACTCAGGACGGGAGTTTGACAGAGTATTACTCAAAAAGTACACAGTAAAAGTACCTCATTGTATTTGTGGTCTAACAAGTACCGAGTCCAACAGTACCAATTTTATTAAGAACTTCTGGCTAAAAATCATTTTATCTCTCATCAAATATAGCAGAAGTGGCATGATTTTGTTCTCAGGAGGGGACTTTGAGAGAGTATTACCCAAAAAGTACACGTTAAAAGTACTTCATTTTATTGTTGGTAGCAGTCAAACTAGGACTGAGTCAAACAGTGTCAGTTTTATTAAGAACTTATGGTACAAATTAAACCCTGTGACAACGCCACCTCATCCTTCACCACCGAACAGTGCAACTCCTTCCTCTTGTTTTTCCAAACCAAAATCAGCAACATTTACAGCAATCTGACACCATCATCAGCACCCCCACCTCCCCTCCTGGCTCCCCTCCTTCACCTCACAGCCCCTGTCCCACTTCTCCCCTGTGACCCCCATGCAACTGTCCGACTTCATGACCGGAATTAACTCCACCTGCACACTTGACCCAATGCCCTCCACATTTGTTAAAGAGAGCCTCCCTGCCATCTCCCAACTCATCGCCACCATCATTAACTCCTCCCTCAGATCTGGATCCGTTCCCCCCCTCCCTCATACCTCATTCACACCAACGCAACTCCGGTTCAAGCTCCGTGCTAGAGCTTTTCAGGTTCAGAACCGGTTCTTCGGTTTAGCTCCGGCTCTTTTCACACCGCCCAGAGTCCGACTGGTGCTGCGTCATTGCGTCATCGTTTGCGTCATGACGTAACCATTTGCGTGCCTGCTTCATAAAGCCAAACCACGCGGAAACCCCTCAAAGGCTTGACGTTGTTGTTGTTAGTTGGATGGTGGGAGATTCTAGCGAGAGATATGGATAAAAGAAAAGGTGTTTTAAACAGCAAGCCAAGCACACAGCTGATGCTGACAGCCCCGCTCCTGCCGCTCGTTTGCGGCAGACCACGCTTGAAAGTTTGCCGGGGAGACGCCTGGACATGGCGCCTACGAGCAGCAATCTTTCAACAGTGATAGCTAAATGGGTGGCGGTGGCTACAGCTTGCAGGACAATTAACATTGTGGAGGACGAGGGACTGTGTGAGATAATTCAAATCGCATCCAACGTGTCGACTGCACATCACAGCGCATTATTTTGACCCTTCAGTCTCATGCTTTGACTGTTATGAAGACAGAGGAGCGGCATTTCGCCGACAACTGTAAACAGGCTTGTCTATTTGAGCAACTTGCTCAGTGCAAAGAAGTAGACAGGGTTGGGAGAGAGTGTAAGAGAGAGAGAGAGGTTCCAGGTTGTTGTATTGAAAATATTCAGGAGAATATTTGTCATTGTTCCAATGATAATAAACAAACATTTGCATAAAGCACATTTGTCCACTCATATGTTGATAAGAGTATTAAAAACTTGAAAAATATTCCTCTAAGGTACATTTAGAACAGATAGAAAATGTGCGATTAATTTGCGATTAATCGCGATTAACTATGGACATCATGCGATTCATCGCGATTAAATATTTTAATCGACTGACAGCCCTATTTAGAATATGTAAATTTGTTTTATAAAATGTAAATTTGTTTTATAAAATGTAAATTTGTTTTATAACATGTAAATTTGTCTCAAGCTTTGTTAAAGTGTTTCACACTTTGTAATTGTCGATTGCACCTCTCAGCCACCGTAGTGGGCTATGCCCCGAATGTTTCCAGGTCCAGGAAACACCCCTGGTTCTCACGTTTACTCTCAAAAGTCTCAAAGGCCATCCCCGCTTTCTCTTAACCATGGTGATTCCCCATTGTTTAGCGGGAAATAACAGCTGTCCACACATTTTCTGAAATGCTCCCATCTATCATATTTTAAGATGGAGCTCGCTTGGTCGGCTTGCATTGTGCAGAAAAAAAGTCATTTCAAACATTGAAATAAACCAATACAAATGCAGGGTTGTAGGGAAGCTTGTGACACGGCAGCCATCCACGGCACCACATTTTGCGAATCGATGGATCGAATCGATTTTCTTCACTGACGGCGAAATGACAGACATAGGCTAATACAATTAAAGTAAAGAAGTAAAAACAATGATTGTTGCTTGGTATTGAGTAAGACCCAACTCTTGCCCTGACAAAAAGACATGGTGCAGGCAAAAAAGATACTTTAAACAATAGATACAATTTTGAGACAATAACATTGAATTTCACTGCCATGAGACTGGGTTGTCTAAACACATGCTAATCAGTGGTGGAAAGTAATTGAGTACATTAACGCAAGCACTGCCCTTGTATACAAATTTGATTATTTCTGTTCAACTTTATACTCTACTGCACTACAATTCAAAGGGAAATATTGTACTTTTCCTCATCACATCTACAATATTTTACAGCTGAAGTTATTATTTTTAGATTAAACTACCCAACATTATATTAAAGTATAAAAACGAGTTGGTTGACAGAAAATTTATCGGCAGCAGTTTTGATTACGTTTATATACACTTTTCAGGTTCACATTTACAACAGCAGATGGAGTAGTTGTCCCATTTAGCAGGATCTAACATGAACATTTTCCACTATGTTACACATAACATCTGATTTCATAAAAAGTGTACTTGAACAGTAGAATCTACATTTATCACAGTCGCTGTAACATCCAACATCATAGCACTAGTTTCTTTTTTGCAGTCCGATCCACTGTATCCTATACTTCAAGTTCTTGCACAATATTAATTCAAAAATCTAAATAGTATTTAAGAGACTCAATACAGTATCATAAAACATAATATCGCAATACTCAAGAGCAGGAATATTTGTTGAGACCTCTAGTTTGTTGAGACCTATAGTTTGATGACCTCTTACATGCTTGCTTAATCATGAAAAAAGGGAAGTGAGTCAAAGGCAAACACTTTTATTTTCTCCCAAGCCTCCATGGTGAATGAAGAATCTCAAAACTGAAAAAGTCCTGATGAATTTAAATAAATAGGGGTTGCTTTTAAAAACAGCTAAATTCTCACATCAGTTTCCAAATGTCACTAAGTCATGCAGTTTTCACACTTTAAAAACACTTCTCATGCTGAATCAGGGGCACTAACTGTCCTTGCTTGTTCTGTTTATGTGTTAGTGTTTTGAATGGAAATACAAGTAAATGTGTGTCATTTTAAACAACAACTTTGGTTTGCTAAAAGTCACTTGGCACTGACATCTACTGTAGTCAAGGTCTAGTTAATGACTTTTTTCCAACAAAAACACAGCCGATTTTAAGGTTGTTAAACAGAATGCACTTACCCATTTCTCAATCTCTGTGTTGAATTGGAAATTTGTGAAACATGAGTTGGCATTTAGGGAGAAAAACACATCCTTTCGCTTTCAGTTTGTTTAAAATGTTAATGGAACATCAGTTTCAACATTAAAAACATGTATGCAACCATGAAATCAGGTTGCAAATGAAAATCTGTGTTCAGACTGACTTAGATTTTTGTTCCAGGAGTTTCTTATAATTCTACTGCATTTGTAATATTGTTAAGCTTGAATGAATATGCCATGCTTTTTGATCCGTCTGTATTTATTTAGCCGTAATTTGGACTCTGGACCTCTTAATTCATGCATTTTACAATTATTTAGCAATTGGAAGGACAGAATATGCCGTATCCTTAACATGGCTATTGATGTAAGAAGTGAGCAGCTGTGTTGTTTTGTTTTAACATTTAATACATGCAGATTACTAACAGCAGCCCCTAACCTTTTAAAATATTCTATAAAGGTTTTGTCTTTTAAAATAGATGTTTAAACTTTACACTACACTGAGAAAATTAAGATTGGTTTCCATCTGTTTCAGTGTTGTTTCTCATTGTGCTGTAGCTTGGCCTTTTTTATATATCAATCAGAAATTCCTTTATCTATATGATTAATGTAGTAGGATGGCAGCCTGTGCACAACGGCTCAATGCTGTGACGTGTTTTGCAATTGTTCTGTCTCTCATCACATTCTGCTGCATGCTACTTCAGCTAAAGAGGAACAGCATCTTGAAGGGTGAGTACACAGAGCAGAGGAAATGAGGAGCCCAGTTTAAGTAAAACTGGAACGGATGTAGGCATTTTTGCCCACAATGAGAATGTTTCTTATTCATGCGCCCTGCATCATTTTCTCTGAAGGAGAAAACAGTTTTAATATTTTATTTCCATCTACTGTCGTGCTCTCTGAAACTGAGGTTTTGTTCCCTCTCTCAGGGAGAGAGCTGGATGAAGATATTTTACTTAAGCAAACATATTAATACCAAAGTGAAAACATGCTCTGCAATTAAAAGTCCTGCATTCCTTTTTACTAATGTAATTGTAAGTAAAAAGTGCAAATGCAATAACATAATATACTTAAAATACCAAAACTAGAAAATGCTCATTAAGCAGAATGGCCATTTATTATGTTGCTGGATATAATTAGCGATTCATTAATGTGCATATCATTTCAATTTTGCAGCTGGTAAAGGTGGAGCTAACTTTAATGACTTCCAGGTATCGTATTCCATATTAGTAGATCATATTTCATTACATGAATGTAGAGGAGTATGTAGTACAACATTTGCTTCCCAAATGTAGAGAACTAAAAGCATAACATGTTATACAATGTAAATATGCAAGTAAAGTACTAGTACTTGAGTAAATGTACCTGGGTTACTTTCCACCACTGGTTACATCACACTATGTAAAATTATCTTGAAAGGTGTTCTGTCAAATTAGCATTTTAATAGATACATTGAATGCTATTTGCTGCCATGTCCACGATTACACTTTGTCTCGGGGAGCTTTACAGTGTGTATAGCATACGTCACTCTCTGTCCGTAGACCCTCGCATCATACAGGGACTTCCAGAAAATAGTGGGGAAAGAATGTAAGCAACCTTTAGGAGAGCAACAGAGGACAGATCCCTGTTTCACGATGGACGGACGTGCAATAGATGTCGAATATTTAAATAAAATAAAGATAATACATTTGCAACATAGACAATCCAAATGTTAAACATTATAATATCAATGTATATAAAAGAAATTGGATGGATCCAGGTGTGTGTTAATGATGTTCCAGGTGTCACCAATAAAATATCGTGGGTGTCAAATTCGAGTGATTAGTTTCCCTACAGAAACTTGTACTTAGTACTTTCTCACTAGCTGCACACTATTCTTCCACATTGTCACGTGTCCCATATGACAGATATCCTCACATACAGTATACATCAGGGGTGTCCAAACTATGGCCCATGGTAAATTTTTTATTTGCCCGCAGCAAATTCTAAAAGTATATTGGAATATTGCCCACACATGAAACTTGTGCTTGTGTATTATTGTACTTCTTAAATATATACGCAATAATATATTACACAGTATTCATGTGTTAATAAGCCCACTTTCCAAATTAATCCAGTCAATTAAAGTTTAGAGCATTTTCAACAACTCTATAAATCTATAAAAAAAAATATAAAGCCCAATAACTTATTTACATAACATGCTTGAAATATACCCTTTATACTTCCCCTTATTCTAAGCAATCTGAGGCTTCTGTTTTAAGGATGAGCTGCCAACACTTTTGTAAGACAATAAATGAAACCCTATGCTGTTTATTTTTTTCTTAAAGAATATTCAAGTATCAAGCTGAATTTACTTACATTTGATTGATTTTGCTAACTTAAAACTTAACTTACGAGGCAGTATACCTCACCTCTACTAAGGGGCCCAGGCCAGCCCTTATAGGTTTTTCTGTGTGTGGCCCTCAGTGACACCCTGGTTTACATGGAAGGCTTTTGTAGTGCAGACTGATGGAGCTGGATGAATGTCTCGTGTTTTCACCACAAGAGGGCAATGAAGCCTTTCTGCTGGCCACTTCCTCAACGGTAGCTCTGGGTACACAGACAAACTGTTCAAAGACTCATCACTTGGTGACAGCAGAAGCTGATGCATATTAGAGTTAAGGCGGCATCTCTACCTTCCGTAATCTTTTTATAAATGGCATGGAGTCTTCACGGAAAATAAAATGGGGATTGCACCTTAATGTGTTGATTTGCAGAGCAGATAATAGTTGTGAGGTGCTGATTAATAATTTTGTGTTGTATTGTGAGGATGATCTATCGCGCTGTCCTTTTAAAAAAAACAACATATTTTTCTCTTTTTAGTGCTGTTGTTTGATCATTTTCCTGGAAGTGCTGTGCCCAGAGGAAAATGTTTTGTCAGTTGACCTCTGGGAGCTCTTTGCAGAGTGGCGCTTTTAAGTCATCCGCTGTCTTTGATTAACTGTTAATTAATGACAGCGAGAAACAAACATAACTCATTATTGAATGGTAATTGTTTTTGGGCATTTTTCTTGGATGAAGAGGCTAATAGCAAGTATACTTAAGATTTAAGATTCTTAAGTACACTCAATCTGATGCCGATAAATACACACGCTTCATCGCAGAGATGGAAATGGTACATTAAAGTGTCTAATGCTTAGTTATGCAGCATAGAGTCCTCCATACTCTATGTAAATAACATCATCAGAAGAAAAAAAACTGTGCTCAATTACCTCATAAGGGTTCTCTTCACCAAAAGTAACCTTTATGACATCTGGTGATCCCACAAAGCAATTTAGTGGCCAGGACTCAGTAATTAATTTAGTTAAATGGAGTGTAGGACTTCTTTAATGCACCTGAGCCATCAGCTTTCTCATCAACTGATAATGGGAAACGGTTTTTGAGTTCTTGAGGGGAAACAGAAAATAGATAGTTGAGTTGACCAGCTCTTGACCTTTGAAGTATTGTACACCTAAAATAAAATAAAAATAGTTAATTTAGAGCGGTTCAGATACAGGTCAGTTATATACCACTGGCTTGCTTCTATTGTCTTCATTATTTGTTGTTTGTATCATTAGATGTGATGGATTTGTGCCAGACTTACATACTCACCAATAGGGAGCAGACTCATTACATGGCCTAGTTAAGGGGTTTCTGTTGTTCGCATCCCAATCCGGTCAAAATTTCCCAAGATGTAGCTTGTAAAAGCGTGTATGTTGTTGCTTAGAAACAGTTTTTCCTGTGTCCCCAGTAAGTGGGCTCTTTATGAATATCATTACATTTCTCCATTCAGGGCAAAGCAAGACATTTGTATCCATTGCAGACCATGTTTATCGCTATTATGTCTTTAATTTGGAAGGGATGCTGCTCACTGTGGATTTAGACCTTTATGTGTTTATTGGTGCAGAGTAAATGCTTACATAAAGGAGAAGCTAGGACAAACTTTGAAATAGTTATCCAAATAAAAAGGCAGCCTATTCTCTTACAACGCAGTGATGGCGTACTTACATTTATCTCTAATTAATCATGGACAACATTAGGACTTCATCCAGAGGTGTATCCACAGGAGGTCCGGTCGGGGGGACGGGGCTCCCCTATAGTTGTGGCCCCTCTTACTCCTGCCGTGTGTACTCTGTGTGGGGCAGAGGCTCAGGGCATGGCCCCCTGTCTTCCTGCTGGGCCTCCATCTGCTGTGGAGGTGGTTAGGTCCCCGGATTGATGGCAAGACAATGAGTTTATGACATGTGTCGTCGTGAGTGACAGAGGGTCTTGTCCCAACTGGGCCCCCTGACAACCACGGATCTCACATTTGCAGTCGGCACTATGCCAAGGCTAATGGGAGGAGTGATCCTCCTGCTGTGGAATGGGACTTGTAGTTTACAGCTGGCTGGTAATTCAGGACAAGGAGCAAATCTCTCTGGCTTCCGTCTTTAGAATCTTTGGTGGCACGTTAGCAAGCCTTTCATTATGTGGCAAGATCTGAGAGGACGAAACAATAATCTATGGTAAAAGCGTAAGCAAGCAACACATTTCATCTCCGAACTCCTCAAATATGGCAGCTTGGCCATTGCACCTAAGCTTTAAACAATGAGGCTACCATTTCCTGCTTGGTACATTACAATTTCAGTGTTCAGAGGAATTGTACTGTCTTCATTTGTAACATGCATACAGTCTTTTTTTTAAACAAGCATCGAACATAGCTTAAGTTAGTTTTTATGTTTACAGTACTTACCACATTACTTGGTTAGGTTAAGGCATGAAGTACTTGGTAAGGCTTAGGAAAATATTGTGAGTTCAAGCTAAAAAAAGGTACGTAAGTTACATAACAAAAGTAAAATGTTGGGTTGGAGAGACACGGCAGACTTATTCTCAAAGAAACATTAGGTGCTGGTTGGCTGTGTCTTTAAGCGCAACCATCTTGGATAACCGTCTCCAAAAAGATGCGGAAATGTGTAATCTGTGCTGGGAAAAGGTGGGACATTTAGTGGTCAACTGCGGTAAAACGGTCTGGTCCACCTGGTTCAATCATTTCAACTGTGGTCCAACACTAACTTAATAGTTTGTAGTTATGTCAAAGCCTGGTGCGTCACAGAGACAGTAAAGAGGTATTCGGTTAATCAGTATCTCTGATGGGCATAGAAAAAGCATCCATATTTGACGATATTGACGATATATTTCTATGGATTCCTGCGTTGTTGCAGTAATCCATAGAAACTAGGCTTCAACACTGACATCTGATGCAGTGTATTGCTACTTGCTCTCCTGCCAGTATGCCCTATCACTCCTCCTCTTTCCAGAGACGTTATGAAGCCTTCTAAACTGGTCTCTGAAGCTCCCCAGTTGACCCAGCAGCATTCCTTTCACACACCTGTCAACACGCTGTTTCTTTCCACTTTGCTGGGTCCAAGTTAAAAAGAAATAGCTTCCTTCATCTCCCACTCCTCTCCTCCTTGCCCAAAACAGGATGATAAAAGCTCGAGTTTCACATCTGAGAAACTGCAACAATGCTACTGTGCCTTCAAAGGAGGAAGATGCCACATCGTGAGATGACAGCCTATTGATTTGAAAGTGTTGTCTTCTTCCCGGTGAGATCAGAGGAGGCCCGGTAGATGTGTACTGTTTTGTTGCTCTGAGTGATCTGACCAGCGTGGTGGAGGAGGGGTGTCAACATGGACAAGACAGATTTACTGGATGTGTGTCCATGTCAGTTTTACCTTGAAAGAATTTGAAATACTGCAGTCGGAAAAGGCTTCCAAATGTCAGTCATGTTTTTGTCTGCATTTGACTTTAACTGATTATATAATAGTAAGGTGATGTTAATTATTTGAAATGACTGGAAATGGTAACTTTGGTTATTGGTTATTTTCCAAACTGGCTTTAATAATTAATGCTTTGATGGAAAACCTATACTCACACAATTTTCATGAAACTAGTAAGATAACAATAATTTTGAATCATTATCCAAATTATTGTTCACTTATACCAACATCACTTGTACTCAATACCAACAAAAGCTATTTGGTATATAAAACACACATGTTTGTTTTGAGTTTTAATGTTTTATGTTTGGTCTTATTAACCTATTTCTTCTTGCATCTTTAACCACAGACGTATTTGATTCCTGATCACGATTATTTATTTATCTTTTTTATTGTTTACATGTTTTCCATTATTGGCCAGTTAACCAATAATTGAGTTGATTCTGCATTTTATTAACTGGAACTATGTAAATAACTGTAAATAATTACTTTAATTGCAAAACTGTAATGAAAAGAATCTAGTATGGTTTTATGACCCTCATTGCAAAAACAACATGAAACATAAAAACACAGATATTTATTTGAGCTAAAAACCCTTGATGCATGTATATATACTTAAAAGTGTAATGTTTTATTTTAATTAACATTGTGTTAATACAATTTAAATGCTGTGAATGTTGTGTCATGTCGATTGGCGGAGCGATTTCAGGGGATATTATCCACTCTGATGGAAACATTTTCATTCATATAAAGCATCATATGGTCCTTACAATACCTTACAATACTCACATTTTAGTAAAACCAGATTTAGTACACACACAGATGTATCAGAGTTATTAGGTAGTTAGGTGTGATTCAACAACACAAAGCAATTTTTACTGCCAACATAAAATGGTATGATATTTAATTCCTTTAACATGGCATCATCATAGGAAAAAAAACACTATCAATAGAAAAAAGCTGATCAAGTTAAACAAATGTTTTTTCTTTTGCTAATCTTGTATGGAAACTTCCTAAGCTGCTTGTCTTCGGTTCTGACATTGATGGAGACCACAATCATACACGAAAAGACATCACAACCAAAAGGTAGCAACCCAGAGATAAAAAATGACGAAAAAAAATGCTTTCGAAATAAATTGGCCATGAGACAACAAAAATATACTATAAAATGATTCAATCGGCCTAAAGGAGACATTAAATCACCACAAAGAGAGCTAATGTTACTAATAAGAGAGGCAAAGGAACTGAAACTAGACGCAAAACAATAACTGAGACGCATAAAGACTAAAAATAGAGGCAAAATTACAACAAAGAGCACTAGAATTACTACAAAGAGATGCACAAATTATTAAAAATGGATGCAAAACAATCACAGTGATGCAAAATTACTACAAAGGGATGCAAAAAGATTCTTTGAGTTTTTTATGTTGAGGCTGAGGGGCCTCTTACATGTCTGTGCCCAGGGGCCTGCTGTCTTATAATGCGTCCATGGGTTCTGATCACAGTGTCTCCTGGACTATTTGAGTGTCGGTTTCCCAGAATAAGTACACGTTGTACTCTTATACAGTCTATGGTTATACTGTACTGCTGGCAGAAAGGTGATCGCTACACAGTAATTGGCAGAGCTTGCGAAGTATTCAGCAGGATGTAAGAACATTATGGTTGACCTGGATGTTAATTGATAAATTTTGAACAATGTAATAAAGTGAACACCTTAAAAAAAAAAGGAAAATGGGGTCACACGACACCTTTTGAGAACTTAACAGTTAATTAGCATGAAGGGAAAATATATCCTTAGTGATCCTGACAATTTAAATGTGATTTGATAAAAGATGACATGAACTTAATGTAAACATCTGATATATTTTCCTCCTAACATAACGGTTTGACCTGATTTAAGATGTACTGTAAATGTTTCCAAAGAACCGTATAAGCCTTTAAATAGAGTAATGATTAAACAATAGAATTAGTTTTGATTGACAGGTGTAAAATCATTGTCGCTCAAAGTGAGAAGAACACCTCATTTGTACCGTTTTGTAAATACACAACTGTGTGGGGAAATGTTGTAGCATAGAAATAACGAACACATAGTCCTTGTGATACATTCTCAAAGAGTACATATGCTCATTTTCAGGTTCATATTGGTATTTTGTGCTGCGACTTCTACTCAAAAAGCTCTTTATTTTTCTCATACTGCCTGTGGTGCAGCACCTCTTTTCAACCTGCCTGAAACCAGAGTCCAGTCTGCTTTGATTGGTTAGCTGGCAGCCCCTGTTTTGAATGGTCAACCACTTAGAGATGTCCCGCCCCTTAGCCTATCACATATAGTGTAGTGATGTCATAATGTCACAGAAGTAAACAAAGGACTCCAATGGAGGCGTTTCAGGCGGGGGGGAGTGTGTTGGAGAGAAACTCGCTCTGGAGGGACTTTGGAGACCAAAACCTATAAACACACTACAGGAAAGCTAAAACCCCAAAAAGTATGATAGGGCCTCTTTAAGCATCTGGAGTGAGTTGTTCAAGTGTGTAAGCAGAACATGTTAAACTCTTGGCAAAGCACTGAACCCACTGAAATGCTCCCAATTCAAAAGCAACCTAAAAGGATGTAAGTGAGGCCTACGGACACCATAAGCACAACATGGAGGACCACCTGTTCCTGCATGGCACCCTGCCACTGCTCCCTGTCTGCCTGCTGTGGAGGCTAGCTACCCACTGATGAGGAATTAGAAAGTCATTAAGGAACACAAATAGCAGGATGGCACAGTCGCAACCACCTCCAGACTAAATGCGCGTCTTCATTTATATACTCGGGGCGAAAAAAAAATTCTTTGTGTTGCTCATTACTGCTGATATTTGCATTTAAAAATCAGATTCTCTTTCAGTATTCTTCTCTTTAAGATGAATGTCTTCAATGCAAATAGTGATATAAAATTGACAATGAAAATTCAAAGTTGTGTTTGTTCGTTGAAATGTCAGCCTGGGGGCAGACGCTACAGGTGTACTTTTCACAAGTAGATTTAACCATGAATATTTTAAAAATAAAATGTTGTGATACCAACTTTTATAATATATTGTTGAAAGGGTTGGAACTTGATAGTGGAGTGGGGGATTTCTTTGACACGGAGCATGAGATAAAAACATTTTTGTAGAAATCAACCTCTAAAGAATATTTAACATTACACGTTTTGCACCAAAAAATGTGACTATAAGATTTCACCACTCTCCAGTTTCTTAAATTAAGAAAACTCTCCTGTACAACTCACAGTGAAAAACTGCTATGGAATAAAACACTGGACTGCAAGCTGACAGACGGATTGATATAGTCATTGCTGATAGCATGGCTAAAGAATGATGCGATGCTGTAATTTCACTCTTTAATTTAATAAACAATTCAAGCTAGATATCAATAGGACATGCCTAAATTGGGTTATGTGGAACATGTATTACTGATTCCCTGGTGCCATCTGTCTGGTTTCTCACTGGTCACACTATCCCTGTACAACTGCTTGTGGTACCTAATTAAAGGCTTCAGATGAAGTTGCAAATTAAGTTGTTCACTTGTCTCCACAGCTGGCAGCGCTGACTCTGGAGGTTCATCTGAAGGGCAATGAGGCCCGGGGTTTGTGTTGGCAAGCAGGGAACTCGAATGTATCTAAAAGTTTTGCCTGGTACCCTTTTTGGATCTGCCAATAGAATGGTTGATGGGACACAAAGATCCCATTGGTGCTGGGAAAGGAGGAAGAATAGGGTAAAATATAAACTGAGTGTGGTGTTGGATAAGATTTGGTGATTGGGTTACATTTACTGAAATGCTGTTAAAATGTGGCAGACTCACGGAATTTCTTTTTCAGCCATCAGCAGCTACTGTCAGTTTCCCCATGGACCCTGCACTTACATTGAGACTTTGATGTGTATTGTCCAAGTATATTTTGAAAGTCTGCTTGCCTAAAATCGAAATCACAGCATCAAGTCTTGAATGGATCATTTTCACCTCTGGTCGCCAAGGCTGAATTAGTGACTGACTCCACGGGCTCGTAGTGTATTTGAGATTTTACATCCAAATGAGTTGTATTTGTCTGTAGGCGTTTCAGCTGTGAATCATAAAATGTCTACATATCCCAGTGAAATCTCCACCGGGACACTCACAGTTGGCCATTGTTTAATTATTCAGCACCCATGGAGCAGCTCCAGGATCAGTTTTTGTTTGACATTTTAACCGTTGTCTTGACTCTTTGCTGTTTATCTTGAGAAATCATTGAGACTTAAACGAGTTAGTCCTGAGAACCAGTGAAATGGTTCATGTTATTAGAAACACAAGTTATGGCACAGAAGCTGAGCAATGTACTGCTCTGGATGGGGCCAGCAACCAAATATTACATTACATTACATGTCATTTGTTAGACGCTTTTATCCAAAGCGACTTACATACATTCAGTACTGTGGGCGATCCCCACAGGAGCAATTTGGGGTGAAGTGTCTTGCCCAGGGACACAACGACATGCTGACTGCAGTGGGGTTTGAACTTGCTATCCCCTGATTCGAAGTCCAGCACACTACTCACTGAGCCACAGCCTCCAAATATATTTTAGCCAACTTAAAGAAAAGCCCACCTTAAACAATCAATTTAAATTAATGTGAAAGCTAGATTTAAAAACACTTTACCTTGCTTTCAGACAGTCTTTCTGACAGGGAACTAAATCCATTCCCTATGCTTTTCAAAAGCTACCAGACTCCATTGAAAAACTTAAAGGAGAGGTGTCATGGCCATTTCCACTGATCATAATTCCATTGTTGAGGTATACTAAAATAGATTTATACTGTGCATTTTTCCAAACTCACATTGGTTTCTCATACAGCATCTCTGTAAACTACTTGTATTCACTGAATTTCACTCTGCCTTTAACGGCTCGTTGTAGCTCCCAAAGCTCCAGCCCCCACCCTCCCTGTGAGCACAGTGTGCTCTGATTGGTCGGGACGTTGTGAATCGCACTGAGCTCCGTGGAGGTGTTGTTTCCTTGTTTAGGATACATAGCGAAACACAGCCAAACTCACCCTGAGCACACACAAACTCACATCCGAAGTAAAAACAATAAGTGTGGCTTGATATTGAGTAAGAAAAAGGTTGATAAACGCTGTGAGAATGGGTCTGCAGAGAGAATTTCGCCGCAATCCCAACTGTCTGTTATCAGCCTGCAGCCAGGGAGGAGAAATCAGCTGAGCTGCCTGCTCCCTGCACACAGATGTGTGTGTGAGGAAGTCCGTGGATTGGTCAATTTGGACCAATCAGCGGGGGCTTAACGTACCGGCTCCGCGGACGTAACGTAACGGCTCCACGGATGGGTCCATTTTGTTCCGGGTACGGCTTGACATCATGCCGTCCCGGAAGAATCAAATGGACAATGACGTATCTCCAACGAGGCGTTTTGGGGAGGTATTTTCTGTGTTAGAGTTTTACTCGCTACAGGGTGTACTTTGAGGGTTTTGACTCTGCACACCGTTTACATGCATAAAAACCTTCATAACACACAAGGGGACGGGTAATAACCGGAAAAGCATGACACCTCTCCTTTAAAGAAAAGTTTTATACATAAATATGTGTCCCCGGTGTGTCAGGGAACTCACGTAGCGTCAGAAAATAAAACCCTCTCTTTTCCTCCGTACCCAAATCTCTAAAAACGGGGCTACAACGGAGCTGATGCAGATTTGCGTCCGATATGACGTAATATCGGAAATGTAGGCTGGCTTTACACCCACGGTCCTATCAGAAACGTTGCTATCAGAAACAATGCCCGACTGTTTTGAACGTAATATGGTCTTTGTTTACATTAACATCGCTAACACTCAGAGCTAACCTGTACTGCACAGAGCATGTGTGTGAAGAAGCAGGAAATAAAAAGGAACTCACCTTGTGGTATAACCTGCAAGAGAGAAAGCCTTTGAGCTCCATACTGTTTCAGAAATAATCCTTGATAATCCATGATATGGCGTTTCATCACAGCAGTATCTGCCGGTAGAATCTCAAGCATGAGCAGGCATAAGCTCAACCCCCTCCTTTTCTTTTTTAAAGCTTTATACCCCAAATCAGCACTTTTGAAACAGGAAGTGAAATAAAGGGATATGAGGCATGGCTAGAATGGGTGATCTGTTTGGTATTTTGAGCAAAACACTTCATAGACATGTTTTTTATATATTTTATTAGGGCTGTCAAGTTAACGCGTTAATAACGCGTTAACGCAAAAAAAGATTAACGCCACTAATTATTTTAACGCGATTAACGCATGTGTATTTTTTGTCCTCGGCCGCCGTAGTTTCAGAGCACATCGAGTGTAAAATACCATCGACAAGCTGATGCTGACAGCTCCCGCTCCTGCCGCCCGCTTGTGGCAGACCACACTTCCACGCTCACCGGCAGGCCCGGACTGGCCATCGGGAGGACCGGGAGGGAGTGTGTATGTGTGGCGCGACTCGCGCGAGCGAGGCACACCTTACGTGTTGTTGTTAGCATCTGGTGCTAGCTAGCTGCGCTAACGGATATAAGGAGCTGTTTCAATGACATTTCGCCGACAACTGCGCCGAGCACTTGACTTAATGCAGGTAGCCAGACAGTGGGACATTGTACGAAAAGTCAGCACACTCAGCACGGATAGTACGCGCAACATGATTGCAGCGTCCAGGCAGCTCCCATTCGAGCATATATGCCTTGAGCTGCACATAGCTCCAACGATCCATCACAGTGTGCGCACACACACACACACACACACACACACACACACACACACACACACACACACACACACAACACACACACACACACACACACACACACACACACACACACACACCACACACACACACACACAACACACACACACACACACACACACACACACACACACACACACACACACACACACACACACACACACACACACAACACACACACACACACACACACACACACACAGTATTATTGTTTGAGAGAGGTTCCAGGTTGAATTGAGGCGAATATTTGTAATGTTCAGAGGTTGTTGTGTTTAATATTCATGAGAATATTTGTCATTGTTCAAATGATAATAAACAAACATATAAAGCATATTTGTCCACTCATATGTTGATAAGAGTATTAAAAACTTGAAAGATATCCCTCTAAGGTACATTTAGAACAGATAAAAAATGTGCGATTCATTTGCGATTAATCGCGATTAACTATGGACAATCATGCGATTAATCGCGATTAAATATTTTAATCGACTGACAGCCCTAATTTTTATATATCTGAGACCTATGCTATTGCGTAAAAATAGCATGATAGGTGCACTTTAAATATATCCTGATATTGATTTTTTTTAAGGTGGCAAAAATATGTTTTTCTGATGCCCCTGTCCAAGCCAATACAGTGCTTCCATTCCCATACTCTTGCCTGCTTCTCCAAAACCGCTGTCTACTAACACTATCTATGGATAATCACTAATTCAACCACTCTTCAAACAATCCAAACTGTCCCTTTAAACCTGGGGCTTAAGACCTCACCCCACTGTCTGGGCAGAGTATGACTCAGTAGATCAGCGGTGCTGTCTGAGATTCACGCGGACAGCAGGTCCAGTACCTCCAGCAGACTGGGTCTGATCACTACATGATGAATGTCTGTTTCACTGAGGCCCTCAAATGCATCAAGTGCATAAAAGCCCAATTCAGGCCGCACTGCTTGAGAGGTCAAGGCTTATGGGAATCTGACAGATATCACCAACACGGCTATAACTCCTATCTTTTACACTTAAATTCTGCCGCTGTAATGCGTACTTTGAGAGTTACCCCAAGGCTCACTAGCCGCCTGAGTCATTGACACACCAGTGACTCCGACTGCACAGTCAATTACCCATCTACCTTTCATGGGCCAGGAGTAAAAGACAGGGAATGAGTTCATCCATGCATTCAACCTATACCAGCCATGCCTCCACAAGAGGTGAAGCCCGAATGCAGATGGGAGAGACAAGAGGATATTGGGTTAGTATTATTTTTTCCCTATACGGAGAATAAAGGTTAATAACAGTCCTTTCCTGTGTCATATTTGACATGACCAGTCATCGCAGTAATTACAATCATTACACTCCAAAGGATGTCTAGTTATCCCTCTTAAACACAGGCCGCACAAAGGAAATCAATTATTCAATCAGAGCTCTCCCATTCATCCCTGCCTGAGTTCACTTAATTTTGGGCCTGGGTGAATCTGCCGCAAATAAACCTCGCGACCGGAGAAGAAAAGACGAACAGGCCCCTAATTTGTACCCTTTCAGGCGGTCAATCACTTTTCAAAGGAATGCAAGCTTATTCTGACAATCAGGCCGACGTGAATGGGAATGGGTTTCATCTGCTACTTTACATAAGTTATCTACTGATAAAGAGGGCAGAAGAAGATAGAGAGAAAGGGGTGGTGGGGGGGGGGGGTGTCTGTCAACAGCAGTGCGGCCCCCCCTCCGCTGGTACTCTCAGCCCCCTCTCTCCTTTCCCTCATCCCCCCCTTTCACCTCATCTCTCACCCATCCTCCGCTCCTCATCTTGCCCGTGCCCACTAGGATTGGCAGCATGTAATTTAAGAGCATGGGCACAAAGACCAAATGCCAAGCCCATAATGGAAGCTGGATGTGTTCTGATTTAAATGGGCTTCTCTGCTCAGGGCCCAGGGTCTATAATTAAGATCACAGGGACAAAGGCGGGGAGACAGTCTCACAATGCAGTCGGGACCTGGTTGAAGAAGAGGGAGAGGAAATATCAGCTCCTTGCAACCCAAAAATGGAAGTCTTTCTTCCATAAAATGGACACTTGAGTAGAGGCGAGGACAGTTAGAGTGAAGAACGCATGGCTACAAGTCTATTTGTTGCGATGAGCTGATGAATTTACTCGTGCCAGTGGTGTTAGAAAGACAACTTGGACACGCAGTTGAGATTAGTCTCTGCTAACTTTCAAGGATCCACCACAGTACATGCATCTCTTTGATTGCTTATGGAGTGCGACACGTTGCAAAGAGCAGCTTAACTTCAGAGAGAATTACTATTACCGAGCGCTGACTCCATCAGCATTCCTGTAGGGGTATTTGATCAATCTGAATGATGAAAAGACTACGAGAGGCCTTCATATCCGGATGGAGGGCTGGAAGTCTCGTCCTCCATAACCATGCACCCTCCATCACTCTCTCCCCAGCGTTTTTTTGTTCCCGAGGACACACTAGCTCCTATTGCTCTGGGTGGTTGTGTGTTCAGACCTTTTTCCGTTTAATTAGATTTGTTAAAACAATTTTTGGAGTGCTTTATTCGGTAAAAGCTCTCAGGGGTTAATATCCGCAGAACACTTCTGTTCAGCTTCTTTTCACCAATGGAGCATAAATTATTTAAATTATTCAGAATTGTGCGACCTTTTATCTCACCCCCTTTGAAGGCAGCAAATTAAAAATGCAAATGGGCTAACTAATTAATATGCAAATGCATTCATTCCCAGTTAACAATTAGCAATTAAACCTGCAGTGTCTAGCAAGAGCACTGACAAAATTAGCAACTTCTTTTTTCATTCGAAAAATAGTCAGTCCGAGAAAAGAAAAAAATTGATTGACGAAATGACTTTTACTGACAACCACCTGCCTCGATACAAACAAAATTAATAGGATGTCATGTAGGAGACGCAGAAATCTGAGGAGAGTCATGTCACAAACAACGGAAATGTGTGTCGATTTGTCATGGTTGCAAGTATATTTCATAACTCAATCAAGGCTTAATTGAAACATGAAAGTATGTGAGGGATTCTCTGTTTTTGTAAGGTTTTCTCTAAAGGCTGGGAAGACAAAACACAGTAAGGCAGACATTGCATAACACAAATTAATAGCAGCTCTATGTTTTAAGAGTCAGATATCCAAAAGAGAAAAAGGACCAGCAGGAAACCATAAAACACCACGAGCTGTCAAACTGTTTCCTATTTCCTTCCAACACGCTCAAATGCAATCTTACACTTCACGCTATCTCCTATATTACACCTTATGATACCTAATGTTACAAACTCGACATCAATCATGCATGCCAAGCCCCGACTGTCTCTCCAGTGTCTGAATTTAACCGCATCCAGATCCTTTGATGTGATAGCGGCGAGGTTCGGGGGCCGGGAGGCGTGAACTGCACCTCCTTGTAAAGGTTATCTGTGATACACAGACCCGGGGGCACCTGCCTCATGCAGAGTTCATGCACGTCGCCGCAATTCAGCCGAGAACATACCAAGTGATGTATGTGTGGAGATCACTGTCAGCGGCAGAGCTCTGACAATAGAGGTCAGTCAGTCAGTCAATCAGGGAAATAGGGAGCAAGGAATGAGGGGAGGGGGGGAACATGAATGTTTTTTCTTAACATCATTTTTATGAACATCCCCAGCTAATATACTTATAATCCCTGTCAGTGTTCAACTTGATCTCTTGTCAGCCCGCAACTTCCGCCAGAGGGCTCGGCGTCGCGATCATCACCTTTTTTCGACAAATGCTCAGTGATTGCCGGTGCCTTTTTAAACACGATTCTTGTGTTTCATTAACTCGCATTAAGTGCCCGCGTCCCCTGACGCTCGGGCGCTATATTGCCAAAGAAGCTTCATATTTTATTTATTGCAGTTTAATATTGTTTTTGAATATTTGCCGTGCCTTTAGGCCTGGCTCGCAGTCACGTTAGACTCTTTAATTTCTCCTCGGAATTGATTTTCTATCGCTAGGAGTGACGTTTGATTAAAAACATTTTCTTGCATAAAAATGTAAACGAACACAAAGTTATTCTCCGAGCCACAGCTGCTTGCTACAATATCTTTGGATTACGCTCTTATTTTTACTTAATGCACCCCTTAATTGAATTCTTTCTTGTTTACATTGCACAGGCGTAGGAAAACTGAACGCCACTTAAGAACATCACACCTTACTGACCATTTACGCCGACGACGCCCCGCGGCTCTAATGTATTCGCTAGTTTTCATATACATACTGGTAATATACTGCATAATTACTGCACTCGACACAAGACACTCCACATGCATCTCTTTATCCGCTCACTCTTGGAATAAATAGAACTTAAACACAAGAAATGCAGCAAAGAGCCTCTTTCAAGCAAATAGGCTGGGGGTGGGGTAGATAATTAATTCTGAGATTAATGTACTGTAGCAGTGGTGTGTTATTAAAACGCTATTTTTAAATTACAGCTCAGAAAGCACCCCCTTGGGATTAAGAGTGTTAGCCACTGATCTCTGCTTAAGTTATGGATGGTAAGGAAGGGGAGGGGGGATCTATTTTACATGCCCAGGTCCCATCTTATGGCTCATGCTGTGGGTTGACACCGAGAATCTTTTTGGTGTTTTTGCTCGCCTCAGTGACTCACGGAAAAGCCTTTAGTCCCTTCATCAATGGAGTCGGAAGTTGTGCTTTATTTAGAGTATTTAGAGCGTTTGATAGGCGGTGAGGGCCACTGCTGGCTTACAAGTGGCATTTGATTAATGGATCTGGCTGTGACTATTGTGAAACACTTGTTTGCAGAGCAGGAGATTGTTGGGAGGTTTTAGTAAGATTGATGATTGAGATCTTGTCGCATTATGGCAGTTAAACCCCACCTGAGGCTATTTTTTTACAGTTTAGGCAACAATTTCAGTAAAGATTACATTGCAAATGCCAAAGTTAATACTTACTTTAGATAACATTTTACCATTCACCTTTCAACTAACATTGGTTGCTGGAGGCTATTGATATTTACATGTGTTCACTGTATAGAAGTTCGCAGAACATTAGCCTTCATTTAGAGTCATGTGGAGTTATTGGACATTCCTTTACAAAATCATCATTCACACCTATTCATACAGAGGTGCCACCTGCTCAAGAAAGCTAACATTCACTTATATTCAAACAACGTTCTGTAAGTCTACTCTGTAAGACTGAATAATCAGGTGATATTCTCTGTACATTTTTCACTACCAGCAACATAATGTGTAAGGATAACATTTTTAATCATTTTCATGTCATGCACACAAAGATGCTAACCCTTTACTGCTTCATAATATTCAGCTTTTTCTCCCAAGCTTGGCATCTGGTATCTGCAAAAGAAAAAAGGTTAACTCCCCGAAGCACCACTCAGGTTTTTTATATTACAAAAGATCCAGCCAAAAGAATAAAGGCATAAATGGAGATCATTTTACTAAAAGAGCACATCCCTAATGTCCTCCTACACAGAACAGTAAACTCACATTGCTCTCACAACAACCAAAATGTGTCCTCCTCTAGAGTGACATTGAACCTGTCGCTCTCTTGAGCTAATGGCAATGTTCCTGAGCAAAACCGCCCACATAGGGGTCTTCGTCTTTTGGTGAATTATACTGCACATAAAGCTCTACGGTTCTTTATGAGAAAATACGTTTGTAACTTTAGTTTAAACCATTTATCAACCGGCCAAAAAAATGATTGCTCTCAGTCTTATGAATAAGACAAATGGTTTAAATAAAAAAAGGATTTCAGCTCCTTGCCCAGGGATGGTCATGAGAAATAAACAAGTCTTCTTTCCAACTAGTAGAAAGCAAACAAACTTAAAATACACATTAAGGTGTTTTTTTAATGAACTTTGTCTATTTGTGTTTGTTGATTTCTCGTAAATAACCAATAACTAACAAAAATTTCTAATTTGCATGTTTAAACTTTGCATTTTGAAAAACAGTTAATACAAATAATACCGGTCTTGAAGTAACCAACTATGGACGTTTCATAATGGGATCTATTAGTTACAGAATATACATTTTCCCGGCCAAATTGAGTTTTAAGATACATATAATACATGGTTAGTATTTACATTACACACAAAGATCAAATGACACCTGAACACATGCAAAAACAGGACCCATACACATGCATTAGCAGTGTCAGAGCGATGTGGCTGCCAGTGTGCAGGCGAGGTTGGGTTCGGCCCAAGGACACCACGGTCAAGGGTGTTTCGGTAGTGCCTTGACCTCCCAGTCTGTATTTGGTCCGATCAGGACTTGAACCGCCCACCCTTAGATAAAAAAACGTTCCAATGTCATTCCTACCTATATTCTGAAGGTTTTCCAGAGGGCTTTGTTCATCTATAATCCATAATTAAATAAAATACTGTCTAATTTGCATATACAAAAACAGGTTTCGAAAACTTGTATCACAAATAAAAATTGTAAAGTGGTGATTTAAAAGTAAATGTAGTGTCTCTGCTTAATCCTCTGATATTTTAGCTAAACATTGAATAACAGCGTTGAAACCTCTGTGTGAGTTCTTGAGTCCCTTGCACCATCTGACTTCTTTTAAGTCATATATGTTGCCATATCCTCAGATCTCAGCAATTAACTTCAAATAATGGCCAAAAATATGGAAATAAGACCAAAGCCGTAATAAAATAAAATTATACTTTAAATTCCAGAGAACAATGGATGCTAAAATATGCAGTTAACAAAGACCAGGTGAGTTACTGTAACAGCCCCACTCTGGTGTTTAAAATCATACCTCGCCCATGTGCTTACCATTTGGGCTAACAGCACTTTAATTCATAACATGTGTTAAAAAAGGCTTTGCTGAAACCTGCGAGAGATGACCACAACACGACAGAGTGTTTGGTCTTTGGATGTGTGTGTTGGTCCGACCACGTGTTTGTGTGTGTTCTGTTTTTAACATTGGCACCGAATGTTTTGCACCTGTGGCTGCTGGCAGACCATCCGGTGTGCCGGCGCTCCGGAGAGACCTTGAAGCCCGTCGCAGTGGGAGCGAGGAGTCTGTCCTGCTAACCGTAATTAGCACAGGCCTGTTGATTCACTGATAATGAGAGGGAGTTCATTAGCGCCACGCTAATTGCTGCCTACTTCACCACCGTCGCCGCCACACAAATCCCGCCTGCACTCTAAAAAAGTTTGCCCGTCTATCACATTAGATATAAAAAAAATGCATAAACTTTTAGGAGATTGGAGTGGAAGCAGATTGATATTTAGATAAGTTGTAGTGTGTGTGAGAGAAACAAAGGGAATGTTAAGAGTTGTTTTGGTTGTGCTGTTGTGCTGTGGGTCCAGTATACCGTTCTGTCCAAGAACAGGATGGAGGTTTAACACTTATTGCCAGAAGAAGCAAACGGGAAACTGTGCGCTTGCTGATTCAGCAGGGGCTGCAGTGGCTCAGTCTGTAGGGACTTGGCCTGGGAACCAAAGGGTCACTGGTTCACGTCCTGAAAAAATAAGGAGCGTGGACTTGTATCTGGAGAGGTACAGGTTCACCTCCTGGGCATTGCCAAGGTGCCCTTGAGCAAGGCACCGACCCCCCAACTGCCCCGGGCGCGGCGAATTGGCTGCCCCTTCGCTCTCCCTCTCCTATCCTGCATGTGGTTCTGTTTGTGCTCATGTATATCAACCAGTGTGTGTAATGTGAGTGATAAAAGTATATCGTCTTTTTCATTGAAGACAACTTCATTTGCACCTGCATTACGCTCATAACCACTTTGTCAAATATCACAAACGGCAGCTATCATAGCCAAAATTACTAGCTCATTAAAGGGGACCTATCATGCAAAATGCACTTTTGTATGTCTTTTATACATGAATATGTGTCCCCGGTGTTCCAGGGAACTCACCAAGTGTCAGAAAACACAACCCTCTCTATTTTCCTCTATACCCAAATCTCTAAAAAAGGGGCTGCAACGGATCTGATAAAAACTGATCCAGATTTGAACACTTCAATGACGTCACAGAAGTGGCGCTACGACTATTGGGCCAACTCCACCAATCAGGAGGAGACAGCCACGGCCATTGCCGTTCGAAAGCGCTGGAGACGCTGTAGTACATATGCCAGGCCTGTAGGTGGTGCTGTTCTCACATAATCAGCCCTTGCAAAAACAGGGGTAAAAAAGTGCAATTTGAGCGAAATGAGGCATGGCTAAAATGCATGATCTGTTTGGTATTTTCAAAAAGAAAAAGTATAAATATGCCTAGGTATGGTCCTACACTATATTATTATAATATAGCATGATAGGTCCACTTTAAAGAAAAAATAGAACACAAAAGATCTGATGCTATTCACTTGATAAATCAAGTTTAGTGTCCCCAATATAAAACCTAACTTTTGTTAAAAGAAATGGCATATCTCATGTTGAAATGTCGAAGAGGCTTTATCAGAATAACAACTTTAAAGTCAAACAGGAATTTCAAGTAATTATTTAACTACTGTACGGTGCTTTTGAGGCGTGCTAATGAAGACTCGTAATACACACACACACACACACACACACACACACACACACACACACACACACACACACACACACACACACACACACACACACACACACACACACACACACACACACACACACACACACACACACACACACACACACACACACACACACACTTTAGCATTTACGACCTAAGGCCATTGTTCTCCTGTCTGTGTTTGCAGATCTATGCTAATTGCTCCTCAAAGCTGAATGAAGCGTCATTACATTATGTTATTACGATTCACATTAACATCTGTGAGAACAGAGTACTCCCTATCTGTATGTTTCTGTAAAGAAATTTGAATAAAATCAAATAAAAGTGAATACCTTGATATTATCACTGTCTACATAACCCTACGTTGAGATATTTTTTTTTTTTTGTCATCTCTCATTTTGTCCACCTTGTGCATCAGCCGAGCTGAAAAACATCTGTTTTGTGCCATAAAGCAATCCCCGCTTAAAGCAATAAAGCAGATTTCCTACAAAAGCACACAATCTATTTTCAAGGCCAGTAGATGTTGCCAGCTGTATAGGGTTTGATTTGCTTGAAGCTGCTCTAATTAATATACGTGCATAAAAACAATGGATCAAATGACTATACGTAATGTGAAATGGGTCACAGCGACGAACCTACTGAGAATTTATTTTCTAGCTCTGCTGCCTCCTTTAACAGTTAAGCTGTAACAATTCATAGATTAAAAGAAAATTAATCACACACTATTTTTATACTAGAGAATCTTTAGGAAATGATCATGCAAAAATGGCAGAAAATGTTGTTTTAAGCTTCTTGAAAATGAAGATTTCCTGCTATTCTTGGTTTGATATCAGATTATAGTAGCCCTATATCTGCTCATGTTCAGGTTCATTGTATTTTGTGCCTCTACTGTGACATGTTTACATGCTTTATTTGTTCAAAAAGGTCTTTACTTTTTCTCACCCTTTAGTCTATAACGTACGATGTGTGGGAGACTCTCCCTTTGGGGGGAAAGTTTGGGATTTTAACCTTTGCAGACCGTTTATATACATAAAACCTTATGTGTCATACTACGGGAAAGGCAAAACTTAAAAAAGCAGAATAGGACCTTTTTAAACTGATATTGGGCTTAACAATTGTTGCATTCCTAGTTTTCTTAAGTTATTGTTTTGGTTTTGAGCCCACAGTGCTAACATTTGTTCAGCTGTTAACATTAATCTTGTTTCCTGAAAAAGCAACAGCTCTTTTCAGCAAAAGACCTTAGAAGAAACCAACTCTACCTCTGGAATCTATAGCACCAAACGACAATGTTAACAACAAGCTGGTTAGCATAGCGGAGCATTTAGCAGCTAGAGGCGGATATTTCAGCATTTGATGGAGACAACAGAAATCCAGACTTCGATGTTGCTCTATATCTGATAATGTGTGATTTAGCAACTATTTTCGAACACCTTCACCCAAACTTAACTTTATAAGGGAATGATATGTCAATCAAAAAAATCTATTAGTGCTACATGTGCAGTTGCACTTGAGGTAGCAGATTTTTTTACCATCTGCTAATGTCTAATTAACTTTAAACGGATCCTTTGCAAAGCATCCAGGTAGCGATTTTCTACAATTACAAAGGAAAGATGGATGTATTTCTCTTGCTGAAAACTTTCCTGCTAATTGTTGCGTTGCTTTAATCACTGATGCAGCGTGCGGCATGCAGTCCCTGGAGAGCACTTCATATTCAACCTGGATTGATGGAGGATGGAGGGATGACGAACCAGTCCGAAAGTGCCATGGTAATATCCGTCAGTGTTGTGTATTTCTACATAACAAGTGTCCATCCACGAGGCAATCTCACCTCAAGAGAGTGATCTGTCTCTCCTTTCCCCTCGCTAAGGGGTTGAGGCTTTATCAGCAAGGCCGTGATGAATTCTCAGCAGACACCCACTCCGTATGGGCCCTGAGTGAGTATGCATTTAAATGAACCCTCTCTTCCTCTGCCTCGTTTCTACACGAGGATTTCTAAACTCTCTCTCTTGTCAAGCACTACATCAAACACAATAACAACAGCCGTCCTAGCCCTCCTTCATCCCCTCCCCTCCCTTTTTCCTACCTCTTTCTTTAAGTCATTTTCTTCTCTGACATTTTTCTTACTTGGTCCACATCACCAAAGACTCCTTTCATCTGCTCTTCATGATGGACTCATCTACATTTTTTAAAGCACCTTACGCCATATCTGAGTTTGTTGCTGCTCTCAATCAAACCACAAAGAATCGTAAGACATCATTCTTCAACCACCTTGTCTCCTCTTTTTTTTCTTTCCCTCCTCTCTTGGTTTTGAACCAGAAGGTGAGAGGCAGCATCCTGGTGATCAGAGCATCAAAGCTGCCAGTCAGCCCCCAGGCTGGTGCATCGTTCTCATGATGGATAACTACATGACCATTACTGTTTAAAGGCACAACACGTCATCCACTGGTCTAATTAAAATCAAAACACCTCGCTCTTACCTGCACTGCCCTTTCAAGTGCTCAGATTAAAGGACACTTAAATACTTTTTAAGAGGCCTTTTGTTGAACCGAATAGTGTAGAGGTGCCACTTAATTGTTTGTTAGCTGTATTGGTCAAGTTACTTGAAATATAATATCAAGTTGTCTTTACATGGTAAGCAAGTCAGTCATGTGTGTACTGATAAAAATCTCTTTTGCAATGCCGATCAAATTCATACCACATGCACATGTTGAATACATACAAACAATAAAAATGCAAAAGGTACTGAGTAAAAAAATAACACTTTTAGTCTAAAACACAACAAGGCAAAATGACAACTAGAAATTACAAAATCAAGCATTGTAGAAAGATCAGTTTGTCACAAAAACCTGGTTTCAAATGTCCAGAGGGATGAGCGTGCATGTCTGTCTACGTTTTTTGGTGATCATTTATGCTCAAGGACTTCTCTTGGTTGTGTTGAATCCAACTTTTTGAAGAGCCTATTTCTTTGACTATTTTATATAACCATTGACTGCTGACTCCCACTCCTCTTAACCAGCTGGAAGGGGCTGCAATTGATCAACAACTGATTTTCTCTCAAAAGGCACATCCGGCAGTAAGCTAAGCTAAGAGTGTTAGCATTACACATTTTGACATTCTAGTTGCTCAAAGTGAAATTTATAGAAAAGATTCTTCTCATATGGAGCATTTTCTGATTAAATTAATACCAAAGACTTTGCAATGAGATGATTTTTTTTCTGAGAAGATTTGTTTAGCATTTGTGTGACAGGCTAGCTAACTTCTGCTACATGTGCGTAAGCAACATTTTAGATTTTTTTTAAACTTTTTCTTTAAATTAATATTGACACCTCTGCCAAACATAATTCACAAACCTCCTCTCTGACAGACAGTACGTTGAGTGTTTCTGGCAAGTAAGACAAAGAGATGACAGAACATGACATTTTGGGGGAAACTAAGGGAACTAGTTCCCACTATGGACTGCCTCTATGCACCCTATTTTATTTAGCATATGTAATCTAAGACATATGTTGATCTAAAAACACGACCCAAACAGATACAAATTAAAGTTTGTGTTTACCTGGAACTGGAAACATTTAGGAAACCAGGTGGCATAGGTAAAAAGTCAGCAATCCAAGGCAGGTAACATGGCTTGAACACATTTCCTGATCTTACAGGAAACAGGTGGACATGGCTGGTATTTATACAGCAGGGCTGATGAGGGAAGTGGGAACAGGTGAGCGGGTGGGCGGGGCCTTCAGGTGCTTAGGGGTAACTGCAGGTCAGATTGGAGTGGCAGGGGAGTTAGTATTGCAGGGAAACCGGGGGGAAATTATGACATAATTCAAGCTGGTGTTGTGACAGCATATGAACGTGTGCATAGGTAGCTCCCACTGCCAGCCAATGGATTTCAATTACTTCACACCACATTTGGATTTTCTTCAATTAAGCCACTGAAGTCATTGTTCCTCGGGAAGAAATTAAGAAAAGTTCCAGAAAACGTGCGGTAATTATTCATAATCCCAACAATTTGAGAGCAGCTACCTCATTTGGCTCAGTAATTTCAGTTTTTCTGAAATTTCCTTGCATACATTTGCACATTAATGTGGCCTGTTGTGAGCGGAGAGGGAGCATGTTCCTGTGTGATGTCTCACACAGTGGTGCGGCCCAGTCGGGAGCCAAGGCCAGCTGAGACACAAAGATTGGTTTTGTTCTCCTTTCGCCGCGGAACGCTTTAACACATTCAGCCGCATCGCCTCTTCTCAGCGGTGTTTTGACGGTAAACAAACCAGTGCAAAAAGAAAAAAGCCAGAGATAAAACATGCTTTTTATCATTTATTGTTACATGAATTGAAACATGTACAATTAAATCGTAGACATCCAATTAAGACTGAGCCAAAGTCGTCCATTGCAGACTGAAAACACACTTGTACAACTGCACCTTCGCCAATAATTAAAAAGAAAACATTCCCACTGTACGTAGCACTTAGGTTTGCTTAATTTGAAGCAAATGCAGTAGCACTTACAAAGGTTTAGCTTATTGAAAGCTAATGTACTTGCACAAATCTTGCGTTTTTTCTTTGTATCTTCATGATTAAATGCACTTATTGTAGGTTACTTTGGATAAAAGCGTCAGCTAAATGAAATGTAATGACTTCTAATTCCAAATGTCAAGGGAAAAAAAAAAAAAAAAAATCCCTGTACATCCATCTGCAGCATCCATATATATTTTATTTACCGCAAGCTCTACACTAATCTCCTCCCTCTTTTTACCACTTGGTCCACATCTTTCATGTTTTCCACGTTTTTCCAACTAGTCGTGCTGCCGGGGAGATATGGCCAGCAGTGTCTGTGGCCGGCTCTGTGTTGCGCTGTGACTGTCTCCCTGAGATTTGCATAAATAAGCTCCCAGTCCCAGCATGCCCACGCTGTTGTCCAGGTGCAAGGACATTTGCATATAGAGCTGTGATAGGGCTCCCCTGGGTCCCCTCGGCAACTGCTGAGCGGGTAGGGGGCCGGCAGCACCGCAAATGAGTTCTGAATTGGAACCTCACCGCTGCCCTCCATTTTATGTGTGTGGAGGCACGGAGCAAGGCACAGATGACCACGGTGAGAAAGGGAAGAGATGAAAAGGGAGTAAGGAAAATATAGAGATGGGCAGCTTATGGCGGAAAGAACAGCAGCATTGAACACGAGTAACCCACGTGATCCGTGACTTGCTTTTTTGATGTGATAATTGACACCAGGGTGGATCAATCAATTGTTTATCTACATCATACAGTATAATGAATCCCATAATGGCTTTCAACGGCTCTCCTGATTTATCACCGCATATCGTGCTGGACATCAACCAAAGCAATATCAGCCACAATAATTCTCGACTTTCTCTGATGGCCCCCATCATGCTTTTCCATTACCACGGAGCCTCTGTGGCTCTTTGAATCAGCAGAATATGGTTTGGGAGGCAGGGAGCCCAGTCCTGATTAGTCACATGCAGCTCCTCTGACAATACTCTCTCCATCTGAGCACCATCGAGACGGCTCTCATTCAAGAGACGAGCGCTGATGGGACGCCGGCCAGAGGAGTCTTGTGGGATCGACAAAGAAACCCCCGCACAGATGCAAGGAATCCCACACAAACAGAAATAATACAAAACAAAACTACTTATCCAGCTGTATCGGAATATATGCGTGAGAATACTCAACATATAATCATCCATAAATGGTATGTAGATAAATAAGCACTACTATGACCTACGTATCTTAGGAGGGGAGGGTTTAGGGGATACATGCTATGGCTTAGGGAGTTAAAGAGGACATATAATTCACATTTTCAGCTTCCCATTTGTATTTAGTGCCTCCACTGTGACATGTTTCAATGCTTTAATGTTCAAAAAGCTCTTTATTTTTCTCATACTGCCTGTGCTGCAGCACCTCTTTTCACCCTCTGTCTGAAACCAGAGCCCAGTCTGCTCTGATTGGTTAGCTGGCCGGCTCTGTTGTGATTGGTCAACCACTTAGAGATGTCCTCTCCCTTAGCATATTACATGCAATGTGTTGGAGCTAGCGCGTGTTACACAGTGATGTCACTATGTCACAGAAGTAAACAAAGGTGTCCAATCGAGGCGTTTGAGGCAGGGAGGGGGGGAACTTTGTGATTTTAGTCTGTGCAGACCATTTATATCCACTAATACTTATAACACAGTACAAGAAAGGGAAAACATCAAAAAGCATTATAGGGTCTCTTTAATTTGATGATCAACCAATCAGAGAGTCAGTGGTTTGATTCCTGCCCCTTCAGTCAATATGTCGAAGTGTCCTTGGTCAAGTTACTTAATCCAAAATGGCTCCCATAGCAATGCCTTGAAGTGTATGCAGGTCGCTTTCTTCTTGTTACTGAATCTAAGAAAGGTCATAGCTTTGGTTAGATGTTGTTGATATATTCACAAAGGGAATGCCAAGGCACAAACTAAAATGATAACCTCTCAGATTACATTCACACTCTCAAAGACTATAATTGCACTGCTGGTCAGCCCTTATGAAAGCAATAATTATCAACAAGAAATCAGTGCATTGTATGTTGTGAAGACATTTTGACCTCAATTACCACAGGATGTCTGTCTAAACAAGCGAGTGAATACTCAAGGCCAAACAATGAGGTGTTCCTCTTGTCAAAGAGGTCAGTGAAAACCCTCATTAACCATTTCTTTACTCCGGGTTCGCAAATGTCTTACATTTAAAACATAGAGGCGGTGAGAGGAAGATGACCCTGCTGATCTATCTGCAGCTGGGGTCACAGACTCTGTTGAATGCTGCATCATACGGAGAGGGCACGCGATATATCACACCAGCAAAGGAAAGAAAAAAAGTACTTTAATGTACCAGGCATGCCAAAATAACAAGAATTAGCAGCTAAATAGTCCCTCTTTATCTCCACACGTCCATGAGTCTTAGTCTAAGAAGACACCAAAAAAATTCAAAATTATTTTAATTAAATATTGAAAATAATTTAAACAGTTTTACCTAAGAAAGGGTTGCATCCCTCAGTAAGGGGTTGCAACTTGTAGCTCATTGAGTTGTTGCATTTCTTTCACCGCAGTAGTATATTTACACAGTAAATCAAGTGAAACCAATGGTAATAATGTAGACAATTGTTTAACGTCATGGCACACCAAGCATGGCTGGTGAATCAGTCAGGTCAGTGGGATACAAATACAGGGGCTGTTCCTGGTTCAGATATGGGGTTTAGAAATGTTCTTATCTTGTGTACAGCATGCTGTTAGGTCTGTGTTAAGTCCTTAACATTCGCAACCTTGGAGTAATTTTTGACAGCCAGCTCAAATTCCATAAACACATAAACTATATCACCAGGACCGCCTTCTTCCATCTAAAAAACATTGCCCGCCTCCGCCCCTCACTCTCCTTCCCGGCTGTTGAAACCCTCATCCACGCATTCATCACTTCAAGACTGGACAGTAGTCTGTAACAGCATCCTGTAGGGCTCATCATCCAACATTCTAAAAAAATGCTTGGAAATGAAATGTGTTATTATTATTATTAAAAATGGATTATGTACATAACTTAAGCTAATCAGAGTTTAGGTTAAACCTTAAGAAGACACTTTTATGCACTGGTCAATTTTGAATTTATTTTGCTTCCATCTTCTTACACTTCATCCAAATGTTGTGTGAAATCATCCAAAATACACATTAAGATCTTAATTAAACTTTGTCTAATTGTGTCTGAAGTTTTCCTAACCTGTTAACCCCCAAGCCTGTTTTTCAGGTCCCAGGCTCGAAAATGACATTTCCAGAACAAATGACTATATCTTCACTTCTAAAAGGGAAAAATTAATCATTTTTGTTCTCAAAGTAATGATAAACCTGTGAGTTGGATGTAGAAAAGTCAGAATCAATATAGATGTTTTTTATTTTAAAGAAAATTCAGATTGAACATAGTAAAAAACTGTAAATTATAGTGTCCGTCCAAAAATTATTTTTTATTTATAGTGAAAACTACCCTTGGATGATGGGTTAATAGACTAAAAGCTTTAGGAATCCAAAGTACAACATATAATAAGTACCCTGTATCAAGATTGATGCAAAACAAGTGACATTTGACCTTTTTAGAGAGGTTTAGCAAAAAGAAACCCACTTCTGGGGTCATTTGGGTGGATTTTACCTATCTCTGGCCCCCCTTGGTCGATTTTGATGATTGACATCTCTTTTTAACCGCTAGAGCCAATAGAATCGAGGGAAAGTTCCACATACACACACAGGTTACCAAATAAGGAGTGAGAGTGACGCGTAGCCAAAACCGGAGCTGCGACACAGTCTGGTGGCTACTATTAGCAGCTAATTTTTATTCTCCGATATTTGCATAAAAATTGAATTATGGATTATCAATAATTTTTTCAAAGTGACAGACACATTGGATTAACCTTCAGCCGCGTTTTTTCTCGTTTTAATGCCATTGAACACGACTTTTGATCAGAATAACAGCTAAAGTGAGCATATATCCGTGTTTTGCTACCTAAAGCTACATCGTGTGTTGTCTGTATTTGCATCCCCTGTCACGAGTTCTGGTCGCTCAGTGATGATCCTTATATTTCTATAATCTGCAATCTCAGGATGTTAGCTAAGCTTGTTTGTGCAGATCCAATAAGTATATCGATCGGTATAGCTAGACTTTCTGTGCTAACGGCGTTAAGATATTTTCGCTCAGGGCTAATTCAGAGGCTCAGCGTTAGCCTTGTGTTTTTTTTTGCAAAAAAAAAATCATCAGTTACAGTAGCTGAGTTTCTTCCCGTTACATGGATATGAAACATTCATAGTTTATTACATTTTAAGAAGCCCTCAGACGCTGTTGCTTGCAGATGTTGTGGTTTCGGCCCCTTCAGCGGGTCCGTGGGGCTAAAGAGGTTTCCTAAATGTCCCATTAGTTAGCATAGCATAATGACACATTTGCATATTTAAATTTAACATTTCAGAAAACTTGTTGTACAAAAGGAATTGTCATAATGTAAGGATTCAACTCGAAATGTTCCTTGGCGATATCTATTTTTTAAAAGATGTTTCACCTATTCATCTGTTGTCTCTTGCTAAATGTATTGGATTTTATAATACACAATGTTTTCTTAAAATTTGTTTTTTCTCATACTCTAAGCCAGAAGTCTCCAATACAGTAGAACTTTCCTTATCTATATTTCAAACGTTTTTCCAGGGATGTTTGTTCATATATCATCGATAGCTGATATAACATTTTATTCCAAAATACATGTCATACATTGCAGGTCTCCCTTGAAAAAGAGATCGTTGATCTCAATGGGATTTTTAACCTGGTTAAATAAAGGCTACAAACAAACAAACATGTCGAAAGTGGATTTTTTTATAAATGTTTACAGTATTTATGAGAGTGTTACAAAAATATATTAAAAAAACTGAGATCATCCTCTTTAAAAACCTTTACTCCTATATTTATTCCAAATTAAACGATTATTTCCAAGTAGGCTGTTTCCAATCTTCAGATTTTTGTTCCAGAAAGGTATGCAAATTAGCACAGATTTAAAAAAGTATGCCTAATTTGCATGATTAAACATAACATTTCAGAAATCTTGTACTGTAGCAAATACTTGTCTTAATGTAAGTCATCAACAGGAGAATTTCCATGATCATAGCTATTAATTAACATCTTATTACCTGTAGTGTCTTCCCTTATATAACGGTGTGAAATGTATGGGGACCTGCTCATCACAACCTTGCACCACGGTCGTGTTCACAACTCTGCAGGGTATAGCAACATGTTAATTGAGATTTAACTGGAAGGTTAAGGCACTATCAAACAAAAACATTATCCCTGTAGGAATGAAATGAAGTCGTGATGGCACAAAGAGCTTTGTTTACATTTGATATTCTCTCTTTTATAGGATGAGCCAGAAGGCTTTTACATGAACTGTTTGACTGTGTGTGATCAATCCATTTACTGTGCATGATTGATACACTATGTTTTGTCTGGTAACGTGTTCCACGGTGCCAAACAGGCTGAAAATTGCTGGTCTAAAGGACAGCAAACGCTCTGCCATTGAAGTCTCTCTGTGGCTGGCATGACCTCCACTCCAAGTCTATTCAGGGCCTTTTGTTTGGTGCTTTGTTTGGCTGCAGGCTCTAATGGCAATCAAAAGGGACATGTTGGTCGTTCTCAGTCCTCAGCACTAATGACATTGGCAGCGTGGCAGACAGACAGCGTTCATCCAAGCCGCCGGCCTCCCAACACGGTCCCATGGCCGTACCCGGGTCCTCGGCGGAGTCTCTTCGGAGAGCTCCCATTTAGCCATTCTCTGTGATTTCCCTCTCAGGAAACAACCAAATCATTTTCTCATAGACACGCTCATTAGCTGACAGCCCTGTTTCCCTGCCAGTTTCAACATTTGAATATTCCCGTGTGTACCTCGGCAAACATCGGAGGTCTCGTCGTTTCCAACCAAAGCCTGAGCCGACATGCCAGCAACGCACTCCAAGGAGAAAGATCTAGATGCCAAAGCAATAAGCTGAGGTAGAAAAAAAAATAATGGCTCAAAATGTTATGATACCCATACCATGATGAGAATATGTCAGAAGGTAATTAGAAGGAGCTGTATATTAGGCGATGGAGATAGATCCAAACCTGAGTATCAAAATTGTAGGGAATAAAAAGAGCCTTTAGTACAACCATGCAGCACACACAAACACCGTGGGTTTCAGTGAGTTTAGTGGCTGATTTTTATTTCCCTAATATGTTCTGCGGTAAATCTGCATTGTCTGCGGCTATTGAAATACAGAGAAAGAGAGATCAATATAATAGGTTTGGCACCTGGCCAAAATCATCCCCGACAATGTGCGAGGCAGGCATTTGAAATCATCGGTGCATATCCGCGTGTTTGGGGGATAAAAATAATTCCTCGCCTCTTTGGCAGGGAGCGGGAGGCACAATGCCCAGGTCTGAAGGGAAGGGTGCCACATGGGTCTGCAAATTGGCTCAGGCGATCAGACACGGGCATCTCATTTTGTAGAGGAGAAGAAGAAGAAGGAGGAGGAGGAGGGGGGTTAGGGAGATGAAGATTGGGAGGTGGTGGTATTGGGCGGTGTATGGGGGGTAAACAATTCCAATGATTTCCCCAACCTGGCACGGTCCAGGATGTGGATGGCTGCACTGGAGAGGAATTGAAACGGGTTTATTTGGCTCTCTGTTTGTTTCTTTATTGGGAGGAGAGAGAAAGAGAGAAAAGAGAGGAGGAGGAGGAGGAGGAGGGTGTGTGTTTCTTGTCAGATGAGGGAGGACGCTGCGAACAAATTATTTCATTCAGATGAACCGAAAACCCGTTCCTGTACATTAGCAAACATTTGCCGCTGAAGTTGCCGCCGCACTTATGAATACACAAACCCTGAAATGTTGCGGGGAAGTAATTTTCCTCCCTGACTGATAACATTAACCTCTGGTGTGATGTCAATTTTAATGTCAACCATTTTAACTCGTGGCAATTACAGGCGTCGTTATGAGCGGAATGCCAGATTTAAACACCCAACAGTATTGCATTGCATATACATAAACACCTTTTTAATTTTTTTCAACACACAATGCACACTGGGGTGTTTTCTTTACACATGTCTGCTTTCATGTGCATGCACTGACACATGCTTGGCTAACCGGATACACACACACACACACACAATCACACACACACATCACCACACACACACACACACACACACACACACACACACACACACACACACACACACACACACACACACACACACACACACACACACACACACACACGTACCCTGGGCACCCTACAGACTAGGCTGCTGCAGAAGAAGTCTCAGCGGGAGTGCTAGATTAAAAATGACAATCACTCGGGGTGCACGGCAAACTCGGCGGGAAACGCAGGTGCCTTTGTTAAGAGACACCCAGCGCTCTAAAGGGCCTAATTATCTGCTGTTATTTTGGCAGTTATCAGGCAGAGAATAACTCCCCTGCTCAGACTCAGACTCACACAGCGAAAAATTACTCACTCGCTCACAGTGAGGCATTATACTGCACCGCTGACAAGGTATGCATAATACGTGTTGGAATTTACCTCGAATTTTCACCAACTGTGAGAAGGAAATTATTAGTATCGTCCTGATCATGTAAAAAATGCAATGACTCTGATTGCACATATTTTCCAAAACAACTTCCAGGTGTAAGATTTCAAACAAAACTTTGATTACAAAAATAAAAGCAGACTTTACAGCTCATGGGTAGTAAAAAAATGAAATGCAGAAACAGAAGAAGATATTAAAAAACGGATTCCCCCCCTCGCTCTCAAGGGCTAGGTGGCACTGTTGGGCATGCTTTCAGACACACACACATGCATATCCTCCTCTCGGCTCATGAACAGATAATTGGACAGTTTTATGGAGGATATGAACTCTGAAGGGGAACTTAAGCCATCTAATCATTGGCATTCAGCGTATGCTATTCATATGCATAAATACAAATAAAACACATTCTCTGCCTGCACAAAGGGAACCGTCTCTGAAAAGGAAGTCGCACTACAAAACACCCGTATTCCTCAATTGCAAAAAAGATTATAGGAAGTAAAAAGACTTCAGGTAGAAGAATCTCTAAATATATCTCTTTCCCTGCAAAGCTAGTTGGATATTAATCTATAATATAATATAGGACTCATAAAGGAATAGATAATTTTTTTTTGGAACAATAGGAGTGCGACCATGCTCAGCTATAGGCTATGTGTGTGTTTTCACGCAGCAGGAATCATATAAGCATTTTCAAGTAATTGAGACCAAAAATGTTGTGTGATTTCATGTGAGTGCATATTCCCTGCACAATTCTCAACTGCACCATACATCTTTTGTTGTAATCTGGTGTTTATGTTTACCTCACCGCTTGAACTTCGTCACCTTTCTGCGGATCCACTTCCTCCCCTCGTGCTGTAGGCCCTCTAATGCGACCCAGCCCCATATAATATGCAGATAATGGCGCAGCAGCGTGTCTCCTCCGTGTCGCCCTCGCTGCATTACACTGGATCACACGACACGGCCTTGCCCTGCAGGAATACAAGCCCCTTGTAATTGAAATGAATAAGAGAGAAGGCAGGAACATAACTACTGAGAGCCCCCAAACTTCTCCTCGGTTTATTCTGTAGGGGGATCCAGCCTTTAGCCGGCACCGCCAGTCTCAGAAAAGCTCTGTCATGGGGGCTGATGGGAAGTAGCACGGTCGAGGAGAGGAGTTCTCAGCTTGGGGTGCAGGAATGGGGACAGTCCCCCACGGTCTCTTGCTCCCTTCTCCCCCATCTTCCTCTCTCGTGTGCAAATGCATATCCATCTCTTTATGATCTTTCGGTCTTCTTTCTTGTGATCCTGTTTCCCTCCTCTCTATCTTTGTGTCTCCTTCCCCACGGCCCGTCCTTCCTTCATCTTAGTCCCCTCTCCCTCCTCAACTTTTTCTGTTTTGAGAGAAGGAGAGGTGAATGTCTGATTTGCAAGGAGAGAAAAAGTAGTTGTGGATATTGCAGCACCTGTTAAACTTACTTTGTAGACGGAGTACTTCTTATCTTTTCTGCTTGTTTTGGACACTTTTTTGTTTTACCCTCGCTTCAACTTTTCCTCCTGTAATATTTCTGTGAAATATTTTTTACCTTGTTCCAACGCACACTTGAGGTTTCTGCAGAGCAAAATACATGCACATGCAGAACATGTTCATGCACCCATGGCACACACTATAACCCCCCCCCCCCCCCTTTTCTCAACGCCTGCTCGTTCCCCACACCCGCCTCTCTTGCCTCTTTACACTTCACCCATCTGTGAGGGCAATTATGTGCCCCCCTCTCATCCCGACGCAGCCACACACCCTCAGCAAAACCACATTCATCCCTCAGTGCACCTGCATCCCTCATGTTTCTCACAGTCCCACAATGCCCTGCGTCTACCGGCCTACACCGCCCCGGGTTCCTGTGAGAGCAGTCATCCCCCCCCCTACTTTGGTGACATTATTTATTTTATGACTGAGGACTCAATTTTAAACCCCCTTTCACCATCAGTCACACGCCACACAATGGCTTCCTCCTTATCTACTGGAGTGTCCTTTTTTACAACACATCAGGGCACACCAATAAATTCTTCTGCGTCCTCACCTGCTGAAACGCGGTTTAAATTCAACCAAGACAAGGGAAGAAATTATTACAGTTTGCTTGGTGTGATGGTTGTAAACAAGTAACTTTCTTTCCATTCTTCATGTTTTGTAAAGGATCCCTGCAGGAGAGAAAAAACAAGCTGATTATTTTCCTCCCTTGTTATTCAGGAGCTAACTTTGCTCCGCGCAGGGGACAAACGTGTACACGTGTCGCCGTGACATTGCTGACCATGTCCAGCGGCCCAATTACCTCTCTCCAAATATGGCGTGCCAAAGCGAGGACCGGCGCGTATCTGTACACATGGTGTCTGTTACTCCCCAATTATTCCTGCATAAGCAGATTGTGTGGAACATCAAACTGGGAATGTGATGGCTCGTGTGCGGGCTGCCTCCAGCAGAGTGCTCTTTCTTTCCTATCATTTGATCTCGTATTGTAATCCCAGGTGCTTTGAATAATTTATAGGATACAGCTTCTCGTTAAACAATAATTTATATGTGTCTATGAGAATTGATTCCACAGGAATGCACATCTAAATAATGAGAGAAACCACTGTATTTCATCTATAAGGGGGGGAGCGGAGAGATAATAATAGAAAAAACAAAGGCATTTCCACAACAACAACACTTGCAGCAGAAATAATAATAATAACAATAATAGCGGTAATAATGACGATAATAAGTGAAGTAATGGGATTTTATTCACTATTGGTGCAAATTAAACTAACTTCCTGGTCATGGAATTCAATGTAAAAGATGTATCTAATGTGAATTTGGATGTAAAGTGTGTGTCCATATTTTTTCACCCTTCTGCTGCATTGTCTTATTCACGTCTACTTATCAATCCGCAGGGGGTGGGGGGGGGGGTGGGTGAACCACACTCATGCATGATACATTTATTGTTAATGCAAAAGGCTTGTACCGCCCAGTGCTGATGCCTTAAGAGAAATGAGTATTCCTTTTGAGGCGGAACAATAAAAATGTTCATCAGAGGAGAAGATGTGCGTGGATGAAGTAGACTCAGGTCAAACTGTTGTTATTATGTGTTTTGAGGGAGGAAAAAACCTCATGAAAAGCTTTAAAACATTAGATAACATCTCCAAATGATTTAGGTTGATGCATTTTTGTATATCTGGCACATGATTTTTGGACTAATCACTGCAAGTATAAGTTAGAGATGTTTGAGGTCCACCGGATAACTCAGTGTTTAGAGCTGGCAATGTCATCCCCTCTCTCTCCCTCTTTCACCTCTGCATAATGGCACTTTTTGGCCCAAAAAAAATCTGTCTTGTTTGAAATCGATCTATCCGGTTCTCAAACGTTCTCCGGATTTGATACTGACTGTATTCTGAAAACAACAACAACAAAAAAACACTTCCTGTGCAGTTGAAGGTTCTAAACTGCAGCTTTGCATGCATAGCAGTGAATGAGAATGAGGCGGTGTTGGTTAAGGTGCAACGCTGTGAAGAAAGTTTTATTAGGACCTTTGTAAAAGGAGGAAGTTCGCCCACTTTTTACAGGAAGTGCCAGGAACCAATTATCCAGAAGTGTGACGCTGTCAGAAGTCTCCAGGTTTTGTCAAGTCTTCTGACACCCTGCCAGTGTTGTTCTCTGGGATATGGAACTGTTGAGATTCTTCTGCTTTTTCCCCCCAAACGGCAGGGAAAAAAGGATTTGTGAGTACCCTAAGGGTCTGGATTTAACTTCTCCTGGTCGATTCATTTTTAATTATTGTTTTTTTCCCTTTTTCTCAGAGCATGTGATTTGTGTTTGTTTGGCCTTTCTTTTTTTTATGCAAAAGATTTTTTGAATTGAAATAACTGACATGAAATCGTGTAAACGTCCCTCATTAGCGACAAGATTGGAGATGTTGCCGCTATCACATAGAAATCAGAAAAATAAGATGATAAAACGTAGATTAGCATTTCAGAACTGGCTGCATCCAGTGCATCATTCTGCTTCAAAGAAGAAAAAGATAAATGATGATGCCATTAAAAGTGAACTAATTAAGGAATGCTTCTTTTAAAAACTCATTAACTGCAGCCTCATTTACATAATGATGCATATTAATTAAGTTTTAATGAATCTGAGCTTCCATCAAGTCTCCTCTGCTTGGCAGTGGAGCCATCTCTACAAATGAATAAACACTTCTCTTAAGTATATTTCTCCTTGCAAATGGGAAATGGGTTTTAAACAATAGCAACAAACAAACAAAAGCCTTCAATCTCTGCTCAATAGAAATGCACATAATTCAAGGTCGGACTTCAACAGGGGAAAATCTTCATAAACCTTCTCTTGGTTAATACAAATATTCAAAAAAAAGTAGCTATTAAGTGTAATTCTTTCCTATGTTGCATATTTGTCTATGCATTTCTATGGATATTCCTTGAGTTTTCTGAGAAAAATCATTAATTCCCCACTGCGTCTTTATACAGAGTATAGTGACAGGCTATGGGGTTGCTTCTAATGAGATGCATTTTAAATTAGAGCGCACCTCTCACACTGCCAGCTGGTGCCTGCTCAGGTGCCTCTGTTGTGAATGACGGAATGCACACACACACACACACACACGCACACACACACACATACACACACACACACACACACGCACACACACACACATACACACACACACACACACACACACACACACACACACACACACACACACGCACATGCACACACGCACAAACACACAAATCATCATCATCATCGCCCTCTGTCCCTACCATTACACATAAACCCTTGGAACAAAAAGAGATTTCCTCACAGTGGTGGCGGGCTGCTGTGGGGGTCTGAGTGACTGCTGGTGTTAATCCAGGCTTTTTCACCACACTTTAATTATGTAATTCCTCTTAGGGAAATAAAAAATCATTACAGTACTCTAAGGCAAATGTTCCTTACCAAAATGAGATGAGCGTTTTCTTTACAGCCTAAAGGAGCCAAATCTCTTGGGAATAAATTGGATTTGAAGAGGTTCAGGGGTTTGTTTGGACTATTACAAGAATCTAAATGGACTAAAGCAAAGTAGAAATAAAGTTGTCATAATGTAATAACCTTTTTCTGCCAAAATGAGTGTTTGCAGGTTTAATAAATAGATGAAAACCCTTTCAAAAACAGTAGATACTGTAGACTCCTATTGCATTGCCAATAGACAAATGTTCTATTTCCCCCTGTTTTGTCACGTTTGACGTCACAGAAGTAGGATATTTAAACAGTTTACATTTTATTTGATATCTTTCACTTGTTCTCTGTGATTGTAAGAACAGTGGCATGATTAAAAGAGAAGGTTATGATGAGTTTTCATAGGTTTTCCGTCAAATTTGAGTGTGTTTTACGACGGAATGGTAAAACTGCTGTTGAGGAGAGCACATTTGTTTGTTCAAAAATGTAAGTAATTGTACCAATCTCTTTAATTTATCATATATTTATCCTTAAGTGCGTTACATAGCATCGCGCTGAAAATGTGCACGCCCATCCAAGTGTCTGTAGCTAGAGGCGATAAATATCACGACTACTGCTGAGTCATTTTTCTCGTGAATGAAAGATATATATATACAGATATATATATACACTCCGACTACAAACGACAGCCAGATTTTTGTGGACTTTTTGTCTGGTGTAAAATAGGCTTAAATTAAATGTTTTGCTTTGTGAATTTTTTGTTAAATTAGTGAATTCCAGCAGTAGTTTGGCAAGATTACCAACTGCTGTAAAAGACGGTGATGCGAACAGATGAACGCCGCCTCATTGGTTTGTTTGTTTGCGTGCCCTTGCGTCTCCCCAGCTGGTGTCTGTGGAAGGCAGGTAAGCTGGAGAGGAGGGCGGGCGAGGTGTGAGCAGCCAGGCGGGCGAACGCAGGCATGCTCGCGCTCGGAGGGGTTAAAGGTCATAACGATCAGATGATTGGAACTACAGAGGGAGAGTGTGTATCCATGTAGGGAAAATGGGGGAAGCAGATGCCCGTTAATTAGGGGAAATGTGACGGACAAGATTTGATCAGCGAGGGGTACGGCTGCCTCCTGCAGCACGGCAGCTGTTGCAAGGGGGGATGCTGGTGGGGCTGGTGTGTGTGTGTGTGAGAGTGTGTGTGTTACCATCCCCACAGGGCACCGGCACACTTCACAGACATGCCAGGAACCGTCCGCAGGCCAACGCGGTGCCCTACGGAGAGAGAGACTATTTACAGCACAATGCAATTCAACTCATTAAAGTCTCAGATGAAGTTGTCGGTGTTGACTCTTGCTGGGGAAACTTTGGTTTGTTTCTGTTGAATTTTCCACATCCGCAGTTTTGCTTTTTTTAAGTTCTGGGTGGAAATATTTTCAGTGTTTGTGCACTTAGCTAGCAGGCGAAAAAAAAAAAAAAAAAACTAGGTTCAATTTAAGCCATGAGATGTTTTTTTTTCAGTTTGAATCACAGCGGTATTCAAATTTAATCTTATACGGAATTTTTTTGTGACATTTATTTAGTTCCTGCGCCCAATTTCAGATACATTCTCACATGCCACTGTGTGGGCTTACGTGTCAAACCTTTATCATGTTAGACAACTCGCTTAGACTGAAGGGTGTGTTATTCAGTCTGCCTCGCTGGTACATTGAAAGTAAGAGTTTGTCATTTCTTGAAAAAAGAATTCTAAAAATAATTTACCTACCCATATGATTCTTTCAAATCCTCACCTTAGAGCTCTGAGTCAGCCTTTGATTTGTCTACTGACCTTGACATTTGCCGGCAGCCCTCTGCGACGGACTCTTTGTCATTCGATTTCTTAAAAAAACACAGAAAATCCCACGCTATCTGTCACTTTTGTCCTTTAACATCGAGAAAACAGTGGAGTTTCAGTAACTCCTCCACCAATGACTCCCTGTGTGGGTCTTTCAGTCCTTGTCACATGAATCTCCTCGTCACTGAGTACTCATTCTATTTGCCCCTATTCTAAAGCTCTTGTCTTGCACATGTAATTAGAGGTGAGACAGACTGACATGATGTTTGACAATGCTGCAAGACATTACTAATACAACAACTAGATTATGATTCTTGGAAGAAATGTCTTCAGTTTGTAAAAATAGTTCCCTGAGACAGACAGCTGCGATTCGAACACAACATTTTTAGCTACTTGAAAATGAAAAAAAAGAAAGTTCCAAACTTTTCCTCAATTTGTGGTCATTTTTGTCCAAAGAATACAGATTTAATACATTTTTAACAAGAAGTAAGGTGTCCACATGTTTGTTTTTTTAGCAATTTGCATAAGTATGTGAGGGGTTAACATAAGGACGGATGTGGGTAACCATGAAAATGTCGGATAATATCATATTCACACAAGTGTTGCACGCTCAAAAACAAATAACATTTAAAAAAACAGAAAAGAGCAAAACAAAAAAATTATTTTGTATTTCATTTATGACATTTGAATCTAATAGAATGTGTTTTTGTATATGCCCCATGTGAGAAGAAGTATCACTAGTTCTACAAGTAAAAACAAAAAATCCTCATTTGTTTCAATACCTGTGCTCTATTTGATAGATGTTAGATGTTTTATGTTAAATTTATCATTTCATCATTACAGGCAGCAGAATATGGCATGCATGAAAAAAGATATTGCTGCCAAGAAGAACCTCTCCCTCCCTCTCCCCCTCCCTCCCCCAACACCCACACCACCTATTCAAACTTATCTTTCTTTAATCAATTGTTAAATGTCATAGACAATCATCATTTAACACTCCCTTCCTGTGTGATTCTTTTTAATCTGGCTGTAAATAGGGCAGCCCTGTCTATCACTTCAGTTTCTGCCGTACACCAGAGACTTAAGGTGTTTCAACAATAGCTCGCGCAGAAAAAAAAAACAAAGAAGCACTTTTTTTTCTTCCTCCCTCCTCATCTCAAATCCCCGCAGAGAACACCAAAGGTATGAAAAGTGAAGAAAAGGAAAAGAAATAAATCCGGGCGATGATGAATAATTTGAATGTAGAAATGAAGCTGTTTCAGGAGTGAGTGAGATACCGCACAAGGAGCAGCCATGGGGAGCGTGCAATTAGGTCACCCAAAATAAAAACGCTATCCTCCAGAAAGTCTTTCTTGGAGTTGTCAAATTCAATATATTTCACTGCCAACAGAATTCTTGATTTGGGCTGTGAAGTGAGAGGGCGAAAGAAAAAAGAGAGTGAAGGCCTATTTGAGCGAGGCAGCTCAGGACCGAGTACATTTCATAATTTATGTAAAAATGTGACTTTTTTAAATGTAAAGTCAGATGTATCCTTCGGAGGGGTGACAACAGCGGGAGACATATTGTCTAGCATGTGTTACGGACCCCTTTTTTTATTTTTTTGCAGCAATACCTGGTGTGCTCTGAGTTTTTGAAAGCATGTTGGTGACAAATAGAGGCCTAGCCATGGAGCGCGCATGTGGCCGCAGAGGTACCGGAACGCGGTGACAAAACTTTGGGGCGGTGGAAAGTTTACAAAGCATCATATGCGCTGACAAAAGTCAACAAACAGCCCCAGCCAGCCAGCATCTCTCTTTTTCTCTCCCTCCGCCCCGACACCCAACAGGAAGGCGAAGCTCCTCCGGAGAGAACACGGCACGTCTCCAGGTGACAGATATGTCACACCACCTAAAACCCTGTGGCACAATTATACCTCTGTCGCTCTGAAGGGAGAGGGGAGGAGGGAGGAAGAGGAGGGGGGGTGGAGGGGGAGGTGGGTACGGAGCGAGAGTGAGTGAGTGAGAGGAAGACGAAGAAGAAGAAGAAGTGGAGGGTGTGCGGGGTTGGTGGTGCTGCTGGATGCTTTACTCCTGGCTTATTCAAAGAGACAGCCCAAGGGATGCCTCTCGTTCTTCTAACAAAGCACTTTTTTTTTTTCCTCCAGTATTGCTGGGTGCGCTCCAGTCAAATCCTCTGGGCCCCAGTCTTCCCCCCACAGCCATTTGAGGATGCCTCAGAAACTTTTTCTCGCAGACATTTGGGCCTGTTTCAGCGATGATGTTTCGAATGAATAATCCAACACTGCTGCGGCCATGCAGAGGTGTTACTTGGGGAGTGGGGAGTGGGGATGGATGGCGGATACATGTCAGTCTCTGAGCTCAGGGAGTCCTTCATTCAGCGGGTGACAGCGGCCCGGTAATTTAGTAAAATTCTCGATGAGCTTGTCTTGGGCGCAAACTTGGCAAACAGCTAAATTGTCCCTCAATGCAAATAAAATATTACGTTTCTACTCAAACACGCAGTTTGTATTAAACTTCTGACATGTGATGACTTGGGAGTGCCTAATACGGGGCCCATGGCGTTAACAATGCATGAGTGAGGGAAAGCGAGAGGGCACGTTGCCGCACTCCAACTAGGTCAAACTGTCTCAGGAACAAAACAGAGCAGACCTCAAGTTTGCGGAAATCATTACAGAAAAAAACAAACTTGTCACCCTTGACTGTTCTTGCTTTCCGAAGCACAGAACGATAATAATAATAATAAGAAGAAATAAAAAAATAAAATCTCCATTGCAAATTAGCCTGCGTGGCTGTGAAGTTTCCCCCCCCCCCCTCACCCCCCACGTTTGAAATACATATCAAAAAGCCAGCCGAAGCCACAACTTACCTTGTCGTTGACATCGGGGGACAGGAGAAGAAGAAAAAGCACTTTTCTCTTCGAGAGCTGGTTTCGATTGTATACACAAGCCCCCACAAAGGAAGATAAACCAGAGGCACACATTCATAAAATATACATCTGCTTCTTTGTCTTTCGTTAAGATCTTCAACAAATAGTGCTGATGCAAGAAGGACAAAAAGAGAGAAGGTTACAGGGTGTTTGGGGAAGTAGAATTGCAGCAGCATGACCTACCTCACTGTAGTTTCTTTATGAATTACTGTTAATCATGAAAATAGATTCATTTATTCTTCTTTCGGGGCATTTTCAACACTGTTCGCCACACTTTCTTTTCTCGTTTTCAAAGGAGATGACTCCAGCATGAACCCCCAACGGATATATTGATTGCGAGGTACTAAAGGGGCCCTATTATGCTCATTTTCAGGTTTTATTATTTGTTTTGCCTCTCCTGTGACATGTCTCCATGCTTTAATGTTCAGAAAGGTCTTTATTTTTCTCATACTGCCTGTACTGCAGCACCTGTCTCACCCTCTGTCTGAAACCAGAGCAGTCTGCTCTGACTTGTTAGTTGGCCAGCTCTGTTGTGATTGGTCAACCGCTTAACGATGTCCCACCCCTTAGCCTATCTCGTACAGCGGTGGTGACCAACCGTTCAATTGCGATCGCAACCTTCCCTGTAAATCCCAAATCTAATAAAAACATGCTCAAATACATTATGACCAATTAGATTAGAGAAGAGTAGGCTGCTAACGAATCAGATACGAGAAGAGCGCTGACAGTGTGTGAGTGTAACCTAGTGATGTCACTATGTTGCGTAATTAAACAAAAAAGTCCAATGGAGGCGTTTAGGGCAGGTGGTAAAAAACCTTTGCAGACTATTTACATGAACGGAAACCTATATCAACATCGTACAGGAAATGGAAAGCCCCAAAGATATGGCCCCTTTAACTATTTTCTGGTAGTTTATTAACACTTGTCACCTAGATTCCTTTGCATCTCTATCAAGGGAGCCAAGTAGGGCATCTTCTCCTCACCTCGTCCCGACATGCCTGCTTCCACGGCCTTGTGTGTTTGTGTATGTGTATGATTGCCAGTACAGGAGATAGAGCGGCGGGAGTGACAGCGCCCCATCCCAAGGTCACGTCCAAGGAGAGTGGAGCCAATTACTATGCAGATCAGAGCTGATGGCGTTTAAGGGGATTGCTCCGATGCAATCACATTACCTGGCCAGAGAGGAATCTCCAGGCTGACCCCAATCACAGGGGCTACAGCGGCGGGGTCACCCAGCATTGGAGGACTGCCGCCCATGTTTTCTTTTCACAAAACACTTTTTCCTTATCTCCAAGAAGGCACGTGATTATCAAGCCAAACAACCCCGGGCTTCCTACGAGCGGACACTTTCTCTTTTTGCATATGGATTGCAACACATACAAGTAGGAGCATTTTTTTGGGGGGGCGAAATATAGAATAAAAGTCAAACAATGCCCACAGTTGACCACAGTTTTTCCTCTTCCTCCTCTCTTTCACTCCCACTCGTCTTTCAGGTGAACGGCTGTCTGTGATCCGCCGTGGTCTTGGAAGCAGATTGCAATTTACTCTCTCCCTGTGGGTGAGGTGTGTGTGTCCAGGTTGTAAATATGCCTCCTCTATCTCCCTTTTTTTTCTCTTTCCACCCTTCCTCTCCCTCGATTCCCTTTCGCTGCCCGTATGGCCAGTAATGAGACTGAGTTTGATCAGGTCGCCTCGCTGTTCCTGGAAAGATCTCACTTGAGCCACTGGCCCGTAATGGAATCTGCATCTAATGCATACATAAATCACACCTCTTTCAGGACATTTTCATATGCATAATGTCTTTCAACCCCCCTCCACCACCACCGCAAGATAGGGGGTGGAGAGAAAAGGGCAAAAATGGAATAAGAGAGAGGTGATGAGTCCCTCTTTTTTGTGCCTTTTCTTTAAAAGCAAGAGAGAGACTCGCCTGTAATTCTGTCCTGTCTATTGTGCTGACAAGACTGGCTGAGTGGTGAGATGATGCTAAGATTGGGGAGGATCTTCTTTAGGTGGCTGCGTGACATCTGTTCTCACTGTCGGCATCCTGTGTGAATGTGTGTGTGTGAAAGAACAAGAAAGGAGGCGAAAGAAAAAATAATAATAGCTTAAAAAGAGTGGGGGATTTGTCCAATCGGCACATCGGTTTGGACTTTTGGTAGATTTCAGTGGCTATGGCCTTTCTTTCTGTCTTTTTTTCTACCTCTCTCCTCAGAGGCTTTGTTATGTTAATGCAGACGGATGTGGCAGATTCACAGTGATTTCTCATCCGCCGGTGACGAGAGATAAAAGCGAGTGACGAGGTGTCGCGATCGTCCTCACTGTTCGCCTCTCAGTCACTAACAAGCTTCTGCATTGTACCTCCACCATTTTTCCGCGTGCCGCATTTGCATCTGCAAGCCTCAACTTCATCCTCCCTCTTAAAAGTTTATGCGTCCTCGTTAAGGCCACGTAGGTGTGAGATTAAAATGTTGGCCACACTTTCATTTTCATGGGGGTGCACATTTTCATGTATGTTCAGGTCACATGTGCATCTGTGTAAAGACATTTTAGCATACTATGCCGCTGAATGTTATTTATTTATTTGAGTGTCTGCTAAGTACGTGGCACAGGCCCCCCCCCCTTCTGTAGGTGCTCTGCATCTCTTTAGATGATACAAGCTGCCATATCAGCACAGGCTAACCCATTCTTAATCACATTTGCATTTTTATTTTGAGATATTCCTCAAACGTTTGCATTATTGAGGATTTATGATGAGCTCTTCGCCTGATCCTCCATCAACTTCACTCATAAAGAAGGTTCTCCATAACTCACAGGCGAGTGGAATATGCTGTCCCCCTGAAGTAATTAGATAGCAGAATTCTGATATGGAAAGTTTGAATAAATCACTTTGTTTATGAGTGCTGAGGCCTTGAGAACAGAGTCAAAAGAGAGCCTTATTCACACCATGCAAATAAGGGAAGAAATTCCCAGAGTGGAGTTTTTGCTACAGTGCTGTTGATATGCACAGTTTAATTTGAATCTGTATGCATATTGTGGAAGATAATGGGTTTGATACACCTTTGTTTCTTTCCATTATGATTACTCAGTTTATAAGTCTAATTATCTTAACTGCCTCATTTGGAGGTAAAGCCGAAAATAAGTACAACCGAAAACAGTTTTGGCACAACTACAGTAATTACGGTAAGTCATGGTTGAACCAGGAAGTTTGCAAAGTGGCAGAACTATTGAAGTAAAAAAATAAAGGAATACCTACCGGACCCAAAGATGGCTCCTATTTAATTCAATGAGAATTTTGCATCTGGCGCATTTGGGTACCACTTTACAATAAGACTACCCTTATAAAGGGTTTACGAATAGTTTGTAATTAATTTATTAATTAGGTTGTGAAAACTTTATAAATCATTAATAAGCTTTTATAAGACATGAGATAAACAGGGCAACTGTGACCGGTTGCTTGCCAAATAGTGAGCCCACATTTATCTCTACTGCTAAGTCTTATATTGGCTACTTAGCTTACTTTGTGTTCTTCATCAGCCAGCATCCTTGGTATCTGTTGTTCACTGAGTTGATTCTCGCTAAGTAGCCAATATAAGTCTTAGTCATCTTGCCAAATAGTGAGCCTGTGTTGATGTATGAAAACTATGTTAGAACTGGTTTATAAATGGTTCTTAATGATTAATAAAGTGTTTACAACCTAATTCATAACCTAATTATAAACCCTTTATGAATGCTTTATAAGGGTAGTCTTATTGTAAAGTGGTACATTTGCCAATAAAGTTTTTGAGCTACCATGTTTACTTCCTGGATATGTTTCCTGAGGATTATGGGAAATTTAGGATCCAGAGTTGTTAGGAGATCCTGATTTCTGCTGATATTTATTTCTTTTGTCTTCGACTCCCCCAAACTAGTTTCAATATGGATCACCATGACTACCCCTTTAATACATCAATGGTAAGCTGTAATAATTAAAGTTAAACGTTTTGTCCTTTTCCAAACAGTCCTTTTCTTTGTGACTTTTCTTTTAAACATTGGTGTGTTGTGTTTTTTTTGGAGATATTGATGCATTCTGAGATTTGGGGAATAATTGTGTTGAATACATTGTTATCATTATTGGTATTTATATGAGCAATGAAAGCCAAAAGAAACAGAATATAACATATTCTTTAATTTTCCATTAAAACAGTTTTTCGAGTACAAACAATATTAATATCGTATACAGCTAATGACAAAAAGTCTGAATTATTTATTAAAGATACTTTCTTGAGCATTTAGATTCATGTTTATGTGCACAAGGCGTTATTTAATATTTATCAATGCTCATACATTGACCTTAAAGAAGGTGAACACTGCTCTCTCTGTCTCTTTGTCTCTGCAGGAATACATTCAAATGATGTTCTCTCCAATGCAAAATGAGTGTTTTTTGGCAAATCTATGGGAAATGAATCAAGCCGAGTTTTATTAAAAAGGATTTGAATATTCAAATGAACGCTTGACTGATCTTTTGTTTAAGCCCTCTTCCTGTCACCAGTTATTAGCTGAAGAGGGTGAAAAGTTTCCCGTATTTTTGTGAATTTCACATTGGATTTACACTGGCGGGGCTTTTATTAAACCATTATTTACATTGACTCATTTCCATTTTGGTTCCCTACAGAAAGCTCCAGCTTGACATTTTTGAACAAACTTCTGGGTTTTTTCTTGTTATTAGCTTTTATTATAGATTTTCGATGATGTTTCTGTAAAAAAATAGGATTCCCGTTCGCTGTTTACCGAGATATAATTGGCTATCTGCAATAGAGGGGTATTTGGTGTGGGGCTGAACTTTTGGAATGAAACAGAAATTACTGCCTGAGTGCCTCTGCCTATAACTGAAGGTAGCTATTCTACAAATAGAAATCTCTGCCTCGTGATAATTACCGCCACGCACGTCTCCGAGTGATGCAATGTGAATGTGTGAAGCCATTGTACATGGGGATCAAAATAATGACATGTCGGCCCATGAGAGGAAGGGATTAAAAATGAGATGGATTGTTTTTTTGCATGAAAAGCAGTTCAGTGATGTCGAACAAGTGGAATTCGGTGCAGTGATTCAAAAAAGGACAACTTGCCCTCTGTGTGAGGCGCGTTAAACAAACCAAGTAATAGTGGCAGACTTCCCATTAATTAAGCTTGAAGGATTCAGTTTCAATCCTCCATTTGTTGATGGGGAATTGCATACTTCACAGCCTCTGCCCCTTTGATGGTAGTTTTGGGACCAACAAATTGATTGATGGATAGCTATTTGCATGTATCTTAAAATGCATTTTTTCCCCCCCTTATTTTATTGAAAATAATGGAATGGAAGTAAGTGTGTGAAGGCTGTGTGTGTGTGTGTGTGTGTGTGTGTGTGTGTGTGTGTGTGTGTGTGTGTGTGTGTGTGTGTGTGTGTGTGTGTGTGTGTGTGTGTGTGTGTGTGTGTGTGTGTGTGTGTGTGTGTGTGTGTGTGTGTGTGTGTGTGTGTGTGTGTGTGTGTGTGTGTGTGTGTGTGTGTGTGTGTGTGTGTGTGTGTGTGTGTGTGTGTGTGTGTGTGTGCGGGGGGGTCGGCTTGTTAAGCAGAATTCATTTTCCACCAGATCATAATGCAATCATAGTTGGCCTGCTTTATTGTGCCAGTCAGCACACACACACACACACCCAAATACATCTTACTCTGTTTAGGATTTGATTTTATTATTCCATCTCACTGTGTCCTATTCAAGCGTGCACAACAGCCAGACATTCCTATTTATTTATTCCCAGACTTTCATAATCAGCCATATCAAGCGTGTGCGCCGCACTCACACACGCTTCCTTGTGTGAATCACATCGCTTTTAAGCAAAGTTCCACTTTGTTGCCGGCACAAAAGCGAGCCTCGATTACATGTGTGCCTGCTGTAAGAAAATTGAAACCCCCTGTAATCCCACCTTTAGGAAATTACTTGGATTTCCATGTTCACGGCAATTTCATTATTGATGAGGCAAAGTGAATTGGTAGAGGTGGTGTCCAAAGACCTACATTCAAGTGCAATATTCAAATTGTCCCCCTCTCCCGGTATGAGCTGTGACCTTCGGGTGTCATGAAAGCACAGCCTTATAACCGAGGCAGTTAGTTTGCCTAAGGCATATGAGATATAAGCATATGTATATTGATATATCGGGGTAGTTCGTCCCTCAGCAATGCAATGAAGCGGGATATATATATTTATATCTCGGTGTCCGGTGGTCGCAGTGTCCGCTGATGAGAATGGGTATCTGGCTCCGCAGCATGTGGGTGAATTTACTCGAGGTGGTGTGTGCAGGGGTTTCAATCTCCCTGCAAACCATTTGAATATAGGCCGCTGATTTATTACCTTATTTGGTCTGTCTTCTGTATGCAAATGCATTAGTGGGGGGCGGCTGGCAGCAGGGTTGAGGGTGGCGGCAGCGGTGATTCTGGGTGGTGGAGGTGGTAGGGGGGGGCACACTTTGGTTGTATGCATAATGAGATTCCCAGGGTCATCCCTCCGGTGTGTCGGGGACCCGTAGTGAAGCAAGCCTCTAGGGGATGTAGAAGAAGATGGTGGGGGTGGCTAAGGGGGAGGTTACAGGGGAGCGGGCCCCGTGAGGCAAAGTCCCCAGGTGCCCTGCTAACCCCCCCCCACACACCATCACCACCGCCAACCTTCACCCCCCACCCCTCTTAAACTCCTGGCAGTTCCTCGGCCTATCTGCTGCCAGCTCCCTTTGCCCCCGCCACGCAACCTAGCTCGCGCTAAGTGTCTGCTGTGGCTCTTGGCTCAGTGGAAGTGCATTAGCCCTCATGACAATGTACCCCCCCCACCACCCCCTACCCCTAGCCAATTATGGATCTGATCTGTGTGTTTAATAATTGCCCTCTTCAGACGCATTCAATTGTGTCCAAATGGGAGTGGAATTGATTTTTTGTAGGATATTAGCCGATTACTCTGAGTGCCCCCCTAATTTGAATCGATTTGAATAATGGTTATTCATGTGATCTTTGCCTTTGCTACTGCGCTGCACGACGACATGTCCTCAAGGTGCGGCACGGACACCGTGATAAGTACACTGTATACACAAGTGTCGGCGGCGTTTGATATGGCACATTCTTTCAGAACTCCAAAAAAAGTAAAATAATTAATACATTAGAGGGAATACAAGAGATTACAAGGGCATGGATTAATACGAAATCTTAAGACTCATCCTTTTAGCTGAAGATAAAAACTATTTTTTATCATCAGTAAAGCTGGATTTGAGAGCGCCCTTTTTGACCGACAAAATGACCATTTGTATATCAATTGATCATGTTACTTTGTTTTTCTCGCATGCCTTCTAGGTGAACAGATACAAAAACAGAGAATAGTCTTCATTAATTTAATTTAATTTAATTGGGGCAGCGTTCAACTTCAGAAAAACTACATTAAAACATCTGTTAACAAACTCTTACACAACTAATGAAGTCCAAGTGCCCTTTATCCAGTTGTATGCTAATATCTTCACAAACACATGCAATATTTAAACAGATCATTTTACACACTTGTTAAACGGTGCCCCGATTAACTTCAATTCATCAAGAATTTTCTTGGTGTTCTCAAGTTTTTCGATTACAATAAATAACGTTTTTCTTCAAGAATTTAAAGCTAACAATGGTTAAGCAGGAGATATACAAATGGTGTTTTGGGGGGTGGAGTATCCCATTAAAGGGGCCCTATTATGCTTATATTCAGGGTTCATAATTGTATGTTGTTCCTCTACTGTGACATGTTTCATGCTATAATGTTCAAAAAGTTATTAATTTTTTCTCATACTGCCTGTGCTGCAGCACCTCTTATCAATCTTTTCACACACGCAAGTGTTACATTGTGATGTCACTGTATTATGGAAGTAAACAAAGGGGTCCAATGGAGGCGTTTCAAGCAGTGTGGAGTGTGGGGGAGAGAACCTCCCTCTGGAAGGAGCTTTGGGACCATTTACATGCAAAAACTATATAACACACTACAGGAGAGACAAAACCCCTAAAAAACATGATAGGGGCTGTTAAATTGAACTCTATCAGGAGGGGCCTGTCATTGTTGTAACTGTAAACAAATATAAACTTACACTTGCTTGTTTACATGTGATGTTGCTCCAACGCATAAACCCATTTGGTCCGAATGAAAATGTATGAAAAGATGTCCTGATATATGCAAAGCGCAGACCGGGATGCTGTCATCCGGAGGTGAGTGAGCGCTGCCCCAGCCATCTATGTGTCTCAAAGAGAACTGTGTGTGTGTGTGTGTGTGGGGGGGGGGAGTGCACAGACAGTGATTTACCCCCACAATAGATAGACAATAGGACTGTCTGACACTTAAAATATTAAAGAGTGGAATATGCACCGCTACGTTGATCTTCGCTATCAATATTTAACATCCTCTTATGCATGTATGCTGAGTTGTCCAATTTCATTAAGGCCATTTGTCATCCTGGAGGGCACTGGTCTTGGGCCCTGAGGAGCCCAGGGACAAACCAGGGGGGGGTAATGTCACCGGCACCTATGTGGGGGGAGCGATCTGCATCTCTTACTGTATATACAGTGAAGGACACAAATAAACAAGAGAAATGTATGGCTTTGTTCACTGAAACGTGCTAATTGTATGAACAAAGGTTGGAATAGTGTCCAAAATAAAAAATATCCATTTTGGCTGCAACCATTTGAGTATTGCACCCAAGTGCATACGCATTTGTTCCTGTGATCTGTCAATACTTTAAACAAATCCACATTTGGGTTTTCATTTACTCAGAATTACACTTTGAATGTCACTGTGTGGGTACGAGTTCCTTTTTCGTCATTATGGAGAAAACATATGAGTTCCTAAGAGAAAGGTGCGAGGAAGTATATAAACCACAAATTGTGCATTCATCAGTTTGTCTCTGTTCTGTGGGCGTCGCTCTGAGCACGTTGACTAAGACAACGCGGCGTACACAGAGTTCTATTTGCTTCCCGTACATTTGGCTCGTGTTTATCACATTTCCTCTAACAATACATCTCGATTCCTAAAGGCACAGAATCTGAAATGTGACATTTTAACAACCCTTATTCCTTTCACGCTGCACCATTTCCTTTTTGCACTTTAGTGTCATTTTCATTCCAAACCTGAATTACCAATTTGTCTTTGTGGCACGGGCAATTTACATGCATCCGTTTCAGGTTTTTTTTATATGCAAAATGCACTAAAGTGTAGCATTTTTCCCATCACAAGGATATTTTCCCGGGTCTAATTTCATGGTTTTGATGGTGAGTGAGTCTGTCTCGGAGGAACTGTACCTCTTGTTCTCATAGCTCCTGGGTGACGTCTTGATGACAAGTGTCTTTAATATGCATGGAGAATGGCAGGTCCCACATTTTGTCCCTACAGTTTTGCATGTTGAGGGGAAATTGCCCGGCACTGGTGCTGCGGTTACTGTAGGAGACGAATGTCAGTTACCATTCACAAAGAGACCCTGGCTTTTTATGATTATTGCCTCTGTGTACCACCATTAAAAGCAAAGTGGGGGGAATTGTCCGTGTGGCATTTTTGGCTGGCTGTGCCGTGGCTAGCTTCCAGTAGCAAGGGTTGCACAGACGTTTCCCTCTTATAAAGGAGGTACAGTGATCCCATGCCAAAGCCAGAGGCCTCCGTCCTACCGTGCCACTGCCAGGCTTAAATGGAATCTGAGGGCTCGTTCAGTTACAACACAAAAACATGTTTATCAGGTTTGTAGATGCAACAAAGAATTTAAGCTCTGCCAAATTGATAGATGTCTTACTATGTCTCAACACTATAGAGTATGAAGGGTATATGTGCAGATGTTATTTGAAACTCATGTGCTGATCTGAAAGTAGAGTTGTTAATATCAGCAGGTGTCTGAACCTCTATTGAAGGAAGTGTACTGCAATCTTTAACAACTTAGGCTTTAAATCCAGTGCTGTTAGTCTCATACGAGTATAACGAGTAAATGTAAAACTTAAATCTGACAAAACTGAACTGTGTGGCTATCAAACATTTTATTTTACTCGGCAGTGAAATAAAAGAAAGTACATTTACTAAATACAATTACTATATTTAATTAGGCCCTATTATGCTTTTGGGGGGTTTTCCCCTTCTTGTAGTGTGGTATATAGGATTGTGTGCATGTAAATGGTCTGCAAAGGCTAAAATCTCAAGGTTCCCTCCAAAGGCACACACACCTGATCAGCTGCTTTAATTTTTCACTGAACACATAACTGTTACCACAACACCTTAGCATGTTTTGTAGACCGCAAGGTGTGCACTAAAACCTGCTATATAATTCAATGTAACCTTTAATTCATGAGAGTGTCTCTTTAAATATACTATCTCTTTTACAAGCTGACATAAGGTCACATAAACATATTTACAACATCCACATGCATCACAGCACAATAAAATAGGACCTGAGAGACATATTGTTAAGTAGTGAGTACTAATAAATGTAATGTAGTCTTGTTATGCTGTTTTTTATAATAATAATCATTATTATTATTATCTATTTTTAAACAGTTTTTTTACATTAATTTGAATTTCTTTATTTTTTATTTTTTATTAAACAATCATTTTATTTGATCTTTTATCTTTTTAAATGTCTTTATGTAAAATACATTTATATAACTTTTTTTGTATTTCTCTGACATGTGTAAAAGAAACTTCAATATGTAAAGTACCTTAAGCGGCATCGTAATTACAATTATCATGAAATTATTTTTTAACACTTAACACAAACAAGCAAACATGCTGTGGTAACAATTTAAATTGTACAAATGTAAGTAACTTATTTTAAAGGTATTCTTAAAAGAGGCAGCATGAATATGGTGCTATAAACTGCAAAAAGTCATTACGTTTAATATACAGTGCTGTCATTTTACGTGTTTTTTACAAATACTGACTAATTGAACATGTTCTTCCAATCATTCCCGTGGATTTGTTTCGAAACAAAGATCTACGTCTTAAAACAACTGAATAAGACGTATCACTCCAACTCTGTGTGACATGACAGGTGATACCCAATTATTGAAAGTTTGCAAACTGTTGAAGTAACTAAGGAGACGTATATATTTTTTATTCTTAGGAATGAATATGAAATGAAGTTAGGATTGTTTTGTAGTGGATGTAACTTTGCCTATCTCAGGCCCCGTCCACACGGACACGAAACGGGTTGTATCTGCTACAGTTCTCTATCGTATGGACGGTTCGTCCACACGAGGCCGTAACGGAACCGGGGAAACAGAGCCCTCAAACGGTAACGGGTCCCAGGGTGGGTAGGTCTGCGGACGTAATGCTCTGGGGGGCCAAACGGCTCCGTGTGTACGCCCTATACGCCATAGCCCCGCCTCTCCCCACCTCTCCTGCTCTCCCCCGCGTCATTGCTGATGTGTTTCACCAACAACAACAACAGTGTTCCGAGTGTTTCGAGCCAGGTCCCGGTATCTCGCAGGACAGTGCACCCAGCAGGAGCCTCCAGCAGACCCCCCCGCACGGTTCCCTCGTCCCTTGGAAGAGGCGGAGAGGTGGGTGTTTTTCATCTGCTGGTGGACTACCGGGGAGAACGTCCTGCTCGGGAGCCAGGCTCAGAGTTAGTGGCAGTGGGTGCACACGCTCGCCTCGGGGAGAGAGAAAAAGAGAAACAGAGGCCGCCGAAACAGCCAGAGCCCTGCCTCTCCCCACCTCTGCTGCTCACCCCCGTGTCACCGCTGAATCCACCGCGGAGAATAAACAGAAGGGCAACCAGGCAACCATGGCAACCATGCTCGGGAGGTCTTATTCGCTGCTTTTGGTGTATTTTGTGGCGGAAATACAACGCCACTTACAGGCCCGGCATATGTACTACAGCGTCTCCAGCGGGTCGAGCGGTCTCGTGTGGACGGACACGTTTCTTGAGCCGATACCGTGTGGACGGAATACTTTTTTGATATCGAATTCGGTTCGTTCTCCGTTTCGTCTCCGTGTATGCAGCCTCAATCTACTGAATCCATGAACTAATTAAGATCTTCTTTGTTTTTTCTGTCTCTTCACATGTTGTTTTTCACCTCCCAGCTCTCCACCGTGTCTCACTTCTCACCTGAATCACACTCTCTGCAGTCCATCCAACACACACACATGCTCATGACACTCTGCCTTACTGTCACTTTCCCCACCAACCTTTTGTCTTTCTCTCACACTCATATACACACAAACACCAACACCTCTGGTGGCCATATCCGCCACACTTCTTACCGGCGCTAATCAATCTTACAATACATTCATCATCAGCTCCCCACCGCAGCCTCCATCCTGCTGAGTGAAATCTCATTTAGGCCTCTTTGGATGTTTCACTGCAATGGAAATACGTAATTACATCACGGACATGGGGGGACCGGGCCTGGCAGGGGACAGACACTGACAATTAGACACCAAACAGACCAGGTGTGAACAGTGCTTCACACCACAGAAGAAGAAGCCCGTATTTAGAAACGGAGTCTATCTATCTATCTATCTATCTATCTATCTACTGTATCTATCTACTGTATCTATCTATCTATCGATTGTATTGAGATGTTTTACTAAATTAAAAGTAGGGATACTGCAATGTAAATACTGAATTTCAAATAAAAGTGCTGTATTAGCAAAGCTCTTTAGCAAAATGTGCTAACAGTTAAGTATCCACATTCCATGTCATGACAAAGTTTAATGTGTAACAATCAGTGGTGGAATGTAATAAAGTAAATGTACTCAACGACTACACAATTTCAGGTAGTCTACCTGTGCTTTACTTGAGTATTTCGATATTGTGCTACATTACAGTATATCTCTACTCAAATTTTTTGCAAATTCAAATGACAAATACTCATACATTTTGATGTTTTATAATAAACAAAGTTACCCCAAGTATAAAAAGGGAGGTTCTTCGTTACCAGTTGCTTACTTTAATAAATATATAGTTCAGTGTGTTTATATTTGTGATGTTGTGGGGCCATACATCTGCTAACAGTCACATTGTGGGGACTCACCTTTCTTTAGGGACAACATTTAAGTCCCCACAATGTAAATCATTACATTTTAGGGTGTATAATTAGTTTAAGGTTATGTTAAAGGTCAGGATTAGCAAAACAGTTAGGAGGAGGGCAAGTCTCCAGGAAATGAAAGTAAAGACAATGTAATGTCCTCTAAACTGAGGGAAACATGAATGTGTGTGTATGGCATCACAAGGACAGAAATAAATTACAGTTAAACCTTTTTTCTATAAAAATATATTCCCTTCTAAATAGACAAGTCTCATTTAACTTTTTTCTCAACAAATATAAACAAAATATTGAATTTATTTTACATTTAATGTGATAAGCATTTAGGGAATACATTTAACTATAATTCAAGCCATCTATCCAAATAAGTAATTTGAGAGGATGTTAAGATTCTCCAAGCTGAAGGAAGTACATTTGAGTTTTTCCTCTTTATGAACTATAGTTGTCACTCTTATTTATTGCACGCGTCCTTTGTCCCCCAAACATATGTGAAGAAGGAATAGTCTTTGAATAATTATAACATTAGAGCTGGTGCACAATATGACAGGCAGCACAGCTGGTAGGCAGTGGGATGAAACACCAAGGTTTGTTCATGAATTATTACTTTTTAACATACTCAGGAATAATGATCAATACACTTTCATAGGATGAAGCTGGATTAGGGGGACAATGGATGAGGTCCTCCTGCTTCTGTTCAGCAAACCATTGTCCTTCAGATATGAGTGTGTGTGTGTGCAAGAATGTGTGTATGTATAGTGCATGGCATACACATGACAACTCTAACATTGTGAATATGCATGCAAAGCAGACACAGTGCAGGTGTGTGTGCATGTGTGCACGTGTGTGTGCAGGGTTCACAGGCCCGGGCTTTGACATTCACGCTACACCACCTACGCACTGGGGTCCCATCTCGGGGTCATTTACATATCTTTGAAAGACAGATTGGAAAGAAAGAGAAAGGAGGGGTATGGCGGAGGTGGTGGAGGGAGGGTGAAGAAGAAGAAAAGAAAGAAGGGGAAAGAAGAGATAGATGGAGGAGAGGAAGAGGGTGATGGAGAGAGTGTGGAAGAGAGAAAAAGAGAGAAGATTACATTCCCCCCATCTAGAAAATGAGGGGAAAAGGCAGGGTGTGTAGGGGCCTACTGGGAGGATCCTTATTCATATTTGTGTGTGAATTGTTTATCACGGTGACAGAAGCGTGCCAGGGCTGAGATAAAGGCAGCGCTCCATCACGGGGCTGTGACAGCGGGAGGACACGGCGCGCACTCACCGCAGCAGCCCCAGAAATATTATTAATAGATGCTGACTTGATTTGCCACGATTGCAGCGTCTTGGCACCGCTTGATTGTGGCCTGTGAAGTTCCGTCCAAAGGGGAAGCTATTTTTCATCAAGTGACAGAAGTCTTCGCGATTTCTATCCCCCCCCCCCCCCCTTCACTTCCCTCCTTCCTTTCCCCCCACTCCCCACCACCTCCGTCCTTCCCTTCAGTTGAGCAGTTGCATCTCTTTTCCAAGGAGCTGATATGCAAGGCTGCTTATTATGAGAGCGGTGTCAGATTTAGAGAGTAAAAGCCAGGCAGGGAGTGGGAAAAATAGTCGCTGCTTTGATGGGATGGCCTTTTAGATGGCCTGTAGATGATATCCGGTGTGTGTGTGTGTGTGTGTGTGTGTGTGTGTGTGTGTGTGTGTGTGTGTGTGTGTGTGTGTGTGTGTGTGTGTTGTGTCAAGCAGAATGCGTGTCAAGCATGCATAAACTTCAGTAGTTTCAAGCAATATCACAGCCTTAAGAATATTGGAAATGTGTTATCACATGTGCACATACATAAATTCATAAGTTCACACGGATGCTGTAAACACAGGTTTTTCTTTTTTATATATACACACGTCCACAGCTGGGATGATGCACACATTAGAGGCTCCTTCCTCTAAGCGAGGTTCAGATGCAGGCAGAGTAATTTACAGTACAGAACAGGAATCCTTTTTTTTCCATATTGACAACATGTGATGTTCATCTTTGAACACGGCCACCCTCATTCGATACAATAGCATGTTGTGGGAGGCTCGCTTTCACTTCTCCTCTCCATTTTAAACCACACACTGGGTGTATGCTTGTGCAGCCATGAGAGGGCATTGCAGTCCCAGATGTGTGAAGAAAGAGTGAATAAACTTGGTTTTCACTGTCAAAGTTGAGTTTGTGCACACATTGTCTTTGACAAATGGGTTTGCGACTCCGATTTGAATTTCAATCCCGGGCCACCAACAAGTTTCACAGACCTCCTTCCCCCCTAAGTGTCAAGCAGCACGGGAAAGATCAGGGAGGATATTTGACAATGAAATAGAGACTGAAACCTTTGTATTGAACAATGTAATCTTAAAACCGCAGACAAGCCTCGCTGGGGGGGAGGGAGTTGAAAGCTGGCAGAGAGATCACAACATCTGTAGACCGCCATCATAACGGCAGGGCCGCCTCACCTTTTCTGACCTTGTTTGCTTTTCACACTTATCAAAAGGACCATGAGATCAGAACGCGGCGGAGTTTCTCAGGTCTCTCTCTGTCGCCGCAAACACACACACCTGTGCCTGGCAACCGCAGGCTCTGTCCTCATTGGCGTGGAGACGGGAAGGAGCTGCGGTCACACATACACAAACATACATTGCAGCGGAGTGCTGTACTGGTGGGGCCTTAACCTCATACAGGATGTGCGCTTGTCTCTGTACAGCCCTTATCTCGGTGCGCTACATTGCTACTGCAGCCAGAGGCCACAGTGTGGGTGAGACACCTGCTAGGGAGAGGGAGGGAGGGAGGGAGGGAAGGAGGCAGCAGGAGAGTTGACAAAACTAACGGAGAGATGAGAGGGAGATAACTCCTCACCTTTGAGCTGCCAAGTCTCTTTTCGTCTCCGTTTTTTCTCACACATTGAGTTAATGCAATTCAAATAAGATACAATTTATTTTGGGTGACAGTTCCAGGCCATGGTCAGATCTGGTATTAACCAAGCCCTGAGGAAGTGAGCAATGCGCCACATTTTCCTAGTGGCCAAACGGTGTTAGTACAACTTCCATGTCAGTCACTTCATTTGGGCCTAAAAATACTTTTCCTATTGACTTACAATGGTAAGGAGATGTTCGTAAATTATCAGATACATTTTGTCTCACATAAATCAACCTTGAAGGTAAAACACATGAATAGTTCTCATTTAAATCAGAAGGGTTAGGGGTTAAAATACACCAAAAGAGTTATTTTTGACTGAGCTGAGAAGGGATGTGACATGGTTCTGAATGAGCCGATAGGAGGCGCGTCTTAAGAAAAACAAAATAGTGTTTGGGCCAAGATAATGCCAGTTTGGCCTCATGTTCCACTGAGCAACTTTCAAAGGAAAGCCTCCAATGCTGTATTCAGTTCTCTTTATATATCGAGGGCATTAACATGGGTCCTGGAGGGTTTGATCATAAAGGAATGCACCCACGCTTAACCACATTAAGAGATGGCCGCTTATTCTCTCAATATTCAGTTTCAAAATTCAAGACTCATTATTTTATCATTGTGATTAGGAGCTGCCTACTTGCCTATTTTCCAATATTACAACTTTTGGCACAAAGAGAAGAGCAGGTTAACCCAATGCAGGGGACTGCAGGCAACAGAAACTTTACAGAAGAAATGTTTTCTAGTTTTGGTGAAGGCAAGGCAAAACAGAACTTTGTGCTACAGCTCGCAACGTAACAAGGCTCCAAAGGGAATGAACAGAACATCAGGGCTTCAATACAAACTGATCAGTAAGGGGATGACGTGCAGGTGGACAGGAGGTCAGGTGGCTGCAGGGCTAATTGGGGACAGTTGAAATGAATTAGGACCAGGGCAGACAATCAAAACAGGCGGAAAAATGGAATAAGGCCATTGGCTGGGAATATGAGTTTGATACAGAGGAGGAGTGTAGATGGGCAAAGCTGCACAGGAACAAAAACAGAAGACACTGACAAGAAGTAAAACCAGATGACACAAGGTGGGAATATTTTCTAAATAAAACAGCGAACAGATAAACCAAAAAGTCAGGACCATGACACTAAAAGTATTTTGAAAGTATTTCATAGAAATCATGGATAGTGGATCTTGTGTCATGGATGTTATTATCGTACTCTAGCTTTCAAATGTCCAGATCCCCTGAACCTTGTACGACCTTGTCTGCGTGTGGTAGGGGTAAAATAAAAAATGAGGGAGCTAATTAATGTACTTACCAAGGTAGCATGCCCACTGGCACGCACAGGCCTCATGTATGTGAATGGTCATGTCCTATGAGTTTTCAGACATGTCAATATGGACAAAGATTGGTATAAGTGTACATGTAACAAAGGACTGGTTGCCACCCATGTTACCCTAAGCCATGATTTATCAAGCTGCAGATTCATGCACACACAGAAACATTCCCCCTATATATTCCACACATGCATTATCTGGAAAACTGCAGTTTTTCTCTCGACAAATAGTCAATGTTCGGTATTACCTGATAAATTAAGTCCAACAATATTCAAATACAGCAGTGGCGGCGGCAGCAGGTCATCTTTATTCAGCATTATGCTTTCTGTACTGAAAATTGTTTATTCAATCTGCATCCATACCGGACAGTCTACTTTAGAGTGCTCTGTCTTTCGAGCAATCTATTTCTGATATTGCTCTATTTTCCAGAGACTGTGATATTTTCACATTGGCCTCGTAGTATTACACCACCCTTAATGGAATCACGGTGCCTCCACTCTTTCACCCTCCCCAACCTCCCCCCTGGTGATTTGAATAAGCGCATTCAATTAAATCAAACCTGGAATACTGTAGCTTTTAATTGAAAGGGAATTATCCTCTATATGATTTCAGAACTGATCTCTGGGGAGGTAGTGGTGCTTTTCAACAACTCACCAATTAGACACTTGTCTCTTAAATGGAAACTACCTCCAAAGGAAATGCCCCGCATTAGGGCTTAATGATTTGGGCACTTACCAATTACGGCGGCGATGAATTTATTTTCTCGTTAAAACAAGACATCATTTTATGGATTCATAAAAGCTTCTCTATACTGTTTAAGCAAGGGAGGGACACCAATGAAAAACGCACCGTATGTCATATGTAACTTATTAAATAGAATATATGAATAGAAGGGGTTGAAATTTGAGTTATGCCCAACAGCTGTAAAATCACAACAAAACTGAGTGAGGTTTGGTGCTTTAAGAAACATTTGGAAAAAAAACACTTCTCTTATGTATTTCTATGATTCAATATGTACAATAGGCAGGGGCGCCGTCAGGGATTTTGGGCCCCATGAAAATGTACTGTATCACATTGGGCCCCACCACCAGGCCCAGGCCACGCCAACCAAGCACAATTGCTGTAACCACACCTCCTGAACCCAACCGACTCATGTATGCTTTAAATAACTCTACCTGCACAGGCTTGCATCTATCTTGTAGTCCAATACTAACCGCACAATATTTACTGACACTGAGCTGTGAAAATATAACACTGTGCAGACGTGCAACATTCTGCTGCAGTAGAATTCACTATTTGATATAAGACTAACATTCCTGACAATAGATCTCAATAGTCATCTTTTATGGTGTAAATGCCTTTTTAATAATAACATTTTTGAATGGAACATTCTCAACACGAATGCATAAATCCAAATAAATATAACTTAAATATATGGAAAAATACTGTGTTTGAAATGTGTAATTGAAATTAGATGTTAGCTTTTTGTTTTGATACATATATATATATATATATTTTGTATTCCAGTCTCCCTTCAGATATGTTAAGTGGCATTCAACACAATGCTGCTCACCTCCTTCAGTTGGGAGAAAAGCTGGTTCAGGCTCAGCATTATGGGGGGGACAGGGCTGCTGAGCCTAAAGATGGATCTGTTGGACCTGGCACCAGGGGGAGGGACAACTGATTTAGTATGAATAGCTGCTAAAAATCTACCTGCATTTGTTAAATGTCAGCTAAAAGAGCAGTGAAATGAAAAACCTCTGAATTTTCTGTGAAGATATTAACAGTACTTAATGTCAGTTTAGTAATGAAAAACATTACAATTATTATTTACAATGGACTACGCTTAGCTAACAGACTAATTTCCACCACTCATGGACACCCACCTTTTCTTTTGAAAAACTGGGTGACATACTGTCGCCCTTTAGTCCCTCTCTCTTGTCTTTCTCTCCTTTCTTTTCTTTTTTGAAAGCCTGACTTTGTTAGTCGTTGACACATGGTGCACACGTAAGTACTAGCATCCCTCCTCACATGCTCTCACTCTCTGTGCCGCACTGTGTTTGGAGGCAAGACAAAACCATTACATGTAAATAGAAGGGGGTGTACAGAGGCTTTGGATAATTAACTTTTGGAAGAAAATAAGTTAAATGAATCGTAAGTTTAGTGAGTACATTATCAATATAACGTTCTATTAATGTTAATTATTAATGAATGATGAAAGGTTACGTAAACATTTTTTTCTTAATGTTCTAAAATTGTTTGGGCCCCCGTCAGTCACGGGCCCTTAGAATCGTCCTAACTTTTCACCCCCTGACAATAGGGATCACAAATTGGTAGGCCTATGAGGTTTTTATTTCACAATAAGTCTTATATGACTGTGATCAGAATGATCTCCCTTCAGTGCAGCCATAATATTGACAAAAGAGGGCAGCAGGCTGCTACCGACTGGCCCTCCTCTGTTCCCGACACTCGGCCAGAGACAATCTGGGCCTGGTTTAGCTCACTGAAGAGGGCCTGCTGTGTGTTCGCCTGCCTCCTTTTGGCTGCCTGTCTGTGTGAGTGACTGCAAGATCGGTTTATTTTAGTTCATCATCTCCCTCATCAATCTTTTACATGGGACTGGGTCAGCAAAGATGACAAAAGTGAATCGCTTATGTGGTCTAAAGTTTCTGGCAGCGACTCGGTGTGAGTAAACACAAAATACTCGCTCTTCCCCTTTCTTCTTCCAAGCTCACCCCCTCCCTCCTTCCCCTGTCACACGCTCCCACTTTCTCCCCCCCCCCCCCCCATCACACCCCATTTTCCAGAGATATATGAAGGCAATGTGTGGATCTGGTTGGCTTTGTGAACTAGGTGCCAGACCACATCTGAGAAGCTGTGCTGAGGGAGCAGATTGCATGGTGACGTCTTTCTCTCCTCTCCCTGTTCCCCTCGTCTTCTTCTTTTCGCTCTTCTTCTTTCCCTCTCTCGTGAGGCATTGGAGGTGACCGTTGACCGACATGTTTCTCCTGTCTTCCATGCATCTGATTTCTTCTTCCTTGCAGCCACATGTCCACTCCAGATTAATTCCCATTCATGTATTCTGCTACTGTGCTGCAGCCCTGTGAGGGTGGGGCAGATTATGGGCTGCAGAGTTGACGATGGCCCACCGACGGTTCGAATCAGAAATCAAATGCATAAAGGGAGAAAAAAAACACAAATGGATAGATGAGCATGGAAAGAGAGGAGTCTCCACTTGGCCTTTTGAATTCAAACACATGTCCAATGTTGTAAAGACTTGTCAAAGTGGAAAGAAAAGAGCAGGGAGCGAGGGAATGAAATGCCGGGACGCACTGCTTAGCGAGTGTTTTTCGTGAAGCCTGAGACATCTCACTGGGCCGTATGGAATTACTGAAAATGAAAACCATGTTGAGGACCTCCAGTAGAAAATTTGCAGTAATAGCACAAACTCCTCAATTCTCCCATACACTTACTGCTCAAATCCTCAAATGTAATTTAATAAGAAAGGTAGGATTAACCTCTTTTGACCTTTCTGAATAGTAACATTGATTTTAGATCCACAGTCCCTCATAGAATTGCCAGAGTTTTTCTTAAAATTGTATTATTTAGTAGCCATTCATTTCTTTTAAATCAAAACAGGCCCAGTTGTAGCAATTTTCTCAATGTATCCTTTGTGATTGGCGAATAAATTCATACATTTCATCCATAAAATGTTAGAATATAGTAAAAAGAATTGCACATAACTATTTCCCTAAAGTGAACATATGTCAAATGTATTATTTTGCCAATTCAGTTTAATATCATAAAAGTCAGAAGACATTGCGAATATTCACATTTGGAGCTCTCAAGCCAAAATAAATGTTTTCGTAAACGTACTCGCTTATGAATTGTCTGTGGATGATCAAAAACACTCCTAAATACTGTATAAAGAAATCGTATGACTTCTTTCATGATTGAGACACTCAATCTGTCACAATGAAATTAAAAACGTTTTGCCTTATAAAACCATTCTCCATATTTAACTGACTCTTCTTTGATTGAATATTTATCCATTTTAATGTTTTATACCAAGCTTTTCTTTCTTTTTTTGCAATAACATTTTGATTCCGTCAGTGCTGGAGGGCAGATTGAACATATCAGGACACTCTGTATCCTTATGCAAATCATCGGCCCCTGCATACATAATACCGAACATAAAGTATTCTTACATAAGCATACATACATAATACAATGTCTGTTCATGTACATTATAGCACTCATTAACTGCCTGGAGAGAGCTCTTCTCTGGTCTTTAAAGCCTCTTCTTCCCTTGTCATTTTTCCTTTGCTATCCCCTCCCTCCCTCCCTCCCTCCCTCCCTCCCCCCCCTCCCCTTTCTGGGTGGCACATGTAAAAGAAAGAGCAGAACTAAAATACGCATCCACCCAGTTTGTTAAAAACAGTAAACATTGCGTGTGCCACAGATACTGCATCATTGTATCAACTTTCTAAAGGGTCACACTCCAACATGATACACTTTTGGAGCACTTCCCCTTCATTTCCATAGGTTTACACGGTGTCCTCATGGCTCCAACAATTATAAAAAGTAACGATTTCCAAAAAAATTAGAATCTGACATGTGAACTTTAAAACAGTCCCAAAAAGGAGATGGAAATCTCCCTGCGTGACACTACAGAAAACGAATCTGGAGAAATGTTGTGCCTCTTGTTACTTAAAGGTTAAGAACAAACAACTGGAAAGAAAAAACTTTTAGCCAAAACACGACTCTCCAGGAGCATGTGACTCACCAAACAAACTTTTTAGCCACAGACGCGATCAGCTCCCTTTCCAATTCGGCCTTCGTCGCCCTTCCCTCTCCCCAACGCACACATACAGCACACACCGAAGACGGGTGCGGGGTCGGGCCGGAGCACATGAGAGAGACGCTTTGAAAAATAAGCCCTCATTTGGGCAGAGTGGATTCAGATGGCTTGGCTGCAGCTCAAAGGCGAGCAGCTCTCTGGGTCAGCTTATTATTTCAATGGATGCAAGGCGCTGATGTTCTCAAGTATGGTGCACTTCAATCAAGAGACCGGCAGCTCAGCACATGGGTCAAGGCTATAGTCTCAACTATCGTGGGTCTAAAAAAAACCAGGACCCTCATACTCAACACTGCCATCCCCAAGTCTCCAGCAAGAGACCAACTGAAAAATAAAAATACCGTAAATTGAACTCGGCTGCGGCAAGGGAATCCCAGACCTGACTGAGAAAAAAAGAATGAAAAATCGTTCAAAGATGCCAAGTTTTTCTGGAGTGAAGGAGAGAAAAGACAGATGTTTAATTTCCTTCAGTGTGCGAGCAGCGGGGCAGAGAGGTGTGGATTTGTGGGAGCGGGGGGGAGAAGACTTCTCATGTTTGCATTCTGTCAAAGTGTTTGTGTTTGTGCTGAAAACTATTTTCGAGTCTTATTTCTCTCAAACATGGGAGAGCGTATTTAACATAAGCAGACTCCAAACAAAAACAAACAATTAAACTCATGAGTCACAAAAAAGTATGGAAGTAATCTTTGTTGTTTTGTCTTTATCTGGCTCTCTGGCCGCTCTCAAGTGATTCCCTGTTTGTGCGTTTACTTGCGTAAACACACCTTTGTTTGTTTCGGCTGATCATTACCATAAAGGATTGCTTTTCCACTTTTAATGTTATGGTGGAGGATTTCATAAACACTGGCTGTAATTCAATCACACTTCAATTGACCACACAGAACACTTCGCTAACACACACACAGGAATATGAATGCGCAGCCACATGCACAAACAAAAGCAAACAGCTCAGACTAATAAACACTTAACACAACAGAGTGAAACACAATCACAGCTGAATGAGAGCCATCATGTGTGCTTGACCGAGCCTGTGCCTCTCTGACTGGTCAAAGGCAGCCTTGCGAGAAGGTTAACTGGACTATATTTGTTGTGATTCCACCATGGGCATCTGTTCTATTGCTTACATTAGCAGTTATCGACTGCACCAATATTAGTCATGGCCCCGGAGTTGTGTAATTCAGACTTACCAAAGCGTACCATCAACCACCATGGTCTGTTTCCCCCTCTAGCCGGGCCCTGATAGGGTAATGTGGGGTGTAATGATGGCCAATTAGAAGGGATCACAAAGCAGGACATGCAAACAGAGCCCAACAGAGCAGACCCGGCAGAGCTGCAGACAACTTTCCTGGTGCTTATCTGTTATCAGTATTGGTTTTTCCAGAACAAGTTTTGAGGCCAAGTCATCTAAAATGAGTGTTCTTGAAAAAACACGACTGTACTTAAGCCCCTTTCACACATCCACATTTTCCCTGACCCTGCAATACATTCTCACTCCCAACTCGTACTAACTATAGTGACGTTATGTCAGGATCCCTTGGCGTCACTATCAAACGCAGTGGGGGACCTTTAGCGTAGATTTTCAACTATCAGGGAGTCCCATTGACTTGCATTGACCTGAACGTTGTTAATAGACGAGTTGGGATCGCGGAGAAATGCTCTCCGCAGATCCATTCTCACAGCGTTTATCAACCTTTTTCTTACTCAATATCAAGCCACACTTATTGTTTTTACTTCTTTATTTTAATTGTATAATGTCGGACTTTTGTTGCCGTCAGTTAGGGGGAGAGCAGGGGCTCAGAATACTGAAATCTGTATTGTTTCATCGTTTTTTCCTTCTAATTTTGTATTCTTTTCTAAACCAGACACTGTTATTTACTCAACAATAAGACACAAATATCCTAGTGTTTATTTATTTGTTTGATTGTATAATGTCGGACTTTTAGAGTCCGTCAGGACCGAGGGTCGGAGCAGCTCATAGTAGTTGCTTTAGAGAATTTTACACCCGGAAGTAAGTATTCTCTTCACTTTGCTTGACAAACCCCGTGATTAGTCCTCAAGCTCTGTGATTGGATGTTGGAGTGGCAGTGCGCCAAGGTTACGCCGAGCGTCAAACAGCACTTTGAAATGGAATGAAACCCAGCCACGGCACACTATCAAAAACAGCATTCGAACGAGCCCACAGTAACCACTGATCATCTTAAGATTAGATATACTTTATTGATCCCAAGTTGGACATTTTTCCGTTACAGCAGCATGTGTAACAGTTGTAAATATGCAGTGGTGTTTATTTGTAAATCATTTAGTATAATCACACAAATGCTGTGTTTTATATTTAATAATTCTGTGTTCTTCATTTATTGAATGTTCAATACCTGACAAGGTCGGAGATGAAAAAGGTCAGAGATGAAAAACTTGGGTCGCAGGTTCCTCAACAGTGCATTACAAGACATCTATCAATATGTGTATACCTCCACCATTAAACTGTCATATTCTGCACATTTCTTATACTATCTACATACATCTTATAAGAGTATAATTAATATGTATATCAGTTAAAATAAGTGCTTCAACATAGTTAACATTGCAGGAAAGTTGATTGTCAAGTCCCAAAACTAATTATGCAATATATTAAACGTTAAGTACTTTGTCAGGCTTAATATTTATCTGTTGAGACCCCTTATTTAAAAGAAGACCTTAACCTAAAGTATTCTTTAATGTTTAAATAAAGCCTAATTAGTTTGTCTGTTTTGCACATCCTCCTATTAATATCTTTGGACATCTGGCACTAAACTGTTTTATTGTAGAGATCACTACAGTATCTTCTTGATATTTTCTATTCTATATTTCTATCATTGACCTTCTACTTTCCCCCTATTTTGTATGTACTCTTAATATTTGTATGTTTTCATCAAATATAACATATTCAACAAAAAAATGCGATAATGTGCTTTAACCAGTAGGTGGTGCGGGTTAAAAAGCTGTCAAGTTTACAGTTAACACAATAAAATATACTGCTGTTTCCAGTTTAGTTTATGATGGATGTATTTTGTTATCCACACATATATTGTTTTGATATTTGTAACACCAAACCGACAGAAAAGATGGTCTTAACATGACCCAGTGGTCTAGTTAATACAAAATATATTATCAAACATAATATTAAAATGAACTCTTATTTTGAAAATACAGCTTCCTGTGTTCGAATGAGCTGCAGCCTCCGACCCTCGGTCCTGACGAACTCCAAAAGTCCGACATTATACAATCAAACAAATAAATAAACACAAGGATAATTGTGTCTTATTATTGAGTAAATAACAGTGTGTGGTTTAGAAAAGAATACACAATTAGAAGGAAAAAACGATGAAACAATACAGATTTCAGTATTCTGAGCCCCTGCTCTCCCCCTAACTGACGGCAACAAAAGTCCGACATTATACAATTAAAATAAGAAAGTAAAAACAATAAGTGTGGCTTGATATTGAGTAAGAAAAATTTGATAAACGCTGTGAAAATGGGTCTGCGGAGAGCATTTCTCCGCGATCCCAACTCGTCTATTACCAACGTTCAGGGAGCTCTATGCAAGTCAATGGGACTCCCTGATAGTTGAAAATCTACGCTAAAGGCCCCCCACTGCGTTTGATAGTGACGCCAAGGGATCCTGACATAACGTCACTATAGTACGCTTTGGGAGTGAGAATGTGTTGGACCCTGACCCTAACCCTAACCCTAACCCTAACCAACGCCATAGTTCTAACTTGTGTGATGTCCCATTGCACCTCATGGTTTACAGGATTCACAGCAATAGAGTGGGCTTGTTCATGACCTGTCTTTGCTTCTGGCGCAGTGCTAGATAATGAAACAACATAATGACCTGGGTATACATGTTTGTGTACGTGGGCAATTGTGTGTCCTTGTTCTTACCTTTCATTGTTTGGGTGTCCACTTACACACACACACGCACTCACACACACATTACGCCTAGAATAGAACTCGGAAAGCGCAGACATTCACAAAGGCCAATGACGCATTCACATGATCCTCTCATGATCCCATCTCCCTAGTTGTAAGGTCCGACTTTGGTAGGTTCATGAGTGAAGATTTGGAAACAACATTTAAAAACATTTCAGGATATTTTATTGCTCAAAATATTTCCAGTATTTGTGTGACGATAAGCAGAGTAAAAGGTAAGCCATGGTGTGTTTTCCAACATTTTTGCCGTATTTCCGAGACATTGTTACTACTGGAGGAGGGTGTTCCCCGTTCTCTTTCCGGAGCACATTTTCTGATATTTCCGATGCCACATGAATGCAGCACAAATGCCCTCGGTGTATGTGTAATGAAAGTAAAACATAGTTTGTGTATCTGCCTCTTTATTCAGAGCTGCTTCAACAATGGAATGGGTTCCTGCTTGGCCTTTACGACACGTTTCCACCAAGTTTCATACAAAATGGGGCCAGTAACTTTTCAGTAATCCTGAACAGACAAACAAATAAAAAAAAGACAAACAAACAAGTATACAAAAGAAGTACAGAAGGGGTAACTCCTCCCTTCACGACACACTTGTACATTAGCTGAGGCAACACAATTTGGAAATGACCATTCAACGTTGTTCTTACACTGCGTAAGGAAATATTTCACCAAATACCTATATTATTTTAGTTTGCCAGTAATTCCACATATGGACGTTACCTATGGTTGCTCAAACTCAATCACTGCTTATGACTAAACTCTATAAAAAAAACTCCAATAAGATTATAAAGGGTTTTTCAATTTTAGAGGTTAAAAGTACTGTCAACACCAATCAGAAATACAGAGCACATACAAATCCATTTTGTATTACAGCCAGGGACTTCGAGACTCTGAACAGTAGGACTACAACACTTTCTGTAGTGGACTTCTGAAAGTATGTAGGCGATAACACAATAATAAGTATGTATTTAAAGCTGTTAAAGAAGGCCCAAAGCATTCAAGGATAAAACTGTTCCCTACAAACCGAAGTCTTGCAGTACTTAATCTAATGATCTCCTGATGACACTTCAGTCTGTGTATGCAAACATGAGCAAGTCTCTCCCAAAACTGCAAACCACACATGCCAGAATGTTAATTTGTGATGTTTATGACAGAAATGATCTGGAGCAGCTACAATTGCAATGGATATATGACAAATGGCAATACTATCACTCATAAGTACATTTCAAATCTGCGATGTGTTAACAGAAAATAACCCTGAGAACTTTTCTACCCAGTGTCGACACTTGAAGAATACTCAAGTGGCGTCATGAGTGCCTCTTGCTTTATTCGTAGCTACGGGATTAACTCATTCATGTGCACAATTCATTTAGTGAACCCATCACTGCAAAGGAAAAACACATGCATTTCGTTTCAGGGTGGATTCTGGCTGTTAATACTCAAAGCCTGAATCGCATTTGTTGTAACAGAAGATGGAAGAGATACAGAAATGCTTCAGATGTTTTACAGCCCGTTTAACCAGCAGTAAAAATGGCCTCACTTCATATACAGTAGTATATGTATGCTGGGTAACATGTGGGCAACTTGATACAATATGGAAAAAATATAAAGTACGACCACAGATGGCGTGTGGGGTGTTACTCATTACGCGGGATAACATTTGGATAGCATGTGAGTTCACCTCTAAATGAATCTGTCACACTGGGCACGGGGAGTCTGTACCGCGACTGAGAAGCCTGCAGAACAAGTTGTACTGCAAGGATGAGTTTCAGATGGTAATTTATAATTTAGTTGGACCTCTGCGTTCCTGGGTGTTTTCATAGTGTAATTACATTAATAAACCTGTTATTAGATATTATGTTCATTAGTCAGTGCTCGGAGATTGCACCAGAATTCTGCAGGTCTGTAACAACTTTTTAACTCTGATTTAAGTTGTATCTGTTTCTTTTTATCTCTGCTCTATGTGGATGGATTGACTGGACAAAAACAGGGGCCCCTATATCACACACACAAAGTGCCAAAAAAGTCATGAAAACCAACAACTAGATTTTGACACACATTTCTAATTCAGCATAGACCAACTTAAGGCCCCAATGATTTCAACTAACGCTGTTATTCAGTAGTGCATACTCTTGAAATTCCATTAAAATAAAACAAAACATTTAATGCACCATAAGGCTAGAGCTTTTGGGGTCCCAAGACATGTTTGGCACTTGTATTCACACAAATTACCAAGTTGGTTCCAGTTTTGAATTTGTGGCATTGATGATAACTGTGATAGTTCACAAATGAAATGTCGATATCATGTAAAAAAAGCCTCTTAAGCCTTTTCGTTTTGTTGCCGTTTTCACTTTTTCTTCTTCTCCTTACACCCTACACACAAAAAGTATACTTTGCCGAAAAAAGAGACCAAACGCATAAACAAACACTGTTTAAGATATTTGACTGATAGCATGGCATTCATTTAATTAAAAATGTTCTATAAATACTGCGATAATAGTGTTAACGCAAATTAGTTGAGCAGCAGCCCTAATTCAAAATGTCAAAAACTGACTGTCAAATCTGGCTCCAAAGTCGATCATAGTGAAGCAACAGTAACTTAAAAAGGTGTTAATTGAAACACATTGCATGGATTTCAATGGTAATTCCGCTCCTGTCTGTATTTGTCTTTTCTTACTGTAAGCTTAATTATTTGTTGTGTGGGAATGGAAAGCTTGAAGTGCAGTGTAGCAACAGTAACCAGAGGAAGGGGTGGCTTAGCGTAGGGTCAATTACAATTTACAATGACAATGCCTTAACTATTAACTAGAAAACATAACCTGTTGGTTTTGTTGGTTTGTTGGTTAGTGTGCAGCAGGATAGCAGAAAAACAACTTTTTCAAGTAACTTTGTAGAAGGGGCCAAGGAAGAACCCATTAAACCATGGAGCCTATCAGAATACTGGGGTGGATACATGCATGACTTTTTTTACTTATGGAAACAGCCTTGGCGGCGGTCTGAGATCTCCTAGTGCCCTTTTAGTAAAAAAAAAGTGTTTCATAGCTAAGGTGGAACATGTCTGGCACTGTCGCTTCTACAAGAAAGACGCAGACTTCCCCTTTTGCTGCAACACATGTTGCTGCAGGCTTTGCAGTTTCCCTCCTGTTTACACTGAATGTGCACAACAGCTGACAAACTGACTTTCCCTGCTTCACAGTTTATCGAAGCTTCATCAGCAAATGCACGTGCACACATAAATTACGCTCAGCTATGCACGTGCACATGCAAACAAGCACATTTTTTGCTGATACCTTTGAGATGCCTCCAGCGAGTCCCGGGACGATTGACACCCTCTGGTTTTCAACTTCTGTGACCCTTGGAGCCGCCTGTGAAGTAGGCACTGAACAGCAGAGCCAGACCCTCGGAAATATCTGCGGTCAGCTGCATGGGGAGGAGGGAGCGAAGGAAAGAAACTTGCTTTTAATAAACAAGATAATGGGTGCCATACGCCCCTTCTCACACCACCACTGCCTGCAATCTCTCTCTTACTCTCTTTCTCTCTCTACGCCTCACCCACTCTATCTTACTTTTTCTATAAAAAATGACATTCATTGTTTAAGAATGGAGTGAAATGCTGAGAGTGTGGGAGAAAGAAAACAAGGTTGGGGTGGGGGGAGAGGGGGGGATCTTCAAACCAACAATTAACTGGCGTCAGGATGTTTACGGGCAGAGTTAGTTTAAGCGACCGGCCCTCAGTAAGATCAGCTGTGGCCTTAAACGCTCAATCTCTTTAATGCTGAAACAACACAGAGAAGGGAACAAAAAAACTCTGTTCATAGTTCATTTCAATCCCTCAGAGGTCTTACAATGGAAAAAAGTATTTTCAAACTCAACTCAAAAGACCTTTTAATCCAATCTAAAAGTAATTCTTACAGTGTGAGAAGTCAACAGGTCATCGAAAGCGCTTTTTTCCCTTAGATTTGATCCGTCAAATCAAATGCCTGACAATACCCTCCCCTATCTGCCTCAATCTGGTTCCAAGAAGTTTGACGGTGTCAGAGTGGGTTCCAAGAATCACAGAGAGGTGAGGATGGGGATGGGTTGAGGGGCTGACACACAAAAATTCGCAGCGATGAGATTTTAACTGGAAAAAGCCCAACATACGAGCAGGGAAAGTTGTGACGCTGTGTGTGTGTGTTTCTCTCGATTTAGGGCCAACCTCTGTACCCGTCAGCCAGAGAGATGGCAGAGAGAGACGGTTAATATGCAAGAGACTGAGCAGTGGTTTTAAAAGGAGGGCTGGCACTTGCAATATGTGTGTGTGAGATATGTTTAAGATAATATGGATCAAGTGACGTGCAACCAATCCTTCTCGAGCACTGCCCTGTTTTTGTGACATATTTCACAATTTTGCAGCACATTGGGACACGATTGCAAGCGTGTTGTGCAGTTTCTTTTTACACTTTTAGATAATTTATTTCAGATTTGTTTAGACAATCTCCGAGGTCTAAGGAGCAGAGTCAGATAAGACAAAAATAATTTTTAGTTGATTTAGTTAACCTAATGTCTCCTTTATTCATTTATTTCTGTTTTCCTCTCCCAATTAACAAATTAGACTACAGATTTTATAAACATCATTCAGACAAATTCCCGCTGACATGTCACGATCCCGTGGTCTTCGTTGTCAAACTAACAAATTGCCTTTTATCTGTCTGACAAATCAGCTAAAGCACGCCTGTTTAGAACTTCAGGAACAACTATTTTTATGTGAACTGCAGGAGATCAGATTAACCGTTTTTGTCTTTTAAAGAGTTGAAGTCCTGAAGAAATGAAAAGAACTACAGAGACAGTGAGTAACCTTGTGTTTCGAGTAATACAAATTAAAAAAAAGAAACACCATGAATAGCGTGTATTCATTTTCTTCTTGTTCACTGTCTCCCTACCAGACAACACAAATCCTAATAAAGTCCAGACTTTTCTACTTATGGGACATCTTTCTACCTTTTTTAAGGTTTTATAATACAAAATTGAAGAGCTGCCTGGTGAGTGGAAAACGCAGAGGATCAGTGTTTGGATCCTTTCAGTGTCAGAGCCCATGATTCTGTATGAACACGTAATTTACATCCAAGGAGGCAACAAAGTGGTTTTCACCACAGAGTCATAGCTGTAAAACCGCTGCTAACTGGTTGATGTGGATCCCAGCGTCTTGTGAAATGTAGAGTCCCACAAGATCCATCGTGGCCATCGCCTGCTACACTGGGACTCTTATCTTATTAGCATGTCCTTTCTTTTTCTTTTTTATTCTTTCCCTTTGCTCCACTCTTTTCATTCTCATTGTCTTTCTTCCCATTTTTCGCTCCCCCCCCTACTGGGTCTGTCGAGCCCTCGGAGACCGCCGCCGTGGTGTTGCGGCAAGTATTTTTGGCTCAACACTGCTTACATGCAAAATGCAAATTATGGTGAAATCCGTTGTTCCACGATCTAATTTGCTGCTAAAACCGCATTTTATAGTGATATATTTTCTGTCACCCATGCTCGGATAGATTTTCACTGACACATTAGTTATAGTGCCTCGTATTCTTGGCAAGGGACCATCTGTTTTATTCAATTATATCACTTGACTTGAAATTGACATTTGGTAATGGATACAGTGCTGATATTAAAATGTACTCACCCTACCATATCTGCATTGCTGCCTTTTTTATGTGTCTTTTCTACTCAATTACATATCATCATAGGATGAGCACGTCCTCCCAGGTATATCGGCATTCATTTCAACAGAGACATATTGTTTTTCAGCCAGCATGGAGGCAGGGGATTCCCCCACTATTTATGCAGTATTAGTGCAGCCCCTTGGCCAGACACTTGGCCGGCCCTCTCCCGTCTGGCACGCCAAAAGAAGGGCTTGCCAGGACACGCTGGAGAGCCAGGCTCTCGCTGCTCCGCTCGCAGGAATGTGTCAGTCATCCTTGCCAGTCCATCGCTGCTGATAATTCAAAATGACAATATAATGAAAGTGGTGAGGTAGAGAGCAATGTGGTACTGTGATGTGCTACTCTCACCCACTCTGTCTATCAGTTGATTGGGCTCGGGGAGGAGTGAGATGCCAAGTAAAACGTACATAAAAGAAGGTTTGTGAATGGGGGATAAGTGTGAGCAGCCGTGCCAAATTGTTTGTGGATCTCAATGCTTTTGGACTTTCAGCATATTTGGCCTCGCTTTGCTCAGACTATCATGAGCTCCAGACAGAAAAGAGAAGCTGGTTCTTTTTTGGCCCATTATTACAAGAGGTTTTGTCTCGATTTTTTTCCAAGATGGTCGCCCAGAAAATGACATCAGAAACGGCAGAACCAAGGGATTAGTCTCCATCTGGGAAAGCAGCAAAGTTTCAACTTTTTCCTGATTAATAGATTTTCATTATATGAAATATTAATCAAGATGGATTGTTTAACACGGAGGTGGGTACAACAGGGGGGATTTGCATACTCAAACCTCTTTCAGCTCACCCATTATTTCATCTTCAGAAATCCACCTTGTGGCTTCTGTCAACCAGAGAATACCTCTGATGAAGGTGTCCTAGTCTGTCTCATTCTGGCTCCGTTGCCAGACAGATGTTGGCATTTGAGTCGCAAACCTTAAGGGACCGCCATGTTCCTCTGGGGTGAGGAGGAGAGCAAATTATATTGACAAACATGCATGAGATTCATCCTCCGTCAGACAACCTTTTCAGCGGAGGAAACTTTGAGTGAGTCAGACAGGACATGAATATTCGTTTTTTTATTAATGCCCCACTCCGGTGACACTTTCTGGTTTGACTGACAGATAAGTTGTAAAATATAAAAACGGAAGTTGTTTTTATACCAAAACACGAGATGTTCTAAAAAAACTAAAACAAAGCAACGTCTTTTCACTTAGCCAGGTGAGAGAAGAACAATCGCAACCCTTTAGCCCAGCATCGCATTTCAGCATCCCAGTGAGGGTGTTGAGTGTAATCTGTGGATAAGTATGCTGATACTCCTTGCTTTCGCTGATGCCTCCCCGAGGACGTTCTGGCTTGGCCGTCAACTCAGGATTAATTAGAACCTCCCGCGTCCCTGCAGACATATTAGAGAGCTCAGCGCCGGTCAAACACCAACCGCATTAGCAGCCTGTTAGCGCTACAGAGGCTTATACCTTGCACTTGAACACATCGCCAGGTATTGTAATTAATAACTCTCTACTCGCTCAAGCAACAACAGTTATTATTTACTACAGGAGACCAAAAGGTATTTTATTCCTGCTGGCATAAGAGAATACAGCGTTCTATTTTTTGTTTAATAATGATCAGGAAGTTAGTGGAAGTGTGCAGTTTTATGAGTAACTATCTGCAGCCAACATAGGGACATTTGTTCATATCAGAAGAACTGTACTAAAAGTGAAAGTACTAATATGTAACACAATTAATACATTTGGTTTAACTGACTAATCGTTCAGTCTAAAACTGTTTAGAAAATTAAAAAAAAATCATGAGCCTTAAGTGAAATATTGAAATTGCTTAGCTACTTAGCTACTGCTAATCATATACTGTAATACACATACTTAAGAAGCTGAAATGAAAGAAAGTTTAACAAATGTGTCAATAATGAGAGCAATTCATCTAATCAACTAAATGTTTCTGGGAAAAACAGAATACAATACATTGAAAAATTAATTATTGTCATGTAGTGAGAGGAGTGATTGTATTAGTGTGAAAGCATTTTTTTTAAATAAACTATAATGAATAATCCTTTAATAGAAAACTATAATTTTAGTGGTGCATTTTTGGACAAAAAAAACTACGTTCGAAGTTGCAATTGTGTCTGTGTTTTATAAACCAAACCAACAGGGATTACTGTATATTTATATTTAGCTTACACTGATATTCTCACTTTCCCTCCCCTTACTATGAACAATATCACCCATGTCTCTTTGGATGTAGTTCCCTTTATTGTCTCCAGGCTCAGTTGGCCCACCTGCCTTTTGAATAAACATGGGCTGGGGAGGATTTCCTTGGGGTTTGGTGAAATGTCACCGTAGAGAGGAAGAAGAAATAGACGCGGGCTTGATCTGCTGGATCACTCAGTCACACAGCGTCCACTGAAGGTTAGGAGGGAGGTAGATTTAGGTACAATGTATACACTAACACTCAGAGGATCATAGCATATCCCTTCTGTCCAACTAGGAGGCGAGGGAAGGACATGGAGCCCCAGGTTAGAGGACCTGACCAGCGCCTTTGAAGGAGTCCATAATAATACATAAGGGCATGGAGAGGAGATATAAGTAATCCCTGCAATATTAATGTCCAAAATGTCATAGAAAAGCCACAGTATCATTCAAACCGTGACAATCCTGGTTAGGGTTGTAAAGTGACATCCAGAGCCGGAGAAAGACTTGTCTTGTATAATGAATGAACTCAGGGTTCCTAACTTGAATCCTTCCGGACTTTGGTTTGTCTCCTAGTAAGTCTGGCCTGGACTGTCAAGAGACTTTCTGTCTAGACGTATCGGGAAAACAAACTGCCCTCCGTAGGGTCCAGTTCAAACAACAAGGCTATTATCTTGAAACTTACTCAAGGAGATTTGTTGTCGAGGCTGGAGTGATTATTTTCCTGATTGCTCCCAGCAGAGGAATACATGTTTATCCAACTCAAATAAAACACCAATTTGCCTTCCATTTTCCGATCACCCGCCCCCCCCCCCCACCCTATAAATTAAGCTTTGCTCGAATTCAAACAAGGGGAGTGTGTACAGTGATGAGCACACATTGCTACATCTCTTTTGAGAGTGTGTAAGCTCCTTATATCAAATGGTTTGTTTGTCCCCCAGTCACAAATCATTAAGTATTTTGCTCTAGTTTTGTAGCTCAGTGGGTTGTATGAAAATGAACGACAAGCCTCCATCCCTCCTGTGTACGGATTATGAGCCTGTGTTTGTGAGGGCCTGACTCTAATGGGCTAGTAATTACAGTTTGTTTATGAGTTTATCGATGCATACCACCACCATGCCTGCATGGGTTATGGGCAATAGCAGATAAGGATCACACATTTATTTCCCCCATCCTCTGAAGACCGAGTTAGCTCACATTGGGAACTCCCACTGTGATCATATTACAAGGCCCAATACTTTTGATCTATGCTGGTATGGGTCCAGGGCATGAATGTAACTTGACTTTGCAACCTTGAGATACACAAGCTATACCGTTTCTCACTTTGATGTAGCGGTGAACAAATTATAAACATAAATGTCTGATTATAGATAATAGCCTGGATTGTCCAATTTACACCTCTATCGTGTTCCCATAGCAATACTTCTGTTCACTTAACAAGGTCAGGAACTACACATACTGCAGATTGCTAACATCTTCTTTAGTCTCTGTTTACATCTTTCAGTGTTTCGGGCCAGGCCTCCTGGCAGGGCCGGATGGTGGGTCGTGCCCCGCGCCCTCTCGGGTCTCGGAGGGTATCTTCCGCGGTGTGTTGTCAGCAAGGCAACAGCAGCAGGCGGTCTCAGATCTTTCCCTCTTTCCCTCACTCCTGACGACCTGCGCAGCATATGCTCTGGGAACACTTGACGCAGAACCGCTCGCCTCCATTTGTGTTTGTACGGTCAAATTTAATCAAGATGGCATCTGTTGGTGTTTAATGTGAGTAATTGTCCTGTACAGTGTGTGTTTATGTGTGTGTGTGTGTGTGCGTAGAGAAAGATGAATTTGGTATACACTGAGGGAATGCATTTAGGGAAATGTCATTTCTTCCTCTATGCTCACACACTGGATAAGTCTCACATTTACTATTGATGCATTATTTGGCCCCATATGCTGCCACCACATTTAATAGCACCCTGGATGGTTTCCCTTTTTTGCAACTATGTGAAATGTCTCCTTGTTATGAGTGCATTCCCTCTGTGATGGTGTGTTGTTCTGTGTCAAACCCTGAGCTAGAGTAATAACTGTCTTGTATGAATGTACCTGCAACTGGCTGCCTGTGGAAATGAATTTCCTCCACGACAACAAATAGAGCTCTAATCTAATCTACCCTGCATCTTTCCAGAGTGCGTAAAGATACATTGGACACAGTATATGTGTGTGGTCGTGTTGCTGGTCGTATGTGTACTTCTGTAAGTGTGTGAGAGCGAAGACAGAGCGCAAGTGGGTGCATGAGTGTGTGTACAGTATGTGCGTTTGCATTAAGGTTTGCCTAAGAGCCCATTGTTGACTTCAAAAGGATTCCTCTGAGGTTTTAATTATGCTACTGCTTAACTTGGCACCAGAGAAAGAGAGTGATCCTGGCTGAAGCCTATAAATCTCTCAGTGCAGACACATCCACACCCTCCAAGGCTCTCGACTCCCCTGGACCTCCCACACACATTAAGGAAGAGCGCTCAGGTTGGCCCCGACCACAGTCACTACTTCGCACAAACACATACACACATGGACACAAGCAAAAGTGCTGAGCACACATGGGCGAGCAGATGCCTGAGCTGACACAATCAGACTTGCCCTCATGCACACACAAACATGCATTCACTTATGTGTGCATGCACATTTATGTTATGCATATAGGCACACAGGTACAGAGCTTAGCTAAGAGGCCGCCTCCCAGACCTTGTTTACATGGTTTTTGACATTTTAGAAAAACATGATAATTTTCTTTGTTGCTGAGAGTAAGATTGATACCACCATATGCCCCTCTACTTTTTTTTAACCTTTAGTGGTTAGGGTTAGGATAGCCCAAAGGATAGGGCATAGGACCTGAACAACCGGTACCTTGTACGAGAATGGATTACTGGCCAATCCTAGCACTTGAATGCTACACTAGGGTGTGTCTTGGGAGGAAAAGCTGTGGTAATTACAACAATGTGTCTTTGGCATTGCGCCTAGCTATGCAATGAGGAAAAAAAGCAAATCCAAACGCATTTGAGACGGATTGAAATCCAATTAGTTCGAGATACATTTCAGCTATATGTTGAAAAAGGGTAAAAGCATCCCCTTCTTAAAGGCACATGTGCAATAATTACTTCTCCCAAGTGTAACAAACCTGTATTTTAAGCTAGCTAGCTAAACTGTTAATACTGTAGCTAAACCTAAGTGCAAGTTATTCTTTTCTTGGCTTTCTTGGTTTTTGGCAGAAACCAAACAGCAAAGTGCAGCACCAACATCTTTTGGATTTGAGCAGGCTGACTATAATTTAAAGGTATCACATAAAACCAAAGACGAGCTGCAATCAGCTTTAGGATGTGGCAAACATATTTGTGGCCAGAGTCCATTTCATTTGGACTTTATCTGTAAATAAGACACTTGCCAAGTATACATGGAACATATTGTCCCAAAACGTGGTGCCATGCTGAGGCCTTATGATATACGGTACGCACTTTTACTCAGTTCCTCACAGAAATCTTGTTGCAGAGGTACAAAAGACTCAAACACTTGTATAGCAATGTGAGAAGAAATAGTTTATTGGTGTCAGCTTTTTTTTGCTTCTTCTTCACTATGAAATGACTTTCTTGATGTCTTCCAGAGTGGCTGACATATAGTTAATGGAGTATATCTCCCCCCACCCCCCTTCCTCTGCATTACCCATATGCCTCTAAATCTAAAGTGGAAAACCCAGAATTATCTCAAAGGCAAATGATGGTTGTTGGTAGCAGACATTCTTGAAATGACAGTACCTTTTATCTGTGTACCCTTTTCCAGGGTAAAACAGAAGGAGTGAGGGACTTGAAAAGTGATACCTCTGCGTACTTGCTTGAAAGAGTTTCTCCTCTCAGCAAGGGATTAAGAGCGGCATGTTTTTTCCTTTCTTTTTTTGTTATCATTCGCCATTGCGCTCCACCCTCCTCATTAAAGACCATGCATATTCTCCCAGGAGAGTCCTCCAACATTACAACTCTTCTCCACAGGTACAGCTCTCTAGGGTCCCTCACTTTTTCATCCCATTTCCTTTCCCTCTCCTCCCCTTCCTCTTCTGTGCTCTCCCTCCATCTCGTCTCCTCATCTGTCTCTGAATCCGTCGCCCTTCTTTTCATGTACTTCCCACTCCCTACTCCCTTAGATCTTCTCTACCACCTTTACCTCACTACCTTTACTTTGGTGGTGCAGAATGCACTCCTTCCCACCCTCCTTCTCTCTCACCTTCCATCTGCATATGCAAGTGCTTATTTTGAAGTTGTGGCCCACAACAGATATTCAATATTAATGAGGACCCTCATGAATTTTTGAGCTCTAATTAGACGGCTCTTGGTTTGTTAACTGAGAGGGTTTCGGTGCTCCGTAGTGGTGATGGAGGGCTCGGGGGTGTGAGTTGAGAGAGAGAGGGACAGTCCCACCCTTATCTCCTACCTCTGCACTCCCACTCCCCTTCCACCTACCCCCTATACCCCATAATTCCTGTAATGTCTCACAGTGGGGACGGCGGTGGGGCGAGGGGGGGTGATCAGCGAGGCTGGATCGCCGGAGCTCATTATAAGACAGCTGGCCATTAGTTTGCAGGCCGTGCGCATTGTATCGTCTCTGCGAGCGACCTCCTGCTGGGACATTATTTAGCTATTCTATTTCATCGTCTCTTCAAATGATGCAATGGTCCTTTCAGGCGTAGGCAGACAAGGAGTAAACTGAGAAGGTGACACCTCCGCCCTCACGTGACAAGAGGGACATTCCGTTTCACCAGTGTGGATGACCAAGGGATGTGCAAATGCTCACACACACACACAAACACACACACACACACACACACACACACACACACACACACACACACACACACACACACACACACACACACACACACACACACACACACACACACACACACACACACACACCTACACACACACACACACACACACACACACACACACACACACACACCTACACACACACACACACACACACACACACACACACACACACAATCCCACCATTCCTTGACCCTCTGGACCATATAAGGATTAGGATTACACCTCTAAACGGCCAATCCTCTCTGTATATTTACCCTTTTCCTTGAAGGTTTCCCAGCACATTGGTTAGCTGTCATGCTTGTGTTATCATCCACAATGTCACAGATATGTGCCCTTGCATCAGCCCCCACCACCACCAACAACCAAATCCCACTACTCCGATATCATGCTCCCACTATTTCCCGAGTAGCGTTCCCCTCTGTCCTTTGGTTCCTGATTCCCAAAGGTGTGTCAGGATCAGTAGATACCACAGGCATCCAACACCACCCCCTCTCCCGTCCGCTTCTCCCCACCCCACCCTCGCCTACTTGTGCATATGCAGAGGAAGGAAGCATCTCCACCGTGGCAGCAGCAAAACATCACATTACAAAAGAGATGCGCACCTCTGACAGTAACCATCAAGAAGGGCGTTGACAGAATAAGGGCGGGAGATGATGATCTGAGAGGCAGGGATGTGCACAAGGAGGCAAGAAGGAAAGAGAAAGGGCTTTCTTTTCACTGTTTCCTTTTTTCATACCTTTTTTTCATTTTCCGAGTATTCATCAAGACCCACTTGACACATGTCTGACTGGGGTGGCGTTAATCTCCCCAGAGGGTGGGGTCCCCTTTTCTCCTCTGCATGCCACTCCTTCACGGAGCCCTTTCCTTTTCCCATCAATTTACATTTCAAAACAGGCGATGAGCCGATCAAAGACGGTCACTAACGATGAGGCCTTTCATCAGTGGCTGGCATGGTACGCCGAGATAGTATACGGTGAGGTTTCATTGATCATAAGCAGGTGGGTGTGCTGTTTGGCACCGGTTTGTGTGCCGCCGGGCTCCTGTCATTGTTTTATCCTAAGTTTGTCTCTAGGGGCATGACGTTGCTGGCGGGGGATGTGCCAGTGGGTCTCGCAGGAGAATGTCTTTGTCATCCGGATGCCTTACATGCCAGTGAGTTAAACACAAGGATTCCAAGACCTGCAATTGTACTAAATCTGTAAAAATCAATGAAAATAAATACAAATTGTCTCTGAGAAGTGAGGATCTTATTCTTTGCTATTATCAATAACTCAATTACGGACAATTGGATTCAATTTCAATTCAGCTCTGGTGTGTTCCAGAATCGCAGGACAATAGAAAAGAGGAAAATTGATTTGTGACATAAAACCCAGCCATAAAAATGTAACACAGCACCCATAGCATATTTGGACAAATACAAAAATGCGGCACTAAGGTCAAATTCCATACATTATGAGACATACTGATATGTATTTGACCACTGTATCAATCTCTCAGTTTTGGAATAGAAGGAACAACACACTATAAACGGACTCTGCCATATTTTTGCCAAGTGAGGACCGGCAAGTTGGAAAACTTTGTCTGGTTTGCCGCAAGACCTAGGCTCAAACAAAATTACAACTTGTGTGGACTCAAAGGGCTGAATATTGCAATGAATACTGAGTCAGACCCTTAATCTTAGGATCATACCCCCGGGGTGGGAGATTATATTAGCAGAGCCATTCATCTCCAATAATTTAGTAATGTAGATAGTAGATTAGCTCTATTCCCTCTTGCCTGCCAACACCTGGGGCATAGCTCATATTCAATACCTCCTTGTTCTCCTACTGTATACTCTGACTGTTGTAGGTGGCCTGGCCTCTACGCTCATTTGACTCCAAATTACAGAGCTCTCCAGGGACACAATTCAACAGCAGCTGACCAGAAGACCCCCTCCGTCACAGACACACACACACACACACACACACACAGTCCGACACTCTCAATGTGATCAAAGATCAGACAAAAAGGTGTTAAAAGAGCCCGGATTATGCATATTAATGCCTAATCGCATGTCATTTTTATAATACTCACTTGGTATGTAACCCATGCCCTTTTTCCTGTAATTATAGCCGCCGAGTGGCAGGAGGAAGGCACGCTGTAATTGTTTTTTAAGGAGGAATGGCAGAGGCAAAGATAGATTTCAGATGCCATATTTGCACTGAGGAATTTAAGCACCCCCCCACCAGCCCTCGCACTCCTTCCAAAAAGGACCCTGTCGTTCTCAGATCTTGCTGCTCCCGGGGTAGTATGCTTTTTATTATTTTTCCAATTAGAGTCAATTGACCTGACAGAATGGAGGGCAATTAGTGATATTTCCCCCTCCTCGTGGGCCTGCGGGGTAATTTGCTGGAGGTTCTCAGCAGTGCTTTATGTGGATTCACGGCCCGCCCCACAAACCCTTTCTGGAGCATAATGGCTTATGATTTTTCAGAATACATCTCCTCTTACTTTCCTTTTTCTCCCAGTAAAGGACAATTACAGACTGTTGAAGGGTTTCATCTTTTAAACTGCCTATAATCTCTCCCTCCCTCTCTCGCCTGATCACATAAAAATAGGGGCTATAGTATCAGTGCATTGCTTTTAGCATTTATACACAGGAAGGAGATCTTTACTGATGTTAAGGGATTGTTGCCAGAGTGATCGCAGTAGCGGTGTTGTTTTCATAAAATATCCATCTGAGGAGGCATAATTGTGAGCAGATCATTCCTCTCAGTGTATGCAGAATTAACTTGTGCATTGAAAGCCAGACTTATGGAGGAGGTGTTGGTAGGTTGAGCTTGTTGGCTTAAATCCCGACTTGCTATTGATAAACTTGATGAATGTAATTTGTGCCTGCAACCCTGGGTTATTGTCCCCCCTCTATACCTGCAATGCCAGAACGCTCTGTTCCTGCGTGCAGGAAAGCACAATGGCCCGGTCCGCGTTGGCTCCCATCTGAATACCTGTATCTGCCTGTGCCTCTGCTGAGGAGTCTGACACACAAAGAGAAAAATAATCTTCTGAACTAAGCTTTTCTGGCATATCCACTACTGAGTCTATAAGAGCAAGAGAAAATCTCCTCAAACTGATGCACTGAAATAAATACGCTTAATTTGCCAATACAGACAGCGCGTTGGAGACCGTAAAGGCCGGCAAATAAAAGAGCCGTGGATGGAGTTGTTTGGAGATTGAGATACATGACTGTGGGTTAGTGAAGCATGCATATAGCCAAATGCAAATTCACTGAGAGGGGGAGAGGATGCAACAAAAACACGTTTGATACATTGGGTAAAATGTATTCCATGCATGTGAATGTGCCACCCCAACCCGAGCACATCATTTGCTCGACATTCAGTACATCTGTTGTGTTAAGTGACTGTAATTTAGGTGACATTGGCACAAAGCCTCTTAATGTAGCCCCGGTGGACCCCCTGTAAGAGGGGCACGCGGGACCAAACAGAGGCATCTCGCAGCTGGAGCCGCGTCAAGGATCATTTCCCTCTTCACATGATTAATTACAGTTTGATCACTTGAATCTAAATCTGATTAATTTTGGTCACATGTCAGGGAGGCATCAGTGGTCTATAATGTACACTGTGTTAATCTGTTCCAGCCTCTCCTTGAGAATCATTTTATGAGGTTACAACATGTGAAACTAATGTTGTGCATGTGTGAAGTGCTGAAACGATCACTTTGTGTCATTCACGTATCAATCCTTGGAATTATCATGTGTAAATGTCCGGGATCGTCATTTGGAATGTGAGACACGCTGTCTTTAATGGGCGACTCGTACAATGAGGTAATTTAGGCTTTACATTTATTGTCTTCATTCTTTGCATATGGTATGATGTGCAAATGTATAGAAAGAAGGTAGTCTACAAGCTGTGTGTACAACATTAACCTTCTCCTGGAAAGCGTCTGATGAGGTGTGTTTAAGGCGCTGCACTTCTGAAATACATCACTCAAAGCTGTTTTCTTTTACTCTTACACTACTGAGAAACACCTCTGGCAAAAAAACACACATACGCATTCCCTCAGGACCCAAGGCCAGATTCCTGTCCTAAGTGGTTGTTGTGAAACTCCCGAGCTGTCAAAGCCTCAACATAATCCTTCTCATGGGTCAGCGCAAGGTGTCAGATCTCAGTTTAGTGAACGGCTTTCTACTGTTTACTGAACTAACTTCACTGTGGCTTAAAACCCTCCAGGCCAGATAAAAAAAAACTGTATTTCTAGCCGAGGTGGTTGTCTTATACTTCATTGTCAGGTGTAGAAATCATCATACATACCTCCCTAAAATCTCCTATCTTTGGAGAACAAAAAAAAAGGTACCTTTTCCAACATTCCTTTTTTTAGTTTATCCTTTTCGGGTTTTGGAAGAAATTAGACACAATGTCCATACTAAGAAATTAAAGAATGGCAAGGCCATTGGTAAATTGAGCATTCACCTGGGAAGATGATCGGAAGTAATTCCTCCGACTTAGGGTAATACTATATAAGTCTAAATGTTGAAAATCATATGTTATGAATAAAATATGTTTTAAGTTATTGTACATAGGTTTAAACCTAGGTTTGTCGTTAGATAGCGGTGTTTTTCCAACGTAGGGTTAGGGTTAGGGTTAGGGTTGACCATAACCCTATCGTAAAAATGTAATTGTGCCGATAATTTGAATGCGGTACAAATGCCCAATCTCTCAATGATAATAAAGTGAAACATAGTTTGACTATCAGGCCCCTAATTCGGCTCCAAATGTAATGCGTTTCACCTTGGTCCATACAACACACTTCCACCAAGTTTCATGAAAATCAGGCAAGTGGTTTATCTGTAATCTTGCTGGTATTTAAACAAAATAAATAGACAGAAACGTAACTTCTTCGGTGGAGGTAATGAACTTGAACCTCAGAAATAGCTATACTTTGTATAAACTTCCTTATACTTCCTATACAATTTCCTGTTTGGTAGAAGTTTCAAAGGGGCAGTTAAAGCAGCTACACAGTGGCACTTAAACCGGACCTCCAAAATATGGCAGGAATGTGTTGTGATTGACAATGGTACAGTGCAAAGCAAACAAAGAGGGGCTAAAGGTCACTCTTACAGTTCCTGCATGCCCAAAGGCCTAAAGCTTGTTTCTCTGTGTGTGTGTGTGCGTGCGTGCGTGCGTGCGTGTGTGTGTGTGTGTGTGTGCGTGCTTGGATTTTACTGGTAAGAACTCATCAGTCAGTTACAGGAACAGCTTTTCTGCCAAACCAGTAATTAGATAAGAATGATAAATGTTCTTTAGCTAACATGTAAATCAGGTCGAGCTGGGTGTCCAGTTGTTATTTATATTTGCTCTGTTGCCCCACATGCGTTTTGTGAATGTCAGGTGACAACATACTATTGTAGTTCTTCAATTCTGAGACGACAAAAGACAGCATCTGCTGATTATTCTGTCAATGCCAAATCATTGTTCAGTATAATCAGAATCACCTTGACTCTGCTTTGTGGACAAACAGAGGAGGAACTGTAATTGTAGATATGCAGTACGTTTAACACTAGAATATGAAAGGGGGGCATAGCAACTTGCAGAGGAAGCTTTGTGAAGTGTGCGAGCTCTGGAACTGTGATCCTCAAGGGCGAATCAGCGGAAAACAAAAGCACACAACAGTCGTGGCCTACATTCATGTTGGAGTGCTTTCAACGCCAACAGAGCTTATTTTCATACGCCATTAATTGCTTGAATAGATTGCCTGTTGAATTCTTAATGTGCTATAAATTCCGTGTTTGTTTTCCCCGAGTTGACAGCACACAGGCATACTGTGTCAGGCCGTGTCCTGTAATCAGCACTGGCCTTGGATGAAAGAAATTCAGCTAAAGAAAAACCTTCCACGTTCTCCTCTCTTCAACTTTATGGACTATTGTGCACAAAGCTTGTCTCTTTTCTCGCTTCCTGCCACAATGACATCTCTCCATTACATCTGCACTTTACATCAATGGCCTTGTGCCACGTGCATTGGAAGATGTCTTTGTGCTCATCTTTTCTATTCAAGGTGGGTGTGAAAACTGGAGAGGGTCACTGGCAGTGTGTAGCGCTGCCAAACAGATTATCCCGCAGCATAGTGGGGAGTTGGACAGCAGTGAAGGGACATCTCTGTTTTTTTGTCTCCTCAAAGTGCAAAATCAGTCGTCACTGCAGGGCTTTTACCTGTAGGAGTCAAACCCTGCTTCCAATCCATTTTAATGCATAACCAGCAGGGCTTTCCTTTCCAGCTTAATTCGTACGCAGGGACTTTGCATGCTTTAAGCTCTATGCAAATATTATTGGATTTTCCAAGGATTTGGGCGGATTTCCTGCCATGGATTTTCCTTTACAAATGTCTTTAGAAAATAAAGTGAACCTATTTTATTTAAATTCGGTTTAAGAAGGCAAACAAATATTTAGATGCTAAAATATTGAAGAGGGATCTTCTGAAGTAGGGACTGAACTTTATTTCAAATATTTTTGCTCAAACCAGCATTTACTTTCCCACTAATCTTTTTTTTAACTTTCTTTTTGAAACACGAGGCCCACATCATCTGTATCATCAGCATCATATATATGGTGATTAAGTAGCCTCGATGCAAAAATGTGGATTATGGCCCTGCATATCTGTGTAATGATCCTCAGCATTGTTTTCCAGTGGCCTTGACAGATTGTACATGGACCTGGCCTTGAAAGGTAGCACTGACAACATCACATCCTTGAGCAAACCAAAAGGCTGTCCAGAATAATGGGCTGCTGTTGCAGTCATGTCATCCGAGAGGGCGTTGTTCAGGAGCGAAGAATCAGATGGGGGTTTGTTTGGACATGACCGTGGTGGTTACACCATCCCCTCTGGCCATGGAAGATGACACTGGAGAGGTTAAAAGCACACAAAAGCAGGTACCGTCAGCCCCTGAGAACGACTCTAAAGGATGGGCCATTGAGCGAGAAAGCCTAAATCTTTCAAAAAAAATCGACTGTGTACACAACATTCAACTTTAACCCCTTTGCCACCATCAAACATCCTGACAAAGGCCCTAATCAGACAATGCTATGAGTGGAATTTGAGGTGCACATGTTTTTCATTAGTGCTCACTCGCATACTGTTCCTGCACTGCCATCTTTAACGGTGCCAGAACTTTTCCACGTTAATGTTTTCCCAAACAAACGGCAGCAATCCCTGTATTTAAAACATTATGCTTGTGTTCTCTCAGCATACAGGGCACAGTTTTAATGACTATCTCTCACACCCCGGTCGCCTCCTTCTGTGTCTGCCCTTCATTTCTCTCATAGTTTAGTCTGTTGGTGGCTTTTTTTTTTTCGGGCTGGGAGGGGGGTAAGGCCCTGGCCACAAGCTGAAGGCTTGATTACAGTCCTGGCAAGAGAACAGAAAGCTAAGGGGCAGGAGGGATGAAGGGCTGGGGAAGGGGAGGGAGAGGATGGAGGGACCTCAGGCCCTGACTAAAAGCAGCTGTGGAGCCCGATGTGCTCTTAAAGGGCTCAGGAAGACTGACCTCAGCAGAGCTACACGTGGAAGTGCTAAGACGTCCACGTTAGCTAACTTGGCAGACGGCTAAATGGTTATTAACTTTAGGACTTCCTGTGTTTCTTATTTGGATTCCCACCCAAAATATATTTCCTGTTTATCACAGCTTGGGCTTTATTTTTGTAGCTTTTGGACAATGCTTTTATGATAATGCGAGCTCACAAAAGAAATTGATGAGATCAGGGAACACGTCAATGCTGCTAAAATGAAGACAGACATGGCAAGACACACAAGTGGTCATGACTAGACAAATGTAAATAAGCAAGCATTCTATGAAGAGTGTCCACTTTATTTGCAGGACAAACCAAAAGGGAGCAGACCCATTAATGTTACTTTTATTTTCACTGTATCGTATTATTTTCCAATAAAGGTTTCTTTAAAAACGCTTAAGTTAAGCAGTTACCAGAGAAAAGGCCAATTCATTGTATGCAAGTTACAAGTCCAATCCCAAGTCCTAAAATGTGAATTTAGAATCCAAAACATCATCGTCATCTTCATTCAATCTAATTTAAGTGTTTTTTTACATAGTATTTTGCTGACGTTTTTATCCAGAGATACTTACATTCACTCAACACAGTAGAAATGCATACGGGAGCCATTTGGGTTTGTGTTTTGTTTACCACAGCGTTGTTTTTGTAGGTGAACAACATTTTTACCGGTCTAACTTTTATCAACTTTTAAGGAAACATAAGTTATTTATGGTTTTCTCCAGCAACTTGTTTGGATGAAGTTGTATCGGTCTAAAATAATGTTATTATTATTGGGGAATTAAGATGGGAACCAATAGATATAGGAATAGGAAATAAAGGGAAAATAATTGAATTGTTGCACACCTAAGGACATTTTAAGTTTTTAATCTTAAGGCTTGGGGGAAGTTATCAAGTATTTTAAGTCAAAAGGCTCAAGGCAAAGTTAGGTCCTGAATTCCAAGATGAGTGGAAAGGGTTTTTGGATTTTATTAGGCTAAGTCTCGAGTCTGACTCAAGTCCAAGCCATTTTGACCCCTGTCTGGTAACTAATAGCTTTATGACTGGTTGATAAATAATTGACTGTTGTTTTACAGAGCAGTCAGTTAAAAGCCAAAAATAAGATAACAATTTTGTCGCACGTTTTTGAAAAACCTTGCCGTAACAATTGTGGGTAGTCAATAAATAAACATGTAATAATTTATCATTTAATGGATTGAATAAATTGATTTTTTATCTCTTTTCCAGCAGAAAAGTGCCCTTACAATCCAATCAAAACATACAAGGAGAGACGTTATTTTTGGAAAATAGCCGTATTGGGATAAAAGAGATTAAGCATTCGACAACATATGCAAAACCTCAGGAGCCAATGAATCTGGCTTGCGAGGCATCAGTGCTTCAAGTTACTTGATGTTCCCTTCTCATGAAGCTTGTATCTATTCAAAACAAAGGGAAAAAAGAGAAAAATGATGATGAGCTAGATGCGATAGTGCTGCCAGAATAATGATATATTCAAAATAATGGCTGTGAGAGAGCTCCCTAATGGCAATGTTCAGGGAGCCAAGTGTTGTAAAGCACCGCGACAAGGCTAAACTTGTGCGGTGGATTTACATGGGGAGATAGCCGGGCGACTCCCACTCTTTTCCTGCCGTTCCTGAACATAAAAAGATGTGCAACAGTCGACACGACGGTGTCCTAGTATAGTTTTCTCACACTCCCACAAACCTTCTGTCAAATGCAATGGGAGGAAGCACCAGAGAGGAGCTACATTTGTGAACAACTAAATTACATGTTCACAAATGATAAGCCTAACACGGAAGCACCTTCATATTTCACTTAACTTGCACTGTCATTTCGGAGCAGTGGCAGAAGCGAGAGCACGAAAGATCATTTTTTCTTTCCCCTTGAATATTGTTTTATTAAAAGGGATATTTCATCCAAACACGGAGGGACTGTTGTCTGTATGATTTTGATTGACAGCTCAGAAATCAAAGGGTTGCATTTGGATTAAAGTGAGAGGGTCATCCTTAAAGGCTAAGGTTAGGCACACTGTGTGGATATCTCATTGAAGGAAACACACATTTGAGCGTGGATCAAACGCCTTTGTTTCGGAACAGGGCTTTAATGTGAAGATAACATGTTGTTGTTTGGAAATGTTGAAATGCAATCTTAAGTATCCCTCTTGAATGTGAATCATCTCATTACCAGACGTTCTCACACTGAGATAATGCGCGGCATAATGTGTTTTATATCATCATGGTATGAAACAGGGCCAGCAGTGCACTGTGTAAAAATCCCCTTCAGTGGCATTATTTTGGTCGTCAGTGGCATAAATTTGGATGTGAGAAACATCAAAGCCCCCATATAAATGCCTTTCTCTTCATGTTGTCATCCTATCTTTGAATCACTCCCCCTCCCCCCTAGGGCCATGGTTATTTACATTTTCAAATCTGCATTTTTCATATAGATCTGTCTGCCTCTGATTTTAATATCAGTGATGTTTCCCACGACACCTTTTGTTTTATTATGCATTATGAATTTCTTCCCCTCTCTCTCCTTCACTCTCTGTCTCCCTCTCTCTCGCCTCCATCTTTTTCTAATCCCTATCCCCCCACACTAGGCTTATGAGTCCCAGTGTTTTATCATGGGGAGAGAGATTTATCATTTCAATCTCATTTCAATAAATAAAATAATCTCTCTTCTCCTGTACGTGACAGCAGCTAATAGTATTTTGTTATCGCCGAGTGAAACTTTGCAGACTTAGTGCACTCGCTGAAATGCTTTGCATTGACATTCTGCAGCAGCAAACAGTAGTGTTGCCTGCATAGTGAGGCGCTCCTATGGCATTGTAAACTGTGCACAAGTTAAAGAAATGCCAACCCACTTCATTAAAGTGAAGCACAATGTCAAAACACTTTAGTTTCTGATTTAATGGACGTTATATGCTTCTGTTACAACATGCATTCATAGGATGTCTTTCAGAGGTTAAATGCAGCATCATGTTAGGTGCTTAGCGATTTAATGAATAATGCACTTATTGGGTTTATTTCCGTAGCGGTATAGGAACCCTCTTGTACCAATTCCATCCTCTTAAAAGCTACTGGGCTGCACTCATGTATGCTTTTATCTTTCAGCCAGGATATGTTCTTAAAGCACGGTCTGTCAGATCTGCCTGCACTGTGGTGTGTAGAAGAACAAGAGCAGCCATCAAGACGACAGTTTTATTTTAATTGCTATCTCCCTTTCCTCCCGGTCCTTCATTTTCCCTTACCCCTGGAGCAAATCAACAGAAAAAATGTAAAAGGACTGACAGGAAAACAATTGCGTTTCAAATTGAACTCCCTGCAGAGTGTGTTCACTTCCTTAACCTGACATCCCTCCCTTCCTCACACATGGCAGAGGAGAAGGCAAGGCGAGCGGCAGCCACACTAAAGCCGGAGAGAAGGGGGGGAGACCGTCCTTTTGAATATGTGTTTTCTGTTTATCATTAGCTGACTGGGTGCTTCATCATTCGGCGAAAATCCCTATCTGCTGAACATAAGGCCGAGAGACAGCGGGGAATCAATCTTTTGTGCTTGGGCAGATAAACACAGGACGCAATCAGGGGGAGACGGAGCGACGGAGCAGGCCGCGGGACTCACGCCGCCGGTGATGGATGGCGGAAGTGAAAGTGTCAGGATGGCATTATGCAAATGGGGGAGGCATCCGAGCATCGCCCCGGTGATTATGGGAGATGGGAGAGCAGCCTGTGGTCCCCCTTGGCACCGAGGCAGCCATTTTGGGGGCTCGTCGTCTCCTACTGGAGCTTGGGGAAAGGTGGGGGGGGGGAGGAGGATGGACGGGTGGGGTGAGAAAGAAGGAGGAGATGAAGGAGGAGGAAAAGGGAGGGAAGAACGTGTCATGGTATCATTCCCTCACATGCGCCACCGACTCACCCCCACCCCTTACCCCCAGAAAAAAAAAGAAGAAGGGAGGAATAAGTCTATAAGCAGAGTGAGAGGCATCTGTGTCATTTACTGAAACAAATGACCAGCCTTCTCTTTTCTGTGGGGTTTGAATGAGGAGGGTGAGCCCGGCGCGTGATAGAGATAGAACGCTGATGGAACAATCATGAGTAATGAACTTGAGCCGGACAGAAATAAAAGTGGGCGATTGCGACAGCGGCCATGTTTTCCGACAAGTGGCAACAACTGCACGCGAGTGGCTCTCAGAGGCCAACGTGACCCCCGGGTGCGACGGTATCCATCTCGGCTGTGTCATTTTCACAACCATCGAGACTCACACACATACCCATCTCAATGACAAGCGAGCAGGGCACACACTCCCACTGTAATGACCGAGGATGCTACTTGTATTCAAATGAGGGTTGAAGTGAGAGCATGGCAGATACTTCAGGGAGCAGCCGGGGCCCAGAGGGGAGATCCAGCCGCAGTCCCCCCCGTACCATTACCGTAAGATTGGATGAAGATGGAGACATGGAAAATATGATAGTGTGTGTGAGCTTATGGGAGAATGCTGCCCAGATGATCTATACAACCACGTGCGGGTTCACGTGATTTTGGCGTGCGCGTTCTGAAATTAGTCATGGGATGAGGCTTTTTCTAATGTTTACACAAGAAGAGAGGCTTCACAATGTTATTCTTTCAAACGCCATTGTTTCTCTCACTGGAATACAATTGTCCAGTCTCAAATTGCTGTGTCCCATTTCTCCTCCTTGAGCCTGCATCCATTTTTAGTCCCTGTCCTAGAGAGTGCCCGTCCTCCACCTCTAACTCCACCGCTCGCCACGACACACAGACAATACCGGTCCGTTCCGCCTGATTGGAGCCATTTGCATTGGACACCTCCTCTGCATATTGATTGATGGGTTTAATCAGCGAATCAGGGGGAGCGCTCAGACATCAATCTCTGTCAGGCCCCTACCTTTTTTCCGAGCCTGTGATTCCCTGCTAGGACTCATCAAGGAAAGCAAGTTTAGACAGAGAGAACAGAGGAGAAATAGACAGGGGGGAGAAGGAAAAAAAAGAAGAAAGGCATGTGGGGAGTGGAAGGATATTAGAAATAACTTCAGGTGGATTTCTCTGACTGGCCCCAGAATAAAATAGATCAGGTGTTGCATAAAGGGAGGCTGGCCAACTGTGAAGGGAACTTAGCAGCCGAACAGAGCAGATACATACTGGTTATGTATACGTGAACAGTAATGCAGGAAATGTATGAGTTATGAAAGCTTTTGTTTTACATGCGTGTAGTCATTGTTAATTAATGCTGTCATTTCACACCATCTTTTCCCAATTATACAATTTGATCATACCTTAACCATACGTACTTCCTGACATGGGTGTGAAGATAAATGAATGCACAGAAAGATTTCTCCTCCTCCCTTCGAATGTAACTTTTTATCTCCACCTAAACTTTGGCGCATGGAAGAAATAGGGTGGATGACAAAACTGTGTATCTAATTGGCATCAAGTCTGAAGAGCGTTTTTCTCATTTCGCAGGTCCTACAACAGGTCTAGCTGTCAAAGTCACAAGATCAATAGAAAGGCTTGGAAAACAGCCTTTTCACCCCCCACCCCCCACCCCCTCCACCACTTCCCCGCTGTTTACAGTATATGTGTGTGTGTGTGTGTGTGTGTGTGTGTGTGTGTGTGTGTGTGTGTGGGTGTGTGGGTGTGTGTGTCTCCATGCATGTTGTAGAGTTGTATATATAGAAAGTGTTAATTGAGTTGTGATTGCCAATGTGGGCCTCATCAGGGGAAGTACAATACCCCCCCCCCCCCCACCCTTCCCATGTCAACGTGAGATTGTACCTGTGACACGTCGAGCTGACAGATACTTGGTTTCCTTCTCACTTGATAATTACTGTAATACAAACTCAATTAAAAGTAAGCAGCTCAAAGAGGGAGGAGATGAGTTTGATTAAAGTGTGAGTACAAAAATAATACAGATCTGACAATACATATTTTTACAGATCTGTCCCTAAGATTGTGTGAATTTTGCACAAAAAATACTCAGGTGTCTGGTATCTTAATATTCTGTTAAGCGAAAAAGAAGTAGTCCAATTTTAGATTCACCAAATGTTCTTACTATCTGCTCTTACCCTGTTGTGCTAAATAATCAATTCCATTTGACAAATTGGAGACATGTGGTGGATTGTTTATTATTAGCATAGGTAACGCCCCCTAACACCATATAAGGGTAGGTGTTGTGGCGTATGCAAACACTCCAAGAATTGGCCAAGACTTCTTAAAATGCCTCTAAAAGAAGGAGACTTTTAGCAGTAGAGAAAATGAAGTACAGTTTAACAAACTTAAACAGAGTAAACATTATGTTACAGAGCCATTTAGTAAAGGAAAATCAAAAAGCCTCAAAGCAGTATCTTAGCGATTTGAAACGCTTTCAATATCCTCCAAGAGTTTTTAGGCTTATTCGGAATATTAAATAGTAATTGATTTATTCAATTGTTATAATAAATGAAATAAATTATAATCGAATTGTAATTAAATGATATGAATGTGTTTACTTATGTTACTTTACTTTAAAACACATTTCCTGTTTTATAAAATGATTTAGTCTTGGTAAAAACCTGTACATAATTGATCTTGTGTTATTCATATATAATAAATGTATATCACTTCCCTGTATAACAACTAAACAAGGGGTTTCTACTACTTGGGTGAGTACATTTGTCTGCTTTTAAATAACAATTTAACAAAATAAGCCAGTTAACAGTAATTGAATGACAGAATTAACAACCTTTTCTTCTTTGTCACAAACACTCTCCCTGTACTGAGAGCTCGGAGCTGAGGTTTGGTAATAGCGGCCAGATAATTGTCATGGAACAACATCACACATGACTAGTAAAAACAGTAAATTATCTCTATCCTTCTACATTTTAACATTTGTTCAGGAGTTTTTTTTTATTCTTGCATTAAACTAAATTACTTCCTGTGTGAATCTGGCCTTGACGGAAAAGGGCCCAATAATTCGGTCCTGGAGAGAGAAAAAAAACATTGCAACATGCTAGTTTTTGGAGGAAGAAACTTTTAATACCCAGCGCTCTTAATGACGGCACTGCAATTAGAGTGGCTGCATTTTTGCTCTAGCCGCGAGTCAAAGGAAAACAAATAAAGCAGCTCGATTTAGAAACCTTATTAGACTTTGAGTCCCTGAGCAATTAAAGTATTACAGCTGAAGTGCTTCTGTGAACCCACCGATGGAAAGCATTTATAGGTGGTCTCTACTTTACTGGTGGTCTGTTGCTTTTTTCCTGTACTTTTTTCTTATTTGCGCCATTCAGAGCGGCAATCACTTTCTTTGGTTATTTGTAAGCATGTTGTGAAAAGGTATTTCCTCCTGATTTTGCAGCATCTACCAAGGACAAATCGTTCACATTCAAACTTCTCTGGCCTCTTCATGACTTCAAAAGATATAGGTGATGACTAAATACAACCATAATATAGATTCAAACATCTATTTAAATTATAAGACTTCAAATGAACTCATCTTTTTAAGCATTCATTCTTTAATCTTCCATGTGCAGTGCTCGCCCCACGCAGTGTCTAAATTGGCTTGGCTGTGATGATGCCCTTTGCAATGCAATCTCTCCAATTTGATGCCTTATCAAATTACTAACCCAGAGGAAATTAATGGTATCATCTGTGTCAAGGCATTGATGTAGTTTCACTTAGCCCGAAACACTACGGTCCTAATTGAATGATTAGATTCCTCCAGATTTTCTATCCATCTTCATAATAATTACAATTGAAGAGCAAAAAACAGAGTGCCTTACGTGTCAATTTCACAAATAGAAAAACAGGTGAAATGTACAAAAACTGATGTTCGACTCACGCAGAATTTAATAACGCGTAATTGTAATTGGCTTTAATTAAGGTGGAAAGTGTTCTGAAGACAGGCAGAATTTCATTTTCTCAGACATATTTGTATTTTAATGAGTTGTAATGCATTTTGGAAAGTGCACAGTGATAAGAGAGACTCACACCTGATGTGCCACTAGGGGGGGTGGTGATGCTTTTTGGTGCCGAGCAAGCACATGGGTTGGTATGCAGTTGGAAATACATTCAAATGCTGTCATTCATACACTTTCCCCACATGAGACTAAGAAGAGGTGGCTGCTTTCTTTAGGGCTGAGGAGAAAAAGAGAAGAAAGTAGTCACATGACTTCTTGTATCACTACTACAGCTGTATCTCTACTAACTTTGGCATGTGGTTTCACCCTCCGCCTGCCATAATCCCCCCAAAGTGGTGACCTCCTCCTCTCAGTCCACTTTTGACACCTCCCGCTCGGCCACCTCTGCCCCGGTTCCTCCCCTCTGATCACTCAGCAAGAGTCCCAGCCATAATTGACTAATGACCCCATATCAATATTTGGCTGTGGTCACAGGCTTTCAGTACCGTTGTAATTTAAAGTGGATTAGTGTTCGCCTCAGCACGTTTCTTTTGGCAGCCAGCCAGTGGGACGAGCTTTTGATAACAGGTTCCTTCTTGCGTGAGTGTATGTGTGTGTTTCCAGTGTATGTATGTGTGTGTCTGCTTTGTGGGTGTTTGTGAGAAAGACATAAAGCTGCCCATTGCCCTACGGGACTTAGACAGCAAAGCAGCAAAAAAATTATGATGAGGATGGGAGGACACACACTGTTCCTTCTTAATGTCCCAGTCCCAGTGTTCAATGCTGAAGGTGGAGACAGAACCAGACAAAACAAAGACTTAGAATACTTTAAAAAAGACGAATACTTGCAAGTTGATTTATGAAACTCGTGATGTGAGATAAAAGTGCTATTTTAGTTCTGTATTAAAGGCTTTGGTTGACATTAAATACAATTAAAATAAACACTTATAGAAAATATTGATTTATTCAGTTGGAAGAAGTACTCTAACAGAAGTGAAAATATTATAAATACTCTGTTACAAATAAGAGTTCTGTATTTCAAACATACTAGATTCAAAATGTGCTTAAAATACCAAAATTCAAAGTTGTAGTAGTGTTATATTAAGTGATTATAATTATCTATGCATTCCTGTGTCAGCTGGTAAAGGTGGAGCTTATTTACATTTCTATATTTAATTGGGTTAACGTATTTAATTAACTGGGGGTTTCATTGTTATATCTATGAGTTTAATTTTAAAACCAATTCACAAATGGAGTCTCCACTCAATACTACATATTTACTTATTGGTTGATCTATAGTCTGTGTTAATAATCTAAATAGGCAAAGTAACTAAAGCTGTCACATAAACAGTATTTGACCCTGAGACGTAGTAGAGTGTAAATCTAGAAGGAAATTGAAATACTCAGTTGAAGTAGAAATACCTCAACATTTTACTCAAGTACAGTACTTGAGTAAATGTTCTTAAATGTGACCTGTCATCACAGGTTATGGCCCTATTATGGACTCGAAAAGAGAGCTTTAACAAAAGAGCAAAATAGTGTGTTATTTTTTGGTTTGGTTTTTAGGACTAAAGGTGTGTTTCACAAAAGAAAATTGAAATAGCCTTTTGATCAAAGTTAGAAAAAATAAAGAACGATTGACCCCTTTGGAAGTGTCCCCCCCCTACCGAGTCGTGGATATGTGTTGATTCAACAAAAACGGAGCATTCATCTTTGTACCCATTGTGTTTGAATCTGTAAACTAAGATTTATACCTTTTTTTTCCTCCCTGTCTTTTTATGTCTGCACTGCTGAGGCCGATCAGACAAACCAGGTCCAGACTTGTCTTTATACACATGGATGTCTTTCTCCTGCACTAAACAAACCTCACAGCTCGACTCTTGCAATACCCAGACAGACAGACAAACAGAGAAGCCTGACCGTGACTTACCGTGTCCCTGCACCTCTTTCAGTATGCAGGGTGCGGAGGCAGAGTGTTTATCTCGCTCGCTGGTGGAATGTTTGTGTAACTGAACGCTACGCTGATCGAGTTCAAATCACGACTGGATAATTAAAACATGTTGATCCCTTCAGTCATGGGAAAGGGGCAGATTTATTAATGATACACTTACCACAGCCCGTGGACTGCGTGCGTGTGCAGCTGAGAAATGGTAATATTGCATGAAATCGTTGGTTAGATTGTCATTTACCTGCAGGCCCATACCAGTGTGAGTGGTCTTTCATGTAAATGAATTTGTCTAGAGAAATGAGAGACAGAGGGAGGAGTGAGAGATGGAATTAATAGCTTCAGGTCATGGGGGATAATGATTTCTTCATGGACCCAGTCAGAGTGGAATGGCCCGGGCATCTCGTTTGGTGTTTTTTGAAAGGAGGAATGAATGTAAGGGTGAACATTACATTGAACAGGGGGCATTTACTGAATGTGTAAACGCATTTGGTTTTACGACAAGGTCTACATGCCAACAACGCTTCCAAATGACCCACTTTGTATTCACGCAATGCAAATTTGCCACCGCGTCGTTAGATCTTGCTGATTGAGTGCTGCTCCCATATGTTGTACAAGAGTACGTATCATTTGCTCCTCGTATCAAAATATTATGACACGAGGAAAATAATCTGCAAATGTGACCAACGTACCTGGTCAAGTTTAACCTGGTCAAACCTGTTTCAGTCGATTACAGACTTACTTTTAAACTTCTAAGTCACCCACAACATGCTATTAAGCCAACGCTTTAAACCAAAGAGACTTCCCAACACTTCAATTTCTTAGACATGACAGAAGCTATTTCAGGGTTAGGTATCTTGCCTATGACAATTTGACATGTTGACCCTGACCCTAACCCTAGCAGAAGTAGCATTAACTCTCAACCCACATAAAGGTGCAGGTGTGGTTCTTTTTTCAGCCATGCTCTTTCATATCTGAATGGGGGTGGTCGCGTCAAAAGCCGCTGGTCAATCTCTTTACACGTCTATTGTGAAAGGGGGCAAGACTGACAGAGCAAAGCAGCATGGACACATGTGAACATAAAGGGCGTACCTCACACCCCCACTGCCCCATGCTGAAAGGCCCCAGTGGGGGTGTGAGCAGGAGGGAGACAAGGAAAAAGGGCCCAGGCCAGGGCCTAATGGTGGGAACAGTGCGGAGGTGAAGCCCTCTTTTTGTTCGCCGCGGATAAAGGAGGCTTTTGAGAGGCAGCGTGTGTTTTTGTTCCACGGAGGGCCATCGAAGCTGCAGGCCATGCTTGTCCTGGGTTGTGTTGTTGGGGGGGGGGGGGGATTGGGTACAGGAGTGCGGACACAGGCAGAAGACAGAGTTACTCGCTCCAGGGAGAGAAATATGCTACTGCGAGGGTGTTGCAAGGAGGACAGCGTATCATCTGTCTATTAAGAAGAGAAAAAAAAGGAAGGGGGGGGTGAGAGAGTAAGACAGGGCTATAGAAAGAGACAGATGGAGGGGGGGTGGGTGGGAAAGTGAGACAGAGGGAGAAGGAAAGAGGGAGAAGGAGAGGCGTGAAGGTGTTTTATGGGGTACTTAGTGGCTCATGTATCCAGGCTGCTGTCATTTCAGGTCATCCATTGTTCTGGGTGCACCTGATTCTCACTCAAAATACACTTTTTTAAATCTATTTTTAATTGCTGCTAATCCAAACAACAGTGATTTTTGGACCAAGACAGCCATTTAAATTAGTAAAAGCCACCATACCTTCCTGTGACAATGGCCTTTTGTTAAAGATGACGGAGAGAAAGCTTCAGGCAGTCGGCATTGAACTCTCGCTGCTCCCTGACCTGTCTGACCTTTCCAACAGTTCGACTTCCACACACCAGCGCTGATTGATCTGCCTTTAGGGCCTTTAAATTGCTCCTTGTCTCCTCTGAAGACGGGGAACAAAAATATGTGATTCCTACACATAAAACCTGATCTTTGTATCACATTTTTAAATAAGAACACCATGCATTTTCTACAGCCCAGTCACTATATCATCTTACATGGCATTACACCCCAAGCTATAAGAAGGGTTTCAAAAATCCTCACTTTCATGGTCAACTTAAAAAAATTGACTTATTTACTTATTTTGCATCTGTTGAAACTGATTGAATGTTTGTTGTGCTAAAATGCTGGATCGCTAACCAAACAATATGGTCTGAAAAAGATAAGTATACACTGTACTATTATTGTTTTATTTTTATAATTCATATTTTTTTTAATCACATTATTCAAATATCACAGTTTTTACCCTCATCATCAGTTCTAGAGGGGGGGCCAACAGGGGCCAACAGGGGCAGTAACACAGAGCTTGGACCCCCTGTGGCCCCCCTCCAAAAGAATACATCTATGATAATGCAATTCATATAAAGTTACTGTGCTGTGACCTGGGGCAAAGTTAACAGGGATTTTGTTTCCAGTAATTTCATTTAATAAGTTGAAACTAAGTTACTGAATATTAAGAATAAGATTTAAAAAACTGAGTTTGGCTGCATAAATAATGTTTTTATTACCCCAAACTTCTTTTAATGTTCTGTTTCTTGGGCCAAAGTAACACAAATTCTGTTACTAAATAAATAATTAAGGTGTTTTTTTATCTTTATACTAAACTACACATGTTAAAATCTCCTTCTTCCTGCATTAAATGTGCTCATCTCATTAAATGTGTGCCCCCCCCCCCCCCCCCCCCCCCCCCCCCCCAGTAAAAACCAGAACCGACACTGCTGTTCCCAACCAGGTTACTTGCTTTAAGCGTAAAAAATATGAATGGGAATTTAGAGACCATCTCATGATTTGATCACATCCATCGCAACTTCAAATTGGGCCAGGGACTGGATCCTTTGAAAGTGAGTTATAAAACATGTCACTTCATCATGCTGCTGTCCATCCAAGCATCTCCTAGATGATTGGGAATTGTTTAAATACAGGACACTGAAGAATTAAGTGTTTTTTTACGAGTAATTAGGTAACAAGTAAATAAATCCCTTTCAAAACATACTATATTATCAGAAAATACATGTCATTTTAGTTCATATGAATATGTTGAGATACATGGTTTTCACGTGACAGCGACAATACACCCAATTAAGGTTGATTGCATAGATCAATACAAATATTTTCGCTGTATCATTAAATATTCTACACAGCAACCCTAACCCTGCACTTACATGACTGCACTACGAACAAGCAGGAAGCCTTTACAGATATTGGTTGTCACTTTTTGCCGTTAAGTCTCTTAAATGTCTACAGGTGACTTCTCTCTGGTCTTTTAGCCTTTACGTTGATTGTCAGAAATCTAACCTCCTAAAACTTCCATTAGGTGTGAGGGAGAGTTTGTCTGTAGAGCAGATTGTAATTTATGAGATCAGGTGACATTTCAAACTGCCAACGGGAGGACGGACTCTTTTATGAGCTGCACAGACATGGAATGAAGTGACTAGAGACTGTAAAGATTGCTGCTCTTCTGGTGTAACGTTCCTACACTACAACGTTTGCTAAACTACAATAAATAAATGTTTCTCTTTAAGAAACATTACAAATAAATAATTTCTTAAACCTTAAATCAGTTACTCAGGGACAATTTAAACTTGCACATTTTCTTTGGGGAGTTTCGCACACTCTTATTGCTTCTGGTTTTGCATATCAATAACTTCCCTGTCATTTCTGATCCTGCCTTCCTTCCGGCACTTACAATCGGCTCATTCCCCTCACCTGGTCTCCCCAGCCCATCCCCTCACCTGCTACTCATTCCCTCATTAGCCCCACAGTGTTCACACAGCCTTACTCTCACTTTTTCGCACCGAGATTGTCTTTTGTGTACTGCCAAGCACCCAAGTATTCTCTTATGGCGCATTTCCACTACAGCGCGGAGTGCGGTTTAAGCGTGCCATGCCCGGCCCGTTTTTGGTTGCGTTGTCACTAGGCGTAGTTCCGGCTAGCGGGTACTTTTTCACAGTTTTTCTGGCTCTCCAAAATCGAGGTTCTTTCCGGGCCAACAACCGGGCTGAGTATGCTAAACTAGTGAGAGAATCGCTGGCAACTACAACAAAATGAACATATTTTACCGTGATTTAATTGTAATACACGTTTCAAAATGATGCCGAAGTAACAACATACTGATACCGGTTAGTAAAAACCATGAATTAATGCTTTGGCAAGTTTGCAGACAGACGGCAGGCGAAAAACCTTTTAAAATTTAAATATGCTCCGACCGTCCACACTCACAACAACGGCCTACAGACATAAATAAACCAGCGACTGTATTCGCCATGACACAGACAGTCTGTGGTGTGTACTTGTTTAACTTTTGTCCAGTTTCTGAACAGATATGAGGAGCTGTGAGCTCTGAGGGCTAACAGCTAACGGCTGATGCTGGTTTTGTGTTTCGCATTGAAGATGACGTCACAGCTCCGCCTACACTGCGTTACTATAGTTACTACCCCAGTTCCTAAACTGTAATGGAAACGCAGCATGAAGCGAGCCTGGCCTACCAAGGCCTAACTATACCGTACTAAGCCGTGCGAGGTCCTGCAGTGGAAATGCGCCATTAATATTTGCCATTTTTCTGGTCTGCCGTTTCTGACCCTGCCTACCGGATATTGGACCCTGAGTATTTTGCATGCCCAGTTATTGAATGTGTTTGCATGATAGATGGATTTCCTGGTTTTGACCCTGTTTGTACCTGACTAAAGTGAATTGAACTTCTAGATCTGTCTGTCCCTGTGTCATGCTTTTGGGATTGAGACCCTAGCCACACGGAGACGATAACGAAAACGAACCGAATTCAATATCAAAAAAGTCTTCCGTCCACACGCAATCGGCACCAGAAACGTGTCCGTCCACACGAGACCGCTCGACCCGCTGGAGACGCTGTAGTACATATGCCGGGCCTGTAAGTGGCGCTGTACTTCCGCCACAAAATACACCAAAAGCAGCGAATAAGACCCCCGAGCATGGTTGCCATGGTTGCCCTTCTGTTTATTCTCCGCGGTGGATTTAGCAACATGTAGTTCATGTAGTTCTCCATGTCCACTTGTTACTGATGGTTGTGGTAGAGGAGTTGTAGATTTTGCACTAACATCTGTAGCATGGTCAGTAGCGTCTGGAGCATAAAAGCAACCCTGTGATCTGCCATTGTTGTTGTTGGCGAAACACAACAGCAGCGGTGGGGAGAGAGGCAGGGCTCTGGCTGTTTCGGCGGCTGCTGTTTCTCTTTTTCTCCCTCTCCGAGGCGAGCGTGTGCTCCTGCTGTAAAAGGCAGGTGCACCGCACCCACTGCCACTAACTCTGAGCCTGGCTCCCGAGCAGGACGTTCTCCCCGGTAGTCCACCAGCAGATGAAAAACACCCACCTCTCCGCCTCTTCCAAGGGACGAGGGAACCGTGCGGGGGGGTCTGCTGGAGGCTCCTGCTGGGTGCACTGTCCTGCGAGATACCGGGACCTGGCTCGAAACACTCGGAACACTGTTGTTGTTGTTGGTGAAACACATCAGCAATGACGCGGGGGAGAGCAGGAGAGGTGGGGAGAGGCGGGGCTATGGTGTATAGGGCGTACACACGGAGCCGTTTGGCCCCCCAGAGCGTTGCGTCTGTAGATCTACCTTGGGACCCGTTATCGTTATCGTTATCGTTATCGTTATCGTTATCGTTATCGTTTCTGCGTTTCCCTGTCGGCCTCGTGTGGCCGAACCGTCTATATGATAGAGAACTGTAGCGGATACGACCCGTATCGTCTCCGTGTGGCTGCAGCATGAGTCTCTACTAGTGAACATTACACTTTGGTTGAAAGTGTAATGTTTGGCTTCAAATATGTTTGTTCAAGGACATACTGTATAACACAAACAAGTCCACAGATACAAAATCCCAAGAAATAACACAATTCAGCAATACATATTATCTATATTTGATGTCAGTTATAATTAGCATATTTACATCCTTAAAATAACCCATTAAACAATAATGTCGTATGCAATTGAAAACAACACTGTTACATTTAATCTCTGGAGATTCCCAACACAAATGTGACCAGGCAAAACATATATATATATATGAATGAGACGATTTTGTTGTAGTACTTAAATAATGACCTGCATAATATAAATTGCTATCACCAGAGTACGAATTGTCAATGCTAATTAGTCTACAATGTGCTTCCCATGTTTTACATGGCATTGCATCACAGTCTGATATATTGTTACATGGCCAATTAGCATCTCATAATGCTCAGTCAGCCACAGAGCTCAGGGTCAGAGGTCACGTTCTCTTGAGTCCGAGAGAGTGATTTAAAAGCGGAGGCAGCACAGCAAGAGGGGATTGGAAATAGAATATTGTGCTGGATCAAAGCTAATGGGAGCTTCTACTATGATTATTATAAATAACACTCAACGAAAGCAAATGTAGCAAATGGCAGATGATATCTCACCGTTTATTCCAGATGTGGAGAAACCAACACAGACTTCTGTAAGCCATTTCTTATCTGGCACTAGATGTTATCTTTATGCAGGTAATGTGTAAATGTTCCTCGAAAAGGTGATATCACAATGCACACAAGTCATTTGTAAAAGGCAAATGAACTTGAATAATAGCCATTATCTGAGCGCTAATTGCCATAATCCTTAAATCAACCTCAGAGATTACATCACCCAAGGGCTGTCAAGTATCATAGATGCATGATAAAGCATTAGAATAAGATAATCACCTCTGACAACGTATATGAAATGATTGAACGGCTCCTTTTTTAAAGACGGTTTGCTTGGATACGCTAGGACATGCAGTGACGGAGGGAAAAAAAGGCCAAGTATGGTTGTGTGTGTGTATGTGTGTTTGGGAGTGTAGCCAGTTGCGCTGCTCATTTGGCATTCGCCACAGCAGACAAACTGTAAAAACATTTGCATCACACCAGCACACGATAGTCATGATTTGACGCCATCAGCGCTCGTACCTACCAGGACCCTCCATTAGCCTTCCCGCGTGTTTACATTCCAGGGTTCTGCTCACAAATTATTTGGATGTTTTTTTTTTTTTCTTTCTGGCTACTATTATTTATCACATGCAAAATGGACTGGGACACGCTGATGTATGCTATCAGCGGTGACAATGATAACCAGGACAATAATTACACAAAGCCCGGCTCATCCATCACCGTCACTTATCACTTAAACAATCAGCAGTTAAAGAGAAAGAGGGCGGAGAGAAGAGCAGAGGAAGGATCCTGGACTGGGACTCTCTGTTCCTTTCATTTCAATCTTTATTTCGAACAGATTAAAAAAATAACAAATAAAAAAATATAAATGTGAAAAACAGAATACCGTATTGTTAAAATACGGTATTTATCCACATTCAAGATAATATTTATATATTCAACAATCAGTCCAAGTAGATCCAGTTTCACTGCACTTATAAACAAGGTGTCAACAATCTCCGTCAATGGGGTCACTTGAGGGAATGTTCATTTAGATAAAGGCATGCAGTTATATTCTCAGATCAAACACAACAGCTTAATTTGTGATTGATGGTTGAGTGAAGTATTTCAGTTTAGCTGTTTGCCAAGGTATGATAGACTGATACATGTTCAAACTAGAGCGTTAAATGGTTCCCATCCATGTAAACATTTTAGGTTCAATCAAATCAAATCAAATCAAGTTTTATTTATAAAGCACATTTAAAAGCGATTTTTGGTCGAGCCAAAGTGCTGTACGTAATAAAAACACATTACTACAATCACAATAAAAGACAATAAATTACAACAGATATATATTTTTTTAAAACACAGGGAAAAGTCAGGAGTCGTGCTCCGCTCTAACTAGAAGGCCAGAGAGAAGAAGTGTGTTTTTAGTGTAGTGTTGTAGGGTTCAATCTTGACCTACAACCACAAAAATGACAAGTGAATCTTAGCTTTTAAGCACACGTTGAGAACAATTCCTTAAAGTGGACAGGAGGTCCTTTAAGAAGTTTGAAGACCATGTGCCATGAGTGAAAGCTCCAACAAAAACTAACACGTGTACCTTGGGTTGGCTCTGAACCAAGAACAAACATTCACTTTGATCTTTGTAGATTGATGGTGATTGCCAATTGCATTTGGCCCCTGTTTTATCTTTTTTAATAAAGTGTTCTGTATTTTTAGACTAAAGAGTTCAAACAACAGAGATTACAAAACAATAGACAACATTGCCAACATTTTCCGAAAAAAAGCGAAAGCAATAAAGTAGGTTGTTCTTTTCAGGAACAACAATTCAGTAACAAATACAATACTGAACAAAACAAATATTATCTGAAAATACTTTAAATACTTTAATACCATGACAGGACCTTGACAGAAAAGGAAGACTCACACATTGTTTTGCTTCAGACACAGCAGTGGACGGCCTCAACATGTCTGGGCTGCGCTGATAGTGAACTTGAACCTTGAAAGCCCTGAATAGAGGGGGGGGGGGTGGGGACTGAGGGATGGCTTGACGACAGAAAGAGGGAGACTCCCCAGTAGCCAGAGGTCAGAGGTTACATAAACACTGAGAGAGCCCTCTGGGTTGGGTTGATGCGCTCCGGGCTAATGAGGTTGACACCCCCTGGGACTCATAGCCTTTGAACTCTGAACCCACGATGTACTGGCCTGTGAAGGGTGAAGAGAAATGTCACTGGGGAGGACACAACCACATTCCTACAGAGGAGATACAAAGGGGAATCTGACCTTAAACCCATTTTGTTATTCTGTGATCCTCAACATCATCACCTTAACAGCTATTTAATGTGATAACGTGCAGTAGCTACATGACCTGTTTGGGAAAGTGTGGTTAAAAACTACAGAAAAGGAGGAGTGAAGAGCAAACATCTGCTGCATGCAAGCACAAAATGAAAAGCACTTTACTCCAGTGTTTCATTCCCTTGTTTATTGCGGGAAGATTGTGAATACGTTTCCTTTGAACATGATGGATCATTAAAGTAATGGTGTACTGTGGTTTTGTTCTTTTTTGCTTAGATGTTTCTTCTTTTTAATACAAATTTCTATCTGTGTCTGTGTCTCTCCTGAGAGCTGCCATTGCTCTACTTACCAGGAAATACTTTCTAGATATGCAAATGTATAGTCATGAGAGAGAGCCAAAGTGTGTGTGTTACTATGTGCATTTGCAATGAAAGAGAAGGAAAGATATGCATGGTAGGATGTCTTGTAGCACACGTAAAGTAGGAGCATTTAAGTAACTCATTGCAGAACATGTGTGTGTGTGTCTTTGTATGTACACACACACATACTGTACCTACGTGGCTCTCTAAAACAGCATGTCATTGTATGTTTAGTACTTTGTGCTGCAAGTAAGTCAATCCTAAAAGATCCCTGAGTTGAAATACCCAACTTTACTGCAGTAATGTTTACAGCCAGGTAAAAAAACATGTTTTGGTCTCTGTCGCTAAGTTCCCTGTTCATGGCGACTGTGAGGGGTTAATTATTACATAGCTCATCCATTTCAATTATATTAACGTTATGTACTGTAAGATTAAAGGCGCAGCGACTTTGAGTGACAGGAGAGGTGCCATCAAAGGCGGCTAGCCGCGAGCTGTCAGCTGTTGTCCCTTAAACCAATTCAAGTCATGGAACTCTACCTCTACAAATAATGTCTTGCTGTGCGATAAATTGTTCAACAGGCATCCTGCTGGCCAGTATGCTGCCGTTGGAGAAATGGGAATAATGCCCTCCTTGCCCACTTGGCTAAATCCTGGAAAACCAGACAGTGCCATTAAACCAAGTAATCCTTTTTCTAAAACTGATCTAATGGCAATAAGAATATAAGGAGGCGTTTACTATGACATGGACACTGTAATTGAAGGAGCAGACAGGATTGCCTTTCACTGGAGGTTTTTCTTGTACGATTTTATGTGGCAAATACATTTATTGATTTATTGATTCATTGATTGTGCTCACCATGGAGGCTTAGATTGTTGACTGTTGGAATTGACTGTTAATTTGTTCTATTGTACATTGCAAACAACCCTGTTTTTGAAAGCCAAGATTAGCAACCCAATAAACAGTTTACCTGGATTTATGATGCACCTTGCTAACCAAGCTTAAGGTTTCCCATAAAGTAGTGAGTGTTAAATGAGTAGATTGACCTTGGTATCAATTATCTAACTTTTGGCAAGAATAGGAATAAACCTTTTTCCCCAAATAAGCAGCTGACTTCATATATTTCTCTTACCAGGTCAGTGTTTACCAGTTATTTACCAAACATTATCCATTATACTTGGGGAACACAACATAAAAGAAGAGTTACCAGTTTGAAAATTGAATGTAGTCTCTATTAGATATCATTACATGTGGGAAATGCAGAATAATGAATGAAATACAATTAGAGTTAAGGTTTAGTTATCAATGTCACCGCTATAAAAACTATAATACCTGGAATTGGTCATCCAAATTCATAAAAGTACCTCTGAAATCTGCAGTACAGTCATATATCACTCCACGTTTACTTGACTGAGATGACATAATGACTGCAGGTATGAAATCCCCCTAGTTCATCTTCTCTGATGACAGATCAGAGACCACCCTCCCTCTCATGGTGGTGTGTGGTCTCCTGATTTTCTCCGCCTCCCTTTTGAAGCTCCGGCTAGAGTTCATCAGCGCTAAGTGACACCGACAAATGAGCTGGTGGCCAGTCAGTCCGTTTCGCTATTGACTCTGTACGCCACTGTCATACAACACTGGAGAATGTGAAGCATATGACAAAAGTAAGGAGAACCAGCAGAGGTTGTTTTATCCTCAGTTTAAATACAATCACTGGAGTTCATCTGGTAAGCAGTTGGATCACTAGTGCAGATTTTTCCTGTTTCTATTCTAAAAGCCTTGACTTTGTAAATTCTGGCAGTAAAACGCTACAATGCTGTGGTAATAACCACCACATCCTGCATGCACTGTTAATCCATTCCACCATGAAACGTATGTGTGTTTCCATTGTTAAACAATTAATATCTTCACTGCTGACAAGCTAGGGTATACATTCTGTAGCAATGACTTATACTGCATAGAATCATTACCATGAAGTAACAAAAGGCTTGGTAGCAAAAGGATATCTTTTGAATTTGACAGTAGATCAATGACATCTTTGGAAAATGTATAGACAGATGGACACCATATGTTGCAAGTTCCAAGAGTCCCCAGGGAACACAAATCAACACTTTGAAATCAACTTGTCAAAAGTGACATTTACTATATGCCATGGTAAAATGTGCAATACATTAATTAGACATTTACATTTTTGGATGAATTAGAAGTGTAAAGAAAAATCACCCAACGTGTCACTCAGTCGACTGATTCTCTTTTGCAATCAAATATCTTTCTCGAAGCTCACAATGACCTCTAATGAAACAAATCTTTGGCATTTCTTTACACAATTTTGGTTTGACCAACACTGCCCCAATGTAACATTTGCAGTAAAATTATAAAGTATTAACCTTTTTGCCAGATTGGATGACCCATGTCAGTTTATCATAAAGACAGGCGCAATCACTAGTCTCTCCTAATTAAGCCAAAAAATATGCCAACCAACCAAATTAAAACAGCAGTGTTGTATGAGCTCTTTGGTCATGCGAATCCCCCTTGGCCAGCTATCCCTGTGGCCCAGGCTTAGTGACAAAATAGGCAGTGGCACCCTCGTCAGAAAGTCAATACTGTGATAAACACTGCCCTTCACTTGAGCCCCGGTTCACCACTTTAGCAGCCAATTGCCTTGACAGTCATTACCTAACAAGTAAATCACCACAACCAGGATACAAGTAAATAACAGAGTCAGAGAATGAATTACTCAAAAAAATAAAGAGGTGAGAGAAAACATGTAGCCGTGTATTTTCCCTCAGACACCTTCTTAGTGGAGAGTGAGCATATGTTTTATGTTTTGTGTTTTTTCCCCCCCCCCGATGGCTCTGCCAGTGAGTGTCATTCAAGATGTGGCCTTTCCTCACTCGTAAAGAACACATAAAACACACATTGCACTCTCGTAAAGCACTTACAGAGGTGAGATTTATGTGCTAGGGTCTGGATTTCCAAATAGAGACCGAGGCCTGTCACTAAAATGTTTTTGATTTACACTGCTAGTGTATTGGTATGATTACCAATGCGATTGCTTAAAATTGGGACATGATTTGAATGGGTTGAGCATATTATTCAAAATCTCCTTGAGTGTTCACTTGACTCGAGTCCCTAGTTCACTCCAACATATTTCTTATTTAGTTTGTCGCCTAGGAGACCTTTTTCTTCCCCTGTTGTCACTTTGAGAGACACCCCTGCTCCTCCCAAAGGCCAGGCTAAATGTGTGTGCTATCAAGCATAGAGCCATTAAACACCCCTCTGCTCATACAAAAGCAAATACTCTACAACTACAAAGAAAATAGTGAATACAAATCTTCAACCTACTGCTAGAACGAGCCCAGGTGATCATCTGCTATAGCTGACACAGGAAAGTGTTCCCTTTACAGCGGGGAGGTGTTACTGACGGCCCGTTGCGCCCTTGAATGTGGATATCAAAACGTTTAAATAGACCTGCTCACTGGAGGCAGAAGTGAGTCTTGTAAAATGAATTATTGATGCCATGTGAGGCTCCTCTCTGACTGGGAACAATGTAACTTGCACTGGCGAATTCATCTGAGCTCTTTAAAATCAAGGTCTCAGCACTCGCTTTCATGTTCTGACACGGGTTTGGTCTCGGAGCCGCAAGAAGACATTCCTTGATTACCGGTGATGTCCAAGTGTTTTCTCAGAAGCTCCTCAGTCCTGTCGGGACAGAGCACGTTATTGTTGGGATACCTGCATAGTTGCATGATTGGTGTCAAATAAACACGGTGCTGAGCTACAGTGCTAGAGGTCTTTTTACCTGTAATTATGGCATGGCTAGCTTTCCACTGTGGGACGGCTGCCAGCTTGCTTTGGCTTTTATGGGGCTTCTGGTCCTTTCTTGTGGTTGTCATGCTGCAATTAAAACTGTCTCCAATCGCTGGGTGGCAAAAGGCGCTGAGACAGACTCTTGTCTCTCTCACACACATATGCATGTGTACCCGTATACACACACACAAACACTGTGGAGCCTCTGGCTGGAGGCGATGGGAAAGCGTATGATATAGGAAAAACATAGTTAATTACATTTGACAGGTATCTATTAAAGTGCATTCTTAGACCTTAGAGGCCTTCACACATCTAATGGAAACACACACTCAACTGCTGCCCATGAATAATAGGGCTTCCCAGCCAAAAGCTTTGGCTTTTTTCTTCTCCCTTATCTCGCCAACATCAGGCGTCTGTCAGCGAATAGACAAATCACCACTAATCAAGTCCACAAAAGTATAAACCAAGGTCTTATATTGGTATTCAGATTCTTTATAATTAGTTATTCAGGCTTTCTTTTCACTTTTAAGTGAACAAGCACTTGAATCCCTCCTCCACAGAAGCTCCAGCTTGCCTGTTTATTACAGACAATAGTGGTATGATTGTAATCATGGCACTTTCCCCGGATTATGCACTTAAAGAGAGGATGTATGCATTTAAGATATACTTGAATCGTGACCTGCAGGTGTAATGTCCAGGTGGATGGGTGTACATATCGATAATACAGCCATTGAGAGGGTAAGCAGTTTGGCTTGGGCATGTGTCTGTTGCTGGAAGAAGGCTATTTTTTAGGTGTACCCCGTCTGTCTCCCCATTGTTGACAGGTATTTTATTATCAAGTAATCAAAAAGTTGTTAAATGTAGGCATATGCATATCTAATAAAGTAGTTTAAATATTACACTCATTTACGATTTCAACGCGATAACGGGTAATCTGTTTATATTTCAAAAGTAACCTTCCCAATACTAACTGCATCATACTGACAGTGAAGATTCCTTAACCATTATGCTTTGGATTTGAACTTTTTTCCCAGCCAACACAGAGAAGAATAGCAGTTAGGGAGCAGGAAGATGTCTGATGTAACCAAGCAGGGCATAATGGGAAGTTGCTGCAAGGTAAAGGGCATTCAAACAGGGAAGGAAAGCTTCAGAACTGTGCAGAGGTCATTGTCATTCAGACTTTTTGCCTTTCCAAGAATGCTGCACAGAATTCTGGCTCACTGAAACATTTGGCATGCCTTGTTTGGGGTGTTTTAGACAAAATATTTTCTGGTAAATGTCAAATAGTGGTGTCAAACCAGGTTGTCACCATATTAATACACATGGCCTCTGATGGGCCTAAAAGGAAATATGTGGTATATCATGTGGCGCTATCGGACAAATGTGTGCATGCTTTTCTGTGAAACCTGGGAAACGTGTTTGTAATGACTGTTTGCTGGCTCCATCCATTCTTTTCACGTTTTTCTGAGTTGTTTGGGAGGTGTGCTTTCTGAGAGACCGGTTACTGACTGACAGATTTATTGATCTGTGCGTTTGCTATTAAGCTTTCGTGACAGTAAACCTAACAGATAACATCAGTGAGCATGCACATTCTTTCTCTCTATCTTGATTTGCATCTTAGACTCTTTTTACTGTTTTTGCTCTTCAGTATTTTCTGTTCCACGAAACACTTTTTACTGTCCTCCCACAGCCCGACGTTCCTCCCCATCCTATTTCCCCTCATTAGAAGGGCTTGAGGATCACACACAAAGCCAGAGAGAGATTATGATGATAGTTTTGAAGCCTGCCCCTCTTTGTCTCTGTCCACATTCCTCTAAAATGAAAGACGGCGACAATTACCTTCGTGTCTGATGCCTCGAGTCTCTTGACATACACTTTGAAGAGCCGGTTTGGTTGCCAGCCTATGGCTATAGGAGCAGGTTTTCTGCAATTACTGTCCACATCAAGTTGGCTTAAGAACTGGGAGCGCCCATATCTTCTGCAAAGAGACAAAAGTTGGCATGGAAAGCTGTTTTTTATTTAGAGGCCAATGTTTTTGTAGAACAATTGGAAGTAAGAGTTCTTAATGTGATATAGACAGCTAGGCAGGACTAATATTACTACAGGTCAGGGGGAAAGTGTGTGGAAGTTAAATAGACCGTACAACACAGCCTAGCAATTTGAGAGTGACATGTGAGTCTGGAAAGTGCTAATAGCCTTCCATCCCACCTCCTGCCAATGTCAGAATCCAGCTGAATCTGCTCTCCAAGATGTTCTTCTGAGGTGAAAGCCAGCAGTCAGTTGTAGCTCCACTGGTAGCCGTTTCCGATGCTTTGGTAGCGCAGCATCAAAGTCACGGGGCACACATATATTCCGCAGGATTAGAGTAGCGTAAAAGGACAGCCCCAGCCCATTCACTGTTGGCACGGCCGCCACAGCCTCGGCACAAGTGAGTTTTTAATGCATTCCATTTAACTTTAATTACTCCAATCTCTGCGAGGGCACACAGGAAGAAAAGGCCCGGGCGTTTGTGCCGAGCAGATTACCCCACTGCCCTGCCAAGTCCGCGGCGCACTGCATCCTAAGATAGAATTCAAATTCAAATGTGGGCTAAAGAAAGTGCAGCTGTCACCCCTCTGGCCTGCGAAGCCCCAACCGGATCAAAGATGAGCTGTCCTCCTCCCCTGCCCGTGTAAAAATGAGCTGTCCTGGCCGTGCCAGTGTCTCGTCCCCCTGGGGCACCTAATCCTCCTCTCCTGACTCCACACTGACAGTCTGAATAAAGGCATTAAACCCCGCAAAATAATTACCAATTAAAACGGATGGAGAAGTCATCAGGTAGTGACTGGGGGGAGAGCAGGCAGAGGCGGCAGAGAGGGATGGAGCTGTAGAGGGCTTCTCTCCTCCCTGCCAAGAACAACCTGTATTTCCTCCTTTATGGGTTATGGTTTTGCAGTTCTGGATGAGTGAGTGACCTTACAGAGTGGTATCAGACCAGGAACAGACTTCTAAAAGCTTCTAGGATGTCGAAGAAAGTTTGTGTGAGGCATCCCAACTGTACTGAAGCCAGAAATCAGTGCATACGTTTTCTAAGCCACCGGAACTAAGAGTGGTTGTTTTATCTTGTGCTATTCCATCTGGGAAGCTGCTGCCGAGATGTTGTGAGACTGTAGAGATCACTGGGCAATTGGGGTGTGTATATTATCCAGATGTGGGTGTGTTTGCAAGAACATAAGAATGTATGTAAAGCATGAGTGTTTTTGAATCCTTGACCTGAAAATAAGAACCATACGTGGTCAATTTGTGACGTCATCCATTCGTTTTCCGGACTGCCACTGGGTTTATCATCATGTTGAAGTGACAAAAAAGGGTGATTAAGACATTTTTAGGTGACCAAAATGTTACATCTGAGAAGGGTTGACGTTGTAAGATGAAAACACGGACAACACCAAAACCAGACTTTTCAATCACTAAGGAACCACGCCCTATAGCATACCCTACATTATCGTCTATTTTACTCTAAATTGGCCCATAATTAAAAGAAAAAACATCATGCTCTTTTGAAAGATACTTACAAACTAAAGATTTAAAACATGTACGCATACAAATGAGGTGATCAATAAGTCATATTTTCATAGACTGCTACACAATCTGACTAGTTTCTGCAACAAGAGGAGTCACCCCCTGCTGGCTATTAAACCAGAATGGGAAATACTTTGGGATTGATGTGTTTGTGTGTTGACTGGCCACTGTGCTGTAAATGAGCGTGTATGTGCATGTGTGTTTGTACCTGTAGAGCAGTGTTATGGGGGTGTTTGAAGACTAGCGTGCCATGAGGCCCGGGGCACTAATCCACCAGCGCCACACTGCCGAATCCAGGTAAAGTGATCCTAAAGCCTTCTTACCCCTCTCCCTCCTCTGTTCTCACTGCTCTCCTTTGAGCTCTGTCTATTAGCAGTGGTGGAGATCAGACTAGTGAATATCCACTCAAAAGACCAGTCTGGACCAGGACCCACATTTTGACAACTTAATCTCTTCTTTGACGGCAGGCAGAAAAGAGGTGAATTGCCATGTGACAAAAGGCTTCTGACTTGACCATATTCTTTTGAAATTCCCTCCTCTTCAATGGAAGACGACCTGTATTCCTGTCCTTTTTGCTCTGACATGTGTTGCTCCCATAAGACATATGAGTTTTTACTTTCTTTGCAATCAGTGACTTGTTTTCAAATTCTTGTCTCTTGGCTGTGTGAGTCTTTTTATATGAGTGACACACAACATTTCGTTTTAGCTTGACTCACAGTTTATAAATCAAACTTGGATTTGAATGTTTACACCGTCTGTTTCACAACGCTGATTGAGCAAGATGGCTCATTCCTGCGCTTGAACCCAACTGCTCCTCAGACTATAACTCGCTGTGGTATTTCACTTGATCACTTTTGACCCGAGGGATGGTTTGCATTGCTGATATGACTTGTCTTTTGGTTTCTGTATCCGTGCCAGATCACCCTGGGCTAAGTACACTGGGCGTGTACACCGCTTTGGACGTTGCAATGTGTATGATGCATACATGTGTAAGTGTGTGAGAAGAGACACAAGACGGTTTTTTTTCCTGTCAATTTTGTAGAACCCATAATTAGACCTCGACTCTCGGCTAAGCACACATTTGCTTTACGTGCACATACTGTACACAGAGAGTACATCTACCTTTAGAAGAAATTCAAAGAGGATCCCATGTGGGAGTTTTCATCTCTCTTTTACTATGTCTCTGTCTTCGCGATTAAGCCTAGGATCAAATTAAATCTGCTCTTGTTTCATCTCAGTATCCCACAATTATCTTGTTATGGTCAAATCTTGATTTAAGGGGCCAAGTCAGCTTAGAGTTGCAACTTTTATTCTATTTATTGTAAAGTGCAACCCCAACGCATTTGATGGCTGAAACCTTGATCCGCCTTAAGTTGACAACTGTGCTCAATCCAAACCTCACTGTCAATCCCTTTCCAAACTTTAATTAAAGATCCTTGGACTGTTACGCAACTAAGTGGTTATGCTCCTTTTCAAAACAGCTGAGCTTATCAAGGCTTTGGTCGACATTTATTGTTGCCTTTAAAGTAACATCATTTGGTGTTTTTAATAAATGGTGTGCTCGTGGTTGAGCGTCCTTTGCAAATTAAAGACTTACAATTTATTTATTTTTCTTAAGTTGCTGTAATAATAATGTCAGTTGTTATGTACCGTGACCTTTTGTCTGTGCTAACAGTTTGAATAACAGGCCTGCGTGTCACTGTCAGACAAACTGGTGGAGCGGCTTTCGTTGCACAGGCCAGCTTACATGCAAATGGACTGACATACTGTAAAACACTGTAAGACATACAGAGACAGGTGTCATTTTTCAGACAGTCACGCAATGATGAGTAAAAGCAACTATATTTTATGACAGCAAAGAATTCTAAATATTTTATTGTATGATTGACTAGATCTGTCGGTAAGAATTAAGGATCAACCGATACGATATCAGTGCTTCATTTTAAGTGACTGGGACATTGCTTTTATAAGTGTAACAATGAAACACATAAGCATGAATTAATCTTTATTTATTACTAAAATAACGAATCTTCAAAATGCACAAAAAATACAAGCGTTAACCTTTTTTATAAAGCAACAAATTGGTCAACACTTAAACAGGAACTAAAATGCCATGTATAAACCTAGCACATAGAATTGAATTGAATAGATAGGACCAGTGGCGTCGCCTGGCCTGGGCATTCGGGGCCGAAAGTTTTTTCTGTAGCCCCGGACTATTCTCCCTCAATAATATAAAACATTAACCGTGCTTTACCTGAACCTCATCATGACACTAGAGAGGACGGCAGGATTGTAATTTCCCGTGTTCGGTGAATGCAACAGAGGCAAGACACCAGACCAACCAGAGAGTTGAATGGAAATAAACATCAGGCCTCAGAGTTTTTGAAGATGGACATAAGAACATTTTTTCTTAAAAAAGACGACAATTCTCAAGTGGTGGCTCACACAACAACCCCAGAGCCACCACTTGAGCCAGGTGAACAAGGTATATAAATGTCAGTAAACTTCCAAGTTATGCGAACATGTAAGCAAAGCATAAATTACAGCTACGTTGATGTTACTTTGAATCGCGGGGCTAAGCTAAACCGTTAGCAAGTAGCTATAGCTAGCCAGAGATATTAAATAAACACTTTGTCATACAATCTAAATGTTATGTTTTTTAGCGTTACCTGGTGATTTCAAAGTAAGCTCTCTGGAAAATGTTGACTGACGGCCCGTCCACACGTGTGTTGAAGCTTCAACGCTTCTGCCCATTCACTTTGAATGGGGTGACGTCAAGCTTTGCCGAACTGCATTGTGATTCCGTCGCTCGCTTTAAAAGTAGAGCAATGTTCAACTTTTGAAGCTTTGACGGAAGCGTCAGCCAATCAAATCATATGCCAGTACAAGCTCTAGCCAATCAAACCGCGTGCTTGTGTGTCCGGGGCGGGAGATTCATGTGATTGGTTGTTGGTCGAGTTTCAGACACACCCACCGGCAAGCTTCAACGCACGCCGCCGTGTGGACGCTGCGTTACTGTTCGACATGAAGCTAGAAGCTACCTTACAGTACACAGCTGATCCTGAGTCCTGTCAGTTAAAGTGTTTCATAGTTAGCTTAGCTAAGCATCAACCTAGCACTGAAATATATGGATGTTATGTGACAGTATTTCTGAGAAAAAGTCAGCTGAAATGGTGGCATAGTTGCCACTGCTTTAAGTGTTGACAGCATGTTTGAACGTATTTGCAAACATTATGAGATGGACAGCCAGAGAGAACAAATGAAAAACAGTTATGAAATACTATATGACAGTAAAACAAGAATACAGTTTAAAAGGGGAGTGATTTGTAAAATATCCATAAAGAAAAAAAAAATCTGTTTACAGGTCTGTTTCATATGGATGTTGAGAGATGTATCCATAGATCTCTTAATTTTGCTCTGTAAGTGCACCAGATTGATGCTTTTAACTTCAATATTTAAAAAAAGATCTTCCCGGACCCCCCTAGAGGAGGTGAGGACCCCCGTAGAGGATGTTAGGTCTGCCCCCCACTTATAAAAAATAGCACTTTACACCTGCTTACACCTATATGCCCTGAGCTGATTATCGAGCCTTCATTGTAACAGTCGTGGGTATACTGTGTATGTGCGTGTGGGGAGTGTTGCAGTAGAGAATTCAACTGTAGCGCCCGGTACCTTAATGGGAAACCCTACATGTTTGAACACCCTCTCTATGAAACGTCAAGCTACCCCACAGCACCCCCAAAAGAAAATCTCTGGCACCGCCACTGTGGGCTTATCCCCGAATGTTTCCAGGTCCAGGAAACGCCCCTGAATAGGACTCATTCTCACTCCCAGATCCACGTGAAATATGAATATAGGGTGACTATAGTTTATGCCAAAATTGTGCTCACTTGGAGAATGTAGCATTGCCTAAAAACTAAGCTGATTTTGAATCTTTTCAAAGTGTTTTCAATTAACCAGTTAAGCCCCATGCCCCCGGTACCGGGGGGCAGTGTCATACTCACTTAACGGGAAGAAACTCAGCTTTCAGACAATATTAACCATATTTAGCTAAACGAAACAAAAGGGTAATAACAAAGTCTCTGAATTAGCCCTGAGCGAAAAAATGCTAACACACAGAACTCACGGTATAATACCCTTATTACTTATCGGATCTGCACGAACAAGATATCGATTAGCAGGCTGAGATTCCACAGATTCCAGACATATAAGTATCATCACTGAGCAATCAGAACTCGCGGCGAAACGAAAACAAACAACAACAAATAAATTAGCTTTACGGAGCCAAAACGGCTAAAACGTCTTACCTCTGTTGTTTTCTGATCAAAAGCTGTGTTCAATGATAAAAACGCTGCTGAAGGTTAATCCATAGGTTAATCCAATGTGTCTGTGTCAGTGTTTCCCCTAGGTTTACTGCTTTGGGGGGGTGCTGCCAGGGCGGGAAGAGGGCGTTCCGATGAGGGCGGTCCGATGAGGGCGGTCCGTGCAGGGGGGGGAAGTTACTTTGGTTTGAGAAGTGGGGGGGACACAAAACAGGGGGTCTGTGGGCCCTCCACAATGGAAATAGTTCTCGATTTGAATCCCTTTTCCTGCCTTTCTAACAAAATATTTGTTAGGACTATGGTGCAATCCAAGAAAATGTGTAGTGTATAATGCCTGGCAAACTTATCTAGTATCCTATCCATGTGAACCTGCTTTATTTGTGAGACCTCACATACTCTAGGGGGGTACGGGTGCATGCTCCCCCGGGAAGATTTTTTTTTAAATGTTGAAGTTAAATTCATCAATCTGGTGCACTTCGAGCACAAGATGAAGAGATTTATGGGTACAGCTCTCAACACTCATGAAACAGAACTGTATATATTTCAATAATCCAAACATCTTTAGAATATGATCACAACCAATAACAAATAATTTAAACTTGTTTATGTTATAAACTCCTCTCTCTTACCTAGTTAGCATTCCTTCTTTTTATTTATGCGTATTTTACTAATCACTCCCCTTTTAAACTGTATTTGTTTTACTGTCCTATAGTACACATTGCAATGCTTTATTACTTTATTTTTTACAACTATATTAAATAGATAAAGGTGTGCATTGGAAATATTTGTTTACATAGATGATCAAACAATTTGAGACCCATTTGAGATAACTTTGAGTAAAGTTAACTATCCAATCACTCAGAGAGTCCCTTACCTCACCTGAGCTGTAGTTATCAGCCTCTCAGTCTGACAGGAGAGGACTCTCCCTCCAGCTTGTTGTAGAAACAGCTTCTAATATCCGTTAGCTCTGAGCTAGCACCAGATGCTAATAACAACAATCGCTTGTTCACACAACATGTGCTCGTGCCACACACACACAGAGGCTGTGTGCTCCTCCGTGATGATGACGGCTTGACGTAAAATAATAATAAATGAATTTGAAAGTGGGGGGGACACAAACGGGATTTTGAACAGTGGGGGGGACATGTGGAAATTACGCCCAGGATTTACATGACCAACAGCAGAGCTCGGGGCTATAATGCAGATTTGTTTTATTTTTTTACACTTTGTTGTTCTCCTTTCCTCCGGTCTTGTCTCTGATTGTGAGTGTGTGCATTCGTATGTGTGTGTGGGGAGCGGAGCCCCGCCCTTCGGAAACAGAGCGGAGGACAGAATGTGAATGTGCAAAGCAATGCAGTGGACACTGAAACATGCACATACATTGGATAAATAACATAAGCGTTTAGTTTATAGAGCACATGTTCAATGTGAAAAGTGACCGTAGATAGATTATTTCAGTTTCGATTTGGCGCTATATATATATATATATATAAAAACACCTTGAATTTCAGGGGGGGCGCGGGGTTCCGTTGGGGTGGCGCAGCACCCCCCCAAGACAATGGTAGGGGAAACACTGGATTACTGATAATCCATCATTACATTTTTATGTCAATAACGGAGATTTCATATTAGCTGCTACGAGAGTGTATGACAGCTTCCGGTTTTGGGCATTCTGGCTACGCATCACTCATTCACCAATGGGTAATGTTTAGATGGATTTTAGGAACTTCCCCTCGATTATATTGGCTCTAAAGGTTAAAAAGAGGTGTCAATCATCAAAATCGACCGGGGGGCCAGAGATATGGAAAATCCACCCAAATGACCCCAGAAGTGTTTCTTTTTTGCTAAATCTCTCTAAAAAGGTCAAATGTCACTTGTTTTGCATCAATCTTGATACAGGGTACTTATTATATGTTATAGTTTGGATTCCTAAAGCTTTTAGTCTACTATCCCATCATTCAAGGGTGGTTTTCACTATAAGTAATGGTTTTGTTTTGGACGGACACAATAATTTACATTCTTTTACTATGTTCAATCTGAATTTACTTTTAAAATAAAAAAAATCTATATTGATTCTGACTTTTCTACATCCAACTCACAGGTTTATCATTGCTTTGAGAAAAAAGATGATTAATTTACCCCTTTTAGAAGTGAAGATATAGTCAATTGTTCTGGGAATGACATTTTCGAGCCTGAGGCCTGAAAAACAGGCTCGGGGCTCAACTGGTTAATTTTCCTATTGACCTTTTAATAGACATCACAAGCACACCAGAGGCAGTAGCATGGCAGAAAGTGAGTTACTCATTAGCATGTGATTGTTTCAAACATCAGTAAAGGACATTCCCGCCATCCATTAAGTTGTAAGAGAAAAGACTCCAAAATCAAGTACACCACTTAAACATAGCGTTCAATATGCTTGAAAGTGTCTTTGATTGAACAAAAAAAAGAGAAACTTTGGTCGAAGGACATTTTGATAATTTAAGGAGGGCAAGGATTTCTCTTTTTATAAAAAGAAAGAGTTCCTTATAAAATGAAGAAAAGGCCTTCAGGCCTCGTCAACCATCTTCATCAGAAACCCCACTTTAGTCTTGATGCATTTCTAGTCATTAGCCAGGGCACAATGTGTCACAATCCTCTTCAAAAGTGTCTATACACATTGTTCAAATAATTGCCCTGTGAAGGACAAACAACCAGCACGTAAAAAGGCATCATTATTCAGGTGCAATCACTCACGGGGACTTTAAGGCCTTCCTTTTTCTCTGCTTTTGTTGTAGAAGGCCATATGATGTCAGAGTGCCTCTCTGCAAAAGTAAGAATAAAAGCTGGATTGATTTGCCAAACATAAGCAGGAGAATGTCTGTGTGGAGTTAAACACTCTTTAATCAGAGCTGCTGCTGCCATGATCAACACTTTAAAATACATTACTTTAAGAATCACATTCCCCAGTCTAATGATATTGCTACACTCACTGCGTGTCACTGTAAACTTACCCAAAACACTGTATCCGTTTGTATTCGGAAAATGTGTCACCCTTTATTAACACCATCCTTCTGGTTGTCAATCAAACTGTTGTAGATATGAAATGTGTCACATTTGCTCAGGTTTTTTTTAATTGATGTGCATAGTTAATGAGCTGCTTTCTCTCAGCAAAATGGCAGCTTGCTGAACTAAACAAAATCACCATGCATGGTTGACTGCCATATTGTCTTGTGTATTATCATCACATTCAAGTCAAGGCTCTAACCACCCATAGAGGTTAAATACTGGTGATCTCCCCCACCAGTCAGAAAAACTGTCAAATTGTGCAGGATGACTTTTGACATGTCTTCAAGAATACACAGCAAATCCAGCTGTCTTGACTTGACGGATAATCCTCACAGATATGCTGTACACTGTTTTCACATAATGTAGAATGATGCTCAGGACTTTCCATGGCCTCGGGTACATACTGTACATACTGTACAAAAATGGATGCACAGAAACAAAGACACTGGTGATGCTTACTATACAAACTCAGTCTTGTTAATCAGGTCTGTACACCATTTGGATGTTTTCCCTTTCACACGTTTAGCACACAACAGGAAACTGTACGTGTCAGAAGCATAGTGTCACTTACTAGAAACATTTTTAAGAGGTGTCTCCTGGTTAGAGGCAGGACATGCGGACATTATACAGCAGTCACAAAGCCGGTTTGTAATCCGGTCATAAATAACTGACAATTTCTGCGTTAGTCTTTGACATAAATTACAGAATCTTGTTGTCTCTACATTTTTGTTTGTTTTTTTGTCACCCTTTGATGTTTATTTTTTTTCCAGTTTAGGGCCAGCCGCAATGCAAAGAAAAGTCCATACTCGCCTTGAATTATAATAGAGAATGAGTGTCTTTATCGCAAATGGGCTCATCATAACATTACACAGACTTGAGTAATGTCTTGATAATTTCAGGGTTGCAGTGTATGTCAGAAAAGGGCTGGGGTCTTGAGTAATTGACTTTTTGCTTTATTTCCGAGAGTTAGATAAGAAGATTGATAGCGTTCTCTGATGTCTTTTTGATAAATATGAAGCCACACCAGTTGCTGGTTAGCTTATTTTAGCTTAGCATTAAGACTGTAACGAGGGAATCAGCTAGCCTAGCTCTAACCATTACAAAATGTGCCTACCAGCACTTCTTAAGCTCACTAATTAACACGTCATATCTCATTTGTTTACTCTGCAGGAGCCGCGGTATCAAAATGAGATTGCAAGGCAACCTGCGGAGACTCCAGGAAGCAAATGCTCCCAGCCAAAAGAATAGTTGTGTACAAAACCCCTTGTAAAACCACAAACTGTTGTTTTTACACTTTGGTTTTTGTGTGGATTAAAAAAGAAAGATGTAAGGTGATAATCGGGGACTTTTAAAGGTGCCGGATTTTACTTGCTTATGGACAGAACCAGACTAGCAGTATTTGTACTAATCTAAACTAAACTAGGGTTAGGATTAAGGTTAGGTTTTTAGTGTACAAGACATCAAGAAAACCAATTCACTTCAAAATGTCATCACCTTCAAGTTACTTTAATGCTTGGTCTAAAGTAAATATTATCAGCTAAACACATAAAAACAGCTACAGAACTATTTCAATTCGAAAAGATAATTTTGTTCACAGTACCAAGTCGAAAAAAATAAATGGAGGTCATTTTACTAAAAAGTGCATCTCTTATGTCCTCATAGACAGGATAGTAAAACATAAGTGTGCCTCATCTCATGCAACAAACAAAATGTGTCCTCCTCTGGAGTGGCATTAAACCTGCCGCTCTCTTGAGCTAATGGTAGTGTTCCTGAGCTAAACTGCCCACATAGGGGTCTTTGTCTTTTGTTTAAATTATACTTCACATAAAGTTCTACACCGCAGTTGTTCTTTATGAGACAATAAGTGTGTAACTTTTGTTTACGCCATATATCAACCGACCATTTCATCTCTATAAATGAACTGCTACACTCCTGAATATCACAATGTAACCTGTTCTGGATATTGAAAGATGAATCGTTCAAATAAAGTAAGGATTTCAACACTGTTACCCAGGGATGGCCATGAGAAATATCCCAATTAAATATGTTTTTAGTGAGCGTGATCAGACATCTTCACAAGTCTATTCAAAAGCCAAAGCATTTGACATATGCTGTATGTCTGATGTTCAGATGTTTCCATCCCATACCTCCAATAATGGCCATATGTTTCATGACAATGGCATATTGTTAAACGTAGAATATACCTTCAATGGCATAATGCCGTATTGAAAAGACTAATATGTATACATTTTAACACATTCCTGCATGACTAATTCGAGCTATAAATAAATATGTTGCGATACAACAACACATATTTAAAGGGATACATAAATTGTCCTGGATAATGTTATTTTTGAAATTATATCATTATATTTGTATTTTTGTTGTACATATATTTACTTTATTTTATTAAGTGGTTTTATATTGTTGCAATCGATTCACTTAGACTTGTGTCTTATTTTTCCGAGAGGAATCCTTGTTTTTTTTATTGTATATTATTTTTATTATCATACCTATTTACCTCCTTGTGTCTCTTAACCTGTTAACATTTTATATTGTGTTGCTATGCTGTATGTATCTGAAAAGGTCTTAACATCTGATCTGAGGGGAATTTCTTGTGGTTTATTTTTAACTTGTGATGTGTGCCATTTTGTAAAGCACTTTGAGCTGCACGTGCTGGATGAAAAGTGCTGTATAAATAAAGCTTTATTATGATTAAATATACAAAATAATGTTTTAATCAAATAACGCAGTGTATATATTTTTTAATTTACGTCAATTCCTTTAATAACGTTACAAACACAATTTGTTTATGCAAAACCATGATGTTCTACCAAGCGTGTTGCCTCAACATAAGGAGTTCCGTTGCTCAATTTTATTTAAGTTTACAACTCTATCAGCATTTCCAATTGGGAAAAAAGGTCCAGGAGCTAATATGTTTACCTTGAAACGGAATTGAGATAGCAGGTAGGTGTATAGGAAATATCTTTGGTAGGATAAACGTTTTTTCTAATGTACAGTATAGGAGGGAGGATACAGCTTAAAATATATTTCAAAGTATATTATATTTAAAAACAAATAAATGCGTTTTCTAACATCGATTGCACCATGAGCATTCATTATTTAGATGTTTCTGGTAGCACTAAGGATGCAGGGTCCCTTTGGTTAACATGCTGATGCCACATATCTAGCTTTCCAAAACTGGTTAAATAAACGAGCCCCAAAGCTGTCTTAATATCTATTAAATAATCAACATTTTAAAACTGCGCGGGGTCTTTAAGTGATCCTTTTAAACAACTACAATGAAAGCAAGAGAGCCAGGGTGACTATGCAGATGTAAAGTTTAATACCCACACTCTGTCTGCCAAAACAGGAAAAGCAAGGGTAAAAAAAGGACATGTTTTTGGCAGCCCTTCATCAAAAGCATAAAGCAGTGGCCACAAGGGGAGAAGTAAACAGATTAGAAAAGCTATTGACATTTTCACGTTGCAAGGAAGGGGTGTCGAATGGCAGCGAGGATGATAAGGTGTACAGGCATTCGGTCCCCTCTCTCATGTTTTATGTATCTGTGATCACAACTGATCGTGAGAGAAATTAATCAATAACAATGCCGCTGGGATGTGTGGGTGACACATGCCACTGCCCACCCCCACCGCCACCTTGTGCCGCCCCCCCCCCCCCCCCCCTTCCTCCTTCAACACCCCTTGCCACACTCCTCCATTCTCCACCCTCCTTCATTTTCCTCACCCCATCCATTTTGATTCGGGGGCCTGTTGTTCGCCCACGTCTAGGTAAGGGATTTTTACATCCCCGGCGTGCTTGGAGGAACTCCATATGGCCGGGATCAAAGGTGTTGCTGGGTGCATGGTTCTGCTTGGTTGCCAGCCACCGCCGTTAATTAGAAAACAAGATCAGAGGCGGTATTAAAATCCAATTAAGCCCGTATGAACAGATTGCCAAGTGATGTTCACTAATGCATTACTGAGCACCATGCAAATTTTAGTGGCAGCATTTGGCTTTATGTTACGTGTTTGTGTCATTAAGAGTGTGTGTGTATTCAGGAGAGTGCGCGAGTGTGTTTATGTGTGGCGCTTGCTGGCTATCCGAGGCTCTGTGACATTGCCTGATCTTTCCCGTGATACACGGCTCTAATCTCATATAAACAATCAGCTAAAGCTCTGCCGAGGCAACAACACCTAGCCACACAATAAGATTGGATGATATTGCTTCTTACAATTAAAGCATAATTGAGAACGCTGAATTATTGATCTGCCATAATTGAGTTCTCTTCATTTGATTTGAATGAGAAAGTACTATGATGCACAGAGAATCCAGCAGATTTGAGATAAATTGCTTGAGAGTAGATACATAGCCTTTCCATTTGGTCTCCGCCGGCCACTCAAAGATATGAATTAAAAGAAGGACAGGAGCACTGCATTTAAATCATTTTTAAATTTGAGATGGCTGTCAGCAGATATAATTAAGCCATGTTAAGGAATTGGATGAGGCACATTAAAATGCGTACATAAAAACATTCTGCACAATAAGTGCCAATTTAGTCCACGAGTTTCATTCGCCACAGCAGACAGACAGGGCATCTGTACCAAAGACTGACAAGTGGATGCAGCTGGTGGCCTATGGCCCGAAGCCTCCACATTATCTCAGACGAGGGCTGTTAATGTTGGGCTGAATGGAGCCCCTTTTGAGATACAAAATAGCATTCTGATTAGAAAGCCAGGAAATACACATCTGAAGTGCCGGAAATTGTCACAATGCAGAACCACGGCACATTTGGCACAGTCTCAAGCTGGGTATGGAGGAGTAAGATGTTAATGAAGGGATGTGCCTCCATCAAACACATTCAGATGTCTCGTATAGAGGTGCGGTTTGTCAGTTTCTTCAGGATATGTTCTTCATGTCATGGGTTGGGTCAAAGTTTTCTTCTTTTAGATGATTTTTTGACAAAGAACTGGAGTTTTAAGTTTGCACAGATGTGCTTATAATATTTGTCAGCTCCAGCGCCATCCTAAACTCCCAAAAAACTATTTGTTTCTCCGAATCGAAGGTTAAAAACACAAAAGCAGTGTACATCATTTAAACTAATTAATGTTGTGTAATTAACAAGGATAAACTGATGTGTTTTAGTGGATGAGTACGGCAGATATCACTATTAAATCATTTGACAGTGAGGGGAATACGGTTTTATTATGAAAACTTCGAGACCGGAAATACTGTTTTCACCCCGAGAGGGTTGACGCTAACTTTACTTGGGGGGAAAGACATACACGTTCTCCTGGCGAGACCTCAAATCATCTTCGTAATATCTATCAAACTATAGATCCTACACATCCACTGGACGTGGATTCTAAAAGTACAATATACACTTCTCGCTAGAAATCTAATCAAAAAGCATTTGAATGGCCAAACTATTCTACAATTTAGGATTTTCCAGAGAGGGTTATTTGTGAATAACGACCCTCCGGAGCGTTTGCAATTGCCGCAAATTGTTGTTTCTTACACGACCACTAGAGGTGCTACACTTTAAAACGTGACTATAGGTCGTAATAAGCTGCTGAACAATCGACCTATTTGGTCGTATGAGTTGGAGGACTTGTTGTACAAAACGGTGTAATCTAATGCACTGCAGTACCAATCTGCGACGTAAAGACTCTCCCCACATAAGGACCATGCTGACACAGCAATCAGGAGGTTGGGACCATCAATGAGGGCCCAATAGGTGCATGCGAGCAAGGAACTGTTACTTGTCATTTTTGCCCTGGTTTTTAATGTAAAGTCCTGCCAAGAGGCACCTAAAAGGACAACAGAGGCAATACTTTGACAAGACAAACTGTGTATTGGTCCAACTTGGTTTAACTACTCTCTAGTTGCTGGTAGCAGCAAAGGCAATTCCTTTCTGCATGCACTAAAGGTAAACTTTAGACAAATGTAATGGTTGTCTTGGAAAAACGTCAGGGTCATCCGGCCTCTGCTTTTAGACTCCCTCGATGTTGCACACTGGATTGTTCATGCCTCATTTCAAGAACAGACTTTTTAGTTCTCAAATGTTAAGCAAATGTTGATCAAGTGTATCTTATGATGCAATAAAACGTTACCAAAACAAGGTTATTTTAGTGCCTATTCAGACGGAAATGTTCTCCAGGGAACTCCAACGCCTGCATTTCATAGAATACTCAGCTCTGATATTTAACATTCTGCCACACAATGGAACCACATTAATATCATCAAGTATAGCAGTGCTTTTCCTGAATTGACAAATCAATATATGCACTGTGAGAACGGTCTGTAAGTAGTTCAGAGCCTTGAAGTGTAAAGTGCATAGAATTACTCCGAGTAGGTGTTTAGAATAATGGTCATATGAAATCAGCTCTACACCTTTTACCCCATGTGATGCATTGCTGATCTCTAATGAAGTCTGATTACTGAATCAGGATGTGGGAGTATGCACTTCAGGTTACAAATCGTACTACCTCACATCCAGCATTAAATAGACATACGCCACACATCCATCTTCTGATGCAATGCATACGTTTAATAAAAGCCATGCCTTTCCGAACATGTGGTGGTCGTCAGACTTTTTGCCACACTGAATCAAGGGGCATTCATAAACAAATCCCAATGTGTTGGGCAGTCATGATCTATGGTTTGGTTCAAGCTGTGTTTCAAACAAGGGTGAATCAATAGCCAATCTGTTACAGTGACATTGCCTGATGTCATTAATGGACAGTGGGCATCCTAATTCACATAACAAATCACCTCAGAAAGACTCTCCATTGATCTTTAATTAGAAGCAACTGTTAATCACCTTTATGACTCTCCTCCGTGGCACCATAATGGTTTCTGCAGTGAAGCCACAGCCATGTGTTCCAGCCGAAGAACAGCAGCATCAGCAGGGTGTGTTTATGTACACGCCGTTAATGGATCCACTCAGAATATTTTATAATTATTCAATTTATCCCCGGGAGAACAAGAGAATTACAAAGTCTTCATCTGTAACTCTGGCGCTGAAATCCTCTCTTCTTAATGGTCTTTTCAGGCATAGGGACAAACAATGACCCACAGGAGAGAAATGGCAATTACCTCTAGTTAAGGTGCCTACTTCACACACCTGTCACAACACAGATGAACCCATCATAAAAGGCCGGGGGAGCGGGACAAAAACGAGGGAGTTCTCCCCCGGTGACCCTTCAGCTTTCATAGTCTCCCCTCTTTTTCTGCTCAACTATTAAGAAATAAAGGGGTCAGCCCCCAGACAGCTCCTTCCTTTATCCCTGCCTCACACACTCATCTCCAACATAAAACCTTGCTGTGTTCTCGTGTTGGTCGCCAATGAGCATTGACATCAAGGTTATAATTATCACTTGGCTTTTAATCTGTGAAAACAACGGCTTTTAGAGTTCTGTTTTTGGAGAATTATTAGAGGGAATTATTATATTAATGATCAACCATAAGGCCTTCCTGGTAACGGACATCATTATAACCATACACGGTTTAACTGGAAACATATAAATGGAAAATCAGTTTGAGACATGTAATACACAGTGCAAATCATTTAATCATTAGAGTGATTTGAAGCAGCGCTCCAACACATATTGCATGAAGCATGGCAAAATAAAAATGAATATACATATTGCCATATGTCGCATGTTGGCATCTGGCGTCCTCCTGTGCGAGTTTATGTGAAGGTGGAATCTGGTTCGACTTAACCATGTGGCACATACAGGCCTAAACAAACATGTATTTCAGATGTCTGGCTGTAAAAAGCAGATAAAAAGCAACGTCTATATGAGGAAATAATTTGCTTATAAAATTCATAGATCTTCATACTTGAGTGTTATTCCTTCATGTGCTTTATGGCTCCCTCTTAAGATAATGAAACAGAAATAAAATCCCAAGGGGGAAATATCTACGTTTTATTTACAGACGTTCACATCAGCGTGATTTCCTTTGATGAGCTTTGGTCATTTATTGTCAAATTTCCTCATTTATCCGTCTCACCTCACACACTCAATTTGAAGTGCACAAAGAACAGTGAATCCTTTATTCTCCGCAGAGATTCCTCACATTTGAATACCTTTGTGGTGAAAACCATATCATTAAGTACATCGCAGAAATAGAGGAGGCATCAGATTCCATTACCATGTACAACTGCTTAACTCCTGTCTTTTGTCTTCCCCCCTACAATGTGCAGGATGTGTACAAACCAGTGTTAAAATCTACCCCCAGCCTTTGCACACGGCCCAATTGCCTTGTGATTAACGCACAATAAAAGAATGTGATGGCTTAAAGAAGCAGCAGGAAAAGCTGCCCAGTGAAAGATGGGTGTATAGCGCACTCTATAATTAAGCCAGTCTGCACTTGATGAAAGTAGATCACACTGGCGGGCCACGGTTTCACAGCCAGTTTGTTTTTACGACATAATTACAGTCCAAATCAAATGAGAAGATTTAATATTGCACCACGACGAGCATGTGCCCCAATGCCAACAATGACACTGACCCCCCTGAGGCAAGGTGTGCGGGGGGGGGCAGGTCGGGCGTCAGGAAGCCGACAGCAGAGAAGCTTCCCCACCGCGGCAGCTATCTACCTGTGTCTGGGCCCATATGGGAGGTCTGACACCAATGGAATTACGCTGACAGTGGGACAGAGGTGAGGAAAAGAGAGACAATCTCTTGAAATAAGGGGGAGGGAGCTATGAAGAGAGAAAGTTTATCTGGAATGAATCAATCAAGTAGAAGTAGGCTCGGCGGGAGAGGAAACGGAGAACAAAAGAACTAAGAAAGGAAAAAAGACACAAGTGAGGTTATGAGATGAAAAGAAAGCAGCAGACTTAAATGCACAGACAGCAAGGGTGTGGCTGAAAGGCAAAGATAAATAAACGTTTTGCTTGACTGTGTCTCCATGGGGAAGGTGACAGCCGAAAGTTAAGGAAGGCTTTGACGATCATTACCCAATGAGTTGTTTTAGGCCTAGTCCAAAAGTAGGAATCTATGTAAACAAGGCTTGATACTCCCTTTGTTCTCAAAAGAATGTCCATATCAAAAGCTACATTGATTTCAATTGAATGCAATTAAATCGCTTTCAATGCCATGTGGGCAGGTTAGGGTAAGGGTTGGCAAAGTTGGTAGTGGCGCGGTCTGGGTTGTGGGAATGTTGGATAATGAAGCAGTAATCTCTGTAGCACTTTCTGACGCCTCTGTCCCTCATTATAGTGACAAAGTAACTTTACATTTATGTGTTAGCAAGTTTATTTGATCAATTATGATGTTCATGGATGTATTGAAGCCACTGTTGTGCGACATGACGCGCCAAACCTGAAAAGGCCGAAACTCTTGGGTTACAAGTAAAAAAATCTCTCCATCTACACCAGTTCTCAAAAGCTTCGTTTTCAGTGACCTTAAACGGCGTTTGGTTGTGGGCAAGAGACCAAAAACCATAGAAAGAGTTACTTTTACAAAAATACCCATCTACATGTGGACAATTCCTTTGTGGTAAAAACAGGGTTGGTTGTAGTCAAATCAGTTTAAGTGGATCACATCAGTTTTCATGTCCGTTCACTTATCCGTCCCATCATTGGCAATGCAAAATACTTTTAAGGAAAGTTTAAGGTCAAACAATGGATTCTAGTTTTCCGTGAGAATTTCTGAATATAGGGGGAAGTAATTACAGGAACCATAAGTTGTCATTTCTGTTTAGAGATGAGTCCCGTTTTGATGCTTGACGACATGGTTACGACATAAACGACCAAAACCTCCCACCGAGTGGCTTCAGTGTTTTTCCTCCCTCTTAAAAGAGTCTGCATTTCCTGTCCTTTAGTTACACGCTCAACATTACCACAAAGCCTTTGTTGCTTTGGGTCAGATTCCCCCAGAAGAGAGAATCTTCCCGAGCCACAGCTGTTGAGTGACCACGCTCGACCACACTGCTCTCTGTCATCTGACCACCCTTCCAAATTGCTCTCCCTGCTTTCCCGCCATCCATTACCTCCTTTTTTACCCTCTTTTCCCGAGAGCAGCCAGCTGGGCTGGATTTACTCTGGTCGCTGTGTCGCAGGGCGAAGCCCAGTCTTCTTGCTGTGCGGGCAGCGCTATTTGACTGGGTACTGGTCAGGGCCGGTAGATTAGTGAGTGTATATCTACAGAGGGGCCAGTGGGGCCTGAGCCCTGTGATCCAGTTGAAAGTCGGGTCTCTGCGGTGGACTTGTGGTTCCGTGTGGTCGAGGACGTGGACCGCAATCCCTGCTGACACCCTGTTCCCCGAGGACGTGGTTTTACTCCAAGCCATGATTTCCCATCGCCCGCTCCGCGACTCTCTGTCTGTGACTACAGGGCCTCTGCCCAGCGCTTCATGGTGAAGAGGATACGGCACCTCCTCACCACTGGAGCTTAAGGCCACTTTTCTCCCACGGCGCTGGGCACACAGCAAGGGGGGGCCTTCTCCTAAACAAGCTCAAAAGAGAGCTTTTTTAACCTCATGTCACATGTGAACTGCGCAAGATGGGCTGGTGGCAGAGAAGTGGCCGGAATGTGTGGCCACCTGATTATATGGAGAGTAGCCCTTTAAAAAAATAGACACTTCAGTATGGGCCAAAATAAGCTTTATAATAAGATGCTTGAGGTTGTGATATGAGTTACAATTGTGCAATACCATTACATAACTGAATGTCACTTTGATAAGAAAAATATGAGCAATGCCATACACAATGCATCCTCTATGCGTTTAAATAGATGAATGCAAAAAGAAAGAGAAGATCATTTGACTTTATGACCTTTAATCAATTTCTTCAATAATTTAAAACATCTGCCACCACAAACCGTTTTCAGATTGTCACGCTATTGCAATTGTTACGTCAATAGTTGCGCCATGGCTAGGTTAAGAACTGTGGGAATGTCACATGTTCTCAACATGCACATTTCTGCTGACCATAAGCCCAAAATCCTCAACATGGCACCCAGATGTCAGCCTTCAGGCAAAAACACACACACACACTGTTAGGAAAAGTCACAATCAGATCCCTCCTGCAAACAGCAAAACTTCCAAACATCATCAGGGTAAGGCAATTTGCAGCTGATTATTTTCGGACTATTTTGACGTTGAAATTACAGTTTTACATTGAACTATACATAATGTTGTGACACTGACGCAGTTTGTGGCCTGTTGTGTGTGGCAAGGTCTGGCAAACATCTCGAATTCCTCCCGATTTGACTTTCTCACACAAACCCGCCCTGCACAAGTCTCCTTTCCTTTATCTCTCCTCTATCTCCACTCTATTGTGTCTCTTCTTCTACTTTCTCTGTGAGCTAGCACACACACACACACACACTCTCACAAACACACTGTTATGCTATCCAATGGCCTGAAGGCTCAAGCGAGGACAGGCTTGACTGCTGTTGGCCTGATATCAAGAAATACCTGATGGGTCCCCACACTCATGCCAGGACTCATTTATGAAGCATGAGGCTGTAAACAGCTACCTTCAGTAAAAAAAAAGCTGTGAGTCACACTCTCATTTCTATTGTTTTCTAAGAACAAGGGTGTCATTTCTGAAAAAACATTTTGGAACATGGTTTTTTAATCAATGCAGTGGTAAGTGGCACAATGTAAAATATGTTTTAATTAGGTAATGATCAAGACTCTACAATCTATATGTGTCTTGTCTTGCCCATTAACGACAAGATTCCTAACTGACAACATGGTAGGTATTTCAACCATTCAAACTCTGAGACCTTTATATATCACACTCTAACTTCTACCACAGTTTGCATTCCCTTTAATGACTAATGCATTTTTACAGATAAAGTCAGCGGTTTCTAAAATTTAAATTCCTTAGTACGAAATGTGGCAATTTTCTGTTGTTGTATTGCTTTAATTTTCCAGGGATGGCCTAGCCAAAAACACTGAATGCAGATTTTATTAGAGTTTTTTATTACACTGGTTTCATTTCGATGACATTCGGTTGAATTTTGTAGCTGCTGATAAAAACAACATTAAGGTTTAATTAGTTTATTCAAGTATTTCCAAAACTGGTTGGTTTCCTAACCCTAAAATATATATATGAATTCTGACTTTGTGGAGCAATAACTCATGAGAAACAAGTACGCATTGTTGTGAATGCAATCATGTCAAGTTATCATGTAGGGTATTGTTTTAACTCATTCAGAAAAAGCAATGATGTAGAATAAACCCTTGTCTTCTATTGTTGTGAATGAGTCAACATAAAGGATTTCAAATATGGTCAAATATGACTAAACAAGACAAATTCGGTTCCCTCCTGCTTCATATACTCTATTCATTGATAAAGAAATATATTTGTTCATAATCTCTGAATCTGTAGTTTCCACAATGAACAAAATAAATGTTGTGGAAACCATATTAGAATCGTTTTTTTTTTAATAATTAGCACATCTTTCTAAGTATTAATCCAGTATGGGCTAGCAGCTGTTTGGCTGGCAGTGAAACACGGTTCCACACCGTAAAGACAACATCAGAGTAGGAGTCATAATTAATAGCAGCCATTTCTGATGGTTAGTATGTAACCTTGTTGATATAGCGTAAAAATGCATGATTCACATGTGTGGTATTTTTCCAACAATGTTATTTTGTTTTCGCCCTCCGACAGGAGTAGATAACACATTTGTGTTGGTGTTAACAGATGAGGCATGTCCTGAGGAATAGGCAGTAATGCTGGTATTGTAAAAAAAATAGTTGTGTAGCTGTACACTAAAACTATGGAGCTGTGCCAGTGTGTGTTAGAAAAAAAGAAGATGAAATAATCAGAATAAAAAGGTGCTTCAATCATAGAGCAATTGCAACATTTATTGAAGTGTTGGCTTTCTTGTATTGATTTTTCAACACATTACAAAAATACATATATGTTCAAAACAGCAGATGTGTACTGTTCTGAAATCACTTTTTTTCACAATGATGCACTCCCCCCCCCCCCCCCCCCACCCCCCCTCAAAAAGAAAAGAACAAGGAAACTATTTTTTGTACAAAGAGTGTAAGTGAAAGGTGTGAAAAGTGAAATATGAAAATTACAGTTGTAAGTGCCGTCACATGACCTTCAACCAACCTTGAGAAAAAAACAAAACAAAACATAATGTTCATGAATGTCTCATCAAAATTGATTTGGAAAAGGATTTCCACATAATGCATTGCATTCCCCTGCCGAAATGTCTTCCTTTAGGATCATCTTATTCTTATAAATCTTTTTTTGTTTTAATATCATTTTGTTTTACATCCATGGAGGATAGCTTCACCAAATCAACAACAGGAAATTCACTCAAAATTAAATATAAAAAAAGAGACCGAAAGTCAATAATGGCACCACGTTTGTTAGAAAAAAAAAAGATAATCTGGCATGATTCTGCAATAATACATTTCCAAAAAATTGTCTTCCCATACAGTGAACAAGTAATCATACAGAAACATATTCATGAAGATAAAATCCCTCCACCAGGATAATCATACAAAACTGCTATGGCATTCAAAAACATTTGAAAGAACATTGGCAAAAAACAATACTTTATCATCATTTTTAAACACTTACACAGAGTATTTAATTAATGGCATACTTCAACACTGTAAACATATTGTAAGACTGAACGTCCACGTGTGATTTGGATCTCTGTTAGGGTTTCACTATTCATCTGTGCATGTGATAGATTTCATTGTTGTATGCCTCATTTTGGACTAACAGATCTGTGGTCTTCGCATCATTTCCTTTCTAAAAATCAGCAAAAAAGAGGAATTTGCACCCTTTTTTTTTACCAAAACAAAATGGCGCACATAAAACCTGACAATAGCACGTCGAACTTTCAAGTGAAGATGATTGTGATGATTTGCAGCACTAAAATGAAAGATGTAGTCTCAATCTCCTTTCATGTGGTTTCCCGTCTCCCTCCCTCTCACGCGCGCTCTGTCTCACACTGACGGTCCGTTATAAGATGTGGCCAGTAGATGTGCATTTGGGTACGGAAAAAAACACACTTTTCATATGCTTCCAATTTCATTTGAATGACTCTTCTCCCTGGCCAAGGTCTTGCTCTCTCTCCCTCTATTTCTTTCTCTTCATTTCTCCGTTCCAATCTTTCATTTTACTATAAGAATAGCCCCTACTCAAGGTCGCCTGGCCTGCCCCCATTGCAGCTGTGCTCGAAATTATCATAACTCATATAGCCTATTTTTTTCCCCTCTCTCTTTACCAGATTCATTTCAGGATGAACGATGCAGAAAATAAAAAACCGTAATCCCCAAAAGTCACGAACATGCACACTGTCTCAGAATCTGTTACTGGGAGTTAAACCCGTATCACTTTGTGAGGCGAATGAACAGGCTTCCTTTTAAAAGCCGCTCTAATGCATGAATCTGAGCTAGTGAACTGTGAAAAGACGCCGTCGGAGAGCGAGGCTTAGAGCACACTGCGGAGAGAAGAACACACACGCTAACACATATTGATATGAATTTCATTTGGAACTGTTTTGCAGATCCTAAGGGGACACGGGGAGTCGACCCGGGTCGGAGGGAGACGCCACCGCGGACACGAGAAGGAGATGCAGAGTGATTTAGAACGTGTTACAATTGTTGAAGTTGCTTTAGCTTAACAAATTGCCTTTGAGTTAGCACACATGGGGTGGGGGGGGGTGGGAGTGGGTGAGATAATTAAGTGGGTCTGATAAAGCAAAAATGAATGGTAGTTACACTTAGCATATACGGTGGGTGATGCAAGCAGCTGGTCTTCTGATTGTTTCGTTTTTAGGCCATCTTTCACGTACAGTCGGGGCTACTTTGACATATAAAAAAAATGAATATATTTACAAACCATAAACAGGACTGTTCTCCTTCTCACATTAATCACAAGTAGTCTTAACTTATTCAACATATTAAATATGGTATTTTTAATTCTACATTGGGAATGTAATAAGCATCAATTCAAAGGTACCTCCTATTAAGTGCAACCTTTATTTATGTCCTGTCCAAAGCAGGACAGCAATACAGTAACTGCATTAAGGAATTATTCACACGCCAATATTTAAAAGGACAAATTCCCTGAATAAATTAATCAGGTCTTTAAGATTATGATGGATTTTTTAAATCCAGCATGATGTTTTATTGTCAGGCTGACATTCAGTGCTTTAGGCCTGCATGAGGGAGTGGATTGTAGTCGCTGCTGCAGTTAATATAGAAAACAATTATTTTAACTTTAAAAAGCTAACTGCTTTGCACAATTTATCTCGCACATGATAATAAGCTTCCTTAAAGGAGAAAAAAAAGAGAACATTTGTATTAAGGATGACTTCTTCCCATTGCATTTTAGAAAAAAAAACATTTTAGCACATTTCAAAACTAACTCCATATGAAATCCCACAAAGATGTACCTGCACATGCCAAATATCATTACAAAAATCCAATAAATACAGAAATTATTGCACAGTAGAAAGGCTCCATGGATTGCTAACTGATCAAATCCTCAGACAGTTTGCCAAGAAACACCAAGTTGTGCATTCCAGACAAGTTCTCATTAAAGTTTCCCTTTGTTTATATTCTCAGGTGGCAGTTTCTGTGACAAGAAAAAAAGATGAACATCAATCAGTCTCATTTTTTTTTAAGAGAGAGAGATTATCCAGCCAAGCCCCATAACTGAAGAAGTGGTTATAGGGATCTCGTGTGTGCATGTGTCTGCTTTCGTGTTTGTGTGTGAGAGTGTTTGCTTGTGTACATTGTTGGCTGTATAACTAATGGTTGCTGGCTTAAACTCTGTCCGCCTCCTCCAGTTTGACCTCACTGGCCATCAAATGTTCGCCATGCCATTTCTTCATGTGTTTCTCCAGCGTGCTGTAGACGCTGAAGGGCATGTGGCAGATGTCGCAGCGGTACACATCCTTTCCAAATTGCCCGTGGGTCTTCATGTGGCGTGTCAGCTTGGAGCTCTGGGCGCAGGCGTAGCTGCACAGGTCGCATTTGTAGGGCCGTTCCCCCGTGTGGCTGCGTCTGTGCACCGTCAGGTTGCTGCAGTTCTTGAACACCTTGCCACAGTACTCGCAGGTGTCATTCCTCCTATCCTTAGAGCTGGGGGGCCTGCCGGGTCCGGGTCCCCGCAGGAGGTGAGGAGTGCTGCTGCCACTGCGGCCCGAGGCACTTCCTGCTTCCATCAGCTCTCCGGGCGGGGTGGAGTAACGGAGGCTCCCCGTCTCTGAGGAGGAGTGCTCGGAGGAGGTGCCGAACGGCGACTGACGGGAATCTGTGAATCCCATGAAGGGTTCTCTGATGAAGTGGCGCGAAGCAGCGTAGCCAGCCAGAAGCTGAGAGTAGACATTCTCAGGGGAGATGAGGGGTAAGGTTGGGGGAAGCTCCAGCTGTTCTTTCTCTATCTTGATCCTCTTGTTGTTGGAGGGATTCGGGCTGGTGATTGGGGTGGGCCGACGCTGGAACAACCCGGGGAAGGAGTCTACTTCGGATACACTGATTCTGCCGTTCATCACAGGCCTCTGTTCCATCTGCTCGTCTCGCTGTCTGTCCTGCTGCTTCTCATTCTCTCTCTCTTCACCCCTCTCTCCAGCGACTCCATTGGGCTGTCTCTCCATGCTTCTCTTGCTAAGGTTAAGTCTAAGGTGATTGTCCAGATGGTTGTACGGGTGCATGATGCCCACCCCACCACTGTCACTTACTCTATCCCTGACATCACTCAATTGTTTTTCCCCAGGACAATGTCTGGGGCCATTCGGCCTTTTCGGGCCGAACTCCTGGGAGTCGTCACTTAAGTTGGAATCTGGCCGACTGCCATTCCTCAGTTCTTCCTCCTCTTCCTCTTCTTCCTCTTCTTCTTCCTCCTCTTCTTCCTCCTCCTCCTCATTGTCCATGCCCATCCCTCTTGAATTGCCCTCCCTGCTCTTTTCCTCACCTTCTCCTCGATCCTCCCTATTTCCCTGTTCTGGGGAACCACTCATGGACCCAGACTTGTTGTGCATATGTGTCTTCATGTGCCTCTTAAGCTTGCTGGCCTGGGAACAGGCGTGGTCACATAGATGGCACTTGTATGGCCTCTCGCCTGTGTGACTGCGTCTGTGGACGATCAGGTTGCTCTGGAACTTAAAGACCTTGCCACAGAACTCACAGGATTTTGATTTCGCCTGGCTCTGGTTCTGACCCTGGCTTTCGGGAGGGCTGGAAGAACCATGTCCCCCCTGAGAAGTGGGCGGAGGGGGATAGGTGAGAAACGCCGGGGGCTTGGCACCAGGCTGGAAAAGCGTGGGACTCAGCAAGCGGTGCATGGGTGGCACACGGTTGGGCGATAGAGGAGGAGTGGGCCCCCCATTATTGGTCGTGTTGCCCGCCAGTTCTCTCAGACGTCGGGAGAAGTCCATGGAAGGGGGATCCATGGGGGTCATCCGCATCACCCTCTCAAAGGCACTGGGGTGCTGGGACAGCAGCCCCATCTCTTCTCCCAGCCGATCTAAAGGGAGTCTAGGGGGCGGGTTAGGGCTGACAAAGGGCGGTGTTGCAGGCAGTCGGGTCTCCATGTATCCCGGGGGAGGGGGGTGTTCCCTGAGTAGGGGCGCGGCCATGCGGAGAAGGTGGAATGGGTTGTTGACATCGCCAAGGAAATTGGGGAGAGGGGAGCGAGGCAGGGCTTCAGTGAAGGGGGGAGGCAGAACCATGCGCGGAGTAAGGGAGCAGTTGACTGGGTGGTGGTCCAGGTAGATGCGGATGCCATGAGTGTGCTGGGCATGCTGGAGCAGGAACCAGGCGCTGTTGAATGTCTGCTTACAGGTAGTGCAGATGTAGCTGGATGGCTCATTTTTATCTGTAGATCAAAAGAAACACAATCCCCATCAGTATTGTAAAAAAAAGAAGATATGCTGTAAAAAAAACACCATTTTATCCGTTCATTCAAACCAACATATTACTTGCATGTTCCTTATCAACCTGTGTGAACATGTGAGGGACAAAAAGGACAATAGATTGCTGTATTAAGAGGTGCTAGGCCTATTTTAAAGATTCATACATGTCAATCTCACCGAAATCCAAAAACTAAAGTGCTCAAAATGTGTGTTGTCATCAAGAATAAGGTAATTGCTCTGTGTACAATAAACTGTGAAAGATGTATTTTATACCTGATATGCGTGTATCAGTACATTTTTTGCTACACAACTGAGCATAGAATAAGGGGTATAAAAAAGAAAACTCAAATATTGGTTAAACTTTCCTAGGTCCTTGAAGTAACACGTTGATATTCTTAATGTAAGGTTTAGGTTTCCCCTTTAATCCTCTGTTTGTGTCTTTGTATGAGGGTCTTCCATGGGCTTTGTCTGTAAGTGTATGACATTTTGAGTGTGTGGGTGCGTTTGTGTGTGTGTGTCTACAGGCTAATGCAGATGGCAGGTATTGCCCTAAGGCCACAACACATTATGCTAATGTTAATGTCAGCTAGGCTTTAATATACAGATCCATCTCGTCTACTCTGTCATTTCCATATGGAGAGACGGGAGGCAATGGAAAAAAGCACACCAATGGGGAAAAAAGGAAATATTGGAAAGTGGGGGGGTTGAGATGTAGCAGAGAGACACAAAAGAAGAGACAGGAGAGGTGATGGAGACGATGTGTAAACAGTAAAGACCCCTCCGGTCTGAACAAAGCATCCACATGAAGTAAAGCTCTGCGTCACTGGTGTAATATCAGCTACAGTAAAGTGATTTGGTGTGACTGTAAACACACACACACACACACACACACACACACACACACACACACACACACACACACACACACACACACACACACATACACACACACCAAAGCTCCATGTCGCTCATTGACAAATTGCCCCCTTAAATGGCATGACTTAATAATGCCAAATGAATCTATCAGTCACTATGGCACGGCCCTGTCAGCCCGCTTATGAGTCATAAAAAGAGCCTCGGTTGGGATTCATCTAATTCAACACAGGCTAGCCTTGAACACAGTCCTATGTTTGCTTGAAAGGCATCTGCATCTACTTTATCATCAACGACTACCGCAAGCGGAGTCGAGTCGGTACGGTGGTCCCAAAGCCTGGAGCCCGGAGGGGGGAAAACAAAGAAGGAGAGTAACTTCTGCCCAGAGTCTTATGTGATCAAGAAAAAAGCCCTTACAGGAAGATGGCTGCCTCACAGCCACCCATTGTCATGGAATGTAAAACACACATGCAGACATGCGTGGCAATTTTCTCTTCCCACTTTCCTCCTCTGTGTCCAACCTCTCTCGCAGCAGTGGTACCGTGCAGGAACAGATGAGCGAAAGCTGATGTTGGATCAGTGTCTAGCACAGGAAGCTGATTTGGCGGTGTGATTGGTTTGGCTTTCCCCAGGGGATACGGGGTCAGAAAAAGTTAATGAGGGGCTCATTTACTGATTCTGTCTGTTTTTCTCTGCTATTAGCGAGGCTCTGATGTAGCCATCACTCGCACTGTTTGTGTGGGATGCCACATGACCTGACTCCTGCTACAAACGCGTGTGTGAGAGCTTGTGTATTTGTGTGGACATGTATGTGGATGTATGTTTTATGTGTGTGCATGTGTGTGTGGGGCGAGTGGCGGGCTACCTGCCCGTGTTTAGTTTGGCGAGGCTTCACACGGCCGCTTGGCAGCAGAGAGCTGGACAGTTTAACAGCTTGGACGAGGAGAAGAGAGCAAAAGAGGGAAGGGGAGAGGAGGAGGAGGAGGAGGAGGAGGAGGAGAGGGGGTAAGAAGAGAGGTGGAGGGACTTTAAGGGCCAGACGTGCTTGGGCACACATACACTAACACACACATAGAGGGTATTTACATGCCCCAAGAGACCAAGAGGGGTCCATAGACTTGGAAACAGTGTAATCTCATCAACAGGCGTGGATCAATATGAAATGAAGACGTGAGATTGGGAAAGGGATTGAAGATCTCTCAATTTATCAAATGTGTTCTTCTTCTTATAGCTGTATTTGGGTGTGCAGTCCCACATGGTCTCATCAATACAAGCTACCCAATCATATGCCAGCCCCCCTCCCAACCTTGTTCCCCACCCCCACCCCCTCCACCACTACAGCAACACATTTGCATCTTGTCATATCTTACACAGCCGTGCCATATGTTGTTAAAGGAAGCGTGGCGGCTAATAGAGTGGCAGCTGATGGCTGCTGTCTAATGACGGCCAAAGACAAATTTCATCAACTTCCCAAACAAGCAAGCAAGCGGGGGGAGGGGAGTAACACAGAGAACGTGTAAGAAAAGACTCTTCAACAGCATATCAAATAATTAAAGCTATACATAGGTAGATGTACATTAACTAAGTACATTTACTCATGTAAATACTTAAAGTGGACCTATCATGCTATATTTTAATAATATAGTGTAGGGCCATACCTATATAAGGCATATTTATACTTTTTTTTTTTCAAAATACCAAACAGATCATGCATTTTAGCCATGCCTCATTTTGCTCAATTTGCACTTTTTTACCCCTGTTTTTGCAAGGGCTGATTCTGTGAGAACAGCACCACCTACAGGCCTGGCATATGTACTACAGCGTCTCCAGCGCTTTGGAACGGCAATGGCCGTGGCTGTCTCCTCCTGATTGGTGGAGTTGGCCCAATAGCCGTAGCGCCACTGTCCTGACGTCAGGACAGTGTTCAAATCTAGATCAGTTTTTATCAGATCCGTTGCAGCCCCTTTTTTAGAGATTTGGGTATGGAGGAAAATAGAGAGGGTTGTGTTTTCTGACACTTGGTGAGTTCCCTGGAACACCGGGGACACATATTCATGTATAAAAGACGTACAAAAGTGCATTTTGCATGATAGGTCCCCTTTAAGTTTCCAGATACTTATAAACACGAGTCTAACCATGTGTTACCTTCTACAATTCATAGGCAAATCATTTACTCCACTATAATCTGTTAGATTTGAAGGTTCATATTTTGATTACCAATTCCAAATAAAAATAAAAATAATGCGTAATTTAATATCAGGTTAAGATGAAATGAATTGATGTCTTGGTCAAATTCTCAGGCTACCCAGTATTCTATATAGTAAAAAAAGAAACACACACTTATTGCATATAGTTATTTATTGCAATTTAATATAAACTATCTAGAAAATTGCAACGGGTACTTTTTCTTTTACGTTTATTTTGAGCCTGGTACTTTAAAACCTTTAGTAAAGCTACATTTTGAATGGAGGACTTTATACACTGATGTATCACGAGATAGATACATATTTTATCGATAGACATTAAGTGGCACACATCCTCACTCGATTCCTCTCCTCACACACACTTGCACACATGCTGTGAGAGTGTGAATGTTGTCGCCGCTCAGTGCTCAAGCCAATAAAAGCCTTCATTAAAGAATCACGGTGGGCCGTGTCATGCTTCACTTTGTGGTAATTACAGTCGTCTGCCTGACACGCAGGCAGGGACCCCTCCACTGCTGACCGCCAAGGTCAACTACCAGTTAGAAGAGTTACATTCTCCACTCCACGCAGTCACTGATGCTGGACCTAATCGGCCAATTTACTCTGGCACGCCATATGCACACAGACACACGCACTGACACACACTCGCACTGTTCTGTGAATGGGGCTGAGATGAAAGGTTAAATGAAATGGAGTCACAGCAGGATTCTGTAATACGGTGCTGCATTAGGAACTGAATTTCTGCCGGTGTGGGTCATTTTGCTGGCAGTACAAGTGCTTGTAAATGTTTCAGCGTGATGACATTCCCTTGAAATAGTCTGAATCTTTAATATTTCTGCCCAGGTGTCCACCAGGACCGGTTTTCCCATGAAAACAGACGAACACAATAGAGACCAGTTTAAGGAGGGCAGCTCTTTGTCCTGTGCAACAAAACAAGGGCTAAGGGCCAGGAGGCCTGGAGGAAGTTATTAAAACATTGGCACATGCGTGGAGCTGAGGTGGGCCAGTAATAATGTTCCCCTTCTCTCCTGGTTTTTTTTTTTTTTTTTACTAAACCACCGAGCCAATTAACCCAGTCTTCAGGGACTTAGATCTGAGCTTTACATCAGATTTTATTCTTTCCAGATTGCCTTTTATAGCCATTATTTTGCCTTCAAAAGTACAAACAAAATGCCAGTGAATGAAGGGGAGCCACGATATTGACTGTTTGCATATGGCCAGTGTAGAAAAGTCGGTGTGAGCTTGGCGCGGTTGAAGCAGACACCAGGCGTATGGTGCAGACATGTGGATTTGTGTTTAATTTAAGAACTCACATATGCCTTCCCTGCAGCCTGAGTTTGATTTATATTTCCCTAAAGCACAAGCTCCCTCCATTTACATTGCACTTTACATTTTGGGGCCTTTATCAGATGCTATAATCCAGAGGGACTTATAATAAAACCGCAGAAGAATAACAAAAATTCAAAAGGCTCAGCTTTTCGACAACATGGGCAAACTAGGAGCAGTGAGTGGCTGGTAATGAAAGCTCGCTGATGCCAAATTAACTCTCAGAAAGCTCGGTGAAAAAAAGAATCATAATTGAAAATAAGTAGCATTTGAACGCTAGCCCACCAACTTCCCTGCTGTACTGCATTCTTTTGGCATGGACAGTTCTGCGGGAGGCGGGGTGAAAAACATCCAGGGGGCAAAGTTTGGAGTGTGAGTAATGTGGCCTTACTGCAGAAACAGAAGACAGTGCAGGTCGTTAACAAGGAAGTGAGTGAGGATGTGTTACAGTATGTCATGTGTGTGCACTGCAGCATTCCTGGGGTTCAGGTTCGCCGTACTGCTCCTACATTCCATCAAGGGCGACAGAACACCACCGCGACACATTTGCATACAGAACAAAGCCGCCCGCAGGCTAGGCCACTGGGACACAAACCTGCAGCCCCTCCCCTCACACCCCTCGCAGCGTACACAAGTGCACGCGCAAAGCCCGAGCCCTGGGAGCACGCGTGTGTGTGCACCTGTCAGGGGTTAGCTGACACCTCCGCTGCTGGCAAAGCAGCTCCTCATTAGCATGGCTGTGATCTAGGGGTCCCCAGGGGTCCCAGCCCCCTCACCTCGTCCCCCCCGCCCTTTACACCTCTGCTCCTCTCCTCCTCACATCTCCCATCCGTCCCTCCTGCTCCTCCTCCTCCTTCCTATGCTCTGATGGCTTATTTGTCATGGAAGGGGCTAATCAGGAGAAGCGAGGCCATGCAGATCAACCTTGCGTGTCTCTGCATGTGTGTGTGTGTTTCAGGGGGCACTGCGGCCACGGCGACTGTCACACATGCAGTTTCAAAACAGAGAGAGACGGAGAGACAGAGAGAAGGAAAGAGGCTGTGGAGGGTGGCAGTAGCAGGCAGGGGGTAAGGCTCTCACACAGTGTGACTGGCTCCATGCTAACTCAAACCAGCTTCGGCCTGCTAACCATATACATCTGTGTGTGTGTGTGTGTGTGTGTGTGTGTGTGTGTGTGTGTGTGTGTGTGTGTGTGTGTGGTGTGTGTGTGTGTGTGTGTGTGTGTGTGTGTGTGTGTGTGTGTGTGTGTGTGTGTGTGTGTGTGCGTGCGTGCGTGCGTGCGTCTGTCTGTCTGTCTGTCTGTGTGTGTGTGTGTGTGTGTGTTTGTCTGTCTGTCTGTCTGTGTGTGTGTGTGTGTGTGTGTGTGTGTGTGTGTGTGTGTGTGTGTGTCTGTCTGTCTGTCTGTCTGTCTGTCTGTCTGTCTTTCTGTGTGTGTCTGTCTGTCTGTCTGTCTGTCTGTGTGTGTGTCTGTCTGTCTGTCTGTCTGTCTGTCTGTCTGTCTGTCTGTCTGTCTGTGTGTCTTTCTGTGTGTGTTTGTCTGTCTGTGTGTCTGTGTGTCTTTCTGTGTGTGTGTGTTTGTCTGTCTGTCTGTCTGTCTGTCTGTCTGTCTGTCTGTGTGTCTGTCTGTGTGTCTTTCTGTGTGTGTTTGTCTGTCTGTCTGTCTGTCTGTCTGTCTGTGTGTGTGTCTGTGTGTCTGTCTGTCTGTCTGTCTGTCTGTCTGTGTGTGTGTCTTTCTGTGTAGCCAATATGACCAGCTGAAGAGCTTTTTAAAGAAACAGTGCTCCGTAATGCGTTTGCTGGAAAGTGCGTAAAAATCCCTTTCACTTCCTAAATCTCTTGGCCTTCCTTGTCTTCCTTTCCTCTCACGTACTAGCATCTGTACAAAAGGGATCTGGGTACTCCACCCTGACCCTCATGCCTCCTGGGATGCGGGTCAAACGAACAATAAAAGGGATCAGGTATCTCCGACAACTTGATCACAGGCACACACAGCGAGTATCCAGCTGCACCACAATGCATGAGTGGAGGAGGCTCTCATGTAGCACGGCGGAGGGAGCACGTTGCAGCGAGGGCGCAGGGGACACGCTGTGAAAAATAACTGGAAAGACCTCTCTGTCAGCGAAGAGCTATGACTTTTTGCTCGGCTTCTAGGACAGAGGGAGGGAGCGATACAGACAAAAAAGAATGAAAAGAAAAAGGGAGCTCTATAAAGTGCATTAGCTAAGCCTCCTGTGGCATTTCTGTAAGCCTGACTCATCGGCTTCAGCTCCTAACTAGTCCCAGCGTCTGTGCTTTTTTGGGGTATGTGCGCACACTTGTGGGGTCTGCTGTCTGTCATGTGACGCTGACAAATGGATGACACTCAGTCGTGCTTGTGGTTGCGAAGGAGATGTAAGAGAGAGGAGCAAGATGGAGGAGAGGATGAAGGAGGGTTAAAAAAGGGAGGGCGGAGGGAGAAAAAGGAGAAGAGGGAAAAAGGAATGGAAACAGAAGACGGATTGCACTTTCTTTTTCTTTATCACCTGCATTTCCATTTTCAATAGAATTACAACCATCTCTCATTCTATCTCTTAGCATGACACAGCAGTAAGGAGAACAGACAGAAAAAGGAAAAAATGGCGTCATCACTGAGTGTAGTGGTGCAAGCATGCTTAATTAAAGGAAATTCAACCAAAAATGTATAGAATAAATAAAGGAGAGGAGGTCCCCACTGATGCTACAAAAACAGCAAAATATTTGGATAGGTGATGGCATCAAAAGACTAGGAAAAAGTCACGCTGCTTCGACAATGAAACGGAGAGCGACTTTGTGGACTCACACAATGTTTGTTTGAGGTTTTACATCCAAATGAGCTCCAGTCATACCCTCGGGAGCTCTGACTTTGTCCAGAAAGTCAATTTCCTACTCAGTGGCAGTGAATAGGAAATTGACTTTGACATGTGAGTGACTTGCGAATTCTGCTTTGTGGGTTTATTACATTTTTCATCGGATCAATCATTTTATACAAACAGGGCGTGAAATGTATTGTGTTCGGCTTTTGAATGTTTTTGCCTCCAATGGTCAATGGACTGAACCAAACTAAATTAAATGAAACAAACGCAATGGAGATGCAGTGTTCATTTCCACCTGTGAGTGTCCTTATGCAAAATTCTCCATGGCTCTCTTCTACTATGATTTGTCACACTCACACTAAGTATACCTTCAGTATTTTTGACATAGGATTAAAAGTCATTTTTCATTAAAAGTCATTAATCATTAAAAGTCATTTTAATATGGATATAGTTCCTGATTCTTCTAATTGTATCATCGTTTTAATCTTTGATTTTTACCAAAGTAAGACCTAAAAGACATATTTTTGAACTTTTAGATTAAACTATGCATCAGGAAAAATGTTTTGGGAATTCCTTAATGATGAAAATACTCATTAAGTACAGATCTTTGCCGTATGCATGTGTTTACATGTATATGCCCATGCTCACTGTGTGTATCTCAGACTACCATTCTGGTACAGGGTGCTTTATTCTTTCAGCAGTAGTAATGGTCCCCAGCTGGCTTTTGCCCACTGGAGCCAAGCAGCCAGTCCCACTTAACTAGCAGCCCACAGGAAAATACCACCGTGGCCCTGAATGAAGCACACAGGCCTCTCCAACCCAATCAGCCCGCTATAAAACTTGCCCCTCGCATGCTTGAGACATGGCGTACAGTGCATTCCAGTGATTGGGAAAGAGAGCCTGAAACATTCATGATCTAGTTCACTGTTACTCCACTGTTTAATATGTAGTCAGGGGTACTTAAGGCCTGTGAGAGGATACAGTGCAAGAACAAAAAGCAAAGGAGAGGGCACACTGTGCTGCGTCATTTGACACCAATTTGCAAGCTATCTAATTAATGTTACTAAACCGAAGTAACAAAAGGGGAGAGCGTAAAAAATCTAAATGGAACACTGATATTTAGCTATCTTTATTTGCTACACTCGATCTTTGAAAATAAGGGTTTTGTAGCCCATTTTCAAAAGCAGGATGTGGGTGTGCTTGGAACGCTCTGAGCAAATGTCTCACATATTGTTAAAAACCCTTTCTTTATCATATTTGTCCGTTAAATATGAGGCTACACCCGGGAGCTGGTTGGGTTAGCCGAAGTGTAAAAACTATGTTGTGGTTTTAGAGGAGGTTTTTTCTTGCAAATGAGCAGCAGTGACTTCCTGGAGCCTTGCTCTGTTGTTTTGCAATTCACTTTTTGTGTGGATTGAATATACAAGATACTACATGTTAATTACTGAGATTTAGAGATGCTTGTAGGTGGATTTTGTCACCTTGTAACAGTCGGGCTAGCTGTTTACCCCCCATTCTACTCTTTGTGCTAGGCTAAGCTAAGCTAGCTAACTGCTGCATATACTTTCATATTTACCGTACAGACATGACAATGGTGTCGATCTTCACATTTAACTTTTAGTAAGTAGATGTACAGTATAAGCCTATTTCCCCAAAAGACAAACTTTTAATAATTTACTATGCAAGTAAGATATGGCTCAAGTTCTGTGTCAATTTAGCAATGCTATATGTGATACCCTCAGACTATTAAAGACGACATATTAGGATTATTTTAAAAGTTCATACTTGTGGTTTTGGTTACTAGTAGAACGTGTTTGCATGCTGCAGTTTTCAAAATACTATACTGTGTTATAATATAATATACTGCAATGAGCCTACATGTGACATAGGAAGGGATGACAAATCTGAGTGGCTTGTAAATAGTGGCAAAAATAAATAGTAGGCTTATTTCCCAGTCTATGGGTTGGTAGGCAGTCCATAAACCCATATATACAAAAATGTTTAGAAGTGATTTTTTATTTATAAAAAATATATCACTTTTGAAAATTTAAATGTAGATTAAAATTAATTAACTTTGTCTTCCCAAAAAACAAGCCATGTTCTACAATAAGCTAAATTATTTACAAGAAAATACATTTTAGCTTTTATGCGCAACACAAGACTTGCTTTGGTTTTTCTTCTGTCCTTTTTTTCCTTGCTCTCCTCCTCTTATCTGTAAGCCCCTTTTGTGATCCAGTGAAGGCAGGCGGCACAGCATTATTAGCATTGCAACGGTCATGTCCCCAGGTGAGTTCTGTTCTCTCTCATGTGTCCTGAAACATACTTAGGTGTGTCAAACCGTCTCTTGACTTGTCTCTAACCTTCAATGCTACACACACACACACACACACACACACACACACACACACACACACACACACACACACACACACACACACACACACACACACACACACACACAAATGCAGACATACTATAGATTCATCTCTCAACACACACACACCTAACACATATTTATGAAGTGACATGTGTCTGTGGGACTGACACTCTCTCTCTTTCTGCCATTTCTTTCCTTCTGGTTTTCTCTCTGTCTTTCTGGCTGTTATCACGCCGATACATTTCCTGCTCCTGGCACGGCTCCTGCATAGCTTATGGTTAAAGAAAGCTTTCATCTATCCAGTGCCTTTAGGACACACACACACACACAAACACACTCACGCCCTCTCTCACACACACACAAGCTCGGGTATACGTACGGGCCAGCGCTGCCCCGCCAGACCACAGGCCCAGACAAGCTCCGCTGGCACCAATCACCCTGATAACATCTTAGGCTTTATTTCATTTTGGCTCGCTCTGTTCTGCTCTGGGAGAAACAGACACAGACATGAGAGCTTTCTGGAAAATATGAATTATGGCAGAATACAGAGAGTGTAGCCCCTTAACCTTGAGTAGTTAACTCCCCTGTCTGAAAAGCCATCTATGGACATGACAGTGCAAGCCCTCTTTCATCCAAAAAAAGCGGACCAGAGCAGATGTTTCTTCCTTTTTTCTCAAAGATGACAGTATAGGTTTTATGAGCTATAATGAAAGTTTTTAAAAAATCACATTTTAGGTGCCAAAGAGTCTTTTAACCTAAAAAATCTAACCACCCAAACACTTAAGGTTTTATTACCTCAGGTTTGGAGGTATTTGTGAAATATTTCTGCCTCCACCCCATTCATATATATCTGTGGTGCTCACAGCATTGAAAAAATATGTTTGAAATATTCAACATCATATGTCTTTCCAAATAAAATGTCCCCCTCACTCCGGATTATCCTCTGTTAACAGTTTGCAATGGAAATGGAACTACTTTTTCCACCGAAAAAAAGTAGTGCCTGTGAGAATAATTCACAGTGACACTGTTTCAGGGAAGAGATGTGGCTTTTACATTTTGAATTGCCTTTTTCAATATGGTGCTATAGAGGTAGACATCTCAGAGGTATAAGAACACAATCTTACTTTATTTTTTTAAAGGACCCTTTAATATTACATTGCCATTTTTTACTCTTCATTCATAAGCATAACTGCTTACAAGAAAAAGGTGTATGACAGAAAAATGATCATGTAACATTGTTGTATCATTATACAATGTATTGTTTGCACACTAAATATTGTTCCTGGCATACCCCTGCTTTAAATCTAAGTGACAAACTGACATGAAGGCATCTTACGTTCATTATGTGTTTGCCTGTGTCTAGTTTTCCCTCACGGAGTAATTGCTGGAGACAAATAAGTGGATGAAATAAGGGCAGTCGTAAGTGTACCATGAAAGGCTTTCAATATCTCTTGCGGTGAAGCAGCCTGTAAAAGGAAAATACGGCCATAAACGCTGTCTCCTCATTTTCTTCTCCCACAGTCCCACCCAATCAGAGTGGGACGCTAATAAGATAAGAGGAAAGGCACAACAACAGTGTAGCAAAGTAGGATTACCCATGTCTGACTTGCTAACAAGCGCCATTTCTTTTCCTTTTCACAAACACTAATGGTAGCCCTTTTTCCCTCCCAAAGGCAAACACAAACTACTTTTCAATAGAAAAATGTGAGTGAATGCCCCGGTCAGAAAATCTCCCCCGTTTACCTCCTGAAAGGGGCGTATTATGCACTAATGTCTGGCAGACTGCATAATAGCTGAACACACACAGACCCATGAGGATTTTATCTGAAGGAGTGTTTCCAGAGCGGGAAAAAGGTGTACATGTTGCAGAGCAGGTTTCTCGTTTGGGGTCTTGCGTTTGAAAGTGTACATCCACACGCATGCTGCAATTACAGCGGGTTCTTTATAGAATGTACAACATTACTCAGCACTGATGACAGCACACCTGTTATCAAATATCACAAGCAGAGAGGGGATGCGAGCTCGAATAACTACAGTGCAGCAGCCAAATTGCCTTGATTATAGCTATTTATGCAGAGAACATAAACACATTCACAGATTTCCCACTGACACAAGGCAACTTATGGTCCACGGCGGCGAGACCATGAAGTTCACATCAGCACTTCAGTCAAAGCTCGACAAAAAAGGCAGCGTGTTTGTGTTGAATACCGAAGCGCCGTCATCACTCTCCATGCGTAGCGGGGACGGGGTGTGAGGTTTCTAATGCCTCTTAAGTAAGGCTGTTAAGGAGCAAAGAGTCCACACATCTGGAAGACACAGTCAGTCGGCACATGCTGAAAGTTAGCGGTGGCGCTCGCAGTCCAAATTAGTGGCGAGTTTTATTCCCCCGCTGTGGTAGGAAAATATCAAATCTGCTGCCATATGAGTGCCATAAAGCTGGCTGTGGAGCGTTTGATGCCTTCATGTGGGAGCCTTTAAGCAGTGTGTGAGTGTGTGTGTGTGCATGAGTGTGTTTGGTGGGAGATGCAGGCCTTAATGTGCGATGGGAGCTATTGTGTGCGTTCCGGCATGCACACATGTTTTGTGTGCGTGCATCTCTTATCTGTGTGCATGCACGTTGAGTTTCCGTTTTACTGCATAAATGTATATGTATTGTGTGTGTGTGTGTGTGTGTGTGTGTGTGTGTGTGTGTGTGTGTGTGTGTGTGTGTGTGTGTGTGTGTGTGTGTGTGTGTGTGTGTGTGTCAGGTGTGCAGCTGTGCCATTTTAGCAGCTCTTATAGACCCAGTTGACCCTGCTGGATACAGCAGACAGACAGACACAAGCAGAGTCAGACGGCCCCTGGGGTGGTCCTGTCTGAGGCGCATTATTATGGGCCAACAACTCTAGGGGCCCATACACAGGCAGGGACACGTATACTGTAATTGTACACACACACATACAGACACTCACACACACATACACATACACACACCTACAGATGTGTACGCAAACCAAAATGCTCATAGTAGCTCATAGACTTCCAAGCAATGAATAAATGACTGCAAATTTAATTTAAGAATTATTTGACCTTCAATTAAAAAAATTAAAAAGTTATTGTGTTAATCTAAGGAAATATTTAATTGCATGATTATTAAACAAATTTCTATGCAGAAATGAAATGGACACAAATAAGGTAATTTTAATGCAGTGAATTGTGCATCTTTAAGATTCATTCAACTAGCTCGCCAAAGTGGCCGTGCAGTGAAATGCAACATTCTGCTAAAGCAATTGCTAATATCTTCATAATCACACAAAATGAACATGCATACATTTTGATTGATTGTTCTTAGATGTATCTCTGATATATATAATTTAGCAAAGCATTTTAAGAACTGCATACAATGTTTTAAAAATAAAAAAGAATTCAGCCTTGCTTCGGTTTTGCATTGCAATAGGAAAAAGCATTAAAATATATTATATTTCTAGGCAAAAGTATTATAAAGTTATAAATTATATTCCTTTTTTAATTACCTCTAACATAATTTTCTACATTTCTTTTCAACTATTGCAGCATCAAGAAGTGACACATATGAAGGAGATACTCTATCATGAATGAGTGTGTTCTTGGTTATGTGTGTATTCAAGTCGTGGAAAGAGTGCACTCCTTTTTTCCCACAGAGGAATTAGGAAATATTTTCCACACACACACACACACACACACACACACACACACACACACACACCCACACACACACACAAATGAGAAAATTAAAAAAGACACACATGCCTAAAAGCAGACACGATAAATTATCTGGCAAGCATTCAAAACACTCATGTAAGAACACATAAACACACTGAGACTGCACCAAAAATGCAAACACACACACACACACACACACACACACAACACACACACACACACACACACACACACACACGCACACACACACACAGACAAACACACACACACACACACACACACACACACACACACACACACACACACACACCACTTACACAACTGCCACCATGTAACCCCTAATCACAACCCTAGAGCTTGGACATCAAATGAAGCAAGTTTTTTGAAAAAATCATCAGGAGTAATTAACGCATTTTCATATGCAAATGTGATTAATGCAAAACTACAAAGTCATTATGCAAATCGACTTTTCCTTGAGCCTCTGTACAAATATTCGCAGCTCAAATCAGGGATCAGTCTCGCCATCTTTCTTTTTTTATCTCCTACCCCTCTCCCTCTTGCTCTATCTCTCCCTCCCTCTCTCTCGGAGTAGAGATAATGCGTAAGTAGCATGTGAAGTTATTTCGAACTCACACAGTGTGTGTGTTTTCATGCGATGGGCCGGGGCTATGGCATTACGCCGCCTGCCTACTGATTACTGGCTGCTTGGCACTGGAGCGAGACAGGGAAGCCGGCGTACAGGGGAAGGTATGAATATGCAAAAGCCTGATTGCTTTTCATGATTAAAGCCTATTTAATATGGAAATGAGAGCAAGCCAGGTGATTAAAGGAGCATTGGGTGGTGGGGCAAAAAAGAGAGGAGAGAAAAAAAAGATGGAGGGGGGAAAGAAGAGGGGAGAGACAGCACACCAGTAGTGAGGTGTGAAAGCTGGGATGAGTTATTTGTGAGACAGAGAAAGATTTGACCTCTCTGGGCATGGTAAGGATTGCTATTTCCACTACTTGTTCTCATCACCAAACCACCGTGAGTCATTCCAGGTGTTAAAACAAAAACGTTTATAACAATGCTCCCATGCACTTTAACACACTTTCGCACCTGCAACAACAATAGTTTGTGATAGTGTGACCGTTTGAAAGCGGCGGGAAACTTATTTAAATTCTTTGATCATTAGTTTGGTTCAGTATCAGTATCGAATCATCCCCCCAAAGAAATGGACAGCGGGGACATCAGGAGTGGCCAGCAAAGATGTTTGAGATGTCAATGTCGTTCAGGCATTCAGATGAAATATTAACCGTATGATCTCTATACATAATGTTTGAAAGAAAGAGACAGACACAGCTTGTCATGATGTGACTTTGCCCGTATGTTCTGGATGTCTTAAAGTGCTCCGAGGGGGCCCCGGCAGCCACCCTGGGAGGGGGTTCAAAGCAGGGCCAGGGTCGCCTTAGCATTGGTAACGCTCCCCTAGCGACAACCTCTCGCTTGCCTGGTGACAAGCATCATTCTTCAACAGACGTTGCGCTCACACACATGCACAAATTCATACAAGGCGCATGCACATATATTAGCATACTCTGACAAAGCCCACACATATACACACAGAGTGCATGCATCAGCAAGAGAAACTCAAGGAAAAAAAAAAATAGGGCACGGAAGGGCCATTTTTCATCTACACCGTGTAGATGTGTGTGTTTGTGTGTGTGTGTTTGCACGTTTTGGGGTTGAATCTGCTAGCCTTGCAGCATGTTTGCAGTTTAAGCAAGCAGGCTGACAGACAAAGAGGCCAGACAGGATGTTATAAAACACAACCAGGTGAAGAAAAAAAAAATCCAGGAGAGGAAAGGGTTAAAGGGTTTTTCATACAGCTCAAGTATGTTGTGCACGCAATAGTACATTATGAGAACATTTCTGTAGTTACTGTATGTGTGTGCAGGTGTGTGTTATTCCATCACCTGTGCTGCAAATATTTGTGGGTGATCCGGCAGCAAGGCTTGCAAGCAAATGTTATGATATTTCCTTGTGTGTGTGTGTGTGTGAGTGTGTGTGCCGCTAACACGTTGGACTTAATTAGACCTAATAATGTAATCTAATTTGGTTGAAACTTGAGACTGCCTTGAGTGGCAATATAATGTGTTGAACAAAGCTCTCCTCCTCTCTGTCATTTGGGGCTTGGAGTGCTTTCATGTCCTGTTCTCTTAGTGATAAGACTGTCTGTCTGTCACTGACGGCGCTCCAACAGGCTGACTCACAGGCTGACTAAATGTTTTGCCTCTGACCACCTGACAGACAAACTGCCATATAAAATGCATTCAGTCCTCTTCATTGCAATAGCTTTTGTAATACGGGGCTTTTAGGCGGTTTGTCGCTCATTCAATTTCAACGTTTTATTTCTGATTTAAAGGAATACGTTGAAAAATTATCATATTTTTTGTTTTCAAAATATTGTGCGGTGTGATCTCTCTCAATACATTTTTCCCACTGCAAAAGCTGGTGACCACACACATCTGCTGGCCACATAGTTGAACTGTGCATATGTGCTGATTTCTCGAGTGATGACACAAGATGTCTACAACATGCTTTGAGCTAAAATTAACCAACTGTGTAAGTCTATCATTTTCTGTGTCCAAATATGACTTTTTTTTACAATATTTAACAGACTGGTTTAAAGCCCTACAGGCAAAAAAGGCGGGCTATTTTGCATCTTTTAGATGTCTTCTTTCAGACTAGTTGGGAAAAAAACTGGAAAAATACAAATGTAAGTGTGTATTTTACTACACTTTGTCAATCTGCATCTGTAGATTTCTTCTATTTTAAAAGTTAGCATTAGATAATGCTTCATTTGAATATTAAAAAGGATATTTTCAAAAATCATGTAATACAAAACATTATTGTCTTAATGTAAGTAACCTACTGGGAAAGTTTTGAAGTGATATCCAGTAAAAATGTTTACCGGTAGTGTCGCCAAGCAAATATTAGATATTTAAGTGTCAAGACTGCTATATTCGGAAAGAAAACACACGATTATAAGCCATGCATATAGCTACTCTCTTGTGTTGCTGTTAATTTGACACTTTATTTAATAATTTGATATATATTTATTATAACTACATTCCATATGGTTTGATAAAATGCACATACACTACACTTTAAGTCTCCAATTGAATACACATTGGTGACCAGTTTAACTGTATAATCTTTCTACATGTAATTCTGCCTGGAAACTTCTACAACACCCTGCCTCTCTTAGTCTCCTGGAGTCTGTGTAATCCTGGACAGCCTTCCCAGCTTTGGGTGTGATGGTGGCGACTGTCTCCTCTGATAACTTTGAACTGGTTTCCCTGCAGCGCTGGAAGTCCACAGGCCTCATCCCCCCCCAATAACCCCCCTCCACCCCCCCTCACAGCCAGAAGAACGGCCTTGCTGCTTTATTAATCCCCTTCTCCTCACCACGCACACAGATGAATTTTAATCAGCTTTCTTAACCTCTTTTCTTTCCTTCATATGCTGCAGGATTTCTTTACAAACGCCCGGACATGCACGCACGCACACACACACACGCACGCACGCACGCACGCACGCACACACACACTCACACACACACACTGGGGGCGGCTCCTCTATCACCTTCTGCCTCGCCTTTCACAATTGGTTTCAGCTGAAGAAGTCCTTCAGGCCTGCCGGTGTGTGTTTGTTTGGGCTCTGTGATTTTGCATGTGTGTGTGTGTGTGTGTGTGTGTGTGTGTGTGTGTGTGTGTGTGTGTGTGTGTGTGTGTGATGTTTTACTTAGAATAGACATACAGTGCGGCTCTCACTCACTCTAATGAAATCATCCCAGGCTACATTAATCCCTCCTGAAGGCCACTGTCAAAATAACAAGCAGCCAGGATTCTTTAAAGGGAGCTATCTGTCTTGAGCAGGTGAGAGATATGTGTGTGTAGGTGTTCTTATACATGTGTGTTTAAGACGTGCATATATACTGACAAAAGAGTTCTATTTAAACATGTAATTGAACTTGTGTTAACGTCTCTGTACCTCTTCTGTGGCTGGGGCAGATCCCCCTGGCCGCTGTCAGCCTCCTCTCCAGATCTTCATCCCTGCAGGGGGTCACCTGGATGCCCACTTCCACCGGAATGGCCCTTCCACTCAGCTCCAGCGACCTGGGAGAGATGGAGATGCCCCTGTCCCTGCCAGTCTCCCCAGGCTTGGAGAAGGACCCCGGTCCCCCTCGGAGCCCTCGGCACAGGCGGCGCTTGTGCTCGATGAAAACCAGGATATCGCCCAATGGGAAGTTGGTCTGGCACTGGCCGCAGGTCAGCATGTCATGCTCCCCGGGGCCCACCCTCCGAGGGCTGGGGGTGGACGGCTGCGGAGAAGGAGATCCCGCCCCTGAGTCATGATTGGCCTCTACTGCTGGGAAAAAAGAAAGAAGAAGATGTATAAAAAAAAAATGTATAAAAGAAAGACAAAAAAGACACAGGCAAGTTTAGTTTTACCTGATAAAAGCCAGCCCCCCACACTACACGAGATCATTGCATTCACAATTGTGTCACTTTCATGCACTCTGTAAAGCTACTCCGCTGAGACAAACACCTGCACAGCTTATCCAGGAGAGATCTGCGTGGGCGGGACCCAGCAGCACATACTCTCAAAATGTGTGCGTGTGCTTCTTTATGTATGTGTGTGTGTTTGTGGCCAGGAAGCTATTCATCTCGGTGCATGCTGGGTTTCCGGTAAGGGCCTTCGCTACACTAAGCTGTCATAGCTAGATGGCTGCTTTCACCACGTGGGATTTGTGCAGTAAAACAAAGTGTAGCGTAGCAGAGGCCACAGCCACCACCGGCGAGTGGATGTGTTTCAGTGTGTGTGTGTTATCTTGGAATGAGACAGAGAAAAGATGTCTAAATGTTGGAGGAGATCACAGGTGAGTATGAACACACTATTCTCCACAGACAGAAAATCTATACAGCCAAACCCGAGGTCCTGTTAAGAGAGTAAATCTCATTCTTCACAGATCTGACACGGTCATTAATAACCATTACACATTCTTCCCCGCCACCTCCCCTATGGTGGAGACTCAGTCCCTCAGCTTAACGTAAATCCCTCATGGACAACCTCCATTTTTTCCCTTTTTTAAATACTACCCTGATGTACCAGAAAATGTGTCCTCTTCTTTAAAAAAAAAAAAACCCTGAGGAAATCTGAAGCTCCAGATACTCTAGGGGCGTCTGAGTGAGCGGGTACCCAGGGAGAGGTGTTGATGCCTGGGAGTAGGGAGCAGAGCAGCGCCTGCCTGTCTCTGCAGCTCCTCCACTTTTATTACCCCGCATCCCCCGCACCCCCCCCTCCCCTTTTTCGCCTCTCTTCTTCTCCAAACATGACACCCTAATAATTGCAAAGATTAGACAAAGAGGGTGTGTGCTGGTGTGTGTGTAGTTATCAGAGCAGAAATCCTAAACTCTCTTATCACCCATCTCAAACTGCCAGGGAGGCGTTTCTCCTCTAAATTCCCCGTCATAACCGTAAAACTCAGGGAAGAGTTCCAGCTGAATATTACCCAGTTTTACCCAGTTTTCTTTTTATTATTTCAAATAAGTCCACCCCCCTCTGCACCCACACACACCCACACATGCGTTCCAGTCCACTCGCTTTGCCCTGGAGTGATGATCCGATGCCAAATATCTTTTCTCTAAATGGAGATGGGTTCCTGGACGCCTGCCAAATAATTTCCATCTCCTAATCTTTGGCGGCAAAGAAGGAACACAAACACATATTTACCTACAGTTCACAGCTTGCGACCACGATTCACATGAAGCAATGTTCCAGAGTGTTCACACAAGCGCGTGCGTGCATGTGCGCATATGTGCGATGCATATAAGTAGCACTGTGCAGGAGCTAACAACATGGCGCTCGCTCTCACTTCTGCCGTTGAAAGCAAGACAGGTGGCATAAGAGCCTCGATGTGTTGGAAATGTGGGGGGGGGAAAGAGTTGACAGACACCTGCTTTAGGACTTTATGTAAGAGACAAATAGAGTGAGGCCTGTTTGTTCACATATGATTGAGTAACACGGCCTGGGGGCAGAAGGCCGTAAATTAATAGGCGTTGGCATTGTCACCATGCCATCGGAATATCAATCGGACTTCTTATTAAAACCACACCTCTCCCCGAAACCCGCTCACTCGTGTATCCCGAGGCTCACCTGTGTGAGAAAAAGAAAAAGCCAGGTGCAAGAAGGAACTGAACCTGGAATGCTTGCAAAATAAATCAACCTTGGTGGACACACTGAAATGGAAAGAATACAACTAAATGTAGCCTATCATCGTGACAGACAGTGTCTAATTCTCTCTGTATAAACTGCTATGTGAGAGGAACACGCTCGATAGGTAAGGGAGCATAGCACACACATGTCAAACATGCCATCGCTGAGAAGGCGTGATGATAGCAATGAAACCCTGCTGTCTGACATGATAGCACACACACTTTATTTCTCTCTCTTGGTCTCTGTCTGTCCCACACACACACACACATACACACACACACACACACACACACACACACACACACACACACACACGCACACACACACACACACGGAGTATTCCTCCTGCTACTCTGTCTTATCAAGTGTGAGTTAAGTCAGGCAGCCTTAGAGCACCCCCTATCAGTTTGATGAGGAGAGAGTCAGTCAGTCACTGCTGCTGCACACTGCCGCTGCACAATGTGTACCAGATGGGAGACACAGCTGAAGACAATGGGCCTCTTTCACCAATATTTCCAGTTGTGCGAAAGGTCGAAAAATATATTCAAAACGCACAATAAGCACTTAATGATCAAATGGTGTTGCCACAGGCGAGGAATTGTTTCATTTGCAGCTTTTTCTTTATCTGTGGAGTTGTAATTTTAGTGCGAAAACCTGTAAATAATATGTGACGCCCTCTTGAGTGTTTTTCACACTATTGGCCAGGTTTAAACCAGCTAAGTAGGTAAAGCTTGCCAAGGTGCATCATATATATAAAGTTCCTCTGACATTAATTGCCCATATAAATCCTTCTAATCGATAATTATTGTGCTTGTCCTTATATGCTCTTGTAAATGTGTTTCTGTTGTTGTGATCGCAGCTTGAGCTGAAGGTGATAGGAAATCTACATGTCCAACATGGTTTGACATGTTTCACTCTGCCTTAAAAGTCGAATAGGAAACTGTCGAATTGTAATTTTGCTGGATGTGAAACATTTGTTTTTAATTAACGATGTGAATTTGATGAGATTCTTCCGAGCGGCGTTAAAAACAGAAAGCGTGAAACTGTTTTTCCGCTCGACTCCTGAACTTATAGAATTTTTTTTAATACCAGCTGCACACTGTGTTCTGCTGGTAAAAGGCAGAGTATAAGGCCAGGGGCACTCGTATGACAGTCGACCATACTGTATGGGTTCAGACCTGTCTCCATTTCTTTGTTTTCCCCCTTCCATTTGCTGAGCTAAACACACACACACACACACACACACACACACACACACACACACACACACACACACACACACACACACACACACACACACACACACACACACACGTGTAAACCCCACAGGGGAAAGTGGGATAAGATTCACGCTGTCATTGAAAATAAATGACACCAGCAACGTTGCAGATGGTTGCAATCAAAAATTCAAACAACAAGCGGCCTCGCTTAGCCTAGCCCTTTTTTATTTTTTCTCGTTGCGTTTGCCAACAAAAGCTGCAACAGTGTGTGTTGTGTAAGGCCAGGCCTGTGTGTTTCATTATCTTATCACCATTTAATCTGCTGCAGTCTCATTTCTTATCATAAATCTTAAATTATAAGCCTGAAAGTGAGCAAAAATACGGCTCTGCAGCTGACTGTGACTTGTTACTAAATCGCTTGCAAGCTTTGGGGCATGGCATTTAGGGGTATAAATCAAATTAGCCAAACAATTCTTTAAGAGATATAATAATAAGAGTAAAAAAGAAGGAGCTTTATGGCGTTGCAAAATTGATTTAATGTGTTCGATTGAAAGAGAATCTAAGAACAAACTGCTCGCAGTAAATCACACGTCGCTCACCAATCATCCCCTGTGAGATTATCATCCGGTTACCACAATGTGTGTGAATATTTAGTGTGGCGTTGCATTGCGTATACGCTGGGTTTTCTCCCCCCTCAGCAATTTGACAGCCATATGGTGCGAATAAAAGCGAAAACATTAACTGTTTCACAAGTAGCATGCCAATCCTGAGAGTAAACAGTTATCACAAGACGTTTCCAGGGCTAGGTCAAGAAAACAGTCCTCTAATAATTCCGATATTAGAAAAAAAAGACCAATCTCTAGAACAAGGAGAGGCCTGTGGTGCTAAACACCAGACGTTAATGTGTGAGTAATTCATAATGATAATCCTATGATAGGTTTCTTTGTCATGGATGTGACTCCAAGCTGAATCAATGAGCCTAAAAAAAGCCTAGAGGGGGTGTTAGCCTGCATTAGCCTTAATAAAACAAAGGATGTGCTGTAAACCGAAGGTCAAATTTAACTTGGACCGAATATCTTATACATGTGATTGGTTTGTTTGTGAACATATGCAGCGGTCACGCATTTTGAGGGCAGTTTCACAGTTCGTAATATGCAGTGAGTACATTGTGTGCATTCAGTGTCCCTTTTTGACAAGTAGAAATCCCCTGAACGCAGTCTTCCAATAAAAGCCTGTCCAGAAATATGCTGATATTCAGGTTCTCTGCACTTCCAAGCAGAGTATGACCTATGAGCGACATGTCTGCAGGGCACAAGGCTGTGTTTAGTTACAGTGGATAACCAACTGATCTGACATGTGGTTGATATGTACGCTGACACCCAGAAGAATCTTCATATTATTACTTGTGTAAAGAGATACCTCGTAACTGGTCTTGACAGCTGACACTAAAACCTTTGAAATTAAGCATTAAATTCACGAAACTGACAATAAAACTGTACATATGTACCCGAAGCTCTCTATAAGGTGTTGACTTAATCAAATGTGTGGTTTTTTTCCCAGCACTGCTCAGATCCTCCATGCTGAGGTGTGATCCAGGTCCTCTCCAGACCCCACCCAGCTTAAGGAAACAACCCACAGCGACACACAGCCCAAGGCCATTGAATGATAGGTCCATCATATGCTTTCCGTCCATCACAGCATCATTAGTAGGAAATGGTAAGGCGAATGGTAAACATGGCTTAGGCGTTTCATGCAAATACAGGAGCATCAGTGCACACAGCCGCACAGGCGAGCATTGTTCTCACAACATTGGATGGAAAGAAAAATATATGTTTTGCCATATTAAAAATTCCGTTTTCCTTGATAACATCAGAAAGTAAACGAACAAAAATATACCTGCATGTTGAGATTTCTTCCTTAATTTTGAACTGTTTAGCCTCTTAGGTCATTAAGGCCATCGACAGGAGACAGAGTGTTCCATGTCAGAGAACAGGTAGGACCAGATTCAAGGCCCAGCATCTGCACTCTAATAACCACTTTTAGCATTTACACTACTCCTCACATGATCAAGCTGAACATCAAACATTTGTCAGCGTTTGCAGAATATCTCAATTGAAGTTGTTGTTTGACACTCGTAAGGCTCCGCTGACAGGTGAGCGGTGATTAAAATGTCCTGTGAAAAGTAGTCATTAAAAGCTTCAGGCAAGATCCGATGCACCCCGGGGACATCTGAACGGCTCGGACAAAGAAATTAGGAAATTTAAAGCGAATCTGTGACAACTAATTATCAGGCTAATTATGCAAGAATCTGCATTCAGCACCAGGGAAGAATTTGCTGACTGTACAGCAGGTGCTAATGTGTAAAAAAAAAGAAGAAAAAAAAGAAATGAAAGGAAGATGTCAAACAAAGTGACCCATGGCTGGAAAGAGGGAAGGCAAATATTTAAGTTAGTCCAAATATGTACCATTTGGCATATTTTAATGTGTAAAAAACGTTGCAATTATTGGTCATGATTCATGCAGGTAAATGTTGAACAGACACACACATGCCCGAGGTGAAACTGTTTGAATTTTACACATTTGTAAAGATGTATTGAGGGGTAATATTTCCTTAATTAACTGACAGGCAGTGACTGTGACAGAGAATAAACTGCTGGAGCAATATGTGTTAGAAATCTGCTGAGGGATGCACCTCACTTTCTCATTTAGAAAACAACAACACTGGTTAAAGCAAACATTTAGATTTCAGATTGCTCTTTAAAATAACTGTAATCATTTCAATTGAGGGACGAAATGAGAGATAGGTCAGTGACATGAGGGAGATAAAGTGAGTGGGGTGAATGATTAGTTTAAATGCTAAATGTGTCGGGAGGGACGGAATGCGTCTTTCCAACACAAAACAGATTGGCCAGAGATTACATCATGAATTTCTGCAATGAATTACCCAGATTAGGCCTCTATGAAATTGGATTTAGGCAAAACACAGCGCTGGGAGATGAAGGTTAGATTGATATAATTGATTTGAAATTGGATTATAGGACTTTTTTATCATATGCTCCACAAAGACATTAAAAAAACCTTCTTCAGATTAAATCTGCGCAATTAAATCATGTTCCTTTTTTTGGTCGCAGCTTTGGAAAGCTTCAAACTAAGTTAAATGACCCCTTTGTTTTTGAAATATCGTAATAATACAAGTTTAGATTGTCCGTTTATGGCGTGTTGATTTTAGTTTTCTGATGTGAGAGCTAAATTAATTGATTTCCGTGCTCGATTTGAGTTCTGTAATGCTCCTCGAAGGTTACCTTAAAGTGCAGAAAGGCCTTTGTGTCAAGCCAAACATATACAAAACTGATAAAATGTCGAAAAGAGGAGATTTAATTTAAAATTAAACGCATTTCAAGTCGAATTTAAAGGAATTAAGAAGTAACGTGGTGCAGAATCACACAACAAATGTGAAACGTGATAAAATAACTGTTTGAAAATGAGTGAATATTTAGAGAAAGTAGGCATAAACATTCAGCCACATGTTGGAAAAACATAATCAAAATTGTTTTGTGATGAAATGCCTTACACGGTCACACGTGCGTGAACAAACAAACATACACACTCACACACACTTAGCCAGACAGCCCCAATGTAGATGTCATGAGATCATCTCTCGTATAAAGTCATATAAAGCTGCAAACGGCATATGAAATACACCAGAATTATCCTAATACATTTTAAAGTTGTAAAACCATTATTATCAAGATATAAAATGACTTTATTTCTATCTAATAAGTAAATAAAACAACAGTGTTATTAATGTGTGTACACGTGTTTTAACTTGGTGAATGTATTTTTGACTAATTTCAGTTATTATCGGCAATCTTCTCTCTTCTTCGGCGCATTTTCAAAGATTAAAACAACTCTTCAATAGCAAAATAAAAACTTTCATTTAGACCTCGAAATCTGAATTAATACTAGTAATAAACAATACATTGTACACTTAATCATGTATGAAGTGAGATGTCTTGCAGGAATTGAACTCACCTCGTACTGTCTCCCTGTGCGTCAACGATAAGTGCTGCGGGTTCACCTGCTTGCGGCGGGACATTGCCCCGGCATTTACTCTGGCATCGCCCGGTGAACGGCACTTGGATTCGGCTTGGACCGTGGTGTCGGTTCCCTCTGGCTTGCAGGTGAACAACTTTCCCCCTCTCCTAATCCCTCCACTCTTCTTCTTCTTCTTCTGCTGCAACTTTAACGTGCGCTCGAGGAGGCGAGGACAGGAGCGCAATAAGGATGGAAGACGAGTTTGTCCAAAAAGAAAAAAAATGTCCTGCAGCGTCTTCGGGAGGAAGCAACACCTGGATTTAAGGAAGCCAAAGAAGTAGAAGTTTGTAATGGAAGCAGTTGGCTACTATAGCGGCCAATGTGTTTCAGGTATGTTTTTGCAATGACCTTTTGCAGATACAAATCCTGGACACTTCTGCAGCGAGCGTGGTGACAGATGAAGTACGAAGCACTCCACTGGGTGATGGGTTCTTATTTGGCTCCTTTCCCCCTTCTCCGCTTTTTTCTTGAGTTTTTAATGATATGATTATATCATCTGGGGTCAAATGGCTGCTGTTTATTCTAGGATTCCCTACAGTCCTTCCATTTCAGCAGTGGTGCGCTAAAATGACCCTTTGGCACTGACTCCTCCTGTGCGTTTTGGCATCGGCGCGCGGAACGGCAACTCTTGGCTCTGCTGGCAGGAGCCTCGTTGATTGAGAGAGAGAGTGTGAAGCAAAGAGAGAGTGCACGCGGGCAGACAAGACACCTCCTCCTCCTCCTCCTCCTCGTCGTCGTCCGACAAGCAAGAGGTCCAATGTTTCCCAGTTTCCTTACAGTGTGAGGCTACTTCGCGTTGACTCACACGATGAAAGCGGCGGCTGTGTTTGGGAGGATCCGTGTGTGCGCAGACTATATGCAAGCCCTGTGCTTTTGTTTGTGTGTGTGTGAGGGTGGGTGTGTGTGGCTGAGGTTGCCTTCACTGGGGTGGGATGGGATACAAGTCCAAGTGCGTCCGTGACGTTTGCATGTAAACAGTGGAGAGCAAAACGCGCGGACACTGTCTGGTTGGGGCAGCTAGCCGTGGCTCCTTCGAGCTGATGAGCTCCAAACAAAGTCATTATTACTTATTTCAAAGGCAGTGTCACAATGTCTGCCTTTAGAATCAATGAAGTGACCACCAAATCACTTATATTACCTTCTCTTTATGACCTTTAATATAATTTACCCCCAAAAGAGCATCAAATCCTTTCATGTTTCCATTTTCTTTCTTGTGTTTTTTAATCAGAATTCAGAAACCTAATTGTTTGAACAAATTATCCATTCATATCATGCATACCAGAAGCAAACTGTTTTTAAATCGCTGGAATATCAAGTTCACCCACACCTATCAGATTAAAAGATATTGGGTTAAAGGTCACCTTTAATTGAGATATTAAAAAAATTTATCTTATTGTAGTATTCTACTTTATCTAATACGCTTCTAAATGCTGATGAATATAATATAAAACACTGATTGTCTAACATTGAATCAGAGAAGGAATGCATCTTTGTTGTGAAGATAATTTAAACATGTTATGAGGCAACAGTACCCTCTGTTGGCACAGTCAGGACTCATTTAAACCTATGTAGGAGGGGTTGGGGTGGGGGTGGGGGTGAGGGTGAAACCTTAACACTGCCTTACTCTACTTTATTCTTATTTTTAGAATGGCGCCCCCCTTAATTCACCATTTATACAATTCAGAATAAGAGAGTCCTTGAAGAGCAGATCAGGTTCACTCCGAGGCAATTAATGGCACTAATGGGCAATCATCCTGCACATAATTCACTGTATTCATTTAGATCAGTGTATGCACAGATAAGTGCTTTGTACAGACTATAAGAACACAGTCAAGTTTCTTTTTTTCTCCCCACCTTACCGTATAATTCAAACCTTCTCCGTGGTATAATTTACTTGAAATACATTGTTGAATAAAAATATGGAAGCCTAATACGGCCATTTAAAGTTGACACTCTTTCCTCGTGGATCAGCCGGGGAAAGTGTGCTGCTATAGCGATGCATTTTATAGTCGGCCATTAATAAAACATGGTGGGCAATTTTAAGAGCATTAGAAGTTTGATTGCTTCAGGGCAGGCCTAGGGGACTTTCAGGACAGTAATTATTTATATAAATGAAATGTCATCTCAGCTCTGGCTCAAGTCGACATAACCTCAGCAGACTCCACATGGAAACACTACTGCACAAACAGCTATCTTTCACAGAGAGGCCCGAGCATGTTGTCGAGCATATTGCTTTGAATGGAGCCCATAAATTCCGCATGTGATGTTACATGAAATGTCTCAGTTTTTGGCATTGGGGGCCAAGAGAGCAACAGTGAGCCGTGGACACATCGGGATGCTGAAAGAAAACATTTTCCCTGAGTTCACGCACTCTCTTTGCTATCCCTACTGGCTTCAAGCAGCTCCTTGATCCTCACCCCATGGGTTTCTCAATAATACATCAATGTATCCATTATAGCTTGTATCTGCCGGCTGCGGGCAAAGGCAGTTTCAACTGGGTTGCACATGACCAGTAAACCACAAATACACCGACTTGTGGACACAGGAAAGGTTTTAAGTCCAAAGTGTTGCCTCTAAGGAGACATGCATCTCGTGTGTGGTAAAGTGCCAGTGCTGGGAGATACCTGAACACACCTCAGGGCAATACATACACGAGAGACCAGGCTGAGATGGAAGTTTTGTCCAAAGGAACAAGGGACATTGTGTCAGCGTTTTAGGTATTTTTCCCCAAAATGACCCGGGTTTTAAGATTCCACTTATAATTTATGTTAAAAATGCGCCCAGGGACAAAGTTGACGGGGAGCTCTTGCACATCAGTGGACAGTGAATGCAACTTCTGGGTCACAACCTTCGTCACATCCTTTTATCTTCCATTTTTCATGCCTCTCCCATCTGTTTACTCTCTAAAGAATACTTAAATTGCATTAATGTCTTAAAATAGGACAACATATATGAAAGGGGAAAGAACTACACTCAGCATAATGCAGTTTTAAGAACAAAGAGAGGATTAAATGTTGAGGTTAAGTGGCAGCCCTTTTTGATGTGTTTCACCACATAAACAATGAAAGGTCCACTCCAGGACAGCTCATGGTAATATGAATATTGCTCTGGGATTTGCTTATAGTCGGTGCTTCATTATGCAATGTTTAATATTAATAAAGAAAGTACAATTATATATTATTCATAGGCTGATTTACTGTGGTTGGTGTGCGTGTGTGTGGACCTTGAGTGACAGATTGAGATGCTCCCTTGCTACGGGCAATACAACCAGACAAGGCTCTTACTTTTCTACAGGACACATGCTGACAATTTCTCCCACAGTTAAGAGGATTTGTCCGAGCACGGTTGAATATATAATGCATGTAGATTCCAAATTTTAATTTGGACCGAGTAAATGATTCAATGCTGGCTGTCCTCAGAAGAGAGACTGGGAGGGGAATGGAGAGGGCACAAGATGTTACTTGTACTCTTTCGCTGGAACATTTGAAAAAAAACAAAGGCCGTGATGGTTACATGAGATCTTGTACCAGGTCTAAAAGAGTGAAGTGTGTGAAAAACATCATTAATTGCAATCATTAAATCATTTTTTTTACAAAATCATTGCACTGCACTGCGAGTTTCTCTGTAGAATATGACTCACCATTGGTTGTATGCATTTTATAGCCATATCCCATATTTAAAGGATTACAATAGTTTTAGCTTGACATATTGATAAAGGGATGTAATTATTGCTCTTTTATTCAACAAAGAGTTTAATTCATCGTCACAATTAGCTGTAACATATCATATGTAATTAAGGAATATTTCTTGTGTTTCTTTAACTTTAAACTCTCAGTCAAACTCTAGATTTCTAGAATGACAAAAATGAAAATGTGTTTTTAAGATATTATACAAAAAACATTTATGGTATGTCTTAAGTCTCATTTACTCCAGCACATGGCACCATGGACTTCGGAAATGATTAAAAAGTCAGATTTATTTCATTCATGAAGATTTTTAAAAAAGTTGTAAAAAAGGGGGCTACTAATTATGTATTTAAAGAGCATAGCAAACTGCTGCCCCAGAAACTTTTAACAGATAGCCTACCTTACAAAGCCTAACATAATAACATAACATAAGATTGAAAGGCATAGTACATAATGAAATAAATAATTATAGTGCAGTAATATACTTTCCTTATATAAAACAAATAGGCATTTTATGTTTGATGTTGATATATTTTTAGTGCTGCTCCTTTTGTAAAATATTCTTCTTTAATCCCACTACCTGTTACTTATTTTACCATCCTTTTACCATCCGTTTGTCAGTACTACAGTACATATGGGTGTTATAACAATTATTATAGCATTTTCAATTTTTAAAACAATATTTAGTGGCACATTTATGAATGTATACCCAGATAGTCTTTAAAAAAAAAAGGTGCACATCCAATATATTACCTTTAACTTTTCAAACATATTGAATCCATGTTGTTTGAGTTTGTGATTTGAGTACTTGTCAGGCATTTTAAGACATTGTAATAATTGTTCAATTAAGTCAGCTTTTCAAATCATTATTTGCATGTGAAAAATTTATAGTCCTGGCTGCCCAAGTCCAAAAGTGATCAATTGTCTCCCTCTAGTGGATAGTTTGGGGGTAACATATTTTCATCATGTTAACAAGAAAACTTGTATACTTCCGAGTAGCCTATGTATTGTTGTATTATTTTTTTCTAACAGAAAAAAATTGTTTACAAAGCGTTGAACATAAGATTCAGGAAAGAAAAGTAAAATCCAAAATACAGCCACAATACACGTGTGTCAGATATCCTGCGTCATGACGTCATCCAACATTGTATCTCTGACGTCCTCCATAATGGCGGTGCCCTTGTTACAATGGGGGCTGTTGTGGATCACTTGTTAGCCATACTCTTTTGAATAACTACTATTTATTCACACAGTTATCTGATTTGGGTGATTTATTCCAAAGGCTACATGTTAAAGGTAAGAAACGTTCTGGCTAGTTTCGATGGAGCACAGTCCTCCTCGCCTCGGCGGTGTTAAGACCGCGAGTAAAACAAGTTTGCTAGCCGATGATGCTAGCGAAGAGTATCACCTGTCTGGCATAATGCTAATTCTCAACTGTCTTTATTTTACAATTTAATAATTAACCTTGTCCGTGTCTTTAGCTGACGTTACTGGCCTAGAGTTTAGCCCATACATAATATACCGATAACAACACATTATTGGTTATTTGGTGATGGTAGCTCCACGCAGCCAACTTTTAGTTCCCATTAGCCATAGCTTGGTTAACATGATTAAATGCTAGTGAGCTGTTAGCATTTTTGTTATGCTAATTCAGGTTATTCTTCGTTATTTTGAACCCATATGAGTGTGTTAATCATGTCACATAATTAATTAATGAGAGGAGCAATGCCAACCATAATGTTAAACGTGTTCTTTTGCTTTTCCAACTTTAGGATTGTTAAACTGTAAGCAGCTATTTAATTAGCATCTACAGAAACTGGACATGAGGAAAATACAGGTCAGCAAATGTAACCCATTCCTTATTTGCGTAGTTTTGACTGACTATGCAGAAATGTTTTAAGCTATTTACAATTAGTTAAAGTATACCCAGTGGTGGAAAGTAACTAAGTACATTTACTCAAGTACTGTACGTACAACTTTAAGGTACTTGTACTTTACTATTGTATTCTATACTTATACTCCACTACATTTATCTGACATATTAAGTTACTAGTTACTTTGCATGTTCATATGATTAATAAACAATTACATTAACAAATAAATAAACAAAAACATAAAAAGAAATCCATTTAAAGGTCCCCTATTATACAGTTTTTCATCAATATATTACAGGTCTCAGATATATACAAAACATGTCTCTGAAGTGTTTGGTCCAAATACCAAACAGATCATTGCAGCATCCCATAATCCCCTCTGTTTCAGCCCTGTTTCAAAAGTGCTGATTCTCTGTCATATATTTGGTTAAAAATAACCGGTGCTCTAGGAGGAGATTCAGGTGATAAGGTGGTTGGGGGGTTACCTTGGTTGGTTATTGGCTAATGGTTACACAAGCCAAAAAATCGTTATGACATCATAAAGTGGCCAAAATCTGATCAGCTAATTTTCAGACAGGTTTTTATATAAATGGATCAGGACAAAAAGTGAGCGAATCTTTTTTCCTGAAACTTTCAGAATCCCTTTCACAGAGGGGACACATGTTGATGTAGAAAATACATGAAAAAGTGGATTTTGCATAATAGGTCCCCTTTTAAATAAAAAATAAAAATGAAACAACTAACAATAGATTATGTTGTACAATAATGATTGAAGAAAACTGGCAGAATAAAACTCTTTAAAGTTAGATGCACCTTTACAATAGGGGCAATATTACATACATTTTTACATTATTAATGTAATTCTGCATAAGTTATTTTACTTTTGCTACAATAGTGGATGCTAATACTTTTACCTCTAATAGAGTATTTCTACTCTGGTATTAATACTTTTACTTAAGTATAACATGTGGGTCTTCACCACTGAGTATACATCTTAAAATCTCAGCTTGTATTAAGTTTCACGGTGTTTACAGTTTGTTCTTAACACAACACTCGTATCTATGTATTTCAGATAGAAGTACAAGGCCAAAAAAATATAATAGAGATACAGAAATGATCATGCTATTTCAGTGGTAGTGTTTATTGTTATCGTTATTACTTTAGTCTGTCTGACAGTTTACCAAATACACCAGCATTGCTAGTATGATTGAGCTATTTCCTGTAAATGGTGTTTTATAACTGCAGTGTTTTATGCATTCAGTCAGGTGCAGCGGGTCCATCCTCCGTTGCCTCTCCTCAGCTCATGAAGGAATTCAAGGAGAACTTTTCAGGCCAAATAATTCTGGACCACATCAAGCCATGCTGGTACTGGGACAAGAAGGATTTAGTCCACACCCCCTCCCAGTCTGAAGGCCTGGACCCGGGGACAGAGGCCCGGTATCGGAGGGAAGGAGCCCGCTTCATTTTTGACGTGGGGACCAGACTTGGCCTGTATCCTTGATTTGATTTATTTGAATGTGGAAAAACCTTGAAGAAATGATAGAACTAAAGACACTATCCTGTTAAGATGTGGTGATTTCTGCTTTTCCTCTCCACTTCAACTTGATTTGCATTAACATTTTGTAATCAAAACAATGGGTTATGATATCTAATGATCATAATGTCACTTTCAAAGTGATCTATAATTTGTCTGAATTGATTTTACATAGCTGTGGAAGATTTTAACTTACAAATAACTATGAGTGGTTTTCGTGATATCCTTGACTTTCATCTTCAGACATTATGACACACTGGCAACTGGCATCATATATTTCCACCGCTTCTACATGTTTCACTCCTTCAAGCAGTTCCCTAGATATGCAAGTTCAAAAAATTGTATTTGTTAGATTTTCCTCTTTAAAAATGGACCAAGTACGGTGGATTCATGTTGTGATTTGTGTCCCAACAGGTCACCGGTGCATGCTGCCTTTTCCTGGCGGGGAAAGTGGAGGAAACCCCCAAGAAGTGTAAAGACATCATTAAAACTGCCCGCAGCTTGCTGAACGATGTGCAGTTTGCTCAGTTTGGAGACGACCCGAAGGTGTTGTTTAATATAACTTGCCTGTTGACTGACTGCTTACATGGGACCTTTTTAATGTAATGAGTGCAAAGGGATACACTGTAATGTAGGCAGGTCTCCATCTTGGAAAGCTAAAGAAGGTTACACTAATATTAAATGTTAAGTAAAGAACCTTTTGAACCTTCTCAACCCAATAATTCCTCAATCATAGAAGCATAGTTAAAACAATACAAACTTGGAATTTATATAAGATTTCATTTGATTAGGACCTATTGTACCTTCCATATTGGAATGACACATTTTTTCTCTAAATGTATTTTTCATTATGTTCTACAGTACGAATATTTGCAGTATTTCTTGTATATTTTTTTAATGTATGTCCATGCATGTGCACTCAAGGGCAGCCAACAGCTGGTAGTATGCTTTCGTTTTAATACACTTAAGTCAAATTTGATTTGAAAAAAAGGAGTAGACTACATTGTCCTAAAAAAACTACAGTCATGCCCGTGGGTCAGAGTTGGAAAAACATGAGTCTAGGTGAAAGGCTATTGAGTGAGTTAGCCATTAGCCCCCCCTGCTTGAGCCTGTTGTGTTTTTGCCATTCAGGATATTTAAAGTATTTTGTGTTTGTTTCAACAGGAAGAGGTGATGGTGCTGGAGAGAATTCTGCTCCAGACGATCAAATTTGACCTGCAGGTGGAGCACCCTTACATGTTCCTGCTGCGCTACGTCAAGCAACTCAAAGGTGACATAGAAAAAGAATGATCCACGGAGAGTAATACATTATTATATTTAGAAATTTGGAAAACTGATATTTATCTTTCTTCTTGTTAAAGGTGACAAAAATAAGGTGTGCAAGGTGCTTCAAATGGCATGGACCTTTGTCAACGACAGGTGAGCCGTTGGCATGGAACCTCTCTTTGTATTAGGCCCTGTGTCCACTTATGGCGCATTTCCACTACACGGCCTCGCTCGGTATGGCTAGGCCTCGTTAGGACTGGCTCACTTTATGGCGCATTTCCATTACAGTTTAGGAACTGGGGTAGTATCTATAGTAACGCAGTGTAGGCGGAGCCGTGACGTCATCTTCAATGAGAACCCCAGAAAAACAACACAGCCGTTAGCTGTTAGCACTCAAGCTCACAGCTCCTCATATCTGTTCAGAAACTAGACAAAAGTTAAACAAGTACAAACCACAGACTGTCTGTGTCATGGTGAATACAGTCGCTGCTTTATTTATGTCTGTATAGGCCGTTAATGTGAGTGTGGACGGTCGGAGCATATACTGCGTTAGCTTAGCCGATCTCCATTTAGAAAACACGCATTTTAAAAGGTTTTTCGCCTGCCGTCTGTCTGCAGACTTGTCAAAGCATTCATTCATGGTTTTTACTAACCGGTATCAGTATGTTGTTACTTCGGCATCATTTTGAAACGTGTATTACAATTAAATCACGGTCAAATATGTCCATCTTGTTGTAGTTGTAGCCCCCTTGCCAGCGATTCTCTCTCTAGTTTAGCATACTCAGCCCGACTCAGCCTGTTTGTTCCTGGTCCTAGAACCACGATTTTATGGGGCCAGAAAAACTGTGAATTAGGACCCGCTAGCCGGTACTAGGCCAAGTGGAAACGCAACCAAAGACGGGCCGCTGACGTCACAGCTGTCTTAAACGGGGCTCCGCGCTGTAGTGGAAACGCGCCAATAGTGTCTTCTTCCTAGAGAAATGTCTTGACATCACTGCTCTGTTAGACTGACCAGCTTTGCAACTTGCATTTCATGTTCGATTTGGGTTACTATTTATTCTTTAGATACAGTTTGATATAACTGGAAGATTCTCGTCTTACACTTACTATAAATTACCATACAGCAGCAGTATCAAGGGTCGGCCTATCTGACCTTTTTTAAACGATTGGTCATTTAAGGCCCTGTTATCTGTTTTAAAGACACAATGAATATAGAATGAGAAAACAGGGTGATGTCTTTTATTGTGAGGAGAGAAGACTGAACAGTATCCCTTGTGTCCCTGGCAGCCTGTGCACCATGCTGTCCCTGCAGTGGGAACCAGAGATCATCGCGGTGGCTGTCATGTACCTGGCGGGCCGCCTCTGTAAGTTCGACATCCAGGAGTGGACCGCCAAGCAGTCGTCACGGCGATGGTGGGAAATGTTTGTGCAGGACGTCCCTGTGGAGCTGCTTGAAGGTATTCATCATGACACTTCCTGCATCTCCTGCGATATTCAGCTTCATCCTTTTGCAGAATTGTCTCAACCAAAAAACGTCCTTGTCTTCCCAGACATTTGCCACCAGATCCTGGATCTGTACTCCCAGGGAAACAAGCCCATCCCTCAGCCGATCCAGGAGAAGGAGAGGGCAGCCGCTCCCCAGATCCCCCCAATCCCACAGGGACTGCCACCAGCCCCCGTCCCTCCCCCCCCACCACCAAAGAAGACTTCTCCTCCGGGAGGCAGCCCCGCACGCCAGCTTAAACGCTCACATGTGAGTATACGCTCCAATTGCATTTCTCAAGACAAAGGCCAATGGAAAGTCCCCTGATTTAGATTTTTGTATATGTTTATTTGCTCTTGTTAAACTTTATTCAAACATTTACATTCAACAAAACCTACCTCAAAATGTAACCTAGGGCTGTACCTAATAGTAAGGATATTACAATGCTGCAATTCTCTTACATCTCTTACAATTTTATAGTTAAATACTTCAAGTCATTCCAAAATAAATTATCATATCATTTATTGACATTCACTTGGCACTCCATCAAGACGTAGAAAAATAATAATTGCCATTTTGAAAGACAGTTTTTTATTAATTCAACGGGAGCCCTAGGGTTGCTGGTTCAAGTCCCCCGTACAGACTTTAGATACTCCCCCCCACCACTCCCCATTGCTCCCCGGGCGCTGTAGAATAGCTGCCCACTGCTCCTGGTACTAGGATGGGTAAAAAGCAGAGAACACATGTCACTGCGTGTGCTTTGTGCATGAGCATGTGTGACCATTTTAAAGAGGGTTTCGGGTTATGAAAAAATACTAATTTTATCACTGAATGTCTTTTGAAGAATCACTGCATACAGTTAAAAAGAATGTGCTTGCTGGCATCATAAAATATCTAATAGCTTAATGTTAAAAAACAAATGGTACATTCCCAAGTGGTTACTGAGTATTTGCATTCATGTTTTTAATGTTTTTGTTTTTTCAGACCTCTCCAAAAGATGAACCAAAGCCTCCCGGTAAGACTTGTTAAACCTCAGCCAGGCTGAATCCTTCTCATGTGTTTATCCACTAAAATCCTTCAATCTAGGTTTGCTAATTCACCTGACTTCAATTAAGATAAACAAATGGCAACATAACAGATACATCCTGTTGATTCCAGATGCCAGGATTAGTATTTTTTTTAAGGATTTATTAATAGTGAAGCCTGTTTCCTATGAAATCACAAAAATTTAACATATTTTTAACGGGTATCTTTTAATTCACAGAACAAGTTGGATCAAAGATTCCTCGACTGGAGAGCCCCATGCCCCCTCTGCCTACATCGCAGCCTCCTCCAGGTAAAGTACTGCTTATCTTCCTATTGTAGGTCTAGTTTGGGAGGAATTTGGAGTGTTTTGGGTTGGTTATCCTGTGTCTCATTTGGGATACTTCCCTTCGAACACAGCGCTGTCTGAAATCATATAAGGTTGTCCAGCGTTCCACCCTCAGTTTTCTGCATTTTGCTATACCTTGCATTTTAGGCGCACTTATGCCCTCAAAATAGCCAATGTAAGCACAGAAGTCTGCAAATATAGGCTCAGCACCATAGTGTACGCGCTGGCCTCTTCCCAACACCCCGCTGTCTGTTTGCGTGTCCCATCATAGAGCCTTAATGAGCAGCCGGGACCCCCTGCCTGGGCCCCCAGCTTCGAAAGCAACCCCTTTTTAAAGATTTGAGTCCTCTCAGTCTGCTTACATAACCAGCCACTCTGTTTCCCAACACACGCATACTCCTCAGCCCAATCCCAGACCAATCTGATTAGTGCTTGAGCCCAGTAATGAGACCTCCTGTCTGGCAGTCTGGGAAAGGAAAGGTTATTTTGGAACATTTTGGAATGAGTAGCAGTGTTTTTTTTACGGAAAAGATGCCAAACTTTTAAGTTGTTTTCTCCTTGTCCACTCACTTAGATCGCAAAGCCCCGCTTCCAGCCCCTCCCACGGAAGCAGAACCAATAAACGAAGTCGCTCCTCCTCTCCCGCACGCTCCACCTCCGCACAAGCCCCCTCCACTACCCCACCGCCCTCCTCCACCTCCGCCCTCCAACTACATCATGTCCACCACCAGCTCCTACATGTCCGGAGAAGGCTACCAGAGCCTGCAGTCCATGATGAAGACGGAAGGCCCCTCCTACCCCCAGATGCCTCCCAACTATGCTCCCCCCATACCGCCGTATCACGTCTATCCTGCCGCACCACCTCCAGGCCTTCCTCCCTCCAACTATCCGCCGCCCAACTTGGCGCCGGCTTACCCGCCGCCAGGCTACAACAGCTACCCGCCTCCACGCATGCCTCCAGGCCACGTTCCCCCTCAGGTTATAGGTCTCCCTCCTGGTGGCTACCCTCCACCCCCAGGACAGTCTCAGGTGCCCATGCCCCCTCATCACGGTGGGTGGATGAGATGAGAGTGAAACAACGGTCCATGAACTGAATCTGTGCAGAGCCACAGCTGGAGATTTTAACAACGGGAACATGTGTTACGCAGCAGGGACACAGAGAGGGAGAGCCTGACCGCTTTCTGTACGACTTTTGTTGTTCTTAATGAAGGCTTAACAACAAATACACTCGAAAGGAAAAGTGAGGCCTAGTTCCAGGAGCTTGTAACGAAAACTGTTCACACATGTTATTGTACTGGAATATTACCAAGAAATATTAGCACCCTGAGTTTAGTTTTGTCAGACATGCTCATTCATTAATGGTGGAGTGATGAAATGTACAGTTTTTACTTTTTGAGTAGATCAAAGGTCTTATATTTGCATCTATATTGTATCACCCTGATTTTGGTTTTCCAAATTTCCAGTCATAAAAGTGTCTATTTTGCAGCAATCGCTTTTTTTTTTTAACTCAACATTCCTACTGTTTTGCTGAGAAAAAACTTGAGAAGGCTGTACATGCAGTAGGTAAATAAAAAGAGGACTTACACTGACACGTTCATCAATATTCAAACGCTCTATTGTTATACTACATTTCTGTGAAAACACTTTCATGTCAATTTATGCCACTGCAACTAATTTCCTGTCTATTTTTTTATGAATCTGAAACAGTCATCTAACTAATCATGTCTAACACTGGACAGTTAAAGTTATATTTGTACATATACATTTTCTTTTAGAGTTGCAATCCATATGTGCCTTAGTCAGGCTTCTCTTTTCTGTATCCTGCACGCAGCTTTGTTTTGTTAGACACAAACGAAAATAAAGACCTGCTTTCCTACTTAGACCTGAGTAGTGTGTTTTCAATCTGTATTAGTTCAAAAGGTATGGATCATTCAATTGTAACTGGATTTATTATGTACTGCATGTATTGTAGTTTGCTACATTGTCAGTTGAGCTCAAATACCCTTAATCTGCACCACTGTTATATGTAGTCTATAAACTGAAAGTAGCTGAAGATATGAAAGCTAATTGTAGAGTAGATAGTTTAGAATATTTTTCATAAAACGAATATGCAGCCAAATATCTATTACTTTAAGCTACATTTTAGCTAGTTTTAAGTATTAGCTAACTCAACTTTTACTGAAAATATCTGAAAAAACATAGTATAGTATGTCGAAATATGAGAAAACACGACAAAGTATGGTATGTAATGCATATGAGAAAAAAAACACCTAGCATACGTCGAAAAGATCAGAAAAAAAGACATGGTATAGTATGTCGAAAATATGCCAAATAACGACATACTGTAGCATGGTAAACAAAATATGATTTTAAAAAACGACATTGTAGGCTATATAAAAAACGAGGCATATTATATAGTATGTCGAAATTATCAGAACAATTGACATGTCAAAAAGTTCAAGAGTAAACATGTCAAGTTTGTCGAACATTTCAGAAAAGGCGAGTAACGTATGGTGCAGCAGTTTCACTTACAGTACTGAACCAGCAGAGGGCAGTCTAACAACACACGCTTCATCAAAGAAAGACAGCACTTCAGTTTCTTTAACCAACTTCGTTTATTTTCTCCCAAAAAAAATTAAAAGTGGCCTATTTCATGTCTTCCTTTCACCTGCCAAATATTCATCTCATCAGTGAAATTCATGAAAAGAAGTTACAGCCATGCTAGTTACTACAGGAATCAACATTTACTCTGTAGATTCTAGGATTCTGTACTCTGGTTTTAGCATATAGGCAGAAAAAAGAAACACTATAGATGTTTAAAAAAATACAGTTGGGTTCCAAATCAAAATACCATGCAGGACAAAATGTGGCACATTTCAAGTCAAATGCCATTAATAAAGTATTCAAAATTGCATCATGGCTTTAAATCAGCTCCTAGAAAAAAGGACACTTTTAAAAAACCATACTTTGATTTATTTTAGACCCCGTTGCTTGAGAGGAGCATGGCGGACAGCCTCAAAATGTTCTAATTTGGAACAAATAACACTAGAGATGGGAGAGCCCGACCTGGCAGTCACTAAACGTATCTATCAAATAACTTTGAGTAAATATGATACATTTAAAATATGACTGTTCAGTTATTGATTGCTCTCCCATCTCTATCTGACACCTTGCAATAAATACTTTGATAAACAGCGTTTGTTCATTATGACATCAAGAAATACTTGTTTTTAAATGTTAGTTTTTTTTCAGGAGACATCTAAGGGAAGACTTATCTCATATTCTAATAAAAAAAGATTTTAAGAAACATGCGCCGCATAAACACACCTGCTGAATCCACAGAAAAGGACTGAGCTTAAGAAAACGTTTTCTTTCATCTACTGAGATATAAAATGATAAACAAGTAATTAGGAGCATTCCAATAATGCCGTCCAAACTAAACTTAGGGTTTAATATTTGGCCTTGACATTTCTTAATAATGGGACAAGGCTATGGATTCAGCAAATGCCTTCAGCAGTCTTCAACCGAGTTGTAACCAGGGTTCAATAGAGAAGAAGAGGATTCACAGGCAGATGCTACAGCTGCAAGAGAAGCATTCAGTCTCCTTTCACACACACATGCACGCCAACACAAACACACACACACACACACACACACACACACACACACACACACACACACACACACACACACACACACACACACACACACACACACACACACAGTCACACACACACAGTCACACACACACAGTCACAGATGGGCAAAGGTAAAGCTGTAGCCCTCCCAACCTGAGAAAATGATTGTCGAGCATGCAAACAGCATACAGTTTTAGTTCATTTTTACAAAGTAAGAAAAGTAGCCCGAGGGGATGGTCTGATTCAGAATGGCCTTGATACATTTCCAATACAGAGAGACGGAATTACAGCAATACATCTGGAGAAGAACTAAAAGAAGGAGTTAAAAGAGGAGTATTTTTTTTTTTTACCAAAAGAAAACCCTGTTTAAAAGGTCTGGTTGTGTATGCTTTTCCAACTAAAATTATTGATCACATGGCCACGCTAGAATACAAAAAAAGATAAAAGTAAAATCAACAATAACAATGAAAGTAGTGCTATGGTTTTATACATATAATACACAAGTTAACAGTGATCTCTAGACGTTATTATCCATAGACTTGTCTTATGAGCACAAGGTGCTAGGTCACAGTGGGTTTCACATTAGTTAACACTTTAGAATGCTAATGCTAGTTATACTCATTGACCACTAGGGGGGGGGGGGCAATACATGTGACAGGAGCTAGGGGGTCTCTAAAGGAGGTACTATCAAAATGTATCTGAAGATACCGCAATCGTGTTGCCTTCACATCCATGGCTAGACACTTTTTTGTCTGTGCTTGAAACCATGTCTTATCGTTAGCTTAATGTAGCACAGCTATGCTCTGAAGAACGAACAAATTGTGTTGATGGCTTTTACAGAGAGAGATCGTTGTGTGGCCTTCAAATCAACGAAGAGAATCGGTGAAACTAGCTGCAGACGCTTCATAAGCTCTGAGATAAAGACAGTTGTGCATGTGGATAACAAGCTAACAGGTAGCTATCTGAGCCAGTCAATAGAGAGCGTCTGTCGGAGGAATGCTGGGTTCTGTAGGCAGTAGGGGAGCATGGCATGATGGGTTGTGTAGGCGCAGGTGTTTTCAGGTGAGTACTGTAAATCTCTCTCTCATTCTCTTTCTGTTGCCATGCTACAGCGGCCCTTTGAACTGGTTCCCAGAGAGGTGCTGTCTGATGGACAGCTTTGATCCTGCTGCATCACCCAGCTTTCTCCACACCACCTGCAACACGAAGAGGAGGGAGACGTTGAGAGAGGAAGAGTGGGAGAAACACACTGAAAGAGTAAGGCTAGGAAAGGACTGTCTTTCTCTAGAGTGAACTCTTCAAATGCTCGCAGTTTGACTTTGAGCTGCACACACACACATATTTCAGTATCTCTGTCCTCTATCTCTGTGAGATTTCTCTGCCAGTGAGTGGGGGCCCCCCGGGGGACCCTAGTGATATTACAGAGGTACTATTGTAATGCTCCCCAGATTCCTGGCCTGTCACATACCTCTGCAGGGTCCAGATAGCCTTTTTTCTCTCTAATCAGCGGACCTTTTTTATCCCGGGTCGGGCCTTTCAGCACCCATAGAGAAAGATGGAGGGAGATGAAGGGGGGGAAGAGAGGAAGAATGGAGGGGGGAGTTCTTTTTTCCCCCCGCCGCTCCAGTTTAATTGCTCTGACAGCTCAACGACGTGCCTTTACTCACGGCTTCCAGTTAAGAGTTGGCTTCGGAGCAGGGGTGATGGAGAGGGGGGGGGGGGGGGGGGGGGGGGGGGGGGGAGATGGAGAGATAGATAGAAGGAAAGAAAAGCAAGAGTGCCCGGGACACTGCTGCATGTCATTCCAAACCAAATGAGTCCACACGAGGCTCCCTCATTAGTGAAAGCAGCTCAAAACCTGACCTGATTTGCACCCAGCACTAGGAGAACTGTGTGACTGAGGGACAGAGGCGCAGAAAGAACTGGAACATTGTGAAGTGTTGCACTTACGTTGCACATCTCTCGCACAATGGCCTTCTCTTTCTCACTGAGGTCGTCCTCGTAGTCCTCGGGGACCTGCTTGTCCAAGTTCTCGTGGACCTCCAGCACCTGGGGGAGAAATGACAGATTAGTCATGTGACAATCAAAACATCAGAATTCCGAGATTCCCGGACTTGTATTCCTTGGATGCTGTTTATGTGTAACATTCGTTTTTTTCAATAATACTATGACACTTAACCCCTGAAATTATAACTTGTACGTCAATTGCTCACTAACCCCGTGTGACCTAAAATTATAGAATTAGGTCAGTTTAGATAATTGAGACAAAGCTGATACTGAATGAGTTGTGTGAAAGTAAACATGTCTTCTTTCACTAAGGAGATAAGCAAAAAAGCTACATTTTAGTCAATGTAGCATGGGATGTAAAAGTGTTCATTTTCCAATAAACAAAATGATAGTACACAGCAATAAGTGGGGCTGAAATCAACATGGAACAGGGCTTTCGACTAGTGGGATGGTGATGGTGAAAAATCCTAGCAACAATCACCCTAAAATGTTATGTATGTACCTTCATGGCATGGACCACTGCTTCAGGCTTCTGGGCGCAGGACAGGTAACCTGTGGCGGGAGAGGACTCACTGGTGGGGAGACGCCCGGTACCCTGGGGGGGAGAAGAGGGAGGAGGAAAATTAGGGTTGTTTTTCATTTCTTTCAGTGCACAGCAATAAGAGGTGACAAAGATTTAAAGGTCCCATGTCATGGCCATTTCTACTGATCATAATTCCATTGTTGAGGTATACTAGAATAGATTTATATTGTTACTGAGGGGGCTGCAGCACCCCCATCTGCGAGGCTCCACTAGCACCCGCACCCCCAAACGCGGCGCACCTACAGTGTAAGCGCGCCACAGTTTCACCATACCCAGGAAGAAAAAAATGGAAAAAGAAAAATCTCCAACGAGGCGTTCTGGGGCAGCATAGACAGGTCTTTTCTGTGTTAAGAGTTTTACTCGCTACAGGGTGTACTTTGAGGGTTTGTGACTTTGCAGACCGTTTACATGCATACAAGCCTTCATAACACACAAGGGGACGGGTAATAACCAGAAAAGCATGACATGGGACCTTTAAGCAAGAACTTCTGGTGGACAGGTCCAACTCCTGTATAGTCCCAAAATTGAGCACCACTTTATTTGTGAAGCTCAAAAACAGAAAATAAACCCCTCTCTCCTTCTCAGTGGGTGTTTGGTTCTGATTTACCACGAGGGATTTCTTGTAATGTAGCAGTGGAAATGCCATCCCTTTCATCCCAGTTCATATCACCTGCCCTCCCCTTGTGTTTATCTTCCCTTTCACTACGCATCGACTCGCAGCCAGGTCTGCTACCTGCACAGTGTGATGTTAACCCGCTGTGATGGGAGCAGCCAGCCAGGCAAGAGGACCCGGGGGCCGCTCCACTCATCCCAACCCCCCGGTTAGTTCCAGACAGTGGCTCTCTGTTAGAGGGACACAGAGATCTCCGGGACACACAATGGCACTATTCACTGTAACCTGGCATCGGGGCCCTGCATTAGACACAGCTCTGTGGCTCTGTTAGCCAGGGTTCAGTTCTCTGCTCGCTGCTGATGCGTTTGTCAGATCCCTCCGCACCCGCTGTCCCCTTTTTAGGTGCCAGAATGAGCCCACACAACCGAAAGGCACAGAGATAAAATAATAATCCCACTGAGGCCAAAAGGGATGTTTGGTGGAAACTTCCCAACAGTCTATTCCTATCACAACAATCACAAAAGAGAAGTTGTTTTGTTGCTCTCACAGGTTATGAGAGCAACTGTTTGATGACATTTTTTCTTCAGCTGGGGAATCAATATGCTTGAACTGTGAGGAAAAAAGCTGTGGTGCTGCTCTTTTGTTTTTAGGTCAAAAAGAAAAGTCAAACATGCCCTAATAATATGGAGATGAGAGTCGCCTGCCATAAGGTATTGCATTCATGAGCTTTGATTTCAAAATCATGGACAAAATAAAAAGGTTAATATGAATTTGTTGTTCTTTGTATTAAAAATGTTGCCGTTCTGCAGCAGGCTCAAAAGCTTCTGCACCACAGAAAGAGTTTTCAAAATACGTGCAACCTATGTCTAATTACATTTCTCTTTGATATATTAAAGAGGCCCTATTATCTATTTCCTGTAGTGTGTTATATAGATTTGTGTGCATGTAAATGGTCTGCAAAGGCTAAAATCCCAAAGTTTTCCTACAGAGGGAGTTTCTCTCCCACACTCTTCCCCCCCCCCCCTGGCTGAAACGCCTCCATTGGACTCCTTTGTTTACTTCAGCAATATAGTGACATCACTATGCAACACTCGCACTTCTATTGGCTGGTACTCCAACACATTGCAAGTGATTGGCTAAGGGGCGGGACATCTCTCAGAGGTTGACCAATCACAACAGAGCCGGCAAGCTAGCCAATCAGAGCAGACTGGGCTCTGGTTTTCAGATATGATTAAATCACTTCATAAATATTACATTTTTCAATATGATGCAATTATATATTAAACTGCATTACTGTATATTAAATTGTTAATATTTTACAAGCTACAACATCCATCAGTAATAATAGGACATTTTTAACATATTTTCATTTATCCAATTTAACATTGACAGGGGATATGTAGGGCTGCTGCATCATTTATACTGTTAAAAGTGCATTTGCTGTCAGATTTTGAATGCAGGACTTTCATTTGAAAAAAAATAGTTTTACAGTGTGGTATAACTGCTTTTATAAACAGTACTGTAATACAAGTATTATAGTATGTTTTTCACTACTGGTGTTACATAAATATCTCATGGTTTGATCCCAATTGCAAGTGCATCATTATGCAGAAGAAAAAAACGTAAACATTAACTTGTTTTTTGTATTCTTGAGTTTCAAAAGAAGTGGCTGACTGACAGGTGAACATTAACCAAAAATCTTAGATGGAAAAACGGTCTGCAGGATAAAACATGAAAAAACCACTGGCAAGTTCCTTGAGAAATATGGAGTTATACAGTATGTGCCCATCCTCACAATTAAACTGTCAATGTGTAATCAAGGTTAAGTCCACATTTATGAGTACATTTAAAACAAACATCTCCCTCTGAATGAAATGAGTTACTTCTTGTTAAAGGTCACAGCAACAAAGTGACAGCTTAATTTTCCATACTGCTCATTTTCCACTGGACTTTGAAGTCAAGCAAAAAAAATATGTAAATCATCACTGTCGCCTTCTTTTGATGCTCTCTACTGTGGCTATTATTTGAAATGTGTAAACACTTCCTGGCGGCAATCGGAGCCAGGTTTTTTTGTTGTTTATTTCGTGCTGGAGCTCAGCAGGGAAACAGATTTGGACAGCGCGGAGACACAGCCAGCTCCGGGCCATGTTTACTGTTCATATGGATGTACAGTCGGGGATGGCTCGGTTGCATAAACAGGCCTGATTTAGGCCTTGCATGATGAGCAGGGAAAACAAACGCTGTCAGAATCGATGGTTTGTGGTTGGAGAATTGAGAATCAGAGCCGACTGCTGAGTGTTTGTGAGAATCACGCATGCTGCCCGCTTCCTTTCTCTATCCATCTTTTCTCCTCTTCTTTTCTTTCTATCTGACACCGTCACGCACAATCACTGACCTGAGTGAGACAAAGGACTACATCGAAAGTATGAGCTGATAGATTAGGAAGGGTACACACAACGACGAGTCCAGCTCACTGAAGTTCTGCCGTTTCAGTCTCCCACAACTCTCATCTCCTATTTCTCTCCCTCTCCATCTCCATCTCCCAACAAGGGCCTTCTCTCACACAAAGATGAAATTGGGGCTGCATTAGAGAGCAGGCTATCGATTACCATACAACTCAACATTAGTGTGTCTCTGCGGAAATGTCACGACAAGAAAGACATCATGAGGAGGGGACAAGAACCGCACGAATCGCAAGTGTAAGTTGTCTCATTAGCAACAACAGTATCTTATTCTGTGCTTGCTGTGCCAGCAACCTCGTGGCAACGCTAATAAATAGTCCTGCATTTATCCCCCCCCCCCCCCCCCCCCCCCCCCCAAAAAAACCTATTTGTAATCTTGTGTACTTTGGCTTTGTACTTACATATGTAGTAGTAGCAGTAAGTAAGATATAAAGGAGCTTTCAGATCAATTTTGACACATTTGCAGCTAGCTAAGCTAAGTTAAGCTAACCGCTGGCTGAAGGTTTATATTTACCTTTATTTATTATATGTATCAATATTCTCATCTAAAATACTTGCTGTTAAGATTTTGTCGATGTAAATATGACATTTGAATTTGTTTATGAATACGGAGACAAATGCTTTTCCAAGAGTTAGAAAACTCAGGCGGCCTAAAGTTAGCGGGAAAAATAGCCAAATCACAGACCTTTTGTCATTTAGTTTGAAGATAGCATTATGTTCCGTACTTGGAGGTATATAATCTATTTTGTGAAATATAGTTTTAAATCTCGCTAGTTTATACCATTAAACTGAATTTCAAGTTTCCTATATTTATATTTGACCTCCAATTCTAAACTGGACATGTGTTAGCAGCTGACGTCAGCTCTGTCGAGCTAGTTCAGCTTGTTTCAACAGCAAGAAAAACTGGTTCCAGAGCGGCATTCAATGTCATGTCAGCAAGGACCAAAAATTCACACCTCGAGTCAATATCATGACCTTGTATGTCTTCCACACTGTGAAAATGCGGGGAGACAACCATCAAGATAATGTGCAGTTTAAATCCATCGCCCTGCAGGGAGAGACCTCTCGCAGGGTCACGGTTTCATGGACATTAGTGAACCTCCGTGAAGAGGCAGTTTTGATCCACAAGCTTAAAAAGGTGCCAACGCACTCAGCCTGTGACCTCACACTGGGCCTGTGATTAAAACACAATATTGATTTTTACACGCAAAGATTTAGTCCTCTGGTTAGTGGCGTAGCCTGGCTCTGACCTCCCCTAAGCAGTCAGAAAACAATTACCCAGCCTCTCCTCCCCAGACACTGGCTGGGTCAGGGGTGGCACTGGATTGTGGAGGATTATTACTTTCATAGTGGGATTCAGTTCAAACAGACCCCGGGGGAGGAGGAAGGGGACAGGATATGAGAGGAAGACAAGAGAAGGCTGACTCCTCTTTATTTTCTGTTATTATCTCGCTGTCTTAGTCTCCCTCCTTCTTCTCTGTAACCTCCCCCTCACTCCCTACCTCCTTACACTCCACTCTTTTTCTTCCTGTGTATGTGTGCGCTTCACTTCCTGTCATGTGTAAGAGAGCGTGAGGTCGCCTGCGGAGGTATAATTGGAGTTAAAAGTAAAGTGGATTAGAGCTGACTTTACTTTATTCCACTGTGGAGGCACCCTACAATTAGGTGTGTGTGTGTGTGTGTGTGTATGCATTAAACCCCATCTTTGTACTTAACAAAGTTTTGTATGAGCAATGTTGGGCTTTGGCTATGACTGTTTAAATGTTATGAATTGGTGTCTCTCTATGTGAGTCAATGTGAATACTCGCGTATATTTGCGAGTATGTGTGTGTGAGTGTGTGTGTGCGAGTTGGCCTTCTGGGTACTGACCATGTGCATGGCATCCTGGCGTTGAGGCAGTGAGGATAGCTGGGACTCTGAGTGGTAGAGGGTCATTCCCTTCCTCAGGGCACGAAGGTCACCTGGGTTGCACTGCTGAGCAAAAAACAAACACACAACAAAAACAGAGATATAAAGGTTCAGTGCCATGTCATCTCAAAATTATTTAGCTTCACAGCAAAAAATGTAATCCAAAACCGAAAATAAAATCCAAATGGGATAACATCAGCAATACAATGCATATAGTATCTACTTTGGACAAAGATATACTATATTTCCCGAAATCACAATCTTCCAAAATGTAATTAAGACTCAATTTGTTTCAGGGGCCTGTGATTGATTTGAAACAAACTATCATAAGCGTTTTTTAACACAATTCTTTACATTAATATCAACTCTCAAAGAAGCATGACATGATTTGAAAATAATATTATTGGGCTCTTCCAGACATTTAACAAAAAAACGAACTAACTCTTCTTTAAAAAAAAGATTGTTATACTTTTAAACAGCTGGTAAGCACCCATGTTTTCCCATTTACATCGATATTATTGGAATCATCGATCATTGCATCAATATATATATATATATATCGATCCAGATTGACGGATATGATCGAGTTATGTATTGAGCATCTCATTTAAAAAATAACCTTGTCACTGCCCTTGGTTTTTGTTAGTTGACGAGAGACTCCATCTACGAGATTTCAAGCCATGGACCGATTGCAGATTCTATTTTATTTAGTCAGTCCCTGCCCGGTAGCTAACGCTAGCTAGCCAGCTGTCTTTAACATATCAACGCTGATGTCCTGTCAACACATACAGTGCAGATTAATTAGTGTGCTCTAAGCGATGTGGGTGCCCTGTACTTAGTTCAAGCATCTGGCATTGACAGTCCATTGCAAGTGTTGCAGGTCTGTTATTATTCCGGCTCAACCGGTTTTGCTCACGTAAGCCCAAAAATGCATAGATAAGCCACATTTTTGCGGTTTTGCTACAGAAAGTCCTTGAATGCACTACTTTTTCAATTCAACAATGGCAGAAAACACTGTAGCTCACTTGTGATGGAGAATAATTGCTGAGGACAAATTCTTGATGCAATACATTGCCATTTGTTTTTTACTAAACAGATACGAATCAATCTGGACAGTTGGTGTACTTTCAATGCAATCCGTGCCAATATCCAGCCCTAAAACATATACAGCCAATGTATCTTTGATAACCCTCAACATCACAATATATATATATATATATATATTTATACATGTGGCTCAGGCTCTACTATATTGAGAGCCTTGGCGATGATTTATTAAGGATCCATAGGTTCTTCCACCTCCTACCCCTCCTACACTGACACCGGCACTCATTGTCGATGTGACGCTGTATCCACGTACTTCCTTTGCAAAGCTGATTTTGAAATTGTTGAGGCTTGCTCCAAAAATGGCCATTCCTTGTGCTGGGCTACATAACGTTGTGCCGTCATCGAGAGACATTATGCAGGGACACAGTTCCTCTGTTTTTTTCCATTAGCAGCCAAAGACCATTGGTTCCTGAAGGTGGTATCCTGCCTACAGATGCAGGAACATGGCACCACCACTGTTCCTCATGACATTTTTCATGCCACACACTAGTGTTGTCTGCCTCTGTGTTATCTCTTTCTCTATCACAAACACACAGGTACAGAGTCACACACACGGTTTGCACACACACAAAGATACAATCAGCATTCCCCTCGTCTTCTCTCTCTTTGATATTCCCCCTCCTCGCTGAATCCCGCTAGTGTTTCTCTAACCTTTCACAATCCTTCCCATGGCAATTCTTGATCTATCCTCCGGGTTTCCATATTCATGCCCTCAATTCTGTACCTTTACGAACATCCTTTTATCATTTCTCCAGGCTTTGTGTCCATCAGCAAGCTGAGGCCCTAAATGTCACATCTGGAGGCGTGACATAAACACACAATCCATGAAATGAAAACATATGTCAACGCAGTAAGGAGTCTTAGTACGGTCGGAAATATTCCTCCGACACGGTTTCCAGCATCTGAAAAACATTACAGTTTCCGTCTTTACGACCTTTCCTGAGTTGACCTTGACCGCTGAGACCGACAAAGCTATTTGTTTGCCAGACAGCTGGGGACCGTTGGCCCTCTGCAGTCTTCTTGGCTTGCTCCTCAGTTTATACATCCATCACAATGTTCTTGGAAGTGACAGGGAGAAGCTGTGGACGCCACGCATCGTTTCCTCCCTGAGTTATGAGGGGCAGGGGTGATGCCGCCTTGACAAAAGGGTAGAGAGGATGGCAGCACTCCATAATTTATCGGAATACAGAATCCGATTAATCAGAGTGGCCTGTGATCTTGACCTTACATTTTTTTTCATCTTACTAGGACTAGCTAGATCTACACAGCATGCAACTGAAATGTGTTTCTTTGTTTATGTGTGTCTTAAATTGGTGGGGTTAGGGTTCTAACTTTTACCTGAGGCTAAGGCTTTAGCTTTTACCGAAACATAATGCAAGTGGCCCATGGATTGTATAAAAGACTTTGCTATCATGATGTTTTAAAGCCTCTATCTTGTCATTTCATCCGTCGCCATCTTGTTTTTTTGGATCCAGAAGTGACCATATTTGGACGAGGGGTGGGAGTCAGCAAGGGTTAGCGTTTGCTTTGCCTCTTTCCTGGTTGCCTTTAAGAGACCTTTCAATTACAGGTAAGCCATGCCCTAAAGCAGGGGTTCCCAACCCCCGGTCCGCGGACCGGTACCGGGCCGCGGAGGTGTTACTGCCGGGCCGCGAAATAGCTGTGAGTTTATCGTAATATTTGCAGAATTATAAATATATAAAAATATTTTATCATAATATCTTTTTCAAAAAGTGTTTAATTTTCGCACCTATGCCACCAGTCATATTATTTCATCCAGTAGCTAGTTAATCTTTCACCAGAAAACCGTTGAAAATGGCTTTTATGATGTTCCGAGGGATTCGGCGGCTCAGCCTAAGGTCTCAGCCTCTTGTGCGCACGAGCATGTTACCGGTGCGCCAAGTAGGAAGAGGAGCGCACAGGAGACAACCGTTTGATTGCAGACTGTTATGTTTATGTGGGGAAATGGTGGTGCATACATTATTTGAGATATATTTCAAACTCGGACTTCATTTTAAGGACATGTCGGCCAGGAGTGTAGAGCTATTTGTTTTAAGCACCGGATTGGCAAAACAGGAGAGTAAACCAGTCTGCCTTGATCTATGAATTAATGTCCGGGACTCTCACGGTAATACGGTATCTGCTGCCCGCAGCTGTTTTATAGAAGGAAACCCTCCTTCACTTCATGAAATGGCTGAAGCATCAGGAGGCAGCGGGACGTATACTCGGTAAAGAGCTGTGCCTTTTTACGCACCGCCTTCGCTGTGTTTAACTTAATCAGAACAGTTTAAGAGTGACTGCAGGCTGCTACGTGTTAACCACACACACATCTACACACATCGAACTGCCCGATTACTCCCCCTTTTATTAGTTTTATGAAGGATATGTCCAGTCAGTCACCAAGGCGCATGATGTGTGTGTGTATGTGCTCTGCTCAGCTCAGCTCTGTGTGTTCGGTGTGTTTGTGTCTGTCCGACACCGGCATATGCGGCTGTTCCCAAAATAAATTAGTTTAATCTTAATCTCGATGTAGTGCTATGCTGTCGGGAGTGCACCGGAACGAACGACACTATCATAATATCTTCTGAAAACAAATGCCAGGGACACACACACACACACACACACACACACACACACACACACACACACACACACACACACACACACACACACACACACACACACACACACACACACACACACACACACACACACACACACACACACACACACACACACACACACACACACACACACACACACACACACACACACACACACACACACACACACACACACACACACACACACACACACACACACACACACACACACACACACACACACACACACACACACACACACACACACACACACACACACACACACACACACACACACACACACACACACACACACACACACACACACACACACACACACACACAACACACACACACACACACACACACACACACACACACACACACACACACACACACACACACACACACACACACACACACACACACACACACACACAGGCGACCGGACATCTCCTTCATAATGCGCCTGCTCCTCGTTTTCCCAGCATTCACTGGATTATCCGTAAATCATACAAACAAAACCAAAACGTTGATTTATCTGTTTTCCCGTTTTGGTTTAAAAACTGAATAACGTCGGTTTTTTGGTTTTCCGAAAAACCAAAAAACAACACCGGTTCTTTTTTAAACTTTGTTAATATGTTTTGGATGCATATTGTTCTAGTATTTGTTCAGGCTGTTACATACAATTAGCCTCTGTTGCTACCTGCTGGTGGTGAGTAAATATTAAAATCAGTTAAAATTGACAACCGGTCCGCGATTTTTTTTTAATGTATCTGCCGGTCCTTGGCACAATAAAGGTTGGGAACCCCTGCCCTAAAGCATACATGACACTGTAGTGAAGAACACTATAAATAATGGAGAGTATAAAATATAGATAGAGTCTCTGTAATGTCACAAGGTTATAGACGCGTTGGGTGGGTGGCACAAGCCATCACCAATGTTATGCTTATTTAAATGGGCAAAATAAAAGTATCTTTAGTGGAGTTGAGGTATCAAAAATTAAAGTGCAAGATTGTGAACCACATTGGGTGACTTGTGAGAAGGGAAAGCTCAATGTTGTAGCAAAGTATACCCCGTTCCAATCCATCTTACTTTCCCTTCCGTCTTCATTCAAATCGGACCTGACTGCAGCACACGCTCACAAAGTGAGTTCAATCAGCCTTCATTCAAAGGATGCAGTGTCATCTGAATCATTCAATTGTAAGAATCACACCGGGCATTTACATGTTAATGATAAGGGGGAAGTGAGCATGTAGGGAGAGCCACAGAGTGCCTCACCCTTCAGTGAGCTAATGCAGATAAGTAACGGATGAAAGACATGGGAAATCCGAAGGGGAGAAAAGAACAAATAGCGTACTTGAATGCGCCTGATCATGTTTGAGTATGACCGTCGAACACACCTGTTTTTCTCACATTGTTTTCACCTGTGCTATGCAAGCACTTGGTAATTTTCACCGTGAGACATGTTGACCTGTTAAGCCCCGAGCCTGTTTTTCAGGTTTCAGGCTCGAAAATGACATGCCCAAAACAAATGACTACAACTTCACTTCTAAAAGGGTTATATGAATAATTTCTTTTATCAAAGCAAGGTTACATCTGTGAGTTGGATGTAGTAGTGTCAGAATCAATATAGATTTTTCTCAGTCAGAGTAAATTCAGATGGAACATAGTAAAAAAAGGTAAATTCTTACCTCCGCCTAAAGAAAACCCATTACTTATAGTGAAAACCACCCTTGAATGATGGGATGGTAGACTAAAAGCTTTAGGAATCCAAACTATAACATATAATAAGTACCCTGTATCAAGATTGAGGCAAAACAAATTAAATTTGACCTTTTTAAGAGAGGTTTAGCAAAAACAAGTTCCAGGCGGAATAAGCTTTCGGCACATTTGGGTACATCTGGTTCCATCAGTGCCATTTAACCTTTTTCAGGTACCAGACTATAAAAATGATGTATTACATTGAATTATCACCATAGGTATTCATTCCATCCAAAGAAAAAATAAATAAATTAAAAAAATTAATTATTATTTCAGAAAAAAAAAAAGACCCGCCGACGGGGGCTTTGGGGCTTAACAGGTTAACTCCCTCCCCTCTCTTTTTACTAGAGTCAAATCCTTCAGTCAAGCTGGTTTGGAGGGTCAACATTCCAGCGATAAGAGGCTATTGTTTCCTTCAGGCTGAGCAAGTTTCACTCGGCCAGTTTCATAACACAGGAAGTTAGGCAATATATCCACTGAGGCGACTAATTCCTTGTATTCCACCTGCTAGCATTCACACACACATTATTAAGTAGATTAAAGCATAAGAGCCAAATTACTCAGGATGCTCTGTTGCCTCCATTACCCACTGGAGTACACTTGTGTTTTCATTACCAGTGTTACTGTTTATTAGAAGCCACGGTTTATTAATCAAGCCCCCATCAAGGTATTGTGTTAACCTGCAGACATTTCATCATTATACAGTTGCACTCACACACCAGTTGTCAGCCATGCATTATGGATACCTGGATCTACCTGAGTTGGCCCCCCGTGTCTTAAATTATTCAGCCCACCAGACGTCCCGACAAGCTGTGAGTACAAGAGTGTGTCATTTATGCACCAAGACACATTGTAGCATCCATTCACCTCAGGTACCTCGTATCTAACATTGTGCAAAACAGCTCCAAGGACAGGAAACCACTTTCTTGCAAAGATCAGGGTTCTTACACCTTTTCCAAAGTCAAATTCAAGCACTTTTCAAGCATTTTCAAGGTGCATTTTCAAGCTTTTCAAGCATCTTACAGCTGTTGTAAATTACATATTTATATACACATACTTATACTCAAATGATTATTTCCCTACCTCACATTAAATCAGATGTTCTTTATGCTATAAACAACCAAATGTGTGTTTCATAATAGCATTCTACATGAGGATGAAAAATTAAAAATGTTAGAAAAGAAAACTAAGTTTAATATTTCAAAATGAGTGACCCATCTGTACGTAGACTGGGCATCCCATATAACCTGGCTGAGCCAATATAAAACAATCAGCCAAATAACTTTTCAATATAGTATTGATTACTATTTTTGAGGTACTTTTAGGTTGGCAGTAAACACAAGTCAGAGGTAAATGGTGTACTTTGACTCCACTACATGTATTGAATACCTTTAGTTACTTTACAGATGTGGATGAATGATGTGAAATATAATCAATTGTTAAATCAGACTTTAGTTCCACCTGGAGTAAATTCACAAGCTACTCTGTAGTATACAAAGTCATTCAAACTAGCTGCAACTTTACCAGCTTTGATAACACTTTCATGATCAATCATTATAAAACATATCATATACAATTATTAGGGATGCTCCGATCGCCAATTTTGGAGCCGATCGCCGGAATCAGTATCGGCCGATACCGATATCGCTCTCTTTTCCTCTCTCCCCCTCTCTCTCTCTCCTGACAGCCCGTCAGTATCTCCTGCAGCTCACTGATCCAGTAATGAGCGACCCGACAGTGAAGAATAAATATATTTATAACTAGTTTAGCTTGTTCCAGAGGTAGATAAAATAGCTAAGTGTGTTAGGTCTAACTCTTAATGTGTGTTCTGCTCCGCTCACCGGTCCGTCACAGCGGGTGGAGCTGCAGGATTTCTGCTTCACACACACGTTGCATACCGCTATTTTATTGTCATTTTCGGACACTTAAAATACTGCCAGACTAGTGAAGCCATTTTGGCGAGCTTGTTTTGCCACGCACAGAGAAAAGTGTCATGTATTTTACATGCAACGATAGCCTAATCTAAAATGCTCTACTCTGGCGTACCTTTCGTGTGGTGTGTGGCTCGTCAGCGCAGACTCTCGCATCGTTATTGTTGCACACTTTGCAGGAGGCTACTCTTGGGCTTCGCTTGACCCTCGTCTTAGCCATGGCTTGTATTTGTCTTCTGCTAGCCAACGCTCGTTGAAACGGCAACCTCCTGGCAAACTGTCATCTATCACTCATCAGAATGCCCAGGTCACACACGTAACAAAAACACTTGCCGGTCACGCGCATTGCGCGGGAAGGCCGGAGCGGAGCTGTTTTATGTAAAAGCGAAGCAATTAAGCGCGCTCCGACTTCTTTATTTTCTTTTAATCTAAAAAGCGAAGTAAAGCATTTACAATTTCAAGCACTTTATCCCAAATTCAAGCATCATTCCCAAAATTCAAGCACTTTTCAAACCTTGAAAACACCTCGTACAATTTCAAGCATTTTCAAGGATTTCCAGCACCCGTACGCACCCTGAAAGATAGAACACATTCAAGCAGGGCCTCCTGTGCTCATTCGTTAGCATAGCAGGGATTGGACACAGAAGTAACACCTGGACAAGGTAATGCAAAAAGGTTTTTCTAGGCCTTAAACGCTGACTTTGTATCACAAGGGCAAATCAGTTCCATGGTTTGTTTAGGGCTTCACTTTGTTGTATTGGATTATATTTTATCGGACAAAATATGATGTAATCTTATGTCTAACACCAAGTCACTTGATTGAAATTGGATGAGAAAAAAAATTCCACCCCTCTAATTTCAAAAATAAATATGTAGGTACCGCAGCAGCCATGTAGCTTAGCATAGGTAGAATAGCATAAAGACGATGGTACAACACTCAGTCTATTGGCAATTCTAAATCTCATAAACTGATTAACTAATGTTATTTCTCTTTTCTTAAATCTTACACAAAATTGCTAAAACTTGTTTTACTTGTGTGCAGGATACACGTTAGCTAGTATACAGTGATAACCGGTAAGAAAAAAAACATTAGTTTTACACTTTGGTTTTTGTCCTTACAATATATTGTTATATATATATATATAAAAACAATATATAAAGTGTTGATTGCTGATCTTTAGAGGTGTTGGTAAGCGATTTTTGTCACTTTTGGGCATAACAAATCTAGCTGTTTTCCCCGTTTCCAGTCTTTAAGCTAAGCTAAACTAAGCTAAGCTGACTGGCTTTAGCAACGTACTCACACTCAGTACAGACATAAGAATGGTATCAATACCCTCCTCCAAATTATACCATAGAGTTGATTCATCATTCGTGTGACAGTGTCAACAGAAACTCAATGTTTTGGCTGCTTAATGCATTACATTGTACAGGTGTTACTTTTTTTTGGGTCCACCCTCTGTAAATGACAAAGCAGCAAGCTCAAAGCTGTGAAAGTCCCTCCACCAAACAGATAAAAGACTGAAAAGGCTCAACCAGCAAAGGAGCCAAAAAACATTTCAAAATGTTACCTTTTTTGTCTGTATCTGTGATAAACTATACCGGCTATAGGCCTATAGGGAGAAAAAAACATAACAGTGTATAATATGTTCATTATTTGATAACTGTATTTCGGGAGCTGTTATTGAAGGTAAGAATATTATTCTGAAGCTCCAAGAATACTGTAAAAAAAAGAACTTACAAGACTTTATGGAAGTATGGAGTATTCTGACTAATGGTAAAGTTCAGTCGTGTCATGGTGACTCCACATTCTCATAATGTACTTGTAACAACTGAATTTGATTAAAATTAGATTCTATTACATTCTAATCTATATTAAGTTCTAGACACAAAATAAACCGTTCATCAGTTCAACTTTGAACAAGGACCATTAGTCGACTTTAAGAAGCAGGGTCAAATTATACTGTATAATGCTGTGGGACAATGTGTAGCACAAATTGTAGCACTTAAGGGCTAATTATAAGGGATCATTTGGTATCCGTGACTCCAGCCTACACTCTCTGCCTACATCAAAATCTACTGGGAGATAATTGGGGTGAGAGAAATCACTTCTTCTTTTCTTTTTTAAATAAAGGCTTTGATTCAAACTTTGAAATTCCAGCTTGCAATCAAATGAACAGAAAGATAACCAATGAACATTTTTATTAATAGATGTTTTACCAATTAATGAGCCATGTTTGACAAATGTACCCCCCCAAATATGACCATTTAATATGACTCAGTTATACCTTTCACCGTCTGTGAACACTCCCACCTCCACTCACTCAGCCCTCCATGTTTCACATTTGGGAGAAGTCAGAGCAAGGTCAACTTTGGGAGAGATGCTTTACTCTGTCGCTGTCACTCAATGCTTCTTTCCACTCCTTTTCCCCCTCCTCTCATCTCTGCTGCGCTCCCACAGTTCGCCTCCGGGGCTAACATCACTGCTAGCGACCGACTCCCCATGAATTAAACATGGTAAACATATTCTACGACTAACAGGCAGGCTGTTGTGAGGAGGAGACTTCAAGGAGGTATCATGCAACCACTCTATCTTATCACAGCTGCCTATCACATGTTTTGGGTTGAGTCGGAGAGTTGAACAAGTGGTGTTCAGTGAGGGTTAGAAGATCAACAAGTAATGGTGTGGGCTGATATGCCATAGCATTTTATATTTGTTCTTTACCTGTGAGAGAAGCTTAGTGTTATCGTCCTCCAGGATCCGCACTTTAGACTCCAGCTGCCTGATGTAGTTGGTGGAGGAATCTAAAGCACAGAAGGAGAAGAAAAAAAAGAGGGGAGGATAAGCGATTAGCATTTCAAAGACCTCAAAAGAAAAACTGGCCGACACGACCACTGGAGCAAAAGGACCACATAGAGCTGCTGTGCACTTTGAGAGACCCAATAAAACATGAGGGTTTAAAGTATTACATTGAAATATGTGCAATATCTTGTCTTGTTATTCAACAGTGATCTTTTTATTTGAAACTTCAGTAACTGAAATAATGATTTTGCAACCGAAAAAAACAACACGCATGTCTTATTATGCAGTTTGTTGTGCAAACTGTTGGTTATGAATTAGAATACTTGACAACGTGTCTAGTCTAAGTATCATAAGAGGTGAATAGGGGGGACTATTAGAGTAGACCATTTTAACTTAAAAACGTGACGACAAAACAAATAACCAGACAAATTGTATTTAGTCTGGTACACTGATGGTATTCAGTGCCTTGAGATAAAATGCTAGCATTAGCATGCAACATGTGCTAGCATTCTGACGTTTAGCAGCGCAGCTTTAGCTAATGATGAAAGTCAATCGTTTTTTGCACGTCATAAGCTAACATAGTATGGCAAATAAAGGTAACACTTATCAGAATAATAATCCTGGTGGGAAGCCAACTACTTTCATTATCACTCAATTGGTCATTTCCTATAATTCATTATTTTGGCCTTAAATGTCAGAAATGCCGATAAATGTTTTCCCAGAGAAAAGTCTTACATCGTTGTTGTTGCATGTTTTGAGCAACCAACGTCAACAACACAATGTACCAAACACAGAAATGCTGCACAATAATCATTAAGCCATACGTTTGAACGGTTTCGCTTTTAAAAAAGTGGTAACTTCAACTAGTTTTAATCTGTCAATCATAATAGCAGCTTGTACAAGGCCCTCATGTGCTATAAAAACTGGTCGTAAATTGGTGTCAGGGGTCAAGCACTGAGTGTTCCCACCCAGATTAGCAGTGCTTGACCTAGCTTTTGACCCCTACTGGAGTGGGGCCATTTCCCAGCTTGGCACACATTCTCTTGTTCCACTCATTCATTGCGAAACACACATCGATGCCACATTTGAGATTTGTTCCAAAACTGTCTCTGCACTGTATAGACCTGAAAACCAATGCAACTGCGGCCCTAATTGCTCTGCAGAGATTCCCTCAGCTGTTATCTCTGCGTTAACATGAATCAACGGCGCCGAGTTCAAACCAGGGACAGGAAGTATATGAAGTGCGGAGGTGCAGTTTGACTCAGCAGGTGGCACAGAGCCTGTTATCTAAAAAGGCATGTTTAATTTACAGTAGGATCAAAGCCGAGGTAGAGCACCTAGGCAACTCGTCGGGACTGCGCACATTATTTAGTTTGCTAAGTGGAAGTACAGAGAGACAGGCAGCGGAGATAGAAAAAAGACAATGGGGAGGTTGATGATGAATATGCTGTGTTGAGTTAAGTCCCAGATAAGAAGCCATCATTTTAGGATACTGCACACACATGCATTAAATCACAGCTTGTTGCACTGGTGACCAACTCTGTCTTTAGTTTGTTTGTATATAACTCACCCTGATTAGTCTGTGTAATTAATGTAACCTGGTTTATCTGCACTTTGCAACCAGGGGGCGCTAATCTGCAGACACATAGTTAAATACAGACAGTGCAGTCTAGATTCTGAAGATTTACAGTCACAGATATTAGCTTTACCCTTGTTTCACACATAGGTGAACTTGGGGTATGTTGAACCACACTAAGTATAGCAGGTTATTGTCAGCTTCCTGCAAGACCCTGAATTCCTAAATGATGTGAAGCTAGATACCCAGTTTCCACAATAGGAGTAATTGATTAGAGAAACTATATACAGTATAGTTAGGCTTTTGCACAAAAATAAAGATGATGAATTAACCATATACAGTATATGCTCAATTGGTTTTCTTGTAATTGCTATTATGTATTTTTAAACGAGTTTTAAACGCATGGGATGCACTAATGGAAAACCAGTATCTCTTTTAGAGTAGGTTACAGATATTAAGCAATTTGATGGCTAAGGCAGGCTGTTACTAACGATGACTTCAAATATTAACAAATGTCATAAAACATTTTGAAAACATTGATGTGATGTCTTTAGATTTCTTGTTTTGTTAGTCGAGACCTTAAGATATTTACTAAACTCTAATAATAAAAAAAAGAAAAAGCATGAAATCTCCAGGAGAGCCAGAAAAGGGAATTTTCTGCCATGTTGGCATTCAAAAAGAACATACTTGACTTAATAACATTTAATCATCTATCAAAATTGTTGGCAACTTGTTCAGTCGACTAACCTTTGCAGTTGTAAGGGCACAACATATTTTCACATGAACAAAATGGATCGGTTCCCTAAAACCTGGTTGTAAACTGGATTGAATGAGAGCAGCCCCAGCAAGCCTATCTAAGTCCAGCCCCTTTGATTCTATAGGCAGGGCAGACAGTGCTGTCAGCTAATGGAGCAGGCTGCAGCGGCCAGAGCTGGTAGTGTTAATCCTCTCTTCCTGCCTTGTGACCCCCCCTAATCTGGATTCATCTGCTGGCCTGACCTGCAGCCAGATCTCAAGCCGATTAGGATGAAGGTTCCTCGGCCTTCACTCACCACCAGCACACTCAAACAACAAAGGAAGAAGCCTCAGAGAGAGAGGGGGGAGGAATAGAAAATACATTTTCATCTCTTTGTTTCTCCGTGGTGTGTATATTTAGATTATTCAGAGATTGAGATCTCGTCGTTGGTAATCCAATAAACTCAAAAGTCGCCCGAGTCTGTCTGGCTTATATTTGATCTTTTTAGGATGAATTAAACAAAAAAAAATCAAGATAAGGGATCAAAAATAAATATTGACGTATAGCTGAGGCGAGAGAGAAATCCCACTGTGAGGAGAAGAGTCCTCACATACCGATACACCATCTCTCCCTTCTTCTATAAGGCTTTGATACATTATAGGGTGGTAACGTTAAATCTCAGAGCGCATCCCTTCAACATCACACATGACATGATTAAGAGGTCATGCCTAAAGATCTGCCGTGGGAACATCCGCGGGACAACACACACACAATGCCAGGCCACCACACACACACACACACACACACACACACACACACACACTGTTTGCATGCACAGAGCCGGGAGGGAGAATCCAGACGTCACCGTCTCTTTAACACCCGGCTCCAGACAGCTATCCTGGCAGGAGAGGGGTCAGGCAATTAAACTGTTCCCTCAGCTCCCCCCTTGCAACTCCTCCACCCTTTTTATCCCTTCCATCCCTACAGCTTCTCCACACTGCTCCTCCGTGAGGCTGGAGGAAAAAAAGCTACAGATCATACAAGGATCGCATAGCAAAATAATGACCCAGCAAAACTGAGCTCTGCAGCCACTGTTTTGTACACAACAAGCACCCGGGGAGAGGCCGCTATTATTTATGCATAACCTGAATGCGATCTTTAAGGCTGATAAAGTGAGTGCGAGGCACGGGGAAGCAGGAAAGTAAAAGTGCAAGCAGTAAACAATGCAGAGAGAGAAGGGGAAACGTGTCCTTACAGAGCACTACTAAGCATTTTTATTTTTGACCTCCGCACAAGTGTTGTTTACCAAATGAATTGAGCCGATGTAGCGTTATGCGTGTGTGCAGGACAAAAGGTGACGCAGACATTGGCGCGAGTGCGTCCCCCCCGCTCAGCACGTCACTTTGTATCACGTCAGTGGCGCTGTGACCCACTTCCAGCAGCCACTCCTTCATCAACTCTGCTCCACTCCCTATTTTCCCTCTCGTTCTGTTTTATTACATTTTTTGTTACCTTCCCTGCCCATTGTATTTATGAACTGCTCTATGGAAGTCTACAGATGTTTTGTTAACCTAGCTTTTATTTCTAAAGGGGGGCTGGTTCTCATTACTTTTACCGGATTAGCTAAGTTTACCAAAAACTTGGTGCAGTCCTCTAAAGGTCATGACCCCAACTGGTTCCTCTTTGTGTCCCACTGTGCCACAAACATCTCATCCCCATCTGTCCATTACAACTCATTTTGACTCTGCATCATGCCACGGTTACTCGGCATTACACGATGTGCATGTTAGGCAAACTGTGCTTGGAATAGAGCACAGTTCTTAATCCAAAATGCAAAAAGAGTACTGCTTTAACAAAGAATGTCTAAGAAGTCTTTGCAAACGTAGTTTCTTTAAAGATTTGCATCGTTAGCATTAAAGTATATTCTTGACCTCAGAAAAAAAAGTAGTAGTAGACCCAATTCTGTGGGGTCGACTAGCTTTTTCCAGAGCATTTTACTGTATATTCATCAGCAGTTGTCATGTATAGGAAATGTAATCTGTGATCTGCTTTGGTTGAAAGACCAGAAAAGCCAGTGGTTGGTCCTTGAGTTGTGATAGTTTTCCAAAATCTACATCATTTAAGCACCAAAGCAGTATGTTTTCAAGTATAAGCTCCTTAACTACATGCATGCTGTACAGTTCTAGATTTTGGGGGATTTCTTTCTTTTCCACAAATCCAGGCAACAATTGATTTTTCTTAATTTCCAATTTAGTTTAACTGCAATGGGCTCTTGAAAGTTGCTTAAGCTGTATTATCAAAACAGTGAACATCAAGTATGCATTCATTTCTGTCACATTGTTGTTTCTTAGTAATGTGGTTGAACTTTGCAATGAAATAATCCATAAGGACTTCATGTTCTGATGGATTACACGACTCCACCAAGAGTCTGCCAATAGACTTAAAAGATCAATCTTGTATTTTATTTTTTTTAAATGTTCAACTTATAATATCTTACAGATCTTATAATAACACCAAAACAAACAATGAACTGTGTAGCCAAAGCTTCATATTCCTCTGTGCTATAGACCTTTTTCAAAATCTATAAAAAAATACATAAATGAGCTCCACTGCTCCACTGAGTAACATGCTTCTTCGTGACATTGAACATGGGCACTGTAGTTTATGTTAAGTAGATCCTACATACACTGTGCTTCTGCTGTTAACTCGCCCCAGTGCATCCAATCTGCAGCTAAAAATAGTCCCCAACAAATGCACTTTTACATTTTTGACATCGCACTAACCTCTGTTTGAGAAACTTTGGCTGAAAACTACACTGCCCCGCTGTTTAAGGACATGTTTTGTTTTTTTTCCCGATTTAGGTCTTCAGTAGGAACAAATGGGCTAAATACTTCAAGCTATAAATAATTTTGGAAAGTCCAGATCATAAAAAATGTATGGAAACCATTGGTTGCATGGAATGGTAGAAGAAAAAACATTTCTTGAATACAGCAAAAAGGGTTTATGTGTTATGCTAAAACAGGATTAACCGTTAAGTGGTATTGTCCTTTAAGTGTGCAATTTTGGATAATATACTTAACATTTTAGGGTATTTTCAAATGAAGCTTTCTTCTTAGATTTCTAGTTTGCCCTTCCATTTTCCCATTTGTTACTTCTCTCTGTCACACCCATATGTTTCAACTCCCAGTACGGGGCAGCGGGTGGGACTAAGTTTATTGGAGGTCAATGCAGGCCACTCTTTTACAAGCAAATTGGGAAGTGCAGGCATAAAAGCATTGCGCCAGGCATGCTGGTAAATGGGCGCTGCATGAATTAGGATGGCTGGTGTTAAAATTAGACCACACGTGTACAAATGTACACCGGGTATTGGGCTGATTCTGTCGGGAATGTTATAATTAGAGCAAAACCAGCCTCCGCACTGTTGACTCCAAGGTCTTTGCTACATCAAAGTAGCTTTGGTAAAATTGTATGGTTAAAAAGGACCATGCCTCCCTTCTGTTCTCAAGTCAGATCCCATGGCCCATAGAAGCCTGCAGTGCATTGAAATCAGTCTGCTTTTATTATTCCTGGCTCAGCTCTGGCTTTCATCTCCTATTCACAGCTGTATCGCAGTGTTTTAGCACAGAGACATGGATATTCTCTTAGCGGTATATGTATGTGTGGTGAATGAATGAGTGCTCATGTGTAGCATTGGTAAGATAGGGAATTGACGTGGGTTGCATGGGTGTCTTAAGCTGACTCTGTGTTTGTGTGTGGGAGGAAGGGAGAGCAAACGAGAAGGTTTGCGCGAGAAAGGGGATTTTTAAACCCATCTGTGATTATACTGTATATGTGTGTATGTGAGTGAGTAGGCTATGTGTGCTCAAGGCAGGAGGTTGGGTCAATTACCTCAAGATGTTGAAGAAAGAGCAGGAACAGTCCAAACATTCTCCCTTTCTCCTTTCTCTGCACCAACACCCAGGTCAAAGTACAGAAAGTTCCATGAAATCTGACCCCACCGGCTACAGAAAGTCCAATTAGTCATAAGAAAACATTTCCATTAACCAGCAACTTTGACAACCTCTTGAAATATTTGATTTTCACTGAAGGCTTACTTTACAAATAAAAAAAAGGAGGGAAAGGAGAAAAAAGGGAGGGAGAAGGGGATGTGGCGTAAAAATGAAACAAAGAGGAATTGGCACCGCTGCCTATAGACAGACTGGTGGTCGATTGTTTAGTACATAGAAGATAGACAATGCTCCTGATAAATTACTCAAATGTTCAACTGAATATCTCAACTGTGAATAGTTCAAGAGTTTATAGTTACTTCTAGAAACAAAAGGTCTTTGATTTCACACAAAAATGACATTTATGATATTATATATATTTTACCAGCTGTAGCTAGCTAGATAGCTAAGTAATGCTAATTTTTTGAGTTGGTGGAAAACGGTATAATCTCCATGTGACTTGTTAATGTTCCCGGCTGACTCCTTTCAAAAAGAGAGCTTTGCTGCTGGAGTGTCACCTTCCCACACAAAAGCAGGAGAGTGCATGCTAACATTTGCCTTAACTAATGTGGCATCCATGACCAGCTCCCACACAGATAACATGTCGTCCCTGAACAGGGCTTTGTATAACGCAACCTGCAACCCAACAAAACAGTTTAGTTAGTTAGCTTTGGAAGTAACGCTACATTATTGGCGTCAAGCTAATAAGTGAAGCATGCTAACAATTGCGTCTAGGCCCAACTCTGGAAACTTTGCTATGTGGAAAATCCAAGGCTCTTTAAGCCTTAAATGCATTACAGTTGCTAAGGTATGGTTGGTTAATATCAGTTTGGGGCATGGACGCATTATGAGACAATGGGTCCCTGGGTACAGACATGTCAAGGGCCCCACCCCTTCTATATACAGTAAGAACAAGAGCCGCAGAATCAAAAGGGACTTAATTTTGTTTTTTTTGCCTCTCTTTGTATAACTGTCATATTCTGTTGTTGCACATATCAACACACAAGAGCTGATGATTGATGTTTGCCAATATGTGCACATAGGTAGGTATGTGTTATGTATTGCATGTCTGCATGGGTCTATTGCACCTACATGCTTGCATTCCCTTTTGTATTTATACAAACTGTATATGCATGCGTGTGCTTTGCCAGCGTGAGTCCGTGTATGTGTTCCCTCCCCTGCTTGGCTGCCCAGCTCTCGGTCATAGCCAGGGCAATCTGACCAGAGGACCAGAGACGAACAAGTTAAGTGGGCACCCATGCTGCATTAATGAGGGGGATGGCAGAACCTGGCAACCCAAGCACGTAAACCACGGGCCCCTGGAAGGCCTTCAAAGGCTCGACTGGCTCATCAGCTAGCGTGGAGCTAACCCCATCTGACAAGACATGGCACCCGCTCTAAGGGAGAGAGAGCGGCTCACCTCCCCACACAGTCTCTGTTATGTGTGTGTGCTCTGGAAATACATGTTTTTCCATGTGCGTGTGAATGTTTCTAAGTCTGTTTATGTGTGTCCCCGTGTGTGAAAACTGTCCATTTTGAGTGAATAGTATGAACGTACCGAATGGATTTTGCTTCAAAATGACAACTTGTTTGAATCAACAACTCTTAAAACATTGACCAGGTGAAATAATATTTTTGAACATTTGCTGCTAGTCATCAGCTAGGCCAAGCAAGGCTTACTAATAAGTGGGGACAGCTCAGTCAGGATTTAACTCAGCACTGAATGCTTTTTCCCACTGATTTGAACCAACAGAGCATATGAGGACTCATCTGTGTCAAATACAAAACTGCTAGAAGGATTTTCCCTTGAGGAGATTTTAGAGACTTACATATTCAGTACACTTTTTGTGTACCATGAATATTCTTTTGTTTGTGGTTTGATCTCGCAGTGGAAACAAGACTGCTGATTGCATGCGAGGGAATCTTGGACCTTGACCACATATGGATACTGAATAAACAAGCTTTGTGTTCACTGTTAAAGAGTAATACTTCAGTGTTTGCTCTTCACTAGGGATGGGTATTGTTAGGATTTTATCGATACCGATACTGCTTATCGATACCGGTATTTTTCGATACTCTTATCGATACTTTTCAATAATGTGGTGCTCAAAATTATAGACATGATTACAAGATGTGAAGATTAAACAGTCATTTTATTGTAATTTATCTTTATTTATTATTTAATGTAACTTTTTCAATGTCCAAGCAGCTATGAGTATGTTTGACAGTGTGTCTCTGGAAGGGGGGCGGTAATTAGGGGCAGTTCATAAATCCATGTAAACATGACCATTATTCAGTTAAAACGAGACACTGCGTGCGCACCTCCTAAACCGGAAGCTCCGGTCGGCTAACCATTATAATCCGTTTATTGCGTTTATTATTTATAATTGTAATGATGGATTATCAGTAATCATTTTAAAGTTACACAGAGACATTGGATTAACCGTTTTTATGCCCTTGAACACAACTTTTGATCACTTTACGTAGCCATAATGATAATTATGTCTTACCTTTGCTATTTTGTGAAGTTGTTCTTGCTCTTTCCTGGCATCTAGTTCAGTGAGTTTTGGTCGTACAGTGATGAGACTTATACTAATGGAACCTGTGGAATCTCAGCTTTCATGTGATATGTTGTGCAGATAAAATGACGTAGAAAAGATCGCTTTTGCCAGTTATGTGCTAAAGTAGCCGTTAGCCCCATTAGCCCCATTAGCCCCGTTAGCCCGTTTTGCTAAGTGTTGATTTAGACTCTTGGTGTTGGACTTCTGTTCCGTGTAGGTAAAATGGTTAATATCGTCTGTTAGCTGAGTTTCTTCCCGTTAAGTGGGTATGCATCATTAATAGGTTGTTAAATGTTAAGAAGCCTTGAGACGCTGTTTCTAGCAAGATGTTGCGTCTGCCTCTATGGTCTGCCCCCGGGAGTCTCACAATAATAAGAGCGCTGTTAGGAGAGATGACAAGTGGCATTCACAGTGGCCAATCAGAGTGGTACTTAAACTGGATACGTCACACGGGATGAGGGTTCCCAACCAACCAGAATTGTTTAAACTAAGGAAGAAGCGTAATTCATATACCGATAGCAGCACCGTTTGTCCAGCGGCTTAACGGTATACCAATACCGTCCAATCAGGTACCGGTTCTGACTTAGTACCGATTCTCGATACCCATCCCTACTCTTCACTATCATTGTTTCTTTCTTTACTTAAAAAACAACTGTAACTGTAACTAATTTTTTCCTTGCCAAAAACATTTTACTTTTATGACTTTGATTTATCCTAAGGAGAGCTGAAGCAATACGTTGATAAACTAATTAAATTCAATAAACAGGGATTTAGTTGTCAATCATCGGAAAATACATTGTCGACAATTTGGAAAGTCAGATATTGTTAAAAAGAAATATGGGAAAATAGCATAGATTTGAGGGGTTTTCTTCAATTTGTACAACAGTCAATGTAGTAGCTTTGGGTTTTGTACCGTTAGTCTGACAAAAACAATATCCAGCAATCTGAATACATCAACTTGTGGCCTCGGAAAATTTGGGATAAATCTGGTAGGTATATTTTTTATCAGATTAACAGAATTTGTGGCATACCTTTACCTATTTCCATTGAGGTTGTTTCAAGATGTATGGAGACCAAAAGATTCTTGATCCACTGAGAAATGTCGTTTAGTCGAATTACACTTTAAATTATGGCCCAGCTTCCAAACCAGACAGCAAAAGACCTTGTATTAGGTATAAACCAGAGATAATGAAGATCCTACACCAGTTATACTGTATTCTGAAATTTGGAAACATTCTTAATTTTTCCGGAAGAGTTCAATGTAAACACATACAGAACACGTTCTTACTTGTTCCTGCGCCCTGACTCGGGGCAAAATCTAATTTCCTCTTGTATGTCCCAACATAAATCTATCTAGCTAGATAAAACAAAGGGAAGTTGATGAAGAATCATTGTTGACTTAATGTGATTACACACAGAAAACCACAGGATGGTGTAAGCAATTATACCCAGTGTATTTGTAGTTGTTTAGAGGTCAGCTGGGGCTCTTTAATGTACCGACAGTTGTTAATGTCTATTGAGTGGAAATTGAAGAGCGCTGTAAATCTCTTATGTCTAGCTATTGATTGGTGTTCCAGGATGCTTAGTGGGAAAGAAAGAGAGAGAACTAGTTTATTAATAGGTATTCCAGCAGACAATAACATAGACATGTGTTTCGTTGCTGTCACACATCCTGTGATACACCCCTCCCCCTCTTTCCTTATCTTGTCACCATCACCCTCGCAGGGTCAGCGGACGCCTTCACGCGCCTGAAGCTGCGTGTGGCTTGCCGAAGATGTGTCAGTGTACGTGTGATGCTCGTACTGTATGTGCTATGATTACGCTTGTACGTGTTAATGTGTTGATGTGATTCATAAATAACAATCATTGACCTAGTTCCAATCCGGCCCCTGTACCCTATCCCCTCCCACTTCCACTCTGTTTGCCCATTCGAGTGGAGGGTCTTAAAGCCATCCCAAACCAATTAGCAGGGAGTGGTAGTGGGATTTAAAACCCTCCATCAGTGAGTCAACATTAGTGCTGACTTAACCAGCTGCCCTTACTGACCATGTGCATCACCTTGTTTTGTTCGTCATGGAAGACGGTCCGTACCAACACATTTTCCATGCCACTACCCTTGGAATTGGACCATTTCTTGAACATAACATAACATAACAATCCAACATCTGTGCCACAGTTTATTTGTTTCTATAATCAGGCTACTTGTAAAGCTAGTGCCCTATGCCCTTAATCTTTTGATTAGGTCAGAAGAAAGGCAATCTGGCAGCCAGTTAGGTTTAATCCCATGAAATCAAAGCTTATATTTTGTCCACAAACGTAATTATTATGTCCATGTGTGCGTGTGATGGCTATTCAATGTGAAACAAAGCGGAAAAGATTAGTGGCATTTGGAGATGGATTGGCCATGGGCTGTTATTAGTCAACGGTAACATACATGTTTTATACAATACTGAGTTTCTGGGTAAAAACGTTCAATATACTAACTTGTAGTCCATAAAGGCAACTGGTACTGATGTTTTGTAAGACTTTCTAGGGTGAACAATGTCTTCTGATCAGTATTTTCTTATTCCCAGACAACCTAAAAAGCTTTTTTCTCTACCTCACACTCGCGAGTACGCTTGCTTGGTAGCACATGTCTGCCGAGCATCTTGCTTCAGAAGCGAGGCAAGAATACTTCCTGGCATTCGGAAAACGAAGAGTGGAACACGCTAGCAAGTGTACAGGTGTGCGTCATATGAGAGGCCCTGCCTTACATCTTCCGCCACAGATTTGGGGAAATTGGTCCGTGCGCAAAGCATTGTGGGGATTTTAAGACCGCGGAGTCTACACATGTGCAGCCTCGAAATGTCTCGCTACGAAGTACGCCGGGCTCGGTAGATTTCCAAGTATGCTGGAGATTGGAACAGTACTTCGGCGGCACTCGATGACGTAGTATGCTTGAAATAGTGGCTCTGAAGCAGCTTTACTCGCGATTGAGAAACACCCTCAGTGACACTCCCGGCCCTTGACACTGAAGGTCAAGGGTCATACCTCGTGACTGATTTAGGGATGGGACAATACATTCCTTTTGTTCAGTCAACCAGGTAAGATGTTTTGCACGCGTAGAAGAACATGGTGGTAAAACATTTTGGGATTACTTTGTTATGGGGCTTATCCCTTATTTGTTAAGTACAGAAAACCTCACAATCCATATTTTGTTTAAATGGCAGCATCATACAGCTATTTAAATGCGATGATTTGTTGTAGTGATTACATGTATCTTGATAGCAGGAATTATGAATATTTATTTGCTGGTTAAATTATAGTTAAATCATGGCGTTTACAAACTAAATTGGAAAATGTCAACTAAAACAGCAATTTCATCTAACAGTGTTTTGCCTGTACATGTCTGGATGTCATCAACATGATACCCCACATTGCCCATGAAAGCTTTGCAGAAAAAGCTTAAGAGATGGCTGGCTTTACCTCGCACAACCCAGAACCAACCACAGTGTGTAAACAAACACCAGAGGGCATTGTGGGTAGGGAACGTCCTCCCGAAGCCCATGGCCCTCTTTAACCTCATTCCTCTACCAGTAACCACGGTTTCACCACCACAAACCCCATGGCAACCTCATTTGCATACATCTGCATACCTCCCCTTTCCTTTTAAAAGCCTGTCTGACTGACTGCTGAGCTGGCAAAGGTTGTGCCTACATAAGCAGAGTCTACCAGCTAGCAGTTATACGGTAAATACAGAGAATGTTCCTTCAATAAGTATAACTCTGAAACCCCTTTATTATCGGCCTCTGAAAATCCCATCTGCCATGCAGGTTCTGATGCATTCTGCGAACTGGGGGCTTCTTCCACTCCAGTAAAAATAACCTTCTCTTTCCAGTGACATCATCCAGTGGTTTCATTACCGTTTACATGAATAATAACCGCCCCAGAAACCATTCTAATGCAAATCAGAGGGAATGGAGTGGCAGGCAAGATTCAACTCGTGGCTCTATTTAATCCAAGTGTTGACAAAATCCATTTTGCGCTGGTGTTTTGGTTGACTAATTGTCTAAACAAGCCTGTAGAAACATGCAAGCAATTCTAAAATTCTCTATAAAAAGGCTACTCAAATGGGATTTAAACAAAATAAGTAGTTGCATTTTTGCAGGTGTCACTGTAGAGCTTTCAAACAGCAAAAAGACAAAGCCCTCAAACGAAATGAAGATTCACATGTGTCATCTATACTGACTATTAACAGAGCACTGATTTCTGAAAAAGGCTATTAGCACAGTGATTGCCACAAAGAGAAAGAGATCTTACATAAGAGCTGGAGTCATAGACAGTTCTCTCATCCTAAACTGCGGCTAAAATTGGCTTGATGTTGGACTGGAGTTCCATAGCCTTTGACTCGCCCCGACAGCAGCATTTTGATTTGTGGTGAAACTAAATGAGGGCGACATTGCTTATACTCAGCAGTCGTCGGCAAAGAGGCCTTTAGAAAGGAAACAGGAGAATCAGAGCGAGTCGTACATACAGTCGATACTGGGACGACAGGACACAAAGTGGCATCAAAATCAAGGGAATTCTATTACAGCCCATTATGAATAGTTAGTTTGGGCTTCATCTGGGCTTCCACTATAGAAGAAAACAAGAATAGCCTGGACTCATTATCCATGTCAACAAATGTATCTCGTGAGTTTTATCTACTCAAACAGTTACCAAAGTATTTGTCTTTGAGTTGCAAACCTCCTTATCCTCTTTTGCAGTAGAACCATCTAAGACATATCCAAACGGGCACATGTTGCTAACCCACACATCCAAAGCATAAAATGTCCTTGTACATTTACATTTTTTAAGCATCTGCGAATACACAGATTCCCTTTCCCCTGCTGATGGCAGCTTGCAGCTTGACATAGAGAGAGGGAGAATAAAACGTACATCGGTGTATGTTATTACATGTGAAAGATGGAGTCAGAGGTGTGAAACATCACAGAGAGGAAGAGTCAAGTGGGCGTAAATGCCAGCGACCTTTTAAGAGGTAAAACTTCATGAGCCTTGACAAGCAGACATTAGGTTACCCTTCTGTTTATTTTTTCGCTATGCAGGGTTGAGAAACGTGCTGCACCCAGAGCACGAAGACGTGTTAAGGCATGTTTCCTTAACACGTCTTCGGTTTGATCGGAGCTGCCAAGCTTTTCTCAAGGTGTTTGATCTTGTCTGATTGTTTCCAGTTTTGACTGACCTGGAGCACAGCGCCCCTTTAAAAATGGTTTGACTGTTACAGCTCCATGTTCATACCTTGGACTTGGTGCTTAAAGGATTAGTTTATTTAGTTTTTGTAAGTTATTTGCATCTTAAAAAAGCAAACTGTTGTACGATCAAACATCTCCAATGTGACTTCTTTTAAGGTTTTAAAAGAAAATAAGTAATTTGAGGAAGATGCCTTGGTCTCTGGGATGATGCAATGGGCATTTTTATTAAATACCAAATAAACTACTCCAAAGACTTATTAGGGTTGGACGACGGGAGAACATTTGGATTTGGCAATTGGCTGAGTATAGGGTCGCACAAACCTGTGCAATTATATTGGCAATTGACAGTTTTTGGGCGGTTGGTACATTTCACGATATAATTCAAGATTTATACCATTTTGTGTTGTAACTAAGACAAAGCAATGTCTACTACTGACAATAGTGGAGATACTATTAAAATGTGAAAAAGTATTGAGTAATGGGAAAGGCAGCTTTGGACAGAGTTGCGGTGAATAAAGAAAGTTTGAATGGTAAAGGAAAATGTGAAAATGCCAAAAAACCCAAACACACTGTGTGCTGGCAGAATGAGCTCTACAAAGTGTATAATCAATAAAGCAACCCAGCCTTACTCAGCTCCTGTTGTGTGATAGTGATTTATCAGACAAGTAAATATTTAATTGCAGCTAATGAATGGGATCATAAAGCAGCGTTCTTACAAATATAAACCCTTTTGCCATCCTTAGGGCAATAATGGCATTTACAACTGCTGCTGCTGCTGCTCAAACCAGTTTACAATTTAGGGCATTACATTTTATCCGTTGATGGAATGGATTATGTTATTATATATATCCAGTAGCCCATTGCATAAGGGAGGTTTTAAATGTCATCATACACTCTGCTGTTGTATGTTTTAAGGGTCCCTATTCCATAACTGCAGCACTGAAGCACTACATCCTTTTAATAGGCCTAAGCCCACCCCTGACTTTATAGCCATTAGGTTTATTAGTGTACAGTAGCTTGTACAGGGGGCACGCATGCACGTGCAGACACATACATGTGGGTGGGGCAAATTCTATTAAGAGACTACTGGTTTATAGCCAGATGGTTAACCTACCCTTAATCAATCAAATTAAGACTATAGTACAGCAGGACTCCATTTCACACACACACACACACACACACACACACACACACACACACACACACACACACACACACCACACACACCACACACACACACACACACACACACACACACCACACACACACACACACAGCACACACACACACACACACACACCACACACACACACACACACCACACACACACACACACACACACACACACACACACACACACACACACACACACACACACACACACACACACACACACACACACACACACACACACACACACACACACACACACACACCTCATAAAGCCTAATGGAAACTCATCAACCGGTAATTGGATTATACAAGACCTCCCTGACACCCCATCGCCTCGTCGTCATGTCATGCATACTCATTTTATGATGCATGGCTATCATTTACACAGCAGGCTGGTTACAGTGGCAGTTTGGTTTGATACATAATCTGCCAAGCCTCATCAATCTAACAGCAGTCTTTGAAGATGTTTTGGGAGTGTGGGTCCCATAAATAAAATGCAAAAATTGCTAAATGTGTTCCCAAACTATAAAATATAAATGTTTGTGACAGGAAAATTATAGGTGTGGCTGATGCTGATATGCTGCCACTGGAATCCAAAGCCACTGAAATGTTGAAGATGGTTGAATAAAATAAGGAGATGGTTAAAAAACATAAGGAAATGGTTGAATAAAATAGTCAGGCTTCTGGGTAAATAGTATAAAAGCTCCCCTCAAAACTGCTCCTGAATCTTCATGAAAGGACCATTTCAAAAGGTCTAAAAACATTCAGTCTAATACAGCAAACCAGGGCCGGTTTTTGGCATAGGCGACATAGGCGGTCGCCTAGGGCGCCAGATCTGGGGGGGCTCTGTGCTGGCAGCTCTGGGAGGGGAAAAAACATTTTTGACCGTTGGTGCTCATCCTAATTTTCGGCCTAGATGTAACAACATTCATAATTAAGTAAATGTAACACCCTTTTCACCCCGATTACACTTTCCATTTGCCCTGTACGATGGGCGCTGTAAGGTATGAAAGTGGGGGATGTTGTGCGAGTGAGCGTGGGAGCGAGCGAGGGAGAGAGAGAGGGCGCACCGGTACCGGCGCTGTTATTATTAGCATCTGGTGCTAGCTGCGCTAACGGATATAAGAAGAAGATGTTTCTACAACAAGGACGGAGGACAGCTCTCCTGTCAGACTGAGAGGCTCAGTGAGGTAAAGGACTCTCTCAGTGTTTAGATAGTTCACTTTAGTCTAAGTTATCTCAGTGGGTCTCAAACGTTTTGATCACAATTTATGCAAACACATATTTCCAAGGCACTCCTTTATAATTATTGGGATAAACAGGTTTGAAATCATTTCAATGTATACTATAGGACAGTAAACCAAAAATATTGTTTAAAACTGGAGAGATAAAAAAAAAATCTAAGCTAAGCTAACTAGCTACAACACATCAAAGGGGTATCAATCCTACCATTTAACATTTAATATCTCCTTTAATAGACCATATATTTTGGATACTAACGCAAACCATGACATAATTCACAAATTACTGTCAGACAGGTTTTTTTTTACCTCATTTTGAATACATATTTGTACGCCAGGTAAGAACTGGAACTTTGCCCAGCTGCATTTACTCACAGCTTGGGTATTTTAAGCATGATGTCAAGTCTTAACAGGGCCATAGACATTTTATGATGTGTGATCTTACAAACGTTTTGCCAAGTTAACACCCAGTGTTTTGCTCTGAGGCTGTTTGTCTACTGAAAGTCAAAGCACCTCCATTACATTAGAAACCTTTGCAGCCACAGTGAAAAGGCACCAGAGATGAGTCAACAACAGACCTAACTTTAGCCGGGTCAGACAGTGCTTGGCCTCCATTGTCTGTTGCGGAGCCAGCTGTCCTTTGGGAACTGCTGTGTCAGCTCACATTAGCTTTGAGTGACACAGATCAGAGCGAGCCAGTGGTGATCAGGTGGTCCCTCTGACTCAATGGATCTCTCTAACAGAGCCATGGTGAAAGGGAGGGAGGTCGACAGTAAATCACTAACTGTTGGCAGAAAGAGCCATGGATGGAGAGACGAAGTGAGAATGGAGGACGAGGCTGTTCATATTCTGCCTCAGGAGATTTTAAACAAGACTTAATGTTTAATATTTATAGCTTTGTAAAAGTGATTCAGAATTTGCAGCCGAGGAAGGTTTTATACAGGCTACGTCAGTGCTAACTAGACAAGTCTTAAGCCATTTTATGCCTTTTTGCAAATGGAGGGTTATCAAACCTTTAATCATCTTACCTTAAAAGCTCCAGATTAGCAAATGGGAACATATGCTACAGTAGTTCTTTGTCCTCAACAAAAATCTCTTGGTTTAAAGTTCTACGTGATTCATTGTGTTGAACTCCAATACTGCAAATGCATTAAGGTAACTGTTGGCTGTGAACTATAGGTGTGAATGTCTCCGTGATTTGGCATGTGAAGCACGGTCTACATTCATCCGCCGTTTCACCCAATGTTCTGGGAAAGGTTCCAGCTTCCTGCCACTCTGTGCATGATAAAAGCGGGTATAGGAAGCGATGGATGGATTATTGATTTTGTTGCATGGTGCGTGAAGTCAGCACAGTGACCAAAAGAAAAATGTATGCCTGACTTTTTAATTAAACAGTTGCTGGGTAAAAATAAAATGTGCGAGGCTATTCACTGATATGTATTTGCTTAATATTTAACAAAAACTGTACTTTTTCCAATACAGCTCCATTCCACTAAAACAACAACCGTGTCCAACTTCTCCCTCCTTGACCTGTGGAGTATTTACTATAATTGGAGCCTTCTCTCACATTTTTCTTTCCACATGTAGACTCCCATGAGGCAGTTCAGCAACAGGGCACGCTAGCATGAACTACTTAACCAACTTTTTATTACAACATAATGACACTTCGCTGCGCTCGCTTTACCTTTCATCCAAGTTCCTGTCAGCGCACTCTTCTTATTGACATTCCGCAGAAATGTAAGGCAAGGCAAGGTCCCACCCATGAGCTATTACCCTCCTAAGCCTTGGAGATTTCACAATTGTACGTTATCTCGAACTGAAAGCCGTATGTCATAGCACAACTGTAAATAAGTCAACTTTGGACCACCAGTGAGGAACATGATGATAGCAACTGGAAACACTCCAATTTGGATCATTATGAAACCCATTGTTGGTAATATACATGTGTATAAAAGCAGAGCTACATCAGAGATTAGTAAAGTGTTACGCTTGTTGGATTAGGTTTGCAGACTGGAATGTGGAGAGGGAATGTAAGGCATGTTTGCCTTTGTGTATGTACTTGTATAACAATCTAAGGTACAATCCTATGTCACAAAAGAAATGTAAAACAATATAAATTCCTTGTAAACTTCCAGTTTGGTGGCATTCGATGAAAAATGTATTATTTGTTCGTGTAAAAAACTTAATTTTTTATAAATTCTTCTATGAATTATTTGTTTAGCCAAAAGCCTTGTGAGAATTGTTTTGTTCTTCCCGAGTAAAAAGAAAATGTAAAGCACAGCGATGGCAACCGTGTGAGGAGAGATAAAACAGATTTCTCTGTAAAGAAAGTCGGTGGTAAGACCTCATACAGTGCTCTGAAGTGTGGATTTCTTAGCACTCTGCAGGTGCAGTGTTATCTCTGACCTTTCATTCTGTTTCTATGTTGTTTTTCCTTTTTCTCCCTAACCTATCGACGGCAACAGCTGAGGTTTCAGTGATGGACAATTTCCCTCTTCAAATCAACTTTAATTTACTCCAGTCTCTTGCTCCCTGATCCTCATTCTTCTCTTTCTCCTCCATCTCTGCTTTTTCTCCATGTTCTCTTGTTTCCTTTATCCTTCCATTTCCTCCCCTAACCCCCGACCGCCATCCAGTCCTCCTAATCCCATCACTCCATCTTGCACATTTTTCTTAACTTTCGTCATTTCTCATATTCCCCTTCTCCTTAGTTCTCGTCTGCAGCCTGCCACTGATGTGGGCTTCTCAAAAACATCCTCCGTCAGCCTTTCCACCCGTTTGGTGAACCGCGCTGCCACCACTGTGGTGAATACAACATCAACACAATAAGAATCAGTTCCATGCTTCTGCTTTCGTAATATTTGGCAGGCTTTTATGATACTTTACTCTCATTCAGCAGTCAATTATTAACTTCTGCATGGAAACCACTCACTTTCATCTTGTCCCATGCATACATACTGCACCATAGCATGGGTTTGGAGAAATATTAAGCACATGACGACAGATTCCCGCTTCATCCACTTTTCATTTAATGCCTATTGTTTTTGTTCATGTGCCGACTACAAGAAGACCCTACAGGTCCACGGTTCTTCCTGAGGGAACAGATATTTAAAGCCACCGAGGAAATTCCTGGCTCTAGATGCATTCCTATGCAACAAGATTCAACGTGTGTAGAAGAACTTGACAGGGGAAATACATCAAGGGTGAGAGAAGTACAGTAGAAAGCAGCAGAGCTAAAAGAGGAGCCACTGTGTAGAGTGCACTACACCCCATAATACTGAATAAAAAAGGAAAGTATCCTAGCAACAAGCACAAGGAGAAGCTGCTTGCTCTGCAGTGTCCTCTGTTGCTCCTGAATCTTCAACCTTGCATCTTTATTTTAGAAGTTCTCCAAAAAAACCTCTAGGAGAAACTTCCCATCCTTTATCCTTCTACTTCCTGTTAGGACAAACTGATGCATCCTATTAAGAGCACTTTCATTAAGTGTTCATGTCATCAAACACTGTTATGTCTTCTAAAGGGTTTAGAAGAGTGCCTCGGTTAATACAGTACATATCAGGCGCAGGGCTACGTGCCATGTATTTAAAAGAGTAGTGGGCAGAGATACAGCGCTGGTCCCGCTCTTCAGATCCTTTTAACGGCGAAGCCCTCCCCTCCAAACCCTGTGCCACGTTTCAGAAAGCCTCGGCAGCGATACAACATCAATGGTTTAATCGCCTTACATCTTTTGTTGACTGAGAGGAGGGCGAGCAAGACAGAGAGGATATATGGGGGATAATACACTGTACAAAAATCTCCTGAAAGCCATCTTGGCAGGCCATGTTAGTCAATCAATATTTTCCAGATTGAGATCAAAAATAGAGATGTACCTACGGAGAGATCCACAGTGGAGTCATCAAAGAAATGGCTGTGATTTCAGAGAACAATTTGTGTGTGTGTCAGGCTATGCATGAGTGGGTTCAATGAGTTCACTGATCGGCCTAACCTCAACCCAACATCGTTGAAAATGTCACATCCTCATCGGCAATTCTGTCGATTGCAAGTGTCAGACGCATATATAACTCTTCAGTGCAGAGGTGTGTGGTGCCATTTTATTTGAAACTACAAGATAAAACCACCATTTTGATGGTGGACAATGGATAATTGATACATTTGCACTCTGTAATAGACCTACAAAAATCATTATTTATTTTATTTAACTATTTCCTCATTGACTCAACACAAAAGCTGTCATGTTTGTATATACATTTCATTATGGAATATGCTAATATTTAGCTTTTCTTTTGGGAGTCATGCCATAGTTCCAAGGGGTCATTTTTACCAACGTTTTTGGTAAGTTCAAATAATGTCTCATTGGTGCGATAGCCCATGTGTCACATAAAATAAATGCCCATTGTTATTTTTTTTTGACTAGTCAAAAATCTAAATAACAGACTGTCAAAACAATGGGCAGTTTTAAAGCAGCCATACTATGACTAAGATGTACTACAGTGACTTCAAGAGACAACTTAAAGAAAGAGTTACCAAATGTTGTTGCACTGCCTCCTTATTCAAAATGTGCTGATGCTGAGCTCTCCCAAAAAACAGCAGCAGTGGAGCAAAGCAGTGGGAGATCAGAAGTAAAGAGGCCACAGTGCTGGAGTGGAGAAACGGGCAGACTATAATTGACTGTCAGAAGTGCCATCTCCTCTCAGCGTGAGTGAAGATTGTTTGAAATATGCTGCGTGATGCCCCTAAAGAGCAATAACTGGCTTCATTTGCTTCAACTGACACCTTCCAAGTCTCAACAAAGCCATAATGGCCGTCCTGACAGAAAACTAGTATAAAAATCCAACTGTGGGTACCATCTTTTCCTTTCTATCGTCCATCGGATCAATCTAAAACCAAAGCCTCCCTATTACTGCTTCCATTCTCCATCTATCAATCCCTACATCAAACCGCTGATGGAGTTTAAGAGGATTGAAAGGAGAACCACGAACATCTTATGTTTTAGATAATCATGTGGCATCCATGATGGCACATCCATGAACATTAATACCTCAAATACCATGACATCTAGCACATAATGAAAGGATAAAATGCATTTGTACTTGCACCTCACCCTTTCATCCATCAAGGTTGGCAGTCATTGATTTAGTCAGACAAACTCCCTTTCTGTGAGCTTGCGTTTTCCTACGATTATCAGCTTTCACCTAAGCGCTTTATGATTGTGTCAGTCGCATCGGCGGAATCGAACGCCCTACACTTGGCAGATAAATAATGACTTACCCTTATAATCTGAGGCCAAGCCCAGGCAAGTGGTGGTGGTCTTAATACGTTTACAATAGAATTCAACAACAATCATGTCGTCCCATGACATTGTTATAAGAGCAACACAACTGGGACGCTAAAAAAACAGACTCCTGAATCAATAATGAATATGTGGGGGAATATTGATTATGTGTTCTCTGACCTTCCTAATGTGACCGATTGTAATCATTAATAATTAATAAAAGCACTATAATTTTTTCGTTTGGTACTGAAGGTCCAGACGCTTCCTTGTTTGAGGATACTTGTGATTCTGTTGTATCTCCTTTCCTGTGAAGATAGTAGGAGAGATTAGAGTATACAACCGTTAGGTTGTACAAGACACAAGGCCTATAGAAACACACCCTTAAAAGATAATTCCTTGTACACCCCTATCAAGTCTTCTCAAAGTTCAGAAAGACAGAGAGGAAACCACTTTCCCAGTCTTTGTAACAATATATGGATAACAAATTCATTTAATTCAAACTGTTTGCTAGCATGGCTAAAAAAAATTGATTGGTACCAGGACAGCAGAAAGTCCACACATTATCTGCCGTAGACGGAAAACCTGTTAAAACCACACCTTGGACAATAAAATGAAAAAAACAAACCTTTGCAATTCTGAATGTAGCACTTAAAAAGGCTTGGCTTATTTGAAGCTAATGTACTTGCCAGTTTGTCATGGTTCATTGCACTTATCGTTAGTCGCTTTGGAATAAAATTGAAATGAAATGTGATGTAACAACAGGCCACATTGACAGACATGGGGCATTAAGATAAGATATTCCTTTATTGGAAAGGAATAGGCTGGGCGTTATATACTGTAGCAACACCTCACATTCTTTAAACTCAACATACATAACATACATACACTTGTGTTTCTAAATCAGTTAAGTCACACACATACAATCCATATATTTGAATCCCCTTTGATTGATCACTTGTCATCCTAATGTTTCAGAACCATCATCCAGGCTTTAAGTAACAAGAACAAGTCGAGAGTAATGTCTGTCTCAAGGCCTATCCCAAACCAAAACAGAAACATGTTTTCTCAAGTAACACAGTCCAGTCTTGGCACTTAAAACTGGCCTGCTGCACGAGGAAATAAGCCTCCAGAATAGCAGAGAATGGTTACCTGAAACCATCCCAAAAACCTTCCTGGGGATGGAGCTACAATGTTGAGACTGTACAATTCATTCCAGATGCTTCAGCCGACCGTCAAAACTCCACATTATCTAATCCATCTGGAGGGTGTGCTACAACTTTCACATTTTTCGCAGGCGCTCCAACTATGTCCCAATCCTGGCTGTGAAGTTATCATCTAAGCAACCAATCAAGTGCTTCAATATTTCATTATCGCAAAAGATTTTCAGTCGGCTAAAACATTTGCACGAATTCCAAAAAAAGAGTTATGAGCCATTCCATGTGGGAGCACTTAAAAAGTGGCCCTGTGCCCACATTTTAAGCACCACAGAAAACAATCTATAACTGTTAAACTACACGCCGTAGTGAAGAGACAGCACAATCTAAATACAAGCAAGGTGAAACCATCTGCTGACTCCAGTCTCAATGTCACAGCAACCTAAAGCAGAGAGCTGACAGGCAGAAAATCCAGATGAACACCTTGTTCCTCCCAGGCCTCGAAAAGAAGCTGATGAAGAGGTGTTCGCTCTCGGAGTTGCTGACTTTTGGCAACCTGGGACTGTTCCACTGTCGAAGGTCACTGGGTGTGTGGCATAAACAGAATCGAAATGCTGATGGTGAGTTTATGGTGCAACCTCAGATGGGTATTTGTCACTGTGCCACCTGAGCCAAGTAACTCTCCTGTGTCTATTGTTTGCATCTTAATAAGTTGTTTAGATGTGACATATGACACAGATCAATAAGGGTCCTGCCAGGGGTGCAGTACCGCTCATTAAAATCAAATGAAGCCAGTTAAGGATATGCTAAAAAGGTCAATCAAGGGTACCTTTGATAAAATGCCCTCTACAAGCCAAACAAATGCGAAGCTCATAAGGAAATCATGTGAAATGTCACATTACTACACCCGAAAAAGAAAGTGTTTCAGGCAGAGAAGTACAATTATCTGCTTCTAATGATAACTGATGCTCAAGTGAATTGTTCAAATAAGTTAGTAAAGCCAGTTTACTAGTCAGTGAAATTGAGTGTTACTCGCACCACACCCTGTTGAGTAAATTCCTGGGAGATAAACCGACACACACTCACACAGAGATGACCTAGCTCTTGACGGCATATTTCAACACGGGTCATCCAGCATGAAGGCCGACTATGCCCAAACCTATCCCCCATCCCCCTACCCCTTCCTCCCCTCCGCTTCAGTGACTGTGAGGCGTAGGCGCTGTCCACTCGCCCCACTGATCATTGCTGTTGCCTAGGCGACTGAGCAACCCAGCCCCTCCAGCATCCCGAAGCCCAAACGATCAGAAAAGAAGGACCTACATCATTTAGATCGGTGTAGACGCAAAAGGCAGGGGGGTGAGAAAGTGGCTAAAAATGGTTTGTGAGATAACAAATACGACACAAGAGTAAACAACCAAACAAACAAATGTTGAAAAAAGGCACCAGCATTAGTTATTTTAGTGCTAGTTCTATAACCTCATTCTGTCTGCAGAGCACAGCGGTGATGGGAATAATCAGACAGCCTATCAGACAGCAGGTTCATAGAACATAGATGGATGCAGATGGAGGGAAAGGCAGGAAAAGGGAAGCCTGTCTGGTAAGAAAACACAGGGAGTTCAAAAGCGACCCAGAGACACACGCTTTCCCATCTTCCTGTTCCTCTTTCCGTGCGGTCCCATTCCCGCTGTGTCACAAAGAGGAGAGAGACCCACTTCCTCTTTTGTTTATCCAGGAATGTGGGACGTCCTGACAGGCTGGCTTTTCATTGACAGTGCACAGCTGAGAGTTCCCCCTGTGGCTCTTTCTCTCGACCTCTCCTGTGTGTATCTATGCGTGTGTGTTTCTACTCCATTATCTGTGTTATCAGACCACCAGGCCTCCCACAGACAGACAGGGTGCTGCGCTCTGGGGGAAACTGTCACACTAAATGCTTGACACAACTCAGTCACTGTGAAGGAATTCTTCAATTGAATATCTACAAAACTTAGCGTAGTTAGTGAAAAAAAAAAATAGTTACCACTCTGTAGTATATTGAAAACTCCAAAATTATACACTAAAGCACATGATGTCAGCATGTCCTTTTGAGTCACTTAAAAAACTATCTTTCTAAGCATGTTTCAACATGCAATCCTTTCACTTTTAATAATTATAATAATGTTAGACCTGTAATTTGAGTTTAGTCACCAAGAGTAGCTTGATTGGGCACCTTGTAGTTGTTGCCCTACATGAGAAAAGTACAAATGTGACCATTTGGGTGAGGTTACAAAGAACTTCTTGCAGCGCAGAAACATGAATCCGAGTGTGGACAACAGGATAACAGCGACAGAAACTTCCTATTCCTGTTAGGCGCCCTTTTTATAGCCCCGCAGACACACCACACAATGACTTGAAACCACAGCTGAGAGAAAAACACCATTGTGTTGTTGAGCCTCTGGTTTCATTTGAAACCAAAAAGGAGCTCACACAGAGAGAGGCCAGGGCTCTCTTTGACTCGCTGGTGATTGTTTATTTAAGGAAAACACAAGAGATACCGAAGGCCCGACTGATGCTTTGAAGAAAAAAACTAGCTATGAAGATTTTAGCTTTGATCCTTTCTCTTAAAAAGTGATCCCAATTGATGTTTTAATTCAAAACGGTATAGTTTACTTTTTAAACTTTTTGATAGTTCACTTCAGAGGGAAAATGACCAAAGGCTTCGGTCACACATGAATGTAAATATCAAGGCACTGCCTAATTTGCGTTACTGTGATAAAACGCACAGACACAATGGTGGCTGACAGGGAGGGCTGGTTTATACAGTTTATTTGTTAGCTTTTAGGTCATGTCACTCCCCAAGGGTAAAAGAAAGGAAACTGAAAAGAGAGAGCGAGACAGAGAGAGAAAAGCCTCTCAATCAGAAAGGGGAAAAGTTCACACTCGTATATTAAGACAAAACAACACAAATGCCAGTTGCTAAAAAACCCAGTTCAATACACACATTTTTTTTACTTTCTCAGTGAGTTGATTAGAACTAAATTTGAACCTAATTTGGTTTACATGATGACTCAACAGAGTGACTAAACATGGCTTCTTAGGAACAGCGAAATACACATGAAAGCACATGTAGGAGGTCAGTGCAACTGTCTCTGGGGATGCGAGTACAACATATAATCAATCCATTGTGCTGAAGCTCCGATGAGTCTTAATCCTCAGTGAATCACTAACCTATCGAACTGGTTTCTGTAAGCCACCCGCAGCCAAAAGGACTAAAAGGCTCATAGTATAGTCTGAAAACTACTAAGAAATTGGGACAGATCAAATTAATGTAACTCCGCAACATATTGGAACTAGAAGATTTGTTGGGCTAGCTGGCTAATTACTGTAGCTGCTAAGCTAATTGCTAACATCCTAGCGGGGACATACTAGCATTAGCCAATCACAATAGCTGCCTGAGTTTCTTTTTTTCTTTTCCTCTGTACTGTGCCGTTTACTCACCCCTTGGCGTTTTATCACTGTGCACCACTTTGTTCAATAATTTATACTCAAACAGCGGAGGGTTAATTAAAAGTGGATGGTGCAACAATGCTAATAAGCCAACCGCTTCTTCTACATAGGACTTTGCAACGCCTCATTCCCTACAGTTGTAGCACTGTCAAGCCACTTTAAAGTGTGATTTTGTGGGTCAAAGTTTACCAAAGTTGAGCTCAACTTAAAATACAGATTATCTTCAACCTTTTGTCCCGATTTTGGTGCTTTTATTGGAATTAAATGTATTTCACCGTAAAATGTGGCCATTTAAACACTGGTATGACCATGTGTTTAGGTATAGGGAAGGAGAGGCTACTGTACACTTTTTAGTAATGAAGGTCCACTAATTTAGGGTGCCGCCTCCAGCAGTCCATAGAAGTCAGGCGTGATTTAACATCTCGCTGGCCTCTGGCACATACACGAGGATAAACAAACACACATACCAGTATGTGAGAAAGTGAAGGAAATAGCGACAGCGGCTGCATAAATGTGCCAGAAGTAGCCTGTAGCCATTGTTGCCTTACTAAAACATGTTAATAAATGTATGTTTTATTTACTGCACATTTTATTATATTGCATTAATGTGCATGTGTATGGTAACTTACATTCGGTCACTAGAGCCAGATGGCATTTGTTTCCACTACTTCTGACTCAAATAGGTCACCTGTCATGGGTTAAAATTCCAAGTCTTTCATTATATTGATGACATCATGGGCACGGAAACATTTCTAACTCACTTGATGAAAAGTATTACCCTCTGTGCAACATGAGCTGCTACACTGTCCTTTCAAATGTGGTAAAAACAAGCTACATTTGTTGACATCAGCCTGATCCTTTCTCCTTCCCTGTCCACGTCTAACCTCGCTCTCTGGCTTGTTTAGAGACACTTTATCTGATGAGTTACAAACATTGTTCCTTCAAAACCATTTAGCGGCTCAGATGCCAGAAGATGGTGTGAGGGTCTGTTAAAGGTCAACAAGCGTTATTGCAGAGAGGCTCTTTATCAGTTCATCTGGACAATGTCAAAGGAGACCTTAGCTGTCTCGCTTGGCCACTCTGTCTTCATTTCACACAGCTTTACTCAGTCTGTGTGGTACTATAGGGGAGCCTAATGCAAGTTCTCTGTGACAGCATCATATTTCAGGCGGTCTTTGACTGGGACAGAGTTCTGGGACCACCAAAATGAATGTGGACGTTACAAATTCAGGAAAATAAAGTGGTGCAGCTTACACATTTTGTAAGCCGACCAGGAAGTTAGCGTCGGAACAGTCACGCAACAAAAAGCAATGAGATTTTACCATTGGATTTGTGGCAAACGCATGTTTATGATACTTTTTGTATGTTTTATTCAGCAGGATAATCGCCATATTAACACTGTGTTTATGAATTTTGAACTGAAATGCAATTGCCAGAAGTAAAATCCAATTGACTACATGACGGTCGCATGAAGACATTTAGTAGTCTCATTTAATCACTTGTTATCAACAGCTTCTTTTCAAGACACATAGAAGCTCCGAACAATTATGAGTTGGGTATTTAGTGATGTATTTTATGTCGTAGAACAAAACATTAAAATCTCTTAAGCTTGTATTAACGACAGCTCATTTCAGGTCTCTAACCAAAAACATGTTCAAAAAAAACCTTGACTTCCAGACAGGGAAATTCAAGAATTGGGAAAAAATGCAAACTCATTTCAGTGTTAAAGGACTCATTCCTTCACCACTGTATAGAAGTCACTTTTTAAAAAGGTAATGAACACAGTGCTGCTCAATGAAGCCCCTGCTGTTCTTTATTGTTTTATTTCTACAGAACAGAAGCCTTCTCACGCATTACAGCACACACCATGTCCGAGTAAACATGCACACTTAGAGCCTGTATCCCCAAAGGAAGAGGAGTGGGGGGAGGGGGGGGGGGGTTCAGCCGTGTCAACGCACAAGAAATTCAATTAAGCAGACAGCAGGATGTCTCAGAAAAACCAAACTTCTTTTGAGCACAATATGCCCTCCAACAGTCCCCCACTACTCCACCTTGCATCTCCCTAGCCAACCCCTAACCGCTGTTCAGACACTCCCCCAACACCAGCGAGACCCATTGAGGGCCCCCTTTTATTCACTCCTCTCCCACTGCCCCTCTTGCCTCTAAAGAGAGAGACTTTCAGATTTACATTTGCCAGAAACATTTAAAATGTGTCTAAAAATGTATGAAACAGAAGCCTCAACCAACTGGTCTCTTTTACTCCTGGGACAGAAAACACATTCATCCTACTCCTCTTCTTCTTCCTGTCCGTCTGTGCACGTCTGCAACCGGGCAGATGCTGTTCATTTAGCACTCGAGTGGCAATCCTTGAGCTAGTCTCCTAAATACCCAGGGGGAGCTGGCATTTGGACAGCATTAAATAAAAGCCACTCTGCGGACCTCACACCGCAGCCACGTCTGACCTCACAACATGGTCACTCTGCTCAGATTTCAAGCAGCCAGTCAATCTGTGCCAGTGAAGAATGCTCTTACTAGACAGGCCTGGAGTAGCTAGTGTCAAACTGCGTCTGCGAGCAATTACATTTCTATCCAAACAGGTTTTTAAAGGGTACAGTCTGGATAGTCAACTTATGAAGTGTTTCTGCAGGTTTCAACAAGTTTAATTTGGAACTTTTGGGACAACATAGAATGAAATGTAATACCCATTTGTATGTTGAGGCCACACTAGAAGTTAAAGGAGCAATAGTAGCCTACGAACGAAAACAGACCTAGAAATATTTCCAGTTCATGATTTTATTGACTTATTTCAACAATACAAAAGTCATATAAAACAGTGATCTAAATCTTAATTTAAGATGCCATGGTGACAGTCCCCATAAAGATAATGACGCACTCAATGGATGACTGAGTGGAAAACCATTCTTCGCTTCTTCAGCCAAACAAAAAACATTTTGATGACCCTCTTAATATTTGCAGATAACATTACAGAAGAGCGATCATTTTAAAAATCGTATTCAGGACAACTTTACACTATTTTGTTGGACCTAAATTGAATTACAGACATCGTAAAATTACCCACGGTGGCCCTGTTATCTAACAGTAGAATAGAATCAATGTAGTATTGGTCTGTTGTTGTTTTTTATTGATTAATATCTTTGGCACTGTCAACAGCAGTCCTGTATTTTCCCACATGGACTTGTTTGCAATTATGTAAGAAAGATTTGTGATGTTCAGCTCTGTTAAAGACAAGATAGCATCAACGTCATCACCAATGTGTTGGTTTAAACAATGAAATATAATAAACCTCCTCTCAAGTGAGGCGGGTTTTTCCCATGCCGGCGTGTCATTGTGTGTGTGGGTATTTGTATCGTCAGTGATGAGCACAAAGAGCCTCAGGGGCACACAATGTCACACACATCGGGCGAAACAGCGGCTTAGAGAGGTGCTAGGCCTCTGCAGACACAATATTGCTGTTACATAATGACAGCCAAACACCGCACCAAAAATGTGTGTGTTGGCATGCGAGTGTTTACGGATTAAAAAGGGCTGTTTTTTTCTTTCGTGCTTGTTTCCATTATTTTGTATTTGTTACCTTCACGGTTTTTAAAGTCCACAATGTCCCAGAATGTTCGATGGACAACGTGACCTATGCGATCTGATTTGAAGCTGCTTGCTTTGAGCTGCCCCGTCCTTGTAAATCAGGGGAATAAATAATAAAGTTTCAAATGGTTGGGGGATTTTTTTTCCTCCCATGAAACAGAATTTACTCCCCTTGCCAAACAGATCGTGGCGAGTTATCAGCCCATGTGCTAGCTAAACGAAGCTTAGTGTCCTCCTGTTCCATCAGGGCATTTTCATCCCAGCTTCAAGCTTTCAGCCGTGTATTTAGGTCTTAACACAGGGACATTGATTTTCTGGTCCCGTGCCATGCATTTCAAACGTCCCTAAGCAGACATGAGTGCTCTTCCACAAGCAAAAAGGCAACAATGATAATCAGCGAATGACCGCAAAAAAATCAATATGCCTGTGTCCCCTTCTCTAAAAGCCATTAAGATAAGTCCCGTTCCTTAAGGACCACAAGTGCAGTGACCCAAATCAGTGCAGATTCAAATGATGGGGTAGCATGGGACTGAAAAGGCCACTTAAGGATCCTGCGTGTGCATAGTGTGTGTGTCATAATCACCCCAATCAAGACCTTACTGTGAGGTTAAGCCAAGACCCCACATGCTAATCCCTCACAGCAATTTTGATCAGCATATGGTGCAATCACCACTGACTGTATTATATATGAGGAATGAAACTGAGGAGATGAATACAGATGTGATGGGCCAGTGGTGTTTTAAAAGTAGAACCACATAGAAGTGTAAAGTAAATAAAGTAAATAAAGTATAATTTCAAAAGTTTTATGTTTTATGTCAGGGGTAACTTTTGGTCATCCATCCAACAGTTTTGGCCACATAGATGAAAAAACAATTAACATTTGACCAATGTTTAAAGGAATACTTTAACCACAAATGACCATTTCTTTATCAATTACTCTCCCTGTGTTTCTTTGAATTCTGGAAGAAAAAACTGGATTTACTCGCACATCTCTATAGAGAATAAGTTTAATTCTTTTTTTCTTTTTTAATTACTGGGGGTAAAAGGATGATGGTTTTACAACAGCAAAACTATATCAAAACATCTGTTTACAACTCTTACATAACTTGTGCAGTACAATCCAAGTGTCATTTATGCAGTCATATGCTCACTACTTCACAAACATATGCATTTTCAATTAAACTTCACTAATTATTTTACTTCAGACTCACACAAGTGTCAGACGGTTTATGGGGGTGTTTAAAAAAGGTACGTTTTTTGTGAAAATGCATGCTTGTTTGAAGAGTAGAGAGCATATAGTTACATGACACTTGGATCATACTGCACAAGTTGTGTAAGAGTTTTTAAATGGATGTGTTGATATAGTTTTCAGTTGTTTAACGCAGCACTCATTGACCTAAATTCCTCAAGTGTTTTCTCCAGTTTTTAGAAAACAAGTCTTTGAAACTTGTTTTCTTAATGTTTCCCTTTTCCCCAAGGTAACATTGGGTGAGTAATTGATATACTTTTGGTCATTTTGTTGGTGATATGTTGTTTTAATGTAAGGCCTGATTGATTGGACTCTGGGGCATCACTGTGTTAGGTCTGCCAGGACAGCCAGGTGTGTTTCCACAGGTGGATGGAGTGTGTGTACTCACCATTAAGTCCATTTGGGATGCTCCTGTGGTGGTGCGGTGCTGACAGGTCATCCATGGACCTCCTTATGGTGGTGCCTAGCTTACTGCTCTCTGTGGCGGGCTTGTGTATGTGGTTGTGATTGTGGTGATCTGGGCTCCCAGCACTTCCTGTGCTGGATGTGCTACTCCCATCTCCAACATCCCTGACGGTGCCGGTGCCCCCGTTCAGGTTGGTCAAACTGGACTGACTGTCTATTGAGCTCCTGGACCCCGCTCCGTTCCTCTCCTCATCCAGCATGAGGATGATCTCCTTCAGCTCAGAGTTCTCCCTCAACACGGTGTCCTGGTTGGCTTCCAGCTCCTTCAGCTTCATCATGTAGTTGCCCACCTCCTTCCACATGTTACTGGCAGTGAAGCGGCCGAATCGCTGCCACTCCCGGGACAGTTTCTTGCCCTTCTGTCGGTCGTCGTCCAGGAAGCAGCAGAGCTCCCGGAGCTCATGGTTGTCGTCCTGCAGCTTCTGGTTGATCTCCTTCAGGCTCCGGATCTCGTGCAGGTGCACCTGCAGCCTCCGGTTGATGTCTTTCATCATGTTGCCATGATCGATCATCAGGTTCATTTTCTCGCCGTCAACCTTCCTTAATCTCCGGACCAGCTCCTCTTTGCTGAACCGAAGCACCTCCTCGTCAGTCATCTGGCTCACCTCATCCTTCGCTCCCTCGGACGGATTTTTAGCCATGGCTGTCTCTGGCTGAGTCTCAGATCGTGTAAAAACGGAAATGTGCTGTCAAAACTAAATCAACAGAGCCTCAGTTGCGGGATTGTGTTAAAATACATTGTCCAAAATATGAAAGCATCGTTATGCCCTCCTCTTCAACAGGCCGATAAATAAAAGGAAATATTAATGTGATGCTATGGCAACCCGTAGATGAACTGAATGCCCTCGCTAATCTCGTAAAGGAAAACCCTTTCTTCAGCCTATTTCCAAAACAAATGCTCGTACTCACATTCCGTCAATAACGGAAACACATGATTTAAATCGATTAATTACCATGTACTTTCAATCAGGTCCTGGTTCCCATCAACATTCCCATAGCAATGTGCGCCCTCTCCTCTGGACATCGCTCCATTCAAACGATGGTAAACAGAAAGCGAAACAATTCAAATAAGCAGATTTGAGGTAAAAAATGTCGCGTAAACACGAGCCAATTGTAAAGTCCACTTGGTGCTCTCCTGTACGCGTTCACCGTCAACAACGCTCCTCGGATAAGCTTCTTTGCTGAGGTGGTGCGTTTGCGGACGGAGGATTCAAGCCTTTCCACTCAGCCTGCTCAGAATTAGCAGCCCACCCCCACCTCCTCCTTCTTGTCCAAACACTCGGGTTCGGTTTGAAATCATTCAAGAGGATTTCGGCCAAGACGGCCAATCAAGACGTAGCAGAGCAGTATGCAGCAGCAGGTAGATGAACAGTGCGGAGAGGCTCGCGGGGCTCAGGCTCAGCCCTCTTAAAGGAACAGACACCAGTTGGACTGACAAAAACACATCATTCTTTTTTTAAATAATTAATTAAAAATACATCAACAAAGCCCTAGAACATGGCTTCGAACTAATTGTAATAATATGTATATATTACCCTGACATAAATTAAATTACTAATTTATAAAAACGTCAATAAACACATGTTTAAGCATTTTGTGTATTTATTAGTAATACAAAAATAAATGTGTACTCTAAAAAAAGACACCATCTTGCCATGCTATCACACTAACCTCGACATCAAATAGGGCCAGGGCATCCATGGGCCAGGGCCGTAAAGTGGGGGGACCAATGGCCACCTTCTCCATTTCCTGCCCCACTGCTTCCAGCGCCCTTGCTCAGACCACACCCATCTTTGAACACCTTAAAAGGTAAGTGACACCATATCGTACCAGGGGCAAAAAGTGATGGGGCAAAGGGCCCCTTGGCCACCTTTGCAATATCTAAGCCCATTTTCATACTGGACATTCATTTTGATCTCAGTTACACATCTGTAAAGTTTTGTGGTTGCATCTTGCCAGTCGCAACCTTATTTCAGTGACAGAATCTGTCAATAGACAGATATAGAAATATAAACAATGTAAATGACTCAAAACATTGTCTTTGCTAGTTCCCATTACGGTAGGTGTCTCCAGGAGCACATTTTGAAAGAAGAAGTGCACACACTGCAATACTCATAAAGTGAAAAGAATACCAACGCCGCTATAGTGATTGGTAAAGTTGGGATAAGCAAAGCTTGTGTTAACTTTTGATAGTAAATTGTCTGGGAATTTAAGTTTAACAGGTGCTTTTGACATTTATTTGCAAGGTCACAGCGCCCTCCTGTGTACATTGTCAGTAATGCCACAGCAGGTTGACTACATACAAAACTGGGAATTAAATAAAATCATATTACCAGACATTCAAATAACCATTGGTTTATTAGTGCAAAACAAACACAAAAATAAGATTGAACCTTTTTTGCATCAGTAAAAATAATTTCTTAATAATTATTTTAATTTGTGTAAAGTTGGTCAACTCTGCATTTTAGCGTTCAAGGCACAAAACAAGCTCAGTGTGTATGGAAGAGCAGTGAGTTAGAAATAAACAATAGATTCCAACAAGACTAAAAAAGCAGTTCAAGTGCATTCCCATATCCTCATTAGTGTTTGTAATATATCAGTAACTACCATAACTGTTTTTAGATAGATTGTTATTGTAGATATACTGCTATGATTAAATGATATCATTAAAACCAGCCCCATTAAAATAATTAGTAATAATAATACAATTATGCAGCATAAGGGTCCTTTGGTTAAGGCAAGGGTCCAAATCTGCAAGCAGTAAACTAGCCTTAGCATCCTAATTTCACCACATTATAACCATCTTATGTGACAGTACATTAAGACCAGCTATTTATTGTGCTTCCTGTGTCTGATAGAGCACACCACTCCACTCTTTGGCCTGAGGGTGCCATTGTCCAAGATGTCAAAGCTCTGTCCCGGCGAAAGCGTAAAGTCAAACCTCTGGATCAGCTTGGCCATTACCAATTTCGCTTCCATCTGCAATCGCCCCACCACCAACAACGCATTGAGTTATTTCAAGGTGTTCCTATGTTTTATTTGTTATAAATATCGATGACTGTGTCACAACCCACCTGAGCAAAGTTCTGTCCCAGGCATGCACGTGGGCCGAGGGCAAAGGGGAAGTAGCAGTAATAGGGCCTTGTAAACAAGATAGACAAGACACATTAGGTACACACCTTTTTCTTGTAGAAAAAAGCATTATATGAAAGTTGTATGATACTTACTTGGGAGCATCTGGGTGAAATCTGTCCGGATCAAATGTCAGCGGGTCCTTGAAGAATTTTTCCATTCTCCCGGTCGTATACGTGTTGAACTGAATTTCAGAATAATTGATTGAAGATTTTTATAGCATGTCATGTCATAATGGTTTGTAAGTATTCCAAAGATATTTTGTACTGTTTGTTTTTTAAAGTTATGGTTGCCATTGTTCTGACACACACTTCCTGCTTTAGAGGTACTCACACAACACACGGCCCCTTTAGGTAACTTGATACCGTCGATGACAGTGTCTTCCGGTATTGCACGAGTAGTGACTGGAGCTGTCGGGTATAGCCTCAGAGTCTCTTTTAGCACCTGGTGGGAAGGTTACAGTGTGAAGTGTACATCCTGAGTCAATTACTTAAAAACAATAAAGAATAAATGATTCAAGCCAAATTTCAGAGAAGAGGCAAGTTATTGATTCATCTATTCAAGTATAGTATTGCAAACTAATGCAGCATTATTGGCGACGGGAAACGATTCGGAAGCATTAATGTACTTGCTGTCTGTAGCCAATTTGTAGTCCTGATAGTATTGACCAATCATGTTTGGTTTGGGGCTTTGGTTGCATTCAGGTTAACATTCCGGTTGGAGAGCACAAGAGGCAGAATGCATTGGTCGAAATGTGATCTTGGAACCAATCTGTAATTTGTATTAAGCTTTTTCTTGGTTTCATTTCATTAGATTTATCTGCATTTAAATAAGGATATTTGATTATAGATTAGTTATTTACATTGTCTATTAACTCCATCTCGCATCTAACTGACTCTAACGTCCTGAACACAAAAAAGGGAATCTTAGCTGGGATATTGGATCTGGTATAAACTTCCCCAAAATATTTGTAGTTGCTTTCAGGGGCTAAATTGATGGCTGAGGAATTCTGAAATTGCTTAATAATTTGGTTACTGGTCTACTGTAGATTCAAGGTGTATGTTTTAGATGACTTGAGTCAGAGAATGATTGAATTCATTAATAAATGAAAATAGGAGTAAGTTTCAAAATGTTTTTTCAACATGCTTCATGCTTTAACATTACTTCCTAACTTGTGTACCTGTGAGAGGTAGATCAGTTTTCCCAGATCGTCATAAATGATGATCTGTTTCATCCCAATTACGTCATCAACCTCGTTCTTTAATCTGAAAAAAATAACACAACTGAAGAAACCATCATTTCCAAGCTGCAGTATGAAACTGTTTTGCACTGCATGTTTAAGCACTATATAAATAACATGTATTATTATTATTATTATTATTATGTTTTGTTCTTACTTCTCCAGTATGTCAGGATGTCTTGTAAGTTCCTGGATGCAAAAAGCCAGCTGATTGGCAGTTGTTTCTTGCCCTAAAAGGTCAAAACATTACCTTTAAAATGTTGCTAATTTTGGATAAACGACACACAATTAAGTGATCCTTATCTCTTAAAAGAACATTTCGCCAAAATAAATTGTAACATTTAGTAGCCAAACTTAGTTGTGATAATAATAATACATATACATGAGACCTTAGCGATGTCATTATACCAAAAATATAAAAATATTGAACCTCAAATCTCTAATAGGTAACATTAAAATGTTGGGTGAAGTGTTCTTCTTATTTTGGAGCTTTTTAGACAAAGCAGAAACAACACAGACTCACCAGCGATGAAAAATGTCACGAAATTGTCCAACATCAGCTCCTCATCTTCTGAAGTCATGCTGTCCTCTGGGAAATAAGAAATTAGATGTGAAGAAGTAAACCAATGTGGAAGCCATCAACTATAACTGATAAAGAAGCCATGACCCTGTTAATCAAGATAAATCCAACAGACCTTGATATGAGCAGTTGTATGTAGGAACTGTTCTCTTTCTACCACGCTACACCTAAAACCCTGCAGGAGCAAGTGTGATTCTACCCAAGGACGGGTTGTCTCTTGTTGATGGTTCATAATTAACCGATACCACTAACTCAGTTAGCATCAAGGTGCTAGCTAATGTTAATGTAATGTAATGAGCAGAGATGGCAGGTGTAGTTCGGTAGAAAATAGTTCGTACATGCTACTGCTCACAACAAGGTCTGTGGATCATCTTTAGAAAGCGGGTCATGATTTCTTGAAAAAGACCTTGCTGTTGAGAATTATAAAGAAATGTTAATCATAATTTGAGAGAAGGCAGACATCTCTATGGAAAATATCCCACACTTAGTAAATCACACAAAAACAATCAAAACTAACAAATAGTACTCTAATATGAATTATTGATTTTGGGGCGAGTGGTGTATCTGAAATGATTGAACATTACCTTTGCCAGCTGTTTTGATGATCTGTGTGAGGATGTCCTTCGGGACGTCCTCGCCATTTAGCATGGCAGTCTTTCTTTCATTTATCCACTGAGTTCCAGTTGCGCGCAGCAGGCGGCAGGCTTCCTTCACTTCTTTAATGAACGGTTGGTTCTTGGGATAGTACTAAAAATGCAACAAATGTGAGTCTCACACAGTTTTTGTCATAACCACATAAACTCCATACAAACTTGCTGTGAAGTCATACTTCAAAAAAGATGTCTCTGATGCTGTAGATCATCCCCTTCAGAGTTAACTCGATGGCTTTAGTAAACACTGAATTATCCTTCATTTGGTCTAGATCCACACCAAAGGCAATCTGAGTGTCAAAAAGAAAACAAGGAAGTCTTTCAGATTCACAACCTGGTGAATTGTGTCACATGCAAAAACAACTTGTTGGATCAGAAGTCTAGGCTGTAAAACCGTGATATAATACCTTAGCGATAACATCAAGGGTAAGAGAGTTCATAAATTGGAGCATGCTGGCCTCCGCTTGGTTATCAGCGACATCTGTCAGTTTTGTCATCAGTTTCTCTGCCCTCTCATCGAAGGTGTCCATTAGACCTCTCAGATACCTGGAAATAAAGGTAGTTTTGGGCAGAATCTAAAATGACTGCAAACACTGCACGTAAAATAAAGGTTCAGGCAGCAAATACTTTTATTGTGTCGGTTTGTGATTATTAAATAACTTACAAGCTGCTGAACGCTGGGTCCATGATCCGGCGCTGTTTATACCACTGTTCATGATCTTGTGCTGTTACCAGGCCATTACCTAGGAACCTTGAAAAGAGAACATTAAAAAGAAAGACTTTCAAAAAGTTCAGAAATACACATCACAAATAACACTTGTAATCATTATTACTTCAAAGTTCTTGTTGCAGTATTTATATCACTAAGATATGTATGAACAGGAGCGCTAATCTGACTGTGTAATATATTACCTCATACCAAACAGATTGCCGATTTTCTTGTAGAAAGAATCTTTCGGATACTTTGGGGACATCAGGATCTCCTGAAATAGAGCCATCAAAAGAGGGTATATTGAACGACAAGGTGTTATACTACCAGGGATAATGCATCTCCGTTAATGGCAATAAGGACAATAGATGCTAAACTTTTGCACAGTGTTTGTGCAATGCTTATGCAACTGACACAATTACCATTGAAATCTGTTGGTTGTTTACCTTGGTTCCCTCTGGGCTGGTTACAAGGACTATGACCTGATGCAGGAAATTTATCCTGCAAACAGGCCCGTAATTCTCAGACCTGTAAATTACATTTTAATTATGGGTTTGGATTGCAAACAATACATCTGGTTACACCCAAAGGCGGTCACGATATCAATCTGGAGTAACAGAAGTAATGACAACTTAAACTTGTGGAACCTGTATAGACAAAGACTAATGGCAATCACACTAAAATGTAGTTAACAAACATTAACTTAGTAGGAAGTAACACACTAGCCCATTGCAGCCTAATGGTCAACGTGTAGCCTACACGTAACGTTATTTACGTAGGCTACTGGTGGTGCCTTCGACATAAATTGACAATGTTTGCACAATTACACACTTTCTAGGCTGAAAAATCTCTTATGCTTACCATTCCAGAAATGTGTCGTGTATAACGTCACCATTTTCCAATGCCCTCAAAAACGTTGGAATATGTCCGAGGAGAAAACTGGGTGATGTGAAAGCAAAAAGTGGCATGTGAAAGCCTAATTTAGCGTTGGAATGAACACACGTTAAATAAGCTAACTTTAAACAACGACCTAATTGACTTACTTGTCTCTCGGTGGCCCAGGTATGTAGTCATATGCCATATGAATGTATTGCATGTACAAGCAGAAACCAAGGAACGCTATGAAAAGCAGAAACAGCAAAAACAAAACAGTCCAGCTCAAAATCACATAGAAAACTGCCATTCTGGTAACCTTATGCTGACTGTCTAAACACAATCGTAAGTGTCCTCGAGTCTTGCAACTTCGTCGCCGTTACCGATTAACTGGTGGCGGAACTTCCGTATTGTCTTTCACACGGAACATACACGCGATTCAAAACAACGTGTAGTCACATATGCAGTGGATTTGGCTCCATAGCTCAGTGGTTAGAGCACTAGTCTTATAAACCATGGGTCGCGAGTTCGATCCTCGCTGGGGCATGGAAAGATGATGTTTTTCACTTTATGTAGAGACTTTAAAGTTACCTGTATGTACCTTTATAGAGTGGCGAAGTCACGCCCACCTACTTCCGGGTAATGGGACCTTATTTCGGAAAAATTATGCATTGAAGTCAATGGGGAGAGAAAACTTATCTTTCGATCCCGTTTGAATTGTGCCATGAATTACACATATGATGTTTGTCAATCTTAAAAAATCATTTCCATGTCAAAAAAGTCACAGTTTGTCGTAAAACTGTTGAAATATAAGACTATGAAAAATACGTAACTAGAAAGACTACAAATCCCAGAGTCATGTAAGTGATGTCACAATTGTTTTCCTCCACCATTCAGATACCTAAGATCAGCGCAATATAGATATAATCTATCTATATGGCGCTGGCTAAGATAAGATAACTTTAACAAGATGCCTGTGTGCTTAGTACCAGGTTGTTATTATACCAGCAATGGGTCTTGCTCGTTCTTTTGCTTCCCGTCTGATGAAAGGACCAGGAGTGGCTTGATCAAGTTAGCTACCTAGCTAGTAGCTAGCACGTTAGTTAGCATTACAGCCTTGTCATTTTTATTAGCCTTAACATGAAGTAACATTAAGTAACCCAAAATGTTAAACAGTAAGAGTAGTAGTCATATTTCGTGAACCCTTTGAATAGTACTGTCACCGGTGTGATCATTCTATCATACACCATTTAAGCCCGGGGGAGAAATGCTAACGCTAACGCTAGCGATCTTCTCTACTTCATGCTATCTGCACAAATGGTTGACATTAAACATTAAAACGACCAGGCAGTTCAGAGAGAATCAAAGGAAGGCAGGCAGGCAGCTTTGCATGACATTCTTCAGGACGTGTTTCATTGTGGTGATAGTGAGGATAGTCAATCGTTTTGTTGACAAGACAGTAGTGACAAGACAGTAGTGCCATCTTGGTGACGTGTGTTGTTGACCAGAGATGTAGTTCATTGAGCGTTTCACACAAACAAATGTGTTACTTCACAGTTTTACGACACATTTATTTTTTTTGACTTCGCCACTCTATAGAGTGGCGAAGTCCCTCCCCTTCCGGTTGAGCCCCATGGGACCTTATTTCGGAAAAGTTATGCATTGAAGTCAATGGAGAGAGAAAGATTATCTTTCGATCCCGTTTGAATTGTGCCACGAATTACACATATGATGTTTGTCAATTTAAAAGATAATTTTGCAAGTAAAAAAAAAAAAAAATGTGCCGTAAAACTGTGAAGTAACACATTTGTTTGTGTGAAACGCTAAATGAACTACATCTCTGGTCAACCACACACGTCACCAAGATGGCCGTCACTACTGTCTTGTCAACAAACGATTGACTATCACCACAATGAAACACGTCCTGAAGAATGTCATGCAAAGCTGCCTGCCTGCCTTCCTTTGATTCTCTCTGAACTGCCTGGTCGTTTTAATGTTTAATGTCAACCATTTGTGCAGATAGCATGAAGTAGAAAAGATCGCCGATGCTAACGTTAGCGTTAGCATTTCTCCCCCGGAATTAAATGGTGTATTATAGAATGATCACACCGGTGACAGTACTATTCAAAGGGTTCACGAAATATGACTACTACTCTTACTGTTTAACATTTTGGGTTACTTAATGTTACTTCATGTTAAGGCTAATAAAAATGACAAGGCTGTAATGCTAACTAACGTGCTAGCTACTAGCTAGGTAGCTAACTTGATCAAGCCACTCCTGGTCGTTTCATCAGACGGGAAGCAAAAGAACGAGCAAGACCCATTGCTGGTATAATAACAACCTGGTACTAAGCACACAGGCATCTTGTTAAAGTTATCTTATCTTAGCCAGCGCCATATAGATAGATTATATCTATATTGCGCTGATCTTAGGTATCTGAATGGTGGAGGTAAACAATTGTGACATCACTTACGCGACTCTGGGATTTGTAGCCTTTCTAGTTACGTATTTTTCATAGTCTTATATTTCAACAGTTTTACGACAAACTGTGACTTTTTTGACATGGAAATGATTTTTTAAGTTTGACAAACATCATATGTGTAATTCATGGCACAATTCAAACGGGATCGAAAGATAAGTTTTCTCTCCCCATTGACTTCAATGCATAATTTTTCCGAAATAAGGTCCCATACCCCGGAAGTAAGTGGGAGGGACTTCGCCACTCTATAGAGTATTCTATACTCTATAGAAGTCCCTCCCCTTCCGGTGGAAGATTATCTTTTGATCCCGTTTGAATTGTGCCACGAATTACACATATGATGTTTGTCAATTTAAAAGATAATTTTGCAAGTAAAGAAAAAAAAAAGTGTCGTAAAACTGTGAAGTAACACATTTTTTTGTGTGAAACGTTCAATGAACTACATCTCTTGCACAACAACACACGTCACCAAGATGGCCGTCACTATACTGTCTTGTCAAAAAAGGGATTGACTACCCTCACTATCACCACAATGAAACACGTCCAGAAGAATGTCATGCAAAGCTGCCTGCCTGCCTGCCTTCCTTTGATTCTCTCTGAACTGCCTGATCTTTTTAATGTTTAAGTCAACCATTTGTGCAGATAGCATGAAGTAGAAAAGATCGCCGATGCTAATGTAGCGTTAGCATTAGCATTTCTCCCCCGGGCTTAAATGGTGTATTATAGAATGATCACACCGGTGTGACAGTACTGTTCAAAGGGTTCACGAAATATGACTACTACTCTTACTGTTTAACATTTTGGGTTACTTAAAGGTAGGGTAGGTAAGTTTGAGAAACCGGCTCGAGATCACTAGAATTTGAAAATACACAACTGGAGAAAATCTGCCACTTCCTTATAGAGCCCCTCCTCCAACACACACGAACGCGCACATGACCAATGAGGGCACGAGATAAGTTTGTGCACAGATGGAAGGCTGACAGGCAGGTAGGCCATCCAGTTATTTTAGCCGTGCCGGCTAAAATGATTGGTCGTACTTTTTACAGTACTACGGCTTCCACAGATGACATTTTTGTATGGATTTGTTGTCAAAGCACTTAAGATATTCATTGCTATCGGGATGTTAAGAGCATTCCATGGAATATAACAAAAAGTGTATCTCGAGCCGGTTTCTCGAACTTACCTACCCTACCTTTAATGTTACTTCATGTTAAGGCTAATAAAAATGACAAGGCTAAGCCGGCTGTAATGCTAACTAACGTGCTTGCTACTAGCTAGGTAGCTAACTTGATCCAGCCACTCCTGGTCCTTTCATCAGACGGGAAGCGAAAGAACGAGCAAGACCCATTGCTGGTATGATAACAACCTGGTACTAAGCACACAGGCATCTTGTTAAAGTTATCTTTTCTTAGCTAATTGTGATATCAGTTATGAGTGACATCACTTACATCTGGGATTTGTAGTCTTTCTAGTTGCGTATTTTTCATAGACTTATATTTCAACATTTTTACGACAAACTGTGACTTTTTTGACATGGAAATGATTTTTTAAGATTGACAAACATCATATGTGTAATTCATGGCACAATTCAAACGGGATTGAAAGATACGTTTTCTCTCTCCATTGACTTCAATACATAATTTTTCCGAAATAAGGTCCCATGGACCGGAAGTAGATGGGCGTGACTTCGCCACTCTATAGCATGGTGGTTCGTTTAATTTTACATTTGCGATGTTCACGATGTCGTAATGCCTCCTGGAAGCATAGAAACCTGCAAAACTATGCTGTTTATATGCATATAGATGATGATGATTGACAAATCAGATTCACACTAACTGTAATGTAACCATGTTTCCTACGGTCAGCCTTAACATGTCCACTAAGTAACATTTGAATGAGTTATAGACAGTAGATGATAATAGATATTCTTTTCACAACTTTTAGGAAAAACAACAAACACAAATTAGTTCTAGAAAAAGGAATGAGTAAACCATGTCTTTCGGCTGTTTTAGGTCACCGGGTTTTACCTGTGACCAGTTTAGAGCCTTGAGATAATGTCTTGTGATGTGGCTTGGTGGTGATCTATTTTAGATCTTCTGATAGAATTGTCTCTGTAGTTTGTCAGGTCCCTTAAAATCTAAACTAATATGCTAACTAATTAATAAAGCTAAAGTTGGCCTTGTAAACTTCAGTTCACACACAGATAAAAGTTTTCACAAATGTGAAACGTTTAACTAAACTGTACTGCCTCCGACCTCAAAGATCATCATCAGTTTCAGACGGGAAATTCCTCCAAGACAGAAAATAGGACAAACGTTGCCAAACGGAGCATAGGACTACGTAGATAGATGCACTTCACACACCACATCCCCAATGCTTTCACCTCATCTGGTGAAGCGAAAACCCTCCTTTGGTTCATACAATTACACACTCATCTCAAGGCGCACCGGAAGAACTAATTGTTTGAGTCAACACAGCATTTCACATAGGCTTAACAAAGAGATTGATATAGAAGTGGCAGGCCAAGTGATGCAGATGGACATCGTTGGGCACTTATGTTTGCTCGTCTAACTGTATTGGCATCATTGAACACATTCTAGAGCGCTAAAAGGTGGCTAAACGGTGGTGACAAAGTAAGCACAAAAGATGCATTGATGCATTAGTCTGTACATAAAACTATTTGTAACAGGGAAATAATTCATATAACTAAAAAAGCCATGGTGATACACATACTATAGGATTATTTTGACTTGTTAGTAACTTTTCAGAGTCGCACATTTACGCAGAACATTACGCTTCTGTGTTAAAACATTTTTAAGTCCACTTAATTTAACCCTTTAAAGTTCTCACCAAGAAAAAAGCAATGAAAAAAATCTTTCTATACATTTTGTATTTCCTTGGGCCAATAATACCAATCAATGTTTTTTTTTTACAAAGGACCCCACAGTTTTTTTATAGGCCTCTAAGAAATGGTTGAGATGAGAGAAAAGGGGAATATTTAAGAATCTGCATAGATTTGTATGCATTAAACTGAAAGAAAATATATGTCTATGCATACATGACTGGGGAGGACAGTGTTCAGTTTATGAACATGACTATATGTATACAACCTGAAAATTAAAAAATACGGTCAATATTGAAAAATTACAATAGCCAATGCATCAAAATACATTTACAAATGTGAAAAAAAACAAAATTAAAGTGCAGACTATTGCAATTATAAATCAAACTTGCTTCTTCAAAAAAAATCAGACTTGCTTCCTACCATAACATTATTTAGCATCCATACAGTATTTATACAAAATAGTGAAATATCATACTGATATATTTCATCACGTATATCATTGAATTACATTAAATCAACAGTGAATGTGTTTTCATTTCATAAAAATTGTAAATGTATCATCTAAGCATCACTAATTTTAGCACTAAATTAGATTTTAAATGTTCGGTAAAGCATGTAGCTAATCAGAAGTATTATAATTACATAATATACAAATCGCCCGCTTGGTAGAGAATGTTTAATTTCATCATTATTAGACCCTTTTTAATCTTAATTTTTTTGTATCGAGTTACACAATTATGATAAGCAAGTCCTTAAACACTATATTATATCGAAAAATGGTTTACCTTTGAAAATCCCACCAAACAGAGGCCTCATGTCAGGAGTGATTTTGTTGTTGCTAACTTCCTGTGAACAGGCTAACTTGCTATCTGCGCTATTGAAAATCACAGTGACATATAGTGGACTTTTTTTAGCATAACATACAGTACGTCAACCAAGTGGTGGAGCTTGCTGACACAGGTGGAATTAAGTCAAACACATTTTCAATGAGATATAGTGACTCAAAGTGTGCTGTACAATATGGTTGAACAGAAGGTTAAAGGGTTTTGAGCATAGACTGTATATATAAAGGTTTTGAGGCAAAGATGGAGAAGCTAAAAGTAAAACATGGATTCTGGGAAGAGACCAGAGTTTGTGTTCATGTAGATCACATGTGTCAAACTCAAGGCCCGGGGGCCAAATCAGGCCCTTGGTGGATTTAATTTCGGCCCGCAGGATAATTTGTCATTACTATTAGATCTGGCCCGCCGGTATATTGCGTGCTCACCTTCACTCAATCCTGAGGATTTCCTCAGCTCAGAGCCTGAGCCCAAACATTGATGAACTTGCACCCAAGATGAGATGCCAAGTATCTGGCTTGAACTAGCATCACAGAGCAGCAAACTGAGTTTCAATGGATGTTTCCTTCTGCACTTTTTTTCTTGCGACAACAGGGCATGTTTGTTTTTTTCTTTAAGGGAAATTGTTTTTTTGAAGCTGTTGTTGGCCTGTGGAAAAATGTAATCATAAGAAATGACTCCGGAAAAGCTGCAGATAGAGTCATAAGAAATGAATGCAACTGATTATTTAATGTTTAATGTTGTTTTTATAGGCAATAATTTAAGGTTTGTTAGTTCCAGGTTTAATATGTGCAATAAGTTCATTTCAATAAGTTTTGCAATAAACATTGAACCAGTCCGGCCCTCGACTAGTTCCGATTTTCTAATTTTGGCCCACTGTGTATTTGAGTTTTACACCCCTGATGTAGATGTATTGGTGATGACATCTTATTCAACCCTACAGATCAACTGATGATGAATTGGTGCAAAAAGTGTAATTGGCAATACATTTGATAATCCATAAATGTTGTTTTTGAGTGGAAAAAAATCCCCACTGGTTCCAGCTTTAAAAATGTGTCTTTTTGATAGTATTTAATAGACTTTTTCATCTATGATGGTGAATTCAATATTTTTAGAGCTTTGGACTTTAGGCCAGACAAAACATTTAAAAAAGGCCTGTGGGAAAATGTGATATATGACCATTTAATTTTGTATTGAACTAAATATTTTATGTTTTTGTACCTGTTATTCTTGGAAGTTTTACTAAAAGGATGACTCACTTTTGCAGGAACAACCTTTAAACATTTACACAAGTTATACACATTTACACAAGGAGGCTGTCAGCTCCCTTCTGGTCACAAACTTTGTATCCGTTTGATTGGATTCATCAATTTACTGTAAAAAAATTATCAGATTAAATGCTAAAGATATAAGAACTACACTGCAAAAACAGCCCTTCCAAAAACAAGCACAAATATTCTTGAATCAAGTCAGATTTTCCATCTGCCAATGGGGTGAGCCAAATTTGCTTGGCTAGAATTCTTAAAACTAGAATTAAAATCTAGCTACTGAAAGACCGTAATGGGCCTTGAAACTAGACAAAAATGAAAAATGTAAGCACATTTTGCTTATTACAAGCCTGAATTATTTAAGAAAGAATAACTTAAAATGTGTGTGTTGGTTGAGTTGACTAAGAATATATTTCTTAAATTAAGATTTATAATTAGCAAAGAAAGCTTACAATAAGAATCATTGGCTTTAATTGACACAATATATTAGTGACTTTGTCTTAAACTTAGAATGTAAATCTTAAATTAAGTTTAAAAATCAGCAAATAAAGCTTAAAATAAGAATAAAATTCTTTAATTGGCATAATATATTACATTACTTGTTAGAAGCTTTTATCCAAAGCGATTTACACACTCAATACTGTGGGCAATCCCAACAGGAGCTATTTGGGGTGAAGTGTCTTGCCACAACGACATGCTGACTGCAGTGGGGTTTGAACCTGTGCTCCCCTGATCCGAACATCAACGCACTAGACCACTGCGCCACACGCCTCTATACAATTGCATTTGTCTTTTTTTTGGTGTGTGTGTGTGTGTGTTGTGTATACCACACCACAGTTGTCTCAATGGCAATGTGAAAAGTGAATAGAAAGCTCTCGACAATGAATAAATGAATTAGATTCTTAAATTGAGAAGTTGTTTGAAGGTTTATTTCTTAAAATAAGAAAAAATAAATCTGTTCCATGCCGGGAATTTATGCAAACCAATGCCGTAACTTGTTACAGGTTAATTCTAGCTCAATATAAGGTAGCATTTTTTAATAAGAAAAAGTAAGATATATTTTCTCAAAGTAAGAATACTTTCTTAAGCAAAACATTCTTAACAAGATAATTTGACTTTTTAGACGAAAAAATAAGAATTGTTTCCCAGAAACAAGTTTTTTTTACTTTCTTAAAATTCCTTGTTTGCAGTGTAAATTGTAGCCTAATAACACATTTGATGGCCTATTTATGAGCTTAACTTTAAATGCAACTGTGAACAAAAGCAGGCAACTTTTTAAAATGTAACAAAATAAATTATCTGAAACAAAGAGGAATGTTATTCTGACATTGAAGCTGTATGGGCAGAATAACAGTGGCTTTGGTGTTAGTGTTAAGGTTTATGTAGTAAGTTGTGTTAACCAGCAGGGGGGGCTCTGTGTCAGTTTCACGAATTTCCAGTAGTCTCCCATCCCTGCTTTTTTAAAAACATGAACTGCAGACAGAAGGAAAATCTGTCAAATAATTATGTTTTCTGGTGTTAAAACATGCTCCTGTATTAAGCATTTAAATGACAAAGCTGTCAATTTTTTGCATCCATCATTCATGCAAGACACACTGTGATCTAAGGCACCTTGTTTTCTACTATCCATCCACTTCTTCCACCTCTTCATACCTGTGCATATTGTTCGCAATAACCTCCAAGCTTGTCTGCATTCTTATCTTAAAAAGAACGAACAATCATATTTTTGGTCCGGGTCTTGGCTCTGTGTAAACGCTGGAGGCTAGGGGGTGTTTGATGTTGTTATGGCTGGCTGTCTGCCGCACCAGTACTACTGGATCTGCAGGCCCCTCTCATGTCCAAAGGTATTGTGTTGGCTACTCTTTTCATTATATTATCAACAGAGAGAGAGACGGGGAGAAAATTAAGACTCCCACTGGACATGAGTAAACAAGCAAAAGTTCGCAGAGTGTGGCTCATCATAAGAATGTCAGTTATTCAGACTTCTCTGAGGATATTGATGTCCAGTGTTGGGATTATCGGGCTGAATATTGTTCTTGCCTGATAAAACAATTTGCCTGTACTCGCTCTGCAAACGTGAGGAGCATAAAAAGTATTGTGGAATAAAAGATTAGACATCACACAAAAATGAAGGCATTGTCCCTTTAGAATTAACAGTACCTGCACAAGAATGTAACACAGTAACGTACACAGTTTACATTTGTAGGCCATGCTAGTTACCTAATGATGACAGTGTTGGTCATCTACTTTGCTCCAGTCTAAAATGATGTTGCCTTTAAGTTTGGTACAGACATTCATGTCAAAATATCGCCATCATCAACTCAAAATGTTTAATATATTGAGTAACTTGTCTTATGATATGATACTTATAAAACAGGCTGTTAACCGCAGCTGTAGTTTGTTTTAGGGCTAACTAGCATGTTAGCATTCTAACACACATATATGTTAAACGCGGTAAAACATACCTGCTAGCATGTTGACATTAGCTAGTTTTCCATACACATATTGCACATTTTAACAACATTTGGGCAAAAGAAAATGCCAGTAAATGAATGTCACCGTTTTCACTAAGATTAGTTTAGGCTATGCGGAAATGAAAATGTGCATTATAAAAGGGTCCATTGCCTTTCTGCGCGTGCTAGCGTTAGCATGAATGTAAGTCTTACAAATAAACCACCTGTATTTCCCTTATTAAACATTTTTGAAGTGGTATTTGTGTTCTACAGCTTTTGATTTTCTGTCTTCTCATAAGGGGAGGCTCCATTTTGGGATTAGCCTTGTTGATCATCTCCAAACAAGGCCTTCCTCTGTGTCAGGCTGGTCAAGGAATGGGATAAATCAAACTCCAGATAATCCAAAGGATCCTAATATCCACTGGCATTTTTTAAGTCGTGTTGAGTGGCTAAAGCTTGTGCAAGGGTTTGTTTGCAATATGTTTGTGTTCATGATGGCTGGTTTTAAAGACTTCACTGAACCCTTGTAAGACTCAGTGCATGTTTGTGAGTGTGGGGTTACCCTCAGCACAAATGATCTGAGGAGGGAGGCAGCTTGTAACGGGAGCAGCGATCGAGGGACATGAAGGGCCATGCTGTTTGCAGGTCGACCAGCCGCAGTACACCCAGAGGAAATCTCATGTTCCTGCCAGCTTACAAAAGTAAACAGATCTGTAACCACGGAGTGCTGGCACCAGGCCTGGGCCACCAGCGCTATGACTAAAGGAATGAATCACATTGAATACATTCAATAGCCAAAATGTAAGTCCCATGGTGAAAAGCTTGCATTCAGAATTTGAGAATCCAATCATTTTACATTTTGAATGGGAAACAATTAATGCTAAATTGGGATACAAAGGCAAGCCTAAACTTCTGTATAACCACGGTGTAGCCTTTCCTCTGTTACATGACACACATGCCCTCCATAAACTGTCAAGTGTATTCGTCCGTTTTTTAAATGCATCCGCCCGGAAACCCTTTCTTCATTCAATATTTTAGATAACATCTTTTTAGCCACAGCGTTTTGAAAACTCCCCTCTCTTTTATGTTCCGCTTTCTTCATCTCTCCTCTGCTTTCTCTCTCTGCTTTCTCCTCTGTCTACACATCTGCGGTTATTTATCTGTTATTCTGCAGCAGCAATGTGGTCAACATGTGTCTGGCTTCCCTCCACGCTGCACTCATCTGTAGTCAACATAGGAGTCACTGAAGGACCACAATAGACCGACCAAGCCCCTTATCGTTCACTCCACAGCGGAATGTAGTTAAACGCGCAAAGTCGATGCATCCTCTGCTAATTGTGTCCCAATTTTGACATAGTGTTCTATTGTAAACACATAACCAGGACCCCCCACCTTCCTGTGGGTCAATGAGAGCAGGATAGACATCATGACCTACGGGAATTAAGAGTATCTAACTGGAGTATTGGGATTGCCTAAGCCTATGGATTTGCATTACCCCGACCTTTGAACTTTTAATCTCAATGTTATTTAATCCTCGGGAAAGAGTATAGCCTCGGAAAACATAATGGGAAAAATGGATAAACCTAGATACCGCAATGTAGATGGATAATAGTGATGGTGGATATACAGCATACAGGGGCTTAAGAGATTTTTATTTATGCGTTCGCAGGACTATTTTCGTTTTATACAGTGAAACCTTATGTATGATTTTGATTTCCAGCTGGTCTTTTCTGGAATATTAATTTAAAAGACTTTCTAGACAACATTTTCATTCCTAATGATCTTGCTTGGTCTTTAAAAGTTTAGGCCCTAACCACAATTGAGAGTCATACTTTTAAAAGAGGTGTCACCCTGGAGAATTACCATAAGAATGCCCACAGCATTTTTGTGAATCCTGAAGCATGCATGGATCAAAAAGCTGCGGTTGATTGTTTAGAAGTCCGACAGAAAATGTTAGTACGACTTTTGACTTCTTGAGGTGAACTCAACTAAGTCAGATTGAGAACACACAGATGATAAAACAGAGTTTATTATCAATGTTTATTTATATAGCCCAATATCACAAATGTTACATTTGTCTCAGTGGACTTCACAGTTTGTACAGAATATCAGTATGACAATACGACACCCTCTGTCCTTAGACCCTCACATCGTACAAGGAAAAACTTCCAAAAAAGGAAAAACCCCACAGTTTAAAGGGGAAAAATGGGAGAAACCTCAGGGAGAGTAACAGAGGAGGGATCCCTCTCCAAGGACGGACAGACGTGCAATAGATGCCGTGTGTAAATTGAAAAGAAAAGAAAAGAGTAAACTTAGTGAACCTTTGATGCTGCTGGTGCACTCGATGCTAACATGTGCTAGCAAGAGAACTCATGCATGATATCTAATTAAATCCTCTCATTGCCATGTTGGGGATCTGTTGAATGTTGAATAGGTTATCTCGCAACCTGCATCTCGATGATAATTAAACAATTTAGCATTACATCCTCCACCAGAGGCAGGACGCTAAATGTTAAGCTCAACATTAAAATACATTTTGGCGAATATACTTTCGTATGGGTTCTTTTTCCTTTCGGGATATTAGGACATTAGACAGTTTTTCATTAAGAGAATGGTTAAACATTTTGGAGATGGTTATTTGTCGTCTTGCCTGGAGTTGGATAAGATGTATGCTAGCATTGTTGTTCTTGGGTATGAAGCTACTGTCATTTAGCAGCTGTTAGCTATTAGCTAAACTATACCATTGCAACATACAGATAAAGCTTCTAATACAAGAGTAAAGAATTGCTAGTGAAAGTTACATTTTTAGCTGCTACTCAATACATAATGGCTTTTTCTGGCTGATGAGTGATTCAAATCTACTAGCCTTTCATATCTTAGCAGTATTTGTCTTGGAAATGCTTCTAATTGTGTGCCCATAACAAGCACATGACCCTAACAAGCTATTTGGTTAGCTGCAGATTGTGTAGCTGGTGCAATGCTTAAAGGTCCCATGACATGCTTTTCCGGTTATTACCCGTCCCCTTGTGTGTTATGTAGCTTTGTATGCATGTAAACGGTTTGCAAAGTCACAAACCCTCAAAGTACACCCTGTAGCGAGTAAAACTCTAACACAGAAAAGACCTGTCTATGCTGACCCAGAACGCCTCGTTGGAGATTTTTCTTTTTCAATTTTTTTCTTCCTGGTCACAGTGACGTAACGACGACCAAATGGACCAATCTGTGGAGCTCCTCACACACACACACTCACTCAGCCTTATCTTTTCTCAGGCTGTGAGTGTGTGGCGAACAACCTGGCTGTGAGTGTGTGTGTGTGCTCAGGCTGAGTTCCGCGGTGTCTCGCTGTCTCACAGACCCCACGCAGTAACCAGGAAACGACACCAGTAATACAGCTCACACTGTCGGCTCCTCGATCCTCAAAGGGCGGAGCAGCGAGCCCCGCAACGTCCCGCCAACACGGCACCCAGACCCCACGCAGCATTCTCATCTGTTTGTCATTACTGGTGTCATTTTCTGGTTGCTAACAAACGCCATTGTAACACATAATCACTGATGTTATGCTGTAACGGTGGTGGACTCATCAGAACAGAGTGGGCGAGCTGACCAATCAGAGCACAGTGGGCTCATAGGGAGGGGGGGGCAGGAGCTCCAACAAGCCGTTTAGGACAGAGTGAATACACATACTATACAGAGATGCTGTATGAGAAACCAATGTAAATCTATTCTAGTAGACCTCAACAATGGAATTATCATGGGACCTTTAAGTAGCAGTTTCCCCATGTGTCCTGTCTTTATGCTAAGCTATGCTAACTGTCTGTTGCCTGTAGCTTAATATGTACAGGCATGAGTGGTATCAATATTTACATAACTGTTGGCAAGAGAGCAAACAAGCATCTAGCCCATAAATGTGTTATTTTTTACATAAACTCTATTTGCTTATATCCTTAACAGAAGTTTATGGCATCTATGGTGGTCTTGGTACAGTATCCCCCATTGGCTGTCCTTAATATTCAGCCTGTTGCTGAAATAGGGCAGTGACATGTTTGCACTCTGAAGGAATGCTTGCTGCACTGTACCTGTTTTGTTGGAGAGGGAAGTTACGGAAAGTTTCGGTATGTCCGTAAATAAAGAGTACAAGTACTCAGTTGAGTCTTTAGGAATTTGCTTGACAGTACTATGCTATGGTTGGCTCGGCTACACAGTATCTTAAGTGTGGAAAAAGAAACGACACGTTAGAAAGTCAGATGATGAATGCAAGGTCTTTATATATTTCTTCAGCATAATTGCAACAACATATTCATAGAGCACTGCAGTACAAAGTAGAATGAAACACTTGATGTTGCTGTATGAAGTGATATGAGGCAAGTGGGTTTCCCTTTTGATAATGGGTGCCTTCATTTCTCAGTCAGATTAGTGCACCATGTTGAGTAAAGAGACATTTCAAAAGCTTCAGCAAACTTAAAAAAAGAGAGAACAGACAAATAAATACTGTACAACACCATATATGTAATACTAGATTCAGAAATCACAAAAAAGAAATCATGCTTTCCTCAACAGAACACTTGATATATGCACTTTCAAAGAACAATGCAGCATTTCTGGCGAGTTTTCCTTCACAATAACACTATCAACAACAAATGGCAAACACGAGTACATTTTGATATATATTTTGTATATATTTATATATACTTTAAATAAAGTGCCTTCCTTTAAAATTGGTGATTCCAAAATGTAAATGCGTGTTTGCATATCACATATTGAAGCAGAATTCCTGAAAAAAGGTTTGGAGCGAACATCCATAGAATGAGACTGGATAGAATGGGCGATTCCTGGCGCTCTAAGGTATTTCTATGTTTATTTGATATTTATACTAAGTATTTGAGTAAGGTGCTGAGTTTTATTATAGCTACAATGCTAAAACTGTTGTTATAATCAATCATTTGCACTATATCTTATAGGGTATTTACTCAAAGTCTATAGGAATGTCCTTTCTATCCAATCATGTTCTGTCTATAAACCCAAAGACCCTAAGCCCACATCTTAAGCAGCAATGACATCCTTCTATCACACATAATGCTTTAACAGCTTTTTCAGTTATAAGGTTCCTTACTGCTTTTTGAAACTGAACAAAAAGCATGGATTAGAAATCTGATACTCTGCGACTAATCTTTACCCTAATACACTTTGCAGTAGTTCCAATAGTGCTCCGTTGTCGAGGTAAATGAACAGATGTGTTAATCATGGTTTGATAGTCCCCCTGAGAACATCGTAGAGATCTATGAGCATCATGTACTCACTCTAGAACTTAATTTCTTCCTACATTTGCACTGTAGAGACTTAGGAGGCTGGATCTACGCAGGCACCAACAGTCTGATTTTTTAACTCTTTGGCACCCGGATCATATTATCTTCCCGGCTGTGAAAATGTGAGAAATCGCATAAATCAATCAATCAATCAATCTGTGTGACGAAACTTTTGAGATAAAGTATTCTCATAATTTTGTGTCCATTGTACATTACTGTGAGAATTCTTGGGTTTATTGATGTCCTGTTGTCTTGTTCCCCATAATACCTTTGTAAAAACCTGATGGATTATATAATGTAGCAGCATAGTCGGGATATTCATATTCTGTTGGACTCTTCCCATGCATGTGTTTGTTTCATCAATATAACCAACCCACATTCATACATTTCCCTAACATAAGACTTACAAGAAGCATGATCAGGATGTTTACCACATGTTGCGAATTGTCAATCACAAGCGCTCCAGGACACTATCAAACAAAGCCAGTAGGTGGACATCATGCTTACACGCACCCAGGAGAGTGAATATAAAGAGAGAGCTGGATGGTATCCCAGATGTGGAACAGGTTGGCAAGCGATGGGAGAACACTGCTTTTTTTTTTCAATTCTTGTAATTTAGTTCCATTGAGCCTGATATCAGGAAACTGTGCCAAATCCTAACTTGAGACAACCACACTTCACACACACACCTAAACCCCACACACCTCCAAATCACATTTCCTCTGAGTCAACGCATGGTTTAGGTGTAATATTTCATAATTTTTAAAAGGCTGTCTCCTCTCAAATTAGGATTGGGCCCTCTGACACTGAAGTGGTAGTTTTGGCTGTGGTCCCTCAGTACTCCCTGGCTTCCTCCAGTTCATTCATGAACACGTCTTCGTGGGGGTTTTCTGGGCAGCTCAACCCATTGTTAGGTGGCCGCACCGCGTGGAAGCGACTCCAGTCTCCCTTGCACAGGATCCACGGCAGCACGTCCACCTTGAAGTGCAGCTCGGGAGAGAACTCGGTGCTGATCAGGTTAGGCGTGCCTGCGCCTTTCCCTCGTGTTATCAGCCGTCCACGATCGCCGTAGCAACAGTGCTGCGCTGCTAGAGTGGATGAATCGCTTGAAAGTGCTGAGCGGATGCAGCTACGCGCTGACGGCTTGTAGATGTCCATGCGCTCCTTGGGGCCACTGGCATCACGCCAGCGGAATGGCCGGCCGTGATTGTCATCGTAGACGCTGACCACGGTGTAAGACACTTCAGAGGGGTAAGTGCAGGGGCAGCTGGGCAGCTCAGACATCACCTGGTGGAGGTACCTCTGGAGGAAGTCACTCTTACAGTTGAGCCACTTCTCGCAGCTGTCCACATCTGTAAGAAAGAGGACAGCAACACTTCATGAACTTGTGCGTTACAGATCTTCAATATAGCACTACTAGTAACATGAACAGCAGCCATTTGTAGTCAAGTTTAAATTCAATTCTGGCATCCATAATAATCTGTGACAGAATTGAGAAATCAAGTTCTAAAATCCCTTATATAAAATGGCATGTCCCTTTAATTAGCCAAGGGTGTACCTTCATAGACCTACAACTACAGTATTTATCAGGCTGATTATGCTTTGTAAAATGGTGTACAGTAAAACCAGCTTGCAGTTAATAGGTTAAAATGTGTAATTCTTTTAGCCCAATGAAAGTCCAGCTGTCCATTACAAAAAACATACCTGTTCCAAATGGCTCTGTGCCATTCTCCATTGCGAAAGGGAATGGCTCTACTACAGTGTTGACATCACCTAAAAAAACGGAGAGTGTAGATTAGAAAAAGCAGGATACAAATCTTAACATTCTGGCCTGTCTTTCTAGTATTTATATCTTAAAAGGGAAATATAATCTCACCGGGACAAGGCTCCAGGTCACACTTGGAGGCTTCTGTCAGGGTGCAAGAGTAGCCACAGGACTTGGTCCTTTTCCTCTCACCGTTTCCACATGTCACTGAACAGGGAGACCAGGGAGTCCACTCATCTGTTTCCTTCTCTGTGAAAACAAAATCCAAACAGTCAGGGTCACAAACTGTATTTGCACTACTATGAACTTGAGAAAAAAACTGAGAATGTTTTTTTTTTTCTAATTCAGAATAGGCTTTCAAAGTCTCAGTGCATATACATGAAATGTTTTCTCCTGGTCTAACCTTTCCCATGCAAACCCATATTCTTTTTAAGAAGGCCTCAGTAAAATTAGAGAGAAAGAAGCTGTGCTGTGGCTGTCCGCCTCCGCACCATGTTTCCTTGTGGTGTTAATAACACTGAAAACAAGTCATTCTTGATTAAAGGCGAGGTGGGTGCAGAAATACCAGCTTGGGTGTAGCGAGCACCCAATTTGACTTTGTGGGCGCTGCCAACTCGCCATGTGGCCATACGGGAATGAGGTCTCAGGAGAGTCTTAATTACAGAAGAAGCTAAGGCAGACATCCTTGATTTATGTTCGCTCAGTCTTTAGATGTGACCACTTAATAGGCATTGTTGCCCTTTGCTTGCTCGACTACATGCACAACACTTAAAGGGATCAAATCTATATATTGGCATAAATGGGTAAGGGGAAAAGTTAAAGAGTTAGCCAACATATCGAGAACAACTTTGTAAAAACAAAAAGATCAATCATGCACAGATTTGTATTTTTGGGAAATATCTCTGAAGAATGAAAAATGCGGCTGTGGTAAGTCCATGACTGAGCTCTGATCTTCAGTCGGACCAACACAAGATGGCTACAGACTGCCAAGCCTCAGATCAGATAATCACATATCATTCTTTATATATATATATATATATATATATATATATATATATATATATATATATATATATATGTATTTATATCTGCCTCTACCTTTTCCACCTTCTCTCCCTTTCAATCAATATGTTTACCCTTCTCTTTCCCTCTTATTATTTACTTTATATACTACAAATTCTCTCTACACAACTTGTTTTCCCACCGGACAATGGTGGAATTAAGAGGGGAAAAATAGCTGTTAAAGTTATGCACAGCCCTGCGAGCCCCCCGAAATTCTTGAACTGGCTCAAAAGGCTGAGCCGCAGAGGGCTGTGAGTGCCGCCAGGGTCTGGGGGGGGCCCATGGGGTCCCGGGGAAAGATGAAAGGGGCTAGCCGAATGGCCCCTGTCATTCTGTGTTCCAAATCTGCCCTCTAATTGTCCACAAGCAGAGGGCTGTTTTGTCCCAGGGAACAGTGGCGGCCTCACGCTGCCATTAGCGAGCGCATCGGACCCATCTTCAAAAGGCGGGCCTCTGCGACCGGCACGACCAGTGTCGACTTCAAAGTGCCCAGAACCCGCAATATCCTGATGGTCGGGTGCTCATGCTGCCTCGCATGCTGGCATCGTTTGGTACTCTGACTGTGAGGATAGTTATCATGCAGCCTCCTTAACCACTCTGTTGTTCTCTCTCTTTGTCTCTGCTTTCAGACATTCCCTTTATCTCTGTCTCTCTTCTGATATGAAGACATCAGCAATTGTATTTCCACACTTATCCCTTTTTTGCTTATACTTAATAAAAACACAGGAAGTCACATCTGCTGGTTCTAACAGCCAGCAAGTGTACCACTTGGCAAACCTTACCGTAGTAGCTCTGTATTGGATCCCAGCCTTCGTTCCAATGCGTATCCCAGTCTTCGCCCACTCCGCTTGGTAAGGGCTCCTCGCTTCCGTAATCCAGAGAGTAATCCCCCTCCTCCTCCTCTTCCTCACCATTTTCGTCCGCCCCTGAGCGGCTGTTGCTTTCCTCGCCGGAGTCGGCGTCAGTGTAACTCCAGAAAAGGGGCCAGAAAAGCTTCTTGCCTCCGAGCCAATCCACCGTGGAAGACGGTGAGGAGGAAGAGGAGGGGAGCCATTCTTTTTCCTTGGCCAGATCCATCTCTACCTCCATCTGGGGGTCGTCCACCACCTCAATGGTTACCTACATGGGAAAACAGAGGCCCTCTGTTAAGCTAAAGTAAACCATTCATCTGTGGCACTGTTTTACAAAGCCCTGTTTGTGAACAACTCTCTCTAAAACTATCAAACCAAGACAACAACATTGTAGCAACCCAAACCTACGTATTAACCATGTAAGACAATGACATACAAGTGAGCTATCCAGTATTGTTCTGTTGACTCTGATTTTCCTTAAATGTGTCATACATCTACTTGAGTGCAGCTTTACTGCTTCAGTTACAAGCTCTTCTTAAGAAATCAACTAACTCAAATCAGCGGATACATTTCTCAGCAAGTGAACTCGCTTCCCAGCCAGCGAGACTTGAGCATGAGCATTCAGCCATCAAACCATCCTCTCAGGGAGAGAATGTGAGCATTTCTTCTGGATAACTACCTCTCATTACCTCAATATGACTCATCCTAGATGCTACAGTACTTCCAAGGGCCCACTTCAGCTGATGTGAAGACCAGGCAATGCAGAGACTACAGGGGAAAATCTTTCTGTAACTTTTGTGACATTCCTTTCGCAGTTAGGCAAGGATTGGAAATGCTTTGTTGAATATATCTTTCCGTCAGAATATGGTACATCTGGTCTATAGGCTACATGAAAACTCATCAGACATTTCATTGGTTTCTGTACTTGATGTAGACATAAGGCCGGCATCATTATGTCCCTCTAACCACATCCTGATTACACTGACCAGAGTCGGAGAGAATAACTGCCCTGAGATGGAAGTTAAACAGAACGACTTTTTGGGTCAATTTAGAATGAGATGATGATGACTTAATGGCTCACACTTATTATCACAGAGCCTGTTTTGTATTAAAATAAACGCAGGTTGCAAAGATTACACTGTTGATTTTGTTGAGCACAATGAAAGTCAAAATGTTCTCCTTGCATGAATGGTTGAAATGTATCCCTAAATGTAATAACGAAGGCAATCTAAGGAATTCACAAACTGCATATCTCCAATTTAGTGTGACCCCCCGTGCGGACTCACCTGTATGTTTGGGTTCTGCGAGTTTATTTCAGCATTTGCCAGGTCTGGGAAGTTCTTGAGATCCAGAATGAAGGGATTGGTCTCCTCCTCAGGCTCCGGCTGTGGGAGAACACCAACAGAGCGGTGGTGGGGGTGGGTCCACCTCCTCTGGGGGCCATGGGGCTCAGGCAGGATACTCTGGACCTGGTTCTGCTGCTCCAAAGTCTCAGGGACATATTGGACCCCGGCACTGTGAATATGGTGGCCATGCGCCTGAAAATACAAGGAAATGAAAGATAAAGATTGTATGTGGATCAGAACAACAAAATAGTGAAATTATTGAAGACGTTACATGACAAAATGTAATGCCATGATGACTGATTTCTGCATCTATTCTGACCAGTGGTGGAAAGTTACATTTTGAGGTACTTTACTTGAGTATTTCCCAATGTATGCTACTTTTACTCCACTACAATTTGGAGGCCACTACTGTACTTTTTACTCCTCTACATTATTAAATTAGATGTGTTACTTTTTAAGTAAATGTATACGGTTGCTACTTTGACTTTAGTAAACAACACCCAAAACATAAAAAGGGAAAAACTGTAACACATTTAAAAGCCAGTAGCTATTTCGGGGCTACTGACAAAAAAGGATCCATCATTTATAGCGACTCACTGATGAATATAAGAACAATTAGTGCCCTGTTTCCAAGAGGAAAACTTGAAACCATCTACCACTTTGTAGCTTGGTCAGCAATTCCAAAAAGCCCCCGAGGCATCCGACTAATCAGCCAAGTGACCAACAAACCGGCTTTCGTTCATTTTTTTTTTTTCCCACAACAGTCATGGCATCCGGGCCGTGGACAAAGAGGGGCCTGTGCCAGAGAGATCCTCTTTTAGCTTTAATGAGAGGGCCTGGGAGGCGTGGGACCCCTGGGTCGGTGCGAGCGTGTCTGAACCTGCTGCGCTGCCGCCACTACGGACGCCACTTTATATGACCTTCCAGGTTTTACAGTTAGTGAGCCCAGCGGGAGGAAATGTCGATCTCCTGAGATGGATGGAGATTACTGGTGACATTATAATGGTGGGAAATTGTAGATATATGTACTGTATCTGGAATATGGTCACTCAAAATTGAATTTTTGGTTGGTCTCCAGCGTGTGTTGGTCTCCAGCGTGTGTCTGTTTCATGTCTAATGGAATACATATCTATTTCATGCCTGGTCAAAACCAAAATCCGAACCCCTCTAATGAACCCCTGGTCTGCCATTCACTCACTTCTATATCATCCTGAAAATGCTAAATTGGCTCAAACAAATGGTTGAACCGGACCTTGAGATTTAACCTGAGCCATTTTGCGGTCTGCTCAGAACAAACCAGTTGCCGTTGGAGGGCTAAAGAGGAGAAGAAATGTCAAATGAATGACCAAATGGTTGATGATATATACTTCTGGCCCCTGGAACAGGGCGTACTTTTCACTGGCTGCCTCTGATTGTCCCATAAAGAAGTTATGTGGTCGGTCAAATTCAAGCATGTGAACACATAGAGCCTGTTTAGAGGAAAAGCCTGTCAAGCATGATAAATGATGGATGAAGAGAAGTTGGCCCCCTCCCCAGATATGTGTAAACTGGTGGTGAAAAGAAGATAACCTTATTGGCATATCAAGCTTTTTTCTATGTATCCACTAAAAATACTGTAAGTTGACAATTTACCAAATGTTATTGCCAAGAAAACTCAAAATACTAATAAAAGAGCAATGCTGAAAACAAAATAGCTCAAGCTTTCTAAAGCAAAGTTAAACCCTTGATTAATGCGAGTAGCAATACAATTTAATAGAATTATTTATGTAGATTTGAAAACGATTTGGGACAATATCAGATACATTTAATATATTTCACAATTGTAGCTCTTGGTGTTTATCTAAATGGTGACTGTTTACTGGATATAATGCAAGTACAGCTGAAAGTAAGCTAACTAACATAAACATAGAAATAAAAAATGTTTCTCCTAATAACTGGCTAATTTCAAAACCCAAATCTTTGTGAATTGTATGTTTAAATGTTTGTATTTATTTGTATAAGATGCACCAGATTTCAATGCCTCCAAGCTAATGTGCAATATTCAATCTATGGAGGGAAATAAATATGTAACTTATGAAAGAGCTACATTTTTCTCTATCATAGCATAGCAAGCAATATGGGCCCCATGCGTCTGCTTCTCTTACGTAACACCTTGTCTGGTGTCTGGTGTACGATTTTATTGTGGAAATCCTCCGATATTATGTCCATTTGACTCATTTACTGGCCTTTTATTGGTGCATATGACCAACAGTGAAAATATTTCAAATTCACACACATGCTCTAACACCTCCACACACACGCGTAGACAGACACAGAGGGTCCAGAGTCACGAGAGAGGCCAAATACTTTCACACCCTCCTCATCTCGTCCTGTTACACATCTGGATCCTGTATTCTTTCGCCCTGTATATCACTCTCCTCCTCCTCTCTACCTCCCCCGCGTTTTCTCTGATCCTGCTCTCCTCTCTGTAGCAGGGTGCTTCTGATCAAAGGCCCGCTGGCTAATGGCATGCAGTTTGTTTAACTGGGAGGCTATCTGGATGCAGTGGGGGACCTCGGCCTGATCTGAAGACTGCTTCTCATAGGAACTTCAAATCAAGCAAAGCATTGTGTCCTCCTCTTACTAGATTTAAAAGATGCATATTGAGGCAACTGTCGAATAATGCTGCTCTTGGTGACAGACATTCAGGGTAGGGAGAGGAGGTCTGAGACTGGATGGGGGCAGCCATTGTCGTCATTTACGCTTCGTGACATGTCCCAAACACTTTTTAATTTGTTAAAAGTTTTCTGAAAAGTTGCGTGCACAACTTTGAGGTTTATTTGCGAGCATGTAGAATCTAGAGAACAGTTTGTCTGTTCACACTTGGTGGCTGTTTTTTGGGGCTCCAAAATGTGACACATTTTAATATTACTAAACTTTGAACATTGCTACCACTGCTCTAGTTTTTTCTAGTAAAAGAGTATGCTAAAAAGACTTCCCCCTTAGCCTACCAGTTCTAAAACAACCCAAAAACGAGCATAAGTCGTTCAGAAACTTTACCAAGTTCTTGACACAGTTACTTCCTGTCCAAATGTTCCATTCTCTGTCTGTTGAGTCAGGTTTGTTATATTGAAGAGCGAAACCAGGTCTTGCGTTGTCTTTAGGTGTTGCTTACAAAGAGAAAGCCTGAGTATATTGGGCAGTGGGCACCCCTGCAAGCAATACACTAGTTGTTTTTTCGTCTGTAAAAAGTGTCCGCAACACTTTTCAAAACAAAGTGACGCCTATGGGGGCAGCAGGGGCTGAGGTGAGGGGCAGGGACAGGATCCGGTGGGGTGGGGGGCGTGTGGCAGCCCGGATTTATGCACCCGCAGATATCAAAGGCCTCTGCACTTGGCTGTTTCCGAACCATTACACAGAAACAATAAACTATGGACACTCTTTGATCGCCATCTTTCACAAATGGACAACAAATGCATGCCTGGTGGAATCAGGGTGAGGTTGCAAAGGTCGGGATGGGAAATGGGGGTAAAAGGGAAACAGGTCCCAATATTTAGCAAAGAGGCCAATTCAACACAAACCCCCCCCTTTCCTCTTGTTCTTCACTGAGAGATGGGGGTAAAACCAAAAACAGGAAATTCCACATTAACACAAAAAAGGGCCAATGTAAACAATCAGATGGATGACACTTGACCCAAGCTCCAGTGATATAGATGCCGTGGGCTCGCCTTATTCTGGTTACATAAGCATTTCGTTACCGGGCACCCACTTTACTGAGCCTCCCCTCCTCCTTCCTCTGCTAATCTCTCCTCTCCATCCACCACTTATGCGTCCAGAAGGTCACAGGCGAAAGGCACAGAGTCACCAACTGCAGCCTTTTTCTGGCGGACTAAATGAACAATCGCACAAGCCGCAGTGAGATTTTTTCCATCTCCTCACTAATCGTTCCCTTCTCTTCTTCCCTCCCTCTTTTCCTCTCTGTCTCCTTTTGCTTTGACATCAATCAGACAGATGATGAGAGAGAGAGAGAGAGTCCCAATAGGGCATCCATGGGAGGCCACACAAGAAGGAGAGTTCAAAGGCAAAAACTGAACCCTGACACAAACACACACAAACAGGCTTTGATATCCAAATATGTCCGTGTGTAACACAAACATTCCCAGAGACACACCACACACTGCACAGCTTGTGTGTGTGTGTAGAGAGAGTTTGGATTTATTATAGCAGCGTGTATGCCCAGTGATGGCAAACCTTACTATACATGGAGAGAGAAGTGAAACAAAAGAGAGCAGAATGCGCTGATGAGGATATTCTGTTATTTCAGCTTAGTTAATTGATTGCTTCATCTGATGGGAACTGTACAATCTATTTGTTCCAATATTTTCTATGAAATTCTACCTTTACTTGTTAAATGTAGAACATAAGTTGGAAATAACCGAAATTACTAGCTAACATCATTTTTCAAATTTCCCAAAATGCACCTGGTTTAATTGTCAAACCATTAGACTACTAATGACCTCGTTAATTTTGTCAATTTTCATTCAATTTACTTATAAAAGCTACACGTTTTTAGTTTTGTCATATTTAAATGATACTGTCAATGATCATATTAAAGTAAGACTATACGTTGACATTAATACAGTTACTACGTGTAGCAACAAAGCAGACCATGAGTACGGACACTTAACAACAGTTAGCAAAGATATACATGCTAGTTAATCAGACGTCAAAATTGTTTTTGCTGCAGGTGTGATCTTAATACTTCGCAGCTTTCTTTTGTTGTTGTAAAGAATATGTGAAAGAAACTCACTTTGTGGGCAACATTCTTGTGTCTGGTAGGAAACCCGGTCCCCAAACTCACGAGAAGTATCGACCAAATCACGAGCAGCGTGTGAAATCTCCTCGCGACCCCTGGAAGCATCTTCAAAGCTTCCTGTGTAGATTTGCAAAAGTAGCCTACTTTTTCTTAAACTATCCTCCCTAAAAAGCAGGGAGAAATTAAGTTCTTCTTGCTCAGCCTCCGTTTGTCAGCAACCTTGACTCGGGACAAATGAAGTTTTTGGCCTCGTCAGTGTGGAAGTGTCGCACTTTATGAAGATGCGCACCAGCGTCCGGAGGTATCGCGCTCGCTATCCATATCTGGCACCAGCGCCTCGTGCAGCAACTGTCAGTCCGTATGGCGGCTCGAGCCCAACGCTTCCCTTCCCCATAAAACCCACAGTTGGTCGAGTTTTAAGTACCAGAAAGAAGTGAAATACCCCACGCAGAATCTATCCGTCCGCACCGGCGCTCGCTTATTCAACTACTTAAAACTGTGAGTCACTCCATCGTGGGTGGGTGGATGGGTGTTTTCTTCCAATACATTGACATCTGGAGTTGCTGTGCGTTGTTTTTTGCTATCTGTCTGATGCGTTAATCCATTATCCAGATGAAGTTCATCCGCAGGTTCGAGTGGATGTGTTTGTGTGCGCACAGCCCAGCCAACCGGTTTCGGTAAACTTGCCTTTACGCACGCATTCAGAAGGTGAGGGAGATGGGGGTGGGAGGCTTATTGTTCACAGCTGTGTGGAGGGGGTGCGCTGGGCCACTGAGGTTCTTGATAAGGTACAAGGTTTAGTTTACATTGAACCTCCAGGGCATGGAGTGGGGAAAAAAGTACATTTAATCAAATGCTTATACTACTATAGGGAGTTTTAAAGTGAAATATACATTGATTCATAATTTTACTGGAATCTATAATCACCTAAATTACATGGTATTCTCTCTAGGCTTGTTTTGCCATTTTCAAAAACCAGCCATCCCATCCCATTGGCATTCTTATCTATAAAAACACAATTTGTAGACATGAGGGAATGGCTGGCCAAGGTGGAAGGCTGGGTAATGGCAGGATGTCAGTGACTTATCAGTCAAATAGGCTTTCAAACAGTTTTTTGTCACAAGCTTTTAAGTTGTGACATCACTCCGTGTGTGTGTGCATGCTGTAAATAAACACAAACCCATTCCAGAACTTGATACAAAGAAAGTGATTTAATCTTCGTAGCCCTGTTTCCAACAGCATGGTCAACAAACATCATGGTTTTGCAAACTCTTCTAAGTGGTTTATCTTCAACCCATATACAATTCCAAGGTCAAAAGCAACTGATAAGCATGTTTCCAGCGGTCACTGCAGGTCAGTTCGCAGGTATTTGTGGTAGGCAGGCGGGAAATATTACATCAAAGAGTTCCAAACATTTTTATAAACTCTCTCGAGTTTAATTCCTCAGTTTCAATGAGGGAAACCTGGCTGAGAGAAACAGTCACGTTGCTGGTTGCAATTACAATTTTGCCTCCATAGGCAGAAATGTAGAGACTTAACATGCTGCATAGTGCTTCAGACAGCTTGAGGAAACTTTGACGATCTTTTTTATTATGTCAGAGCATACTTCTGAAGAGTGCAATTCCAGATCATAGTCATGTGTTCCACCTTTTATATTATATTTATTAAAAGCATCACAGAGTCATTATTTCAAGACATTGTCTGTGGGAAAAAAACAACAGCAATTTTGGAATGAATTGAATTTACAGTAAAAAATAAACCCCAAACAGTTAGCATGCTGTGCTAAAATGCCACAAAACATCAACTCAAGCTTGTTTAAACTTGATTAGAGTTTTATCACTTTGATGAACATATGTAGGAATGGTCACATAGCCAGACGATGACCAGCTTTCTGACTGGCTTCACTCCAATTCACATCAATTTAGTGGTAGAACATAAAAAACGCACATGAACAGTGGCATGTGCGCCATGTTTGGGGTGACCTCACACAAGAAAAGTCAGACAAAAACTTAAAACACTTGACAATAAAAGCAGGTTGATATGGAACGTCATTCCAGAAGACGAAGCAAAAACAATGACATTTGAAGCATAGTCGTACAAATCTTCCAGTGACTACTTCATCTGTGCATTCACAATGCCTATCAGTAGTGCTGGCACCGAAGCTAAGACGTATCAGTTTAAACGCACACTAAGACACATTTGGAGCTGCCTTCCGGATAAAAACCTTTTTTTTCTTCACAAAAATAAGATGATTAAGACATTTCAAAATAAATAAAGCGATCTATAAGTCAGACGGGCATGGCTGCATCGTCGTCATACATACAGATCTAAGTCACAGCGAGGCAATGTGCTCTGCGCCGATTCACATGAAAGCACTTCAGTGAGAAGGATTTTTTTAAATAAATCACACGTGTAGCTAATTAGCTTACAGAAATGTTAAAGACAATGGGCTTTTGAGTGCAGGTGTAAACAGTAAATAAGGCTTACAAATATTTTTAGGAAATAAGCAGTAAAAATGATCCTTACTCCTGCTCCCCTGGGATTCTTTCCCTGTTAAATGTTTTCTTGTTGGACATCTGCATTGCATTTCTAAGAGAAAAAGGTACGAAACATATCTATACATATACATCCTTTGGTTAGGGAAAGAACCCCGATATTCTATTCTCTTCAAGTAAAAGTAGAAAAAAAAGCCTTTTAGATAAATACATATGGAGTACATGTGCTAATGTACTCCTTCATTATTTTGTATATCTCTTTGAGGTCTGGGATGCCACCCTAAGGCAGCATTGCCAAAATGTGGATAAATAATATTTACACATATATATTTTTTCCTCTTGTGTTCATCGTAGTATTAGCTATGATTAGTTTTTTCTTCTTCCAAGTGCACGAGTATGAACTCGTGACATATATCGATGTACTTGTTTGATTACAAATACATTCCTAGTTATTATTGCACAAATCAGACACATTCAATGTGCACACAGTTATAAGGCTTGACGTTGTGGTCAAAAATAAGTTAGGAGGGACATACAGTTCACAGACTGCACGCATGCTAACGAGTGATGCTACTGTGCATGTTTTTAAGCGACCTATTGAGACTTAGGTTCTGGCGAGTCCATTGGAGTGGGATGTGAGGTGATATGGCCCAGTAGAGGTTGAGAGACTGGCTCAGAGGAAGATCAGTGATATCAGGCAAGAAAATATGAAGGGAGGGAGGGACAGTAAAGTTGGGCGGAGGGAAGCGAGAGGATGTGGCTCAATCAAACAGGTTTTCTTCGGACATCCATCCAAGCGAGGGACGAGGCTGCTCACGTCTGGAGTACTTCAGCTGCAGCAGGTCGCCCACTTCATTAGCGGCATCCAGCGCCTTGTTAAAAAACACAGGAAGAACGCTATTAATCTCAATCCAAAACGACATGTATGATATCAATTGAAATGCCAAAAATATGTCAATATGAGCAGATTACATGCATAGCTTAACAACTTGATAAATGATGTGATAAGCCTTAATCGCACTAAACATGTCGAAGAGGGGGTTCCAAAAGCAAAAGGTGAACAGAAGGCGTTGCGTAAAACCACAACTGAACAGAAACTCCTCCACGTCTTTCCACAAGAGACTGCATCAAGCATTGCAACACTGCAGGGCACCTGGAAACAATTTACCTTCCCTCCTGACCTTTTTTTCTTTTCTTTTCTGATCCCATACTTTGGAACAGGCGACCCTCGCTGTTCCTCAAAGACGGAAAAAGCGGCTACTTCGAGAGCTCTACAAAGGCAGGCTGATGCCCTTTAAATGGACTATTACAAACGGTGTTGACACGCTCCTCAGTAAGATGAATGAAGTGTCTTCGGAGAGACAGAGCAGCTCGTATAAAAGTCTCCGTCTGAGCGCGCGCCGTAATACTCGGAGACAGCTTGGCATTCTAAGTTCCTTTATAATAAAGGACACATTGGAGAGCCGTAATTATTCAACAGGCACACTTCAAGTATGTGGACAGACGTATATAGAAAAATGTCAGCCAGCAGGCAGATCTGATGATAGACAGCTGAGAACTCAAACTGTTAAATCCTTTAGAACATAATCAGAGGTCTTTTTCTTTAAGGCTTTGATGATAAATAAGGGAAAACTGCAGTTGTATAAACAAATTCAGAACATAGAGCCCATACTGTACAAGAAACTAGTTTTATTCACCCCCCCCGAAAAAGTGATCATCCTTCTGATGCATTTATGAGATGAAGGAGCAAATGCAAAGCAATTTGGCAGATAATGCTGACGTGCTAATAGCCATTTTAAAGTTATTTTCAAGCTAATTATGAAGTTGTTTTGTTCCAAACGGCAAGTGGAAACTTTCTGCACCATTTTAGATGAAATGAGGCCCCTTTAATGGCAACACATCTGAGAAAAAGCCTCTGTAATAAGTGGAAAAATGCAAGAAAATGTAAAAAGAACTGCCGATTATATGACCCATGATCAGCCACAGACCATTGTAGTCATAAAAAAAAGATATAATCTATGGGTATATCTATTGGAAGTTTCTGCTGCAAATTAAATTGTTATAAAATAAATTAAACTTCATTTTTGCATGACTTTGGATTTTCTAAAGCCTGTCAATAGCTATACTGTAAGACTGTCAAGGTTTCAGACTGTCCTCCACCAAAGATCTAGATCTAGCCAGATATTTCTTTATTTGTTTTTTTAAAATGGGCCAAAAGTGCACTACGGTAAATTCTCGCTAAATAAATCTCAAATGTTCGTAGAAGAATTGCACCATTTTGTCTTTTCGAATCGTTTCTCTATGTTTTTTGTTTGGGCAAGTGTTATTTAAGGACTCACTGTGTCTAGCATTTCTCTGGTATGGGCGGCAGAAAGGCAGAAGCGCGCCCTCGACTCGATGATGGGTGTCGCTGGGAATCCGACGACCACCGTGCCAATGTTTCTCTTCAACATCTCCCGACCAAACGCCCTGAGAAGCAACGACAACATTAGGCAAATCCAACTTATGACGTGACCCACCGCCGCCATTCCCACATCTTAAATCATAAACAGTTTTCCACACATTGAGTCAGATTCTATTTAGAAAAGGGACAACAGCACGGAAAGTCATTCAAATTAAACCATTATGTCTTTTCCAAATGTGAACTAATTGGAAATATTAGCCAGAATAGCCACCTTTTTGTGTGAAGCATGGAAAATATACCAAATAATATGAAACTGAAGAGAATCCCATACCCTATTTTGGCAGGCATGTAAAGCATCAAGGGGACTACAGGCGAGTCGTCGTTGCCGTAGATGATGAAGCCCATTTCGCAGAGTCTTCTGCGGAAGTAGGTGGTGTTCTCTGAAAGCTGTCTGAGGCGGTCAGCACCTGGGAAGATAAACAGAGAGAACATTCATACATCTTTTATTAAGATCATTTTGTTACTCAACGCACACTTGGATGGACAAAGGTTTAAGGGACCTTGTTGTGGGAAGTTTCAATTAGGAACTACTTTTTTATTTCTACTGGAGTACAACCAAGCAACCATACCACCAGACAGGTGTAGTTTGTAATTTGAAAAAAAACCTCCAACTCTTAATAACTAGCACTACAGGTACAATGTGCATTATTGATTTTGGGGTGAAATTTCCCTTTAAATGACTAAAGAAACCAAAAGAGTGGTGGTGTCATGATGACCTTAACCCTAACCGGGAAGTTAGCATTGCAATGGCTACCTCGAAAAAAAGCAACAGGATTTTTCTATTAGCTTTCTGAATATTTCAGAAAATAAGATTTGTGGCAAATACCTTTGATACTTACACATTTTGTTCAGCAGGGTACTTTCCACATATTAACGTATTATTGTATGATTTTTAAAAGCTTTATTGCTTCAGGAGTAAAAAGCTAACGTTAGGCAACACTCAAAAAGTTAAACATTGACTTTAATTAAATGTATTATGTCAACGGTTTCCACACAATTGTATTAGGTTAGTTGAAACCAATACTATTAAGTTGAACCTATTGTGTTTTTATTTAAACTTAATATTATTGCTTTCACCTAACCTAATACAATTATTTAAGTCAACGTTTCAAATTTATTTCAGTGTATAAACAAACTACATCAGAGTTGCATGGCTTCGTGTCGTCACCGCTAAGCTAAAGGCGGCTAACTAATTCCCATGTTTAAGGACTCATTCCTGCACCACGTTACTATCTCGTCTAAAAAGATGTTGTGGCAACATACATCTTTTACATATTTAACAGCACAGACCTTATTTTCATTCAGTCATTTCCAGGTTTTAAGAATGATTCCTGCACCACTCTATAGGTCTTAATGTTGAACGCCGACCATACTTTACTTTAACTGTGGCTCGACACCTTAGTGAAGACTATATTTCCGACTGCTGAGAAAAAAAAAGTAAAAAGGTTGTTCTGTTGTAATTAAACAACCGTGATAATGAGTATCTACCGGTAACGTCTTTGATTAAAGGCCCTTCTCACCCTGGGGCCCCCACACAGGTGTTTTCACTTCATTACCCTGATTACACTTCTTGTCATCATCATTCCTGATTGGCGTTTTCCTCACTCTCCTGTTGCACGTTATTAGAACATGTGGTGACCGCACGCAGTGCCAGGCAACCTGTCCAGAGGCCTAATCAGCCAAAATAAGTGAAAACACCTGTGGGGGTGTTCAGGTTTCGTAACATTATTTTTAGGTATTCATATCTTCTTGGCTTGAACGCTTCATAAAACTGGATTATCAGCTCTTGATCAGAGGTCAAGTGCAGGATTTTCCAACATTGGTGATTTCTGTTTACTTCTATTGAGCCTCCTTTTAATTTGAAGAAATTGAATATCATTTTAATAAAACAAGGCGGAGAAGTTCAGTACGTCAACCAAACAACTTATATATATAAAAATATCAACTTCAATATCAATATTGCAATGAAAATGCAGGGTTGATTATTGGTGCTTTCATAACATTTGAACACAATGACATTTTTGTAATTACTCATTATAATGACTTTGTGGGAAAAGACAAATCATATAATCTGAAAACGACATCACTTTACTGTAATGCAGCGTTTAAAACCAGGAACATATCAAATGTATGCGATATTAGAATATAATGATTTTCAAAATCTAAGACGATATCTAGTCTCAAATCCCAATATTGATATATTATCGATATATAACTGCTCTTTTGTTCCATCAAAGTAAAAAAGACAAAGTTGGGAGAGGCACAGGTCGTACGTTTTTGACTTTTCGACCGTAGCCCATGTATTTTTATCACATATTACACTTATTTAGAGAGAGCGCTACAGTTCTCGCCTTCGAAGATGACCAGGATTTCTTAAGGCTCAAGGGGGCTAAAACTAAAGGAGCATCAATCCTCTCGTGTCACACTGATGCACACTCACTTGCATCCTCAGACTGAGCCTCCACAGATAGCATCTTAACCAAACAAATAAACCATATGGCAGAGAGCGCCAACAGCAACACACATCTGCCTGGCCGTGCTGAAAAACAGCAGAAACACGGCGGCTTCAAAGCATCCCCGAGACACAACAGAGTCTGACATTATATTTATGCAGACATTCTTTTTCCACACTCCAGAAATCCCAAGCTATTCTCAGCAATGTCGGCGAAAGACAGAGCAGCATATAATATTCAGACAAAGTGCTCTTAAGGATTCTTATTAAAGAAAGCTTTGGCCCTTATGGCCCATCTACATGTTTGATTGATGTGAGCTTCAAACAACAAATGTCCATCTTGATGCAGGCCTGAGCCGCCAACAATAAGCAGCCGTCCTCAGCTACAAACCGCTAGCAGGCAGCTCAACTGTCACTTTTACTTTACGTCAGTGTCTGAAGCTTCAAAGGCCTGCATTTCAAACAGTGATAGGGCTGCAACCAATCACACTGTCATTGTTAGTCTTCTACAAGGAAAACCTGTCAGGTTGGGATTTGATGTAAGGTCTCGAAATAGTTTGGAGAAAGACACTCTAAAGGTTGCTCCAGGTGTTTATTCCTGTGCTTAATGATTGAATGACCAGGGAGCGAGGTAATCTGATCTCCTTAAGTCAGCATGTTTAAGGGAGGCTGCATCAATCAAGCCCCCGTAAAGAGTAAAAGGGGGAGCCGCCCTGCAAGAAAAACACGACTTCAGTGACCTGTTTGTGTGTGTAGGAGATGAGTCCAGCAGAGTTTGATCTGCACGGATCTCTGGCCCTGAGCACCACGCTGCTTTGTACCCAGCATGGAGGCAAAGAAGTGCACATACACAAAGAAACACACATCTGAAAGCCATAAAGGCAGAGGGTGGAAGTCAACATACCAACACTTCAAGACCTTACATCAGCCTGGGCAGAATCGGACAAGAGGAAAGGAACTGTCCACACATCAGTGTTGAAAATGAACATCCTGCTGTACAGAGAGACCAATGCTTTCCAACTTGTTTTAGCCAAACAGCGCTGAGAAGACAGGCTGGAAAATAACCTGGAACTTTTCTGAGCAACTCTTCCCAAAAGTAATCCCTTTAAAATCTGAAGTAACCAAGTCAAACTTTTAGAAGATATTAAATAATCAAAACAACTAATAGAGGATTATGTGACGTGTCTAATTCCACCCCCTTGTTATTTACTTTATCTAGAATGGGTTCACACATGCCATAGAGTTTGATAAGGCCTGTATTTACTAGTAAATAATTGCCAGTTGGCCATAGATAGTAGCCTTTATCTCTTGGCGGGGAATGAAACATTTCCAAGGCAAACAAGCACGCTGAGTATCAAGGAGTCAAAGTACAAAAGGTGGCAAAGCTGAACACCATCTGTCAGGAAGGCATGTGCTACAGCCTGGGTTAGAGGAGTGAATGAAGAATGGAACACAGGCCTCTACTGCCATCGTGTGGTCGACGATGGAAAGTAATGCAGGTACAAACAGTACTGAGCAAATGCGATCTCATTTAAAACACGAGTGACCTATAAAGCTTGCAAATGACAGAATTGCTGAATCAACAAGGGAAAATAATAAGCAAGAAAAGATTGCAATTATACTTGTTCTGTGTGTTTCACGAGCTAAATACCTTCTGTAAGGTAAAAGGTGTCCATAGTTCAAATATCTTTTTAGACCGGATAGTAAAATAGTGGTGCAGGAATGAGTCCCAGGAACCCGGGAAATAGCCGAACACCAGCCATCTTTAGCTTAACTAGATGTAGTTGTTTTTTAGCCACCCTTAGCTTTTTACTTCTGGTGATTTTATTTACACTTCATGAAGTGGTTCATATGTTGAGATTATCCTGCTGAGTCAAATGTGTAAGTATAATAAACGTGTGTTTGCCACAGATTTTATTTTCTGCAATACTCTAAAATCCAATTGAGAATCACATAGATTTGTATTGAGGGAGCCCTTGCTAGTCGGCCTGCAACAATACGTCATCACTGCAGCACTTTATTAAAGCTTATATATTGTGTGACTTCTCTTCTTATGGTACAACACTGATGCTTTGCACTTTTAATAAGTGATGAGAGCTCTTTTCTGGCACCTACCTAGTGTGGTCCCGTCCTCTCCCATGATGATCTTCATAGAGGTGATTATCTGCTGGATCACAGGGGGTGACATGGAGGTGGCGTACAGTGCGCTGTGAGAGTGGCGCCGCAGGTAGTCGATCAGCTCCTGACAGAGAAATCATATTAAAGCCTTAAGCCTTTTATTTTCCAAAAACAACGGGGATGCTATATATTTAATTTGGTTAGTGAGTAAACACAGGAGAAGAGAAGAGACAGAAGAGAGACAGTTGTGCCTCTGTATTAGCACTGATGATTTTTACAAACATGACTTAGAGATTATTATTAGAATATTTGAAATATTATAAGAAGTGATATTTTATTAACTGAAAAAGCTGACTATACAGTTTTATTTAAAAATCATAATATTTCCATCATGAATAAACAAGGAAATCCAAGTAATGCAAAGCGTGTTATTATGGCTGCTGATGGTGAGTACAATTCTGTTTTAATACTGTTTGTTTATTGAGTATAGATCAAAACATAATATCAGTAGCACATGATTTGTAATGTAGGATAAGATCATTGGTTATATAGGCAGCTTTAGAATTGAAAATATGATTTTAAGGTGTGGACCAGGAGTTTGCTCATTTTTAAGGAAGATATATTTCAGGTAAAGCGCCATCATCTGGGTTTTTTGGGCATGATAACTCTATTATTTCATAACCGCTTTTTAAATATTAATAGGCCAACTGAAGAAGCCATGTCAATAGAGTACTCTTTACATACATTATAATAAAAAATACAGCCTTAAAATATACACCAAGCAACATTACTTACACATTAAAAGCCATTCTTAAAGGTGAGTTTTGATTTGTAGAAAATGAAAGCTTACACCGTTTTCAGAAAACAGGAAGCGAAACTTCCTATTGACCGTAAACAGTGTTGACCAACACCAAAACTGAATGACACACAATGTGGAAATAGCTCAAATCCCTCGAGTTTATGACTAACGGCTCCACATACTGTAATCCGAATGCTTCATAGTTTCTTTAACAACACAGAATGTTTCAAATTCCTCTGTCTGATCTCACAGCTTAAGGTTTATCTGTGTAAAAGTTCACCCACCTTCTTGCCTCCAATGTATCCTCCAGCAGCCCCGAAGCTCTTGGTGAATGTTCCCATCATTATGTCAACATCTTTGGGATCCAGGCCAAAGTAGTCCACCACTCCCTTGCCGTTGGGCCCCAGGGCCCCGATACTGTGGGCCTCGTCCAGGTAGAGGTACGCCTTGTAGCGCTTCTTCAGAGCGATGACTTCAGGCAGACGCACGATGGAGCCCTCCATACTTCAGAACGTAAAAATACAGTCAAAAATAAACAAGATTGTCCCGCAACTCCTCTATAGCAATAAAAGACAACAATAGATAGTTTATTTGTATTGCATGAGCTTCCTCACTGCCTTATCAACATTCTATCCACAGCTACTTTATGGAGAATACATTACATTTCACGACATTTCCTTAAGCTGATGCAAAGCGACTTCAAATAAGTGCATTCAACCATGAAGAAACAAGCGTAGAAAAACAAAACAAGAATACTGCAAATACATTAGATTTAAATAAGCACGACCACGCTACTGCATTATAAGCCAAACCTATCTAAGTGTTACATAAAAAGTGAACATTTGAAATGTTACTTTATTTACTCATTTATTTTTTAGGACTCGAGCACTGACAAAGCAGTAGCAGATGACCAATATAAAACTGGTTTATTTAACATTTCATTATAATTGGCAGACTGCAGTGTACAGTAATGTTGGGCCTCAGAAGGCTGCAGTGTGGTGTGAGCATGAGCAGGTGTTGAAGCTTTTGCTTTGGAATTCCCAGTGGAAATGAAACTTCATTAACATTGCATTAGCGCAGGGCACTGAGTAGGTCAGGCCGTTTCTCTGAACACTCTATTGATCAACAGGATTGATTGCCTTTCTAGTAAGTACACTGCAGAGAAGAAAGGAATACATTACGCCTGAAGGAGAGTGGGCACACTTCCAAATCCACATTATCTTCTATATTTAAACAAAGTGATATAAGGGCTATTATGACTCAATACTGTCTGAACTAGATATTGTGAAATTGGTATACACAATGTCTATGTGTAGTTTTTTCTAACAATGTCAGCATGTGGGAGTCGTAAAATAAATACAGAAAGATTCTGCATTGAATTCTAAACTGCCAAAAGTGCTTTTTCCTATATAAACGAGTCACTTATCTGCTGCTACAGTGAATAAAGGGACAACATTATATTATAAAACAACCTTTAAAATATGATGGAGTCACATTGTAAAAGGTATTGATAAACTAAACCTGTCATAGGTCCTATAAATGCAGCACTCCTGCTATATCAATTACACCAAGGGCAATGTCAAGTCAAATACAACATAAATATTTAAACATGACTTTTTCTGAGAGTATTTTTATGTTTCTTCTAATGCGACCAATGCAATACACAAGATAAATTAAATACAGATTCATATGTCCTCCCCCAGACAGCTGTGGGTTTCAGGTAATTGGCAGTAAACACAGTGTAATGAGATACAGTAATGGTATTCAAATTCTTACAGTTAAATAGCAATAAAAACTGAATTTTGAATTAGCTAAACCTAATTATCTAGCTCTTTTATGACCTATTATCAACTAAATACAGTATGTTTGTATGTGTAAGAGTACTGTACATTTGAGTGTATACCTGTAAATTCCCTCCACCACAATGAGAATCTTCTTCCAGGGTCGGTGGGTTCTCGGCTGCCCGTGTGAGATGGCGTCTCTCAGCAGCTTCTCTAGGCTTATCATGTCTAGAACACACAAAAAACACACTTATAGTCTTAGTGAAGCTTTTATTCTCCGAAAGTTATACGAGAGCTTTCTTTCATTAATGGATGAGTGTCAATATTTTATGATCACGACCCTTTGAAGCATCGAGAGCAGTCGACCTGCTGCTTCTTGGTGTTTGAGTGTGAGCTTGGACAACAGTAAGATCTCTGGTGACTGTGTGTGTGTTCATCCTGGGCCAAAACAACTGCTGTGCGATTCAATATGGTAAATAAAAGAGAGATCACGTTTTTGTTAAGTACATTTAGAACTGTAGAAGTAAGAGAACCGGTGTTAAGTCAAATTGGCATTGGGTAAAGTTTGGTAAAGCAGACTAAGGCGAACTCCTGTCTCATAGTGTTGAAAGATGCTCTGTGGCAATTTCTAGTTTCCTTTTCAGTTCAAAAATTCCAGGCTTGCATCATAGTCTGAAGAGGAGGAAACAGAAACCTTTGGAGACAATGATGCAGAACCCACATTCACTTCCTGGTTGGGTCATAACGAGTCCTTAAATTCTGCATTTAATATGAAATATAAATGTTTAAAGCAAGGGTTTGCGGCATTGAGGAAAGCGGTGGAAGTTAACAGGGAGGTCATTCCTTTTGTAAGGGTCGCCGGTTCGAGTCGGACCAAAATACTGAGTGTGGACTGGAGATGTGCGTGTTCACCTCCAGGGCCCTTGAGCAAGTCATTCAACCCAATCTGCTTCCTGGTGCTGTAAAACATGGCAGCCTCTTTGCTCTGACACCTCTCAACAGAAAAAGTCGTATTGTATTTAGGAAGAATGATAATATGTCCTCTGCATGTATGTTTTTGTATAATGTATATCATAACAAAGTGAGAGACTAAGTTTCTCTTGTGGGATTATTAAAGGGGCCTCTTCTTAAACTACAACAGGGGTTTTACCCTACGAGAAAACACAGCGGTAAACAAGTTATGCGTGTTTACCAAATGTTTTGACCTTTAATGTAGAAAACGTTGTAATTGTTCCTTATTTTTAAGTACATTTTATGTCAGTGAGAAAGATAGAGAAAGAGGTTGGCTATAAATTAGTAACGTAGCAGTAGCCTAGTAGCTGCTTTAAAACAATTTTAATTACATTTCTCCACTGAATGTGACTCTGATTGAGTGAGAATGCATGTGTGGGAAATATAGATGTAAGTCTGATGTATCAAAAAATACCTTTTATTAAAAATGACACAGAGTACAGAGTAGAACATCGGCTTCCTGTTACTTCTGACACATGCATGCCCAGTGTACGTGAATGGTCATGTGACATGCGTTTTAAGGCTATTAGTATGAGCTGAGATTAGTTGTGAAATATGCTAAAATTGTTACGTGTTTGAATATCGCTTTAGTTTTAAAACGTAATAGTGTGGGAGTCACAATTCTATGTAACTAATCAGGTAATGTAATTAGTATAAGAGGTCACCCACTGTTGTGTTTGAAGACCCGGATTGGGGAGCCAGACAGGCGGGCCCCCAGCACCAGCGACGCGTGATTCAGCTCGTCACTCAGAATAAGACAACCCTGAAAAAAAGAAATACAAAATATGATTTTTTAACTAGTTGCAGAGCTTGGTATTTCTTAGCTGATAATGGGTTTCGACATTAGGAGAAAAAGCAATCCCTAATTAGCCAGGAAAGTCAAACACTATTCAGGGAGAAATATTCAAGTTCAACCCTCTATAAGAGCTTTTCTTGCGTAATTGTAATACCCCAGGATTTAACATGCTGGGAGTGTTTAGTGTTGACTAAACTGAAGGTTCCAGAACACACCCGCAGTGTGGCAAATGATCCAGGCTTGTTTGGGTTACACATGAAACTTTAATACTCTGTGATTAAGTATACCCTTTGCAATGAATAGACGCACTAACCTGGAGATATCCTATTATTACATTCAAGGGGCCCTATTATGCACATTTTGAGGTTGATGATTGTATTCTGTTCCTCCACTGTGACATGTCTCCATGCTTTAATGTTCAAAAAGCCCTTTATTTATTTCATACAGCCTGTGCTACAGCACCTCTTTTCACCCTCTGTCTGAAACCAGAGCCCAGGCTGCTCTGATTGGTTAGCTGGTCGGCTCTGTTGTGATTGGTCAACCGCTTAGAGATGTCCCACCCCTTAGCCTATCATAAACAATGTGTAGGAGGGTTGGCCAATAGAGGTACGAGTGTTACATAGTGATGTCACTATGTTACGGAAGTAACAAAATAATTATAATTGAGGCGGGTCAGGCGGGGGTCTGGGGTGTGGAAGAGAAACCCCCTCTGGAAGGATTTTAGCCTTTGCAGACCATTTACATGCACAAAAGCCTATATAACACTACAGGAGCGGGAAACCCCCCAAAAGGCAAAGAAGGGCCTCTTTGAATGACATATTCTTCTATACTGTAGAGATCCCTACTGTAGCAATTTGGGGTAAAGTATCTTGCCCAAGGACACTTTGGCATGTTGACTTGAGGGATTGGGGATTGAACAACTGACGATCTTACTTGATAAACACTCTTTCCCCCCCCTGAGCCACATACGCCCAAAGATATGGTTTCCTCCCTCCCTCAGATAAGTAGAAACGCAGTCAATTGTTCATTATACCATAAATAATGTTTCAAAATAAACACACCTTATCGACCTGTTAAAGTCAACACACCTTAACATTTCCAAAGGTCAGACCATTCCCTCTTTCCAATAATTCAATGAGCTTGTTACACAACACATGATTATGGCATGACATGAGCTAGCGGAAATGTGACAGGTACAGTTAAGAATAAATAAACCCTTGTGACAATCTCAGTGACTCATATCTTTACTGTCTCGCAGCCAGTTTATCTCTCCCTCCTAGTCCATCTGCTATCCACTCATGCGGTGGTCAGGAAATGTGTTCTTTGAATCACAAGGTACACGAGCCTGTCAGTTCTACTTCCTGTTCAAGCGAAACTGGCTAGCGAAAGAAAAAAGGTCAAGTTAAGACGCGAGTAAAGACTGACATGTGAGGTTCGTTGAGGTTAGAATAACAGTGGCTGTCAAATATCAATCTACAGCCCCAAGGCCCTCGAGATGTTTTGAAAGCTTATAACGGACACTTTGCTGTGGAACAGTTTGAACCCTACGAAATTGGCTGTACATCTGAAAACTTGTTTTTACTTTACACACGAAGCATTGTTTCCTGAACAGCTTAATGGCACTCCCATACCCAAACAATTCCACTAAGGGTAGTTGTGACTAAATAAACACTGTCAAAGTAATCAAATTAAAAGGAGCAGGATGTTCCAGTGAGATCTAAATCATAAGAAAGGAAGTGAATGAAATTCCGTACCTTCCCGGTGAGAGCAGGAATGTTCATGGAATTTGTTGCGAAGCCCATCCCAAAAGCCAAGGATGACTCAACACCCAGAAACCGGGTCACCAACTGCTCCAGCTCCTCGTGGATGTCAAGATTTCCTAGAGAGGAATCAAATATTAGTTTAACTACAACGTCCTATTAGTGTACTGCAATTTGCTAAATTGTCATAAGTTGGAACTATTTAGGTCAACACTTGTTTTCTTATACCTGTTCAATCTTAAAGAGTCCCTTGAGTTTTTTAAGGGTCCCTATTATGCTCATTTTAAGCTTCATATTTGTGTTTTCTGCCTCCACTGTGACATGTCTCCATGCTTTAATGTTCAAAAAGCTCTTTATTTTTCTCATACTGCCTGTGCTGCAGCACCTCTTTTCACCCTCTGTCTGAAACCAGAGCCCAGGCTGCTCTGATTGGTTAGCTGGCCGGCTCTGTTGTGTTGAAGCGCTAGCAAATAGACAAGTATTACATAGGGATGTCATTAGGTTGCGCAAGTAAAACAATGGAGGCGTTTCAGGCAGAGGGGGGAGTGTCTGGGAGAGAAAGACATTTGCACACACTACACAGGAAAGGCAAAACTACAAAAAGTATAATAGGGCCTCTTAACCCTCTAGAAACACTATGGAGCCCTATCTCTACGATGGGGCCCAGGTTTTGTTTATATCGTGGATGTGCATCAAGGCGCACCAGTGTAACGCGATCCCAAGTTACACCATCGGTGTCAAGCTATTCCACTGATCAACAGGTGTCAGTAACACCCCGTCATGCTGTTCAATGAGGCATACGCAAGGAAGAAAAGAGGGCGAACAAATAACAAATGCTGCTTGTGTTATATAAGGATAGGATGTCAATTAAACATCTTTGGTTGACTTTAAGAATACACAGACAATGTTGTGGTAAGTAACACTGTATGTAAACAAAGCTTTTGTTTATCCAAAATGAATACTCACATGGCACCTTTAAGTTAAATAGACCATGAACTTTAGCTTTTCTTTTGCTAGAGATAAGAAGATTAGATGTGATAAACTATCAGTAGCTGCACATGTCAAAATAAAATGAAATGGAATGGACTGGAACTTCAAAGCTTTTCAAAATGCTTTCACGATATTTCAAACTCAGCCTTTCGGTCCTTCAAAACCACTTGAAGCCTGTAGCCAGTATTGTAGTGCTGAAAGTGCGACTGACAAAAGAGGGCGCAGCCTTTAAAGTAATAACTGAGGTCCACTTGAGCATTTATTGACTCTTTATGATAAAAGCCGTATGAGATGAGGAAAAAAATCATGACAGCTTCTAAAGAAAGAGAACTCACCCATCTCACAGCGAGTGCTGCCCACTCCAGGGCCGTACTTTTTTGTGACTTCGATAGCAGCATCGGTACAAGCTCCAGTGTTTTCAGCAAAGCCGAGGTAGTTGTATGATCCCATGTTGATGACGTCCTTCACCACTCTGCCTGTGTCCCTGAGAGAGAAAATCAGAGGGTTAATAAGTATAATGACCTTTAAGTGTGTGCATGACTGCCCTGGTTGCATAGCTACCATTTCCTGTTCAATGTTACCCTCTATTATCACAGTGCATGATAACTTAAACAAAAGTGTTATGTCCCCTAGCCACCTTTATATATATCATTGTGTATCTTAATCTAAATACGCTTGTTTTTTATTCCCCTTAATATCATTATTATTTATAGATTTGTAATTGTTTTAATCATGCTGTGGGATGATTTGTGTTATTATTATTATTTATTAATAAACATTATATAGCTTTATTTTTCTGCATTTGGATTTAAATCTATTTTTTTCTTTGACTTTTTTTATACAGTATGTAAAAAATGTGTTTTTGAAAAAAGTAAATGTATGGTCAAACTAAGAAAATAAATTCAGAATCCCTTTTGTGTCATGTAACAAAACCTAAGACAATCTGTGGTCTCATGTCACACTGTTGATAAAAATAATAATGGATATGTTGCCCAGGCCTAGTCCCAATGAATGAGCTGGCGGAGACCACATTATACTGATCATACTTTGATAATATAAATACGGAAAATATAACACAACATTCGCTGTTATTGGGACTTTTTGTCTCTTCAAATGTCAGAGTTCAATGACAGTGCACATGGCTTCTGCTCAATACCATGTGATAGATACTGGTGCTTCTGAATGGCTTACGTCACTCCTATTATCAGAGAGAAAGAGGTCAGTGAACTTCCTGTTGAGCAAAGAATCAGTGGAACAGAAACACACCTCTGGGGGAATAGTGCCAGTTATGGACAACGCCTTGATACGGTATCAACCCTGCACACACACACACACACACACACACACACACACACACACACACACACACACACACACACACACACACACACACACACACACACACACACACACACACACACACACACACACACACACACACACACACACACACACACACACACACACACACACACACACACACACACACACACACACACACACACACACACACACACACACACACACCACACACACACACACACACACACACACACACACACACACACACACACACACACACACACACACACACACACACACACACACAACAACAAACACTCGGTGCCACTGTGAAGTAACTTACTCAAAGGTCCAGTTGTAGTCGTGGGAAGCCCTCTCCACCAGGTCCATCTTAGCACCGGGGACGCTACAGATGGGTCTGTTCCAGTTGTCTCGGATCCTCATGTACAAGTTCCTGGTGTAAAAGTTCTCGAAGTCCTGATAGAGTGGGACGAAATCCTGCAGGGGGGGGGCGGGGGTATGGTAGAGTGTTGGATATCTGAATGGCATGTCTTAGCTATTCCAAAAATTCTCAAGAGAACATCTTTGTGTTGCATCAGATAAGGGCACAGTCAAATACTTTCTGTTCAAACCAGATATTAAAAAGGTGTGACAGAGAGTGTGGAAGACTTGCGAAACTTTACTTGTACCACAGTTTTTTTCGAGGATCAGTTAGACAAGCGTTATTCAGGTATCAGTTTTTATGCACCATACATCAGGAACAAAGTCCCAAAATTGCAGGTGAGCTACAACTCTCAAAATAAAAAAAGGCTAAATGAATTTGACTGACATGGCTTCAGGTCCTCAGTGAGTGAATGATCTTGAATACAAGTCACTTAAATCAGCATTTGCATGCAATGGGGTTTTCTTTACCTTCTGCTCCTCCTTCTCCTGAGCCACGTTGCACTTCTCGATGCTCCAGTAGCGAAGGAAGTCTCTGAGGTAGCCGAAGACGGTGAGGATGCCGTAGCCCATGTAGGTGAGCACGGCCACCAGAAGAGGCGTCTCCTCAAACGATTCCGAGAAAGGCTTCTTGTACAGGCTGGAGTTGCGTGTGACATTTTGGTTCTGGGGGGGGCAATAAAGATGAACAAATGAGTTTTTACAAAACCAAGTACCATCTAAGGCAAGGGCACATATTTAGAAGTTAAGCCTTTCATCTGGTGGGTTCTCCTTTAAAAGGGTAATGGTGTGTCTATGATCTAAGTCTGTTTACTTGTTAAATCTGCCCTACAAGAGAGCCCAATAAATTGTGATTGTGATCTGGACAAACACACACTAGTGGACAGCAGTGTGGTATAATGTGTTTTCCTTGGAAAGAGTTAGAAACATGAATTCACAGAAACCTAACCATGCCCACTTCTTTACAGCTCAGTGAGCAGGAAAATAACCATCAATCCATGGTTTTAATTCATCAAGTTTTATGAGTAGAAATATCGATCCTGGGATCCTATAAATGTGGTCACACACTACAGGAGCTCAAAAAAGCTGAAATAAAAAAAATACGAGCATCATTTGGGAGTGCACTGTGGAACGGCTGTGTACAAAAGCAGCATTAAACAAATGAGGGTGGTTACTCATTACAGGCTGTGCCCCGCTGCTTAGCAACCAGGCCTCATGTGACCGGTCATGCTCTTCCAAGAAATACCTCTGAGCCAGGGAACAGGAGAGCGCTGCACTTTGTGTGTGAGTCTAAAACCAGTCCAACCAGTCCCATATTTCCAAGTAAAGAAATGCTTTGAGCACAAAAACACTGTTCAAAGAGACTGTTGCGTACTGATGCCGACCACAGCGGCTAAATGCAGGTTAACTGAGGTCATATTTGCTAAATCATTTATACCTGTGGAGAAACAGGGAGTGAGGAGAGGAAGACCTGACCTGAGCTAAACGCTGTGGAAATTCAATAGATGATGATCGTATTACACTATAGGGGTAACAGGAAAGCTTTGGGCATAGTGTATGTTTTGCATTTGGCCTAAGAGTAGGTAAATAAGGGAGTAAGTCCTCTACCTGCCAGCCAAAATAGTACCATGTTCAATTTTGCCTACATTTTACTGAGCAATATTGACACTACAATCCCAACTGAAAGCTATTAGAGAGAGAGAGTTTCTTCTTTAATCTTTATAAAATATATACTTTATACTCAATATTGGGATTATGTCTAGCTTGATAATGAAATATTACTTTTCCAGCAATGGACACAAACCTAGGAGAACATTTATAGCTGATTTGTCAAAGAGACTCAGAAATATTGTAAAAAGGTCTAAATAGCAGCGATGTGTAATGGAAGAAAATCAGCTATCATGATACAGGGTTATACAATACGGTGCGATAAGTTAGCTAGGCTATGTATTTTGATTTGTTTTAAATGTTATTTCAGGACAGGTTAGGAACCAACCTTTAAAATACATCACTGTGATTATAGGTTCCTTGCATATACATTCCTTCTAAAGTCGTTACTTGTGAGTAAGAGTTTTTAGACAGACGATTTATTAGCTCATCTGAGAAACACTTAAGGTACAGCCTCAAGAAACACACCCTTGTTACACACCCTGGTTCCTCTTGCAAACAAAGGCTTAAGTATGTTGAAGTCAAGTGTCAGTTGCCTTATCAAGAACTGGCAGAGCCCATATCACAACATGATGTCACTTTTACTGTGGTGATATCGATCCTGAGTATGACTAACCTCGCAAAGACTGGATTTGCATGGTGTCAAAGATGCTCTATAAGTAAAGATGAAGCATAACAAACAGCGCCAATGGTATAAATGCTGTACCATTTATATCTGCTAAGTGGGTGCAGTCTAAAGTATTAGTAAGCTTAGATAGTGACAGACAAGTCAGACTTGAGCAAAGTGGTTGGCCATTTAAAAAATGCCATTTAAGTGTCATAACCTTCAGAAGATATGTGACGTGGGAACACATTTCAAATATTTTCCATATGCAGACTATGGGGCGGGGGAATCAGTCATAAGTTGTGCCCACGATTACTTCACATTTGGAATAAACAGACATTCTCCCCAGGTGAAACAGATAGAGAAAATAGAATTTGAGTGCATCGCCTGCTTTGTATGCGAAAGCTACCTACTAGGGACACTCTCAATTTGAGTAAGTAGTTCCCTGTTTCTTCTTGGAATAAGACAAATATGTGACGTGCAGCTCTGTTTGGAGACAATATTTGCAAAAGGATGTTATTGGTGTCAGCCAAAGCATCTGGACCTAATTGACTTTATGTTGAAATCAGCAATCCTGCAGCTTAATGCTTCTGCTGAATACTATTTGATATTCTCATATATAAGAGAGATGCATTTAGTTTAGTATACGTGCTTTTTAAATTACTTGTCTGTTTTCAACCAAAACATCAACAAAAAAGCAAAACAAATGTGGCATGTGTGTGTGTACCCCACCTCCACCACTGCACACACACACACTGGGTTTTCATTCAACACTGTGAGGGGGGACCACACCCTTCATTGCCTGGAGACATTCCACTCCTGCTTGAGTGTCATGAGGAAGCAGGCTCTGCTCTACACCCCCCCCCCCCCCCTTTCCCAGGAGACAGACAGTCAGCTTCTCTGGTGATAATAACACAACAGGGCCCTGCTCTTCTTCACACTGGAGTCAGTGTAAACAGAGACCGAACTGACTTCACGCACACACACACACACACACACACACACACACACACACACACACACACACACACACACACACACACACACACACACACACACACACACACACACACACACACACACACACACACACACACACACACACACACACACACACACACACACACACACACACACACACACACACACACACATACAGAGAAACAACAGAGTGTAAGGTTACAACAAAAAGTCACCATCCCAATCATCCCTGATCAGGTGGCAGGTATCACAAAAGAAGAAGTATAATACGCATAGGGAAGTGCACCTTTCATAGCACATAAAACCGGTTACAGGGTATATCATTTGGTTTTAAAACCACAATGTAATCAAAATAAGAATTTCGAAAGTCATGTAATTAAAATGTAAGTGTGAGAAATATAGTTCTGGGTTACAATTGGTAACAGCCACCTTAAAAAATGTCGCATTGGGACAAATTGCGAGGGCAGAACAAAATGCTAGACAGGCATTAACCCTTCAATGGGCTCTGTATCCTGGGGGATACAGGCATTTGACAGGCCATGTGTAAAATGGGTGTAATAACAGTGTAAAATGGGTGTAATATGGGTGTAATATGGGTGTAATATTGGAGTTACATGGGTGTAATGTGGGTCTCATAACAGTATAATATAGGTGTAATATTGCTTTTACTTGAGCATAATATGGTTCTAATAACAGTGTAATGTGTGTTACCTGGGTGTAATAACGGTGTACCATGGGTGTAATAGGGGTCTACTAATTTGTAATATGGCTGTAATGTAGAACATAGCAATTCATAAACATTAGCAGGCTTATGTCACACAGTTTTCTAATGAGGTGATGTAGGGTCACACTTTCTGTGTGCAAACATATTCAAAACAACAATGTAAAGTCGAAGGATAACATTGGGGGATAAAGACATTATTAGAATATTAACTAACATTATTTTTCATTCAAACTATTGCAGAGGTAACGAACACATCCATTGCTGTTTACGGTCCCCCCCTGAGTGTTGGGCCTTACCTTCTCCCTGGGGCGACGGTACTTCTGTGGCTGCTGAAACACACAGTGGTTCTTCACGAAGCCATTTTTACTCGACCTTTTACCGTTTGAGGTTCGGTGACAGGCGTCCCCGTTTAGCAGTTTATTCGCGGAGCTTTCCGTCATCTTTGTCTGCGGACTGTGACTGTTAACTCACCACTTGGAGTCTCCCAACTTGTGTAACGGTAGTCCTGAAGTCATGTATGAGCTAGAGTAGGAGACAAACGCCCACTCTGCACTGTGACCGCACCAGACCGCCGGAAATCCACGCCCCCGAGGAGTCTCATTGGCCAATGCAGTTACTCAAGCACAAAGATCGTCTATAAACTAACAATTCCTTACTCGAATATATATAACATTGGGGACACTGAGAACATTCTTTTTGCCAGTTTAATGCAGGCAGTTATAAAATATGCAGAGACTATGTAAAATAAAAATGTAGCGTATTTTCCGTTGGCTCTGTGAACAAAAGTTACTAACATTAACTCATTAATTTAGGTATGTTCAAGACATTCCAAAAAAAATTATAAGATTTGTGGCATATCAATTTCGAACAGTGTGAGAACTCTTATCCCCAAACTTTGCTAGGCGTAACGCTTTCTTAACATGGGACGTCCTTAAAGTCTAGCCCATGGAAATAACCCATAATAACCTCTGCTCAGGCGTCAGCTGGATACCCTTTTCCACTGACTTCTCACCTGAGCTAGAAAGATGCAAAACAAGGGTCAGGGCTGTCTCCAGGGTGGTTCCAATAGGAATAAAGGAGTGGAAGGAGGTCTAAGCTACACTGATTGTAATTACTTTTCACCCATATAGGTGATGGAAAATCTCTCACTCATTTCCCAATTAAGCTTTAGCAACCATTATTATCATTGAAACAGTTATTTTATTTTATTACAGTATGTGATTGCTTTAACTACCTATTAACTGAAGCACATATGTGAAGTCTTAGGCCCTGTCCACACGGAGACGAAACGGGTGTTATCTGCTATAGTTCTTTATCGTATGGACGGTTCGTCCACACGAGGCCGTAACGGAACCAGTGTTAATTTTGGCAGCTGTTTTTGATTTAGTCTTAGTCTTAGTCTTTAGACGAAAATGGTTATTAGTTTTAGTCACATTTTAGTCATTTCTATCCTTCATAGTTTTAGTCTAGTTTTAGTCGACGAAAACTCAAAACGTTTTAGTCTAGTTTTAGTCGACGAAAACTCAAAACGTTTGAGTCTACTTTTAGTCGATGAAAAATTACATTTTAGTCAACTTTTAGTCAAAATGTTTTCTCTCTTTAAACCAATTCAGTTAGGCAAATACAGGTTTCTGACATTGTAATCAAGGTGACAGCATCAAGTGTTGAAATTCGTAAAGCAACATTTCACTCTCTTAACACTTTACTTGTGTAATATGGGTATCGTTAAGGTTTTCTACGGTATAGTCTTATCAATACTGCTTATCGATCTGGTACTTTAACGGTATTCTTATTTACTTTTTGTTATTTTTTAAAGGAAAAACTAACAAATTGTTAACCGATTTAATTGCTTTATTTAAATGTGAAATAAATGAAATATATATAGTTATGTTAAAATTGTACTGTACTTGAGTAAAATGTTAAGGTACTTGTACTTTACTGGAGTATTTCAATGTTTTGCTACTTTGTTCTTCTTCTCCTCTACAGTTCAGAGGTAAATGGTGTACTTTTACTCCACTACAGTTATTTAATACCTTTAGTTACTTTACAGATGTGGATGAATGATGTGAAATATAATCAAGTGTTAAATCAGACTTTAGTTCCACCTGGAGTAAATTCACAAGTTACCCTGCAGTATACAAAGTCATTCAAACTAGCTGCACCTTTACCTGCTTTGAGAACACTTTCATGATCAATCATTATAAAACATATCATATATATTATTCTGAAATGGACCAATCTGCACAATGACTACTTTTACTGTCGCTACTTTAAATATATTTTTGATGATCATACTTTGACTTGAGGAACTCTTCCTACACTATGGTATTTTTTTTACTTAGCTACAAGATCTGAGTACTTCTCCCACCTCTGCACACCTGATGTGATAACGTTACTCGTAATTGGGGCAACAGAGCTACGAGTTAAGGAAGTCGAAAATTGTGCATTTCTCCGATTGAACATGACGCCTTTTGGCCGGCTGTTTGGACAGACTACTCTACTCGTGTCAACGCGCTAACGCGAAAACATGGCAAACAAGCTTTTTCCACATCGAGCCTTGTAGAGTGTCTCTATACTTCCGAACGAATTTTTCGTCATAGTTTTCGTTGACGAAATTAACACTGAACGGAACAGCGGAAACCGAGCCCTCAAATGATAACGCATCCCAAAGTGGGAAGGTCTGGTAACGTAACGCTTGCAGCACCGTGTGTACGCCCTAAACGATCATAGCCCTGCCTCTCCCCACCTCTCCTGCTCACCCCTGCGTCACCCGGGTCATTGCTGTTGCGTTTCGCCAACAACAACAACAATGGCGGATCACAGGGTTGCGTTCGTGCTCCAGACGCTACTGACCATGATACAGATGTTAGTGCAAAATCTACAGCTCCTCTACCACAACCATCAGCAACAAGTGGACATGGAGAACTACATGAACCTCATGTTGCTAAATCCACCGCGGAGAATAACCAGAAGGGCAACCAGGCAACCATGGCAACCATGCTCGGGGGGTCTTCTTCGCTGCTTTTGGTGTATTTTGTGGCGGAAGTACAGCCCGGCATATGTACTACAGCGCCTCCATCGAGTCGAGCGGTCTTGTGTGGACGGACACGTTTCTTGAGCCGATTACGTGTGGACGGAAGACTTTTTTGATATCGACATCGGTTCGTTTTCATTTTCATCTCCGTGTGGACGGGGCCTTAGGCCCTGGTGTGAAAGTGTATCCTGTGAGAGATAACACCTTTCATCTGATACCCATCAGGCTATGTAAACAACATAATCTTCCATCTCAGAGTGCATGAGAAGGGCTGAATTCTCTCTAGCGCTCCCATGATGAGTCAACAAACGATACATCGATCAACAGAGGAATTATGGCAGCTATTTTGCTAATAGGTTACTCTGTGATGTCATTTTTGTTGTCGAAAAATGGAAGAAAGTGCTGTCTCCAATAAGGAAATTTCTGGTTTTTCACTGTTTGATTTGGTTTTTTGACTGACAAAACAAGAGGTTTAAATTCATCATTGGGGATATTTTGAAACGCAAAAATCAAAGATGAAAATAATTCTTTAGACCCGAATCCTCTCTTAAACTAACTAAATAATTCATTTATCATACATTATAAGATAAAATAAATAAAAAGATAAGTATAGTATATCATTATTTCATGGTATGCACACTGGAAAAAAACATCGCTCTTAAAACAAGAAAAAAGGTGTGTGAATTGAGTAGATACAGATTTGAAACAAGTATAATAATCTGCCAGTGACATGAGATAGGCTTAATAAGAATCCTTAAATTAGAATAAGAATTTTTAAATGAGAAAGACATATGGAAGAAAAAAAAAGTGACAAATGTCCTAAAACAATCAGAAAAACACGTATTTGTCATTGCTTTGTGAATAAATATCAAGATTTCACCTGACTATCATTATATAAATCCTAAGAGAGGCAATACAAGTCAAACCTCTGACTAATAATTGGTATAATAACTAATTGGGCTTAATTTGTTTGTAAGATGCCTAATTTTAAGTAAGTGCGTAGAAGTTCTTAAAACACGCTTCACCATCTTACACAAGCAGCTCTTGCATAGTGCACTATTTTCAAAACAAGTTCAGTCAGAATTCATGGCTAGTTATAAGATGGTATGTCTTGGCAGGATCAGGAGTTTTTGCAGTGCAACAGGGCAAAGGGCTGCCAATAAGGACATTTCAGATACATAGATAGAATCTGAGTCACCTTTACTGGAAGTATGTGTACACATACAAGACATTTGACTCCAGTGTTTTGCTTTCAATGTACTTACGCAAGAGGACAAAGAAGAGGGAGAGAACAATAGAGGTTTCCTGGAGTCACAGTCGGAATTTTGCAACGGACCTCCAGGTTGTACTTCCTGCTCTTTTTCCTGTTTGGTATGGTCTGAATGGGTCCTTTAGCACGTTCAATCTTGTCAGATATTGTTAACCTAAGGCAGGGGTGTCCAAACCTTTTTCACAGAGGGCCTCATACAGAAAAATATACGAAGGGCTGGGCCACTCACTAGAGGTGAGGGACATTGCCTCATAAGTTAAGTTATAAGTTAACAAAATCAATCAAATGTGGGTAAATTATTTTTGATACTTGAAAATGCTTATTTTTTTTTTAAACAGCCTACATCACAGCTCTCATAGGGTTTCATTTATTGTGTTGGCAGCTCATTCTTTAAAACAGAAGCCTCAGATTGCTTATAATAAGAGGAAATATGAAGGGTATATTTCAAGCTTGTTATGTTAATCAGTTATTGGACTTTTTTCTTATCAACTTAGATTTGTTAGAAAATGTTTAGAATTTTAATTGACTGAATGTATTAGTGAAGTGGGCTTACTAACACATGAATACTGTGTAATATATTTTTACATATATATTATATATATTTAAGCACAATATAAGACAAACACAAGTTTCATTTGTGGGCCATATTTCATTATACTTTTTGAATTTGCTGAGGGCCGATTAAAAATGGCCCGCGGACCGCATTTCGCCCCCAGGCCATAGTTTGGACACCCCTGCCCTAAGGCCTCATTATAATGCCACTTCCTTGTCCCACTAACTGCATGCATTTGATAAGATATTAGTATTTTTTACTGCCGTAATGAGACATCAAATCTACAGTTTCATAAACCCACTTCAACCTCCTAGATGGCAGTGTTGGGCCACACAAAGGTTGACAGTTCTACAATCAGAGGTTAAGCCGATGCCTTGGGTTATAGTTCAGTGTTAGGTGGCATTGGTGTGCATCTAAGGTGTGACATCCATGATTAAGACTCCAATGATAACATCTGATGATTTGATTCTCTAATCAGGTTTTCAAGCCGTTCCGTTTTTTGTTTCCTCTCAAGGTTGCAACCTTGAATGTTGGAATAATTAAACATTAGTGCGTCCAGCTCTTGCCAGTGTGCACAAAGGCAGTTAAGCTCCCATCCATTCCAAACCTGATAAAGGTGATAAGGATCCAGCTTTAATAGGATCAGAGGCAGGGTTAAAAGGAAAGAGGATCTGCTCGCATTGATACAGACGCTGCAAGGAGCTTTAGAAAATGATTGGAATTCAGTCTGATGAGACTGTGAAAATCAGGCTGACTTAAAATGAATAAGCAATTTATATGTTCTGGATGTGATCTCTAAAACCTGCTGGCAATTACTGTGTTTTGTCCTCTGTGCCATGCAGTAATAATGCAGCATCTGGCATGTAAGAAACAAGAGCAACAGTGTAAAGCTGTTGCTCCAGTAATCAAAGGCTTTGTGACTTCTGATGGAGTGACAAGGAATTAAAGGAGTCGCTCAGATACTCTTGATGTCATTATTAGCCTGGTTTTACAACTGCTATTACATGGCCCAGAGGAAACTGCCCTAGACACCCAAATTCAATGGCCTTAGGACATTTGTTCAAATGAAAATTGATTTAGTAGTAGCTAAATTTAAGCATTTACAATACTTTGCATAATTCACTGGGGCGATAAACAAATTATGCAGCCTAAGCCTTTTACCCCCCGTAAAATACCAACAAATATCTTGGAATTTCCAAAAATAAAGTTGTAAATTTACAAGAAAAAATGTATGCTCTGAGATAAAAGTGGTAAAAAAAGTTTTATCCAACCTTGCAAAGTTAGGAAATATGGTGTCTTGACAAGAAAAAAAATGTATCTCAAAGAATTGGCACATCTTTTTTTACGTAAATGGACCATTTTAAACTAGGAGTTTTTGAGTTTTTCTCTGCATAATTACGGTGGCCGACAAAAAACAAATGTGCCAAAATACATGCCAATGAAGAAACATCTTCACCAATTTGACAACACATGCGCAGTATTTAGAATACATTCAGCAACTTGACGAAAAATGCACAGAGTTTATTTTTTGGGCCTTATGGCTAACAGATCAAGCAAAAAAAAAAATGCATGTATCTAGCTGCCACAAAACAAAGCCAGCATTGATTAAGAGTCATGAGTCTAGACACGAGATACATTTGAAGTGTAATATTTCCTTTTTTAGCCTAGAAAGCCCGCAGCTCGAGGGTTGAATCTTAGATGCTGTCTTCACAAAAATATGCATGAAAATAGTTTCATCCTCTTATTATATTTAAAATATGCACACTTTGCAGTCCAATTTATTTTTCTTAACACAGGCAGAAGGAATAACACAAGAATTCCATGTGACAATTGGCATGTGACAAAGGGGTTTTCCCTTTCCTGTAGTGTGTTCTACTGTATACGTTTTCATGCATGTAAATGGTCTGCAAAGGCTCAAATCTCTAATGGCGCATTTCCACTACAGCGCGGAGTGCGGTTTAAGCGTGCCGTGCCGTGCCGTGCCGTGCCCGGCCCGTTTTTGGTTGCGTTTCCACTAGGCGCAGTTCCGGCTAGCGGGTATTTTTTCACAGTTTTCTGGCTCTCCAAAATCGAGATTCTTTCCGGGCCAACAACCGGGCTGAGTATGCTAAACTAGTGAGAGAATCGCTGGCAACTACAACAAAATGAACATATTTTACCGTGATTTAATTGTAATACACGTTTCAAAATGATGCCGAAGTAACAACATACTGATACCGGTTAGTAAAAACCATGAATTAATGCTTTGACAAGTCTGCAGACAGACGGCAGGCGAAAAACCTTTTAAAATGCTTGTTTTCTGAATGGAGATCGGCTAAGCTAACGCAGTATATGCTCCGACCGTCCACACTCACAACAACGGCCTATACAGACATAAATAAACCAGCGACTGTATTCACCATGACACAGACAGTCTGTGGTTTGTACTTGTTTAACTTTTGTCTAGTTTCTGAACAGATATGAGGAGCTGTGAGCTCTGAGGGCTAACAGCTAACGGCTGATGTTGGTTTTGTGTTTCGCATTGAAGATGACGTCCGCCTACACTGCATTACTATAGTTACTACCCCAGTTCCTAAACTGTAATGGAAATGCAGCATGAAGTGAGCCTGGCCTACCAAGGCCTAACTATACCGTACTAAGCCGTGCGAGGCCCTGCAGTGGAAATGCGCCATAAGTGCCCTAACGAGGGAGTCCCCCCCGCCTGAAACGCCTCCATTGGTCTCCTTGGTTTACTTCTGTAACAAATTGACATCACTATGAAACACTACAATTCTATTGGCTAGCGCTCCAACACATTGTACATGATAGGCTAAGGGGCGGGACATCTCTAAGCGGTTGAAAAAAGTGATTCACGGGTGGTATTTTTTCAAATGCTTTTTTCCGGGGTCGGTTCTGGGTAAAACAAAGATGATGCGGGTCGGGTCGCGGGTGTTGCATAATAAATATATTAAAATAATAATAATTTAGTTTAATGTTTAAATCCTCAGACCTCTCCCCCGCGGGACCGCGCATAATCATAACGTCTGCAGCGCATCAATCTGCTGCTGAGCGCGCCACATTCGAAATGGCTGAGGTGAAGCTCTCTAGCGGAGAATACAGCATTTTCAATAACACTTCCTGAAGAGCGAAATCCAACGTCTGGGAGGCTTTTGGTGTCATCCTAGATGGAGAAAATAATCAACATCCCACGCTTTTTGAGACAAATATGCAACTGCGTGTGTTAATAATTGCACGTTTTCACTGCTCATAGGATATGCGGGTTCGGGTCGGGTTGCGGATCTTGTGCCGACGGGTCGGGTCGGGTTGCTGAACTAATTGGCAATATGTGCGGGTAGAGGGGCGGGTTCGATATTGCACGTCGCGGGTGCGGGGCGGGAGCGGGTCTTGAAAATCAGACCCGTGCAGGACTCTGCCACAGAGTAGGCCAGCTAACCAATCAGGCCACTGGTTTCAGACAGAGGGTGAAAAGAGGTGCTGCCGCACAGGCAGTGTGAGACAAATAAAGAGCTTTTTGAACATTAAAGCATTGCATGTCACAGTGGAGGCATAAAATACAATTATGAACCTGATAACGAGCATAATTTGTCCACTTAATAGCAAATCTATGCCCAGGGCCACCACAGCATCTTACTCCGCAAATGCACTTGACTTTGTGCCTGAACCGTTACATTTACTCATATAAACTGTAACTGCCACTATTCCCGCTAACATTGATTCCTCAATTGGTCTGTTGACTGTTTTCGTGCCTAATATTAACAATCTATGAATGAGGCTATCTAGCTGTATTTGATCCACCAACATAATATCCCTTTTGAGGAAAACATCATAATTACTGTGTCTACACTGACAAGGTGACATGTCACAGCTGATGTTCTCACTGTATCGCTCAAATGACAGACGACTTGCTATTCACTGAAGATGCATTCCCGCTCTCTGTTGCAATTTCCCTGCTTTGATGTCATCTAATGAAATCATCAGGAGAATCAATCTCTCCTCCTATTCCCCCGGCAGCCTATTAAGACCTGGCGCTGCCTGCCAGAGAGGAAGTCTAGGCAAGCAGCCATTCTTCATACTTCAGTGGCGTCTCAATGTGGTGGATAACAAATATAAATGAGTATAAACGAGCGTTCTTATTGCTAGGAATTACGCTCATGCACAAACACAACAAGTGCAAGTCACATCCCAACCAAAAAGCCACTCTTCTGCCAAGTTTCTGATGATTCCTCAAATCAATGTTTCAAACAATCATGTAAGAACGAAGTGTCCATCACTGCTTGTAACACTGCAAATGGCAAGTTAGATGGATAGTTCCCTGTCCCATGGGCCCAAAGTGGCAGTGCCCCCCCCCCCCCCCCCCCTACAAAAAAACCAAAAAACCAACATTAAACGACTACAAAGAAATGCAACGTGCAAGTCTCATGTCATATTATTAATATTAATTAATATGAGACTGTATACATGGCATTCATTTTTATTTGGCTCGACTATGTTTCAAAACACAGATCCTAACCATGGTTCACCTGTCGCATCTCTATTATGTCCCCGCTGTTGCCTATCGTCCTTTTATGTTAGTGGTTACCTAAAAGTTAAACACATTATGTTAAAATACCACCACACATAGCAATTGCAGAGACAACATTGGGTACAAATACAGGCAAAACATTGACAAACGGACACACTATGGCCGTATCTCATTTCTGGGATTTCCCCTCCTTGACTCCTCGAATCCTCGGTCCTCCGGTAGTGACCCGGAAATTAATTTCAGCGCGCCATGTTGAAGGGCATCTCATTTCTCTAAATGCACTTTGAGGACCGAGGATCGAGCGTCGAGGAGGCTCTCTGGAGGAGCTAAAATCGAGGATACACTGATGGGTCCTCCACGGTCCTCCTCGGCTCCTCCGCTCGCATCTCCTGTGGGCGGGACTAAGACATGAGGATAGGAGTCGAGGATAGGAGTCGAGGAGGGGAAATCCCAGAAATTAGATACGGCCAGAGTGACCGTAAACAATCACAAAGAGACACAAAAGAATCACTAACAGACACATAAACAACCACTGAGAGCCACAACATGTATAAACAGATCCAAAATGGGAACAAAACACACAAAACAACCACAAGCAGACAAAAAACAATAACAAACAGACAATAAACAATAACAAACAGACATAAAACAACGACAAATAGACCGGCAGTGGCTCAGTCAGTAGGGGCTTGGACTGGGAGCTGTAGGGTCGCCGGTTCAAGTCCCCGACCAGACCTAAAATGCGGAGTGTGGACTGCTACTTGGAGAGGTCCCAGTTCACCTCCTGCCCTGCCGTGGTGCCCTTGAGCAAGGCACCGGACACCCCCCTTCCCCCCTCACTCCCATTGCTCCCTGGGCGCTGTACAATAGCTGCCCACTGCTCCTAGTAATAGACTCCTGGTACTAGGATGGGTTAAATGCAGAGAACAAATGTCACTGTGTGTGCTGTGTGCTCTGCATGTGTGACCATTAAAGAGGGTTTCATCCCTCCATATTCTATTCTATAAAACAACAATAGACACAAAGCAACAATAAACAGACACAAATTGACCATGAGGAGACTCTCCAAGAGGCGTTTAACAACTACAGAGAGACCAAAAACAAGAGGCAAAAGGCACAGTATCACAAAGTCTGTGTCTCCTGCCCAGTGGCGGCCGGTCCATAGGGGCGCTAGGGGCGCCGCCCCACCTCTTCCCATATTGAAAAAAAAAAAAAAAAATAATAATTAAAATTAAAAAAAAAAAAAAAAAATGTTTAAAAAAATATATATGTTTTTATTTTTATTTTTAATGAACAAGGTAAATATTATATAATTGGTATCAGTAAAATGTATAATCTACAATAAAATCTCGTTTAAAATTGTGTTACGATGTCTAAAGTTACTGATAAGTCACATGTTTCCTGCCTGGCCTTGCCCATGCACCTTCTCTCGTCTGGGCGCTAAGAGAGGAGCCTTCAACCAGTGCAGCAGCAGCCACCAGCAGCTGACTGTTGCTATCTGTAACGTGTAAACTATGCCGCGAAAATATAATTTCAGCCAATCAGCGTCGTCAAAGATGACGGTCACCGGGCGCCAATGTCAGCGCCCAGTGCAGTCTGTGAGTAGTTTGGACAGTGACTCGTATCCGGTTGACGCAGTAGTTGATGAGGATGGCTTCGTGTGCAGGTGGAGTCTCCGGACCTCGGTCCCCGCCTAATTCTGTTCAAGAGCTAATCTCCAATCCTTTCGAAAGGAGAAGTTTGGCAGATAAATTGTTGCTTAAAGACCTTGCACCGGACCAACCCGATTTGAATATATCGCAGCAATCTCGTGAAAAAGACAACATTTATACACGAGGCTTCACAAGTAGCTGGTACACAAGAAAGGCTTGGCTAGCTGGATGCAAACAGGTAAATGCTGTCTTTTGTTTCCCATGCTTGGATATCACTTTATATGTAGAGAGGAGGTTTCCCATGGTTGTTAGAAGTTTATTAATAAGTGGGCATTTATCACAGAAGTGATTGTTCTGTCTCCACGTTTGTTGCATTGTCTGTGATGTATTTTCCAACGGTTATAGCTCCTGTTCTGTCCCAGCAACACTACACGGTTTGCAGCTCCACCACATTTTTGGTTTATCTTCGGTGTCGCTTAAAATCTGCTTCCCATCGGACTAAAACCTCCACGTAATCTGAAGACAGATACTTGAAGTTATTTAAACCTTTTGCAAACTTTATGTTCTTTCTTGCTCTAGCCTTGCCAGTTACATTGTACATAACACATATATTATCATTATGCTAACTGGTTGTTCGTGTTAGACGATGTAGCTTTTTCATTTCTGAGTTATTGCTATATGTAAATAAGCCTGTTTGTAAATAATCCTCAGAGAAACAAAGAAAAAACACAATTTATGACATTTTGTGCTGTGGTTATTTTTTTTAAATTGCATTTATTCACAGTTCAGTTTGAAATGCTGTAGTGACTTGTATTGAACCACTTAAATATTTATAATTAATGCTACTGAAAAGATGCTATTAATTTTATATCTCACATGCAGTTCACTGTAAAGCTACTTGGTGGAGGTGTTGGTTCATAAAACATGAACAGTTTTAAGAAAGAAAAAAACAGACCAGTTCTGAGAACACAAATTCCTGGTAAAGTAGTAGATGTTCAGGTTGATAAATAATATTTTCCACACTGAAGATTATGGAGGTATTGATCAGTCTTCTCATATTTTTAAGCCTCGATTTCTCCTTTCCCCCCCCCTCTAACATCACCAGAAGTCATCATTTAAGGGGTCATTTCTCGAAAAAAAATTGCGGGGGGAAACCCCCCGGACCCCCCGGGTAGGTCACTTACGGTACGTCAAGAGCCCCACCAAAAAAAAAGACCACCGGCCGCCACTGCTCCTGCCCCTATGTAGGTAAAATGGTGAGAAAGTTTGCATGTCTGTGCTCAGGGGACCATTTTCTTAACCTCTTTAATGGGCAGGTAGCATGCAAAGTGGAGAAAGACTAGACAATAGAGCTGGGAAAAGTACTCATATCTTGTACTTGAGTAAAAGTATAAGTACCAGAGTGTAGGAATTGGTCAATTTCAGAATAATATATATATTATATGTTTTCATTATAATTATTGATGCATTAAAGAGTTATCTCAAAATGTAACTTAAAGGTGGGTTAGGTAAGTTTGAGAAACCGGCTCGAGATACACTTTTTGTTATATTCCATGGAATGCTCTTAACATCCCGATAGCAATGAATATCTGAAGTGCTTTGACAAAGAATCCATAACAAAATTTCATCTGTGGAAGCCGTAGTACTGTAAAAAGCACGACCAATCATTTTAGCCGGCCCGGCTAAAATAACTGGATGGCCTACCTGCCTGTCAGCCTTCCATCTGTGCACAAACTTATCTCGTGCCCTCATTGGTCATGTGCGCGTTCGTGTGTGTTGGAGGAGGGGCTCTGTAAGGAAGTGGCAGATTTTTTCCGGCTGTGTATTTTCTAATTCTAGCGCACTCGAGCTGGTTTCTCCAAAATTACCTACCCCACCTTTAAGTGCAGTACTTAAAGGGGACCTATCATGCAAAATGCACTTTTGATGTCTTTTATACATAAATATGTGTCCCCGGTGTGTCAGGGAACTCACGCAGCGTCAGGAAATAAAACCCTCTCTCTTTTCCTCCGTACTCAAATCTCTAAAAACAGGGGGTACAACGGAGCTGATCCAGTTTTACGGCGATTTGACGTCATATCGGCAATGTGGACACACAGCACTATCAGAAACGTTGCTATCAGAAACAATGCTCGACTGTTTTGGACGTAATATGGTCGGTGTTTACATTAGCATCGCTAACACTCAGAGCTAACCTGTACTGGAGAGAGCATGTGTGTGAATAAGCAGGAAATAAAAAGGAACTCACCTTGTGGTATAACCGGCAAGAGAGAAAGCCTTTGAGCTCCATACTGTTTCAGAAATAATCCTTGATAATCCATGATATGGCGTTTCATCACCGCAGTATCTGCGGGTAGAATCTCCCGCATGAGCAGGCATAAGCTCCGCCTCTCTTTCTTTTATCAATTGCCTTTTTTTTAAAGCTTTATACATAAAATCAGCACTTTTGAAACAGGAAGTGAAATAGAGGGATATGAGGCATGGCTAGAATGGGTGATCTGTTTGGTATTTTGAGCAAAACACTTCATAGAAATGTTTTTTATATATTTTTATATATCTGAGACCTATGCTATTGCCTAAAAACAGCATGATAGGTGACCTTTAACTAAATCTACTTAGTAACTTTACACCACTGGATTTTTCCATTGGATTTGAAATATTGCTAAAAAGATCTACGACAGACAAACGTTTATGATATGTTTAGCAGGGTAAAAAGTAAAAAGCTAACGCTAGGCTATAATCAAACAACATGAAGCTCACATGGCTGCGCGTCACAACCGCTAAGCTAAAGGCGGCTAATGTTCAGCGTGATGGTTTTAAAGAGTTTCATTTAGTTTTTATAACACAAACAAGCTTCGGAAATGTACGAGTGGGTATATATACTGACGTATTTTATTTCGTAGAACAAAGCACACTTCTGCTTGTGTTAAAGGTAGGGTAGGTAAGAATGGAGAAACCAGCTCGAGTGCGCTAGAATTTGAAAGTACACAACCGGAAAAAATCTGCCCCTTCCTTCAGACTTCCTAACAGAGCCCCTCCTCCAACACACATGAACGCGCACATGACCAATGAGGGCACGAGATAAGTTTGTGCACGAGATGGAAGGCTGACAGGCAGGTAGGCCATCCAGTTATTTTAGCCGGGCCGGCTAAAATGATTGGTCGTGCTTTTTACAGCGCCACGGATGACGTTTTTTTATGTATTTATTGTCAAAGCATTTAATGTATTAATTGCTATCGGGATGTTAAGAGCATTCCATGGAATATAACAAAAAGTGTTTCTGAAGTGAATTACCTACCCTACCTTTAACCACAGACCTTATTTCAGGCATCTGAAAATCAGTCAACTTTGAGGCCAGGGAACCGGAAGTTTTAAAATGCTAACTAATTTCCGGGTTTTAGGACTCATTCCTTCACCACTCTATGGACTACTTTCTTCCATCATCAACATTAATCACTTTATCCAACTTAACTAACGCGTTTCCATTCAAACTTCACTCTTTCTAGGCCAGCCCTCCCCTCAGATGAAGACATTGTCCTAGACGTCAATCAGTTCATGTCACAGCAGATCCCAGAGCAGTCCACGTGCACTCCCACCATGCCTGGGCGGGCCCTGCCACCGGTGGGCTGCTTTCTGACTGACACAACCATTAGAGATTGTTTCGCCTGTCTAAATCTTCCCAGGATAATAGATTATCCGCAGAGGGAGCTACTGACGAGAGGACGGATTCTGCTCTCCGAGATTCAGGTGAGGCAGAAAGGACGGACAGATTGACAGGCAGACCGTTTTCCAGTGAGCAGTAGACTCTGTCCGACTCTAGACCCTGGGTGTTACGAAGAGTGAGTCCTGGCCTAAATATGTACAGATGAGGAACTAATGATAAGTCTCTGAGTGACAGAGGAGAGACAGGCTGCTCATGTGTGTGCTGCTAATGGTGGATGTCACTTTGACAGATTCACTTTACAGACTCTGAGGCTTTGCACACAATATTCACACTATAAATCCACAATAAGAATTAGAGTGCCAGTGCATACATAAATAACAACATATTAAGCTTATGACTAGGCCGAAAGGGAATCTGCTGATTGCAATATGCACACATGTTCTGAAACATAGCATATAAATCATTTATATATTACGTGTTAAAGCTGCATTAATTAATTTATCTTAAGGGCTGGAGAACGAACTGTAAACAACTTTGACATTATTACATTTTAAAGGGACAGTTCAGATTTTTTTAGATGCTTTCTTCAAACATACCGGACTCAATTGACAAAAATAGTGATTTAACCTAGCAGAACAGGGGGTTGTTTTTCTACTGCTGCCTTTTTTGTTACTTCTGTGTTACAAAGGGTTGGATCGAGTTCAAAAAAGTCAAAAATAACACAAAGTAACCAACTGAGGCAGCAGTAGAAACATGAATGTCTTCTGAAACGGTGACATTTCTTTTTTTGCTAAAGGAGTCTACTTGCTTTATATTGGTAACATACGTGGATATAGGCACGGCAGAGTATAATGGGGGAGATTGTCACCATGGCTGTAACTAGAAGAGAGTTCATAAATGTAAGCCTGCCCTTAAAACCAAAACAATGAGCTTAAAGACGCTAAAATGCTAGGTAGAGGTGAGGGAAACTACACAGTCGTATTATAATGAATTGTTGACTACATTAGTTATTTGATCCAATGTGTGACAAAATGTGTGATTAGTGCAGCTTTAGCTCCATTTGACTTTTCAAACCAAGGATGCCCTATCATAATTAGAGATACCAACACGTTGCTTCTGACAGCTAATAGATCCCGTATTTTCCAAAAACATACATGCTAATTGTCTTGTTGCTAAGTTCACAGACATTTAAACTTATTGTACCTTTTCTCAATATGGATACGTTTTTGAAAAACAATGATCATGTATTATTTTATTGTGAAATATCCCAAGCAATTTGGACTCACTTTATTCTTTCTATATTTTCAACATTAAAGATATTATTAGTATCTATGATACCCCAGATGATGGCGCTCTTGAATATATTATATATATATTTCAAATGCAATTGTTTTCACTGTGCCTCCTAGAACTGGATTCTCTACGTAAATCATTGTTTTTTGTTGCTTAATAAACTATTAATCATGGAACTTATTCCCTAAAACCTCTCACTCAATATGTTCATATCTGTATGTACTCCTATTTTTTATTATGTAATTCTCATGTTATGCTCTTCACATCACTTATATCTGTTCTGTATGTGCTGGTATTGCTTACTTTTTTCGGCCTATAAGAACTAAGACATTTTCTAACTTGTGATTCTGTCTTTCTATTCCTAAAATTACTCATCTCTCTATGTGGATGGAGAATCATTGTACCTTGTTTTGTCCATGGCAGTGCAGAGATGCAGCCATTGTTTTCCATGGTGTGGGTTCGTTTCTTCAACAACACAAAAAGCCTTCCTCTGTTGCAGCCTTCAATAATGGAAGAAAAGAGCAAATCTCACAGAGGGAGATAAGATCTCTCTGTGGCCGCCATCATGGACAGGTCAACAGCAGCAGAGGGGACATTTATCACCAGACTTATTGCTTTGCAGCAGCTGAAAGGGAGGAAGGAGGGGGGTAAATATCACAAATAACATCAGAGAAAACAAACGAAGCAATCCTCGTAGAGTCCAAAGAGTGCAGAGATGCTCGGCAACAACTCAATATAGTTTATTATTTCTGGGTTTGTTACCTTGCGGAGCACAGATAAGAAGCGATCCATCATGGCCTCCTCTGCGACCTGAGGATTCCATTATGGCCCAACACAATACGCCCAGCGTTTACTACCAACAGCACACAAAAGCGATGCCAGGGAACCAATTTCCTCTTTACCTCCATGAATAAGAACCTCATTGATCTTCCTCTGTGCACATGTATAAAGGCAGACACGAGTGGAGACCTATTATCGAGCTGTCCTCCAACAATGGTCCGAGTGCACATGCAGGCTGAAGGGGAGCTGAATGGAAACAATTAATTGTGTTGACTTGGAAATGTTTGTGTATTGAAAAGGACTTTATTTATGTTCATAAATGTGCCTTCAAAACCCAGTCATTATATTCCCCTCATGAGTCATTGACACTAAGCTGGTACATGTCAGATGGATTTCTTCACACTGACACTCATATACTAAACCCCCGCTGTCCTTAAATCACCCTCACACTGGCAGCAGCGGTCCATCCTTCATTCAACACTTATTTATGCTCAGGGTTAGGATCAAAGGCAGAATAATAAGACGTGAGAATAAAACACTGAAATGTGAGAAAGGATAATGTTAAATGGGCCCTATTATGCTCATATTCAATCATATTTTGTGCCTCTACTGTGACATGTTTCAATGCTTTAAAGGTCACCTATTATGCAAAATCCACTTTTTCATGTCTTTTACACATAAACATGTGGGGAGAGGCTCCTTATTTTCATCTAAAGTAACAGACAGATAATCAGCACTTTTGAAACAGGGCTGAAACAGAGGGGATTATGGGATGCTGCAATGATCTGTTTGGTATTTCGAGCCAAACACGTCTAAGGAGATATGTTTTGTATATATCTGAAACCTATAATATATTGATGAAAAACAGTATAATAGGGGACCTTTAATGTTTAAAAAGGTAGAGAGAGAAACTTCGGGATTTTAGCGTTTGCAGACCATTTACATGCACAAAAACCTATTTATAACACACTGCAGGAGAGGGAAAGCCCTAAAAGCAGGGCTGTTTTTCAGAATAAATTGTCATATTCTTTTGGATTTCTCGTAAAGAAATCTTAGTTTTTTAAATGTACAACTAAATTCCTCTTATCGTGTTTATGTATGCATCATTATACACAAAAACAAATTCCTTGAATGTGTAAACCTAACTGGCAATAAACCAGAAGTTGAGTGCCACTAAACTCTCCAATGAAATCCCATAGAGATTTAAGAAAGCAAAGGCGGACAAAGTTTGAAAATAAAAGAGACATAACTTTAACATTTGCCAAGTTCCTTTTAAATACCCAAATATAACTCTATTTTATTTGGCCTGGATTTTTTTTGGGGTTATTGTTTCATCCGTCACTTCTTTGGCTATATTTTTTCTGATGCTGGTAAAAAGACCAGCAATAAAACATACCATGCAAGTCCAGGGCACTAATTCACACGGCCATAACTGCAAACACTGCCCATGGAGGAAAAACATAAATCACGTGCATATAACAAGTGTCTGCGCCCTATTCAGGCATGAGTGAGAGTTGGCGCTGTGCAGAGATTTGTGAGGGTGCCGGGCCGTGTAATGCCGCGTTGATTACTTTCCGAAGCCAGGGAAAATAAAACTGTCAGACTGCATGAATCATAATTAATTGTAATTAATGGAACCAGTTTTGTTCTAATCATCGTATAAATCACGGAGCCCATTTCTGGTAAAAAAAAAATGTCACTGCTCACACTTTGTAATAGATGGCTTCTCTAAATACATTTTGGGCATTTAATCATGTAAATAGGATGCATTACTCGGGGAGTGATTAAAATAATGGAAATCTACTACGAGAAAACTATAATAATTACACAACTAATGGACTTCCCACTATGTTGTAAAAGTTTAGATTGGGCAGCTCTGAAAAAGCTGACAGGGGAAAAGCATCAATTTTTAATTAGTAAATAACCCACCAAAAGTGTTTACTCAATAAGGAACACGAATAGGAGGATACCAGAAATACACTATAAGAAATTTATTCCATTGGTAGTCATTTACAAGAATTATAAAGCAGGTTTGCTTCACACCTTACAGATAAGTTTATAATGCTGTACAATAACTGCCATCAAATAAAACTCACAAATACACCGTGGTTTAAATAAAACACAGCGGACAAAAAAAGGGGGGGAATGTAGGGGGAAAATTGGAAAATAATAATATGAACATGTTCTGTTTGAGTAACTAAATACAGATATAAAAAAAAAGAAATCGAAACATTTTCAGGGCAAAATACAACGTCCATATTTTTAATTAGCTCCACTTGCGCTTTACCCAATTCAAATCAAGCATGACTCAGCATTTACAGAATGGGGCAAAAAATGTGGGGGGGGAAAGGAGGGAAAAAAACAATATTTCTGCCTTGTTTCACACTGAAATAAAACCAAAAAATGTGACAGATCATTCCTGATAGAATTGAGTATATTAAAACCCCTCTCAGCCTTTGAGAGGGTGCAGACGACCTCCCTATCCTCCATCATGCTAGCAGCTTCCCTTCGTGGAGCGCTCTCACTCCTTCCTGCGCTTCTTGTCGTGGTAGTCGTCCTTCGAGCGGCTGCTGCTGCTGTTGGACGGCCTCTTGGAGCCGCCGTGATGCTTGGCCTCCTCCAAGAACTTGTCCAGACCGAAGGGATCCTCCTCAAACTGAACGGGGCCATCCCGCTTCTGCCCGTGGTCGGCACCGGAGAACTCTTTGTCTGGAACAAACCTGAGATGAAAAAAGAAGAAAACGTAATTAGTTTAAAGATATGTATAGTTTCTTTCCAAAAGAAACGTTTTGGCTGTGTTTTTTACAGTTTGTAAACTTAAGGTGAGACACTACAGGTGAATAGGGTAATTTGTTTAACTTAAAGACATCAGCTAGAAATGTCTCCAGTTAATTACTTGCATTAAGACAATTGTTTTTTGTATTACAAGTTTTATGAAATAGCATGTTTAAATATGCAAATGAGCCATCATCTCAATAAATATGCGCATATTTTAACACAGTTCAGGAACACAAATCTGAACATTGGATAAAGCCAGGTTCAAAATTTTCATTTTGTAGTCATATTAGAATCTAAAGTTTTTACAGAAGGGATTTTGGATATCTCTTTTTATCACTCCATAAATCAGAAAATACTGCCAACAGCCCTAAAATATCAATTTTTGCCATGTTTTTAGGTATAAAATGTTATATAATTCAGGTAAGTGCTACTGAAGTGGACATTTCTCACTCAGAATATGAGGAAAAAACTCATTTTGAGAAAACAACCTTTAAAGATTGCTGTGTGGCGCTACCTAAACCCTCCTGTTCTTTGGATGACAGCTTGCACCTCGACGCACTCCGTGAAGGTATTTCATGTTCGGGATCATTTGTTTTTTGTCTAACTTTGCTTCGTGCAAGTGACACTTATTGTCGTCTTCTCTGTGAACGTTTTTTTTCACTGTTCTTTTGACATTTTGAGATTTAAATTTCCAGCGAAAGCTAAACGAGGAAGTGTTTTAGCACACCACGTGACGCATCTGAACGAATCACGTTGTCAGAAATTGACACCAGCCAATGAGATTTAGTTTTTTGGTTTAAGACCCCTTTGTACTTTCACGATTGGTTGCTGATACAAAGGAAATGACCATATTTGGATCCGATGAGATTGTGCAGGAGAGACGGAGCTTTCCAATGATACCTCTGATTACACGGTGCAAACAGCGGTCGCGGTTCTTTATTATACGTTAGAATGCTAACGTTTGGTGAATTTAGGAGAAATCTACAGACGCAAATAGACAAACTATAGTAAAATAAACACCTAAATGTGTATTTTGTACGTTTTCCTTCCAAAAGCCTGAAAGAAAACATGTTATGGAATCAAAATAGCACAAAATCTCAAAATGGACCAGTGCATGAAAAACGATGTTTTTGCCTGCCGTGTCTCGGCTTAAAGACAATTTTGTTTGCCAACTTATTTTGGGCTTGTTTTTTCTTCTTTTGCAATGTAAGAAAACTGCTAGCAAGTTGCTACAAGATATAGAGTTGACGCAAGTGAGATATTTTTGGATGCAGACCTTGAAGTATTCCTTGCTAGGGCTCTCAACAAAAAAGATTTTCCCATTGGATATGTTGGAAAGAGTAAGTTCTGGGTCAAACACACGCTTAAGAAACAGACAGATGCCGTTTTGTTTCGCAGTATGATCTCCAGATTTTAACACCACTTTTATAATTTTGGAAGCGTAAAATGCAATTGCCATAAAACTAACGTTGGGCTATAAACCAACTACATTTCGGTCATGATTTCACATCATCACCGCTAAGCTAAAGGCGGCTAAAGTTCAGTGTGATGACGCTCAATAGTCTTACTTAGACAATTGTTAGCATCTGCTGTCACTTGTTAGCCACTGCTGTTTATGACACAAGGAAAGCTTCAGACATTCAAAACTTGGTAAATGACTGACCAAAAATCTGTTGACTTCAAGACGAGTGAACTGAATTGCTCAAATGCTAGGTCATTTCAGTCTTTTATGACTCATTCCTAGGGCACTCTTTCAGCACTGGGTCTAAAATATCTTATTATTCCAATGAACATATGTTTGCATGTCTCAGGGAATTTTCTTCAATCAAAGATTTCCGATGTTTTGCAGAATGGTGTGACTCCCTGCAGCCGGCCAGACATTCCTAGAGGACAGTGACGAGCTGGTGACTGAACATATGGGACAGGCTCTGCTCGGCTAGTGGTGTGTGGCGCTGCTGCCGCCCCAGGGGGAGACCTCCTGCTGGGACATCATGTGCATGCTTCTCTCGTGCCTCGGAATCAAGCCAGAAGGCCCCCTAAATTATTCAGGCTTTTATTGGGTGTATAATTGTGAAAGTTAAAACTTCAGCAGTGAAGCAACAGTGTCGTACAAGTATTTGGGAAGCAGTATGGGTAAGTAAAAATAAATACTTTTAGGGAATATTTATCAATTTTTTTAAAGTAAAGTTTTTCATCACTATTTGATTTTTTTAATCTCTCTGTAGGATTATTTGGCTGATGCACTGTGATCATCACCATCAAAACATGGCTAGTTATATTATTAATGCAAGCAAGTTAGATGAATAGAGGATATTGCCCCATGGTACATTTGACCCTATTATGCAGGGAGGGATGTGTGATAGCTTACATAACTTTATATTTGAGTTATTAAGCGTTTAGGTGCTCAGTTACACCTATCATTGCCACGACATCAAGCATAGTTTTAAAGGTTCGCACTACATTTGATCTAACAAGCAATATTGCAAAAGGTTTGTAAACAAATTAAAATGCAAACACTTGAGTGCGTACTTACCGATTAAACATATTTATGCGAACAATTTTATTTTTTGTTGTCATTTGTTGGCGTTTTATCATCTTTGACATTTCCCACTGCTATCCATACAGTTGTTTACGTGTCATAATTATGATACTACTGACATTTCCTAGTACATGTATAACATGTTATTACAGATATAGTGGAAACAGAGTGATGTACAGTACCTGTTGCTGTTCATGAGTGTGTCGAAGTCATCTGTGTATGCGTCCTTGTCTATGTTCTTGCTGGGCCGGTAGATGTTGGAAGCCATATCTCTGCCGCCGCGGAACGGCTGGTCGTACACGTTGTAAGACTCATCCTCGCCGCCGGCAAAACCACTGTCCATACCCTGAGAGAGAGAGAGTGGATAATAAGGTACAGTTAGTTCTAAATAAATTGCAAAACAAGGTTATCGCTCAAACTTTTTAAAGGTGATTTCTTAACATTCATTAGTTTTCTTTTGTGCCGAAAAAGAAAAAAAAGGAATGATTATAATGCGTTTCTTCCTTGTATTGAGTATCAAATTACTCAGTTTAGCATTATCAAACATTTGGAAGAAAAAAGTTATCTTTCCAGGTTGTTCTGCGACTGAGGCTTTAAATTCCAGAAAAACACTGGAGACTTTGCCACTTCAACCCAACACTTTTAAAAAAGGACAACGAACCCACCAAATCGATGACGCAAACATGATCTTTTTGTACAGCCATTGCACTACAGTTCATGACATTTAAGAAATAAACTAATTGAAAATCTTTAATTGAAAACAATATTGAATATATAACTCTTTCCCCAAAATCCACAAAAAATAATAATGTCCACATTTGTGTCCAGTCAGCACAAATCATAACTGTATGAAGGCATGTTTGATATGCTCACCTTGCTCTGGTTGAAGAGCCGCTGGTCGTACTGAGCCTCGCTGGCGTTGCGGGGGTTGGGCACTCCCAGAGCGATGAGCTCGCTGATGTCCCTGTCCTGGTCTCTCTGCAGCTTCGACCTGCGACACAGAAAAATGGCAGACACTTAGCAAAGATTCATGGGAAAAAATAATGACATAAGCTCTACACTGGGCCTTTCTCATTTCACTAATTTCCCCTCCTCGACTCCTCGGTCCTCCGGAAATGGATTTCAGCGCGCCATGTTGAAGGAAATCTCATTTCTCTAAATGCACATCGAGGACCGAGGATCGAACGTCGAGGAGGCTCTCTGGAGGAGCTATAATCGAGGATACACTGATGGGTCCTCCGCGGATGTTTTCCCGGCAACAGTGATGTTTAAAAGAGTCGTGACGCACGGCCGGACTTATCTCAGCCAATGACAGCTCTGCATGCATCCCCTGGATATTATTCTTCTATTCTATATATGCTTTCATCGCGACGCGATGTTTACAGTGAGAACAGCTGTGAGGTCCGTGCAGAAAGCAGAGCAGTGTGTAGAATATATATCACTCAGTATAACAGGCCTACATTACTCTCTTTATTTGCTTTAGTTTAGTAGATATCTACAGAGTCGATATTTGTCTACAACCATTTAGTGCTTCACATAATAAAATACACAACGGCTGTATCCTGATATATATGATATGCTTTAGGAGTGTGGAGGAAACTTCTGTGTAGTAATGCATGGAGTCACCGACTCAGGAAGGAGACACGGTGAGAGTTGGAGCTTTGATGTCAAACACTGATGGGTTTATTCAGAGTATTCGGCCGGAGGATTCACATCACAAATCAAAGAGTCAGAGGTTCTGACCACACGGTAGAGTTGCCACGTCAATTCTCAAGAACCTCTCTCTATGCTAGACCTTTTAACAGGTTCACAGAGAGAAATCAACATCTCTGAAGGAGTAGACTAAACACTGAATCATCTGCGTCCGACGCTCATGGCCTCAAGGATTTCACATCCTAGAGCCCACAAACACCGATAAAGAAATGCTTCAGTGTTCCCACAACAATTACCCTTCGTGCCAGTCAAGTTGACCGGTCACACACTGGTGACAACACATATGGCACCAAGGCCTTTCCTTAAAGGAGATAACACATGTCAGAGTAAAAGGTTAGATATCTAGAAGAATTATTCCTTAACAAGGAGCTGTAGGTGCGTGTGGTACAGTGTGGTACAGTGTGGTACAGTGTGTGTGCGTAGATGCGGCAGACAGACAGGTCTCAGTTGGTTTGGTGTCCTATGCTTACTTTTAATACTTGTCAATAAAACTTTTGGCCCGTAATTTCATTTCCTCATTGTAGCGACCAGAGAGGGGGGGGGGGGGGATATATATCCAGTCTCTGATAGTGTAACGTTATTATGAGAGTGCTCTCATACTTGTTTAATTCTGAAATTGTATATATTTATATAAATATATGTGTGTGTATGTCCGCATCTGTAGCCTGTTATTGTCTCATTATACCGCACTGTGAATGAATTCAAAGTAAATATATAAGTCGTCATGAACACAGTTCTGTCCATCAGACAGAGCAGAGGGCTGTGCCTCCTGTCATCATTAATGGACGTCTCTTTAAAATGACGGCTCGGAGAGGATTTCTCATTTCTCTAACCACCTGCTGCTTCCCCTCCTCTCTCCTCCGCTCTCATCTCCTGTGGGCGGGACTAAGACACGAGGATAGGAGTCGAGGAGGGGAATTAGAGAAATGAGAAAGGGCCACTGACGTAAAAACATAAGGGAATTCTAGAAAAAATGCTATGTTTAGTACTGTGGCATGAAACCCCTAAAGCCATAATAGACCGTAGTGTTGCATGAATTTTATATTGATACATGCCTGAAATATCGATGTATGCCTATGGGTACAACTTCTTAAATCATATTTCTGGAAAACTTCAAGGATTTTGTCTTTAAATCTTAAATCGAGGATGAAATGTACGTCGTTAAAAAAGTTCTGAGTGACTTTAATGTCTTTAGTGTCCTTCAGCCAGCGTCATCTTAAAGCCAAAGGTCATTTTAAGATCACAAGGTTTCTGCTCGCTGACAGCTGCAATGGTGATTGTAATGAGCTCTCCTCTGAATTCCACTTCCCTCATTCCTGCGGGGAACCACCATTCCATCAACTGACAACCGGGCAGTGAGAACACGCTCACACAAACACACACACTGGTCCTGCATACACAATCAAACATGGACTACTGTCAGAGTGCTCTGTTGGATCATGCTGCGTTTGTTCGGTATAACTGCTGGCCCGATGAATGATTCAGCAGTGAGACAAGAGTGTGTGTGTGTGTGTGTGTGTGTGTGTGTGTGTGTGTGTGTGTGTGTGTATGTGTGTGTGTGTGTGGAGGGGGGTGTGTTTAAAGTGCGTGTCCAGCACCTCTTATCAGGAGCGGCCCTGGAAATGTTCCTGTCGTGCTGTCTCTCTTTCCTTCTGTCGTGGCGGATCTCGTCACGCTCCCTGACCTCGCTGTCCTCGCCACCTGCTGCGTGAGATGGAGGGGGGGATGGATAGAATGAGGGAGAAAAGGGTGCAAGGAAAAGAGAAAAAAGACCACATGAGAGAAGTGGGAGACAGATGATGTGATGTGAAAGATAGAAAGGAGAGAAATGAGTGGATAGATGAGGAACAGTGGAAGTGATGTGAGGGATAATTGGGGGGAAAGATAGTATAGGGATTGAAGAAATAGGAGGAAAGGGAGGGATAGAAATGGGAAAGAGTCAGTGGACAGTTAACATGAAAGACAAAAACAACGCTGATTTATTAGTCTTGGGAATTTTTTTTAACGGGCGCAAAAGAAAAATATGAACCATAAGACTTAGCATTATTAAGGCCCCTTTAACACATTTAATGTTAGACTTCGATAGGATGTGACATATCCAAACCGTCCTTCAAAATGCATGCACACAAACAGGTCATGCAACATGGATTTCTCTTCTGGAAATACATGTGAATGATCAGCAGGGAAGCAGAAACATCATTTCACAGCTTGCTGGTCCCGTCAACACCGGCAGGGTGAAAAATGCTGCCATCACTTATGCGCCTCGTGTTCCAGATTTGGAAAACTGACAACGGCACTGACAGCACAGTCTGCTCCACTAGCTCAGAAAACCACCCGGAAAATAAGAAACGGAGAACATGACTTTTTTTTTCTAGGTTCCTCGTTTTTAGGACTCACCTTTGTCCCCGTGACTTTTGATCCCCGCCCTGCGGTCTCGAGCCATTTGGGCCAGTTCCCTGAGTTTCTCCTCCTTCTTTTCCTTCTCCTTCTGGGCCATCTTCTTCTCCACCTGGGCTCTCATCTCCACTGCTTCTCTGGCCTATGGAAACAGTCAGCATTTCATGGTCATTAAAAGATCGAAAACGTTTTTTTAGTTAGTTTTACACAATCCTGCTTTTGGTAATCAGATTCTTAAACTCAATTTCCTGGCACTTAGCGACTTATGTTTGTATAAATATATATATTTATTTATTTAATCTTTTTATTGGACATTTTTACTTTAAATTCCCAGGTTTATGTAATATTTTATCTCAACTTTTTCTTGCACATTCTTACTTCTTTTGTTTGTATAAATATTTAATTATTTGTATTGGAATTTTTATATTTTACTTCTTATTTCATGTAGTATCTTATTATATTTCATATCAGTTAATTATTTTGAAACCTCTACCTTGGATTCTTATATTTACTTAATATCTCATTAAATTCTTATTTGTTTCATCTTTAATTGAAGTCTTAGTTTTTATGTTTATATAAATACTAAATTCGTACTTTTTTTTTTATCTTTGAATTCGTACTTTTTACTTTGAAAACTTTGTGTTTATATAAATATTTTATTTCATATTTTTATTGCACATTCTTACATTTTATGTTAATATAAATATTTCAACCGTTTTGTTTTATTTAATCTTGTATTGGAAATGTTTACCTTGAATACTGCCGTTTTATTTATTTTTTTGGTGTTTTTATTGCATTGTATTCTTACTTCTTATGTTATTTAAATAACTTATTGAATTTTATTCTAAAATGGAAAAACTTTCACAAAAAACTTTTTTAATTAGGGCTAATAAAGTATTTCTGAACCACAAATCGATGGTACCTTTCTGTCGGCGATGTAGAGCGCCTCAGCCAGCTTAGCAAAGTTTTCGTTGATATGAACCGTCTGCAGCCCCCTGCCATCAGCAGCCAGACGTTTGTCAAGAGGAATGGTGTAGCCCTGAAAGATATTAAGCATACAGAGATGAGAAAAAGGCAGTGAGACGATGGAACTGGAATCACAACGAGAGCACCTGGAGTCCAAATAATCTAATATTTATGTAATGTGTCAAATATTAAACAAACAAGCCTGGAAAACAAAATATCTTCTTGCCATACACAAACATATCAAATGTAATCCTGGTGATTCCCTACCTTAGCGTTTTTCCAGTTGGAGATACATGGAGGAATCTTCCACTCCTGCTGCTCCTTGACTGTCATCTAAGCAGAGGAAGAGAAACCATCAAACATACAGACTTTTCAAAAATGAAAATAAATTCAGTTGGATTTTTGTAGTGTGAAAGTAGTAAGAAGCAGAATGTTTTTGATATTTCAGATGGCTGTACCTTTCTGCTTGGGGAGTGCATGACAGGGGCAGGGGGCGAAGGAGGTCCTCTGGGAATCTTCTTGTTGATCCTGAAACATACAATTATTTCCATCAATTTTCATGTCAACGCTTTATTTCTTTTAATCAAAAACAATAACTTTAAAACCAAACTGTTTTACAGTAATATAGTTGTTAAGAAGTCTATGAGGCTATTTCTTACATTTGGCAGTGTATTTCTGGGCATTCGAGGGGTTGCTGTGTCAAATGTGGTGCAATTTAGACACATGAAAGATGTATTATTTATGAACGATAAGTCGGGAGTGGCGTCTTTCTCTTTCTTTACAGGTTCCTGTGTTACTTACTTGAAACGTGGAGGTTCCATTGGATCTTTCTGCATCTCCACCATGCGGATCACCCTCTGTTTGGCCCCTGAGTTGAAAGCCACTCCCTGCTGGGATGGGGTGTATCTGGAGGAGAGAAAGAGAGGGAAAATGTGTCACCAAACCAACTATTTACATCACCCAAATAAGGGAGATAAAGACAATAATTGTAATCCATTTAACAGTATATACAATCTAAAATATACTTAGCGAAGCAAAAGGAATATTGCAACAAACCACTTCAAGGTGGCAAAACACAACATGAAATGGGACAAATTAAGCTCTAAGTGGGATTATGTTGAACAATTAATATGTTCTGCATGTTGTGTTTTGTCATGTCTTTTTTTATTTATTTTTTGTGTGAGCTGCTATTGTCATAACCAGACTACCTTGTTGATGTGTACATCTTGCCTTTACAAATAAATATTAACGGTAGGTACTTCTTAAGTGTCTGGGAGTCTGCATCACCACTTCACCTTCATTCCCACACAATGTCAAAGTAGCATTATACGAAAGCAGAGTCATACAAGTTTCCTACTTTCTCTAATGACTCATACATACCTGATGTACTGTGCAGGGGCCTGTTTGTCTGCAGCTCTTACAGGCATGGCAGCAGCAATCTTTTGAGACACCTGCTTATCCAGGGCCGTGCGGGTCTTCTCCGTCAGCTACAAACAACCACCATGTTTAGATTCTGACTACAACTCAAATTCTAAGTCAAGCAACTTATAAATGTTTGAAAAACGAATCCATTTCTGATTAATTGTCAATAGCATTTTTGATCACATAGAATTAACTTAATTTTCACAGTCACCAACGGAGAATATCAACATCGACTGATTTCTTCGGGCGAATAGTTTAAAGAATGTTTTATTTTCTTTAGTTAGTTCAATCTAGAGTCCCAACAATAACTTAATCTGTTATTTAATGTTTCGATTCATACACATTGCAACATGGCTTACCTCTTTTACAGCCTCCTCATCAGGCTTCTGCAGTTCTGGAGTATCCTCATGCAGAACTTCCTTTGGAAGAAGGTCTGTGTACTTACTGAAGATAACCTGCAAAAATAATGACGAGAAATGCTTTTTTTTTAAACTAGCGTGAAAAGGAAAATGGGATTATTTTTGTAGTCATGTTGTTTTTCTTCATAGTCTTTTTTACAAAGTCTGCCGAATGTGTGTTCTGTAAATGAAAGACTTGCTTTTATCTTTTATTTTGTCTTGAAATAATGAACTCTGGCAATAAAACCAACTCACTAATAAGTGTTGTATGAAGCCTGTTATGAATTAGATCTGTGAGTGTCTAATATATTACATTCCATTTATACATTGTGTGCAGTTGTATCTCATCCTAAAGAATCCACACATTATCATACTGATCTATCTTTCCATCACTTGATAGAATTAGACCACACTTTTAATATAATCTTGATATTTTTCAAGTTGCGCATGGATACATATTTGACATGTATACCTTATCCTTGCCCTGTCCTGCTCTGGCGATGGCGTCATATTTGATCTTTCCTTCTGCATCCACCTGCACCGCCAGGGCGTTGGATGTCTTCTTCTTCCGACCCATCTCCAGAGGAAACTGGGCCACGTGGATCTCTGGGAAAGATCCTCCATCTCCAAAGTCCTACAGAAACAAAACAGTTACAGCATAAGTTAGAAGATGGACTTGGTATTGATAACCTTGGGACATCAGACAATAAATTACCCCCCAGTTATCAGACAATAACAGTTTTATAATATTTGAGATAACCATGTATATATTGATTAAATAAACATTATATACCTCAAGTGAACGAGGCACCAAGCCTTTTCTGTGTCCATAAGGAGGGGGCTCTCTGCGGGACGAGACCAGGGCAGTGGAGTAGCACTTCTGGGCCCGAAGCTTCTCCTCTGCCTCCAACTGGTCCTGAGACAGCTGGGTCGGCGCCGGTAAAAAGCTGGAAAAAAAGTAAAACATGAGTAAGTCTCATTGTTTGTACAGTACCTTTGGTGATCTAACGTTAAGCCCTAGCTAGCGTTAGCCGACAGTGGCTCAAAGTAACGTCGCCTTTACTTTAAAAACTGCTAACCAGCTAGCTAACAGTCGGTTTATGCACACGCATAACACGTTAACAGTTCAAGGCACAAACCCGAAGCATGAAGCGTGCACACGAATGGTAAACAGTTAATACAAGTGTGTTGTTGACCATGGATGTGTGCTGCTAAGCTAACTAGCTAATGCCAAATGTTCAGCTCACGACATAGCATTTCGGCTAGCTAGCATTAGCTGTCCCGTTAGCTTTGATTATAAACAACGAACCGATAGCGGGCAAAGCAAAAAGATACACGTGAAACATTAAAGCACATCTTTACATCGGATACTACAAAGTTGAAACAATGAATGATATAATTTCGTGATATAAAAACACAAAAGGCCCGGTCGCGTTACTCACCTCGCTAGAGACATTTTCCCTTTTCTTCCTTAGCAATGGACTGAGCATGCGCAGTGGCAGACTAACATTATCATAGATTGTTCTCTGCCTTTTTTTTGTGAGTCTATTTGTTTTCTTAATGTTTTTACTTCCCTATTGTTTAAAATGTGTCGTATTAAATGTTGTTTTATTTTTTTAATGTCATATAAAACTATATTAAATTAATGTTAATGTTAAACATGCCAAAAAAGCGTAGTAAGAGAGAATATATGAGGGGCCACCCTCAGTTTGTAAATCATTCAAAAGTAATTTGGAGTCGTTTTATCAGTTTCAAGCAAATATCTTTCAGAGACTGGATATCCCCAAAAATCTGAGGATGTTTTTTAGAGCAGTTAGTAATTATTATTTCATAATTCTGGATTGTGATGAGTTAGTGGATAGTTCTTGCAGAAACTGCAGAAAAACAAATGTCTGTTTTACAGACATCTCACACTGTAACTGTGTGTCTGCGGCTGCCAGTAACTGCTGCAAACATTTGTCAGGCTCTACAGCAGGGGTGGGGAACCTCCGGCCTCTGGGCCGTATACGGACCGCGAGACCCTTTGGTACGGCCCTCGAGGTAATTTATAAACACACGCAAAAAAGAAAAAAATTAAAGAAATCTAGACCGCAAAATAATTAAACAAGCAAGTGCCTGTTTTTCCTGGCCACGGTCAGGGTCCTTGAACACGACACGAGCCTAACGTGTCATCCATAGACTGTATATATAAAGGTGTCATCACGTGGTATATGTCTCGTCTGACAGGGGTGAAAGTACAGGTGAAAGTGAGGTAAAGGCACATCTTTATATGATCATTATAGTTATGAAAAAATAAGAGAATAAAGTAAACAGGTATAAAATACTATATGACAGTAAAACAAAGTTGTTATTAATAAACAAGAATACAGTTTAAAAGGGGAGTGATTTGTAAAATATCCATAAAGAAAAAGAAAAATCTGCTTACAGTTCTGTTTCATATGGATGTTGAGAGATGTATCCATAGATCTCTTAATGTTGCTCTCAAAGTGCACCAGATTGATGCTTTTAACTTCAACATTTAAAAACAAATATTCCCGGGGGGCATGCCCCCCGGGAATATTTGTTTGGACCCCGCTAGAGGAGGTTAGGTCCCCCCCCCCACTTAAATCATCTTCACATGGATAGGAAACTAAATACATTTGCACACATCTTGTGTCCATATCTTTCTGTTTGGGTGGTCATGCCACAACTGTGCACGTGCATGCATGCACGAGTCATGGTAAGATATCTGGATTAAGAGGTTGCTTTTTCTTTGCACAGCATGAAAGAAAGGAGAAATGAATGGGCTGTGATTTTAGTATTTTTAAGCAGAGGTCAATCATTTGTACGGCCCTCGGAGGATGTTGAAAAAATTGAAATGGCCCTTGAGAGGAAAAAGGTTCCCCACCCCTGCTCTACAGATTATTAATACTTGTGATAAATTAGATGTTCATTTAAAGTCTCAGAGTGACTTGGTGACAGCTCAAAGAGGTGAGGGCTTTATATGTAAAAAGCCTTCAAACTATACTAAAGATTTGTTTAGGGTTGGGGTTTGCATAGTCAGAAGATAAATAATATTCATTAAATACGATATTTACATGGTTTCCTATGAAAATGTGGTTGGCTAGAATGCAGTCATCTAATTTGTGCATATACCTAACATATCTAACATCTAACTCTTATAAATGATGATGTTATTAATAGATAATGCAAACAGCAAAAATCTCTATAATGATACAGTAACACACATTTTTTAGACTAAATTATGTGTGTGAGGGGAGCTTCTGGGCTTTTAAACCGTGCTGCCCATCATTCGGTACACACAAAGCACATTTTTTTGCTACCATAAGCTGTGTGAGTTTCACCCTTTGTCTGAAACCAGAGTCCAATCTGCTGTGATTGGTTAGCTGGTCGGTTCTGTTGTGATTGGTCAGCCACTTTGAGATGTGTCCCATACAAAGTGCTGGAATGCTATCCAATAGAAGCAGGAGTGTTACACAAAGGAGTCCAATTGAGGCTTTTAAGGCAGGGTGAGTCTGTGGGAGAGAAACTCCCTCTGGAGGGAACTTTGGGATTTGAGCCTTTGCAGACCATTTCCATACACAAACCCTATATAACACACTACAAGAAAGGGAAACACCCCCAAAAGCACAATAGATTTAACTGGTTTCCATTTAGTTGTTTCATTTCTAAATAATGAAAGCCTTCTTAAGCTTTTGTGACATTGCAAATCTTTTTTTCCTCGCTGTTATGGGAGCAGCAGAAGCAGGGAGGAGAGCTGACATTATACTATATAATATGGCTAGAAGGAAACCCTCAAGCTGTTCGAGTCTCAGTTGCCAGTAAGGCATGATGTATCACTTGAGCCCACTAAAGAGCGGGGGGATATAAAAGATTGAAAGTGAGTCTTGCCATGCAATAGGAGGATTATGCAATATTTCTTTCATAGACCCGATGAATGACAAATATGAAATAGACATTCCTGCCGTAAAATGAGTATTGCTTTTCCTTTCTGACTCGCTCCCTTTTTTATTTCTTACTTTCTTCCATTCACTTCTAATGCTTTTATCTGCATCTTTTCTGTCTCTGTTCTTTCTTTCCATCTTTCTTCCTTCCTTTCGCTCTCTGTTTCTCGGAGGAGGCAGTCTGTCAGTCTTTCAGCGGAGACGTCGTTTATTAATGTGACACAGGGTAAAAGGACACGTCAAAGGAGATCAATCACGGAGCTGTGGCACGGCATGGGACAACAAAGCTTTTAATAAACCCAATCATCGGGGTGCTTCTCTTTTCTGATCGTTCAGGGCGTTTGGGATCGAGCAGACCCATACCATTGTGTCTGCCCCCCCCTGGACTTGCTGCAACATGACTGATGGAGAGGGCACCACTAAAATCAAATCACCCTCCAAGGGAAGCAGCCCTTCAGATTTTTGAATGTTTTCTTAAGGATGGTGGTAAATGTTTACATTCAATTTTATTGGAAAAATACCTTTAACAATGGTCATATTCCTTAGCTTTATTGGTTAACGGATTGGAATTCCCCACAGGTTGAAATATAAACCTTTAAAAACTCTCAAAGGCTAAGGCCAAGGCTTATTCTCTAATAAACTATTATACTCATCAGCTTAAGGTCAGACTGTGACAACAAGGAAAACCTTCTTTGTCTACGTCATCATGAGGCCAGACTAACAATAGGAGGGGCCTCCACGTGTTTCGAACAGAGAGTTTTGATGCGAGCAGACATAGAGGTACCAGGGCTACTGGCTATGTTATTGCTCCCAGCAACCGAAGTGTGTGCGGCTGAGGAAGGCAACACATGCTCTGCGGTACCCTCATTGCCACTGCATGCCGCATCTCCAGTGTCCTCTATGCCGTGCACAAAGGGACAAGGGCAGAGACAGATCAAAGAGCAAGAAGAACTGACATATACACCATTCCAACAAATTGGAAATTGCTACAAATTGTAGACTGGCCTACTTAACGCAGAAAAAAGCAGTTTAATGTGGCTTTATTGTAACCACATGTTCTCAGGATAGAATTTGGTTACGACAGATCAGTAAATCGTCTTCAATGTATAGCCAAAGCTGACAAATTACATTATCAGACTTTGGTCATTGTCAAACTATGATTTGATTGCTCACACAGTTCAAGTAAAATGCAAATCAGACCCTGCAATCAGCTCCAGCGGATCGTTCGGGGTCACAAAAACAGTCACACATTTTTCATAAATCTAAGTGCACCATTTCAATTTAACAAATGTGTTTCACAGTAATGTGTAAATTGGTTTCAAGCGAACATATCAAGTGCCGTCCAATCAAGACAACTCAAGTAACTGTTAACAAAAAGAAGAAGATAGCATTTACTAATCTCTTATAACGTTAGTTAATATTTTTTTTAAAAGGACCCTGGCAACATAGGGAAACTCTGAAATATCCCATTATGCTAAGCTATCATGTCATTATCATTTAGACTATTGCTATTGAAATACGAAAGGTTTATAGTGGGACACTTTATAATTTTGTTCTAATGTAACTTAAAATCGTTAATTAAATAGCTTTTAAACATGTGAGACCATATGACTCGTCGTTCTAAACGGTTCATATATCAGTAAGCTAACGCTAGCTTTGCCTGTTGGTTCCGTTAGCTAGCCAACAGTTTCACCCAGTTATTATGAAATGTTGAGTGCATGTGAATACATAAGTATTAGCTTGTGTGATGCAAACTATTTTTATTTAGTGATGTGCATATCACTCAATTATCAAAGTTATAACAAAGCAACATTTAAATTAGCTAATTAGCATTAGCACAGCCACTCGAAAACCCTATGAGGCCTGTCTATAAATGTGTGTTCTTTCTACAAAGTCTTTAGCAACTAGTGGCATGGAAAGCTTGTTGCAGGGCTTAGCATTCTTCAGGTTGACTGTAAATGTTGCAACACATTCTCACTCCCAACTCGGCCTATGTTGACGTTATGTACTGTGTTACATGAAGCATCAAATGAACTACTCTTTACATTTTCTGAAGGTAAAGTTAGCAAAAGTGTTCACACTTTCAAATTGTATGCAGAATAGGGAGAAGCTGAATAATGTTATGTTGCATTTGTAGGCATCACTGAAAAGCAAAAAAGCGGAACCTCCTAGGAGGAATAGAAGTAATTTTAGCAAACCACATTAAACCTGAACTAATTGTAACACCTCTGCAGCAATTTCTGTAAATAGCTGGGCTGTATGAGTTCTTATGTGATTACATTTATAAATGTAAATTGTACACTGTAAACCAAGGGAAGACAAACAAACAGTGTGATCTGAATGAAACAGAAACATCTCACCTTGGCTCTCAGATAGATAAGTGCTGACCTCTTTATAGACTTGTTAGCATCACTAACAGACCTGGTATGTGATTTTGAATCACTAAGCCTTACATGTTTTCATAGTTTTGTACTGTATGTACTGTGCCTTTTCACGGCATTTATTCAACGTCTAGGAACATCTGTTAGAATGCAAAGCCTGCATGAAGAGAGACCTCATTTAAAAGGTGACTGCACTGTTATTTCCATGTATCAAAATCCTTATTTGAAGACAAAAAATAATACAAAGTCTACATCTCATGTTCCCTGCCCACCTCAGATGCTGATGTCTTCCATCAAAATCCCTCAAATATTAAACAATGAGACAAGGGGAACGCTTGTAAATACAGCAGTTGCTCGAGCTTTGGGACTCAAAATGAAGTTTTTCTTCCTCTCCCTGGCTCTTGTAGCGAGGAGTTTGTTCTCAAATCTGAGCTCCTCCCTGTCGGAAATGATTCATGTCACAATTATTGCCAGGTAAATACTGGGAGGAGAACAGGAAAGAAGAAGAAGAGAGAGAGATAAGTGGAGAGAAAGCAAATGCCTTGTGGCTGCACATGGGGAGTGAATGAAAAATGAAAACAACTCAAAGTGGGTCAGCATCCTGCCAGTTCCCAGTCTGGTGAACACACATATGCATAATTTGCACACACACACACACACACACAAATTGAGATACTCGAGAGGACGTTTACTGCATGAGGCACAGCGTGTTTTGTCAGAGTGAAGCAATGCCACAGTGGCACTTTGCTTATTCATTGTTGGACTGCAGCCCTGCACCTGAAAAATCTCTCGAGCTTTCCTACCACGTGTCTCCTTAGGTTATAAATGGCATAAAATAATATAATAATATAATCTCGATTCATTTCTTCCTTGTCATATTTGGTTACACAGTGAGTGTCCTTGCTGTTTCCCTCTGCAGCTGTTGTGATGAAGGGGATCAGTTTGAATTACATGGATGTGTGTTGCTGTTTATTTGGCAAAACAACATTCGTAAATCCAGGAGACAGGTATGAGCTACTGTAGCTCTCACTGGTCAATAGTGCTTTCACAGAATCTTTTGTTCTTATTTTTTGTATCTTTTTTTATTTTATTGGCTTTTGAATTACTGTTTTTACATGTATATATTTTATATATGCACCACTTAATGCTTTAAATGTTTTTTTGTGAAGCACTTTGAAGTGCCTTGATTTTCTTTAAAGGTGGGGTATGTAATTTTGGAGAAACCAGCTCGAGTGCGCTAGATTTTGAAAGTACACAACCGGAAAAAATCTGCCTCTTCCTTCAGACTTCCTTACAGAGCCCCTCCTCCAACACACACGAACGCGCACATGACCAATGAGGGCACGAGATAAGTTTGTGCACGAGATGGAAGGCTGACAGGCAGGTAGGCCATCCAGTTATTTTAGCTGGGCCGGCTCAGATGATTGGTCGTGCTTTTTACAGCGCCACGGCTTCCACAGATGACATTTTTTTATGTATTTATTGTCAAAGCATTTAATATATTCATTGCTATCGGGATGTTAAGAGCATTCCATGCAATATAACAAAAAGTGTTTCTGAAATAAATTACATACCCCACCTTTAATGTCTCAAATTCATTGGTTCATTTTGGCTATTCCCAAGAAAAACGACGACGACAAATATTCAGCATTACTATATTGTATTATTTAAATATATTTATATAAATAGTTTTATTCTATTTTATTTACCTTTTTTTTCATTCTATAGAAGCAACTGTCACAAAACCCAATTTTCCCTGGTAAAAATAAAGTACAATGATGATGATTTTTAAAAGAGATTACAATATTTTAATGGTATTTTTACATTACATTACATGTTACTTGTTAGACTAAAAGCGACTTACATACTCAATACTGTGGGTAATCCCCACAGGAGCAATTTGGGGTGAAGTGTCTTGCCCAGGGACACAACGACATGCTGACTGCAGTGGGGTTTGAACCTGTGCTCCCCTGATTCGAACACCAACGCTCTAATCCACTGCGCCACAGCCTCCCTTTTACAAATGTATATTATATCCTATATATCCTATTATTACAATTCTTATTTTATAAAAATAAATTATCATTATACTGCCTTTGGGGTTTGATTTTAAGTTTATGTGTTAAAAAAAGAAATCAGTCCCAAAAATAAAAATAAAGTCTAACAGAAGTTGACAGTTGAAGGATCTGTACTTTAAATTGTTTTAATGGTTGCTAAATTCAACTTAACCTTTACCACTGACCTTAACCCAGTGTTGTTGAAGCCGGGGGTGCACGCTATCTGTTCCTCCCAGAGTGCTCAGCGCTCCCCTTTGCCAGCACTGGGATGGAGTTCAGAGAAAGACATGGCCAAACAAGGTCAGTAGAGGGCTTGCACAGCTTATGAGGGCTAAATAAACTGCAGGCAGTGCCAGTGGAGTCTTTAATCTAAAGTAAGGGGAGCAGCAAGAGAGCCCCGAGGAGGAGAGAGAGGAAAAAGGGGGGGTTGATGTTGCATGACACACCATGAGGTACAAACGTCACCCTTCATCTCTGTGTGCCAGTATTTTGTCAGTTTGATTTGACTGATTCCACTGAGCTATTTTGTATTCTGAAAAATGCCTACATTTGTCTTATGGACATAATTAGGTCAACGGAATGGATGATTAGGTCTGCAGCAGAACGGATGATTCAGTGTTTGTGACCATGTAGTTTAGGCAGTGATGCAAACAGCATGCACGCATTTATACATCACATACTCTTTGATTTCTGCTTGCGGTTGTGAATCATGTGTTAAACACGTCCTTTCATCTAAATGTAATAGCTCGACTGACATCTATTAGCTACATTGGATGTAAGGATGTATTAAAGGAATGCTATGTTCATTGTGTTTTGGTTTAATTGCATGTTGCTCTTTGAATACATTAAAAGCATGTGATATAGCAATGTGTTTATTCATCCGTCGACTAATTATATGATGAATGAGCCATGTCATACACATCAGATGCAGTTTGGGTTTTAGTTCATGTTTTCACCACTAGATGGCAGCACCACTCAAAGCTGGGTTGTCAGTTTTGCACACACGAATCCAACACATACACTTGCACAAGTGACAACAAAGAAGCCTGCAGGTGTTTCCACGAGCTCTATTACACTGCATCTGCTTTGCATGAGAAAGAAACAGACACTGAAACGGGGAGATGATGCTGGAGCTTTTTAGGCGACTGTTTGCGTTTCCTATTTGAGTGCCGTTGTGTGTGAAAGTCAGAGAAAGCATTAGCCGAGGAAGCCAGCAGTGGCCAGTCAGGGCCTCTTTACATCAGCAGGTGGGCTGTCTTAGATACTATTCCCCTCTTCAGTGTTTGGACTTTTTCCAACTTGTGCATCCCATTCATAGTGCCAGGGGGGGAGTTGGACCCCCATCATCACCAGCCGTCCCATCATCCGACACACAATTTTGAGAGGAAGTCATTCATTTACTAATCGACACAAAATTGCTTTGTCATTCGGAGGGAGCTTGTTGTTGGAGAGGGGCGAAGGAGAGCTAATTAAAATGCTCTCAGCACACATCGACATCCTTTTAAGGCAATTACCCAGCCCGCTGTGTGTGTTCAAATAAACAAGCAAGTGGAGTTGCTCTCTGATAAACCCCATTACATGCTGCGTTCATGCCTTGGCGCACGTGGCGCGATCTGACCTTGAGAAGGGGAAGGGGAAGATACAGGCAGGGCTAGTAGGAGCAGCAGCGCACGGGGCTAATCACCAGAGCATGTCGCTCGATGAAGGGTGCTGATAGTGAGAAGCAGTGGCGTCTCCAGCTGTAAAGATATGTATCGCTCCAGTTTTGAGACACAGCCCTCGAAGTGAAGCAAAGGATTTGAGAAGTTTGAGCATCCGGCTCCATTTTATGTTCTGTAAAGGTAACACAATTCTGGAAAAGGGGAATTAAAATCAGGAACTTGAGGCTCACAGAGTAATTAAGGAACTTGAAAACATATCACACACACACACAGCTGTGGACATATTCCCTATCACAGTTTGGGATCTGCCAGGCCAGCTGCGCCCTCAAACCACTGTCTTATTGATTTGTTGGAGCAACATTGGCCCATGTGCTTTCATCTTTATGCATGGAGGTTCCCCAAGGCAATCCACCCCCTTTCATTCCACACTTCCCTTACATCATCCGTTCACCCTCCCTCTACCATGCTCCATAAACTCTACCCTTAACTTCCCCATTAACGGCACCCAGTGTTTCCAACGTCATTATCGGAATGAGTGCCAGTGGAGCCCTTACCTGGGGACAGCTGCATTCTCCACAGCAACCAGACGACACGTTTCCGTAGCGGGTGGTGCAATGGGGCCACTCCACCCTAACTGCTTGCGACAGGTAAAGGAGACGGGAGGTAGGATGTGCAGCTGTGCCCCACATATACCTGGTAGCAGATCAGCTGGCGCGTCTCCCGAGGAAGAAGGGACACAGCTGCGACATTCAGGGTTTGTTTCACCTTGGAGACCTGGTATTTAATGATAATGTTGGCACATGCATCGCAAACCCTTGGTATAATATCATTTGTCAAAACCTTTTATGTTAACAGAACATTTGGAGAAATGCATAAGTCAAATGTTTTGGGTTGTTCTGATGAATATTCAAATTTTTTTGGAAAAGAAAAATGGTCTTCTACCTTATAAGAAGGCACTTTCTTTCTTGATACCAGTCGCTTATCAGCAGCCGATTTGCTTTTTAGCTTAGCATTAAGACGCAGACTTAAATAAGTTCTGGCTGGAGATGTGGCATTTAGCTTCCAAAAGAGGGCAAGAAATGTCAAAATGTTTATGTTGCAGTGTGTAAGCAAACATGCTAACGTTAGGGCCTTTTATGCTAACGCTATGGTTTTAGACAACATATTTGTATTGAATAATTGAAAATGTTATTAAAAGAGGCACCTATAAAAAAAAAAAGTCATAAAATCCCTAAGCATCTGGAATGGCCAACTTGGAATCATTGGAAAAGCTAGCCTGGCTCCGTTCAAAGGTAGCACAATCCACTTAGAGTTTGAAATGAGTACACTAAGCTAAGCTAAGCTAACTAAGTGCTGACTCCAGCATCATAGTATTACACACATGATTTTAGCTAACTCAGAGCAACAAAGTATTATATATTCCGTTAACTATTCCTTTAAAATAGTATTTTTTTTTACAGGAAAATGATGCTGAGGATTTTTCCTATATAAATATTTTCATCCAAGTAGCGCATTCGTAAAAGGTATTGAATTACAAATGAAGACCTGGCACATTGGACGCTGGGGGTGTTTTGTCATTTGCATCTCAGAGCAAGTCAAGGGTTGCGAACCCAAATGGAAATGCCACCGTCTCCCCTTTGGTTTTATCAGGCTCTCTCTGAATTAGGACTGTATGAAAGCAAACCGTAATATGGATTTGCAAGGCTTCCCTGTATAAAGATAGCTCAGGCTTCACCATTCGAGGTCCATGCGAGGACTGTGGAAGATCACATGGCATGCGTTTCATCGCGCCAGCCTGGACCGTGAATTAGCCATGCATGACAGAAAAATACAAGGCATGAAATTGGCTGCAGCTCCCCTCCTCTGTGATCTTTCTCCATAGACATCCATGTCCCCTGCTGTAATTGTTATGCTGTACTTTCCATTACAATTAAACCAGCAGAAAAAAATCACATTAGACTTAATATTAGGGGTCAGCACTGCCGGGTGGTTAAATAATTTGCCCCCATAGAAAATAAAAGATTAGTGTGTGATGCATTTCAAAATGAGTACACATATTTTTTAACCAGTTAAGCCCCGAGCCTGTTTTTCAGGCCTCAGGCTCGAAAATGACATTCCCAGAACAAATGACCATATCTTCCCTTCTAAAAGGGTTAAATTAATAATCTTTTTTCTCAAAGCAATAATAAACCTAGAAAAGTCAGAATCAATATAGAATTGTTTTATTTTAAAGTAAATTCAGATTGAACATAGTCAAAAAATGTAAATTATAGTGTCCGTCCAAAAGAAAAACATTACTTATAGTGAAAACCACCCTTGAATGATGGGATAGTAGACTAAAAGCTTTAGGAATCCAAACTATAACATATAATAAGTACCCTGTATCAAGATTGATGCAAAACAAGTGACATTTGACCTTTTTAGAGAGATTTAGAAAACAAAACCCACTTCTGGGGTCATTTGGGTGCATTTTCCATATCTCTGGCCCCCGTCGGTCGAGTTTGATGGTTGACACCTCTTTTTAACCGTTAGAGCCAAGAGAATCAAGGGGAAGTTCCTAAAATCCATCTAAACATTACCCATTGGTGAATGAGTGATGCGTAGCCAGAATGCCGTTTTAATGCCATTGAACACAACTTTTTGTTGTTGTTTGTTGTTGTTTCGCCGCGAGTTCTGATCGCTCAGTGATGATATTTATATGTCTGGAATCTGTGGAATCTCAGCTTGCTAATCGATATCTTGTTTGTGCAGATCCAATAAGTAATAAGGGTATTTTACCTTGAGTTCTGTGCTAAGTGCGTTAGCATTTTTTCGCTCAGGGCTAATTCAGAGCCTTTGTTATTACCCTTTTGTTTCGTTTTGCTAAAAATTGTTAATATTGTCTGAAAGCTGAGTTTCTTCCCGTTAAGTGAGTATGACACATTCATAGTTTATTAAACGTTAAGAAGCCCTCAGACGCTGTTTCTTGCAAGATGTTGCGTTTTGCCACCGCCCGCGGGGCCGTGGGGTTTAACTGGCAGTAGCCGAGAGGTCTTCTTTAAATTATTTAAAGACGAGGCTGTTTTAAGTATGAAATTGTTTACGGTTGAAGAAAAATGGTGTAATGCCTTTAGAATGTCTATACAAACTGATCTCCAATCATTACAAAATAACTGCACTAAAGTAGAAAATCACACAAAGAAAGAAAGAAGGGATACAATTCTACTTTCTTGTTTTTGGCTCGGAAGGTAACACATACTAACAAAGCATATAAAGGACATTTTTGTTCAAGCCTTGAAGGATATTTACTCTGTAGGATATTTTGCCAGGCACCATTTTTACTTGAATCTGAGTCCCTTGGCCAGCTTTCCTGAGATCAATGGCCGTATTTACAACCACTTTATGTCTGCATGTGATATACCTACCCCTGTCCTTGTAACATTCTCTAACCCCCCTAAAAAAACAAAATATGTCAATGGCGGTGCCTTTGGGAGAAGAAGTCACTTGACATTGACTCAATTGACCCGGCTCTCCCGCCGGATTGAAGTGTTTTTGGCTGAGTGAACAGTGTTTCAAGGTTATGGAGAGAGATGCAGTCAAACGTAATGGCAGCCTGTAATGAGTGTTTTCCTGTGGGAAGGACGGTGACTTTGTGGATGGCAGGTGATTCAAGGCCTAAGGGAGAACGGATTAGAGACTCTCCTGCCATCTCCGAGTTCAGACTAATTTAAACTGAACTTTTATTCTTTCCTCCTGTTGTTATCTTTCTGTTTGATTCTCAATCTCCCACCCTTTGGCTTCATTTCCCTCTCACCTGTGTGTCATTCATTCTCTTTATGTTGTTCGTCTGTTTCTGCCAGAACTCCCATTAGATTTCACCTGTCTCCTTTTTTCTTTCTATTCTTCCTCCACCATCTTCGCCTTTGACGCCTCCTCAAAAACTGTGACTGTGATATTATATATTTTCACAGATTTTATGCTCACTTATAAAGGCATTCACATGGCTACTCCCGCTGTGATCTCCCATCCATATGACAAGAAATGTACAGATGAAACATCGTCATTGGCGCTGTACGGAGGGATTCATTGGCATTAAACTCTGAATAAAAACCCTCAAGTAAGTTGGCTCGCAGTATGAGGAAAGCATTTGCCTTGAACTTTTGCTTGTGAAATAAAGACCAACTGGACTGTGTACACATGCTTACTGCCCACAGGCACATACACATGATAGATATGTGTCTTTAATTTGAAAAAAAGCCCATTCATGTGCATAATGTTGCTTCTCATATATCAAGTTTTTGTGCAACGTACCATTCAAATGGTTGTATAAGCGTTTCTTTGAGATCAGATTCTTACATCATTTGAGGTCATTCCACACACACACAGACACACAGACACACACACACACACACACACACACACACACACACACACACACACACACACACACACACACACACACACACACACACGCTGAGCCAGCAATAGAAGTGCCACAGTCCCTTTTTCTGCATGTGAGACGTATGTCGTGGCAGTAAATGGAGTAGAATGAGAGTTATCGGCCAAAGCATTGTGGCAGAAATAAGTGATAAATCATGGTGCAGTGTGATGTGGACACTTCATCAGGCTGCGCGTTTGCAGATTCTCCCGCTGTAATGCTGAAGCAATGAGTGCCATCACTTGCTCTTCATTGTAATTAATGTCACCACAGAAAAGGCAGAGTGTGAGAGAAAGATAGAGGGAGAAAAAGGGAGAAATGGAAAGACAGAAGTGCAAATGAGCAGCTAGCAAGCCTGAGTAAGAAGATGTAATTTAGGGTTGGACAGAATGTCTTGACTGTGAGATAATGGTGGTAATACAAAAAGTGGGGCTGTCTTTTTTGGGGGGAGGATAAAGCAGTGAGGATATGGTGGTTTCAGCTACTTGTATAGCTAGCACACTATGCACACAATAACCTACCTGGAATGTGAAAAACATATTATGCTTCAAAACTAAGTTTATAAGCGTTATACATGACGGTGACATATATCACTTTACAGCGGGAGGGTTGACAAACATGAGAAAGACTTAAGCTTTTCTCAATAGAAGTGACCTTTATTTAAAGGCTTGGTCAATACAATGCCAAGCAAGGCAAATCAGGGCAAACTAAATTGAACTTCCCCATGTAAGAAAAATAATAAACCGACAAAAACTGAACAAAAACCTGGACTTAAATACAAGCTCAAACACATTAGGGAATAAAGTACAGTTGTACAGAAAGTCAGGTGGTTACAGGGATAATGGGAACATGTGGAACTAAAAAGTGTGGGAAAAAAAAGGCGGGAAAAAACACAAAGACAGGAAATAAAATCAGACATGACAAAAGGGGAGAATTCTTATAAAATAAATCAGGAAACGGCCGAACATTGAACTAGGATCATGATCAATCAATCAATCAATCAATCAATCAATCAATCAATCAATCAATGTTTATGATGCAAATTTGACACAGCTAATAGATTAGCAAACAGTTCCCTTTGCATACAGCAGACATGGAGCCACATTAGCATTTATTGTGTGTCCTGTTTCTGGCTAGTTAAAGAATTCACATTCAATATACTCTCTTTTGGGATCTGCTTTTTATTCCAACCAATGAACTCATGAAAATACATCTGGTTCTTAAACTCTTTATGTACACTAGCCTGTCGCTAACTGTATCCAACCCAGTCTCACGGCATTTCGTGTTATAGTCTCGACATTTAATCTATTGATTTGTGTTCACCAACACGATTTTCCACTTTTTTTCGTGTCACACAGAACGATTTTAAAAGCAATGTATTTCTATTGGTAGTGTGTTTCGTGCCTGCACCACATCTTTTTGTCCGGTCGGGTCTTGGAAGACCGGAAGCTGTGGGGTTCATAAAAACATGTTCTTACTCAATATCAAGCCACGATTATTGTTTTTATTTTAAATGGTATAATGTCTGACTTTTTTTGCCATCCGCGAGGAAAAAAAATGGGGCTCAGAGCCTCAGAATACTGAAATCTGTATTTTTTAAATCTTTTTTTCCTTCTAATTTCTTATTCTTTTCTAAATAACACACTGTTATTTACTCAACAATAACACACAATTATCCTTGTTTTTATTTATTTGTTTAATTCTATAATCTCAGGCTTTTTTGCCATCCGTCAGGAACTGAATTTCAAAATAAAATAACCGGAAACAGATACACACCCACTGAACTGATTACCCAAGATCCTCAGTTATGGTTGAAGCTCGGTGATTGGATTGTTTAGCCGCAATGCACGTTGGGATATGGTGTTTATGCGATATGAAATCCGAAAAACATTTAAAAAAAAGAAAATAATACTTTAATCCGAGTGTGCTTGCTTTTCTCTTTGAAAGTCATCCCATAACGGCATTGTAATACACGGTTCGGCTGCATTAAATATTACACATCTGCTGTAGTTCTTTATTTATAGAGCCCTGATTAGAAGACTTCTAGACAAACTGGAAGAACTGCCACCGAAACTGAATACGTGACGTGGATCATAAATATATCAGCAATTAAACAACATCTTCAATTTCTCTTCACACAATACGTCTCCTTGCAGTATCAATAGTAATTCGGCTGACTTTTATATTTGATCCAATTGGTAGATAGGTTATATTTACACCATAACGGTGCACAGCTGATAGAAAAGGACTTGTCGTTTTTAAAGATATTACTGATTTTCTTAGAATATAAGAATGTAAATACTGAGTTGAAAGAATAGTCAGGGGTTTTGGGTGATGGGAGACACATCTATGGAATCAGAATTCCAATAGCTTACCATTAAATGACAGATATACCTTACCTATACGAAACACAACCCTCTCTATTTTCCTCCATACCCAAATCTCTAAAAAAGGGGCTGCAACGGATCTGATAAAAACTGATCCAGATTTGAACACTGTCCTGACGTCAGGACGATGGCGCTACGGCTATTGGGCCAACTCCACCAATCAGGAGGAGACAGCCACGGTCATTGCCGTTCGAAAGCGCTGGAGACGCTGTAGTACATATGCCAGGCCTGTAGGTGGTGCTGTTCTCACAGAATCAGCCCTTGCAAAAACAGGGCTAAATAAGTGCAAATTGAGCGAAATGAGGCATGGCTAAAATGCATGATCTGTTTGGTATTTTGAAAAAAAAAAAGTATAAATATGCCTTATATAGGTATGGTCCGACCTACACTATATTATTATAATATAGCATGATAGGTCTACTTTAATGTGTAGAAGTAAAACATGTGAAATAATATAGCAATATCCTGTAAAATGATGTGAAAACATGAATAAAACTACACATGTTCAGATGTTATACATACTACATAAGTGACCTACACTAATAATACAAAGTTATTATGGCATTGTATGCTGTGTGTATCTTGTGTGCACCGCCTAGTGGTTAAAGCACGTTATTCATTCTTTTTTAAATATGTTATATTTGATGAAAAAAATATTAAGAGTACAGTAGTAATAAGTAGTAGTAGGGGGAAAGTAGAAGGTCAATGATAGAAATATAGAATATAAAAAAATCAAGAAGATACTGTAAGTGATCTCTACAATAAAACAGTTTAGTGCCGGATGTACACAGATATTAATAGGAGGATGTGCAAAACAGAAAAACGAATTAACCTTTATTCAAACATTAAAGAATATTTTAGGTTAAGGTCTTCTTTTAAAAAGCTTTGGGGGTATCTACAGATACATATTAAGCCTGATAAAGTACTTAACGGCTAATATATTGCTTTCCTGCAATGTTAACTATGTTGAAGCACTTATTTTAACTGATATTATACATATGAATTATACTCTTAAGTATGTAGATAGTATAAGAAATGTGCAGAATATGACAGTTTAATGGTGGAGGTATACACACATATTGATAGATGTCTTGTAATGCACTGTTGAGGAACCTGTGACCCAAGTTTGTCATCCATTGCATAACTTCAACGTAGTTGTGTATTTGATATGTCAATAAACCTTAGAAAATCTTGAAATCTTGAAAGGGATGTGCAAAATAGCCATTATATACAGTCTTTAATTAACTATTAGTAGAGAATAACGAGTAATGAATATACTTTATAGGGATCTGCAGATAAATGTTTAGTTTTCTCAAGCACCAACTATCAAATATCTCGACTGATTGTTGGCACTTGACAATCACCTTCCCTGAATTGTACTCAGGTGAAACTAAAGTCTGATTTAAGGGTTGTTTATATTTCACATCATTAACCAGAATCGGCAAAGTAATTAAAATAGGTGCTGGATCCTGTTCGAGTCCAGTTTTGGATAGTCTGCCGTGGTTTCGTTCCATTTCAAAGAGCTGTTTGACGCTCGGCTTAACCTTGGCGCACTGCCACTCCACCATCCAATCCCAGAGCTTGAAGATTAATCACGAGGTTTGTCAAGCAAAGGGACTGCAGTCCCAAACGATAGCTGAGGATTATGGGTAGTGTAGTGTCTTCGGCCATCCTAAACTCCGAAATGTTTTTCGGATTTCATATCGCATTAACACCATATCCCAACGTGCATTGCGGCTAAAACATCCAATCACCGAGCTTAAACCATAGCTGAGGATCTTGGGTAATCAGTTCAGTGGGTGTCCCATATAGGCCTACGTCTGTTTCCTGTTACTTTATTTTGAAATTCAGTTCCTGACGGATGGCAAAAAAGCCTGAGATTATAGAATTAAACAAATAAATAAAAACAAGAATAATTGTGTGTTATTGTTGAGTAAATAACAGGGTGTTATTTAGAAAAGAATAACAAATTAGAAGGAAAAAACGATTTAAAAAATACAGATTTCAGTATTCTGAGGCTCTGAGCCCCATTTCTTTTCCTCACGGACGGCAAAGAAAGTCAGACATTATACCATTTAAAATAAAAACAATAATCGTGGCTTGATATTGAGTAAGAACATGTTTTTATGAACCCCACAGCTTCCGGTCTTCCAAGACGTGGTGCAGGCACGAAACACACTACCAATAGAAATACATTGCTTTTAAAATCGTTCTGTGTCACACGAAAAAAAGGGGAAAATCGTGTTGGTGAACACAAATAGTAGTTGTGACTATAACACGAAATGCCGTGAGACTGGGTTGCTGTATCTGTCTGTTGTTTCTTAGCAGTTAGCTAACAATGCTGCTGGAAAGAAGGTGGATAATTGTGGTTAGGGTGATTCATACACAAAGTTGCAGACTGCAAAATGAAAACAATGAGATAAGAGACGCCACAATGTCCTGAGTCCTTGTAATAGCAATTATTGTTTCCCAATGTTCTCTTTTTAAGTTGCCACTGATAACCAGGTATATGGTAGTGATTGTACAGGCACAATAGGCCTACAGAAGAATTGTGTTGTTTCATGCAGTTTCGTTTCTCACAGCTGTAGCATGCGATATGTTCGGTCTTCAGATTTGTAGGTCTGTAGATCTGGTGAGATGTGTGTACTTCCTTGACCTGTGCCCTCCATTTCCTGTCAACAATACCCCAATTTATACATTCTGTTGCATCTGATTACCGCAACCAAAAAAATACAGCTTGACAAACAAAATGATATGACTTGCCAATAATAAACATGCTCCTACAGGCCTAATGAACCTATTGGAAACAACTTTCAGGACCCGAAGTCCAGAGAAGAGAGCTAATCAGTGAATAAGTTAAAACATCTGTGTGGGTGTACAAATGTGTGGAGGGACTTTAACCTCAGCTCTGTTTTATTCGAACGTACTGAATAGGTAATTTTTAGATACGGTTTCTTGACAAAGATACTATCATTAATCCATTACATTTAATTTGCCTTCATTGAATCAGGTTTTGTTAAAATATTTACAGTAGTATGGCATGGCATATGCTGTATACTTTTGCGTTATAGACATCAAATGTAAAGGAGACTTTACAGTGTTATCAGAAACGTATATATTCTGCAAGTGGAAATGTTCACAGATGTATAATATCTCATAGCATTTTATATTTCTGACTACTCCATCGTGTTTTGCTCTCATTCTCTAGGTAGTGTCTGCCCTGGTCAGTCTTGGAAAAAATGGAGAGGAAGCTGAGTGGCTATATGTATTACAGCCCTCAGGTGAAAGAGAGAAATGCGAGAGAGACGCGAGAGAGAGAGAGAGAGAGAGAGAGAAGAAGCATTTGCAGAGCAAGGATGTTTGACGGAGCATGATAAGGAACAAGACCAGGATCATGTATTTATCTAATCAGACTTTGTGTCGATTACCAACACATGGGAATTAAAGCTCTGAAAAACAAATGAGACTCAGGTTTCTGAAAAAAATATTATCTTGTGTTGATTGCTTTATATTTGCATTGTAACTGCTATCTCATGTGACACCTTTATTTGTCATACTGTGCATGTGTTCATTTTAAATGTGTAAATTGGTGGATGCTACTTTAAAAAGAAATGGCACATACAGCTTAAAGTTCTTCTTTATTTGGTCCCTGCAAAACACTATTGGCAGAGAAATATAATACAGACATCACATCTCACCGTTGCAAGTGCAGAGTGTAGTGTTTATATGCAGTACATGTAAGTTCAAATCCACATTTCTTATTGTAAGCTTGAACATTCAAGAAAGAAATAGATGCATGTCGATGCACAAACGGGCTTACTGATGCAGTTCTGTTTTGTTCGGAAAACACCTAGGGCAATTTCTTCACCGAGCGCCCCAAACCTCAGCGGTATTTAAAATCCAGCACACCTTTGATCGACATGCATGATGAATTTTCTCACCCTCTCTATACCGATAGCAACAATGCATACTTAAAAACCTCTGGGAAAGGCTACAAATTAAAGATTGAGTTTTTGAAAAAAAAACAACAACACATTTGGTTCCTGTATTACTCTCACGTCAACCTCTCCTGTGCCTTTCGGAGTTTGTTTGCTTTAAATCCTCACGTAGCTCCACACTGTATCAACCCGAGGCCTGTTGATCAATGCGACCTTAATTTGAGGGCATGGATTATAATAGAGGCATTAGCGTCCATTGATTAGAGCTCCAGAGTGAGTGCTAGTTGCTGTATGAATGGAGAGTCGATAGAAACATCACTTGCAATGACAAAGACCTGCAGACCCCCTCCGAGCCACGGGGGAATTTAAATGTCAAGAACAAGCTTGATGTGAGGGGAAGTTGACTGGGTTTTGTATTTTGTTTGTTCTGGGTCTTCTTTTGAACAGGGAAAAGGAAAAAAGAGGCATACACTTTCAAATAAAACAATAAAACATGTGTGTGAAAAGGGCAACTCCATGCAATATAATAATATATACCTGATTCTACACGCATGCTATTAAAGAAAATGACTGTATATTTGATGTAGGCTACTCGTGAAAGATTTCATTTGTTGAAGATTTACTGTGTTCCTGTAGAAGATCATGGGGCTATATCTGGGCTGGTTTACAAATTATTACAACTTTGGCCTGTTACGTACGGTGGCCCACAGGTGCAAATGCGCTACGGCCCAAAACACTTCAATTATGAGAAACGTGCTGCAGCTTCAGAAAAGTTCCAAATATAAATACACAAATGTGCCAAAAGAAAAACATCTTCACCAACTTGACAACAACATAGACAACACATGCGCAGCATTTACTAAAAGCGCTGCATAAACGAAAAGCTGCAAATAAAAAATGCAGCAAGAAGAAGAAACAGGGACACTAAAAAGTGATGCACACAGCTGGGACAGGAACGCTTGTTGCTGTTCACGAATAATGAAGTTGGCCAACTGTCACTGTTGGCACAGTAAGCCTGTTTCATTGTAAATGTATGACAGTATATTTGAAATGACTTGGTAAGCCAGGTTAGCTAGCTAATATCCAATAATATCAGACGGAATTATGCGATCAGATAGTTGGAAAAAGCCAATACAACTTATATTTTACAGTGACAGTTTATAATACCCAAACATCAATGTGCTCCGGTCCCAGCTGTGTGCATCACTTTTTAGTGTCCCCGTTTCTGTTGTGTTTTGAGCTTCTTGCAGCGTTTGTTGTTTGCAGAGTTTGTATTTGCAGCGTTTCGTTTTATGCAGCTCTTTGAGTTAACCCTGCGCACGTTTCGTCAAGTTGGTGAATGTATGTAAATACTGCACATGGGTGTCAAGTTGTTTCTTCATTCGCATGTGTTTTGGCACATTTGTGTTTTTATATTTTTTGCATCATTTGTTTTTACTTCAGCCGGTTTCTTCTAATGGAAAAGTTTTATGCCCTAATGTGCACCTGCCGACCACCCTAGATAAATAAATTAGTTTAAAGGTGGGGTAGGTAAGTTTGAGAAACCGGCTCAAGATACACTTTTTGTTATATTCCATGGAATGCTCTTAACATCCCGATAGCAATGAATATCTTAAGTGCTTTGACAAAAGATCCATACAAAAATGTCATCTGTGGAAGCCGTAGTACTGTAAAAAGCACGACCAATCATTTTAGCCGGCCCGGCTAAAATAACTGGATGGCCTACCTGCCTGTCAGCCTTCCATCTGTGCACAAACTTATCTCGTGTCCTCATTGGTCATGTGCGCGTGCGTGTGTGTTGGAGGAGGGGCTCTATAAGGAAGTGGCAGATTTTTTCCGGCTGTGTATTTTCAAATTCTAGCGCACTCGAGCTGGTTTCTCCAAAATTACCTATCCCACCTTTAATGTACAAATATAATTAAATACTTTTTTCTGTCCATCTTAAACATTTAATATTTTCCAGAAATTCAGGGAACACATTTTTCTGATCTGTGATTGTGTTTGGCATAGGGGAAACCTGCCAGTGTAGCAACCTGAACAACTGTGAAGACCCCCCCCCCCAAATGCTATTGTTTTACAATTCCATAAAGAAATGTGCAGTTTCCTAAAATTCTCTATTCTGCATGCAAATATCTACACGTGCATGTACAATTACCAATGCCCCAGCAAGATAACATGCATCTCTTCCTGTAATGTCCCGTATCCAAACTGAGATAACAGTTTGGCCAGTAATCGGATTAATGAAACAATCAGGCAATCAGCAATCATTAACCGACCGAGCCTGAGAACGAGTTTATTTATTTATTTAGAAGGAAAAAGGCTGAGGAAACAACAATAAATAGAGCAAATCGTCTTTATCGGTAAGCAGCACATTGCTCATCCACACCCTCAGCAGCCAGTCATCCGAACCCTAATTAAGTCTTGGGAATTGGCTGAGTTCTTTTTTTGGCCTGTTCCTCCCCAGTATTCACATTGCAGAAGATTATCTTTATGTCTTTTTTCTGTTGTTGGGCAATGATAACCTGGGTATACTGCAGGGCTAGGAAAAGCATGCCTTGGGCAATAATAATTCCACCTCGCTTGCACTTTTATTGACTTTGCTGATGGAAGATGTCTGACAGTCCGTCGCTGAGAGGCATCACCCTATACCGCTCTCACTGTCAAAGCAGTTCCACTTCTTACATTTTGTGGGACACGTAACTGAGAGATGTGCAGGGTTCCTCTGAATGGCTAACAAGGTAAGTCACGGAAAGACGTACGGCCACAAAGAGGCAGTCTGTTTCACAGGAGCCCTGCTGATATACAGCATTGTTGTGGTTTCCATGTCTGAAAAGGCACTTCAAGCTTTCCTCCCTCTTCGTCTCTTCCCGTGAAGCGTGAAGTAATAGCAGTGCTGTGAAACTGCTATGCTGGCTCTTTCATTCCCCCCGTGGAGCATCTGGTCGGTTTGAGCCGTGTAGTCGCGAGAACACACACCCGAGCCCCTAGTGTGAAACTTCACCCGCTAACACACAGCCACTCCAATCGACTGTTTTTATTTTTCCACAATCTATGCTGAATATGGCGCTCTCGTTCGGCTGGAGGTAGAGAGACGGAACGATAGGAGAGGTGGAGGGCAGGGTTGTGGAAGGTGATGCAGGGACATACAGGGCTTATGGGAATGAGAAGCATGACGGGAGATCAGCTGGGGCGGGTGAAGGGGTGAATCGTGTTGTCATGTTTCGCATCAGCTCTGGGGTTAAAGGCTAATTTGAAGCCCAGAGGGTGAGGAAGGGAGAGGGAATGCAGTGAGGCTAATGTGGAGCGATTCGGGGATGGAATGAGCTGATGAGTAGACACACTCGTAACAGTCAGGTTCACTCATTTATGTTTATTCCCACGGAGGGTTGATGTACGAGAGAGGCAGACAGAGTAGGTGGGATACAGAGAGAGATAAAAAAGGGGTGAGGAAAGAAGAAGAGAAATACGAGCTTAGGGCATAAGTAGGAGTGTTACATCACAGAATTGTAAAAGATTGGGTCAGGTGGGAGTCGGTCTCCTCCAGGACTGAATATAAAACCTCTCTGCTGCCTTCACAGAAAAACATCCCGCCCGATAACTCAGAGAGCTTATTATCCCACAATCCTCCACTGCCAGGTCAAGCAGTAGCCTGCACCGCCGAGCCCCCAGGACGGAGCTCCGCACCAGGAAGCTCTGCTGCTGTTCTTCACCCTGAACAAACTGAATCACAGGGCCTCCGTGGACTATGGGTTATTTAAAAAAAAAAAACTAGCCTCAAGAGCCTTTGTTTGTTTGCAAATTCATCTTCATTAGTAAGTAGCATGCCAATTCTTGGCTTTATTTTCATTCCTCTTGTGGTTTACCTGCTTGAAATGCAGGAAGAAGAACTCAGAGCCTTGACTAAAGGAAAAGTACCAATACAACAATGTAAAAGCACTCCGCTACATGTGTACTTGAATCTGCAATATCTGATATATTTGGACACATGGTGGAAGCTAAAGTGGATATGGCTAACATGATAGCAAGGTGCCATGCCATTGATGAGAAACCCCTGAAATCTCTTATATCTGAAAACAAACAACCATTGCATGACCCAACTTACTCCGTTTCTGATTTTCTAACCAAACTTTACTCTCACCCTGACTATCAACCAGCAATCTCATTCCTCATGTTCCTTAACCTAACCTATCCATCCTACAAAGGTACGAGTACTGGCCAATCAGATGCAGAGAGGGGCTATCAAGCCTTTGCCATTGTAACAGTGTATGTTTTTGGAGCAATGAGTTTTTGTTTTAAGGGGGAACGGTTGAACAGCTTCAGATGTAATCCAGATTTAAAATCTGCCGAATTTAAAATAAAATTGTAGTGCCATTTTAAGAAATTATTTGATGATTTTTTTATACATGACAAAATAAACATTAAGATACACAAAGTAACTACACAACAATTCACAAATCAGGAAAAGGGAAGGAAAAAAATATATTTTACAATCTTCGGAAAAACCTCTGCAGATTCTGTGGCCTTCTTATCATACATCCTGCAGACATGGAGCAACATTATCATCCATCTAGTGTTTACTTTGGTTCATGTGAGAAGCTGTGATTGACAGGGGACAGAGAATAACATATTTTGTATAATTGACATCAGTTATATACATGTTAACCATGCGTGGTCCTGGAGCTTACCTTCTCCTAAACAAATCAAAAATAACAGAACACAACAATACTTGTTATGAACAAATTCAATTATTGTGATTCAACAAACAATATTTTATGAGCATCCAAAAAACTCCTCTATATCCTTAAAATTATTAAAATATCATGAATATAGTTATTATCACCGTGATAATTGTCAATGAGATTTTGACAGAGGTTTTATTACTTTTGGAAAAAACCCGGAGAAGTTGTGGTCTTATTTCAGCTCTTTATATTTGTTAAATAAATGGGGTGAATGTAGTAAAACTCAAAATGTAACTGTCTAATATGTAGTGAAGTAGTATAACACTTAAGAAAGTACTAATCTAGTAAGTAGTTGTCCCTCGAAGTGCATCATTATTAATTAGGCCTGCCTGTTGTGTGATAATTCATGCTAATCACACATGTATTTTCTCCTTGCCAATTGGAGTGGCATTCTGATCTGACAAGCTGCAAACATGCAAAGTGAAACGCTTTGCTCACGTCTCTGCAGACAAAAGGGTATTGTAATTCTCCCTCTTTCACCGTCTCTGTTCGGCTCTTCTCTCTCTTCCTCTCTCTTCTCCTCTGTCTATCTTTTTCTGTTTCTCCGGAGAGCTCATTCTTTCAAGCTTATTTCCCATGAGCCTCCACTGATTGTGTGATTGCAATCACCCCACGCAGCTGCCATGGTGACAGGTAGAGTGTATTCTTGCTCCGGGCGCCAATTTAACACCATATTTGATGACATCAGCAGAACGAGGTGAATATGTCCCCCCCGTGTGTGTGTGTGTGTGTGTGTGTGTGTGTGTGTGTGTGTGTGTGTGTGTGTGTGTGTGTGTGTGTGTGTGTGTGTGTGTGTGTGTGTGTGTGTGTGTGTGTGTGTGTGTGTGTGTGTGTGTGTGTGTGTGTGTGTGTGTGTGTGTGTGTGTGTGTGTGTGTGTGTGTGTGTGTGTGTGTGTGTGTGTGTGTGAGCGTGCCTAATTTATCTAACTGACTTATACCTATCACAATAGGCCATGGTGTCAGAAACAGTGTTATCGTTGCCGTCTTGTGTGTACTGCATGAGGGTTATTGCATCAGAAAATGAGAAATACCCAACAAACACCAAAGTTATATGTCAATTTGTCAGATTCTCTCTTATGGGATATCGGGTTTGTCAGGCAATGGAGGTTCATGAGCGCTGTCTGTCTCCGTATCTCCTACCAAACCTCTCGAGGAGTGGAGGATGCCCTTGCCTGTGTCAAACCAGTGTGTCAGAGCAATCTGTTTTGACAGGCTCAGGCAGAAGTTTGATAGTGAGGTGCCTTTTCCCGTCCAAAATAGGAAATTGGATGGCATTTTTGCTCTGTGTCATACATGCCTGACAAAGCGGCAGAGTCACTGCACGCGGACAGAGAACAAAATAGACATATACTTGAGTGTATTATGCCTTCCTCTGCTGAATTCCCCAAATTATGGGAGTGGCAGCTGAGACAGTCCTTGAGTAAATGATGGTAAATGCAGGGAGAAATAACACCTGAGAAACCCAATTTCACACCACATAAAACTGTACATCAAGCAGCTAATTGCTATTCTGGAGATATTCTCTTGCATTTCTCCATCAGAGGCAGTCAAGCCGAGGCAATATCATCGACACCTTTACACAAGCTTAAAGTCTGATGTCGCCCAGTCAATGTCAAGCTCTTCTGTCTTTTCTCCGCTGGCATCTACAGCGATCAGCTTTTATTGAACCCTGTCCACACTCCACTGACTGTGGACTGAGGCAGCTAATGCAGTCCTCCTCGTGTCTCCATCTCCTTCCTCTCTGTCTCAGTCTGTCTTTACACATCCTTCACTTTGTCCTAGCCTGCACCTCCCAATAATGTTCTCCTCTTTTGCATTCATACTCCATCTCCCTCGTACTTTCGCTACAGCCTTTTTAATTTCCGTCCTCCTTTATCTTGCTCCCCTTTTTTTTCCCGCCTGATGATGCTTACACTCCTAAGGATCATACTTCATTTTCCCTCTTTCCTTCACTCTATCCTGCTTTCATTTCCTTTTCTTTTCCCCATCTTGCAGTCTTTCTGTTTTTGTAATACCTATCCTGATCACACCATGGACCATAGCCCCAGTCAGGCAGTTCAAACTGATGTTCAAATGTCTTTCGTCATTGTAGCTCCCTCCAGTAAATGACACGAGGCTGAGGTCTTGATTTAAAATACGGGGTTTATTTCGTGGGACCTATTCCAACCCGTGAGAACTGGGTTATAAGACAGAAAAATATAAAAGGTAAACAACAAATAAATATGTAATATATGCATAAGTCATCACTGTTAATGCCGCTAAATAAAACAATAAACGGCACACATATCCAGTGGCGTTTTTATATGTACAAAAGTGGTAGGGCACAAAAAACTTAGATGTCTATAAGCTTCTGCAGTGACGTGCAGTGAGGTTCATGGCTGGTGAGGCACTGGCACTGACTCTTCAGGTTTACAAATATTATATTTTGACCTAAACCAAAATATAATATTATTTTCAAAAGCTTTTTTTGTCTGATGCTTCGATTAATTTTAAACAGACAGTTCAACAAAAGGATACCCAAAAAATGTAATTTTATCATTTAAATATTGAATTGTTCTCTCTTAGTAAGATCCCATTTTCAATAAAATTGCGGTCTTACCTTGACTTGAAGATGAATTCCATTTGCCTATCCTTCTGGACAAAAATGTCTATTCAAAAATTATAAAAGTAGGGTAGACATGTGGATATTATCCGCTGAACAAAACGTGCATTTATCTAACAGGTACGTTTCCCACAGATCTTATTTCGAGCTATTTTCTAAAATCCTATGGAGAAATCTCATTTCTTTTTTGTCGAGGGAAGCCATGCGCAGCTTACTTCCGGGTTTTAGGACGCGTCACTGCAGCTCTCTCGTCTCCTCTTCACCCAACACACTTTTCGCGGCACACGTACTTACAGCCAATCAGCTCTGAATTATGTGAGATGACGTATGGTGGGGATGGCAGCTCAGTGCCCCTATGGTCATTATTTTTTTGCCACACACATTAAATAGGAAAATACTCTGAGCATGCGCAGTGTAGTTTTTACAGTCACCGTTCACTTAGACAGTGAGAGGGAGGGGCATGATCAGGTTTTGTCCCACATGGCTCTAAACAGCTCAATAGCATAGACTGTATATATAAAGCTCAATAGGCACACACTGTACACACTAATTAGAAGAACACAGACTAAAACAGCAATGTACAGACGAATCAGATGATTAAACATGATCTTAAAATATATTTTATATATTTTTTTATTTATTTTTTGCATTTTTTGTAATCATTATTTGTAATACTTTCTGCTGACACTAGGTGGGGCTGTGCCCCACCTGCCCCTAATGACCAGTCGCCACTGCACATATCCCACACAGCATGTAGCACAAGCTAACAATAGCATGTAGCACAAGCTAACAATAGCATGTAGCACAAGCTAGCGCATACATACATACACACACATAACCTGCAGCTCAACCACACACAATTACACAAACAACCAGCACAAACACTTACCTCGTAGGCTGCTAGTCAGAGGGGCTGATAACTTTAGCTGCAATTTTCCCTTAGTTTCCTTAGTTTTTCTTTAGCATCCTGCGTTGCTCTGCAGTTGTAACTACCAAGTGCGTCGATTAAACAAACAGGTGTAACACAAAACAACGCAGATTAGTTCCGCCTCTATTGTTGTTACACATAAAAAGGTAGGAACCAAAAATACAATGTGGAACAAATGAACAACAGAAAGTGAAGACAGTTACTAGCGCTAGTGGAGCACGCTCATGAATTGTGAACTCGCAGGAGCCTCACAGCGGGGCTATTGCGGAGCGCATAAAGCAGACTCTTCACGCACGAAGGATGACTTATTCTTCAGGGCAGGGAAGGCTACGCAGTACGCAGGCTACAGTCCCGCAGCTGCTGCCTCTCTATTGGACTCCAGTACTGCACATTACTCACGAGACGTTTTAAATAAAAAATTGCTTTAAGTGAAACATTCGGGGCTTTTCAGAAAAGATCCGGGGCTTGAGCCCAAGTAGCCACCCCCTAGCGCCGCCACTGTATAGTACCCTCCAATTTCCTCTATGATCCAGGTGCAGTATGGCCAACCGAATAGAGCGAAACATATTTCCACAGTTAATCAAGTCTAAGATGAGGCTGACAGTCTAAGGCTGTGTTCAGTTCGAGAACATCTGCCCACTCAGATCGACTGCTGCCCTGGCTGAGCTGGGATGGCAAACAAACGTTAAACTTTGCTCAAATCTAGCTGCTAATTCATGTAGAGAGGCCATGCGTTGGCCGATCACCTGCAGGCTCACATTCCTTGCATCTCGCAAATGTTGTATTTTTACTATTTACCTGGCCTGAATCCAATTTAAGACTTCTATTGGACCTTCACCTTTGGGGTCAAATTTCAAAGAAGTTGAATTTTGTTGCACATATATGCAGAACATGAGCTCATGCAGCCACACTATACATTCAAAATACATCCCTTGCTATGTGCAACGTTGAATTAGCAATTTTGGTATGAAAAATCTGTTAGGGCTTGGAATCTGAAACCACAAAGGGATGCACTTACCCTTGGTTACTAATCATGAATGCATTGCACACATAAAATAGTAAACCCAAAACAAATGCATATTATGCCAGTAATTCCAAGTATTTGTCGCAAACCATTTCTTTAGCACTAAAGAACCTGGCAGCATTTGCTTTGGCAAGCAGCACTCCTTTATTCTTCTGGTCCTTTTCTCCATAACGTACAGAAGTCGTCAAAGATCGTTATCATTGACTTTCCTTTTGAAATCTCTTTGTTTCCACTAGTAAGTGACAGCAGTTGTTTTTAATAATCTCTATCTATTCAGTCTGTCCACTTAAAAGCAATTAATGGGACAGCTCTGGCATGTTATGAAGGGTTTACTCTCAATTACATCACTTTCTGGTCCGGTTAGTAAAAGAGGGACAGCTTGAATTATCATATTGAGATATGTGGATAGGTGAATTGTCGGAAAAAATTGGACAGATTTTACCTGAGTTTTATTGAATGCAAAAACAAGTTACAAAGGAAGTGTATTTTTAACCTGTCTATGCAGATCATTATTGTAATTTCAGGGATCCATCAGTTGTAGGTTCCTTGTCACTATGATGGCAGGTCCAAAGAAGAACAAGTTCTGCTTGGCACAGTCACATCAGTTTTGGAGAAGTCGCAAGTTGCTTATTTACACAATGTGCGCTAACTAGCAAGCTAGTCGCTAGCATTGACATGTTCAAAGCAACACGCCATAACTGTCGGAGTGCGCTGTAGTGCCCTGTGTACTCTGTAAATGGGGTGTAAGACTTTAAAGCTGTACAACAATTCAAAGAGATTGGAACTGACCTTACCAAACCTCAGTTTCTCAAGAGATAGAAGGTTATGATGCGTGGAACAGCTTATTTATTCTTCAAGGACTACTTGAGCTGCACAAAATATCAAAGATTGGTAGGAAGTTTGTGTATGACCTTAGTGTTAGCCAATGTTAACACAGCCAGTAGGTCACCATCAGACTTTAAAGTAGTGATTTGTAGATAAAACCAATGCCAAGGAAAATAGGTTTTCTGTTTGGTTTATTGGTTTGCTTGCTTGTAAAGTTGTCGGCACAAATGAAAAAAACTTCTGTCACAAATGTCATGCAATTTGATGGAAGGGTGTAGCAAAGGCCAAGAACCAATATGTTAAATGTTTTGGGGATGAAGCAGATACACACATTTCTCTTTACTTATGGCAATGAACTAGGCAGCTTTTGCGCGTCTACCATCGAGTGGTGCCGTGATGACTCATTTTGTAAGTGAACCCGGATGTTAGCATCACAAGGGCTGCCTAGACTAAACAAAACGGGATTTTCCATTGGATTTTGGAACATTGCAGAAAATACGTTCTATTGCAAACATACGTTTATGATACTTACACGTTTTTTACAGCACGATAGTCTCCACATATTTACAAAAGCCTTATGATTTTCGAAGCACAAATGCAATCACCAGAATTAAAATGGTAACGTTATTCTCGTTAGGACACAAACTATCTACATCACTGTTGCATCGCTGCACATCACCACCACTTATCTAAAGGCAAACTCGTATTTGTCTCGTTTAGGAGTCTAATTTAGACTGCTGTTTTTGACACACATTGAAGCTTCAGACATTCACAAGTTGGATATTTCCTGACGTATTTTATGTCATAGAACAAAACGTGAACATCTCTAGTTTGTGTTACCTACAGACCTTATTGAGTGCAGGTAACCAAACTATGAGACGAGTGGTCAAATGCTATCTTATTCCCGGCTTTTAGGACTTGGATCTGGCTTTCAATCTCACTTTTGTTTTTCATTCACATTGCCACAATTTGCCATGTCCACATTTTAATTAGTACAATCCTGTCAGTGCACTTTACAAAGTAGGCTGTGGTTTTCGTTTAATTACTCTGTATTTATGTTTCCCTGTTAGTCCCGAGTGAGAAAGTTCTTACTTGCTCAAGCAAAACAAGTTATTACCACCACAAGGCTTAGCAGAAAACGCTGTTAGAATCCTTTTGACTTTGATAACAACCTTGACAACAGCTTGTCAAAGCTAATGTCAAAAAAGTGTTGGATACTCTTTGCTCAATACACTATAGTATTTGTTTGAATGTTCCCCTCCGCATGAACTTTAAATGACTCAACAAAGACATTTAAAATATCAAATGTCCAATTTTTTTATTTTCTCACGGTTTTACCGTTTTGTTCCATTTCCTCTCTCCGCCTCCCTGAGTCATCTTTCTATGTTATTTTCTAATTCTCCTCGAGCCAGGGTGCAGGGAGGCAGACTGGGAGGAGAATTACAGAGAAGTTGGCGTTATGTAATTCATTATCTGGCTTCGTCTTGATTGGCTCACTTGGTTTGAGTTGGGGGGAGGGTGGAACAAAAGGCACGGTACAAAGAGTAGCCACGACAGCCAAGTAGTGTGGTGGCTGGCACTGCTTTCTTACATGGGTCATTGGTTTCAATATATATATACACACACTGTAAAGAGAGAAAGAGAAGGGAGGAGGATACATTTATCAGACCGGCTGCCCCTCCTCCTCATCATTACCTCATCTTTAACACTCCAAGGTCATTACTGTCTTCCAAAATGCTGAAGATTATGCTTTATGGGTTCTTCCCTTTCCTGTAGTGTGTTATATAGGTGTTGTGCATGTCAATGGTCTGCAAAGGCTAAAATCCAAAAGTTCCCTCCAGAGGGAGTTTCTCTCACACACTCCACCCCTGCCTGACACGCCTCAATTGAACTCCTTTGCTTTTATTGGCTAGCACTCCAAGACATTGTACTTGATAGGCTAAGGGGCGGAACATCTCTGTGTGACCAATCACATCAGAGCCAGTCAGCTAACCAATCAGAGCAGACTGAGCTCTGGTTTCAGACAGAGGGTGAAAAGAGGTGCTGCAGCACAGGCAGTATGAGAAAAGAAAATAGCTTTTTGAACATTAAAGCATGGAGACATGTCCCAGTGGAGGGATGAAAGACAAAGATGAACCTGAAAATAAAGCATAATAGGGCCCCTTTAAATACTTCTCATGTTTTGTTCATGATCAGTGTGTCTACATTTGTTGACAGCAGAGGAGAACGTTGGGTTAGTAAATAGGTAAATAAATAACAATGTCTGTACACAGACATCATAATGCATGATTTCACAAAGGCTCTATTGCTAGCCAGTGACAGATTGCTCAATGAAGCTTTCCATTATGCTTGCGGCACATCAAATGAATCAAATTACGGGTATTGTTCATGTTTCAAGGACTCTTGGAAAGGACCAGTGGCGCCACACTGACCATGCAGCTTCACTGTGACCATATAAAAGACAAAATGATTGGACAAAATAATCTGCTCCAACATGCCCAAAATAGAAGCTTGACTGTCTTCTAGAAATGTTGTATCTAAAGAAAAAATGGGCAATTATTTTCAAATGGAGCAATGCACCCTCAGGAAGAGCAGTCTGGCATCGCCCCCGCTGATAACGTGATGCCACAGGTGAGGAAAGTGCACCTGTTGAAATTAACCATACTTTGAAAGGTCACACTGGTACAATGTAGACACCACATGGTGCATTTAAATAGATGTCCAAGGAAGGGGAAAAGGGCAAAGGAGGACACATGGAAAGCTTTGGCAGAAGGAAAAGAAAGGATGGAAGGGGAGACGTTGGGTGGAAGAAAGAGATAAGAAGTAAGCAACAGTTACAAAGACAAAGAGTTGCAGCGAGAGGCAGCTTATAGCAACACCACTGTCCCCAGCACTGTGTGTTTGTCATCATCTCTCTGATTCACCGCCGTCTTACATAACGCCAAGCAGCAGGCCTTGTTTTTATATAACTGCTCACTGCAAGAAATGACCATCTCAGTGTGTGATTTAGAGCTGGATTTGGTCGGAGAAAGCATTAGTGCGAGGGCAGAGAAGGAACTAGTGTAAAATGACCTTTGCCCGAGCAAACAGCAATCTTAAACAAGAAAACTGTTTCCCTTGAACATCCACCTCAAGAAATATACTCTGTGCTAAATTCTAGGAAAAACGTAGCATTCTAGTTTCTGTTAATCGTTTCCAAACTCAATTACTGACTGACTGTGGGCATGCCTTGTTAGAAACATATTGCGCAAGGGCATTAACCTTGGCGTTTTCAACCAGAAGTATTTCCTATATACTGTAATAGCTAGGAGTGTTGTGAACAGAAATTACAAGCATTCCAGTAAAGTAACTCAATACCACATGACCTCAAAGTTTGATTTATAGTTAGGTTAAAGGGGTTGCGACATAGCTACAGTACATAGCCTACGCACATTGTATCCAGTGGTGAACCCTCAGGGCCTTCAAGTTATTCAGAGAATACCCTGGAACACTCAGATAAAGCAAACAAAAAATCGATTTGATTATATAAATAAAATGTAATAAAATTGTAATAAAATTAATAAATGAGAATCGTATCTGTGTTGTTGATTTGTAATGTTACAGTGTTACGTTGATTTGTTTGTCTTTCTCGGTCCATGCACTACGCATTTGAGTGGTTTTGTGTTAGAAAAAAAAATGCAACCAATCAGATATTTTTCTGGGTCTCTGGGTAGAATATTCTTCAACCAAGGTATTCTATATCCTTGATAGAATGCCCTGGCCGATACACTGAATGAGAGCGTACGTTTGGATTGACAGTTTGATCAACCAATCATATATTGATTTGTAGCCAATGGGTGTATTCTTTCAGAGTTTCCCTCGGTTGCAGGGTACTCTAGAAGGCCCGCTAGTTCACTGGCTCGAGACGGAGGATCTAGATAAATGCGACGTAGCAATTAATTTGCCGTTTTATTGTTTTTAACGTTTAAATGGCAACATGGTTTGTGTGTCTACAGAAGGTCCAGTAGTGATAGACACGGTTCACCACTGATTGTATCCATAGGCTAAATGCAACTTGACACAAATAACTATACACTGATGTTTTTTAACAATGGAAGTCTCAATGCACGGTCAGTTCTGACCTCTAAATGGCCAGCAAGCCTGTAAGCAAGTGCCTTTCCCTACGTGAGGCGTTGGACGTGAAGATGTTCTTAGTCTTACCCGTGTGAATGCAACCTCTCCTGTCTAGGGGGAAACGTTTAGTGGACTTAGTGGGTTAAACATATTTAAAACAAACATTAGGTTAAATATAATCATTATTATCAACTTAACAACTTAATGTTGCTTAAACTAATTTGAAAGTCCGTTCATGAAAGCATGTGTGGATGTTAAATGAGCATCAAATAATGTATCATTAGGGATTATGTCATTGTTCTTTCTTAAAAGCTGAATCAAGTCAATATTTTAAGTCAATATGTATCTACTGTCATAGCTTGGAACATTATGTCACCTATTTATTTTATTTCAAAAACATTTTTCAGATTTTCATGATTAGGCCTAATATAGGCCTCACATTTTTCAATTTTAACACCCATGTAATATGAGTGAACATTTGTATTCCTAATAAACTTTAGGAGAATAAACGGTCTGTGGGTTTTGCCAAAATTAGTCTCCCGACACTTTCTGTTTATGACTTTCTGTGAATAACGTATTGGTACAGCAGATAATCAAATTTGAATGTGAAGCGGAGATAGGGCAAAGGCAAATACATCTACATTATTCATTTTAATGCAGACCATAATGCACGGTGCTCAAACACACACACATTTACGCTTGACCGTCTGAACTGCACCAACATAATGATGGCCGTTTACATCAATCTTGGCTACTATTTGCTCCAGACAGCCATATTTAAATCTAATGAGCTTCCCTGAGACTGAGCTCCTGGCTCCAGTGAGGTTGTGCAGGACGTGTACGTGGAACCTAATCCTCTCTCACACAGATCACTGACTTACTGCGATCAGCTAATAACTCTGCCAACTCTCTCATTAACCGCTCTCAGTAACTCTGGTCTGGCGCCCGTGAATTCCACACACGGCACAGAAGTGACACACACACTCACACAAGTTCATGTACTAGATGAAAGCAGTGAGTTGTACTTTGAAATGTAAGCACACACACACATGCATTTTTTACACCCTAGGGACTTTAAAAAAAAAAGATTTGTTCCCTAACCCCTCATTTAAACTTTCACCGCTTCATGTCTGTAACATCTTGGTGAATACAAGATCTTTGATTACGGAGATCACGTTAATGACGTAATGCATGTGTGCATGTTACGCGCCAGTTGAATAAAGATGGACACTCGGAATGTCACAAGTAGTCCGCTTCATCTGTTTATGTAGACACTTATATGTCCATAGAACAGAATATTACATGGTGTCAGAATTAGTTCAGTTATCATCGACCTGACGACGGAAGATGGAGAACACAGGCGTTCCAACACCACGAATGGACTGGGACTCGTCTAATCTGCCGGACGCATGGAGAAAATTTCGGCAGCATGTGCAGCTAATGTTTTCAGGCCCGCTACATGCTAAAGACGAGGAGGAAAAATGTAGCTATCTACTCCTATGGATTGGGGAAAAAGGCAGAGACGTCTTTAACACATGGACTCTCACAGAAGACCAGAGTAAGGTACTAAAAACGTACTATGACGGTTATGAAGCTTATGTAACTCCGAAAGCAAATCCCATATTTGCACGCTATAAATTTCATGAAAAAATCCAAGGAGACAGTGAGAGTTTCGACCAGTTTGTAACGGAGCTAAAATTGCTAAGTAAAGACTGCAACTACCCAAACAGTGAGGAAATGATTAGAGACAGGATTGTCTTTGCTACAAACTCACAAAGAGTGCGTGAAAAACTGCTATGTCACGGTCCAGACTTGACGCTAGAGAAAGCCATTGACATTGCACGTTCACATGAGCTATCACAGCAGCAGCTAAAGACAATGCTAACCCCCGCTGCTAGCCACGACAGTCGCTCTGCTCACGCAGTTAGCAGAAAACCTTTTAGAGCAGACCAAGCATCCCGTGGGCACAAGACGACATGGAATGATCGTAACAGCGCCGTGAGGAGCAAGGAATGTGGAGCATGCGGGAGGGAGCACAGTCGCACTGAGGAATGTCCAGCAAAGGGTCGCCAATGCAGCAAATGCAATAAACCCAACCACTTTGCTAAAGTGTGTAGGTCACAAACACAGCAGCCACAGACGAGATATAATCCCAGAAAATTGCATACCATCTCAAACAGTGCCGAACAGTCACTAGAAGAACCAGAACTCTATATTGATGCTATCATAAAAGAGCATGAAAACACAGATAGAGAACAGGCATATGCAGAAGTAGAAATAGGAAAAGCGAGGCACAAACTGAAGTTTAAAATGGACACTGGTGCTCAGACTAGTATTATACCAGCAGACACATTCCGCGAGATATATGGAAGTGTAATACTAGGCCCCCCATCAAGCAAACTCTCAGATTATGGTGGGCACAGGATAAAAGCAGAAGGAACATGTAGACTGACATGTAAACACGGTGAGAAAACAGCCATGATAGGTTTTGACATAGTCCATACAAATGCTCCACCTCTGTTAGGCTTAAGAGCATGTCTAGATTTAAACCTAGTCAAAATGATACATGTAGTTGATGCAAAGCCGATAACACACACAACCATGATGGAAGAGTTTGCTGATGTGTTTGAAGGCATCGGACTGTTTCCTGGAGAATGCAGTTTCCAACTCAAACCCTCTGTACCACCAGTGGTATGTCCACCTCGTCGCATCCCATATGCTCTGCGTGACCGGCTCAAGAATGAGTTGGACGACATGGAAAAACTGGACGTTATCCAAAAAGTCACAGAGCCAACTGAATGGGTTAATGCACTAGTAGTGTTGGAAAAGCCGAAAACAAATAGGCTGAGAATATGCCTAGACCCCCGCGCCCTGAACAAAGCCATCCAAAGACCCCACTATCCACTCCCTACTCTAGATGACGTCACACCAAAACTGGCTGGAGCACAGTATTTCAGTGTACTAGACGCCAGATCTGGATACTGGAATATAAAACTCACACACGACTCATCTATGCTAACCACGTTCAACACGATCTACGGCAGGTACCGTTTCAAGAGACTGCCTTTTGGAATCATATCTGCACAGGATGAGTTCCAGAGGAGAGTGGATGAGGCCTATGAGGGGCTTCCAGGCGTTGCCGCCATCGTAGATGACATCATAGTCTACGGCCGCACCAAAGAGGAGCACGACGCTAGCCTGCGTGCCATGCTGGAGAGAACCAGAGAAAAAGGCATAAAGCTGAATCAGGACAAGTGCAAAATCTGTGTGCCTGAGGTAAGCTATTTTGGGCACAAGCTGACACGAGAAGGCATCCGCCCTGACCCGAACAAGATTAAGGCCATCAAAGAAATGCCTAACCCACAAAGTAAGGCAGAGTTGGAGACCATACTGGGCATGGTCACTTACCTTTCCAGGTTCGCCCCGAGAATGTCAGAGGCAACAGCTCCACTCCGGCAACTGATAAAGGAAAACAGTGAGTTTGTGTGGGACTCAAATCATGATGCAGCCTTCCAACGAGTAAAAGACATCCTAACACAGGAGCCTGGCCCAGTACTCACCTACTTCGATCACACAAAGGATATGAAGTTACAAGTCGATGCTTCCAAACACGGCTTAGGAGCTGTCCTGCTCCAGGAAGAGAAACCAGTCGCATACGCATCAAAGACACTGACTGAAACTGAAGAGAACTATGCTCAAATCGAAAAGGAGCTATACGCAGTGCTCTTTGGATGTAGGCGGTTTCATCAATACCTGTATGGACGACAGGTGATCGTCGAGTCAGATCATAAGCCACTTGAGTCAATCATGCGTAAGCCCTTAGCAGCTGCACCACCGCGTCTGCAACGCATGATACTGCAGCTACAGAGATATGACATCACTATCGAGCACAAACCAGGAAAACAAATCCCCGTCGCAGACACTCTGTCCAGAAAGCCACTTGAGTGTTACGACCGCTCCATGAGTGAGGGCATGGACTACCAAATACACACTGTGATCAGCAACGCTCCGGTAAGCGACCGCAAAATGGCAGAGATCAGAGCCGCTACAGCCAAAGATGAGCAGCTCTCAGTGCTGAGACAGGTGATCCAAGCAGGGTGGCCCGAGAAAAACAAAAAATGTCCACCTGCAGTCTCAGAGTATTGGAATCATAGGGATGAGATATCAGAGACAGATGGCATCCTACTGAAAGGAGAGAAAATCATCGTGCCGCACTCACTCAGGGCTGAAATGCTTTCACGCATTCACACTGGACACTTAGGGATGGAAAAGTGCAAACAACGTGCAAGAGATGTGCTGTTCTGGCCAAGGATGGGTAAGCAGATAGAGACATTAGTAGGGACCTGCAGTACCTGCCTTGAGCGACGCAGCTCACTCCCAAAAGAGCCTATGATGTCACACCCAATCCCAGAACAACCTTGGCAAGTAATAGCCACTGATCTGTTCACATGGAACAGTACTGACTATGTAGTTGTAGTTGACTATTATAGTAGGTTCTTTGAGGTAGAAAAAATCACCAGCCTCACCTCCTCAGTAGTCATCCAAAAGCTGAAGGCCATGTTCGCTCGATTTGGAATACCGCAGACACTAGTCAGCGATAATGGACCTTGCTACAGTTCACAAGAGTTTAAAACTGTTGCTCATGCATGGGACTTCAAGCATGTCACAAGCAGTCCTCTGTATCCACAGAGCAACGGGCTAGCAGAAAAAACAGTTCAGACTGCCAAAGCTCTCATGGACAAAGCACACGCTCAGAGAACTGACCTGTACCTCAGCTTGTTGGAGTATAGAAACACACCAGTGGATGGTTTGAAATCGCCAGCGCAGCTACTCATGAGCAAGCGTCTGCGTTCCATCCTTCCCACCACTGAAAAGCATCTACAACCAGAGCTTGCCTGTCACAGCACCGTTCACAGCAGGAGAAAACAGTGTCAAACACGACAAAAACAATATTATGACAGGAATGCCAGATCACTGCCTGCACTACCAGTGGGAGCCACGATCCGCTTCCAGCTTCCAACAGGGACATGGAAACCTGCAACAGTAGTCGAGCCAGCAGGTACCCAGAGATCCTACAACATCTGCACGGACGGAGGTCACAAGTTTCGGCGCAACAGGCGTCACCTTCTACAAACGTGTGAGAGTGACACAGATCAGGAGACTCCATCAGATGAGCAGTTGGAGCCTGAGAACACTGAGACTTTGCAGCAGGACACTGAGAAACAAACAGGCCCCAGAGAGCAATCACACATTGTTTACAATAAAATCACAAGATCAGGCCGCATAGTGAAGCCAAGAGATGTGTTAGACCTATGAAAAAAGAAAGGAGAGGGAAATGCAATACTGACAGTGCACTTTGAGTGAATCTGTTTATAATGCAACACTGACAATGCACTGTGATTTTTGTTTGTTTAGAAATTTAAAAACAGTTTTGTTTCAGAAGCAGTACGACATGCTCTATTAGAATTATTTCTGGGCAACTGTTCAAAAAAAGATAAGTTAAAACTGCAGAAGTGTTTACTAAATGTTGATGTACCAGCCTTATAATATTCCCTCAGTGATAGAGTAATCACTATTAGTAGATATAGTGCCTTAAGACGCACATTCATTTTAAATGCTTTAAATGCATATGGTTATAATTTGTTATGGCAGCTATACTGTTCTTTTCTAAAGAAGGGGGATGTAACATCTTGGTGAATACAAGATCTTTGATTACGGAGATCACGTTAATGACGTAATGCATGTGTGCATGTTACGCGCCAGTTGAATAAAGATGGACACTCGGAATGTCACAAGTAGTCCGCTTCATCTGTTTATGTAGACACTTATATGTCCATAGAACAGAATATTACAATGTCTAGAAAAGAAAATGCCCCTAATGCTAACCTCAATACATTTTGCACAAAACCATGAGTATCAGCATCATAGCGACGCTAAAGAAAAGTCAAGGATAATTACATCATTAGAATACATCGTCTAGGGAACATGCCTGTATGTACCAAATGTTGTGATAATCCATGTTGTATAGGCTGAGATATGACTGGATAATTTCGATCTGCTGGTGGCGCTTGATATATTATTAGACTTGGGAATCAACAAAACTATTAAGAGTTATCTTCTGGACACCATTAAAATAAGTTCTAAATGTCATGGCAGTTCATCCAATGGCTGTTAAGTATATATATATCAGCGACGTGCAGTCAGGGGAGGCAGGGGAGGCAGAGCCTCACCTGTCATACTCCAATGTAACGGAAAAACAACTAAAGAAAAACGAAATAGTAATAATAATAAAATGTCTCCACTGATCTGTGTTGTAAGTGTGATTTATGTATGATTCCAATTGCTTTTTATAGTCAAAATCAGCCAATTTGCCGAGCTCCGCTACAACTACGGGGAGCGATGAGAAGTGAGGCAGGGACGTGCACGTGCTCTGCCTCTCGTAAGCCCACAGTAACTTGCTGGAGCACGGGCACTAATTTAGCGCGGGCACTTATTTTGTGAGCGCGCTCAAGCCAGTTACTGTGGGGTGAGGTGAGGCACAGATGAGCTCTGCCTCACCTCAGAATGCGTCACCCCACAGAAACTGGCTGGAAAGCGGGCACTAAGCGCATGCCTGTTACCATCTCACTGTAGGTCACCAATGTAATGTTTGTAGTAGATCCCTTTATTACATGTGTCCTCGCCATCCATAGTCTCTAAATAACTTATTTCACATAGATATGATATTTAGGCTCGCTGGTCTCATCATACAACGGCAATGAAAAAAGCACCAGGGGAGGCAGCCATAACCTCTGCCGCACTGAAGGGGGCGCACGTGAGCCCACAGGTTCTTGTTGCTACTGTTATTCTACGCAGAGACGCAAACAACAAACTAGACTTTTGAAACTACAGGACGATAAGGAGGACTTTTACAAAAAAGTAATAGAGATTGTTGTCCAGAAGGATAGCATGGACTTCATCTTCAAGTCAAGGTAAGACCACAATTGTAATGAAAATGGGATCTTACTAAGAAAGAACAATCCAATATTTAGATTTTGGGTATCCTTTTGTTGAACGGTCTGTTTAAAATGAATCGAAGCATCAGACTAAAAAAGCTTTTGAAAATAACCGACTATTTCGATTAAGGTCAAAATATAATATTTGTAAATCTGACTCTGAAAGAGTCAGTGCCTCACCAGCCATGAACCTCACCGCACGTCACTGATATATATATATGTATTTGAGTCTATACCAAGTGGTACACTTACGACAAACACATGAACAGTTTCAACACTTCGCAACAGCTGAAAACTCAGCTAAAGAGCTAACGTGCTAACATCATTAGTACAGTGTAACAGTTTGGTGCTCTGTTTGGTGAATGAAAATATGTGACATCACCTTTTCCCTACTGAGCCCCGCCCACTTTAAACCAGAAATGTTGGACATTAGGATTCTTTCATGTGGAATAACAACAGGTGTTCTTTGTGACACTCCATTGCTCATACTAAGAAGCTTATTGAAGTTCCTTTAATATTCTTAACATTTTCCCATATGCCTTACAATCAAGAGTACAACTAGCAACACGTTCTCCAAATATGGCGCCACTTATTTAGGACACAAACATTACCTTGAACCATTCCAGTCGCCCTTGAACCACTTGAATTCTTATTTATAGACTTGGGAAGCATAAACTAAAGGCTAGTAAAATTAGAAATATTTATAAACACACAAATAAACATACATATTTACACAGTCGGCCTCTAGAAGGCATGGTGAACCAAAGGTCAGTTGTTTATAAAAACCTAGGAACTTATAACCATCTTTATTTTATTAATGAGAACATTTATGTTTTTTAAAAGCTATGTGGATGTACCACTAACTCAAGAAGATTAATGACTTAGGGGTTAGCTGGAATTTTCTTGAAATAGCCTACAAAAATGGAAAGCTTCTTAACGTGGTCGCTTGTAAGGACACTTGAATGTCAAATGTAATGGGGAAACTCTCAAGAGTGGTTAACACAGGTCAAATTGTAGGTAAACAACAGATGCAGCAAAGCAGCAGACATGTCTTGAACACCAAAAAGAAAGCTCTTGACATAACAAGGGACCTGAGGCCTGTACTACGAAGCCGGAGTTTCGCTTAGCCGGCTGACTTCAGGGAAAACTCGGGCTTTCCGGTCCTACGACGCTGGTTCTCTTTTTAGCGGGCTAGATCTCCATGGTAACTTATGCTGAGCGGCTAACCTCCTCGGGAGGAGGTTAGGTTGCAGGCTAAGAGATCAACTCAGTGAAAGCACCGCCTGCTGACCAATCAGAGCTCCGTGTGCGGAGTTTAAAGCAATCAAGTCATATTACAGGATAGAGGAAATACAGAAAAACTGCCTATGCAGGAAAGACGGCCGGCAAAAATCAACTGACTGTGTGAACGTGAAAATTAATAGAATATCCCCTCCCATCTTCAGACCAATCTGACTATTATAACATTAGCGTTAAGAAAGCTTACTTAAATATCTGCCACGACATAAGTAACCGGATCAGAGTAACATTAAGTACAGTCCGCGGCACTGTGAGTGCAGACGTCGATGTGTCCCATTATCATTCATATCATATCACATCATAATGTATCATATATTTCCTTATTTGAGTCAGCTTCTTGAGCCGTATCTGGCCGTGCAACACTCACAGTGTCACATACTGTATGCAGAAGTATTATTTTAAGCAACACATTAAGTTGACGAAACACTCGAGTCAAATGTAATTAAAGTCAGATCCACTCGTGTCTTGGACGGGGCAGTGATATCATAAACCTGTTAATGTACGCATTCAAACGCTTTTTCTTTTACCAGCTGTATTCACCTTGCAGGTGCAGCTATGTGGCTTTTATCCTGGATAAAGTGTTTAAGTCATGGATGTTTAAAGTTTAACTTCTTCATATTTGACTAATATTAAAGTTCACTTTTCATTCTGGAAGTATGACGCTGCGCTGTCAGTACGCTTGTCCATGTTTGAGATTGGTCGAATGCTCCAAATACCACCCCTTTCATGTGAACGCGCACCTAACTAGATAGGACACGGCTGGCTTGAGCGATCCACTTGATAACCAGCGTCGTAGTACAGCTTAGCGAGAGCGCGTATGTTTTGGATTGGGCCAACCGGCTAACTCAAACATATCCAGGTTAGGTTGAACCAGCTTCGTAGTACAGGCCTCTGGTCTATCCATTGTACCCATGTAATTGCTTGATTTAGGAAGGCACTTTAGACTGACCACCAATGCCCGACTACAGTTGGATTATTAAATAAATAGTAAACTGTATAGGGAACTGTACAGAATTTGCAAATTGTTCCTTTAATATAATAGGCCTACAGAACTGTATTTGATTGCGTATGATTGAAATGAAGTTCTTATGACTTGTTTACTCAGAGTTATTATCCTACTTGTAATCCATATTGTTTTTGGTCAGGTCAACAACAATTACCCCCCATTGCGGACAATAAAGTTTCTTACTCAGTAACTTAATTGGAGATCCTGGGTTGTAGAAATAGTTTAGGATAAGAGGACATCTTTAGAACAGTTCTTTAGCTGGTGCTGCATTATGTAGGTTGGATACAGGTTGTTTATATATCATTTACATTGAAAATTGTCACGACCTTAACACAAACTGGAGAACCCAAATGCACGACCCAGAGACAGTCTTGAATGTAGCAAAAAATGTATTTTTAATTTCAAGAAAACAGAAAATCCCTCTTAACAGAGTAGGTACTGGATTTAACAAAAAGCGCTCACAAGGAGGAAAAAACAAGCGTAACAAAAAGAGAATTTAAGATTAACTTAAAGTGGACCTATCATGCTATATTTAAATGATATATTGTAGGGCCATACCTATATAAGGTATATTTATACGTTTCTGTTTTCAAAATACCAAACAGATCATGCATTTTAGCCATGCCTCATTTCGCTCTATGTGCTGTTTGCTGTCTACGGGTCTGATTCTGCTGACCACGCCCCCCTGCAGGAGAGGTGAGCCGTGCTCTGATCAGCTGTTGGGCTGTCAGAAGAGGGGGAGAAAAGAGATCTCCGTCCTCCGTGTTTTATTATATAGAGTCGTTATTCATTTCGTTTTAAAGCTCAATAAATAACAAAGAAGACCTTTGACCGGCACTTTTCTAATTTTGTCCGGAAGATTTAAACTTTAACGGACATCTTGACCGGCGAAAGAAACTGAAACAGCCGCACGGTCCCCTCGTTCCTTGGAAGAGGCGGAGAGGTGGGTGTTTGTCATCTGCTGGTGGACTAACCGGAGAGAATTACAGTGCTTGCCTCGACGGGGAGGGATTGCATTGAATTAAAGCAGCGGGAGCAAACGCTTGCCTCGGGGAGGGAGAAAAAAAGCCACAGCGGAGAATAAACAGAAGGGTAACCATGGTAACTATGGGCGGGAAGTCTTCTTCGCTGCTTTTGTGGCAGACTACAGCGCCACTTACAGGCCTGGCATATGTACTACAGCGTCTCCAGCGCTTTCGAGCGGCAATGGCCGGCCGTGGCCCAACCCCACATTCCCCTGATAGGTGGAGAGTTGGCCCAATAGCCGTAGCGCCACTTCTGTGACGACATAGAAGTGTTCAAATCTGGATCAGTCTGTATCAGATCCGTTGCAGCCCCTTTTTTAGAGATTTGGGTATGGAGGAAAATAGAGAGGGTTGTGTTTTCTGACACTTGATGAGTTCCCTGGAACACCGGGGACACATATTCATGTATAAAAGACGTACAAAAGTGCATTTTGCATGATAGGTCCCCTTTAAGTTTACAAAAATAACAAAATAACAAAACCTGACTAGACTGGAAATTATCCTCTCTTTGTTGAAGCCTGGCACGACCATCCATTGAAACAAACAAGATGAACTGACACAGGACAGGGGGAGACAGGACTATTTAAACATGAGGTGAGTGGGAACAGGTGGAAACAATCAGGGGCGGGGCAGGCGCTGACGAGGGCGGGAAAACCAAGCCCCCAGGAAGTGCGCCGGACTCAGATGAAAATATTCGTGCTGGCCAAACGGCGGTACTACACTTCCTTTTGGTTGCCAGGCCCGGAAACACTTTTTCCCATTGACTTACATGGGGAAAGAGTGGTCTGTAAATCGTTGGATAATTTTTTTTAAACTAAATAAACTACCCAGTATGAACACTTGTATAGCCCTTATTAAAAACATTCGTTCCTCAAGTTGTAAAAATGTGCTAATAACGTTATTCTGAGAGTTATTTCCCTCTGCATTATGAACGCGCATCTAACCCACGGGACCGCGCCGCCCGGCACGTTCATGTTACGTGTTCAGCAGATCTTTACCCATGGATGTACAATAAGAACGGACCCATATCACCTTACTGCCAGCCCACGGAGCTGTAATAATGGATATATTGCACATGTTTGCTGTAATTCATCATTTGTAAAATATTATACTACATGGGCTGTATGATTAAATCTTGTACCGTAAATGTTGTATTAAATAAAGTTAATATTACCAACGTAGATTAACGTCCCTGTAGCTTCTTATTGCACTAAGAAGCTTATTGCACTGTATATATATACATATATATATATATATATATATATATATATATATATATATATATATATATACAGTGCAATAATTCTTTCATGCTAAATGAAGCTCTGTTGCTTGGATATCACTAGATCCTGTTACAGCGTAATATAAAAGTACATAACGATTGATGTGTAAATTAGCATAATTACTAGCTAACCGCTAGCTGCTAACTGCCGCCTCGTTAATATCAAATCTATCATAATAACAAACCATTACCATGCTGTCATGAACGTGCGGTGCTGTTACGTGTACGCAAATTGAAGTGCTTGATGTGAACGAGAATTTTGGGGGGCATGGATAAAGTTGCGCATGCGCTATGAGCGCACATACGGGTACTTCTCAGGCATGCCGTGTAATCTGTGACGTTTCGCTCTCTCAAAAGTTGGGCCATTTTATCATCATGCGCGAATGAGCAACTCTCATAGGAATGAATGAGGCCCCGCCTCCCACGCTGTATCCAGTTCTTATTATACATCCATGGGGAAAACACACAAAGGGAAGAAGTAACAGGGCCTGAAATGAGAGACAAGAGGTAAGTACAAAATAAAACAGGAAATGGAAAACGAGACACACGGGGGACTTGACTAGAGATGGAATGACATAAATAGACAGACCTGACATAACGTGAAATAACATGAAAAGACAGACATAACACATAAACATAACTAACACATGTGACGAGACACAACAAAAATAGTTAAATGTGGTGGTTCTGCTAGTGGTTTTTGTGACCTGGTTAAAGTTTTCCAATATTCTGACTGGTCATGAAATATACAGAAAAGCTGCCAAAATGTAAATGAGTTGCAAGTCAACCCAGGGCAACTTGGGTGTATTATTGATTTTAGATGTGTGTGTGTTGTGTGCTAGCATGTTTTTATACACAGGGGCAGTGATTCCGTGGCACCAGTTGTCTCTCACAGGGCCTGAATGAAAGTGAAATCACACATAATTATTTTCTAAAGCAAGTCAGTTGCTTCACTTTGAGACAGGGGCAATTCCCTTGTCATTCATCTCAGTGGGTGTGAGCCCAGAGAATATGACCTTGTTAATGCTCTAATGATATCATCTCTGAGCATAATGAACTAATGTGCCAAGGGTATGTCTGTCCTATCTGCCAATCTGCTTTCATCAAGTGAAGTGGTTGGTAGGTGGTATGTTGGTTATCTTTATAGCTATCTTTATAGCTCCCATAATTCCCCTGTTACACTTCTTTTCACAGCGATTCCAAACATGCTGACAGCAGCAGTCGGCTGCTGAGTAGCAACTGGTGTACTCATTATTTCACAATCAGGAGTCTTTTATTTACCTCCGTCTCCACTCACAGTCTCCATGGGAGCTAATGGAGACGTTTTTCTTATTAAAATGAGACAAGGGGAGTATGAGCTGCCCAGCAGTAAGCTCACCACATGTTGGGACCATTGGCTAACCACACATATAACATAACCCTGCATTGGTTAAACATACACAAAATGCCACTCTGTTTCGCCGTTGGGAAGTGACATTTGTGCAAAAAACACATTTCATTCTTTTTAAATGTATGCTTATGTTTCAATTATTTTTATATTTTACATTGACTATTGTCTTAACAACTATTTCATAGAAGTATGGAAGTGCATTCCTCTAATTAATTAACAGTGTTGGAAGCATTGTTAGTTTTAAAATATAATTGTGTAAAATGAGTTCCTTATTAGACTTATTCTATGACATTTCTAATGTCTTATTACTTATTCTATGTGTGGAACATGCTATATCTGGTAACTTGCATTATCCATCTATTAGATGTGATTTGAGCTTTACTTAAAGTCACATTTTGTAGAAGTTTTACAAGATTAGAATATATTACAAATTAGTCTGATGGCAAATTCAGCATATACTTTTCACTAATGGAAGTGTTGGCAACCTCCGATAGTGCCAGCTCAGTTGAAAAGTAGAAAGAAGAAATCAATGAAGAAAAAAATAAAGGAATAATGATCGCCCTTCAGCCTCATGTGTGCAAAATGCTTTTACTCTGTTGTAGAAATATTTTTCTGGATGAAAAACAAATACATTTAGAAAAGTGCCGGGGGTTTTGAAAACAAATATTTAATATTAAACCATACGCATGCGAAACAGAGTGAAAAAAAAAATTAAATTAAGAAACATCTGAGAAAAAGAATGAAACATGGACTTGAATTTGAATCAGTCAGATCAAATCAACACAGATTATTGCATCAGTTAAAAAATAACTATGAAAAGAAAACCTGTTTAAAATATTTAAAGAGTTTCTGAACCAATTTCGTTATCCATGCAGATCCATAACAGCAAAAATCCCCCCTCACATGACTCAGAGTTTGATCTACTCAACATTTTTTAAAGGGATCATTTGCAGCCTACTTTTTTTTAACAAACCTGGAAGAATAAAAGATGGCTTCTTCGATGAATAATACGTGCAACCTAAAAAAGAAACCTGTACAATCCTGGCAAGAAAAATAGGTCCTTGTAACATTTAATTATCTGGAAATTGCTGAGTAGAAAAGTTTTGTAATAATAGCCCTTCAGAGGAATACATAAGCATTTATCCTGTAAGGGATAAGGCCTGAGGTTGTTTGCTTTCTAATTAAGGACGCCACAGCTCCTGCAGCTCCGCCTCCTCCTCCTCTCCTCTCCTCTTGTCGGCAGCAGCGCTCAGTGTAATCTCTGCTCCTAATAAACACACGCACACATGCAGATACATGCGTGCACACACGCTCCCTGACACACACATTTTCTGTGTGAAATCCCTTTAGCTGGAAGAGCATGGCGTCTTAGCGTTGCAGGCCTTCACCACGCGCAGCAGCGTCTATATATAGAAGTCATCATAGTCGGCTTTCAGGCCCCCTCATCTATTTTCTCTCTCTTCTTCTTTTCTGTATTAACCGCACCAGTGGTTTTCTTTTCCTAAAGTGCTTTCCAGCCGGACGGCCCATCCTCACTGCTGTCCTTGAAAAGGTTACGCACATGTTTCATTCTTCTCCATTTTGTCTGTGTCCTGCAGAGAGGATGGAGGGGAGGGGGGAGAGAGGAAGAGAGAGAGAGAGAGAAACAATCCCTCCTGATTGAGAATGATTAAAAGCAGCGGGTTGTCACACCCTGCTGGTACTGATGACACGACAAAATTACAGCGTGTTAAAGACAGTAGGCGAAGGGGGAGGAAGGGAGACAACACAGGGTAAGGAATTGTAATCCAAAACCTGTTTCGACAAAATGATGTTGAGTAGAGCCTGAAATCCCTCGTGTCTTGCTGCCCCCCTCCACCCCACATCAGTTGCCTCATTATACACCGAATGACCTCATTATTTCCTAGAGAAACAGGCGTTTCCCTGTCCGACCATCATCCTTGATATGTAGGGCCCCTAGGATCCCATTAAAGCGACGCTCTGGTTGAAGACCACTCAGAGAGCCACAGTGCTTCTACTGATCCACGCCTGGTAATGTACCAACTGTTGTAGCGCAGTAGCTGCTTGCAGGGATGTTGGTAAAGCAACATTTTATTATAGGCCATTTCCTTAGATCTATATCTCCAGGTGTTAAAGATCATTTGAGGTGTTATCCAGTTTTTCCACCTAGGTGAGAATGTTAAAAAAGGGTAATTACTTTCAAACACATGAACAGATTGAAATGTGAAATCACTTTAACTCTAATTAAAAAAGAGGGGCAACACAATGATTAAAACGTTTTAGATGTGCAGGACAAGGTGCAAACCATAAGTGACATTTCCGTTTAAAGTTAAAAACTTTAATTTGTTGCAAAAGTGCTCTTTTTCCCAGCAAAGATGTAATACATCTCATACAACCAGAAGGGTACCTAAGTGAAAAATATTTTGTGTATTCGCCCTGTGATTTCGCATCTGCTCCCGAATATAATCGGTTCCTTATAGGCCCGTGCTTTACCAACCACCAAGTTTCATGAAAATTGGGCTGGTAATTTTTTCCTTAATCATGCTGACAAACACACTTAAAAACCACATTTGACAAAACCTTGGCGGAGGTAATTATAACCACATTAAAAACATTCCTACAAAGTCAACACCTCAAATGTCCCTCTTAATGAAACAGCTCATGACTTCAGTACCACATGATAAAAATGTGGAGCATTTGCAGCTAAATAGTGATTTTGCTCAGAAGTCGGTGGAGACCAAAATAGAGCTAAAATGAATATTTGACTTTTATTTATCATGGGACACAAAAATTATTCAAAATGAATGCTAAACCTTTATAACTGTTGGATGTGCAAGCATGCAATGTGTACAGTTTGCAATGTAATATTAACCTTATAGGGTGATTATATGTATATATCATAGTGCAGGTTTACAAACCTTATGTTGATACAAACCAATCAGAACTTATTTTCTGTGGAAATTAAAAGTCCAGTGGTTTTTTCAGAGAATATTTTAGTTGGGTTTGTTTGTGATCTATGTAGGCTCATTGCCATTGGCTTATTTGTGTACATCCTGCATCCTGCAAGGGTGTTTCTTTTAATTACCACAATCCTTTGATTTTTAATTATGATTACTCAAACAATCTTGCCAGACGTCATTTCAATTCTCTATTAGTGTACATGGGCAGAAAAACCATGCATGATAGACAATAGGAATCTTATTCAAAGCCCATGGGGAGGAATGGGTTTTTCTGTTTAAGAGATGCCATGTTTACTTTCGTATCCTGCCAGTGCTACCGGTTCCATGTTAACATTTAAATTGCTACCTCGCTGCGGGCCTAGAGATGAGCAGAAATGTCACTGTGTGATGACAAACAAACAATGCCTCTACCCTATCTTGATTCTTCTCTTTATTGGACAAAAAAGTAGAAAGGTCCATTTGCATTTTAGAAAAAAAAACGTGGGCTTGAAAACCTCCGGCACACATAAAGAACTGCTGGTTTGACGCTTGAAAATGTGACATCGTGCCACGAAATAAAAGTCAATCCCTCAAAGGCTACACACTTTTTCGCTCTCTGTGAACAGTCTCGCGCACACACACACACACACACACACACACACACACACACACACACACACACACACAAGCCCAGCGGCCATTCGTTGTTTGAGCAGCATGTACCCATCAAATCCTACCTTCCCTTCCATACCCACAACTCTCTCTGTGCGAGTGTATATCACAGTGCTGACAGACAGCGCTGGGGCCACATTGCTCCCTCAGCTGTGGAGGTCTGCTCTAGTGAGTAATACTGATCTGTGTGCCATCAGCCACCGTGGGCTTCACTTCCACGCTGTCTTGAATGAAACCCGTTTTACTTCAAAGGTCGAGAAACAATTTCTTTCCTACCCTTTGAAACACCAAAGCTAGCACAGAATAAAGCTAGCTGACCCAATGATACACATCTGTGAGAGTTTCACATAACACCACAGGAAATGTTTTTTCTAGGTTTTAATCCAGTTAAAATTGCCTTTGGACAAATCAAGCAGACTGTTACAGTAAAGCCAACAACATCTCATATAACTTCATTATAGGTAACTACTATTCCAAGACTCTTACTTTTTCATTCTTTTTGTTTCACAAAACAACAGCGATCAGATGCAAAACTGTGAGGCATATGTAGAAAAGCTAATCCAGGAATGTTTATTAGTTTAGCAATTGTACTTTTATGAGCTTTTAACAGCACCCATAACTACACTACTGCATCCACTGCTCTCTACGCAGGACTGGTCCTAAATGTGCGCTGTCTGAATTGCAGCGATTCATTTAGCGTGTCTGGGAAGATAATGTTTAATCTGTAAAAGAAAAGATGTTAATCTGTTATTTATGTTGATGGCTGGCAGTCCCAGCTGGATCTGCTTTGCTATTCATAGAGTTGAGACTGAGTCTCCTCGCCTCAGCCGGTTCCACAGGCCGTTAAGGGAGTGATTTACATTCACAAGCCATTGGACTGCGCAGATACAGAGTGTGTGTGTGAGTCTGTGCGGGCATGCATGTCGATGTATCGGAGAAAGCGAGGTTGTGTGCATGACTAGAAGCTCTTTATGTGTCTAGTGTGGAGGTGGCTTTCATCACATAGGGATATGCTTTCTTCACACAAAGATTCAACATTTTCCATTTTCACCTGAACCACTGGGGCCTGATTCATAAATATGTCTTAGTATAAAGAGTTGCTCCAAGTAATGAACTTCTAAGAAAATGCTCAGATTCATGATGTTTTCTAAGAATTTCCCCTGACAGTTAACACTATACCCTGATCCAGTTAAGAGTTATTCACAAAGCAGCCCTAAGGAAATCCTCAGGTGAAAAACAGGTTGAAATAAGATGGAGGATTTTTAGTAGGCTTTAGAGTTTCTTAGGCAGAACGGAGAATGGGGAAAGGACAAAAAAGTCAATTTAGCTAAACATTGTTTATCCATCTAGGCTATTTCGCCAATCCATTATTCAAACTAAGCGTATTGATTCAACAAATCTAATACGACTACATTTAATATGTTTGTAAGCACAAGACCTTACAGTGGCAGATGTATTTCTGTACATATCATGGTGTTACTCTGGCACCAGCAGGAAAAGGACTCAAATGCACGACCCAGGGCAGGCAGCTGTCATCCTGGAGTTCAATGTGTGGAGTGCAAACAGACTGAGGACGGGGTGATAGGTGACCCTGACGAGTGTGTGCTGGACTGTCTCGATAGCAGAGAGAGAACCGGTGATGAGTCTGCAGTGATTTTCGGTCTGAGGCAGTGCTGTTGACTTACCAGACTGTAATGCATTTGAGAGGATGCTCTCAATGGTGCAGCGGTTGAAGTTCACCAGAATGTTAGGAGACACAGGGGCTTTCCTCAGTCTCCTGAGGAAGAAGAGACGCTGGGGAGCCTTCTTACCAGGGTTCCTGCAGGTTTCGCCAACTCAAATTTAAGACTTTTTAAGACCTTTTTAAGACCACTTTGAATAGAATTTAAGACCTATTTCACGGCAAGAAAGTATGAAGGAAAATTGCTATGAAAGAAGAAATACGTCCCATAAATGTATTCATGTTCAACATAAGAACAATGACTGAACATAACAGCATAACAGTACAGAACTGTGTTAGCGTGTTAGACAAAAAGTGTGTATGTGTGTGTGTCTCTGTGTGCTTGTGTGTGTGTGTGTGTGTGTGGGCTGTGCAATTAATCATATTTTAATCGCAATTACGAAACAACATAATCGATTATTTTGCTTTGCTAGGTTGTGACAGTGCACTACAACATATTTGATTAATTAATTTTAGTCTAATTTATTTTTATTTATCATATGTGTGGAAGTGCGCTCCAAAATATTTGTTGATCTTGTTTATTGGTATTTATTATTTTTGATATTATTTATTTAAATGTATAATTTATTTAATTTATTTTTTCAGTTGAATTATACGTTCAGGGTAATCAACAGTTAAAAAGATACTGTCCAAATTATTATTTGTTTTAAAGTTCAATAAATGGATGTTTTCAAAGTCAATTAATAATTGTATTTAATAATTGTGATATCAATTATTGACCAAAATAATCGTGATTATGATGTTTGCCATAATCGAGCAGCCCTAGTGTGTGTGTGTGTGTGTGTGTGTGTGTGTGTGTGTGTGTGTGTGTGTGTGTGTGTGTGTGTGTGTGTGTGTGTGTGTGTGTGTGTGTGAGAGAGAGAGTGACAAGAGCTATATTCAGAGATCTGCTGCCTTGGCTACAATCTTTCATCGTTGCTGTTGTATGATTGGTGTTTAACTACGGTATTTAGCGTCTACAGCACCTCCGCTTTTAGGGTTGACGTAGACCCAAACGTTGCCCGGAGGTCCCAATGTGTTGTTGCGGGAGCTGCTGCACTAGCTAACGCTGCACTAGCTAACGCTACATTAGCCAAACAAACGCTAATTTATTTTGCAAAAGGTGCAGCGGGCTTTAAACACGTTCCCCTCCCCTGGTTTCAACCAAGCACTAAATTCGATGTTTTCCAACCAATAACGGTTGAACTTACACTTCCCCATATTTATTCGAAGATACATGAGTTTCTGTCTGCCGCTAGCTGAAGCTTGGTTGCTAGGTTACTAGCTGGGTGTTCTCCAATAAGGGGCCGGCGGAAACAAAGTTAGTGATTACTGGTTCCATGTTGATTTATTTCAATACAAATTGTTGGGGGGAACTGAAAGGCTATTACCGTACTGGTTACGTTGCAGCCCGGACATTTCCCCCAAAACACATTTAGACGCTATCGCAACACAGAAGTACCTTTCAAATCCGATCATTTTTAAGACCTTCTAAATCATATTTAAGACCTTTCTTATTTTTTTGGCCATATTTAAGACCTTTTTAAGGCCTTAAATTCATATTATCAAATTTAAGACTTTTTAAGACTTTTTAAGACCCCGCGGGAACCCTGTCTTACCCGGGACCGAAGTGCAGTAGCGTGGCGTGGGGAAAAAATTAGGGGAAGCCAATAATACGTCCTTTTTTTGGGGTCGGGGGGGGGGGGGGTTACAGCGCCCGGTATCATTTTACACACATTTGTATGTATTTTGCCGGACTTACACACGCCTGCTTTCTAACCGACAGGTCCGCACGCACTCTCCAGCCGAAACTCTAATAAGCATTCATTCACAAACTAAATTAGGAGACCTAACGTTTTACGTCCGATTCGCTCCTTTTTTCCTCGCTGTACACAGCTCCAGTTTGGGCATTGGCCTGTCATCAGATTTAATTTTAATTGCTGCTGTAGCGGAAGTTTAGTACAATTATTTTTGATTAAATACTCCAAATCTCCATCCTCCATAATTGCACTTGTTTCAGTTGCTTGCTACTTTCTAACGGCGGTGAGAGTGGTGCAGTGACGCTATCTAGTATCTATCGATTAGATTTATGATTCGAAAATTATAAAAGTAGAGTAGACATGTGGATATTATCCGGCTGAACAAAACGTGCATTTATCTAACAGGTTCGTTTTCCACAGACCTTATTTCCAGCTCTTTTCCAAAATCCTATGGAGAAATCCCATTGCTTTTTTGTCGAGGGAACGCGAGCGCAGCTTACTTCCGGGTTTTAGGACGCGCCACTGCACCACTAAGTTGATGCGATTTGATTGGATTGTGAGGCAAGGGCCTGGCTCTGACTAATCACAGGTTGGCAGGGGCATGACGTGAGCCTTGTCTGATTGGTCAATCCCTCCATTTTTTTTCACCAAGGGAAGCCAATTTCGGCTGGCCTCCTCTCGCAACAGAGAGTGCAATCTACTGTTTCACCATAACATCTAGAGGGGCGCTGTTTCACTCTTTGTAAAATACTCAATGAGAATGGGGGTGAGATGAGCCGGCAGCAACACACAGCAAAGAAGAATTTCCGAAACTAAACTAAGTGTTTTTATTTATTTATTAAAATTATAACTACAATCCGAAAAAACAGGTGAAGCCTGGCTTCCCTTGGCCTCCAGGAGAAAACGCCACTGCCGAAGTGTTGAGCGCCCAAGAGAGGTCCTAGGTGATACCCAGAAACTTAAAGCCAGAAGAACATACTGAACCTCTGTCATGTTAAAGCTCCCATGTCATGCTTTTCCGGTTATTACCCGTCCCCTTGTGTGTTATGAAGGTTTTTATGCATGTAAACGGTGTGCAGAGTCAAAACCCTCAAAGTACACCCTGTAGCGAGTAAAACTCTAACACAGAAAATACCTCCCCAAAACGCCTCGTTGGAGATACGTCACTGCCCATTTGAGTCTTCCATTTAGTTCCGGGTACCGCCTGATGTCATGCGGTACCCGGAACGAAATGGACCAATCCCGAAGAGCTATGGCCACACCAGCAGCAGCGTGTTCCTCCTCCAGAGGTTTGAAGAACCGGCATTTCACAGACGAAAGCTTCCAAAACATTGCCCAGTTTGAGGCCGGATATGCACAGCTTGTTTGGACCGTTTGGAGCAGGGGAAGATCTGGGTATACAACCTGTAAGTTTGCATTGTTATTTGTGTATTTATCAAACAAGACTGTTTAAATGTGTAAACTGTGTTGGACTGCTAAGCCATTGACACAGTGCTAACTGTGCTAACTAAGTTGCTAGAGTTTCCATATATCAACTCTAATATCAGCAGATGGCCTTGCATACATGTATCTCATAGCAGGAGAATGTCTGCATTCACACACAAAATACCTATTGACAGTATACTCCGGGTGATTTGCCGGTCAGTCGCGAAACTTAATTACATTATAGCTGGCGTAGCGATCTAACACACGGAGCTAGAGCTAGTTTTGGTCAGAAAAACATTTTTGTGATGCTACGTTGCTAGCGTTTAAATATATCAACTACAATGTCAGCAGATGGCCTTACATGTTTGTCATGGCAGGAGAATGTCTGCAGTCACACACACGGAATACTCATACAGTATACTGTACTGTGATTTACCGTACATTGTGACCGTACATATACTGCATGTAGCTAACGAGGCTAGCTGTATGCTAGCGCAAAACAATGTATTCATGCAAGTTACATTGTATGGTAGCAGAATACCCGTATACGATTGCAATTATAAACACGTTATTGCTAGCCTAATATGAACCACTAGCTTTTGTTCATAGTAGTTTTATTACACTGCATTATAGTTGCCTTTCCTCCAAGCTAACGTTCATATCGTGTTAGCTACCAAGGTAAACAAAGCTAGGTTAGCATATTAGCAGGCAAGCTGTTCATTACACAACTACTACTAACGAATCTAAAACAACTAAGTTTCTCTAATATTTTGTGATTTGCATTTGATTTCGTCCAGCCAGATCCTGGCGGACAATCCATGACGGGGAAGGGACTTCGACTACTACTGAGGGCTCGTGCTAAAAGGCACCGCACCGACTGTGCGTGGGCAAGATGCGAGGAGGAGGAATGAATGATATACCGTGTGTATATATGTATATTTATGTTCATTTTGTACATTTCTAAAAATAAAGTTTAATGGAAATACTTAGTAGGCCTATCCTTTCTTCCCTGAATTCATATATAGCAAACCATGATTTGATTTCTCATCAAACAGTAGTAGTTTATAACGGGTAAAAATAACTTACTCTTTGTTATGAGCCACAACGGAAAGACAAGGAGACATACACGAGTTTACAAAACCACGGCACATTTATTGTGGTAAATGCAGAGATAGGTGGTTGAGAGGATCGCAGAGTTAGTCTTCCTGCAGCCGCTTTGGAGAGAGACTGTGTCCGGAGGTGTCCGTGATCGTGCTGATTAGCCTCTTCAGCTCCACCCCATCGTAAGACAAAGGCCCTGGGGCCGTCACACTCTTCTATAACAACAGTTAAAAATATATATGTATATAAAATATACCGCTGTACCGACGCCATGATAAGACTGATGTTACGCTGAGAGCAGCCGGGAAAAGCACTGACATGGGCGCAGCCTCTCTGGTGGTTGACTAATCAGAACGAGTGGCCGAGCTGACCAATCGGAGCACACTAGGCTCACAGGGAGGGGGGGGCAAGAGCTCCAACGAGTCGTTTAGTGGAGAAAGTGAATACTGCTGAATACACATGCTTGACAGAGATGCTGTATGCGAAACCAATGTGAGTTTGGAAAATTGCACAGTATAAATCTATTTTAGTATACCTCAACAATGTAATTATGATCAGTGGAAATGGCCATGACATGGGCCCTTTAATGCTGATGGGTGTGTGTTTGCTGCCTTTTGACCTTCTGAAGCAGGCATGGGCAAACTAAGGCCATATACGGCCCGTTGGGCTTTTGAATCCGGCCCGCCGAATATTGGTACAAAATTGTCCAAATTATAGTAAAGACCGCATTCATTTTGCCTTTTTCCTGCAATACCCGGCATTTCAGTTGATCCCACTAGATGGCGCACTCTAGACACAATTTACCTTTGCTGGAGTCTGGTCTATTCTCTCAGCTGGCCCCACTCGGCAACCTGGCAAGATCAGAGAACCAAATACGTCACGCTTACATTGGAGGGGGTCGAGATTAACCTGAGCAATAACAGTTCATGGCGAGTACAGCGAATACACGTTGTAACAAGCAGTAGCGCTGAGCAAAGTGACTAGAACGCGACCACACACTTATAAAAAACACTTATATAAAGTCAGGCAACACTAACCAGGCTTAGTGTGATTCTGTTTATTTTACCTTACTTTAATGACCATCCGTTCACTGTTATTGACCATTGTGAAGAGGCCGACGTTTTCCTTTTGTTTTATATTATTGCATCTATCGGATGGAATCAATACATGGGCTACATGTGGCCATCACAAGTAAAATCATAACGAAAACTACGCCGGTAAAATATGCGTGTAGAAAACGACTTGTGCCCCAATATGATAGCAACAAGTAGTCAAGATAGTCTGATTAGCTTCGGTTGCTATGCTAACATCACCTGTAGAATGCCAGAGAAACTTTCATAACAGCGTTGTGATGCCAAACAGCGTTCAGACTAAAACACATTCACTGATGGGGATGGGGGATATTTATCAGCTGCTTTTGTGACAGTCAGACAGTGAATACTTTACAGCGGCCGCTGCCGCAAGTTAACGGGAGAATAAACTCCGGTAGACGAGCAGCACTGCAGCAGGCAGTAATGCAGCTGAACCACATTAATAAACAATGCTCCACGGCACTCTGGAGAATGGTACAAGGTTGGAGAAGTAGTTCTTGAATTTAATCTGGCTTCGTATGATTAAAAACTACCCGACGCAGTCCTCTATTGATGTTGTTGTGAGCGGTGTTGCGGAGAAAATCAGCGACGTAAAACGCTGTGTGGGTCATAAGAAGGCACGTAAATGTTTACGTCATGACGCAAACGATGACGCAATGACGCAATAATTCACCTTTGAACCCGCATCTGTAACAATGAGTGGACCAAAGAAAAGAAAAGTCAACATTGAGTGCCGAGTGTATAATGAGGAGTGGACAGCTAAATATTTTTTTATCGATCTGCTTACTGGCCCGGCCCGTCTGTCAAATTTAAAACTCATCGTGGCCCCCGAGCCAAAAAGTTTGCCCACCCCTGTTCTGAAGTCTACAATCTGCTCCTTAGTCTTCTTGGTGTTGCAGTCCAGTCAGCGCACCAGGCCACCAGGTGCTGGACCAACTCCCTGCAGTCCTACTCGATGTTGATGGTGATGAGGCCAACCACCGTTGTATCATCTGCAAACTGTACAATTATGGTATTCGAGCCATGCACAGGAGTGCAGTCATGTGTGAAGGGCAATTATAGGATGGGACTCAGCACACAGCCCTGTGGGACACCGGTGTTCAGGATGAGTGTTGAAGAGGTGGGGTTGAAACATTAGGCGCGTTCACACCAAGTACTTTGCCGTATTTAGTGCCGGCACTTAGTGCCCCGGCACTTATTACCCCAGGGCATTTAGTACAGATCGCGTTCACACCGGAATAAATTCCCTGAGGGAAGATTACGCAAATGAGCCTCTGACGTCACTTCGTCTTCTTCTGCTTTGGGTTTACTGGCAGGCCGCAAACAACTTCACGGCGTATACTGCCATCCGGAGTCCCCGGCCGGAAGTCCCCGGAGTTGGGGACTGGCTTCAGTAGAAGCTGCTGGGACTCCCAGCAGCTTCTACTGAAGCCTTCAGAGTAAATCGGCAGAACGCCGACACCTCCTCATCTCCACCGCTCCCATGTTTTATTTTGTGTTGCCATAAGTTAGTCTCTCTGCGTTTGTGCGCTGGGCGAATGCTAATGCTAATAATGCTAATGCGAGGATAATAAAATGGCGGCTCTACAAAACATTTCAGAGTTGTACGGGGCGTGGTTTGCAATTCGCCCAGCCAATCAGAACTGGGGCACTTTTTTCCCCCAGGAAAGTACCATCTCTCAGCAGGCACTAAAAATGGGGGTAAAAGTTCCCGAGATTAAGTGCTCTTTTTGGTGTGAACGCGACATAAGGGGTACTAACGGAACTAAACGCGAAAAGTACGGTGAAAAGTACTCCGGTGTGAACGCGGCTATTGACCATGACGAAAACATTTCAGTAACATAAAAAAACCCTTGTCATCTCTATGCTCACAGGGTCTTGTTTTCTCAGGGTCCTCATTGTAAAAAATTGGTAAGGGCTATTTTTCGCATTACTATCTTAAAGAACAGTTTGAATGGTTAAAATCCACATAGCCTATATCAGTGTCTAAAGTCAATAACAAATCTTCTCTGCACATATTAGGCCATATGTTTGGAGGAGTAAAAAACAGTATGTTGTAGACTGAAGTAGTGCGACCGAGAGAAACATATGTTGTTTATGAACTAGAGAAAAAAACCATATAAAGCTCTTTGAAGGTCTTGTTTATGTGTCTTATTAAGAGGATATTGAGAGGGAAATATGACCCTGAGAAGATACAAACCTGGGGACATACACTCCCTGTACATGCAGGCATAAGCATCAACAGACTCAATTATCTAGGGAATGCTCACACACACACACACACACACACACACACACACACACACACACACACACACACACACACACACACACACACACACACAGGTCATATATAGTCGGTTATCGTACATAAAAAGCATCTATTTCATGCTTTACCTGGAAACCTTCTTCCCACTGGGCAATGATGGAAGATTTCCTGATATTTCACCAGGTCCTGCGCTAACTTGGAAAAAACCATTAAAAAATAGCCCGACCATGTATAGCAGGGGTATTCAACTAAAATTCAACGAGGTCCAGTTAGAGAAAATCTCCCCATGCAAAGATCCGGAACATCAAAATGTCTAACTTGCTTTATGAATTAGTGTGATATATATTGAAGTAACTGTAGCTTTATCAACGTCTGCATGTAATCAACAACTGACTGCCAATCAAATAAAGAAAGTACAATTAAAAAAACAACAATATTTATTGTCAATTAACATTGAACTATACAGATATACAGTAAATACTGTGGATATGTGTAATGTTCCTCTCGGGGCTGCATTTAAAAATAAAATAGAGAAAATAAATAAAATAGCTTTTGAAAATGTGTGCATCTTAAAAGTGCTTAATTTTAGATAAATAAAATAAAGTGTAGCAGCAGCTTGCGTTTCCCTTTTTCTTTGTTAACCGTTTCACATCATGACTTAACAGTTTCAGCCGATTATAGAACAATATCAGTCTTTACACATCATAACAATTGAACAGTTTTAAAGTTTCTCTTTCTTTCACTCTTATATTGCAGTCCCTCACTCACTTTTTATTAATTCAGTGCGAGAATTGAGCTTGAGCTTGTCCTGCCAGGAGTTTAAATCTGGGCTGAAATGGTGTCAGGGCCATTCTCATACACACATGCAGGTGCTCATTGGTTAGCCTCGGTTAGCCTGCCCTGGAACGATATTTAGTTTTAATTTTTATCCTGGTGGACTGATCATATTGGGCTCTGAGACTGCTTATTTTTTGTGACCTCAGTCCTGACTTGAGAGGGAATGTTTGGTCAAACACTTTGTGTTTTGTCTCATAGTGGCGTTTTGGCACTTTTAATGAGCGCCACGGTCTCTGAACAAATGAGACACACTGGCTCTGTGCTCCCAGTGGGCAGGATGAACATGAATGAGTCTACTCAGGGTTAAAAGCTCTGTTCTCACTTTCCTCTTCTTGGAGAGCGCCATGTGTAATTATTTGTCTCTCCCTGTCTGCCGCTAACACGCCTGTTCACTCTCCTCTCCGTCTTCTCTCCCTGTATTCATTTCATTTCAAACCTTTATTTATCCAGGTTGTATCCCATTGAGATCATTGATCTCTTTTTCAAGGGAGACCTGCTCTGTATCGCTAATTATTCTCTTCACTCACTTTCCTCTCCGCTTCTCTCTGCCGCGCTCTCATCTCTTCTTCTGTGTTTCTCTCCCTGTATCGCTCACTCGTCTCTTTCGCCCCCTTGTCGGCGGCAGTTAAAATAGAATCGCCACGTCAAAATTGAAATCCCCTATTAATGTATTGATTATAGGTCCGGGTCCGTATAGGTCGGCGTCTGGGTCCGGATCCGGACCGCGGTCCGCCTGTTGCCGACCCCTGATGTATAGGATAAATAGTATGAGAGAAGGAAGCTTAAATGGTTCCCTGCTTAGGCTAACTGGATATGAATTCCAACCCGATACCTGCTGATCTCTCGACATGACAATATAATTTAAATGTATTATTTTTTGCTCTGAAGATAATAATCAATTTCACAGAACTCATGCATTCACTTTTATATTATGCCTGAGAAGTCTGTCAGATTTACTTATTACCTCCAGATAGCAGGTAATGTAAGGCTCAGTTTGTGTGCGACACTGTCTGTCCCTATATCTTATCCGTACATCCGACCGTTAGTCCTTAAATTCATTTATTTGATCAACTGATGGTGGTAAATTGTGTTTTTACCGTTCAAAATTAAAGGGGCCCTATTATGCTCATTTTCAGGTTTCCTAATTATATTTTGATATCTCTAAGGCAGTGGTTCTCAAACTTTTTCTGTCATTCCCCACTTTGAACAGGTGGGCCTTTTCAAGCCCCACCTGTTCCTCATCGCTCCAATCAAATGGTAGGCCAAGCTTGAAATTGTCAAATTTAATTAGTTGCACAAGCCAAAAAAACTTTATGACATCACAAAGTGGCCAAAATCTGATCAGCTCATTTTCAGACAGGTTTTTATATAAATGGATCAGGACAAAAAGAGAGTGAATATTTTTTCCTGAAACGTTCAGAATCTCTTTACACAGAGGGGTAAGACATAAAAGACATGAAAAAGTGGATTTTGCATAATAGGTGACCTTTAATGTCCTGTGCTGCAGCACCTCTTTTCACCCTCTGTCTGAAACCAGAGCCCAGTCTGCTCTGATTGGTTAGCTGGTTGGCTCTGTTGTGAATGTCGTTTAGAGATGTCCCGCCCTTTAACCTATCACGTACAAAGTGTTGGAGCGCAAGCCAATAGAAGCGTGAGAGTTATATAGTGATGTCACACACATAAAGCTTGAAACTTTTTTACTTACAAAATAATGTATTCATGTTTTCAGTTTTAACAACTTCCCTGTATAATTACACTAATTAACAATGAACTGCACTTTGTATGAGCTGAATGTTAGCGAGTTCTCATTACCAGAACACCAATCTGAGTGAGAGAATACCCGACTGCTCGTGTTGAGTTCAATACACCTACTGTACGTTGATTAATCACCTTATATACAATTTACAGCTGTACACTGAACCGCACACACGCAGACGAACACACAGCATTCATTAAGTGGTGTGTCGGATATCCAGCCATGAAATCAACCGCTGAATATGGAGTGCTTCCGTTCGGGGAAAGAGAGATCCATTGATCGCTGTCTCCCGACATAAAAGAGAGTATTGATGCCTTACCCCACCAGGATTGGTGTTAGACGTGTAGATGGAGAGGAATCGCACTATGCAGAGGAATCTGACCCCGGTGACATGCTTTTAACTCCATTGGGGGGGGCGTTGATTTTTCTCCCCATGTCAAACTTCACGGTACAATTGAGTTCCCTGGGATGGCCGTCGCTCATTTCTTCCCCAAAGTCTAACAAAAGAAAGATGTTAATAGGCTTCCTAAAAACAATACATCACATCATCCATCATATTTTTACATCCAGTACCTCCCCTGTCCCATATCCAATAGAACATTCTTCATACTTTGTTTCTTCTTTCTGCTAAGGGACAAGAAACCTGAACTGAATGAACCGCGTTAGTGATTATAAGCAGTATGATAATGGCCATGCTCAACTCTGACCGTTAGCTCCTCATTCACATTCCGTGTGATGATGAGATTGAATTCCTTCCAGCCCTGGACCTGGAAAATGAGTGAATACCCACGGTCATTAACGCAGCCCTGATACAGTGGAGACCCATGAGAAAAAGGACCTATTTTAGTCAGAAGTAATAACCTCAAAAGAACCCCAGTGTCAAATTATTATGCTATATGATCAAAAATATTTTATCCATCAGCTGACATGCTGTAGATTCCTTACATGTTCTTGTTCTAAGTAGGTAACCCAAATCTATTTTTAATACACCTACAATGTGGGCTTCTAACCTGAATTTGTTAGTGTGGCGTCGGAAAAAAATGACTTGCTAAATATTTTGCCCGCAAGCAAAGGATGTGACTCAGTTTTCATGTTACACGTCCCCAGTGGAATATTGGTTTATAGTGCTCCTCCATAAAATGTCTGCTGTTTTGCCGTTTTGGCTGCCCCAGGGCAAAAACTGGAGCTGGGTAGTTTGATCTCCTCAGATATTTACATTTTTGTTTTGTAAGACAGGAAAAGTTCCCTGTGAAATATGTTTAAATGAGGCGTATAAGCATGAATCATCTAACTAACTTGGTAACTCTTCGGTTGGCTGGTTTCTTTGATATTTCTGCTTTAGATTTAAAGTCAGATTTAACAGCTTGTCCACTTTGAAACTACCACCGCAACATATGTTCTTTAACATATTCGGACACTTTCAAGCAGACAAGCTGTGATGGCAGCAGAAGCACCGTTGTTTTTTAAATGTTTTATCCGAATACTGCCATATTTTGTGACAATTTTACACACACAGACGTCTTGTGTTACTTCACGAAGTGGGTGCTAGATAGCTGTCCTTCTGTCTGCCTGTGTGAACGCACATCAAAGCCTCCTGTCAGAGAACTTATGATGGAGTTGGAACAGTGACATATTTCAAAGCTATAATCAGTCACCATATGACAGATTAATTACCACCTTCCCTCAAGAGCAATCAGTCAGCTCCACAGCCAATCAGCTCATCTGGCGCTCACACAAATAGACGTGTCAAACGAAAAAACCTACCCTGTAACACAACAAGCTTTAAGTAACAACTGAGGATGCTTAAGACGTCAAATCCTTCAGCAAAACATCTGCGCTTGCCTCATAAGTGCACACACTCATCAGTAGCATTATTAACTTCTCCCATTTGAATCCATATGATTTGTTGAATAACTTTAACTGTCCACAAGCCATATATTTTCACGGTTTATCTCGCTGAATACAGCCGGCCGGTCGCTCCCAGTCAGTGTTAAATGATCATGTTCCAGTCTCATGGTCTGACTGAGATGTATAACCAAGATGCCCGAAGAGACGAGGCTCCATTTGAGCAGAAAGATAAGAAGGCCTCCTACTGGTGTGCCATTGCTAGGGGAGCGCAGCAGGGGTGGGAGAGGTTGAGGACGGAGATTTAGGGTTGGATGCAGGAGGCGGAGTGTGCGAGGGGGGATGTTTTCTGCCGCTTCCTCTGTTATCTGACCAAAGCAAGGAGAGGGAATGCAAGGTGAGGCGAGGTGAGTATTTGTAAAGTGAATGTGTCACACTGGCAGGCCCCTGGGAAGACCCTGTAAACACTGCTCAGACACAGCTCTGATTACAGAGGCAGAGAGGGAGGGGGGGAGGGATGGAAACACTGCGAGGATGAGGGTGTGACAACAGGGGAGTATATGGGATGAAAACAAGAGTACTGAAATGGACATGGAAAAGAATAGCGGGGGGGGGGGGGGGGTTGCTAAGTGGTAGGAACACGACCTTGAAATGGCTGATGAAAGAGCCGATAACGGAGGAAGAAATACACTTTGGAAGTCTTATTTTTGTTTGGATTGCTTTTTTTCCCACAGACTGAAGTTCCTGCTTCAATTGGAAATCATCCAGTCGAGAAGCTTTGTGCTGCTGTGTTCTCAATCAGAAAGTCAAGACATGGATTAGCCTTCGAGAGTCAATACTGCAGCTACACTGAACTCAATTCCATTTGCATTGCGTCACCGCCAGGCTGCGCGCTCCCCTCTGTGCTATTGATCTATATAGCCTTTGCAAAATGAGGATTTGAAATGATGGAGAAGATATAATTTTCATCTGAGCAGTGACACCTAATTATGTGCTTACGAAGAGGCAGGAAATTACCCCTGCTTTCTGCATTAATCAGTGTTCCTTGATACAGAGCTATGAAATTGGAAATACTAATTATTTTTCACATTATAGATTATTACAGTCACTGATGATAAGCACAAAGAATGAGCATCACGACAGAGAATGGACCGAAAAAAAGGGGAGAAACACATTGGGCCAATCAGGAGGCCATACACACTCTGTGTCGGAGTAAAGCCAAAGAGACGCACAGTGAGGGAGATTGAGACTGAGTAATGAGAATCAGTGTTCCTCTGTCTTTGGACTCAAGGTTGTTTCTGGTCCTGATAGCCATCTGCATTCAGTGACGTAGGACAGATGGATTAGTTTAATATTGAATTAGAGCTGTCTTTTTAGAATGCCTCTCCATGTTTGCAGTTAGCTTGTAAAATGGCTCATGTCATTCATCTGGAGCGGCCTTCCCCTTAGCTTCTTCAAGGCAGAAAGACAAGGAGAGTGGAGAGGCAAGTTAGGTACGTGCAGACCTTTATTTTCATATACTGTAGTACAGGAATATGGAAGTCCACTGCAGCCAATATTAAAATATGAATACATTAAAGAAGACATATTATGCTCATTTTCAGGTGCATATTTGTATTTTGTGCCTCTACCGTGACAGGTTTACATGATTTGTGCTGCAACACCTCTTTTCAAACTCTGAACCAGGAGCCCAGTCTGCTCTGATTGGTTAGCTCGCCGGGTCTGTAGTGATTTGTCAACCGAAAAGAGATGTTCCTTCCCTTAGCATATCACGTACGATGTGTTGGAGCGCTTGCCAATAGAAGCTTGAGTGTGATGTCACTGAAATAAACAAAAAATGCCAATGGAGCGTTTTCAGGCACTAAGAGACACCTTCTCGAGGAAACTTTAACCTCAAGTTAACCTCTTCAGACCATTTACTTGGACACAAAAGCCTCTATAACTCACTAATGGCGCGTTTCCACTACAGCGCGGAGCACGGTTTAAGAGGGCTGTGACGTCAGCGGCCCGTCTTTGGTTGCGTTTCCCCTCGGCCTAGTACCGGCCGGCGGGTCCTAATTCACAGTTTTTCTGGCCTCATAAAATCGCGGGTCTAGGGCCAGAGACAACGAGGCTGAGTCGGGCTGAGTATGCTAAACTAGAGAGAGCATCGCTGGCAAGGGGGCTACAACTACAACAAGATGGACATATTTGACCGTGATTTAATTGTAATACACGTTTCAAAATGATGCCGAAGTAACAACATACTGATACCGGTTAGTAAAAACCATGAATTAATGCTTTGTCAAGTCTGCAGACAGACGGCAGGCGAAAAACCTTTTAAAATGCGTGTTTTCTGAATGGAGATCGGCTAAGCTAACGCAGTATATGCTCCGACCGTCCACACTCACAACAACGGCCTATACAGACATAAATAAAGCAGCGACTGTATTCGCCATGACACAGGCAGTCTGTGGTTTGTACTTGTTTAACTTTTGTCTAGTTTCTGAACATATATGAGGAGCTGTGAGCTCTGAGTGCTAACAGCTAACGGCTGTGTTGTTTTTCTGGGGTTCTCATTGAAGATGACGTCACGGCTCCGCCTACACTGCGTTACTATAGATACTACCCCAGTTCCTAAACTGTAATGGAAATGCGCCATAAAGTGAGCCAGTCCTAACGAGGCCTAGCCATACCGAGCGAGGCCGAGCGAGGCCGTGTAGTGGAAACGCGCCATTAGGGAACCCCCCCCCCAAAAAAAGCCTAATAGGGCCCCTTTTAATCAAATGTGTGTGATCAAGATATATCATATTGGTTATTTCGAGAAAAGTATAGTATATGAATGTATATGGATATATGTATCAATATTTCTTACATTGAGTACACATACAATATATACTGTATCTCCGTCTGTATCAAGTAACCTCTCTGCGGAACTTCATTCCAGCATGTCCACATTTGGAATAGTTGCTTAATATCTAGGAAGTTCGAAAACATGATAAGATACCAGCTGCAAAAAGCAAAACAGTTAAGTTATAACCTTTGTTCAACTTCTGAGAAATTAGAGGACACATTGTTTAAGGAGTCGATAAGAGTTATGCTTTATCTGTGTCTTTTTGAAGTTTTAGGAAATGTGTTATTCTGGTTTTAATGCAAACACGTTGTAAACACGTTGATCTCAGAAACTCTTGTTTGCAGTGTTCTTAAGTTGTCCAGAATTCAACATCAGAAGACACAACAAAAGCAAATACAGCATTGCTCATAGATACCTTCTGATTAGTTACTTTTAACCATTCAGATGGTATTATATCCAACCCAGTGGTTTTGAGGGTTGACTGACAAAGAGAGATGCCTACACTCTAAAAACAAATGCTTTGGCTCAACAAAGAAAATCAACGAAACAGTTTGCATCAATGTTTATTGAGTTGAGACAACTTCTAATGAAAATGTGTTAAACCAACAAACTTATTTGAGTTATGGGAGAAGGCTTTTCCTCTACAATCAGAGGTGTTTTTAATTGCCACTTACTTAATAATTGGTAGCATAAACACAAGTTTTTAAGTTGATTACTCCAAAAATTAAGTTGTTCCAACTAGTTTTACCACATTATTTAAAAGGAATTTTAAGTGCCATCATTGTGAACACAATGATGGTACTTAGCTTTTTCATGTTTTTGCCTTTAAAGAAAGACATTAATTAATTCCACAACAAAAATTAGGCAATTCACTTTTTTATTTTGAACTGCAATTGTTTATTTTTGAACACATGATATTTCAATCAGGAGAGACTTCATTTTGTTTGAACATTTATTGACACATGCCATATGATAAATGTTAAATCTAGATCTAGGTCTAGACACTGGTGATGATGCTGAAGATCTGGATTTGATGAGGAGATGGGATGAAGAGGGGATGTGATGAGGTCTTTGGATTAGCTCTCCATGGCACTGGATATGATGAAAGGAGGTGGATGGGGAGGAGGCGGGCGGCAGCATGAAAACCTGAAATCACAGCTGACTGCAGGAGAGAGGAGAACCATTTTAAAGTTTGGCTGCAGCACAGTGATTGGCTGCTGGAGAATAAGGTGAAATGTAATAGGTTAAAGAGAACGCCTGTGATGAGCTGATTATATGCAGCTGCGGAGTGAATGTATATACACCCAGTCTTCCTGAAAGAAGTTGCGCTGAGCTTCATTTAAATCTTGAGAAAAAAAAGATAAATAACACAAAATTAAATTGCCCCACAAATAATAAATAAACACATTAGCCATATTACCATGGGAAATGGGGACACAGCAAATACATGCTGCCATCACATCGAAGTTAGAGGCCTTTGCATATTTAAAACCAGTGCCAAATATGTAAAATCTGTAAAGTTTTTTTAAAACTACAGTAACAAATTTCAATGGCCACCAATCTGCAGATCACACACATCAATTTTACAAAAGATGTAACAAAGATGTTTACACTGCCGACAGTCATTATTTTAAACAGTATGAACAAATTTAACGCAGAATGCTTGCTCATTCATTTGTTTCCCTCGACCACGATGGTTGCCATCGTATGGTCAGATCCTGGGGTGGACCGGTCACTGATGATGGCGATATTCATGTCCTTTTGAAGCACATTAAATAATAGGTTAGCGCATAAGAGATAATGAATTAGGTAATTGCATACTTTTTAAACTGTCACTCTTAGCGAATTCAGAGCCATTATAACCAGCTGCTAAAGCAACGCTGGTATTGTTTTCACCTATTGAGTCTGCATGTGTGTGTCATCATGGCAATGTGGTCCTGAAGACACACAGAGGTGGTTTTGAGTACTTTGCCTAGTGTTTAAATGCATGTGGACAGATTTTGTCAATCACAACCGTGCAAGTTTTAGTGTACCTTCTCATCTTTTTTGCAGGTTCCATACAATATTTGAACTGGTTAAGTGAAGAGCAGAAGCCACTTTTCAAATTTTACACAATCCTTTTCATTGCTGTCAACATCTATGCTGAACGTTGCTAAGATATTATTGATTGGGGTGTGGCCAAAAGTACAATATGTTTCAAAATGTAACTGACAGAGAGCAGTGCTTTTGTCCTGTGTCCACTGGATTTTATTTTATTTCAAGATTTTTAATTACTTCGCTAAACTCCTTGAAAAGGTCCTCTTCCTTTTCTCCAAGGTACACGACAAGGCAGCGGATGGCTATAGTTCTCTGCGTACTTCAATTGTATTGTGCTCTTTTTGAAAAAGGAAAAAAAGAGAAATTACCTAAATTAATATATTCTGAATGGTAACCAAAGTATTTTTACACTCACAGTAGCCTCTACTACTTTGTACCCTCTGACAACTATTCACAGTTCAAAGGCTGCTAATTTTGGTCAAACAGCAATTTGCCTATACAGTGCTACTACAAGGCTATCTGCTGTATTTGAATGACAAAAGATGACACTCACCTTAAAAATGTCCTTTGTATAGTATTTCTATTTATCTTAACTGTCGTAACTTGTCCAGGCATGTTAAGTGGGAGTGGACTTGAAATCCTTAACTCAAGGTGTAGAACAATTAAGTTATCAAGCCAATTGTATTACTTACTACAACTTGAATTTAGTTTTAAGTCAATTAACGCAGAAATCCGAGTTTAAATTACACACAATATTAAGTTGATGTAACAACTTATAAATTAATGTTTGCAACTTAAAATGTTTATCTAAATCAATTCATTCAAATGTGTATCTTGCAACCATGCATTTAATTAAGTGGTGGTAAAAGGTCCCCATAATGACTTTTTAGAGTGTAGAAGAAACTACCCTGACATGCCAGAAGGAGTCTTTTTTTTCTCCCAACCTGCTCCACCTTAATACTTTTCCACTCACCCTGCCTCCACCCCACCCACCGGTCACCCAATCCACCTCATCAGCTCACCTTGGCTCCAATCTCTTCTCCAATCAAGCCAGTAATTAAGCGTCTCATGCTCAGCCACTCATAGCTAGATTTTTCTTCGCCACATTCAAGACTCTCTAGCACTTTGTTCCAGACGGATTTCCTGTTGTCAATGCCGCCTGCCTCTGACCTGCCTTCCTTGTCTGATACCTGGTAAGCCCCCCAGCCTACTGCTCCCCACCTTGAGATCTGCTTCTGCCTTCTTGGTTCCTGGTTAACTTTGGCTTTTTGGTGTTTCCATTCAACGACCAAGCACCTACCCACTGACTTCCTGATCCTCTGCCTAACCTTGGCCTACCTTCTGTTGGTCCATATGGTTTATCAGCTTGGATTGAGTACTTACTTGTGTTGAGCACCTGCCTTGCCCTGTACCTGCTGAGTGTTGGCTTTGAACGTTATTGGCAACTGTTCCTGGTTTCATGTGTGCATTTGGGGTCAAACTCAACTTGAGGTTTGTTACACTGAACCATCTGAATAGCCATCATTGAAAACAGTTCGGAAAAAGGGGAGGCAAAAAAAGAGTTGGTGGGGGATTGGATGACCCATCTGACTCTGACCATCTATCACACACTAACTTTATCCAGTCAGTTCAATGGCTATAGATATATGCCATTATTCCTTGCTCATAGAAAGCTGTTTGGACTGATCCAGTGGCGGACTGGTGGGCTGGTACCGAAGTGGGCCGGTCGGATAAGGCACTAGCACCCCCACCCCCCGTTGACAATTTACTAGCGGTACCGAAGTGGGCCGGTCGGATAAGTCACTGTCACTAGCAACCCCCCCCCCCCCCCCCCCCCCCCCCCCCCCGTTGACAATTTACTAGTGGTACCGAAGTGGGCCGGTCGAGTTGCCCGGGCGGATTTTTTGTCCCAGTCCGCCCCTGGTCTGATCCACTGGTGGTTCGGACACAAGCGCTTGAGGTATATGAGAATCCTGCCATCATGACCAAATGACCATAAAAAAGCAATTTCCTGTTCTATTTATTAAGATTAAGGTAATACCAGGACATTAATCCAGATTGTAATTTTAATATCAAGATAATGTTGCTCATTGTCTGCCAAACAGTTTAAATCGAATGACATTATAACGTTGGCAGTGGGAGGCTTTGGGGTGCGCTGAACATTGTATCCTTAATTATGCTTCATTTGAAAAGAGTTGGCAACAATGGACTGGGTTTTCTTGATTTATAATTTTCAAAATCTAGCATTTGCAGGGTTCTAAAATGTAATTTACCTATTTTTTTATATTTGCATCATTTGGTGTTTCATACAGATTGTCCTTTGTTTATCAGATTTCTCTTGACTTTCTGACTTAATTCACATGCATTAATTGTGCCATATCGACTTATTGGACTGATAGTGATTTCCTTTACCTACTGTTTGTGCAGGTTTTTGATGCAAATGTCATGCAAATAAATCTCTAACAAACTACAAGTTAAAAGAGAGCGATACCTTGTCTCTCCACAGAAGCAAATAGACAGCCACACACATCAAACAAAAGAATAAGTGAAAAGCTGAAAAGTGGATCATATAAAAACAAACTGGATTGCAAGAGCTAGAGAGGGCACTATTGCTGGGGATCAACACTTTCCATACACTGAACAAACACTCTCTCAGTCCCTCATTGGATTTCAAAATGAAATGACCTCAGTCAAATCCAGTTAACTAAAGCAACAAACTGCAGTGTCCTTGCAACATAATTAAAATATACTGAAAAACGTCCCTATAGATGGGCAAAGAATATTAAAAAAACTTTCCTCGAAAAGCAATCAAATGCTTCAAGTCTATGTCACACCCCCACAACAGGGAAAGCTTTAAACAAACTGTGTTGGAAATGTAAAAATATGAAAAGCTGCTGCGTCATGGCCCAAATAAGTCAGTCAATGAAAAATAGTTTGATGCAGACGGCAGATGTTTGAGAAAACTTCTAAGAATTTTATTAATTCAAAACATAGGCAACCTCTGTCTCTCTCCGTGCATCTTCACACACACACACACACACGCACGCACGCACGCACACACACACACACACACACACACGCACGCACGCACGCACGCACGCACGCATGCACACACACACACACCTTTTACATTTCCATCATTCCGTATTCCCTGCTCTGACTCTACTAGAATGACAGACTGGATGATTCCTCCTGTCAGGCTGCCTTAAGTGGGCATTGCCACACCATAGCTGTCTCTCTTTCTCTCCCTCCACCTCAGCACTCCCCCCCTCTGATCTTGCCCTCAACTTCAATGTAGCAGACTCTCTCCTGAAACCTCCTCCTCCTCCTCCTTACATCTTCATCTATCCTTCCTGCAGACACATTTGGTCTCAAATCAAACCCTAACTTTTTTTCTTTACTCTACCCTCCAACACAAAATCCAGATGAGAGATGGGAGTATAATAATTGGCATTCAGGAGAAGCTCATGCACCCATGGTCGATCTGCAGGGGTAGCTGTTGTGCACATGCTAGTTTCGCCAAGTCAGCAGTGGCCTCAGGTCAGTTTTTCAGTGTTCTCCACATCTGACAACCAGAGAGTTAAATAATTGTAGCAGTTAAAGTGACCCATAGAATAAGAAGTGTCTGTGACTATCACACAGGACACTGCAGGGACGGTTTGTAGAACATAACTTAGGTTTGAACTCCTTAAATGTCAGGATGGGGCCTGAGAATAGTCGAAGTGGGACATGCCGGTTGTAAATGCAGCATATAACTGCAATAGGCTGTGAGTAAGCATGTCCTGAAACTTTTATTTGTAATCCTTCATATTCTGTTAAAATGTTCAACATTGCCATTAAGGCTGCCATGTGTATTATTTTCAAACAAGAAAGCATACTTTCTTTAAATTGCAGGGCAAAATACACTGTTAAAAGTTTAAATATCTTCAAATATATGCTATTTGAGACATAGTTGCAGTTGCAGTTTAAAGGGGACCTATCATGCAAAATGCACTTTTGTACGTCTTTTATACATGAATATGTGTCCCCGGTGTTCCAGGGAACTCACCAAGTGTCAGAAAACACAACCCTCTCTATTTTCCTCCATACCCAAATCTCTAAAAAAGGGGCTGCAACGGATCTGATAAAAACTGATCCAGATTTGAACACTGTCCTGACGTCAGGACGGTGGCACTACGGCTATTGGGCCAACTCCACCAATCAGGAGGAGACAGCCACGGCCATTGCCGTTCGAAAGCGCTGGAGACGCTGTAGTACATATGCCAGGCCTGTAGGTGGTGCTGTTCTCACAGAATCTGCCCTTGCTAAAACAGGGGTAAAAAAGTACAAATTGAGCGAAATGAGGCATGGCTGAAATGCATGATCTGTTTGGTATTTAAAAAAAAAAAAAAGTATAAATATGCCTTATATAGGTATGGTCCTACACTATATTATTCAAATATAGCATGATAGGTCCACTTTAAGTTAAATGCAGTTGCATAGTTTTAGTGACAGTAGAGTTAAGGCTCAAATTGTAGTTAATTAATTAGAAGAAGTTTAACAAGAAAGAGATGAAAGCTTGCAACATTTTCAGTGGCACCACATTGGATTCATGTTAGATGTTAGGCAGTAGTCTTCATTGCTGTCTTCTACAGTGTCTTTTTGATATTATTACTGGGGGTGAAAGTCGGAAAATGTTTATTTAACTGTTTTGCATTGGATTTGAGCGTGGGAATTTCCAATTGACTTCAATATAGTTTCTTTGAGATATAATTTAGTGGCCAGTTAAGGGCCTGCATACATACTTACCCATTAGATTAACAGTATTCACATTTAAACCACAGTATGTTTGGGCATTTCAGACATCCCCCAAACACCTGCATTTGAACCAATTACTTATTCTTCGTCTTTACAGCTAGTGGTTTCATTAAAGCTCAGACAACCACGAACCAATGACCAAACAATATTTTGTACACGTGTACATATGTTGAACTAAACACAGCTAATCTATGTCACATCCCGTTCCCGTGTCTAACTGCTTCCCTTTCTGTCTAAGTGTTTCCTACCTCTGTGATTACCGGCCTCATCCTGATTCATTTCACCTTTCCCTAATCACCCCCTTTCTCCCTTGTATATTTAGTCTGCCCTGCATCCTTTGTGTTTGCCAGTTTGTCTTGTCTGTTCACAGTAAGCCTCCTTTGTATTCCCAGTGGTATTCTCTAGTGTTTGCAAAGTGCTTTGCCCCTACAACTTTGTTAGGCGAGTGTTTGTTTTGACACTTGGTTCTGTCTGCTTTTTTGGCAGTTGACTGTAAACATTATAACTAAAGCCTGTGTCTGTAAACGTTTTGTCTGTGGTGTTGCATTTGAGGCCATTTCCTGTTGGGGTAACACCGTGATAATATAGACCTCATGAAGGATCACCAATGTTGACCGGCATGTTAAGGTGGCCCCAGGACCGTTTTTTCACTCTTTACCACACCTAAATTCAAAAGCAGCTTTCACAGTGTTCACGTCAGAGGGAAAGCTTGTTCATTTTCTCAAGATCCATAATTTTCACAATCATGTTACAGACATTTCTGCTATCTTTTCGCATAACATAACATAAACATAACATCTAACTTAAAGACACACTTCTTACAGAACCTCTTACTCCGTCTAGATTATGAAACACCAGTATTTAAGGACATATTATTCAGTTTTCTCTTGGGACTGAATCAATATCACTGGCGTCAAACATTTCTAAACTATAATTTGTTTGATGGCTTGTATGCAAGCAGGTGACACAGGCAAATGTTGTGCAACAACAGCCAGAATGATGGGCAGATATAAAGAAATTAGAAACAAGAGAGCAGAGAAGATAAAGAATGGGACAAATTGTTTTGCAGCAGTGGAGATGCCTGCAATCATAATGAGACAGACAGCCGGATAGATGTGGGGAAAACCACAGCTAGCACTCTAACCGGATTCCGATCCCTTACTGGAAATGTTTTCGAGAACCTGGGCAATTGTGGCTGCTTGATACAGAAGCGGTGGTTCTCTTTTTTTTAATCTGAAAAGTTAGAAACCAACAAAGAAATAGAACACACACAGAGAAATGAATACAGCCTTATAGCTTGCGGATTTTTCCGCAAAGTGACAACACTAAACTAAAAGACTTTCGGGAGGTTTCCTTTTGATTCAGTGCAGCGCCAGGGTAAGAAAGTGTCACAGCACTCTATAGGGCCTTAATATCCACTTCCAGTTGTAAGGAAGACAGAGACTATGGCTATTCATCCTTATCGCAGCCGTTTTTATCAATTTGTCATATCATCGATCGGAGAGGGAAGCTGAGGCTCTGCAGTACACGAGCAGAGGTGAAAGTCGAATAGAGATGGTACCTCTGGAGTTTGACTGTCACACCACATAGGTCAGGACTGCTGTGTGTGTGTGTGTGTGTGTGTGTGTGTGTGTGTGTGTGTGTGTGTGTGTGTGTGTGTGGTGTGTGTGTGTGTGTGTGTGTGTGTGTGTGTGTGTGTGTGTGTGTGTGTGTGTGTGTGTGTGTGTGTGTGTGTGTGTGTGTGTGTGTGTGTGTGTGTCCGATATGTATGGCTGAGCACTTTTGTGGTTAGCCCCTGATACACCCACGGTATACCAGAAGAGATGGATGGGGCACAACAACAATAAAGCCTCTGACCCGGATACTAATGGATCTTCCCCGGCTTGCTTTCACTTGGGGCTCATGCACATACACACATACATTCATTGATACACACACAGGGATGTCTGTAAAGCATCAAGTATTTATTACACAGTGTACAAGTTTGTAAGAAGAAAAAGTGAGCAGTACTGAAAATGAAAGAAGTTGTCATGTAGTTCTTTTCCTTTTGAACGTATACACCAAAGCCTTCTTCCAGGACATTGTTTTTCTTCCCTTGCACAGCACCTCGAAACATACGCCTTGGTGCTCACATTACCTCGTGTTGTTGTCAGAGTAGGTGTTCGCACATCTATTTGTCTGCATGTGTTGACAGGCACTCGCAGAGAGACTATGTTTGCCATTATTAAAAATTAAAAGTGGGAGTGTTTGCTTTGTCTGATAGACCAGCTACTGCTAATGGCACTGTGCGAGAGTGTGTGTATCAGTCGTGAAATCAGGCACTTAAAGGCAGGAGCTGCTTCTCAACTTCTCTATGCAGGGAAAGCGACATTCAGTATTTCAGCCAGGGTGTCTTACCTCTGAATTATCTGGCTTGACTCGGCCTGTAGGCTGTCTCAGCGCTTCAGCTATCTGTCTTTCTGCTCAGGTCTTTTTTAGGATTCACTGCCTGCACCGAGGCATCACTGGGAGGGTTTAGTGAATTAATTCCCAGAAGTACTTGGGAAGGTATGATTGAATATGAATTTGAGTTTGGACTATATCTGTATGCCCAGCAGTATGTTGTGTATATGCTCATATCCACCACTGACCTGTCTTAACAATGGGTTGGTTAATTACTTTGTTATATGATTGGGTACACTGAGAATCATCTGACTCTGCGGTCCCATTAGCTCATGTAATTTCTTTGTATTTTGAGAGCCCTTAACTTTACTTTCTTTTTTGTTTAGTCCAGAAGTGTCCAAACAAATTTCACTGAGGGCCACATACAGTACTAGAGGTGAGGTATTTTTTCCTCATAAATTAAGTGATACGTTAGCAAAATCAATCAAATCTAGGTACATATTGAAAATCCGCCTTCATCGCAGCTTTCCATAGGGTTTCATTTATTTTGTGACAAAAAGTGTTGGCAGCTCATTCCTTAGAACAGAAGCCTCAGATTGCTTAGAATAAGGAGAAATAAGAAGGGTATATTCCAAGCTTGTTATGCAAATAAGTTATTTTTTCATCAACTTTAACTGACTGAATCTATTTGAATAGTAGGATTATAAACACATGAATACTGTTGATATATTTATAGACATATACATTTAAGAAGTGCAATATAAGACAAGCACAAGTTTCATGTGTGGGCCATATTCCAATATAGTTTTAGAATTTGCTGTGGGCCAACTCAAAATGGACCACAGGCTGCAGTTTGTACACCCCTGGTTTAGTCTTACCCCTCTCAATAACCCTAATTCTGCATCAGTAAGCAGTTTTAATAAGAAATGAAAGCTCTGATAAACCTAACTTTGGCTAAAAATACTTTGTTTAGCAGTAGTTCATGGTTAGGTTGCTCTTCTAGACGGCATTCAATATAAAACGTTTACAGGGAACAAAGACAGCCTCGGGATGTAAGTGCAATACTAACTGTAAAATAATTTGTGTAAGTATGTTAAACCCCATCCCCCCGCCACCGGGGGGAAAAACGCGCCATCTGCAGGAAACAGCGTCTGAGGGCATCTTAATATTTAATAAACTATGAATGTTTTATATCCATGTAACGGGAAGAAACTCAGCTAACTGATGATATGAACCATTTTTAGCAAAAAAAACCTCAAGACTAACGCTGAGCCTCTGAATCGGCCCTGAGCGAAAAAATCTTAATGCCGTTATTACAGAACTCTAGCTATACCGATCGTTATACTTATTGGATCTGCACAAACAAGCTTAGATAACATCCTGAGATTGCAGATTATAGAAATATAAGGATCATCACTGAGTGATCAGAACTTGTGACAGGGGAAGCAAATACAGACAACACACGATGTAGCTTTAGGTAGCAAAACACGGAGATATGCTCACCTTAGCTATTCTGATCAAAAGTCGTGTTCAATGGCATTAAAACGAGAAAAAACGCGGCTGAACGTTAATCCATAGGTTAATACTATGTGTCTGTCACTTTGAAAAAATTATTGATAATCCATAATTCAATTTGTATGCAAAAATCGGAGAATAAAAATTAGCTGCTAATGGTAGCCACCAGAGGTTAGCGCAGCTTCCAGTTTTTCTACGCGTCACTCTCACTCCTTATTTGGTAACCTGTGTGTGTATGTGGAACTTTCCCTCAATTCCATTGGCTCTGACGGTTAGAAAGTGATGTTAATCATCAAAATCGACCAAGGGGGGCCAGAGATATGGAAAATCCACCCAAATGACCCCAGAAGTGTTTTTTTTTGTTGCTAAACCTCTCTTAAAAGGTCAAATGTCACTTGTTTTGCATCAATCTTGATACAGGGTACTTATTATATGTTGTACTTTGGATTCCTAAAACTTTTAGTCTACCATCCCATCATTCAAGGGTGGTTTTCACTATAAGTAAAAAAGAATTTTTGGACGGACACTATAATTTACAGTTTTTTACTATGTTCAATCTGAATGTTCTTTAAAATAAAAAAACATCTATATTGATTCTGACTTTTCTACATCCAACTCACAGGTTTATCATTACTTTGAGAAAAAAGATGATTAATTTTCCCCTTTTAGAAGTGTAGTTATGGTCATCGAGCCTGAGACCTGAAAAACAGGGATGGGGTTTAACAGGTTTTAAGTTGCTCTTTGCCTGTTGGATAAGTAAATAAATAACTGTCTGCCAATGTGTCAATGTTGTGGTAAGAAAGACAAAATAAGACTTTTCCAGTTGACATATTCGTTCTTTCATTCAGCCCAGCGCTTGCATAAAGGACAAGTTCACCATGTCAAGTACATCTAAATGGATGGTTTCCATTGCCATCCTTGAAAAACCCATTGGGTTCAGGTGCTTTGCACACAGGTATCCAAAGCAGAGAAGAGCATTGGCAGCATTGCTAGCTCAGTAGCACCTGCAACCATTGTTGATTGTTGAATTGAGTTTAGGATTAAGGTTACACCACGGAGGATGGCGACTGTCAGTCTGATGACAAATGTGAAAATGAGTATTGCTAATGAAAACGTCACTGTCTTGTTAGGACCTACAATTCCAAGACAAAGCTTATACTGCATCTCAAGTTCCTTTCATACAGTACCTTCTGTGACCACATCCATTGTACTTTCTTTCTAGACTGCTGCCTATTAAATCATTATTTCACTCTATCTGCATCAGTCTGCGTCACACGCCATAACCTAGGGAAAACTTTTATAGATTTACTAGGAATTAGATCACAGCCTTGCATGGGAGTAGGGCCTCTTCTAAACATATACATTATGGTTTCACTAATAATATGGACCTTGTTTTTTGTTGTTGTAGATCACAGGCGGAAAGGATCGTGTCTTGGGAACTGAGTTTAAAGCCTTGATGCTTGCAAAACAATGATGTGTTCCCATCTCTGCATTAAAGTGTTGTTTAGTACAACTGAAAGCTAAGAATACTTCTTGCCAGACCAAAATGTGACAGTTGACTTCTTTGAACTGAGGTTCTAAGAAGAAAGCAAGACAGAAACAAGTTCAAGGCTATTTAAATGTTCACAGTGCAATAGATAAGCAATGCTAAGCCTCTATCCTGATGGTCAGGTTGCTTTTTCATCGACTTATTCATCACAAGGTGGCCTCGCCCAGAAGAATACCCTGCTTTTGGTCTATTTTACTCCAAAAGGGACCATCTTTTCATTATGCTTTAATGAAAAAGACGTAAAACTAGCGATTCAGACCATAAACTTGTCAGTAAAACGTTTACTGAGGTAATAAATCAAGTGACAAGTAGGGCTCCTTGGTCTAGGGGGAAGTTTTGTCAAACCACATAGAGCAGTAGCTGTTGAAAGGACTGCTCATCTCCTACAAGGGAAGGACAAGAGGGACAATCCAGTGGTGACATTTAGCTGAGGAGCAGTGCCCTTTAACAAAAGTCAATTTAACAGGAACACAGAAAGGTCAGTGTGTTTAGGCGGGGCTTTCACAATGAGCTACAGCATTAACTGCAGCACTTCGGTGACACACTGACAACATCCAGTTGTACAGCATTGGTTTTCTCACACCTTTCACTTACTGTTACTCTGCCTTGCCAACAACAGCATACATGTCCTTCCATGTCACAATAAAAGCTTCAATAAAAAACTAAATGATTCGCATTATATGTTTTATTCATTTCATAAGCCAAAGCAAAAGCAATTCATCAAGTGGTAAGAATTCATTTAATTTTGATCAAGTTTGAATGTTCAAAGCATTTCCCAACAGACTGCTACAATGAGTAGGCATGGATCACTTATCCACTTATCAACCCTACATTATGCTCTTGCAAAATATCATGTTTCAAACAGCATTAAAATACATTTCAGAGGCAAATTGCTGTCAAACTGTTGTTTCGTCTTCAGCTTTTTTTAAGCAAGTTTGTCTTCATTTTAACCCTTGTTTCCACTGCATGGTACAACATAACTTAACTCAACTCAAGTCACTTTTTTTTGCATTTTCATTAGCATAAATTGTTATAGCACCTGGTACCTTTTGGAATCAAATCAGTCGAATTATCGAGCAAAGCCAATACTAGAGGAGTGAGTTAAAACACTGCAGACCAGTGATTTGTAATAGAGAAATCCAAACCTGCCATTTTAGAAAAGCTGCCGTCATTCGCAATGGCACAAAAAACTACCAAGGTTCCTCACTTTGGTTGTTGATGAGAGGACTCATCAGTTACAGATGTTTCACAACCGTTTTATGCATCAATCCACCTACACTGAGTGAGTACTCTCTGCAGTGGAAAACAAGCTAAAGAAAAAGCACCTGGTATGAAAAGTAGGTTAAGTCAAACCAAACCATAGAGTGGAAGTGAAGCTTAAAGCTACTGTCAATGCTCACTATCTTTCTGTAAAGGGACCAGAAGGTCGAGGCTGTATAACTGCTCATTTATTATTTTGCATGAATAATCAACATTGATTAGATCTTCAATTCTATAGGCAAATGTGCTGATCTGATTGGTTCTAACCTCTAGCACATTGTGCACTTCTTACAAAGACAGTGCATTGTCAACATCTGCAGTGAAAAGAAAGCCCCATTGTCTTCCACTGCCGGATTCTACCTGAGGAGAGACAGGCGAATCCAAGACAGTTAAACCACTGTGAATCAGGAGAATAGACTTCAAAGATAAGCTGATTTATACACAACTTTCACCTCAGGAATGCTGATATGGGGATGTTAGCATTCGGTGAGACAGGAATGTTGAAGCCAGCTCAGCTCTCTGTGATGTACTGCACAGAGGGGCCGTGTATTGTTTCATCTGTCTCCAAGCTTTCTATCTTCTCTGCTCTCTCATGTCGTTTTCAAGGGAAGGGTTTTATGTTGTATTCACTGCTCCTTTTTCAAATACTGATAAACATGATTTGAGTGAGCATACATTAAACAAACAGACAGACACAGCAGAGAGAAATGTAATCTGTGCAGTAGTTGAGCTTTTGAGAGCGGTTTTAATTAACCCCGTATTACATTCACACACTCGTATTGATGAGGGAACTGGCATATTCGAGAAAATGTAATCTAAATGTAAAGTTTGTTAGAATTAATTAATTCAATACTGTAGGATATTCATAAATTGGAAATAGCGGGCAGTTTTGTCATCAATTTCCAATATGAAAACATACATTTCTTTAAAATAACGTGATACCTCAGAAGTGTTATTATTTTATCTTCTGGGCATTATATATCTAAGTTCAAACATAACTTAAATGGAAAAATAACTAGTTCTATTGTGAAAAGCAAATTGAACATCAGATAAAAGCACAACTTTTATTGCATAAAGAAATGTGCTTTTCATTCCCACAGAGAAAGACATCAAAGATTCATCAAATGAGAATTTTTCAAAGATGTCTTGAGGTGCTTAACAGTCAAACAAGACGGTATTTCCAAGTACGCAAGTAGAATAAGAGTCGAGACCTCAGGTAAATGTAAATAATGCCTGTACTTCAATAGGATAGATTTTCACCTTTTATTCCTCCGGCCCTGGATACACCTTCCCCAGTGGTATTCATTATCACCCTCCACACCATGCAAGCCTCTGTGGATTTCAAAAGTTCGACTCAGTCCCTGTGTTTTCTTAGCCTCTGCTCACCTCTATCATCCGACTCCCACCCCCTTCCCTCCCCTCCGCCCCATCTCTCCCCAGTCTTCCTTTTCATATTTCTCCTCTTCTTGCCATTCTTGCTGGTGATGAGAAGCATTATTTCTCAGAGCTTTTTACACCCGGGAGGCCACTGCCTGGCTTTTGGCAGACGTTGATAAGGGATGATGCTGCGGTTGCCAAGCCATACAAATTATTTCAGGAATAAAGAGATCAATAGCATCTTTTAGCAAATCCTCCTTTCCCAGACCACCGTTCATTTCGAGTTTATTTTTCACTGGCACAATAAAAGTTAGGGGAAACAAAGAAAAATCTGAGAGAGGCAGGTTTTGAACTGTGTTGTGCACCAGAGGTCATTCATAAGAAACACGGAAACACAAATGTCAGCTTTTCTGTTTGCTGAAGTTGTCATTTTCCAGATCAAAGCTACAACTATCCTTTGTGCGTTTGTGTATGTATGTGTCTGTGAGACTAATGTGAGTGACTGTGCGAAATGCATTTTCACCCCGCGTCTTGCTTTTAAACTTTAAATGACCATTTTGATTTGTTTTATTTGTTTTCTTACCAAGTAGCAGGGACCTAGCAGTGAGGCAATAGGGACACAGAAATTGTTTATAAAAACTGACCGACATATGTGGGAACAATATATGGTGGCTTGGCCAAACAAAATGACAGACAAGGGGAAACTTCTTCTTCTTCTTCTTTGGTTTATTGGTGGTTGTCAACAACGATTAAGTCCATTAGCACTACTGGACTGGAGCGTGGAGCCGCAGATTGGCAGAAAATAGAATACTTTTTTTTTTATCAAATCAACATTCATTAAACAAAAAACAAACCTAATTCTACTAGAGAATTCTCCTCCTTCAAAAACAAGGGCGCCGTTTACACGAGGGCGCCGTTTACACGAGGACAAAACAGCTTGTATCTGCATAGTTTCGCGTGCGTATAGCCCTATTATTTACACGAGGCCGATAGAAACGGACCCCACAAACGATAACGGGTCCCAAGGTGGATAGATTTGCAAACGAAACGCTCTGGGGGGTCAAACGAGTCCGTGTAATCACCTCTATACGAATATTTCCTGAAAAAATAACGATAGCCCCACCTCTCCCCACCTCTCCTGCTCACTGCTATCTGTAACGATCAACTATCAAAAATAGCTGTGTTAATTAAACGCACAAGGGGTTCTTGAATGAAATAATATTATAAAAGGCAAACCAGAATTGTTGACGCCCAATATACTCCTTAAACAAAATAAACAGAGTCAGATTTCATGCATTGATCCATTATATTGACAATTTTCACAAACACAAACAAAATTAAACAGTCCGCTCTGCGATACACCAAAATTGTCTTTACTGCCTAATCCAGGCCATTATTGTTCACGAGGACCGGCGTGTCCCAGAGGAGCGATCTCACCCGGTGTTTGTAGAGAATATCTCTCTTTCTGAGCGCGTCCTCTCCACGGAGACGTGCTTCTTGGTCGGTCGATGCAATATCCACAGATTCGGTTTCTTTCAGTTAACTTCCCCGTTGCATTTATCCATATATTTACATGCTGAGGAAATGACTATATCCCGCTGAATACCAGCAATCGCCACACACACTTCCTCCTGTCAGTAGCTACTGCTAGTGCTACTGCTACTGACCATGCTACAGATATTAGTGCAAAAATCTACAGCTCCTCTACCACAACCATCAGCAACAAGTGGAAATGGAGAATTACATGAACTACATGTTGCTAAATCCACCGCGGGGCATAAACAGAAGGGTAGTCATGGCAACATTGCTGCGGGGCTGCTTCGGAGTCTTCTTCGCTGCTTTTGGTGTATTTTGTGGCGGAAGTTACAGCGCCACTTACAGTCCCGGCATATGTACTACAGCGTTTCCAGCGGTCTCGTTTGAACAGACACGTTAAATGAAACGAATGCATGTGAACGGAAGACTTTTTTGAATACGCATACTGTGCATAAACGCAAACGTTCCCGTGTGCACAACGCCTAAGATGGATGCACAATACAAAGCAAACTGACTAAGCATAAATCCCCCATTGTCATGGAAGCACATGGTTTGGCCCAATAGACTCAACCCTAAGCCACCCCAACAACCATGGTAACCCAAAAATAAAGAACTAATTATTAATATAATGTCAGGTTAAAAGCAAATGAACAGTTCACAATATAAAACAACTGAGTGGTGTGGTTATTGGTGGGGTGACAGTAACAGAAATGAATCTGTGTAGGTAGAAACTAATGTAGGCGTGTGTGCATTGTGACAACGTTACCATGTGTGGCTGCAGCCATCACACCAAGTGAGATGAGATGTTTTGAAATAAAACTATGTCCTGTCTATTGCTTAAGTAGATATCTGAAGCTAGGACAAAGTTAGCTTAGTTTAGCGTAAAGACTTGAAGCAGGGCTAACAGCTAGCTTAGCTCTGTCCAAAGTGATAAAATAGGCCTACAAACTACACCTAAACTCCAATTATCACATGTTTATCCCAACACAGTCTCACGGCCATACTTGCCAACCTTGAGACCTCAGAAAACTGGAGCATTTCCAAAACCACCACGCGGGGGGGGGGGGGGGGGGGGGGGTGCTAGTGGATCGCCGGAGCTGTATTAGATTAACATTAACATGCTTATTGTAGTTGTAAGTGCACTGCCTTGCGGCCTGTAGCACCATATGTGTGGGCTGGTACAGGAAAGGAGTGAGCAGGGGGTAGAATTGTCGATTCTTGTTCTGTTTGCTGTGACTATCTTCCTCACCCTCCCAAACAATGGTGTAGCTGTATTAAAGTCCGAGTGGAAACAGTCCTGGGTAAATCTGATTTTGTCAGAAATCGGGAGAAATGCGGGAGAAATATGACCCCGGGAGGAAACCGGGAGAGGGCAATGAAATCGGGAGTCTCCCGCGGAAATCGGGATGGTTGACATGTATGCTCACGGCATTTCGTGTTATAGTCACGAAATGAATCTATTGATTCGTGTTCACCAACACGATTTCGCCATTTTTTTCGTGTCACACAGAACGATTTTAAAAGCAATGTAAATAATAACAAATTAGAAGGAAAAAGACATTTAAAAAAATGCAGATTTAAGTATTCTGACACAGAACGATTTTAGAAGCAATGTATTTATATTGGTAGTATGTTTCGTGCCTGCACCAAATAATAACAAATTAGAAGGAAAAAAAGATGACATAAAATACAGATGTCAGTATTCTGAGGCTCTGAGCCATTTCTTTTCCTCACTGACGGCAAAAAAACTCAGACATTATACAATTTAAAATAAAAGGGATAGGGTTAGGCTTAGGGTAAGATATTGAGTAAGAACATGTTTTTATGAACCACACAGCTTCTGGTCTTCCAAGACCCGATCGGACAAAAAGACGTGTTGCAGGCACGAAACATACTACCAATAGAAATACATTGCATTTAAAATCGTTCTGTGTGACACGAAAAAAATGTGAAAATCGTGTTGGTGAACACGAATCAATAGATTAAATTAATTTCGTGACTATAACACGAAATGCCGTGAGACTGGGTTGGTTTATCCATACCCAAACATGTCGAAATTGTACAAGTAGTAGTTTTACAGGAAGGTTTAGCTATTTAGCAGCTAACAGCAAGGAGCAGTCTAAAAGTTCTGTCATCAAAACAGACATGCTATCATGTAACAGCTTCAAAAGCATCACAGTAATTAATAACCTTAATTGCTGAATTCCCTTCAGGTGTGTCTGCTGCTGGCTCTGTGTGGGTAGCTCACTGCCTGAGACACTTCAATGGACAATTCAGCAGAACCATGTTACTAGGTAGCCTATGCTAGCTCGGCTATTTTTGCTATTTAATGTCAAACAAATACGTGTTTTTAAATATCCTGTTTTCTTTCTTGTTTTTAAGCCAGTTTGCTGTTTGGAATAAGCCACAGAGACTCTTTTGAACAAGGTAAGACAAGTGTGTGTGTGTGTGTGTGTGTGTGTGTGTGTGTGTGTGTGTGTGTGTGTGTGTGTGTGTGTGTGTGTGTGTGTGTGTGTGTGTGTGTGTGTGTGTGTGTGTGTGTGTTCTCCAATTTGTTACTATTGAAAATGTGTTGTACTTAAGTATTTCTTAATGAGTTTTACTAAGCAGTGAATGGTTTTATAGGACCTTGGTGGGAGCTGCATTAAAATGTAACATGACTATACAGCTTTTTCTTATTTCAAATTCATAATAAGCCGAACAGAGTAAATTCTATATCCTACAGAGGTTTTACATGATTATTTTTACACCATGTACTGTACTGTGCTCAATAATAGAACAATCTTATACTTCTGATAGATTTAACATGTGAACGTGAATTTTCAAAACATTAGCTTTATAATAAGCCAACATGCTGTTTCTAATGAGAAAAACATAGGTTGTTTTACAAAAGAATATCTCATAAAATGTAATTGGCTCTTACAGGTTTTTTTCCCCCTTTTCTGCAAAACACAGAAAACAGAAGATTTCATCCAGCTCTTCCTTACGGTTTATTAAGTCATTGCAATACGAGTGTCTGGTCAGTAGCACAATATCTCCAGATATACCCTGCTTATGCTGCGTGCATAATGATCTACAGTATCTGCCATAGATCTGTTAGTGTAGATGAAAGGAGCGGCTGGACATAATGGGGTTTCTGCAGACCCAAATGAGACGTGGATATGAATGATGGAGCATTACAATGGTAGTCTTTGTCATTTCGGCCATGCTGCAGCTTCATATCAATGTGCTGAATGGCCCATTACTCATCATTGGAGATCAGTGCATGTGTGCGTATGTAAACTGCAAGTATGTGCATACAGGGAGATTGAGAGGCAAAGAGAAGGATAGTTCCTCGTCTTCTGCGTGTCTGTGTGTATAGGCAGGCCTTTTGTTAGGAAATACTGTATGTGAACTCATCACATCAACCCACTGCCGTTATTTAGACTGTGGTTATATCTTTTTTAAGGTAATAGAGGGGTCACAGCAGACAGATCTCAACATGGTTTTTCTAATAAAAATAGACCTTTTAAGATCAGTGAAATTAAAAATACGTCTAACCTCTTTCTTTCTTCTTACTTTGAGTCAGTTGTCACAACACATTTTATATCCATGTCTGCTTGGCAGTTGTGCTAATGTCTACGTTATTATCTGCAATTATGTTGCAGCCCAAAAGAGCAGCTTCTGTCAAGATGTCCTTGAAAATGGCAATTAACCCCTGAGTGCTTCAGTGGAGCTGCTCAGTGTGCACTGCGCCTGCACAGAGCTGCCACTGTAGGAGTGAAGTGTTTGTGAAAAAGATGAAGTCGGACCTGGAATACCTAGAGGTTAGGGAATGTGACTGAAGGGTTGCCAGTTTGGGTTGAGAAAATAAATGAAAATGGCTCACTGCTCCCTCTGCAACTGCTACTGAGTTGTCCTTGAGCCGGGAGGAAAACCCTAGAGGAACTGCTCAGCTAATGGTAGAAGATTAGTGAGTTTAGTTGGCTTCCAGATGTGTATTTAACTGTGTTTGTGTGTGTGTTGTGTGCAAAAACTGCAAGCTAAATTAAATTCTTAACGTATTCAAGCAGCTGATGTAGGCTACTTGAATGCTATCATCATTAAAAACGACTAGATCCTACAGTAGATCATCAATAATCGTTAAACAGCATTATGTTGATTCAATTCAAGATTCAAAGGCTTTATTGTCATATGCATATCTACAGTTTTGATATGGCAATACAAAACTTAAGTCCCATCAAGTTGAAGAACTTTAAGACAGTAAATGTCTATCTAATTTTCCTAAAATAGCCTTTCTTAAAAGAAAATTAAGCATACTACCAAATTAAAAACTAAAGAACCAGATGTGATGAGGTAAGGCAGTGAGATTTATTTATTTTTTGCTTATTAGCCTAGCTTAGCATTACATCTGTCAAATCTAAATTCAAAATATGTTTCTACACTTCTGTTTTTATGTTTAACAATGGAGATATAATGTGGTAGTGTTGGTTTTCTTTAGACAATTTAGTTCCATTCTTTGGACAGAGCTAGGCTGTGTTCAACCAGTTTCCATTTGTTATGCTAAGCTAAGCTAAATGGCGACTAGATACAACTAGTTATAAATATGTTTATTCTTCACTATCGGGTCACTCATTACTGGATCAGCGAGCTGCTTGAGATACTGACGGGCTGTCAGGAGAGAGAGAGAGGGAGAGAGAGGGGGAGAGAGGAAAAGAGAGCGCTTCCGCTCATTTCTCCCGTGTTATTATCCAAAGTTAATGAAAACTTGAATAATGTACTTCATTTGAATGTAATAATTATGTTGGTTGTTGTTTGTGGAAGCGCCAGTGAATGAGCCCCATTAACTGAGTTTTAAACATCACTTTAAATGGAAGGTCCCCATAGCCCCCACCCACTCGATCGGATCGGCAATCGGTATCGGCGATCGCCCCCAAAATTGGCGATCGGAGCATCCCTAACGTTAACCATTGCAGAGCAAAACGTTACCTTTTTCCATCATTTGAGGCGTAAAGCCTACTTGTCAGAGTAGATGAACCTGTGACCTTTTGTATGATTGAAACCAGTCGTGGTATGGCACATCATATTATTTGATGTCCTCGCCTTGATCGGTACAATCAGTCAAGCATTAAACGTCTACTTTATAGCTTTTCTGAATGTCATTCTCTCTCCTTCATCTCTTTAAAAAAGGAATGTCTTTCGCTTTGAGTGAGCAAAACCGCTATGCTCTGCACATCTCAATCACACCTGTTCAATACAATCTTTCAGAACAAGCAGAGCCATTAATAGTAGACTATAACTCACCTAAAGTTTTCATAAAGAGGACAAAACACTTTGCATAACGCATAAGAGGAGCTATATTTAGTTCAAAGTCTATCCTTGTTACACAAAGGTTATTTTTGTCTTTGAAGCATTGTCACCCATTTTGTAGTGTCAGCCCAAATCTTTGCTGTTTCTTAACTTTTGACTTCTGCCAAATCAAAAGAGGTTTAGTGGCCCTTTTTTATTAAATGTATTCTTCACGAGATGTCCAGATGTTGATATCATGAAATGGCTAATGCTGGGAACTTTAAAGCGGGTCTCACAGAAAGGAATGCTTTATAAACAGGGATAAAGTACATTAAAAGACAGTATCAAGCTTTGTCATCAAGGTCATCAGAGAGATAAAGTGCCTCTATCGTGTTGGACAACAAGCCAAGAAGGTAGTAAGAGCCAGGACATAGGCACACAAAGGATGTTGATACTGTCTAGCCAGAGCAGAACAAAAAACAGCACAGTGCAAACACACGGACTACTTTATATACAGAGAAGCACCTTCAAGTCACATTTGGCATTCATTGGTAGCTTGTGTAAAGCAGACAGGATAAGTACCTTTTTTTCACAACTGTGACAGCAGCATTTTAGATGCCCTTAAGACATGTAGTTTGGAGAGGAGGACGAAGCAGAAATAAAACACGACCATATTGGTTTTGGATGTTTTTAAATCTCTTGCCTTAAATTGCGTATACTTGCAGTATGTAGCCATTCTCATAGCCCTGTTTTGGGGGAAATATGCAGTTTTATGGGCATACATTTAGCTTGCATTCATGTTGGCCACAAACACAACTCCAATTTATTGCTAGAGTTGTTCCCTGTCCAGTGAGAGTGTAATTGTATGCTAAAAGGTTAACCATATCAACGTATAAGACATGTTATATGGGGATACATTAAGATATGTCGCTATTTAGAATTGTGTTGTCAATACATTTCACTTTCTCTGTTGCCAAGTCACAGTTGACTTAGATAATGGGCTGCGCACACCTTTTCCAAATCTTTCAAACCTACAATTTCTAATAAGTGAACATTTGAGACATTGGTAACTTGTATTCTGCCAGGGAAAAGCGTACAAATCTAAGTGCTGTGACTCAACTTGTTACTGTCAAAACTCAGGGACCAAAAACCCAAATCGCATGAAAAAGTCCTTACTTACAAAAAAGGTACAAGGACACAACCATCCAGGAAAGCAAACAACGTAGTAAAGGCTTGAAAAAATAAGAAATACAAAGGTCCAAACACGGGATGAAGGTATGTACTGGCTGGCTATGGTTTAAAGCTTGAAAGCTAAACTGGTGGAAGCGAAATGGTAATTATACTGGGGAGCTGATAATGGAATGGGGATCAAAAAAAGAAGACGATAAGAACAATTATTATAAACAGGCAACTCAAAAGAATGCTTTGTTTTCTAGACGGTAAAATCTGTTTTTTTGCAGGAATCTTAAACACTTCAAGGTTACAACCCTATACTGAATATTAATGAACTTTTCCACTGTAGCTTATGCAAATGTAGAACAACAGGTCTGCAGTACATGAAGCGTTTTTGTTTATTTTATCGACAGACTAACACCTACTCTATGTCCATCTGGCAAACCATAATACTTATTATTCCTTCTTTACAGCTAAACCATGGTAACTATAATGATCATGTTAAGGACACAGCTGTTGCAGGGCAAAATGAGCTCAATGCCTGAACTGATGCTGCCTCAAACCTCTTTGTGGGCAGAGAGTAGGTGGTTACAATGATCGCTTATTCACCCACTGAAACCCTAATTATAACAATAGCTGACACCAATGTTCTCCTCTAAACTGGTCTTTGAACTTGCACACACCTGCTGCGATGAATTAGGTTTGAAAGAGCAATTAGAAGTGTGAAGTTGACTCGCGCCAAATTTTCACTCTTAATTTGCTTTTGTTTTTCATCATCTTTCTCATTTACTGACATCTGTGCACTTTAATTGGCCTCTCTCTGAACTTCATTCATGCATTTCCACTCAAAGGAAACTGAGAGCGGGTTAGAGTGAGACAGAAAGGCGCAGAGAGAAATGGCGTAAGAAAAAGCCACGGTGAGAAAAGAAATAGTGAGAAAGCAGAAGGGTAGGAAGTGTTGTTTAGCTTCAGAAGCAGCAGAATCTTTCAGCTTCAGTGATTGATGTTGATAGAGGAACAGGAACAGCCGGGCTCCCCTACAGAGAAAGGGACCAGCACAGCGAGATGAAATGGCTCTTTCAAAACGCCCTGATCACGCATTACAGCAAATTGCTTCCCATCACACAGAAAAAAGAAATAATAAATAAAAGAAATCAGTGTGCATTTTCAGTGAACCATGGAACTACAGTCTGTGTGGATGCGCACAGCCTGCCATGATTTGTACTATACAAATGAGATCCGGAAAATGTTAGTAATTATAAAGTAAAACTGCATCCATGAACATTTTTAGACGGGGATTCAAATAAAAGTTGTATTTAATAGATGCATCTAGTGCTCTTACATCTCGAGATACACTTCATGTATTCATTAGGCCTGATCCATATAGCTAATTAACTTCCCCTGTGCGGGTCTTATCTTAAATTGCCTGGCACAGATGTTCAAGAAGCCTCTTTAAAAAAAACTCTGGCTCTTCTAATAAACTGAATCCCTGTTAAAACACATCCTGCCTCAGGGACTTATTTTAAACGTCATGCGGTGACTTACATGAAAAGTTGGATGAAAGCAGTGAATGTCAACAGCTCTGAAGTTATGAGTGGGAATTATGTTTGCGTCAACACCTCTGTGAGTGGCAATTCAGGAAGCCCAAACAGGAAGACAGAATATACATCTGCTTGTTACGTTCCCCCTATAGTGCTCAGCCCTTGGTTTAGCCGTATATAGCAGAATAGTGTTTTTACTTAAAGTGGACCTATCATGCTATATTTGAATAATATAGTGTAGGACCATACCTAAGGCATATTTATACTTTTTTTTTTTCAAAATACCAAACAGATCATGCATTTTAGCCATGCCTCATTTTGCTCAATTTGACATTTTTTAGCTCTGTTTTTGTAAGGGCAGATTATGTGAGAACAGCACCATCTACAGGCCTGGCATATGTACTACAGCGTCTCCAGCGCTTTCGAACGGCAATGGCCGTGGCTGTCTCCTCCTGATTGGTGGAGTTGGCCCAATAGCCGTAGCGCCACTGTCCTGACGTCAGGACAGTGTTCAAATCTGGATCAGTTTTTATCAGATCCGTTGCAGCCCCTTTTTTAGAGATTTGGGTATGGAGGAAAATAGAGAGGGTTGTGTTTTCTGACACTTGGTGAGTTCCCTGGAACACCGGGGACACATATTCATGTATAAAAGACGTACAAAAGTGCATTTTGCATGATAGGTCCCCTTTAATATAGGTGTTACATGGAGCAACAATGAGGAAGAGTTCACGTAAGTAACGTCCTTCTCTATGTTTTGTTCTAGAACCAACATGACAAAAAACTCCAAATCCTTTGAGTACGTCAAAGGGAAACTGGTGCATGCCGGAAGAAACATGCATTAATTGCAAATTTGGAAAGTCTGGGTGTAGGAGAGGAGGTAAAGGTTGGATATCTTCATTTAGATTGCAATATTAATTTCAGTGCCCAAAGCCCAACTTAGAGTAGATTTGGAACTTTAAAGAATTGTATTGTTATTATATGGTTTAGCAATATGTTTGGTACTACATTGAAGGCTGCTAACATTGTTCAGTACATTTACATACAAATCTTTATCAACAAATAACTGTTACGGTTAAGGGGCTGATTCATAGCACTGTATCTACGTTTTCCTTGGAGTTAACTGTTTAAATGAAAAATAAACTCACCCGAATGATCATAAACAGCCCCAAACCGGTTCTACCTGCATGTTATGTTAAATAAATATTAGCCCGAATAGGTAACAAAGAGCAGCTGTCTCATATGAATGGATCCAATGCGGGTGAAATGCACCTGATTATGTGCTATGAAATATCAGAGTTATGTAACGAGGACATCATTCCTTAATATCAAAACGTTTTTCATAACATCGATCCTTCATGCTCCGATAAAAGCACAAACTCTTCCCTTGAGAGCCTTCATGGTTGGAAAAACAGCTTTGAGGTGACAGTGAGGAAAGTAGCTTTTTCGTTGTTGTTTTTCACATTAGCTGATTCAGACTGTATCTATTGAAAGCATGAATGTGTAAATATGGATGTATAGCATTTTAATAAGAAACTCGGTTATTAAAGCTCTTCTAATGTTTAAATGTATGCTATGGTAAAATGACTTGCATGTGAGACTCCTGTCAAGCAGGTTAATGTCATCCCGAAGGGAAAGGCCCACTGCAAATACCAATTGATTTCCGAGCATTGACACATGACCTTTTCCGAATGCAAAACAGCATCTATCAAACCTCGATTAGGCCTTGCCTGCACTTAGCTCTGCAAATCTCCTCCAGTCACTGTGAGTTCTTCTGAAGGCGAACTGTTGGATCCCAAGAGACTGACCTCGAGGCTCTACAAACCTTAACGTTAGCACTTCACACTATACACAGCTTCTTTTAAGGTGTTTGTTCCTGCTGAAGTGAGAACACTTTAAACCAGCAAGGCAAAACAGATGGCTGCAACAGATTTGAGCCAGCAGCTGGGCATCACATGCCATTAGCTTTAAGCTGCCCTCTCTTGCCAAAGCACTGATCATATTGTCTCACCCCATCTTGTACATGCAGCTGTCTTCCTACTTTACCGAGAACACGTAGACTCTGGGTTTATCTTCTGCTCGTGTTTATAGCACGGCTTGTTGCTATTGTGCTGTCTTGCTAACATCTATGTGTGTGTTCCTATGTGCACATCTGATCTGCATGCACCCACATGGCTGATGATTAATGGTTGCAGTTTAGGCTCAACAAGCCTGTGTTACACGTACAATGCTTTGTCTTCAAACACTCTTGTGGCACCAGCTCCTCTGCCGGAGAACATATATTGTCTTGCTGCCAGAAATTGCTGTAGTGGGGCTCAACAGTACAACAAAAGAATCAGAATGTGAGCCGGACACTGTTTTTTTACTTGTATTTCATTTAGTCCTAACACTTCCTGTTCATTAAATGAACAGATTGCTATTGTGCGCACAAGCTGGTGGCCAAAATACAAAATGTATCAAATCAAATCAAATCAGGTTTTATTTATAAAGCACATTTTAAAAGCGATTTTTGGTCGAGCCAAAGTGCTGTACATGTAATAAAAAACACATTACTACAAAACACAATAAACAACAATAAATTACAACAGATATAACTATAACAGATATAAAACACACGGAAAAGTCAGGAGTCATGCTCCGCTCTAATTAGAAGGCCAGAGAGAAGAAGTGTGTTTTTAATGTGGATTTAAAAACCCCTAGGGTCTGGGCCGACCTCACATGGAGGGGCAAAGTGTTCAAGAGCCTGGGGCCAGCTGCTGCGAAGGCTCGGTGCCCTCGGGTTTTTAGCCTGGTCTTGGGCACTACCAGCAGCAGCTGGTCAGCAGACCTTAAAGCTCTGGCTGGGGTGTAGCGCTGGAGCAGTTCAGTTATATAGGCCGGAGCCAGCCCATTTAGGGCTTTAATGTACCCTCCTACTGTAAAATGTACCCTCAAACACAAACTTTTTAGAGACAACATTAAAACATTTTCTAAAATACTTTCTGTATTTTAACTTTTTGCCACCTTGGGACCTCACCAACATAATGCATTGTAAAAAATGTATGTGCATCATTAGGGAAATATGCCAACTTTTTCTAAACCCAGACTCCCTTTTTAACAAAAGACAGAAAAAAAAAGATTTGGCATCTATATTAGACCCATGGGGATTTCGTTATTCTGAGACTGTAGGAACATTTTATTCTAATAAGGGACTTGGGGTCACATAATGGGAGTTGGGATAGACATCAGCCCTGGAAGAAGTGGAGTACTGTATATGTAAAGCAGCACCTCATGGAGGAATGCATTTGAAAGCTATCTTGTGTTCTGGCAAATCCATCTACTTGTCTGACAAAAAGCCAAAAGATACAAGTCAGTGTACACCTAAAAGAGGGGGTTGTCCGGTTCACTAGATGCTCCTCAAAGATGAATAAAACCGGGGACAAACAGTCCGGTATTTCTAAAAGTGATTACTGGAAAAAACAACATTAAGAGGAATAACATGGCAAACTCAATTTGTGTGCTAATCTAAACTCAATCTGAATAGAAACTTCTCTCGCAAATACAATCTGGTATAAAAACTAAATTCAAAAATGAGATTGTGAGATTCAACATTTTAAATAAAAAGTCAAATTATGAAGACTTTATGAAATTTAAGAGACAATATGAGAAAAATAGCGAGTCATGGATGATAACATTGAAAATATGGTAAAACAGTATAAGAATATTATGAGGGACTAATAAGATTATATCATCGTAAATCTGAAATATAAGAAACTCTATCATGGCCATGTCCACTCTTTTTAACACCTGTAACTTATCAACATTTTTCCCCTTTTTAAATAAAATAAATGGGCTAAAAAAGAGTCTTTGGACCCTGAGAATACATTGGGTTGATGAAGCTGTGGTTATCCCAGGTCTGTAGTTACAAACTACAGCATTGTCTACATTATTCATGCTCTATCACATAGGAAATAGCCCTATATTAAGATGTTTTTGGGTAGTTTAGCTTCACATGGAGAACTATGCATTCGGAATGAATGGTTCTGATCGTCCAGCTCATGTATCTGAGTACTTGCTGCTCCAGGGAACTTTATTTCCAGCATCTGCAGACAGTCAACATAGTGGATGAATTCCCCTGTCTCATATTATTTGTCAGGACCTCCTCCTTCTGAAATGTGTCACCTTTTTAAATTGATTTGTTATGCGTTGTGATAACATTGCCCGCAGCCCAAATTTTAACTTTTGCATATTTAAAATTCCATCAGTTCTCATTTAACATTCCTTTAATATTTCATTCCATCATGCTTTGTTCTTAGGATGAGATGAAGTCCAATCCAAATGTTTTGCTAGCATGAAACCAGTCTAAAAGAAAACTGCTTTTGAATAAGTATTACAAATGCTGTTTTATATTTGCTGCTCTTGCATCGTTACCAGTCTTTCCAATTTTTTATTGGGCATGTATGAAGAAAGACAATTTGATACACTGCACATAAACTTGCATTGACATTGCATTGCTCTGAACTTTACAAACAGTTACTGTCAAAACAGAACTGTGGTTTGAACACTTGAGACATTCTGGAGGAAAAAGCAAAGGAAAGCGAGGCGAGGCACCACCATCGATTGATCCGCCGTTGTGTTGCTATCAGGAACGCTGCAGGGACATGAAGGCTCCGAGATAGTGCAGATCTAGGATCCCATTAGGACACACACAGTCTAGTTTCCCAACATCGCTCCCTCAGATCTGCTGTTTCAGACCATCACAACAATATCGGGCCCCCTCGGCCGTCTCTCTCTCTCTCCGCCCCACCTCACCCCTCCCTGTGATCCATCACTAAAGCAACCTGCCTCCGGGTCCCTGCTGGCTCTCTGATCAGGTTAGCCACCTCACTAAGGCTGTGAGACTGAAGGAATTTCTTACCTTCATTCTTTAAAAAAACATATATTCAGGTGGGTACATTGTCACATTTTGCCCTACGGACTTTGCTAACGGCTCTGAGTTTCCTGGAATTTAAAGATCTGTAAAAAACCTTTATTAAGTCTGTAGCATATCGACAACGGACACAAAAACACACATCCAGACACACACGTTTCGACAACTGGCGAACTCTACAATACTATATTTCGAGCAGTGAGGTTGAAGATGGCCCACCCTAATGTAATGTAAAAACATAACCCCCTCCTCAGACCCAGTGTTTGTTTTGTCCGTTCGAGGCTAATCTAGAAACATGTTGGCTCTTTCAATGTTGGTTTGAAGCTAACATTCTAAGCTAACGAAAACACAACAATTGATAGTTTACCGTGATTATACACTAATTAAAACATTTTAATCAAAATTATATTATTCTTCTGCAAATAGATCCCCCCTCTTTTAATTAGAAAGCTAGCTACAGCTAATAAATCCTTCCAATTACGATCGTCATTCATGCTGCAGAATATACAGCTGCTGGCTAGAAGTGTCAACCTTGCTTCTGCATACTTCGTCTGCAATCAAACACCTATTGTTTACAAAATGTATTTTGAGCGGTATATCTGCCACTCACATTATTGTAAACAGTGCTGTGAGAGAATGAAAACACAGACAAGCTTTGCAACAGTAATAAGGTCGGGGGAAGCTTAACTAACAGTCAATTATGAACTTACACTTCCGACTAAAACTCTTCCACGGACTTCTTGGTAGGCTGCACATCACTCGTAAACGTTCTAGTTTGAATTTAGAATAATGGGCTGCACTTTGTGTTTAGATAACTCTGAAGTTGCAGCACGGGGTGCAGGAGACAATTAGAGTTCAAGAACTCATTGTTCCACTTGACTGAGGACAAACAGACTGCAACCAAACACCATGCAAATGAGTCCAATTAACTGCAATATCAGCGCACAGGGTCTGTCTCTCAAGCAATCAAGTAAGCAGGGTGTTTAATGGGCTTTGAGCTCTTATGAAAGCAGTATGAAACAAGGCACTTTATTTTTGCTATTATTTACGACCACACAAGAGGACTCCTAGGTATCGACATTGTTTCCTTGCATTGCTACTGTGGTCATGGGAAATGTCGTTCTCTACCTGGAATAGTTCTTACTGTTGTTCTTGCAAAACCTGTTTTGTTTGCCAGCGCTCTCGACAGCACAAGGTAATAGCTCTCTATTTCTGAAGTAAAGGGGAGGAGAAATAAACAATGGGGAACGCAGGGAGCGAATATCAAGACTAGTAATGCTATGTGACGCAAGTGAAAAGGTGAGAAAGGATGCCAAGGGTGAGAAAAAGGAAAAGTTGGCGGGGTGCAAAATAGTTCTGAGAGGGGATATACATAGAAGTGTGTGTACTGCTGGCTTTTGAAGTGGGTTATGAAAGTAGGCCTTGAGTCCCTTGGAGTGTGTTCTTATACTACTGAACTTAACAATAGGGGGGCTCAACACCTCTCCTGCCAGGGAAAACACACTCTGAGGTGCTTCAGAACATCATAAACTACAACTTAAACACTTTTGTGTGAGAGTTTGTCTCGGTTTGCCTTTGGCAGTGTGTACAAGTGTGCGTACATTTCTGTTTGTGTGCGTTTCCATCAATATCCGTCTGCTTCGCTGTCTTTTGACTTTCGAACGTCCTTGTTTTTCAGCTTGATTGCACTATGCGTGTGAGAGAATTCGCATCGAGCCTCAAACTCAAAGCGTCAAACATAAACGCTTAAATGAGCTTTTCCGAAAAGTAAGGTAAAGAGACAAAACGTCCATCTTTGCAGTGCCAAAACTGTTTTTCTCTAATCCTCAAACTGTCATCCAAGAATAACTACAATTCTTTGGGTTTATTTTTTCACTCCACGTGGGAATACTTCACCGTATGTGTCAGCATTTTTTACTTAACGCCCTGCCAGCCAACGGATACTTGCGTGTAATTATCCCCAAATTCTGTGGGAAAAAGCTTCTCTGTGTTGCGGTTTGTTTCCCAAAAGCCCATTGGATCGACTTGCCAAGCTGGCTGAACTACACAATAACACTAAATCAAACTGTATTTAGCTGGGAAACTTTCCAAATCGCTCTCCACCCACCTTTTGTCTCTCACACCTATTTTCCACGATTTCCTTTGTTCATTTTTATGCAATCTGTCTGCATCTTTCCTGGTCATGGTCTTTTTTCCCCATCCATATCCCTTCCATTTATATTCACTTCCCCCATAGCTTTCTCTGTGTGTGTGTGTGTGTGTGTGTGTGTGTGTGTGTGTGTGTGTGTGTGTGTGTGTGTGTGTGTGTGTGTGTGTGTGTGTGTGTGTGTGTGTGTGTGTGTGTGTGTGTGTGTGTGTGTGTGTGTGTGTGTGTGTGTGTGTGTGTGTGTGTGTGTGTGTGTGTGTGTGTGTGTGTGTGTGTGTGTGTGTGTGTGTGTGTGTGTGTGTGTGTGTGTGTGTGTGTGTGTGTGTGTGTGTGTGTGTGTACCTTATGTATGAATCTCATTCTCGCTTAATTATATTCTCTCCCTTTTCATTATTCTTTACAGTTTCTTCCCACAGGCTGTTAAGATAAGGAACTTGTTATTGTTCACTTATTCTAATTTCTTCAGGGAAGTGTCTTTTTTTCGATGGCTTATGGATTCATTGTTGAGCTCCAAATTGATTCCTCTTCCTTGACTACATGTACGGTTCTGTCAAGTTATAAACTATATCTCTTTGCTTTAACCATGCAAACATTAACATGTACCCTGCACCTTCACATATTCTTTAGTTTAGATACTTCCCACTCGTTTAGGAAGAACTATCTGTTCACCACACTTACACATCCTCTTTCTATCTTACTGTATGATAACTTATCATTATTTTACCTTTCATTTTTCCAAAGACTGGTTTAACTCTGATAGGTTTTCTAACCTTGGTTTAGGTGTTTGAGACGACACGATGAGATCTAGCTAATTTAAAACAAAATTGGCGGCGCCTAAAGAGGTTAGCTTAGATAGCCTCTGTTATATCAGATTTGAAAATGATTCCTTCACTGAAAGAAGAGCAAAAAACAGCAGTTATTATATCATTTTGTGTTACAAATCATCTGGCATGTCTTTAAGCAATGTTCTTTACTTTTACCAGTCCAAATACTATAACCAACACTGTTACCAGGCAACATGCTAATAAATAACACTGGACAAATAGCTGTTGTTGGTTTATTCTAATCAAAAATGTAATAGATGTATTGACCATTAGTGCCTTGTAATTGGAAACACTTATAGTAGCCAGACATCTGCTTATGCTCACAATAAAGGCTTTTGGTTCCAGGTCATACACACATCCTATCTTTGTTTTGTTTTTTTAAATTCAAAACTGTTTCATTTGCATTCAAAACCAATTTTTAAGACGGTATTTTATCTTTTTTTCAATATACTTATCACCTCTCTAAATTAAATTAAATTACAGCTACTTGTACATTTTAATATCGATTTTATAGCACATTTGGGGTCTGCCCCAGATCATTTCACTTAGTAACCCATTGCAGCCTGAGATCCTCCAACAGAGATCTGTTAATAATTCTTATTGTAGGCGAAAAAACAAGATGCCAAGTTTTGAGTAAAAGCCCAATAACTATGGAATAACCTGCTGGAGGAGATCAGGTAGCTTTGTTTCCTCAGAACTGCTTTCTTTGAGGAAGTTGCCCTTGTATGATGACATCATCTTAACATGTGAATATCAACTTCTTTCTTGGTCACATTTTTTGAAATATAATCTTTTTTTGTGAAAATGTCTGAAGCAATAGGTCAATACCCTGCCTCACCACATGTATTAACTCCTCTCCCTAAGTGTCATTAACAACACGTTCCTTAATTTGCTGTGCACACATACATTTGCTGTTAGCCCCATGTTTGACAGCAGTTTCATTTTGTCTCCGATATATTGAAACCTTAAGGCACTAATAAACAAACTCTCACACACTTAATCATATTAATACAACACACACATCACTGATGAGTGTAAATTGCTTTGCGGCTCATGTCATCAGAGATGAATTATAGTGGCATCAGCTGCCTGAGGCGAATACCTTTTGATACATGAAAACCTGTATGTGTGTGAGCAAGGGGTGGTAAGTGTGTGTGTGTGTGTGTGTGTGTGTGTGTGTGTGTGTGTGTGTGTGTGTGTGTGTGTGTGTGTGTGTGTGTGTGTGTGTGTGTGTGTGTGTGTGTGTGTGTGTGTGTGTGTGTGTGTGTGTGTGTGTGTGTGTGTGTGTGTGTGTGTGTGTGTGTGTGTGTGTGTGTGTGTGTGTGTGTGTGTGTGTGTGTGTGTGTGTGTGTGTTTAACTTGTGTTCACTGTGTCGGCCACACAATGGTACACCATAGCAACCGAGCTAAATACTTACCCCCTCCCATCTTGTCACCCTCCCCATCCTCCCCATTCAGACGTTCACCTCCTCAGTCTCTCACCCAAAAAGTCCTAAATTAGCTCTGACATTTTAATGAAAAGAGGAAACAACACAGTGACTTATTACGGTTGCGGGGCTGTAAGCCTGTGAAATAGCATGCTGTTATTTACCAGCCCCCCAGTGGCAATTTTGAGGCGCACCCTGGAAGGCTTTCCACCGCCTCTCCAGATAGCAGGTGGTCCTTTTAGATACAATTGACACACATGACAATGAAGTAAACAACCGCTATTCAGCAGCTCGTGCACTGATGTAAATGGCACCGGCAGTGCTCAGAACGATAAGAACATGGTGGTGGGAGGGAGGGAGGGAGGGGGGGTTTATTTCACTTCCTGTGCTGATAAGGATTCCTAATATACGTAACCGTTTTAGAAACACATTTATAGAACATGTTTATTGTTCTGACACAGGATTTTAAAGGATTCTTAAGTATTGGTGTTCTGTGCAATTACACCAATAAAAGCTGGACCTATAAGACAATCAGTAAAGTCATTTAGCAAGCCTGATGCCAATTTCATTTTTGGTTACGGCTTCACAAATGTGAGGACATTTCGTTCTGTCTGTTTGGACGTAATTATGCAAAATATATTTATGTTTCAGTTGGTTGAACAAAACAAGCAATTTTAAATCATCACCATTAGGAAAACCAAATGAAGGCATTTCATTATCATACAAATAGTTAGAGGCCAATTATTTTTGATCCAACTGGACCAATCAGCGTTTCTGGTGTGATGTACATGTGTAAGACCACCCATACATTCAATTACATAACATTTTATTAAGCTAACACTTTTGTCCAAAGGGACTAACAATAAGTGCATTGATTCAGCCATGAAGAATCAAACTTTAAAAAAGCAAGAATCTTGCAAGTACATTAATAAGTCAAACCATTGTAATTGTATTGATAGGGATGTGCCTAAGGGAAGGGACATCACTGACCAGCGAACCAATCAGAGCAGACTGTGCTCTGGTTTCAGACAGGCACATTAAGCACTTTTTGAACATTAAAACATGTAAACATGTCACAGTAGAGGCACAAAATACAGATATGAACATTAGCATAATAGGGCGCCCTTAAAACTAAATCCTGTTTTGTATAGACCTACAGATCGAAAAATCTGCTGCTTTGTTTGAATTGTGTTGAGTCATAATGAAATTACAAATGACAATCATGGACTTTGACATCCATTTTCACTTGCTTTTTCATAAATCTTATTGAGTCAGTTATTGAATTCAGTGTGTTTTAGATCAACCCAATTAAATGGGACTTGAACTTGTTTGTTTTCACCCGTCTCATGTTCACATAAACGCTGGGCTTTAGTCATTGTTGTGAACTGACTCCTTGCTCTTTCCCAGCCTTGGTGCCCTTTCTCTGCTCGCACATACTTAACCGCCTCCTCTTGCAAATTCTCAGAGGCCTCTTTGACGAGCACTTCCAACACTACTCACGTGGTCCTGGTCAATACTGAAGAGAGTTTTGATCATTTTAATTGCCCTTTGACTGTTCTTGATGGTACTCTTGCTTTGAAGAACAAAAGCCCTGCCACTTAAAGACACTCCAGCGAGTCTTGCTCACTTGTCTCCTGCAAAATAAAAGCCTGTCTTCCAGCTGTTACGTTATTCAAGGTTTTTGAAAGGATTTGATATATGGTTTATAAGTGAAAATCAATGTTGGGAAGTCTTACATTCTCTCACAGCCCTTGACAGCACAAAAACTACTCTCCCTAGATTTACCAAGGACCTTTCATGAGCAGCAGGTCCCATTTGAGGATCTCACGGCCGCTCTTGGCAATGTAGACTTTACTAAAAGAAATTGCTCGGAAACAGATTTCGTCTCAGGGCCATGGAAATAGCTCCACGGTTTGCAGCAGATTATTCTAAGTTGTAATAAAAAACTCCAAGCAGACATTACACATGGGGTCCTGTGTGTGAATTTAGGCCTTATAATTTATTTACATTGTTTTTTTACTCCACAGTTATGCAGCAGATCCAGCTATCTACTGCAGTGGCTCCAGAAAGAACCCACTTTGTGTTTGGCAAAGAATCCCCAGTGGGCCGAATGAATAAATAATAGCACCGGTGTCCGCAGGGTTGACAATTCCTCAAATTGAATTGAGAAAGAGTTCTACACCTTTACCCTCTGTCCCTTTTATTTCTCTGTAGATGACTGTATGCACATTTATCATTATCTCTATGATTGATAAGACCAACTGCAAGAAAATATTGCAGCTGTACCTCAGTGCATATTGTGGTATGATTCTCTAAATTGACTTTTGATTGGTTACCTGCTCCTCACCTCTGCCTGCAACATGGAAATAGTTTATTATTTGTCTATTGGGTCCAACATATTACTGCATTGCTACGAAAATGTTGTATATATCCTCTTTCAAACAAAGTGCGGGTGCTAGTGGAGCCTCGCAGATGGGGGTGCTGCAGCCCCCTCAGCACCCCCACCTTCCCGCGTCCATTCGCGATGTCTCGCTATCTCGCTGTCTCGCAGCAAGCAGGAAATGACACCAGTAACCCAGCTCACACTGTCCGCTCCTCACAGCAGCGAGCCACGCAACGTCCCGCCAACATGGCACCCAGACCCCGTGCAGCATTCTCATCTGTTTGTCATTACTGGTGTCATTTTCTGGTTGCTAACGCCATTGTAACACATAATCACTGATGTTCCCCTGTAACGGTGGTGGACTCATCAAAACAAGCGAGCTGACCAATCAGAGCACAGTGGGCTCATAGGGAGGAGGGGCAGGAGCTCCAACAAGGCGTTTAGGACAGAGAGTGAATACACATGCTATACAGAGATGCTGTATGAGAAACCAATGTGAGTTTGGAACATTGCACAATATAAATCTATTCTAGTAGACCTCAACAATGGGCGGCTGTGGCTCAGTGAATAGAGTGCTGGACTTCGAATCAGGGGGTAGCAAGTTCGAGTCCCACTGCAGTCAGCATGTCGTTGTGTCCCTGGGCAAGACACTTCACCCCAAATTGCTCCTGTGTGGATTGTCCACAGTACTGAATGTATGTAAGTCGCTTTGGATAAAAGCGTCTAACAAATGACATGTAATGTAATGTAATATTTGTAATAACAATGGAATCATGATCAGTAGAAATGGCCATGACATGGGACCTTTAATGTTTCCTGCTATTATTACTCTGGGTTTTACCACAGATTTTTCCAGCATTTTTAGTTGAAACTGTTATTTATTTTTTAACCTATCAAATACAATCTTATTATCTTATAAAGCTGTTAAGAAAATTAACATCATAGGCAGGGTTGGGAAACAAAAAATATCTGAAAAAAAGACATAAAATATGTGAAACGCCTTTAATCCCTACAATCAAAGCCAGTTCCTTTTTCTCCTAGTTTATCTGTAAAGCACAACGTACATAGTGTCAATCCTAAAACAAATGTCCTATTCTACTGTAGTTTTTCTCTCCAATTGCAATCAGAAAGTTATTTTTAACTAAAAAAGTTTTCTGTCAGCCTACAAGTACATCTCTCAAATGCATACAATAAACATTATTATAGAATTCCTATTTTAAAAACGAGTGGACTACGGCGGTCCTTGCATTTCATAGACTGGAAATAGGAAGTGGAGAGATTGCCTATTACTATGGAATCCACATTGAGTTTTTCCCCTCTGGCAATATCTGTCTCTATCAAAGGCAATATTGTTCATCTGAATTGCTTCCAAGCGGTTACAGTGAACCGCATGAAGGGAAGTGTCCTTGCTGCTCAACTTTATGGAGGTTATATAGCCATTTCAGGTAATGTAATGCCACACCAACACCATGACCTCTCGACCCATACCGCAGGGAATTTGTCCTTTTATTGGTAAAGGCTCATTCCCAGGGGTTGGAGAGAAGCCTCACTGACCTATCAGATGATTCAGCCCTGTAGTGATTGAGCCAAGCGAGAATATGCCAGAGCAAACAAAATGAATACATTTCACCCCAATATATCTTTTTTTTCTCCATCTCCCTTATCACTAATTTAGATCGCCTACTAGCTGAAAATACAGAGGGGTTTTCTAACCTCCAGAGCCGACAATATTACAATGTGAAGAACTGCTGGCAAGACCAAAAGACTAGCGTGGTAGTAGGGACCATAATGTTCCTGAACATGTGCCGAGCCCACACATAAGACAAGAAGCGATTTCTTGAAAAATTGGTAATTGATTAATTTAAAATCGGACAAAAGCAGAACATCGCCATTTCTTCTCCATTGTAAAGCCATTCAAAGTGGGTATTAATTGAATTCTAAGGTGGTTTGATTACTTATAACCCCAAGTTCAAACTAGGCAGCTTCAGAGACAGAGCCTTTTCTGTTCCCAAGCTCCAGAATTCCCTCCCCCAAGATCTCCGCGATTCCGAGTCCCTCACACTATTCAAGTCCCACCTTAAACTCATCTCTTCTTCTCTGTCTCCTCATAACCCCCCCCCCCCCCCCCCTCAATCAATGCCCGTTGATTGTCGTTCTTTGTCCTAAACCCTCTACCCCAACCCTCCCTTTATATTGTAAAGCAACTTTGAGCCCTTGAAATGCGCTATAAAAATATAATTTATAATGATTACTTCTGTTATTATAATGAAAATATAAAATATCCTTACAGTATGTCTCTATGTAGAGCTTGTCGATGTGCTTGTTCAGAGAAGCCCCTGATTCATGCACACTGCTGGCAGATGTGTCGAATCCCGAAGCTATTCATGTTCTTTCCTTTGTCAAACATTTTTTCTGTACATCGTCCAGGCAGAGACCACAAAGTAAAGGATTGCATTTTCTTTGTACTTACACATGCAATTGTTTGATGCGCAACTTATTTTGCATAATGGATATTGCCCAAACACAGTTTCACGGCATTTCGTGTTATAGTCACGAAATTAATCTATTGATTCGTGTTCACCAACACGATTTCGCCATTTTTTTTCGTGTCACACAGAACGATTTTAAAAGCAATGTAAATAATAACAAATTAGAAGGAAAAAGACATTAAAAAAAATACAGATTTAAGTATTCTGACACAGAACGATTTTAGAAGCAATGTATTTATATTGGTAGTATGTTTCGTGCCTGCACCAAATAATAACAAATTAGAAGGAAAAAAAGATGACATAAAATACAGATTTCAGTATTCTGAGGCTCTGAGCCATTTATTTTCCTCACTGACGGCAAAAAAAACTCAGACATTATACAATTTAAAATAAAAGGGATAGGGTTAGGCTTAGGGTAAGATATTGAGTAAGAACATGTTTTTATGAACCACACAGCTTCTGGTCTTCCAAGACCCGACCGGACAAAAAGACGTGTTGCAGGCACGAAACATACTACCAATAGAAATACATTGCATTTAAAATCGTTCTGTGTGACACGAAGAAAAGGTGAAAATCGTGTTGGTGAACACGAATCAATAGATTAAATTAATTTCGTGACTAATAACACGAAATGCCGTGAGACTGGGTTGTATTGCCAGCAAAATCGTTTTATGACTTGAGTCTATGGTCAGACAAAAAAAGGTATCCGTATTGAAACCAGACTAATCACAATTTAATATAGTTTTAATCCCTTGGTGACATAAGAAAGTGGCGCTGTGAGTTTCATGTGTTGGTAATTAAGGTGGTTCTAGGAGCTCGTTGACACGGGTAAGTCTTGCATGGCTGGTTAGTCAAATGTTGGCTAGTGAGCTAACTGCTAACACACTAGCCACCTGATGATATGCGAGCTCTACTTTGGCAATAACACCTTCAGCTTCTTTCTCTCTTCTCTTTATTAAGACGTGATTACTCAATGGCAATTTGATCTCTAAATTGTACACCGTCAAATTATTATAAGAGTAATAGGACAACGTGGTCAGAACCAGCAGGTTAGCTATGTAATTAGCAAGCTTTTTGAGCTAATTTGCAAAGGCTATTTGTAATGTGTATTTAAAGTTTTCTCTATTTTATTCTTGTGCCAGCATCTGCAACTGAAAGTGTGCATTAAGGGTTACTGAGATGTTGTTCACATCCTGGTTATTAATTATTCATGACAGTTTGGCTGAGCTTTAAAAGGCCAAACCATGCACAGTATAGCATTTGTCAATGTTTATGGGTCACTAAGCCAAGTTTCTTCAGCCTGTTGCCTTTAAATCTCAAGTCGAGTCTCACGGGAGATGAGTCCTTGTTGAGTCACATATCCTCATGTTTGAGTCTGGATTTCTGCCAAGTATTAAGTCTGTTCTGCAGTTTATGCTTTGGCCGAGAAGGGTAAACTGTGGAATTGCTAAATAGCTAATTTGCTTCCTCCATTTTGGACTCAACTGACTTTGTTCGCTCAAAGTTCAGTACTGTCATGTCTTGTAGTAGTTGAACAGCTCAAACAATATAATTAAAAATGGACTAGAAAAATCCACTGATATGAGATTAATTAGCATCCAACAGCGTATGATCACCACACAGTAGATGTATTGTCTCCAACTGCCTACTGGAGCGCTCACTGGAACGCAGTGACATCCATCTGCCTGACGGCTTGTTTTTAATCTCCTCAGGCAGCGAGAGAGTCAGGGAAGTGGCAGCTCTCACAGCATGGTGGTTCAGCTTCATACAACAGGAGAGACAATGTGGAGGGAGCCATGCATCTAGTGTCAGGCTGTGAATCACAAACTTCCAACAAGCGAAAGTTCCTTTTTCCATCCATTATTGAGTCTAATTTAAGCAATATGATATGGCTTTAGCAATCTTGGATTTAATTATTCGTTTCCTCTTTTCTTTGAATTACCTTTCCTTTCCTGTTTTGCATTGAAGCAACCAATTAGCATTGTGAGTGAATGCATGCCATGCTATGCAGGCTGGTATACCATCCTTCAGGTTTGACATATCCCTGCCAACTGACAGGCGAGCTTCTCTCCCAGGATAGGAGTTATGAGTCGTCCTAAGGTTGATTTATGTGTTAGCTAGTTTTATATAATTGAATAACTGCACCTGTGTGTATCACTTTTGAGATAATACAGTTCGTGCAGGTGTATTTTTAAGAAGAATAGCTCCCTAATTTTCATTAGTGGTTGTATCATGTTCTTCACCTGCATTAAGAATTCAGTTGGACTTTCTTACTACAGTAAATGTCCGTAATTGTACCATTAAACTGGTTTCAGACTGGCCTGAATTCCAATAAACAGTGTCTATCGTCCAAATTATGTAAAATTGTAAACAATGGCAACAAACAAAAAATTATATTTTTGTTTCACTCTTCAAAATGCTGGACAGCTAACCCATTGTTGAATTTGAGCTTCATTGTTTAGTTCAGATTTAATGTGCAGGAATGTTAAACCGGAAGATTAAAAGGTCCTGCAGCGTCACTGTTCTGCACATTTAGAAATAAAATATGAGTTAACCCATTAAGATTTGGACAGTGTTTTAGAACAGACAAGTCTGCACATACATGTATTTACTTGTGCTGTTTGTGCTGTCTGACATTGACAGACAGCTTGCTCGCTAGCGTTAGCTACCCAGCAGGGAAGAACAGACTGAACAGAGTAGAAACTGCGTACAGTCAGCTCCTGTGGCGTTACTTCTTGTAACCAGAGATGATACCTTGTCAACAAACACAAAACGAGGTCGCGGGTGTGTTGTGTGGAGAAACCAAGAGTCACATCAGTCCTGAAACATCAACAGTTCCTCAAATACAGCAGCATGACTCAGATAACGTGACTCAAATTATATTTTAAGCCAGTTATTATCTATGCTTCTTATTGACTAAATGTAACTATTTTGTGAACATTATAATACCTTTTCACAATGCTGACCTTTTTCCCACTGGTTAATTTCTACAATTGGATTTCTGCATATGAATCGAGCATCTGTATAGGCATCAAAACGCGACAGTATCCGAAGCGTTTGTAGTCTGAGTAATATTGACCGGTCATGTTTTAGCGGGTTTTGGTTGCATGTAGGTATAAATACTGTGAAGAGCACTAGAGTTTGAGCACTTTTGCAGGAAATGCAATATTGGAGCCAACTGGCAACAGCTAACGATGTAGCTCTCTGTTAGCTTTTAGGCTTCTTAAAATGTTTGTACAGATTAGCCTTAATGTCATCTGAACTGCACTGTAAGCAACTGCCGTACAGGAAATACATGTTTGGCCTTTGCCCCTCGAGTCCAAATTGGTTCTAAAATGGCTGTGTGTGTGTGTGTGTGTGTGTGTGGGTGTGTGTGTGTGTGTGTGTGTGTGTGTGTGTGTGTGTGTGTGTGTGTGTGTGTGTGTGTGTGTGTGTGTGTGTGTGTGTGTGTGTGTGTGTGTGTGTGTGTGTGTGTGTGTGTGTGTGTGTGTGTGTGTGTGTGTGTGTGTGTGTGTGTGTGTGTGTGTGTGTGTGTGTGTGTGTGGGATTCTTTTGGAGCAAAGGTAATTGGCTACGAAGGGAATATTCCCTGAACTTGTTACTTTGTAAGACTACATTTACATCCACTTTACAGGCTCTAATGGCGGTCTAGTGCACTTGGCATCAATTTGTTGTAAAACGTTCTCTGCACTGTAAATTCCAATCTATGCAAAACATATTTAAGCTTAATTTGCTTGTATTATGCTGCACAGAAACACACAAGGTATGAGTATAAAAAATGAACACACCTGCAAAAACTACTGGCTGACATGCGTGCCACTACCCATCACCCTACGTCCCCGATATTACATACCAACACTACATTTTCAAGCAAACAAATGCATCTACTTAATATGCAAAGTATGTACTGCAGTGAAACACTGGGTTGAGCTAATCAAATGGTAATGATTTTTCTGCAGCACAACTAATTATGAATTCCTAAACTCCAGTCATTCAATAACACAGCCATTAAATCATAATAGCAGAGGCAGAGTCATATTGATATTGTCCTCACATAAGAAGCAACATGTTCTCGTGCAAAAGATGAAGCTTTGAAGCTGGTCTTTGAGGTCGGACTTCAAAGAAGGGACACAGAATAAATGATGAAGGTGTTGAGCACATACACAGTAGGACACTGATACAAACATGCTTGGAACAAAAAACACTCATGTATCTTATATACAGTACAAATAGATAAAGTGCACAACACAGGCATTCAAGTACTTTGTTATTCACCGACAAAAAGGCAACAAAATTAATTATTTCATACATTTCTAGTGCTGTTAATCAGCTACCATTTAATATTTGCACGGTAGAAGCAATGTGCAGTTTAACCATGTACGTATTTTAAACTTATATGCCAAGTAAATGCAATTAAAGTCATCCACTTCATTGAGTCACTGCATATTGTTTTATATGGGATTTCTATTATGTAAAAGAATAAAAGGAATGAGAAAAATAAACAGGGCCTATGGAGAGTTTGTTTTCACAGTGAATTCAACAGAAGCATTTTTATATATGTATATTTTAAAGCAGGAGTGATTCCATGTATGCACTCCTTCGCAATTCTTTTCAACTGGAAATAATGAACAGTCTAGTTAATTGTAACACATCCCCAAAATGCAATACTTGGCATCTTTTTGAGTTTTTGAAGAGATTTTTAACAATGTACTTATGATGAAAAGGCATAATGCTGTGTCAGACAGCACATCAAATACTTTTCTGCTAATACTATATTTGTTGTTTAGTACTTTCTTTAAATATGTCTATAGTCAAATATAAACGACAAGAGTCCCGGAACTTTCTCAAAACACATTTACACCTTCCCAAATGAACTGTAAACTGTCCCAAAATCAAGATTGTACTTAATCATCTAGAGTTGTTCGTTATAGTTGCATATGAAAAAAATAAATGCAGTTTATAAAAAAATGTTGTATCTAATACTAAAGATAAAAGGTCACACTAGGATACATTTTATAATAACCCTGATTCCAGATTAAGCAAAGCACAACCCTTCATTTCGAAACTACACGAATGCAGCACAAATGCTCAGCTCAAGATCTTGCAATTTCAACAAAGGTGAAGCAACATTTCTTCCTGAACCATGATTCTGATTTGCTCCAAAATATATTGTCTTCTTCTCTGGCCTTTGCTTCAACCTTCCACCAAATGTAATTAAAATCAGGCCAGTAGTTATTTCATTATCCTGCTGATAGAAAGTAGAACACTACAAACTGAACCCAAAACATGGCAGAGGTAATTACAGAGGAGGTAAAAACAAGGTAACAAATCTATGTTGGACAAAGCTAAAAATTGCACTTTATGGATTAAATTGCCCACATTTTATTCACTGGTTTGGTATTGACCTTTGAAATAGTAATTTATTTTCTATGTTAATCAAAACCACAGCTCTGAACACCAGAGACTGTACCGCAAATACAGAATCTCCCTTGGGTTAAAAAATGCTTTGCTTACTGTTTGCTTACCAGAGCTCTCCAAAGTCGTCAATTTATACATGAAGCTGAGAGAAAAAGCAGAGGGTATGTAATAGAGGGGGGGGGGAGTGGCTGGGGGACAGCTCACCATTGGTGCCTTTTGAGGAGGAAACTTGAATGAGATACTTATGTTGCTCTTCCAAACACCCCTTCCCACTTGGTTTCACACCAATTCGCCCCTTGATTCATGTGCTTCTTACAACTACCGATGCACTCCCAGTGTGATATCATGGTGTGAAAAACCCATAGAGATCTTGCCAGGGACTCCCAGCATGGTAGAAGAAAGTCTGTATTGCAAGAGATGCAATATACTACCAAAATCCAGTGGAACATTTTAATAAATTGGCTGAAGCTAGAAAGACAGCTGTTTTGACATTGTACCAGTTGCGTCAAGAGACATTTTCATTTCAGTGTGTTCAATTGATGGTCTGCTATAGAGTTTGATCACAAGAAAGACACGTGGGGGGGGGGGGGGGGGGGGGGGGGATAGACCTATTCTAAGATCTATCTCAATCATCAACTGGAGTTTGAAGTGGTACTGGAGTTGAATACATGTATTGCGGCAGTAATATTCCAAACAAAGTTCCGCGAGGGACTAAACAAGTGAAAAACATTGTGGACGCGCAAAAACTCAGTCTTTCCACCAGTATGCGTTTGACCTTTTATTTCCAAAGCAAACATTCAATAGTCCATATCCATATGCGTATATTCTTTTATGCGTGCATGCGTGCGGTCAACAAAAATGGTCCTTCTCCAGCTCACTTCCCCTCCATCTATCACAAAGTGCGCAGGTAAAAGCAACCGGATATAACCGCAAACGTCACCACACAAATCCAAAGACACGCCCACCACCTATAGTGACTCAAAAAACATCTAACGTAACAAACACAGAAAGATACTTCATATGTGGCTCCTACAACATGGATGTGTATGTTGATGTCATTGAAGTACGTTTATCTATGTAGCCTCATCTATGATCAACAGGTAAATAAGATTATGTTCAAACAAAAGAAAATATGGCATCCAGAAAAAGTCAATTTTAATATTCCAAACTTATTTTTTCAGCCATACTTAAACCAATAATGAAGATAATAGTCATTTATCTGTACAGATGGAGTTTAAGCACAATTTTTGCTAAATCATGCAATCAACCCATGAATGTGTTTGTGTCTTTATTGAACAATGGCCTCTCAAAGAGAGAAAAGATGCTATATGCTGGATTCTAGTTTAAAGCACATTTTCCAGTACTGGCCTAATCCAAATAAAGGGGGCATTTTATTAAAATCAGCATCAGGGGTAAAAATTGCCCATTTGAATCTTTGTAATGATGTAGCATTTAGGGGCTTTTGTTGGGGACGCCTCAGTGTCCAAAAAGCATATCAGAATGGTTTTCCTTTCTTTCTTAAGGGTAGGGTAGGTAAGTTTGAGAAACCGGCTCGAGATCGCTAGAATTTGAAAATACACAACCGGAGAAAATCTGCCACTTCCTTATAGAGCCCCTCCTCCAACACACACGAACGCGCACATGACCAATGAGGGCACGAGATAAGTTTGTGCACAGATGGAAGGCTGACAGGCAGGTAGGCCATCCAATCATTTTAGCCGGGCCGGCTAAAATGATTGGTCGTGCTTTTTACAGTACTACGGCTTCCACAGATGACATTTTTTAATGGATTTTTTGTCAAAGCACTTAAGATATTCATTGCTATCGGGATGTTAAGAGCATTCCATGGAATATAACAAAAAGTGTATCTCGAGCCGGTTTCTCAAACTTACCTACCCCACCTTTAAGCATAGCCTGCTGCAATGAAGAACTGTAATCATGTTGAAGCAAAAGATGATTGCTGTTATATTTTCTTTTAGTGAACATTTAGCATTTTGACAAACAAACCTGTGGAAAAAATGACACATTCTTCACACAAGTTTACTGTTTTTTAAGTTTTTTTTATGTTAACTTCCATTGTTAGCACAGGCACATTGCCTACGTATGTATGCAATTTCAAGCATTGCAAATGAGCCAATCTTCTCATTCTTTAAAAACCCATAACTAGCTTACGATAAGTGTTCCATTATCATCTAAATGGCACCCTTCATCTGATCTATTCTGATCATGTCAGGCAATGAAAAGTGTCCTGTTTATTTCCACACATTAACTTGCATGTCACAGCCGAACAGCCATTCATTGTTCTCGTCTCTGTGCAGTCTAACACACCACTTGACCTTATAAGATCAAGCATTGTTCGAGGGAAGATGTAGCAATCATCTCTCCTTATCCTCATAGCTTGTTTCTTGCTGATGTCTTGAGTTTCCGAGGTGTTATTTCCCTCCTCCGAACGAAGAAATCAATGCGTGTACCGGCCTCCATAATGCTATCGAAACCATTTAAATTGGTCTCAAGCAGATAGGGATGGTTAAACACGTTTCTCTGGGGTATCCATGGGTTTTCATTCTTATTTTTCATTGGTTCCTTTCCTCCTTTCCTCGACGGTTTGTATTTGCATCCTGGATGAATTTATTCTCACCCAGTGCCATTTGTATGTGTGTTCTTGATTCCTACTTCGCGCATTTGTGTAATTTCACAGTCGGTGCTTCCCCGAGCCTAGTTTGCACCTCACGCCCCCACAGCTTCTCGCTGCTCACCTGCTTTTCACACATTTTAGCTTGGCCTTGTGAACCTGTTGGGTCTGTTTAATATAACTAGTGCATGACAGCAGCACGATCCAGTGCCAAAAACAGAAATATCAAGAGAAAAAAGCCGGTTGAGGCTGGAATAAATACATCACAAGCAAGCCTACAGGGTTTTTACTCACAGCACCTGCAGTCTGTCACTATACAATATAAGCTTCGACAGTAGCTGGACTTGAAAAGAACTGTGCAAGCAAAGTCAAAGTACAACAAAAAAATCCATCTGGTTTTCCTCCAGTTGAGCTTGATTGCATGAATACACAATTGGAAGTCAAGGCTCCTTTGCCATCTGTACCGCGGCACACTAAGAAAATAATCAATTTAATTTCCCTAGTGACCGCAGGTGATATCATTTATCTCATCCAGAGAGAACTCTAAAGTAGATAAACGCACTTCTTAGAATGAGATATATCTGCCTTACCATATGTGCCCCGCCGCGCTGCCTTATGGGAAAGAGAGGGGGATTTGGTGGTTGTGTTTCCTCCGCTATTTAATACTGTTTGCCCAACCAAATTTCATTTGAACAGTTTCAGATGGAGAGTGTTACCTGCATGCGAGTTTAGAAGTCTTTCCCTTGCACAGAGTAACAAAATAAATAGAAAACAGTGTAGTACTGTGATATGTTTGAAAGAACATCACATCATGTTAATGTTTTACAGCTATATTTGTTCTCAAGGCGCTAATAACCGTATACGTAGTCCATCTACACGATGCAAATGAAGCACTGCACAGCTAACGCAACTTGACAACTTCCTGCATGTGTGTTCGTGCAAATATGTTTGCATGTGTGTGATTCAGCAGCAATCCTGCCCTGCGCTGTGTGCACACCCCCTGGTGTTTCTCCCGCACAGAGTTGCCATTTTAATCCATGCTTGCGTGACTATACTTAGGACTCTGTCTGTTAGCGCCTCATCGTCGTTTGTTTCTCTTCTGTTTACTCCTTCTTGATTCCTCCCTTTTTCACCACTCCTCACTCGGATATCCTGTTTCCCACTCCTCCCACGAGGACTCACATACGCATGCGGCCTACATCTATCTGTAACATTATCTACCTGGACTTGATGCTCTGTGACCTCTAACCCCTGGGGACTTGGACACACTGTATAACCAATCAAGAGCCTCGTTGGGTGGCCACAGATGCTGAGGACAGTTCTAGCCTACAAGCCGGAGCAGAATATGAGCCTCTGCATAATTCATTGAGTCAAGTCATATGGCCTTGAGCGATGCTGCTGAGAAAGTTAAGTGTATAAAGCAGCCGAGCAGGAGGAGGTCTGTGTGCGGCTGCCAGCGCAACAGTTTGCTCGTCATAAGATTTGATCGGGGAGCTAATTGAAGTTGATGTGAGCCGAGAAAAAAAGTGCATCATGGTGTGCACTGAGAAGCAGCAGGGATACTCTGAGTTTAAAAAGACCTGCTCTAAGGGATCTCTGGAAGGGTCTCCAGGTGTGTGTCTGGAACTAGATTTGGCGGTCAAGCATATCAGAGTCTGACATATATATTGTTTTAATTGTTTAATCAAATGATTTGTATATTGGTTATCAATATTCAAATGCAATAATAACCCCTCTTTAAGTTTAGCTAATTATCCTCTTATCTTCCTCTCTTCTAATGTTCGTTTAACTTGGCACAGCGTAACAATGTGCCTGAAAATAAATCATTGGACAATTGGAAGATGGTCAATTCTTATTGGCTGTTTTGTCTCCAATGAGATCTCTGGTACACATATAGTATCTACAGCAGGGCTATTCAATTGGCGGCCCGCGGGCCAAATCCGGCCCCGGGGTGATATTTACTGGCCCTTTGAGTATAATGTTAAAAAGTAATCAATTTTTTTTTTTTAAGATTTTTTTTTTTTTTTTTTTTTTGTGCCATAATGCCTTTATTCCAGAGAGGGTGTTACATTGAGAGATAGAGGGGTAGACAATGCCTGAAAACTTCGACGGGCTCGGGTTTCGAACCCACCTACTATACTGTAGTGACAACTCCTGTCATTGATTGCATCTCTGCGTGAATGATTAGATCATTTCACCTAAATGAAATCAAATGAAACATGTAGGCCTACTGAGTTCTGAACTTGCCATTTAGATCTATAAAGGCCTTGGGGCTATGTTGTTTGATTGAATTAAACACAATATATGCACTCCACTATGCTGTTGTAGTATTTACTGTATCTGAAGCTCTTAAATATGATTGCTCATATTTCAAGCCATCTTTTTCCCGGCCCCTTGCTTTGGATCATTTTCATCAACCGGCCCCCATTCCAAACTAATTGAATAGCCCTGATCTACAGTATCCCAGGATCATAAAAAAAAAACGATAATTCAAGTTATTTGGACAATAACTACATTCAAAATACATTTCTTTATGTTTGACTTATCAAAACCATTTTCACCATTTGAGTTCCATCTCCCGCGGCTAGAAACCCAAAATCCCCTTCGTCTTCTATGTCCAACACATGCAGATAGCACAGCTGTGCTTTTGACCCAAACCTATGGTCAACACAATGTGAAAAATATTGTAAAAAATCCAAGGACCAGAAATAGGTTGTGCAAAATGTGGAAATAAAAATAATAATAATAGTACAATAAATAATTGGATGGAGTGAGCTCCAGCCATGGTGCCATGCTTTTGTACATCTCAGAAACCAGTGGGCAGAAGTAGTGGGGTGAGAAGGAGAAGAAATTATTAAAATGCTCCACGGCCACAAAGTGCTCTTGGAGTAATTAAGTCGACAGCAGTTTGGCTCCAGCAGCTCCATTTTGAGTGTGTAATGTATTTCAATAATGACAGTGCGCGGCAGCAAACTGGCTTGTTGTCACGCTCTCTCCCCCGGCTAATCCTGTTACTGCTGACCACTCTGACGGGGCGTGAGGCCAGCCCTGCCTGCCTGCCTGCCACTTTTCTGGGGAACAAGGCATGGACAGAGAGAAAACAACTGAGAGAATATCCTGTCCGTTTTCCTGTGTATCTTCCTCCATGTTTGCGTGTATAGTGCGTTACATACTCCTATTACTTTATCCTCAGATTAAGTCTGAAATTGTTCTTCTCTAACTATTAAGAGGACGCTTTATTAATCCCTGTTATTATATACATGGTACATATACACCCGTGCACAGAACCTAAACGCATTAGGTCTGAATCAGCATTTCCGGACAAATGGGAAATATTGCGTTCAAATATTATCTGTATTAATTATTCAACTAGATCACAATTGATAAAAAGGGATTCATCAAGAAGGACATCAAGGCATGTAGATGTATATGTATATTGACATTTTAGTTGAGAAATGCAAGCCTGTATAACCGCGGAGCGCTGTTAGCAGTGTAGTGCAATTTGTACGGAAGTGCACCTGTGACGCACAGACTGTGGCTCGCTTTGAAGGAGATTTTACCGCTGTCAATTCACACCCTCCAGCCAGAACCGGCACAACAGGAAAGCTGGAAAACGTCCAGTCACTAGGGCGCATCGACTTGTTTTGAAGTGCAATCGCTATTGTAAAGTTAAACTATGTGACCATGTCCGAGAGATAAACAGTTAATATTCATAAAATACTGTAAATTCTGTAAATTTAAAGTTTTTCTCCAAACCAATATCCTTAATTTGATTGACACAACAGTAACATTTTGATGTTAAATCATCCTTCATCTGTCATTGTGGTGATCAGTTTCATCTCAGTATCCGGGTCAAGAGGCTGTCAGGTTTTCAGGAGTTTGGTGCCTTGCTCAAAGACACCCCGAAGGTGAACTGGCACCTCTCTGGCTACCATTCCATACTCTGTATATTTGGTCAGATTGGGACTTGAAACTGACTGAGCTACTGCCGCCCCTAAAGTACAAAGACATTCAACATAACATTACTATCACTGAAGACAATATACTCTTTCACTTTGTATTTAATTTGAGGATTTACTGACAAAATAGTGCTTCAATCTAACATTATAGAAACGTAGGTAACAATTCATTTTTGCTGTTCAGAACATGGTTAGAGTCAGAAACAATTTTGTTGAGCAGCCTTATAATATCATGGTAGGCTGATTCTTAGAGTGCATGCATACATACAGTGTTGATTTCAAGTGCTTGCCTGTGTGGTTAGCCCGGCCTTCGGGTGCATATCTACCGTAAATGTTTATTCAGTCAGCAGTGAATACACTCCAGCCCCTTCCTGCTTACTGAGGGGTTTTTTTCAGCTCCATCTCAGGCTCTGAGCCCATCCACTCTGCTCCGCCACAATGGCTAATCCTGACACAGGCAGCAGCGGCGAGCAATCAGCACTCACAGCCCAGAACATAATGGAAGCCTGCCTGTCTGTCTGGCCGACTGTCTGTTTGGATGACTGGCAGGCCGGCATCTCATCTGGATGCTTTCCCTTTGTGTCTCTGTGGCTGATTTGATGGCACGGGAGACAGCGTGTGTTAGGCCGCAGGTTATGTAAAGTGTATCTGAAGTAAAAGCGGAAAACGGAAGGGAGCTGCTGTTCACGGACTCTAAGAAAGACAGAAAAGAGGGGAAGGCATGGGCTGAAACCATGTCTAATGAACTTGTTTAATACAAAATTATCTTAACTTCTTACATTTTTTCTTTTTCCTTATGTAGGCTATGTTTTTCTGGTGCCTGCTTACTGTGAGTGTCTGCAGGACCGAACTGCTGATGCAGGAAAACCGGTCAGTATTCTTAGTTAGTTCAGCATCCCTAGAGATAATTCATGCTTATACTCTCTTTAAGGGAAAAGACCATGTTGTAACAGATTATTAAAGTCTGGATATATTTTCTTACACTTAATAGTTTTTAAAGGCATGCTAGCAAGGTAAAACAAGGGATAGGTATTTTCTTCAGATTACGACCATAGTTAACACGTAGGTAATGTTGTAAATAGAAAGAACAAAACGGAATTGTACTTGGTTGGGGTTATTTAAATTAAGGGTTAGTTAAAAATCAGTTAAAGTAATTTGTTTGTTGGGTTTTAGTTTCACACAAGACATGAACACACTTAATTTCTGCGGACTTTCACTAGAATGTGTAAATGGTATTTATAAAATCTCTTATTTCTTACAGTTGTTCTAACAATGACTTCTGTTATTGTCTTGTATGTATAATTGAGTAAAACACTAGGAATGCTTTCAGGGAAAGATTGTCCTCTTATTGTTCGGAACAACTAAAACTCTATTGCTGTCAAGAACAAAATGCCTGCTGTGAAAAAGCTGTTATGTGGCTTTGTAGTTATTTTATGACAACATTTGTTTTTCTTCTGTAGTCTCCATCTAATCAAGGACCATTCCAGTGACAGACTTTTTCTTCACTGACCTCTGTACCCGAGGCATATTGTTCACAGTCAGTTTGTTGACAGGCAATTTTACCTCCCAGAACCAAACACATTCGGTATGTGTAACCAACACATAACCCTTTTTATTTCAAACACAAAATCCCAAGTTATATTGCCATTAACTTGTGTTTAGTCTCAAACACTGTGAATTTCGTTTGACCAGAAAGCTGAGCTGTATTACAGTATATGTTGTTCCTGCAGTACCTTTCAAACATTGTATCACAGCAAATAGTCTTTAATGGGAGGAAATAGGTCTGTCCCTGGGGCTTGTTGCACAGAGGCAGCCCCCGTGCCTCAGACCTCTCCCTTTCTTGCTCATTCACTTCCTCTCATTTCCCCCCTCTCTCCATTATGATGCTGTTTGATGCTTACACTCCACTACAGTTTGTGAGCATGCACCAATGTGCACGCTAAAGCTTTCCCATAATGAGGCCAGAGGTTGTCGGAGGGAGGGGCCGGGTGTGGATGTGATAAATGGAAAGATGTGAGATATTCCGGAAGAGGTGGATGAAAGGCAGGAGAGCAACAGCAGTGTCGGGGGAGGGAAGAGATTTGCTGCATGTCCAAGGTCTGCTGTCACTGCTTGGCTACAGGCCAAGGCAGTGGTCATTGTGGTAGAACACACAGGGCACTAGCTTACACCTGGTACAAAGAGACTCACTTTTGCTTATTTTATACCAGCGCTCTTTTCATTTCATATGCCAGCACTCGCGTTGTGTAAGCACCTGCATCCATCTGTTTGCCATGGGAGTGTTGGTCATAGAATGAGGTGTGGTCAGGTGCATTGTTGTTGCATTGCTAGCTTAAGGCAAAAGAAAGCCACTGCGCCATTGACCAACAAACAATTGATCCAAAGTCAATGGCGCTGTATTTCAATGCTTTTTATTATACGGCTTAAGTGTACTTAAGTACTCGATTCTGATTGGTCAATTTGGACATTGCAGATGTTTTCTAATTCTCTCTAATGGCGCAGTTCCACTGCAGCGCGGAGCTCGCTTTAAGCGTGCCGTGTCGTGCCGTCCCCTTTTTTGGTTGTGCTTCCACTAGGCCAATTACCGGCGCGGCACGGCGCGGGGCCACTTTTTCACCTCTTTTCTGGCCCTAGAAAATTGTGGTTCTATCGGGGCCAACAAACAGGGCTGAGTCGGGCTGAGTATGCTAAACTAGAGAGAGGAGCGCTGGCAAGAGGGCTAGAACTACAACAAGATGGACATATTTGACCGTGATTTAATTGTAATACACGTTTCAAAATGATGCCGAAGTAACAACATACTGATACCGGTTAGTAAAAACCATGAATTAATGCTTTGTCAAGTCTGCAGACAGACGGCAGGCGAAAAACCTTTTAAAATTCGTGTTTTTCTAGATGGAGATTGGCTAAGCTAACGCAGTATATGCCCCGACCGTCCACACTCACAACAACGGCCTATACAGACATAAATAAAGCAGCGACTGTATTCACCATGACACAGGCAGTCTGTGGTGTGTACTTGTTTAACTTTTGTCTAGTTTCTGAACATATATAAGGAGCTGTGAGCTCTGAGTGCTAACAGCTAACGGCTGTGTTGTGTTTCTGGAGTTCTCATTGAAGATGACGTCACGGCTCCGCCTACACTGCGTTACTATAGTAACTACCCCAGTTCCTAAACTGTAATGGAAGCGCAGCATGAAGTGAGTCGGTCCTGTTAAGGCCCAACGCGGCCAAGCCGTACCGAGCCGTACCGAGCGTGGCCGAGGCCGACCGTGTAGTGGAAATGCGGCATAACAGACTGCTGCTGAAGAGAATCAAGGGTCTATAAGCAGTCATATCATATCAAGGACAGTCGTGGACAACAACCATCAGAAAACACTGTGGAATATTTCTTGGAATATTAATTGTTGTATTTGTGGTGAAACTTTGGATTCATGATGGATAAACTTTCCCCAGTAAAAAAAACTAAAACAGTGCAGGAGAAGGGAAGAACGCTTGATGTCAGATACATCGATATAAGAAGACAGGAAATACAGGAACACGGTATTGGTTTTGGCAGTGTTTAAAGACTGGTTAATGGAAAATAAAATGGGAACAGACATGGACAGCTCTGCTTCAGGATGTCTGAGCCCATCATTTTTCATTATGTATCAATACATGTCTATCATAAATTATGTTTGGTATAAAATAATGAATTGAGAGGACAGGAAGCACAAAAGCTCATTTGGACCCGATGAGCGTCCCTGGCCAAGGCCACAAATATCTGTTTTATCCTATTTGCCAGATCCGGCCTATGAAAAGCAATGCAGGCACACCTGGCTTTTAAAGGCAATAGGAAATGGCAATCTGAAACACATCTAGGATTAATGAAGAGAGTAAATGCACCCCCATTGCCCTTTGAGCCCAAATTGTGCACCCAGCACAAGTGGAGTTGGACACACCCTTAATGCACTTGCGCCATGCACTTTAGCTTTGGATCATTTCAAAGGAGCCCTTAGAGGTCACCAAATCCTATTACCTTGTGTCAAACAGAAAGTGACATACAGTTCAAGGTTTGCACTGTGACATCCACATTCTAAGGGAATGAAGACGGTTGTGTAACTTCAAACATGAGGCCTGTAAACAACAAAGCCCAGGGACAGAAGCCTTCTTGCCCGAGCCACAAACAAAGATAAAGTCCTTTCATGCCAATGATCTCTATTTCTGTCTTTTTTCGCTCAAAGGTTTGTGAGAGAGATATTTTGCATAATCCAGTCACATCCGTGCGGAGAGCAGCCAGAGATAAAGAGTGAGTAAACAGGATTCCCTCCAGATGCTGCTTTCACCTGCTCACGGTGGACTGAAGAACCAAGGCCACGTTTGTACAGCCAAAGGCTTTTCATGCGAAGGACGGCGTTCAGATGAAAAACATTACAGGGCCAATGAATTAAATATGACTGGATGAAGACCATTTCACTCTTTGTGCAAAGGCTGCAAAATATTTATGAAGGGAAAAAATGCAATCATCACACTTTTTAGTTAATTTAAAGTGGACCTATCATGCTATATTTGAATAATATAGTGTAGGACCATACCTATATAAGGCATATTTATACTTTTTTTTTTTCAAAATACCAAACAGATCATGCATTTTAGCCATGCCTCATTTCGCTCAATTTGAAAAATGTTAGCTCTGTTTTTGCAAGGGCAGATTCTGTGAGAACAGCACCATCTACAGGCCTGGCATATGTACTACAACGTCTCCAGCACTTTCGAACGGCAATGCCGTGGTTGTCTCCTCCTGATTGGTGGAGTTGGCCCAATAGCCGTAGCGCCACCGTCCTGACGTCAGGACAGTGTTCAAATCTGGATCAGTTTTTATCAGATCCGTTGCAGCCCCTTTTTTAGAGATTTGGGTATGGAGGAAAATAGAGAGGGTTGTGTTTTCTGACACTTGGTGAGTTCCCTGGAACACCGGGGACACATATTCATGTATAAAAGACGTACAAAAGTGCATTTTGCATGATAGGTCTCCTTAAAGGACTTTCAGTCAGTTGGGCTTGATGTGGATGGGTTGATTCTGATTCCTGTCAGACAATGTGTGCAACAGCTTATTTTGTGGATTTGAAATGATGGCTTGCACTTGTTGTTTCTCTGTTAATTAATGCATTCATTGATGAACCTTCTCTGTAACTGTCTTATCCACCCATGAAACTTGTTCTTGAAACCGTGTCTAATCTATTCTTCCCAACGCGCTGTCTTCAATTATTTATAGGCAATATGTGCACAGTTTGGACATTCAGTGATTTTGTCTTCTTTTCTTCAGCTCAGTTTATTCATGTATTTACACCCTAGCAAGCTCTTTTTCTCCAGCTGACCACCTCTCATCTATACCAATCTGCAACAAAAGGCCATCTACAGCACCCAGAGGGCTTCAACATGCAATATTGAAGATTTCCATTAGTGCTGAATTGTTTAGGGGATCCGTGAAGAGTGTTTGTGCATCAGGAAACAGACACGAACCAACATCATCACAGCAAAGAAAAGACTAGGAGCCGAGAGTAGAAGGGGGGGGAATGCGAGGGAGGGGATAAGAGAAAACAGATCAAAACAGAATAAAACAGAATTCAATATAAAGGTACATGGAGTTATCAGCATGTGTTGCTCCCGCTTCACGTTTCCTGTCAGGTCTGAAGCAACTCGACTTCCCATGAGAGTGTTACAGAGGGAATTTCCTGCACAGCCGGAACTCGACTCATCCTCTGTATATTTCAATAACACACAAAGAATCAAACACAAAGACATAGCCTTGATTGATCTACACTCCATATCTAAGTTTGTACAGCAAACTGGTTACTGTATGTACATAATGTTTCTCTGTTCATGCTTTTGGTAACTACAGCTCTACTCTCTTTTTGGGACAAAAACAGCATGTTTACTGTTGTTGCCACATGTGTGCAGAGAATAAGCTCTAGCCACAACATTGGCATAAAATCACCTTAAAACATTGTTAGCCAACAGCTGCTCATTTACACATCCATTAGATAAGGAGCAAGATGATCATTTATTTGTCTGACCACCCCAAGTCTAATACTCACTTTATTTCTAAGTCGTTTTTGTCTCTTGAGGGTAATCTGGCTTTTTAGCAGCTAAATGCTAACAAAACCAGCTAATTGCTCACAGTTTCTGCCAGTTGGTGCTGGGTAGTTACGTACAGTCTGTTTATCAAAGCTTTTGTGGCTGCTGCGGATTTAATTTAGGTTGTGAAGCCATAAGAACTAAACAAAATAATGCTAGGGTTTTAGCTCAAATGTATAAAAGCTCATTTATAACAAGAGGTAAAGATGGATGGGGAGGTCAATGTATATGTAGATGCAAACACAGTTTTTTTGATGAAAAGAAACGGCAGGCAACTCTATTGGCCTAAGCTCTTACATGGAATCTAATTGTACAAACAAAAAAAGAGTACAGTGTAGAGACAACACCTACGACAAGTTAAAAGTTTAACACTGTTTTTCACACTTGATCTCAACATTTCAGATGCAGAGTGGGCTGAAAGATGGTTCTTGCAGAACTTATTCCATCAAAGGCTCTGGACTCAGTTATCTTAGAAAATCAGCAATTAACTGCAAAGAAGCAGAGACAATTCAGTGAATAAAGCAACCTAATTAACTTTCGCCATGTGAATGTTTTTCTGGGAAAACACTTCCGATAGCAGAGCAGACACTTTTAGACTGTGTGTGTGCCGTGGAGGTATACGCGGTGGTTTGTGTGTTCACTGTTTTTCTATTTTCACACATAAGAGCTCTCTGCCGTCCTCTGCCCAGCTGTGAAAATAGAAGCTTACAGCCTCCAGGTACATCGATGCACCGTTAATTCTGTGGCTTAATGCTCCATTTCAGCTAGTAGGTACTAGCATTACGAGCTCTGGAGAGCGGCTTTCCATCAGTGTCTCCGGTAAAGTGGGGCTTTGCGTTTAGTTTGTAACTGGCACACTTGCCTGGCTGTACCCATGGATAATCTCGTACGTTTATGATTCCGTGCAATTAATGTGATGATGACACAGAAGAGAAATGTCCGTAGGTCACAGAGTATTGATCACCAGTCGGCTCACGCAGTTCTCTTTGCTTACATTCACACACACTTCACAGTAGTCCCACCTTTTGCTCTGGCCCATGAGGAGGAGACCCATCTCAGCAGGTGACAGCTATCAATCCAGCCCCAGGGTCGATGGAGGGATGGAAGAAAACCCCTTTCATCTTCCCGCTGACTTTCACTCAATCTCTGTCTCTCGCTGTGCACACTCCCCCTTCTTCTTATTTTTTCAACTGCACCTTCCCGTGTCTACAAAATTCTCTCACTCTTGTCCGAGACAGTTCTTCAAGCCCTGTTTTTACAGCCTACACACTGGCACATCTTTTGTTTCCCACTCCCTCACAACTTTTCTCCCGTCACCTTTCATTCACGCGGATCAGTGTGAATGCGCTGTATTACACCGCTGGGCGAGGGAGTTAATCGACAGCACAAGATGGACTTAGGCCTGAGAGGGGCGCAGGTTTTGGCACCTTGCTCTCTGGAACAAATTTCACGACAACTCTCCAGTGATGCTAATTCTCCTCCTACGAGTACTTGTTGAATGTTTTGGCTGCGAACATAAGCAATCACACAAAGCCACTTTCAGCTGGGGCTTAGCTGGAGTCTATTTATGGTTGGCCTGCCCAGAAAATAATTCAGTTAAAAGGGATATTTCAAGTATTCTTGTGGGCGGTCTGTCCAATCAATATTTGGAAACATGAGCAAGTCTATCTCAAATCTTAAAATGAGATAGCTTCAAGCACATGGTTTTATGTCAGATTTCATTTGTACTGTCTTTTACACATTTAGAGGAAGTTTCAGATATTGTTAAAGCAAAAAGAAGTGCTTCACATCAACATGATTTCCATCCATCTCTCATCACCCGGACGACGTAACTATCAAAGTGTTTTTTTCCTCTCTCAAGCCCCCTGGGGATCTACTCCCCCCCCCCCCCCCCCCCCTCCACTCCATCACCTCATCATCATCCATCTGGGAGGTAGGATAAGCACTGCACGGGACATTAGGCCCATTACCCAATCACGACAAGCTACCAGCCCCAGCCCACTGACTCTCCCCTTGCTCTCACGCCGCGCTCCAATTTACTGGAAAGGACACTGTTAACACATGTTGCAAAGGGAGCGTTGGGCTGTATCGATCTTCCATGGGTCCCGCTGGTGACACTGAATTGTGTTGAATATTACCGCAAAGTCAGATACATTTTCCACCTCCTCTCTTCAAGCCATCATACCCTTACAGATATGGAGTTATGTTCTGTCTTTTGTGTATTTCAATTTGTAATGGTTAGCTAGACTGTGAGTGAAGGTTCGGGTGGAGGGTGGAGGGTGAGGAGAAAGGAGACGATGAGAAGGGGGGGGGGGGGGGGGTTGTGGGGTCAGCTGGTAGTAGAGATTTGGGGATAAAGGATAAGGATTGCCTTGAAATTAAGAAGGAAGGGATTTGGGGGTAGAACCACTTTTATAAGGTTTAAAGCTGATTTCTTTTTTTTCCAAAGAAAGAGCCTTTTAAAATAATTTTAAATACACTTGATGGTTACATATGTGATACTCTGCAAAAGGATAGAAGATACAGACACTACAGCCCTTACCTTTTAAATAAACAGCAACAAATGATTAAAATGTTGTTTAACGCTATACACCTGCTTTGTTAGCTTTACAGACCTGTCATGCTTAGATACGGTTGCTACCTATAATTCGACAATTACTGTTCAAGGATTTAGCAGTCAGTTGAAAAAGACAATTTAGGTTGATATGCAATTGCTCATTTCAAGTGATTGTATCCAGCTCAAACCTTTGACGCAAATCCTTCTTTATAACTAAACATGTACAAAAAATGGTGTAAAACATTGACATTTCCGCTTTTATTATACTCCTACTAACGTAATCTCTTACACAATCCTGTTAGCATTCTCACTTTTGTGGTTTCAGAATGAGCCTTAACTTCAACATTGATTTCATAACCAAGGACTTGACATTCGTCAGACACCATTCTTCCACCATTAAAACCATATTGTGCAGATGTCATTCAAATGGACATACAGATAGAGACCTGACATTAATCAGACATAATACCTATAATACATCCTGCATTCAGACCTTGGCTGAGGTTAGTGAACAGAACACCTATCTGAGGCTCGAAGAGGACTGTTTTCCTCATTATCTCATTGAAATGATCTTCCTCACACAGCTCAAAATACTACATTTGATTTTGTAGAAACAAATATTTGGTATTAAAACCTTACTGTATGGAAGAAAAAAATAGTACTTGAGTTCTTGTTTCTTGATGTGTGTGTGTTGCTCTCAATATTTTCCTGTGTGTGTTTGAGGGGGTGGGGATCTGAGTGCCACTCTTCGGGAGTGTAGCCTGGATCTAGCAGGGATTTATTGGTTTTGATCCACAGTGTGAGTGACCATCGGGCACACAGGCAGGACACAGGGTCTATCCAGCCTCAAACCCCCAACTAATCTACTCACAGATCCATCTCCTGCTAAAGGAGCTTACTGAGCCAATGTGTACCCCAAGGGGTACCGCAGATGTACAGTACCCTCCACACACACATATATGGACAAACACAGTGATGTATTTTACTCTTGAAATTGTATATCATAATATCAGTTCCCAACTTGACAAAAAAATATGTTTTTTAAGGGCAACAACTACAAAACTATTTTGCAGTACAACATTAGATTTTATTCCCTGTCCCAGAAAAGAACAAAACCTGACATGAAGCACCATGGGAAATCTCCAGAAGTTCCGCTTATCCTCTGTAAATGCATTATCTCATGGAGATATTGTAAAGTTATTCCAACAATCCCTCTGCCTCTTACATCCAACCCTCTCCCCAGTGTTGGATATCTAATACATTGTAGACAGTTGATCCCTAAATAAATATGCTGCCCCACTTTGCATGCTGGGATGGTGGTAATGCAATAAGCCTGTGTAAGCAGAGGCCACACCAACAGAGTACTGATCCCTGTTGTGATTGTAGAGTATGTTAACAGGCTGGCCAGCTCGGGCTAAAAGACCACGGACAGGCATGAATAAAAATTCAATCTAAATGTTTTGTCTCACTGATAATTAATAATATTCTCTGTCATTAGTCATGACACGGTCTAGTGATGACGGTGTTGGTTTGTCAATCCACCGCTTTGCTCAAATCTGCAATACCTCAACAATATTTTGATGGCTTGCCATTAACAGTTTCTACAGATATTCGTGTTCCCACGTGAGTTTCCTCTTTGTTTTTAGCATTTAGCTCAAAGCAACCCTGTGCATATGTTCAGCCTCACAGATCAAAAATAATGATTGGATTACCTTCAAAGGAAGTTTTTTTCATAAAGTGATTACAACATTTTTCATTCAGTATTCTTTTGCTGAGGATTTCCGTCAGAAATTGTAGTTAAAAATACCCCCAATGAGATCAAATTGCAAGAATTGAAACAAAGCAGGTGACTTTTACATGAAGTAAGTCAAACAGCCTTACATAGTGCATTCAATCAACCAAACCACACTAATGATTGGACCCATTATTTAGGACAATTCATACTTCCCAAAATGAGTACAATTATGTTGGTGCTCCCATAACTTCTTTCATGGCACCATCATCAAATAAAACATTTTCAGCTTTAGTTTACGACTTTGTAAGGAGGAGACCACAATGAAGGTTAGTATTGCTGTAAGCATCCTCTTGTTAGCATTTAGCTCAAAGCACCGCTGTGTGTAAGTGCAGCCCCACAGAGTGGCTAGCATGAGGTTGCTATCTTAGAAAGCATCTTATTGTTCTTTGTACATTACCCACCCACTGGTGCTAAATGATTCACTGTGGCATCCACAACTTGTCTTAGATTTTGAGCAAAATCTTTTCTGACTGCCTTCTCCTCTCCCTTTGATACATGATTCATTATTATTTAATTTCAATTTCGTGTACATGTCATATTTTGAAGGGAAAAGCCGTCTTTCTGCCCAAAATCATAAAAACCGTCTAAAAACAGGAATTTCTCTGACAACCCACCCCCAAAACCTAAATAAATTAAAATTGGCAACCTTACAGTTTCATTACTATGAAATGTGCATCTGTTGTTGTGTTTTCTAACTGGCATCCTGTGCCGGTGTCCTGCTGTTTTCACACTCTGACTCAACCAACAGGCCAAGGTTTTGATAGGAGCCTCGTTGACGTATGAAAGCATAAGGAGATGAGAGCACGTGGGAGGCTTTTAGATCCAACATGAGCTGTTTATGGGTGTTTTCTGGCTTTTTTCGCTGAGTCTTCACTCCCACCCTTTTGAGGTGAGAGCCAATAATTGGGAGAGAAATAAAGAGAGAAGAAGAAGCCAGGCGGGGATGACTCTCTTACATAACGTCTGCTGCTGCTGCTGCTGCATGACACGTTTGGTCACGCTCCCAATCACTACTCCTCAGTCCACCACGAGAGGTGTGTTTGAGTGCGAAAAATAGAGAGAGATGGTGCCTTAGAGGGTGGTCTGCAGTCCTGCCCACAGGCGGGCAGGGGGGGATTTGATTGATTGAGCAACTGTCGCTTTTAATTATCTCTCCATCCGATCAATGCAAAAGGCGGCAGGAGCCAGAGTGACATTTCTCTACTTCGATTACTCATGTTTGCTCTATGGCTCAACTGTCCTTTGCTTTCACCCATCTGCATTCATGTTGCATCAAATCTCCTTCCCAGTCTGAACATATGGATGGATTCATTTAGGGAAGCACAATGGCACAGTGGATGTTCCAATACTTTTATCCTTTGGAAACAAAGTTTAGTCAGATGCAAAGATTTACATGTATCATTCACTTTCTTTATAGACATGATAGATGACTGGTACTGATTTGGACTGGCATTGAACTAACCCTGAATCATCAGTGAAAAACTTGTACAACTGTGTCAGAAAAGATCTAATTCTTTGATAGAAAGTCAAAGGTACTGTATAAGCTTGCGGAAATAAAAGAGACGAGTTAATCACAATTCTTTAAAGTCTATTTTTTATTTTTTAGTGAGCATCAAAACCCTAACCCTAAGCCTAACCAAAAGCAAGTCAGTTCACTTTCTTAGTCTAGGCCAAAGTTAAAATCCTTTGGATGTAAAGTAAAATGTGAATATGTATTTTACGTTCTCAAGGTAACTTTGAGTGCCATATGGTTCGAAGCCGTTATTGGAGACAGTTTGGAAGAAGGACAGGCCCTTTCAGAAAATACTTGGCAGGTGATTGGATGATCCATCTGTCAATTCAATTCAATGGATAGTGGCGGTCCTGGCACAAACTCTGTACTGACTTATATACTTTCTGATTTACGCCAGCAATGAGTCAGAATTCAACGATGGAAACTGTACTGAACACTCTACACATACTGTAGGTCTTTCTGCAAACTTCTTTTGTCATTTTGAAACCTGTCAAATAAAGAGTTATCAAGTTTTCAAATCGAAAATACTTTGGACCAGCAACTACCCCCCCCCCCCCACTTTGCAGCTCTTTTAGATCAATGCCTTTGTGGTGCTTCTTTCTTGAGTAAGGCTGCCTAGACAATGTTTAATTTATATATAACTAAATCAACTCTGATCAGCATTATAGGAAACATCCGTGTGAATGGACAGAACCTTGTCTGCTACAGTCATTGACTTTGTACAAGTCGAGCTCATTCTATACTCCATCTCTCACTGTCTGCTGTGTAAGCAGTGAGCAGACTGTACTCCAAGTTTGCTGGAATCAATTTGTGCATGCACAAACAGAAGGCCTGTCAAGGTAATCTCTACGGAAGAATCAGGGCTTAATGTGTGTATGTAGATACTGTGTCCTCTGAATGGCAGAATGAAATGTACCCCTGCAAGCTAGAACACATTTAACGAAGGAGGATTCGCAGTGGCAGTATGTTTGTAATTGTGACTTTCAATGTTTACCCTATTAAAATTGAACGCTGTGCTAAATCAAATGTTCCTGTGAATAATAAAGCTGGGGACTGATGAAGTGGGCACTGCTGAATTAAGCAGGCAGTAATTGAGGTTGTGGTGGGTCTGAGCTAACAATGGAAACAGTACGATGCACTACAGTCCATCAAGATTAATGGCATCTCTTGTTGATTCATTCCAGGTCAAAGAATAACACGAGCAAAGCTCTGTGCTCAACAAAAAGGTATTTCATTCTCAATCTCTTTTCATTTCTATTTCATATACTCCTTTTTACATTCCATCCCTCCAAGTTGATCTCCCTTCCTTTCTATTCTCTGAGTGATTGAGGTTTAGAGGTACCGAGTTTGAAATACATAATTGGATCCTTGAATTCTTTATGGGAACAGCATTTGCCTCTGACTCAGTGCATTTCCACATTACCTCTGCACAATTTCGAAGAGCTTTAATATATGCGCTTTTTAATTCCCACAATGGTTAAAACGCATCACAGCTGTTGGCATCCCAAGTGGTTTCATTACCTTTCCTGGCAATATACATTTGCAGTCCAATTTATCACTCAAGGTATAGTCCAAATTAGCGGAAGCAGTCCTCTGTGTACAAACAGGATAGACATCTTGTCGAGCAAGTCTAAAACACACTTCTTAGCACAAAGTATCCCATTGAGCAAGGCAATTCCATTTGTCTTCTTTAATACAGTGAAAAACAAGCTGGTGAGTGATCCAGCTACATATTTAAACATGAGGAACTGTGAGAAGAGCCCTATTCCCAGTGTAACCATTTTGTTCTTTGGGATCACACCAGGACAATCATGGCTTACTGACCTTCATCCGTTTCCATGGGGACAGAAAAGCCATTTCTGCCATTACTGAGATTATAGTCTTATCTGCTTTTGTTCTATTTTAGAATAGCTCACACAGACTATCTGGAGGCCTGCTGCTACTACTCCCAACAGCTGTTATCACAATATCTTCCTCCCATATCACAACCTATAAAACTAATGTTAAACAGTGCTGCTTCACATTGTGCCAGTGCTTTGTCTGGAGGTTGGCTTCTAGACTGCAACACCAAGTTAGTTTTGCCAGTGTTCAAGTGTTGCTCCAAAGAATATTAAATATGAAGTATAGTCCAGCTTTATCTTACCCACTGTTGTGTGGGGAGTCTGCATTTCAATTTGTCACTTCTCATGGGTGGAGAAGTGACCACAATTACATTTTGGCAACACTACACTAAGGCTGAAACCAACACTACAAATCCATTCTGAAAACCAATTTTCCACATCAGTATCTTTGGTGAGTGCATTCCTCCAGTGCATATGTGCTTTTAATTTAAAGCCCATACCAGCGGAATATGAAGTGTTTTGATTGAAGGTCACATTGTAATATTTTACATCAAGACTACAAATATTGTTTCCTCTCTGCAGAGAGAAATGGAAAACTATGAAGTGCATATTCAATTCTCATTGTAGAATTGGAACACTGGTACTGAAAGAAACAAATGTAGGGAGGTGAACTCTGTTTTCAAAGACAGAATAAGATGATCAGCGGTGTCAACAAGTTTGTTGGACCGAGTTGTCCATGTGGTGGTTACAGGATTGTTTACGTTTTCTTTTTATTGTCCAAAGATTGGGAATTGGAACTTGCCCTTAGATGTGAATGTGTTGGTCAATGTGATATACTAGCTACCTGTTCAGGGTGACCCTGCTAATCGCCCAATTTGTTCTGGGCCCCAGTTACCTTGACCAGGATAAGTTGGTGTAAAGATCATATCACAACAATCCTATCACCAGTGGAGTGTTAGCCCTTTAGAGGTGAAGTATTTGTTTGTGTCAAATAATATCTGTGTTTGGATTTAGGTTAGTCTCATCAGAAATGGTCTAGATTGCTTGAACTTCTGTATGAATTGTCTACTGAAGTTAACTGTATACTTCTCATACATATATGTGTAACTCCTTACAAAATATAAAATAAATAACATTGTATTTTAACCATGTACCTAAAACAATCAAATAAGGATGTGTTTGTATCTCAACCCCAGCTTCATAAAGAAAACTAAAGTTAGAAGAAGTTGATTCGGTGGAAATGAAAAGAACAGAATCTTATAACAGTGGGGAAATAGATGAAATAGTCAGAATTACTTCAGTCCTTGCTGCATATATGTTTTTAAAATAAACAAAAGTGGAGTAGATCCAGAGGAATATAAAGTTGCTCTGAATTGTCCACAATGAATATTTCAGCAAAATTGTCAATGCAGTTTGAATCAAATAATGGGTATAAAAGAAATAGTATATTTGCTAACATCCGCTGCCTCGAACAGGGGTGACATCTTTAGGAAGGCCAATCAGATTTCAGGTCCGTGTCAAGCGGCCACCTTAGGTCCAGAATAAACATCTGTTTCCAATCGAAAATGTAACTCAAGGGTCGCATTCAGGATTTACTATTTGTATTATCACAACTAATGCCATAATGTAAAGCTGCTGGTCTACTCAACCTCTTTTGGAAGACTCCTAAAAAACGTTTTCTGATCATCTGTTGGTTTGCTACTTAAATCAGATGACGAGTCCTCTACAAACATTCATGATCTTCCCTTCTTTGACAGAACTGGCCCACTCTAACCACAACCACACACCCAAGTTAGATTATAGCTCATGTTGTATGGATAGTACAGGCTCAACTGAGGTCAAAAAATGGATCTACACTGACGCTATGAATGTATACTTCACTTAAAAACCCTTACTGTATAATATGATCAAGACATCAAGCAATCCGATTACTTTGCACCACTACGGTAAAAGCATGTACAGCCTGGTGTTTGCTTTCTCTTCCTCAACAGTAAGTGTGGGTCTGCAGTATTGGCAATATCTTATTTCCGTGCTCCATTATCCACCGTGGCAGCCTAAACATGTGTTTTAGTAAAAGAAAAGGGCTTGTTTATCAAACCAGCAGGACATCTAATGATCGCCATTCATGGAAATGTGACATATGGGTAAGAGTTGAATGTGTGTAATTAAGAATTCTATAAATGGGTGTTCTAGTTGGTCATGTGCTGCCCTATTTTAATACCCATTGTCCTACTAAAACAGCTCAAAATGACCTCCTCCTCACTCCTCTCTGCTTCCTCCTTCCCGTGCTTTGTAGACCGAGCCCCCACAATCCCCCAGGGGAACCAGGAGAGAGTCTGCGTGCTCCGTGTGATGATCAGCGAGTCTTGGAGAGATCCTGACAGCCAATCATCTGTCTTCTAATGGCGTCCTGCATGGCTTCACATTTCAGGAGGGTGCCATTCCTTATATTCCTGCCCGGAGAGCTGTTTCATGTTAGGAATGGACTGGTGGTTTCTCTTTGCCTTGACACGTTGCTGCGGAAAAGTGACTCTGATAGATCTGTGCTGCATTTATTAGGACGGAAATCTGCACAGCTTTGTTTCCCGACATCTAGCAACCCTCAAGTGTGCACAACACGTCACCCTGCTTCCAAAATCAGCCCAGATTAGTTACAGACTAAAAAGCATTTTCTCGTGCCTTCCCCCCGTCTCCTTCACCAGTCTTAAAAGGGAAAAGTTTCTTATTAAAAATGTTCCCAGACCCGGCTCGGTTAGTGTGGAGAAAATACATGAGGGTAGTTAATGTGATTTTGGCTGAGCAGATTAGAAATGTCTTTCATGGTCACATTCCAATATTAGTCCAGAGCTAAGCCGTAATATGTGTTTCTTTTGTGCTTAACCTCATAATGTCAAGAGACCCATAGTCACTTCTGGCGTGGATATTCTCCTCCGCTGCGGAGTTAGCTGCTCCGCTCATCTAAAGCCGTGTGGAAAAGGAGGGGTTCGGGGAGTAACATTTAGCGAGGAAGAACACTATTGTGCAAACGGACATTGGATGGACATTTTGCACACTTGGAAGAGTCTTTTCCGCTCTGTTTGACCCAAGCATATGGTGCGAAAAACCACCAGTGATGGAATTGTCACAGAGCCAACGTGTGTACAAACAGACTGCAATCGATGGCATCACTGATGATCTGACCAAACAGACTGGGAGTGCTGGCTGTCAGCGGGAGCCAAATCCTCAGAGTAAACATGAGCACAGACTGATCCACATTCAATTTAAATGACCTCCGCGCTGCCGCCGGGTCTCATATGGGGGGATTCAAATGCCTCAATCACCCTGCACTCTCTCTCTAACTCAATCCGGGAGGGATTAAGCAACCAAATCAATTAGGAGCCGCTGCTAAGAAGCAGAAGTCTCCAGCTATATCTTCCTCCCCTTCTCACTTCCTCTTTCTGTCCACAAAACAAGAGGTTCTGATAAAGTCATAAAGTAGGAGTGGTCTCTGGCTTGTAATTAGATCTAATAACAGCTAGATAATTGGAACCACTTTGCTGCTATTTTTGCTCTTCAAATGAAGCACATGTGACGCACAACCAAAGGTGTATTTCATTCTAAAAGCATCACATTAAACTCCGAGGTAGACAGTATGGCAGACGCTCTAATCCCTGACTTTATACCCTTTCTCTTCATCCCCGTTTCCCCTCTTTCTCCACTAAATCTTCATCTATATGCAGAGGATGCTCTTGCCTCTCCTTACGCCTTACCCCCTCCTCCTTGCGTTCACCACATCTCTCCGGCCCTGGGAAGAATACATAAGTTCTCAGGGAAACAAGTGTGCTCCAGAGGCAGGATGAGAGAATCCTCCCTTTTCCCTCTCTCACAGTCTGTCTCTATGTCTGTCTCCTCCTAGTCCGAGAGAATCAAAGGAGATCAGCTGCCTTACAGCCCTGTCTTAGAAGGGTTTGACTACAGAGGAAGGAGAGTGAGGAAGTGTGGGGGGGATACTCATCTGATAGAAGTAACTCAGAGGGCAACACGGAAAACACCAGATGAATAATGAAACATTTTCGTATAGAAACCCAATGTATAGGAAGTTATATTGTATGAGTAAAAAGGTTTATTGTACCAGGAGTTCATTTGAAATCTACTGAAAATAAAGCAGCCTCCTCCTGACTTCATTGACTCAAGATACAGATTCATTCTTGTCTAAGTACATTGAAGTTAGGAAAAATCATCTTATTCCGCACTGTCTGACAGAATAATACAAATATATATATGCTGTATCTATATATTGAAGTTATAAGATGTTTACAAGGAGTGAAATACTCACATTTCAGACTTTCTTTACAGTTGCGCAGTTCAATCGAAGGGAAATATTCTAGATGTCTAGTCCTTTCCAAACATATTTGGAACTCTTTGAAACTTGGAGATCTCCACCAGAATTTAAACTAAAGTCCTGTGGGTTTGAACAAAGTTTAGCAGCTCAGCGGGAGTTGTTTTGGCTGACCTGCCATCGGGGCAAAGATGATTTCTTGTGTCTAAGATAGTCATCTTGTACACCACTGCTTGTTACACTTGTTACACTGCTTGTACACCACACAACTTACAGCCTCGAGCTACAATGGCAATTTGGTGAGGCTGCACCTGAGTTAAATGCTAACAGTAGCTAGCTAATATGCTCAAATGACAATGCTAACATAGCAACATTAAAGGTGGGGTATGTCATTTATTTCAGAAACACTTTTTGTTATATTCCATGGAATGCTCTTAACATCCCGATAGCAATGAATATATGAAATGCTTTGACAATCAATACATTAAAAAAATTCATCTGTGGAAGCCGTAGTACTGTAAAAAGCACGCCCGGCCCGGCTAAAATAACTGGATGGCCTACCTGCCTGTCAGCCTTCCATCTGTGCACAAACTTATCTCGTGCCTTCATTGGTCATGTGCGCGTTCGTGTGTGTTGGAGGAGGGGCTCTGTAAGGAAGTGGCAGATTTTTTCCGGTTGTGTATTTTCAAATTCTAGCGATCTCGAGCTGGTTTCTCCAAAATTACCTACCCCACCTTTAATCAGAAAAAGTATAATGTTTAGTTTACTTAAATACAATTTCATTTCTTTACCAATTGTTGTTTTTAGTTACTAGGTGAATTATCTTGTTAATTGTTTATAATCTGTTTTAGTTATCATATTAATACACAGATAGCTATTTCATTGTCGTGTTGCTGGAATAGTGTGGGTCTGCATCATTACCATTGTAAAATGGAAATTAGAACAGACAAAAAGCAAATGCGCGCACACTGATGCACACACACTATGCTGCAGTCATTAATAAATAATCATATTCAATGAAACTAAGTTATGTATGTTCTGCCTGATGTGCTTATCAGAGAGACGTGCTACTCACTACCGTCAAATGGTCAAAATAAAAGGTCAAAACAATTTTTGCTGTGGCCCTTTTTTTAACAGCCAAGGAAAATCCACTCAATACTTTAATTTAAATGATGATTACAAAATAAAAAGGCATCGTACCGTTTTATAATAAAGAAAATAATTCTGCCTATTTTAAAGGGGACCTATCATGCAAAATGCACTTTTGTATGTCTTTTATACATGAATATGTGTCCCCGGTGTTCCAGGGAACTCACCAAGTGTCAGAAAACACAACCCTCTCTATTTTCCTCCATACCCAAATCTCTAAAAAAGGGGCTGCAACGGATCTGATAAAAACTGATCCAGATTTGAACACTGTCCTGACGTCAGGACGGTGGCGCTACGGCTATTGGGCCAACTCCACCAATCAGGAGGAGACAGCTACGGCCATTGCCGTTCGAAAGCGCTGGAGACGCTGTAGTACATATGCCAGGCCTGTAGATAGTGCTGTTCTCACAGAATCAGCCCTTGCAAAAACAGGGCTAAAAAAGTGCAACTTGAGCGAAATTAGGCATGGCTAAAATGCATGATCTGTTTGGTATTTTGAAAAAAAAAAAGTAAATATGCCTTATATACTGTAGGTATGGTCCTACACTATATTATTAAAATATAGCATGATAGGTCCACTTTAAGTATTTCTTTGAATATGTTTCCATTCATCAGCTACATCTTCATTGACAGATTTTGTATTGTCAATGAATGCAACTCCAATGACAAAAAGGTCAAATACAGTGCTCTTTTTTACACATTTGGCCATTAATGCAATATTGTAGTTGAGAATAGGAGTTTAATCATGTTATATTTACTGAAAGGAGTAATCTCAGTCAACATTTGAATAAGATTTTCCTCTGATTGTTCCATCGTTTATACATATGCATTGACTCACACTGACTGTATGTTTATTCCTCTCTTTGTCACTGTTTGGGTCCATCTGTCTGTCCATCTGCCTGCATGAGTAATCAATAGTTTCTTCATTAGACAAATGGAAGGAGATGGGAGGAAGCTACATCAGAAAGCCAATCAGATAGCATAAGTGGGAGGGAAGGACATTTCAGATCCAAATCAGTTGCAATGAATCACAAGGACACAGCTGAATCATAGGGCACAGCTTGATTTAGGGCTAATAGGTGTGATTCAACAACAAACTGGCTGCACCAAATTGCACCTCGGTTTTATAACTGAGCCATGCCAGTGCCTCTGACATTTACTAATGGCTACCAACTTCAGTGTTATTCACGTTATCACGCTTTCATCGCACATGGGACCACACATACTCACGTGTACTTTCTCAGAGTACATGTCTGACATGTACTGACTCCCACTTGCATCAAAGTCTTTCCAAATTGTGAACTAATACTGCTTACTAATACCATTTCAACTTACTATCTGATCTCTACTTTACCGTTTTAGATTTGTATGCATGGCTTTTGAATATATACTTCGAAATCTACAGCAATCTACTTTCTTGCGTTTGACAACACGATTGACCACTATCATATCAATATGAAAAATGAAGCTAAGAGAGGGTTAGCTTAGCTTGGCTTAGCTAACCATAACGAAGGTAAACAGCTAGCCAACTCTTACATTACCTATTGCCTTATTGTGTTGCTGTTAGACTATGCATTTACTTTAAGCTACTGTACTGGTCTGATAATCTTAATGATAACATCCTTTGTCTTTTCCTTACCACTTTTCCTTGACCTTGATTAAAAAACGTATTAGTTCAAGTAAGGATCTTAAGGTAAAGACAATCCAACTGCACTTAAACGAGGTGATGTGATTAGGCATTATTGATCCTATTTACGTGGGTCTGCCATTACTTTAAATGTTGCTGCTGCAAGGAATTGTGGGCCTCCATTATCTCCTTTCCTTTCTTAATGGATTGTCAAGTTTATCCAATGCTAAAGAAGTTAAGAAAGGAAGCACATTTTCTTAGCTAGTGTAGAATTCAACCAACTTGTATCATGGCTATCTTAGATACTTCCAGGTTATCTCATTTAATGAGGAAGCTTCCTTCGCAAAAAAAGATTGAAACAGCTTTAAAGCAGGTATTTAGAGTTGTTTTTTTTAAATACTACTTATACAGTTCTTGCATCTCCTATGTACGTTTTGGTAAACACCCACTTACCTTTTTGTTTGCCAAGAGTTAAATGGTCTGATTTCCACAACTCTATTTTATACCTTTCTGTTCAATATGAAAAATTCAGCCAAGAGATGGTTAGCCTAGCATTATCTTAGCATAAAGACTAAGTCAATCAATCAATGTTTATTTATATAGCCCAATATCACAAATGTTACATTTGTCTCAGTGGACTTCACAGTTTGTACAGAATATCAGTATGACAATACGACACCCTCTGTCCTTAGACCCTCACATCGTACAAGGAAAAACGTCCCAAAAAAAAACACAGTTTAAAGGGGAACATGGGAGAAACCTCAGGGAGAGCAACAGAGGAGGGATCCCTCTCCCAGGACGGACAGACGTGCAATAGATGCCGTGTGTAAATCGAAGAGATAATACATTTACAACATAGGTAGACCAAATGTTTGGAAATGCATGTGTCTATAATAAGAAGATGAATCCTCGAGGATGTCAACAATCCTGTGGGAGTCATCAGGGAAGTAGTATGATGAGAGTCAGGCAGGACCACAGTGACAGGTTCAGCCACGACTCGAAGTCCAGGGCTCAGATCCAGAACTCAGGACCACAGCAACAGGATCAGCCACGACTCAGTATCCAGGCGTAGATATAGACACCAAAAAGAAATTTGGGGGAAGCTGGGTTATTCGGAACATGAGAGTACACAGGTACAGACAGACAGAAGGAAGAAGTAAGGTGTCCCCCGACAGTCTAAGCCTATAGCAGCTAAACGAACGTCTCTATATACATGCACTCCTTTAGGATAGATTGAGGGAAAGGGGTAGCAAGTAAGAAGTAAGGAACAGAGGTGGAGAGGCACAACGTGTCTACGTACATGCACTCCCTTAGGATTGCATATCTGAAGGAAACTAAGTCAGTTTACTCTTGTGTTGCCGTTAGACTATGTATTTAGTTTAGACAATTTAATTGAATATATAATATATATAATATATAATAGACTTAAATAATCTAAGTCATATATAATCTTTTTTTCTCACCACTTTTACCTCAATAGAAAAACAAGAAATATCTGAAGGAAACGACAATCCAACTGCATCAACATTAGGATATGTAATTAGGCATTAGTGATCTAATTTAGTTAGGAAGCTTCCTAAGCAAACAAATATTTGACCTCAGCCCAGCTTTAAAGGAGATATTCAGCGTTTTGTTTCTTGCCCCCCATATGTACATTGGAATAGTGTTTGTTCCCTGTAGTCACTCCTCCTGACCATATTGGCCCTGAAAGAATTCCTTTGTAGAAAATCTCAAGCCTTCATTTTGTGCAATAATGTATTTGAAAGTCGGCTTCTGGGCCATGGCAGTTATGTAGGTTTATTGCCGGTGCTGTGTTCGAGCAATGACTACTGGGAAATATCCCTTTACTGCAGCAGCACCAATGTCACAGGAAACAACAAAAAGGACGTTCTTTTGTTCTAGAAACATGTCTTGATTGCATTGCAAGGCGTATAACAATTTGTATTTATCCCCCATCTTCAAAAATGCAGTACAATAGGTAGATCCTGCCTCATGGCAAGTTCATTCAGAAAGGAGGAATGATAAGAGTGGCGAATAACTCTTTAACATAAACAGGGCGTCTGAGAAATGTATACAAAGAAAGTCATAAATCATAACTCTTTAATTCATTTTCTCAGGATAACAAAACCATATTTCTTTCTATCTTCTGTCTCCTTTTCATTTAAATGCTTATGAGTCAGCAAGCGTTACTGAATAAGAGAGATCACGGCACATCAAATACCAAAGGAGGTGAACCCTAAGCCCTTGTTGGGGCAGTTATACACGGTCTATGAAAAATGGCTGCCTTGCAGACTACATCACTTGTTCTCACTGCAGTCTCCGTGGCTTACTGAAGCGCTTCATTCTGAACAGTTCCATTTTGAAAGTCACTGCCTGGTTCCATATTCATAACCACTCCTGTACGAATGTCCAATTCCATTTCAGCCCATTGACGAATCACCTGCTTGTACCCAGAACGCTAACCCTGTTCTCTTTGCATTGATTGATCTGTCTCCTATCTCCCCGCAGCAGCTTTATTTCAAATCTGAAAGCAAACATTAGCAGCCTGAACATTACCCTTCTCCCTTATATTCTATCTCTTTCTCTCTCTAAACATTACGTCTCTCTCGCTCCCCCTCTTGCTATCGTATCCAGGAATCATCCGTCAACGCAATGAGGGAATAATGGGAGCTCCCTCTCGCTAGGTCGAAAGTGACTGCTGTACCTTCCATTACGAGTGAGACATGAGTGATTGCCTTGTAGATGCAAGGTAGGGAATATGAAGGAACTGATATTAGTGAGACAGAGGGCTGGGGGTTTTGGTTTTAATGGTAGTACGCCTTTGTTTAAGACTGGGAGCAGTGGGATTCCTACCTCGCCGATGCAGTAAACCTCCAAGAAAGAGCTCCTATTTCCTATTTGATACAAGACATGTCTCTCCTACTGTAATACACATTGGCTTCATCCTCCAAAACTTAAATGAAAGGGTTTGAGTAGCTATAGGGTTAGGGTTAGGGTCCTTTTTATGTTCTCCTTCTCTTGGATAGCATCAAAGCTCTTTTCCAAGGCCCCCTTAAAACAAATGAAAGCATATGGCAGTGGTGCGTGTGTGTTGAAAATAAAGACATGTCCACATGATTAATGCGCCATATGATTTCCAGTACAATTGCAGGAAGAAGAGGAATAATGACTTCAGCGTTGCATTGTACATTGCTTTGATAAGCAAGGCGTTCTCCCTGCCAAATGAAAGAAATGTGTCATCTTTCCTCAAACATTCTCCACGCTTCCATCACTTTGTTTGTCCCTCTGTGACGGCTTTTGTTTCTCCCACTGCTTCTGAAGTCGTTTTTTCAAGGCAGAGGGCTTCATTGTATCTTTCTGTGTCTTTATTTATTTGTTAAATTCCTAATCAATCAATCAATCAATGTTTATTTATATAGCCCAATATCACAAATGTTACATTTGTCTCAGTGGACTTCACAGTTTGTACAGAATATCAGTATGACAATACGACACCCTCTGTCCTTAGACCCTCACATCGTACAAGGAAAAACTTCCAGAGAAAAACCCCACAGTTTAAAGGGGAACATGGGAGAAACCTCAGGGAGAGCAACAGAGGAGGGATCCCTCTCCCAGGACGGACAGACGTGCAATAGATGCTGTGTGTAAATTGAAAAGATAATACATTTACAACATAGGTAAACCAAATGTTTGGAAATGCGTGTGTCTATAATAAGAAGATGAATCCACGAGGATATCCATCCAGGACTCATGATCCAGGACCACAGCAGCAGGCACAGCCACGACTCAAGATCCAGGGCTCGCGATCCAGGACTCAGGACCACAGCAACAGGATCAGCCACGACTCAGGGTCCCGGCGTAGATAGACACCAAAAAGACATTTGGGGGAAGCTGGGTTATTCTGAACATGAGAGTACAGACAGAGAGAAGGAAGAAGTAAGGTGTCCCCCGACAATCTAAGCCTATAGCAGCTAAACTAGGGGCTGAATCTAATCAGCCCTAACTATAAGCTTTATCAAAAAGGAAGGTCTTAAGCGCACTCTTAATACTCCTAATCTTACTGGAGCTTGGCCTCTGTCTCCCTTCCTACACAAGAAGTTTGAGTAACCAATACAAACCATTATTCTTTCTACAAGCTTCTCTACAAGAAGGTAGGTAGAGGAAATATGGGTTGGTCACATCTACTGTAACCTTTTCTGGGCTTGAGCCTCGTTCCAGTACCGACATATATCAAAGTTATAGTGTAGTTAGGAAGCTCGGTATATTTTATTGACAATGATATATATGGGAAGCTAGTAAATATAAAAAATCTATACCTCATGAAACCTTTATAGTTTAATACATTATCTTCCCCTATACATTACATTTCAAGCTGACAAATATTCAACGTCATGTCTATGTTAGAAGTCTGTCACACTTCACAGCGCATGCAGGAACTCGAGCACCGTCCATTTGTATGCATGTGTTTGAGACTGTAGATCTGCACTGCATCTGGCTTCCATCAATTATTTGTGCGAGGCAACTGTATGCCAACCCGCATGTGTCTGCAAGTACGCGATTGTCTACGGGTGTGATCTCTCTTCTCGCAACCATCTGGCCGTAGTCTGAAACATTTAGCTATCACACAGCCGGCCCTGCCAGGTGTCGGGGTGTCCGGATGCCCAGGTGGCGGGTGTGTCTTGCCAAGACCTTTGCCCGTCTGCATCCGAAGCGTCTGCTCTTAAAGCAACATTTCCCTTTGATATAAAGGTTCGCCTTGCCATGACTAGATGAACAGTCGACCTTTGCCATTGACAGGTCGTGCATGTTTGTAGCCTTTTGAAAGGGGTCCACTTTAAACGTGCACATCATGAAAAAGCATGCTTGCTCATTCACCGTCCCTTGCTTTATTCAGAAACAGAAGATGAATGACAGACATGAGATAAAGGAGATTTGCTGGTCATTTTTAGAAGCCATTTTCAAATCATCTGATCTACTTCACACTTGGTGGATGTATTGCTCAAAACCCAAGGAAGCGTTGTGTGAAATTGGATGAGTTCTCAAGAAAGCTGCAATTGCATATGGCATAATGTCCTACAACACCACATGGTTACTGTCATCTTATAAGAGAGTTCACAAGTCAAAGCTATCCATTTGAGTAATCATACTTATTTCTGATCTTTTTCTCGGTTCTTTTTGGATTCTTTTTGGCCTTTCAGCAATATAACTGGCTCCGGAGATAGCAGACAGGAAATAGGACCTGCAAGGAAATGGATTCAAGACAATTGATAGCATTACAGAAGCTATAATCATTTCAGCATAGTTGATCTATCTCTCTCTCGTTTTTTAAATGCTACTAAAGTCTGTTGTCGGGATGATAAAAATCAGTCTGCCAGGAGTCTTAGAGTCTGAAAACATTGATTTCCTGTGAGTGTGTAAGCAGCAGTATATTTCAGGGTCAACTCCAGGGTCTCATTTTGTTTCACAGATGTACTGTAGTGACATTAACAGATGTCATAAAACATGTTTCAAAAGGTATTTGACCACAGCAGCTTATTTGTTTAGCATACTTCAACACATATCCTCATACAATGTTTTGTATGATAGCTTGTGAAGGGTATTCTGCGTTTTTTTATGAATACCCAGAAACGATACGTGCACCAGCTTTAGCCCAGGTGCAGAATCTGTTTAGGACAACAAAAGTACTTTTTAAGATTTAGGAAAAAGATTGTGTTTAGTGTAAACAATTACATTTGTTATATATGTACAATTAGTTAAGTACGTAATGAAAGTATGACATTTGGTTTGAAATGGGGCATTATCAGAACGGTCCCTTCTTTTTTGGATCGATCCATCCGTCCATCAACCCACCTTTGCTCTTTTTACTACATCACATGATTTCCTTAGATGTAAACCTGTATGGCTCAAAGTTACGTTGCATTTATATACTAATATAAGAGGAAAAATGGTAAAGAAAGTTGTAGCGGCCTGTGGTCTGAGGTTAATGGGCATGTATGTGATTTCACAGCTGGGTAACTCAGATGACAGGCTGCAAGGAAGGTTGTGAAAGTGGTTACTGAGAGAGGGAGACACCTATAGAACAGTAGCAATCAACAGTTTAACATTCACTGGGGTCATCCACCCTACAAATATACCACTCAAAAGTCCTACAAATAAAACTCACATCAAGTGCTTTTGAATGAAAGCACTCGCCAAAGGGGAAATACCCTGTGTTATGTGTTCTAATGCGTGTCATGTGTGGCGTATTCCTAACCTGCGCACTTGGTAGAGTGATGGATCTCATCTCCGAGCGGCAGTTTTTCCTGGTGAAGGTGGTGATTGATGCAGTGTTACTGGCGCAGGCACCTCTCTGCCAATTGTCTATTCAAGCTCCGAGGTATGTGGTTACAAAAGAAAATGCAGGTACCCTGCAGTGCAGTGAGTGTGCTCTACGTCTCCGTGCCTCTCTTTCTCCCGTCAGATATATGTAGGTGTTAGGACTAGAGTCCATGTGTCAAGATAAGCAAGCCTGACAGGTGCTTCTACTCATTATTCAAATAGATTCTTGCCAGTGTGAGAGCAATAGAAGAAGTTCCTTTATGTGTCATACTCTATAGGTTGCTGCATGTACAGTATACATCCTCATATAGTGTGTATGCACAGTCCCTCACCCTGGGCATTGATGGTTACATTACACTGACATTTACTATGAAATATCACCCCCTTATCATCCGTATACCATCACATTTTTCCCCATAAGCCGGACCTATTGATCTAAATATCACATCCATCCTGCTAAGCACCAAAGCTGCGGACTTCGCACGCAACAGCTCACAAACACCAGGAGATAAATGAAGGTCCATTAGGGAGGTTAGCTGGGCCCAACCTGGCCAAATTGGATTCTAATAGATGTCCTTGATAGTGTAATCACTTTGACCCACTAACGGCCTCTTCAGTGATTCAGGCAGCTGGGATCTGAGGTAAAATAAGTACAATTAGGATCAATCTGCGTCATCGTGTGTGTGTGTGTGTGTGTGTGTGTGTGTGTGTGTGTGTGCGTGCGTGCGTGCGTGCGTGCATGCGTGCGTGCGTGCGTGCGTGCGTGCGTGCGTGCGTGCGTGCGTGCGTGCGTGTGTGGAGGTGGTAAACCATGATACAGCATTATTAGGACCCTCATGGATTATTGATAACACCGCAGCAGGTGGTGCCCGCTGGCAGCAGGCTGGTTGAAATGTAGTGTTTGGGCATACAGGAGTGAGAATCACACACACATTTATCAAATCATTCTCACCCTTGGGGGAGTTGGAGGGGGGGAGTTCTAGCATTCTATAATTTGGGGCCACCAAAATGGAAGTCAGGCTGCCCTTAGCATGATCATTTGACTTTAACTTAAAACACTGTAAATCTGTTATATTTTAAAAACTGTGAAGTATAGAGCTACAGCAAGATGATGGTAACCTAAGTTTAGCATACACGTTGAAAGCAGGAGAAAAACGCTAGCTTAGCATTCCACAAAGATACAACAAATTAGCCTTCCAACATGTACAAATATATAACGTGTAAATGAGCAAGCTTAGTTTATAAGAGGGCAACATGTACTACCTTTATACACTCATAGCTGACACCCTGCTTCCAGTCCTTGTGCTAAGCTAGGCTAGGCTAAGCTAACGGTCTCCTGGCTTTACTTTTTATTTAACTTTCTAATAAGGCATTTTGAATTGAATAGCCATGAATATCCTTGCAACTGTTTTCTTCATTATTTCTATACTGCTCCATATTTGTACATCTCTGTATGATTCATAAGCGACCCACTACCCTATTCATATCACAGTACACTCAGTATGTATGGCTTCATCATCATAAACTCACAGCGGCTGCAAGATGGATCTGTTTGAACTTGCAAAGCCATATTGGATCAACTTGGCCTATGTCAATAATGTATCCTATTTTGCCAGCGTCAACATTATTATCAGTGGATTTGACTTCATGCCTGCTCTACCAGGTAACAGGGATCTGCTTGGAACATGGAAAACAGCCATTTCCTATTTTTGCACCCTAGTCATGAAAAAACAATCTGTCGCTTATTGAACTTCCCTTTGAGAGCAGGTTCAAAGACTTAATCAAAAGATGTAACTGAAAAGAAAAATGGCTTCTGATAGGCTTTATTTTTGTATTTTGTGTGTGTCCGCTGTATTTTGTGTGTGTCCTCAAGACTGCATCTCTCACAAAAACATTATGATGAGCCACTGTGATTAATTGAGTGATAATGGAGACAATCAGAGGAGATAATTGACATTTGCAGTACACATAGTAAGCAAACACATGTATGGACGATGGTGTCATCTATCTGTGCTTTAGTATAAGCCTTGTTCAAACTGTAGGCTTATACATGTATGTGAGAAGCTCATTTGCTCTGTCTGTGCTAAGTGGAGGCTTAGCACACACCTTTGTAAAGGACTGCAGTTAGTATCATGCAGAGAAGAGAGTCAGCTACAGATCAAACTCCTCTCCGAACCACTCTCTATCTGGGCAGACAGGGGAGCCACGAGGCCACTGATCTTTCAAAAAGTGTTGGACAGTAAAAGCCCTTTACCTGAAGAGTCCACGCTTTCTTTAGAAATGAGTGAGTGTGGGTGAATGTGTTGGAGGAGTGGATCTTCAAAATGAACTAAGGAGAGAGTAAAGCAATTGCTAAGGGAAAAAAAGAGGGCAGGTTCACAGAAAGGTGGAGTAACCCGTCAACTTACTAAGCCTTAAGCTCTATGTTCTTGGACAGCACACATTCAGTTGACTTCAGTTGAAACCTTGGGTAAAATGACAACTGTTGGTGGAATAGTTAATCAGCTGCCGCTTGCTAGCTTAATAAAATGACATTAGCTTCTTGAATTGTAGATTATTTGCTGCGAGTAGCCACTTTTAAAATGTGACACTAATAACAAACTTTTCTTTTTTTCTTTGTCTATTTGTTAGTAGAAATATATCGCTCATAGAAACATGAAAAAGGGAAAGGATAAGCTAGACAATTTGATTCTAACCTTACCCTGTTTATCTGCTTCGCATACTTACAAAATGTACTTACTGGAATGTTAACCCCAACTTCTGAACAGAGCGGCTAAAGTTGGCACTGATAGCATTCATGGATAGTGCCAATGGAGGAAATGAGGCTTTTTGAAGATACAACCACAACTCCACAAGGCAATATTCTCAGTTATTGACATTGGCCTTGGCCTTAGTAGTAAACTTAGCAACAAGAAAGCCAGGAAAACTACTTTTTAATCCATTCTCTATGTTTGGTCTTGTATTTTGAATAAAAGATAACTCCAAAGTCTTTTAATTGCCAATAATCATTCCACTTTCACATGTAGCAATGGTTGAGAAGTTGTAATTTGATTGCTGTCAGAAGGACTTAGCAATTTGTAAGTCTGCAAACCGAGAAAAAGGATGTGACAACTAAGTATACAGAGGATATAAAGAAATGATTATACAAAGAAATCATGAGCAGGGAAAAAGTCATACTGTGATGGAGAGGAAGAACCCAGTGAGAGCTCAAACCAAAGAGCAAGAGAAGTCATTTCACTAGTGAGAAACCCCGGCTGGACTGCATGGTCGACCTGTCAGGTCTCGGATGTTAGAGCGCACTCACATGTCACAACGCTGTACCACACAACCGCTGCACACAATTGCTCAGCATGATGACTCGGAACGGTATGAATCCACTCTCCGTGAAATAAGAATATGATTCATACATGATTCATACATCTTTTTCAACATGGCGTAAAAAATACATTGTAAATATTACAGCAGTTGTTGTGGCAGCTGGATATTCATTTACATCGTTACGGAACAAGTAGCTGGGGCGTTATTAAAGTCAACCAGAAGCTTGTGTGGAATTCAGTTTGAAGACGTTATCAAAGGGAAATTATTCATTCATTATGCCTTTTAGTAGAGAGGAAAGGAGGGTATTGTGTGAGAAAGGGAGCGTGCTTGAGGCATCATTGTCTTTGACTTAGAGTAAGTGATCTATTTGTAGAAGCAATCCTCTTGTTTGTCATGGTGTGTATGCACGTTTGTCAGGGTTGTTGAGGTCAAACATACTTTGTTAAGTGGGTTATGCATGTTTGTTTGCATGTTTTAAAAAAAATATCTCTAGAGATGGAGCTGTCCCACTCTTCCTGTATACCGTCTGTCTCTATGTGCCATTGCTCATTAGAGAGCTGCTGATCTTCTCATCACACTTGTGTTTAATTAGCTCCTAAGACCTTGTTCAAATGTCACTGGATTAGCTTGAATATCAAACACATGCATGGGCCAGATGAGGCGTTGATAAATAGTCAGCGTGAAACATACACAATAGTTTGAAACTGCCATCAAAAACATGGTTCATGTTGTTCAGGTAATAGGCAGTACAACTCATAGTAGAGCTTTAATGTATAGCACTTTTATAAACAATATTTTTTGAGGCACACATTAACCTCATTGATAGAGTAATCTGACTCGACAAACAAAAAAAGTAGACAGACAAGATGATATTTGCATCAATATAATGTTCATATCAGCTATGGGAGCTTCTGTAGTACCACATGGCCATGTTTTAGGCCCATCCCATTTGTTCTCTCTGCATATTTGTGGGTTTTGAGTCACATATGTTTTTATTTAGCTGAATGATAAGACCTCAGGGGAGATAAGGATGTCCATTGCATAGGATTGAATCAATACAATATGCATACAAATAGGTCACACTAAACTGCTCGCATAGATATTTTTTAATTGGGGGAGGAAAGTCTGGATTTGATCTACGTTCTAACAGTTTTGCATGTTATTTGACATTTCCGTCACACTTGTAAATAACCCTTTTTTGTTTCTGCTTTACCACCATAATTCTCCAGATCTCAGCTGTCTGTTCATGTTTTATTCCTCACAGAACACGAGCAGGTCATTGATGCTTCTCTTCTCATCTCCCTCCGGTCCTGTCTCAGTCAAAAGTCACTCTCGCCTCGAGGTATTTATCAATGCATCAGCTAGGATTTTGAATTTGTGCCAAAGAAAAAGTCAGTGTATCTCCAGAATTAGCAACAAGCCGTATGTTTCAAGCACTTATGATGTTTAAACGTGGTCTGATGCCCAGATTTATGAAGACCTATTGGGTCAACATAAGTTGGAGATCAGGTCAATACCCTCAGGCATAACCCTACTTACTGACCTTAAGTCAAGTCCCAGACTAAGTTCCATAGCACTCATTTAATACACTGGCTGTAGTGCTTAGTTATGGGTTTTTGTTATGATGTTTTTAATCCTGAGATTTCTCAACCCACTTGTTTTCACACTATTGTATTTTTACCAATCTATTTATTCTGCTGATTATTCTTTCTCCTGCCTTTTATCTTCTCATTATGCATGAGGTTTTTCTTGTTATGTATTTTCTTTTTGTAGCACTTTGTGAAAACTGTATTTTGATTAGTGTTATGCAACAGCAAGAACACTTATCCTCAGTGGCGGCAGAAGGATACCTGTAGAAGAAGTGGTGGGATACAAATAACGCCATGTGATGGACAATGATATAGAGTTGGCATGAAAGAGGACACATATCAGCTAATGCAAAAACATTCATGTTAATGTGTGCTACAACCCAGTATCAACATGATCATATAAGCCTTTGTTCAGTTGTTGATATACAGAAATGAAACAACCTATAACAGGAAATGTCACAGAACAGTTTCAAGTGTCATGGTACTATGTAGGGAACAGCACAGCACATATTCCTCTCCTCTCTACATACAATCCTCCTGGCCTCTTTCACGCCTGACAGGGTTCAGCACCTTGGACAGCTCCCTGACATTCGAACTTCAGGGGGAACATGTAAAATACCCGGATGGTGTCCAAGGTGCTGAACCCTGGACAGAGCTTGAACCCTGGCATGTGCCCCAAAAATCGAAGTAACTGTCCAGGGTGCTGATCTACTGATGCCTGCTCAAAGCGGACATATGGGGGACTAAAACAACACATATTCACACTGTTTTCCTCATTTTGGGTTCATACTGTTCTAAAATAACATTGTTTAACATTTCAGCGATACAAAATTGTCTATTGTATGACAATTAAATATATACATGCTCTGTCATGCAGTTTGTGAGCATGTGATCAACATTTACTACGAATAAACAGTATATTTACCGCATACTTCATATAAAAGCCTGTCTAAGAATAGAGAATAAACAATTTGAACTAGTGGTAATTTGTCCACTGCAGCCGCTATTTTCTTCTTTCTCTCTCTCACATGTGAATACCTCGTTCCCCACCGTGCAGAGCACTGTTTGGAAGGCGGGTCAGCGCGTCAGTGTGGGAGAAATCCAGGGGCCCATCATCAGTTGCGCGAGTCGAGCTGAGAGATGCGCGTTCACTGAGCCAGTGGAAGGAGGACCGCTGCCTTTCCCTCCACCGCGCCTCACTTATAATAACCTCATCATCACCAGCGTCAGCATCTCACCGACACGACTATCATTTAGAAATACTCCGGCTTCTGGGTGGAATTTCCCTTTGGATGGTTATTATTTACTATTTTTATCCATAGATTTCATCCGTCCGGAATCATTTCTCTGCGCTAAAAGGTAAGAGCAGATTAAACTAAGGTATTCGATAGTTTGTCTTTATATCCATCATACATTAGGTGATCTGTGAAGGTAGGCTACTTGAGTTGTTTGATTCAGAAGTTTTTCATCAAAAATATTCCTTTTATGTGAATCAGATGATGAGTTTGGGCTGAAATGTGGATTTACGCGCAATGGGATGGTGTCGGTGATTAGTTTTAAAGCTCGCAACCGCAGTTTAACCACATGACAGCGGGGTTATTTGTAAGGAAACCACATCTCAAGAGACCACGACTTATCGGTGCTGAAATGGTGACAAATATATTTGTGGTGAAAGAGCGTTGAGACGGAAAGTTTCAGGTCGCTGAATTGCGTCTCTCAGTGGGGACAGCTGCGTGTATTAAACCTTAAACACGAACGCATAAACTGCCAGAACTTCTTTAAGATTCATAAATGATTTCATGGCAATATTAAACAGACTCCTGATCAAATTCTGCTTAGTAATTTTTGGAGTAAGGGTTTATAAACCCCTGAGCAACAGTCAGACTGCCACCGTGCGAGGATCAGAGGGAAAGCTGGAAAATGTTGTCCGCTGTTTAATTCATCCGTGCAGGGCTGCGGCTCGGATTTCTACTCGGTTTGAGCGCTTTACTCTTAGATCAAGATTATAAATAATCCACAAACTGGTCAACATGATGATTAGTGCTATCCCAACATTGGTTATTGCACTCATTTTGTGAAAACATAAATATTTGGGGTTGACAGATCCGACGAGGCTCTCAATAGAAACTATAACATCACTATAATTTAATATTCCGGCAGAACTTCTGTCCTTCTGCTTACTGCAGAGTTGAAAGTGACTTCGTGCCCAGTTTAATGTGTATTTAACGATTGCTGCTATATTAAGAAGAACGTTTATGGCATCATTTCGCTGGCTATATTGCTCATTTATAACGTTAGGTTAAATGCCTGTTTCTTTAGTAGTAAAATGTTGATGCTCATTAGGTGACAGAAAGAAAAGAACGATTCTCACGTATCAATTCATTCTATGACGACGAAGAGCCGGTGTCGTGCAGCTTGGGTGTAGTTAAAATTACCTTGAAAGAACTATCAATCATGCGTAGAACCCCACCCCAAATTAGTTTCATTCATCCCTTGTAACCATCTGATTTCGATTTGGTAGTTAAATGTATTAATGATGACATATATTGACATAACAAGTGATAAATAAGCACACCCTGAAAATAAAGTTTTATTGGCTAGTAAATTGTTCACTTTTTGCTTGCTGACCGCTTGGTGCCCTCATAAAGACCCCCAGGTGGTCCCTGAACCTCACTTTGTAACCAGCAGGTCTGAACACACTCCCTAATGCAGGATCTTGTCTGCTGTGACTGATGTCGGATTAAATCGGTCCTCCGGGCTGAAGCTTGTGATGGACAGGGAGCAGAGTTGGGGACAGGGGGGTCCAGTGCGTGATGGGGGCTAGTTTATTACAAAACATGTCAATAACTCTTCAACACTGAGCCTGAATGCATCATTTATGGCCAAGCAGTGACGGTATCCCGTGCAGGTCATCTCATATCCTGCTCTGTTTAATAATTCAACGCATATTTATATCCGGGAAATATGCTTATTGTAGCATAGGCTACTTATTGTCTATCAAGAACATGAGCTAGCTAACGTTGCTGCTGAGGGTCCAGGACGCCGAGGTAGATATGCCTTTCCACTCTCAAATGCTTGGCCTTTTTTTTTAACCACTAGAGAAAAACAAGTGTATGGTAATTAAACACAAATGTTACCAACAGTAGCCAAAAATAGCTTCTTCATTAGCCTTTTTAGCCCTCCAGAGTGTGGACTGCTAAAGGTGCTATCAAGCGTGGGTTAGCTAAAGGGCATGTTTCATAACTAGCCTGTGTGAAATTTCACTTTTAGTTTTTACCAGATTAGCTGCATTTAGTTTAGCCTGCAGGCCAGCTAGCTGGTGGACAGTTTTGACAGGAGGCTAAGTTGGAGGGTAAGGTCATTAACAGGGTTTTCAGCTTGTCCAAAGTCTTGTCAAGTTAATGAATATAAAACAGCGCTATTTTTTAATTAATATGTTGTTTTACGGTAAATTACGTGACGTGTTTATCACTCTTACACTGTAGGAAAGAAGTCCTCTTGAGTGCTTTAGTTAACTAATCGAGAACATGTTAGCATTGTTAGCATTCTCTGTCACATGAATGGCTCACAGGGACACCTGATGCCCCAGTTAGGCAATACACACAATAACTCGTGTTAATTGAATAGAGGCCAGGGCCAATGTTCATACGACACTGGAGTCTCGGGTTACACGGGCAGATCAAGCTTTGCTTATTGAAGGGGCACACACACAAGACACATCTCTATTTGGTGAGTTGATTGACACAGCTGAGTTCAGGGTTATTTCCACCACACAGAACCTTTTAACCTCTCTGCTGTCTCACTGAGTCACTTTTAAGACAAAGACAATTATCCAGCCAGGCAACCCTGTGTTGTCAGAGAGACACACATGCACACTCCTGCACAGGGACACACATGCGTGCACACACAGTTTATTAGCATAGGTATCAGTTACTAGAATTCAATAGCTCGCCTGCTGCAGCAAGATTAACTATTCAGGGCAGGTGGTTAAAGGCCCTATTGTGTTGCATGGTTCTGTGCTACTGTCATGATTGGACAATGCATTTGTCTGGTGGGCAGCCCGCTGCCAAAACAATTGCAAGGGCAAAGGCTTGGAAGAGTACACACACATATAAGGTTTCGCCATGTGAATCATTTCTAGCTCTGCTGAGCAAATTTAAACAGAACTGAGTGAGAACAGGTGTAGCAAGCAAGGGCCAGAGAGCTAGTTAATATTCCATACCAGTGTCATCCCTGTTTCAATAATTTGAATTCACTGGAAGAACCTTTTAAAAATGTTAATAGTGATAGCATGTGAAGCGGTAAGATCCTAACATCTTTTTCAATAGCTGTTTATGATTGTAATACCCCAAAGACATGCAAATGAGAGAGAAAGTGGCGGTGGATAATTAGTCATATTTATCAGGATCCCAGCAGACCTTTACTGATAGCAGGCTAACGTTTGGGGGAGGCTTAACACATGTTCTGGCTCACCTCAATGGATTTTCACTCCTCACAGTTGACTTTCTTTCCTCTGCTAAATTTGTGTGTTGTGCTACCACTTATATGATCATTTAATTGGTATAAATAGACCCCTGCTTTAAATGCTCGTAATACTTTAATTGGGGTTATTGGTGGTTATTTTGTTGTATTTATGGCCACATGGAGAGCCAAATCTACATTGAGTGGTGTTCTCAATACCCTCTTAGTGATGATGTGCACTCACAGTCATGATTTTGCCCATCTGTAAAGCACTACTGTATGTTTTAATTACTAGCATAATACTGATTTCTCTTAATTTAAAGAGCATATTTAATTGGTACTGACTTAATTTCACTCAAATATCCTAATATTATGTAAGAAAAATACAAAATGCTGCCTAAGTATGACAATTTGTTTGCATAGCTACAGTACTGTAATAAATAGCATTATATCGATTTGGGATTGATTTGTAAGCAAACCACATATTTAGTTTAGCTGCTGGTGGCACCTTTTCATGCCAACTGACATTGATTGCTTAAAGGGGACCTATCATGCAAAATGCACTCTTTGATGTCTTTTATACATAAAGTGTCCCCGGTGCGTCGGGGAACTCACGCAACGTCAGAAAATAAAACCCTTTCTCTTTTCCTCCGTACCCAAATCTTTTAAAAAACGGGGGTACAACGAGCTGATACAGATTTGCTGCCGATATGACGTCAAATCGGCGGTGGACCCACAGAAAGTTGCTATCAGAAACAATGCCTGACGTGTTTTGGACGTAATCTCGTCTTTGTTTACATTAGCAAGCCTTGCTAACACTCAGAGCTAACCTGTACTGTAGAGCACATGTGTTTAAAAAGCAGGAACTCACCTTGTAAAAGAGAAAAAGCATTTGAGCTCCATACTGTTTCAGAAATAATCCTTGATGTGGTTTAGAACAGGATGGCGTTTTATCACAGCAGAATTTAACTTTATCTCCGGTAGAATTCTGGTCAGGCATTAGCTCCGCCTCCTCTTTTTTTTTTTCAAGCTAAGGACCCAAAATCTGCGTTTCTGTAACAGGCCTGCAAAAGAGGGGTATAAGCAGTATGAGGCATGGCTACAATGGGTGAACTGTTTGGTATTTTAAGCTAAAAACTTCACATACATGTTTTGTATAGGTATGGCCCTACAATATATTTTTCCAATATATCATAATAGGTCCACTTTAAATAATTCTTTTGTTTGTTTGAATGTTTTTCATTTTTGTAAAGCACTTGCACTTGCCTTGTCTTACCTTAAATTGATCTGTCTTTTTCTGCATTTTTGTCAAAGGTGTCTCCGAAGCTGGAGGTCAAACCATGGGGCACGGAACCGGACCAACGATGAAGGTCATGTGCTTCAATCCAGGTAGTCGCCTGAAAGAAAAATCCCAAGATGCAGCTCTGAATCACTGACAAAGCTCCTTAAGGATCACCTTCATCCTTGCACTTTCACCTGTCCACTTTGTGTGGAAATTGGATATATTTCCAAATCTCTGAATCGACTTGGCTGAGAAAATTACATTCCGTCCATTATCAACCTTAGATCTGCCTCATAAATTAAAAAAAAAACGGATATTGCATTTCTCCGCTTAACTGTAAAATTATCTATGTGGAATATAACATTCAGCGGATAAACCCTGGAGCTCAGCCAGATGTTATTATCACTTTGAGGATCTATCCCCAGTTTAAACGTCTTAAATCCTGTTACTCTCTACGATGAATCCCAACAGCCTGCCTGGTCATGTCCTCCTGCTGCTAAGTACCGTGCTGGGCCTGAGTGTAGGCTTGGAGTTTACTGGCTCTGAAGGTCAGTGGGCTCGCTACCTGCGCTGGGACGCCAGCTCCAGAAGTGACCTGACATTTCAGTTCAAGACTTCCGAACCAGAAGGCCTCATGATGTACTTCGACGACGGCGGCTACTGCGACTTCCTAGTTCTCGCCGTATCCGAGGGTAAGCTACAGCTTGGTATCAGCATTGACTGCGCGGAGACCACCATCACCTCGGACAAGATGGTCAACGACAGCCGCTGGCACTTCGCCGCCATCAACAGGCACAATTTGAGGACTGGCTTGGCCGTGGATGGCCACAGCAAGACGGAAGACGTGCGGCCCCAGAGACGCTTCATGAAGATCGTTAGCGACCTCTTCCTGGGAGGGCTACCAGCGGACATCCGCACATCTGCCATCACCCTGCCCTCTGTCCGTGAGCTGCCACCGTTCAAGGGAATTATCACAGACCTTGTTTATGGAAGTAAGCTGCCAACGCTCATCAATAGTCAGAAAGTACGCTTGGAGATGATGGGCCTTTGCACGGAGAACCCCTGCGAGAATGGCGGGATCTGCTCTCTGGCAGATGGAGAAACCTACTGTGACTGCTCCAGAACGGGATATGTGGGTCGATACTGCACAGAAGGTAAGAGGGGCTGGCTCCAGAGCTTTCTGTGTCAAGCGCTGAATATGGATTTCCATCTGTAAAAAAGAATTCACAGGGGTTCCTTACAAATATAAAACTGACCCGATGGCAGGTTTTGACGAATGCCTCCAGGTAAAGACGTACAAAATATATTTTAACACCTCATATTTGCTTTTTTCACTAGATGTTAAAAGGTAAAAATAATAATTTTAAACTTTAAACATAATGTTTTTTGCTCCATCAGAAATCTCAAAACAGATTGCTGAATGAGATTTCCAAACTTTATTTATGAAACGCTTGCAAAACGTGCGTCGATTGCTATGTAGCATTTACTCACGTTTACATGAAGCACAGGCAGCTATACTCACATGTATTTGAATGTTGTCATGCCACATACACAGGATATATAATCTGTATAGGCTGTTGCTCTCACAGCTTCTTTTGGAAAGTATTTCATGCAGGAGTTAAATTGGCGTTGATGTGCTCAGCGTTTCCTCTGCCTTCACAGTTATTACTTTTGATGAGAATACGGTGGATTAGCTGATATGACTAAAATTACAGCACTCGGTTCTCTTTTTCTCCATCAAATGTATTCAGCTCCTTCAAGGTGGTGCAGGGACCTGAAGGTACACACAGTGTTTGGATGAGAAATAACTTCATCTATTTTTCCTCTGTTTCTGTGCCAAGGTCATCTCTTTTTTTGGGGAGTGCAGCTCTTTCGACAATGTTCCTTTCTTCTCCACACCTTTAAAGACATAGGGATGCTAGTTTTTTAAGCTAATATGTATGTATACTAAGAGGGACATTATGCAGAGTAAAAGTTTAATTTGCTTCCTTACTGTACATCTCCAGGAAATACATTGTTTTCCAAATACTTTTTTTTTTTGCTGCTGGTCAAGGCCTACTTAATTTGAAAGCCTACATCTTTCAGAACATGCCATTGCTTATAGCCTTGGGCTTGATTTGACCAAGAGAATAACCCCAGTACTGCTTCTAGAAAACCAAAGAATACCCATTTTCACTTTGATCTTACACGCCTTTTCTTCATGTGTTTGGACTGTACAGAATAACCTTTTGTGTGAACAGACCCATGTCAAATTTCCTCCACTGCTGACCCACTTCCTGCCAAGTACACTGACATGGCTAAGGGATGACTCCATTTTGCCAAAGATCAGGGGAATGCTCACTGAATCCTATAGCGCTGTTTGCGAGCTATTTTAAACTGTGTCTGATACCCTTACGTGCTATGATATATCATGCATTTAGAAATAAGCATCTTCAGATTTCCATGCAGCGGTTTTGCTCTATTTAGTATCGTAACGTGCCTCATGATTTGCTGCTCAAACGAAGCTGTTTGGAGCTTAAATCCCATGCTAGCCTGTGGCATTGTTCAGGACAGCACGCGATGTGCTGGTTGCAGAGCAGTCAAGCGGACGGACTGGACATGCCCCCTTTTCGCTTCATCCCTTTTGCTCATTGCCTCTGTCGATGAAGGAGGAGGAGGAGGAGGAGGAGGAGGAGGAGGAGGAGGAGGAGGAGGAGGAGGAGGGGGAGGAGGAGGTCTATTTGTCTCAGAGCTTCCTGAGAGCTGACAGGGGAGCTATGACATCCTCGTGTTAAAACAACCACGATTCTAGGAGTGCCATTGCTACTCAGCCAGACAGCTTGGACAGTGCAAGACACGGTCTCATCTCAGCCTGGGGCAAAGCAAGTGTGACGAGTGCCTTCACCACAGGCCTGTTGTAACCTTAATTTGTACCCAGGAGGAAGAACCGACCCCCTGCCCACCTCCTTTCCCTCTCACACACACATCTATAGAGTGGTGCAGGAATGAGTCATAAAACCCAGAAATGAGTTTGCATTTTAGCACGATCCTTTCAAATTCAGTGTTTTTTAAAAGTGCTTTTGGTCAGACACTTGAAATAAAGTCAGTGGATAACCAAGCTGAAGAAATGTTTTTGTTCTAAGAACTTGTGAATTTCTAAAGTTTCTATCTTACTTAAAATGGCGGTTGCTAACACAAACTAAATGAGAATACTAAATGTCATCACCGCAAACACAAGTGCAACTGTGATGTATGTTCATAGGCTAACGTTAGCTTTTTACTTCTGGCAATAGCATTTACACTTAAAAATACAGTGGTGCTAATATGTGGAGTTTATTCTGCTGAAACAAACGTTATCATAAACGAGTTTGCCACAGATTAGATTTTCTGCAATATTTAAAAATCCAATGGAAAAATCCCATAGCTTTTTGTCGAGGAGCGCTTTTGATGCTAACTTCAGGGTTGGCCTACAGAAATAAGTCATCACCGCACCACTCTATCTGCACATCCATTTTCTTCTGTTCGCAAGCTATAAAAGAGCATCCCAGGAAGTCATATTAGCTTCCCAGCTGATCAGTCTGCTCTTCTCTGCCTCCCCATTAACTGATGTGGCTGATGTTGATTATGCCACAGAGACACTGAACCATAATTAGGAGGATAATGAGAGCAGAGATGGCTCATTTGCCCAGAAAACGCCTGCACAAACAGTACTGAGACTGTCTATCGGCAAACTATCGCAGTTTCCTTTTTTAATTGTTATGTCCACATGTCTGCAAGTGTCATAATACTTGTTGTTCAAGCGACCCTCTAGCACTTAATGTTTTCAGGGGATGTTCTCAATGATCTCTATTTGGTTGCAGTTAGGCGAACAGTTGCTCAGCACACCTGTGTTGTCGGCATACTGTAGATAAAGAGGTTTATTAATGAGCAATGAAAGCGATCCGTCAAACCTGTGAATATTCATACGTTACATTATCGTGTTGCATGGCCGCAGCAGCACATGCACACTAACATTTAGAGACACACACACACAGACACAGAGCAACAAGCCCCGGAGCTGCTCGTTAAAACGGGCAGATGGCTGACTGACTGAGTGGACTGGGCCTTGGAAGCATTTCGCCAGCCGTGTTGCTAATGGTAGCCTGCTAGCCTACTGGCCTAGAAGGGAAATATGAGGAGTCGGCAGAATGAACATGTGAGATGAGGAAATGGGATGTGGATGCAGGCTGGAGCATGTTTGTGCTAAAGGACATCCATCCCTACACTGGTTGCACATTTATATTGTGTATGTGTTACATCACGGCATAGCTAGTTGCTGTGACATCATCAATTCAGTCCTGTCCCTCTTTTTCTAACCGTTATTTTTATACATTTACCACATAGATACACAAAAATTCAACAAAAAACGTACATGACAAAATTGTGAAAGCAAATAATTAAATACAAAATACAAAGACATACACATCATAGAAATAATAATTAAAAAAATGAATATATTAAAGAATATAGTGACAATAATAATAATAATAATAAATAATAATATCAAATACAAAAATATGTTCACAAAAATAAAGGGTACTTCTTTTGTTATTCATTGCTTCAGACATATCATCAATAATAATTTTCTTTTAGAATATATATGATTTTCTCCAAAGACAGGCAGGGAGTCATTTCCCTGAGCCAATGGCCCGAGCTCGGCCTCATTACATGTTTTCCAACAAGACGCTTAGCATGCGGAGGCACATTGGACGATAGGCAGAGTTGCATACATTCCTAATATAAACAATTTAGGTTGTAGTGGTAGTTTTATGCCTATCATCCTGTCGACTCTCCAGTCCTGTCTCTTTAAGAGCCTCTTCCCAAACCCTCCATCTCGGATAGCAGCTTATAGCACCACAAACAGTCGGCCATAAAACACATGTTCAGCCTCCCCTCCCTGGTGGATCAGGATGTATCAGTGTGACTAACTGTGTCAGGGCAATGAGCTGAAATTAGACACCACTCACCACTCGCTCTCCACACGTGTCCGCCATAGCAGGCAAACTGTTAAACTATACGTCTTTCTGCGGAGTCATCTTTATTATCAACTTGATTCGGACCCTGTTATTAACTGTGCAAATATCAGTTTATTTTATGGTAATGATCTGGATACCCTCATTCGATTCAATTAAATGAACTGGGGTGACATTATGAAGTCTCCCGAATACCTTTGGGTTTTCTACTTACAATGAGTTATGCATAAGGTCAAGGTTATTAAGAGGATTGTTTAATGAATATGTAAAAGAATCTCCCGTTTCCACATCCTGCATTCCTAATGAACACTTGAAGGCCCCATCTGCTAAAAACATATTCACTGGTTTGATGGAAGGCTAGTAATTGAAGGCTAGGGCAAGCAAACTGTTAAGCAAGTGCTAAAATGGTGCCTTCAGGCTTAGCTTTGGGGATTAATAAACAGACATGGAAAAAAATGACAGTTACAATAATCTTACTATAAAAAGTAGGTCAGGGGGAAAAAAAATGGAAAAAAATGGTGCAGGGACTTGCCTGATTCCAGTGCAGAGGGCATGTGTGTCAAGTGCCCAAGCTGAAGATGATGTTTGGATTTGAGTGGTGAAGCTGCTGGTAAAATAGAGCAGGGGATTACGCTCGGACCACATGTCCACAGCGGCACATTGGCTTGTTCTGGGCGCTGCCGCATCAAGGGAAAGGGCTTTATCTACATGGGGAAACTGAGCGTTTAACACGCAGACAGGCACACTTATAGAGCATTTGCACAGTCAGAAAAAAACACTTGATCATTAGAGGGCATACATTGAGGGGTACTCATGCGTTCTCGAGTGCTGGAGCTGCGCCGCTGTCCATCAGCTGGCTACTACGTCCCCTTCCCCCCCCTCTTCCATGCTTCGTCCTTCCCTTGCCTCTCCCAATGTCATCCTATTCTTATGGGAGAAGTAGCAGCCATTTTAGACTCCCCAAAGGAGACCTTGCCTCTCCTTCACCGACTCCTTCTGCAGTATTGTCTCGCCTCCTCTCAAATGATATTTATGTCCTCGGTTGAGTTAATCCTAAAATGTTCCAAAAGACTAAATGCTTTTGGAGAGGAAAACCATTCATATCCAGTGGTGGAATACAGGCCAAGCCTCTTTGAAGCCTGCAGAGATCAAAACAGTCCAATAATATCAGATATTCTGTATTAAAACAGACAATTGAATGATCTAACGTAGTCCATATTGATTAAGATATCTTTTTTAAATGTGTCGGTCCTCAATGTTTTAGAGTAAAAATATTATTATTTGTTAAATATTGTGGTATAGCCTACAACCTGTATTCTAAAGACTGAAAACCTTAAAAAAATAATTAAATAAATCCTTGTTTTGAACAGATGCTCTTCCCACCAAGCATCCCACCGTGATCATTTTTAACATATTCATAACAAATAATGTGAATATTGTTTCCAAAAAATATCATTCCCTCATACAACACTGCAAATCAAAAAGCAATATATTTAATACAACTGGAAAGTCATTTTTTTGCAAAATCGTGAAGCCCTAGCCTCTATTAAATCACAATATATTAATATTCATTTCAGGCTACAGCGCCAGGTTTGAAACTAAGGCAGGATGCTGGGTAAAAACTCCTAACTACCACTGAGTCAGAGTGCACACAGTGATCTTTGATGTGTGCCTAAATCAGACATGTTTGATAACCACAAGGTGTCATCCACGGGTGAGATCCTGCTGAGCATGTTTGCCGCGAGGGATGAAATGTAATGTGTGGCTTATTTTATTTTTTCACACTATGGCCATTTTTGTGTTGCCACGCCATACTGTGATCTGCAGAAATCCAACAGTGAGCATTCCCCTGAGAAACCCCATGTGGAATTTGGGTCAGCAGTGCAAAAAAGATGGAGGAGAAGGATATGGGTCTGTTTGAAGGAGCATCCACAAACCTCACAACACCATAAATCCTCCTGGATTCATGTCTTCCTTTTTAATGTGTGTGAGGCACTCTGTGTGATACAAGTAGCAGAATATTATGTCAATAACAATATTCGAAAATGTGAAAGAGTGGAATATGTCAATCTGATTCCCTGAGAGGACGGGACAGATGCAATTTGTACGTGTTTCTCTCCACAGGGATTAAGTGGTTGTCTCTGATCAGGCATGTCAAGGGGCACCTCTTTGGTCCTTACATGTAGCACAATGCTTAGAAGTGTGTTTTGCATGATAGATCCACATGCAAACGAAGCTGGTGTGTGTTGCTAATTTAGGACTTTTTCTCTTCTTTCTCTCTTTTCCTGATTCACAGCAGTCCAGAGAAAACCAGGTGAGTCTCAAGAAAGAGTAGTGATGTGAAATGGTACCAAATGTTGTTCATTTCTTTTATAAGTGTCATCTAAAATATATTTATGCATTAAAGGCAGGCAGAAATGTACAAGTAATCCAGTTGTGTAATTTCTAATTGACATGTATTCAGTTAACAACCTGCAGAGCTACTTGATATTCACATACTGTGCTGCTCTCTTTATTAGTCATTTGTCTGTTTCTAGAGAAAGCTTTTTACATGCACTTGGGAAAGCTTTGACTTTTAGTGTGATGATTTAGCCATGGTTTGCCATTACAGCAAAGCATGCATAATGACAATACAACTGCAGTATTGGTGTGTTATTCTGAACATTTTCTCTCTGTGCCTCTCTGAAATTCTCTCCTCAAGGCCTCGCACACCTGAAGGCAGAGCAAGGTATTCTGTCCTTATGGTTGTTTTTGTTTTTGTTGACTCGCTGCCTGGCTTGGTCTTGTGGCTTTATTTGACGCTATGTGCCTTCGCTACCTGTCCGTGTGCATTTGTGTGTTGCAATACTCCCATTGTTGCTGCAGAGAAGTGGGAGGGTTTGTGTGCGTTGCATGGCATGTTCCTCACCTCACCTTCGTCTCTCTTTAGGCGTCTCCTCACCCTCGTTTCACCCAGGTTTCTGTGTATTACATAATTTTGTACTGTTCCACAGCTAACATGCAGTGACACACTCCACTGTTCCAGCTCGACCTCTGCAGCGACAGAGTAGGGGAGGGGGGGGGAGGATGAGAAGCAGGAGGGAGGATAAGGAAATCACTGCAATGAGGGGAGACAGCTTAGAGGAAGAATAATGGGAGATATAGAGGAACAAAAAGTGTCACAGTACGGTAAGGTATATGTGGACAGCTTAGTATCCCTAGGAGTTATATCATATTGGGCAATATTTACACCCTGTGCCAACATACACAAGCAGTGTTGTAAAGGATGAAGTAGGGCTGCTTGATTATGGCACAAATCATAATCTCGATTATTTGGGTCAATAATTGATATCACGATTATTAAAAACAATTATCCATTTACTTTGAAAACATCCATTTATTGAAAAAAGAAATTTGAACAGTATGTTTTTAACAGTTGATTACCCTGAACTTTTAGTGTAATTCAACTGAAAAACCAATAAAAAAAATAATAAAAAAAAATAATAATAAAAGAAAAAAGAAAATAAATAAATAATCGTTTTATTTCGATTACGTTGTTTTCGTAATCGTTGCAAGCCAAAATCGTAATTGAGATCAAAATACGATTAATTGAGCAGCCCTAGGATGAAGGCATTTAGAAGGTTTGAGGGATTGATGCAAGCCCCCAAGAAGTGATGTTGGGCCTAAAAAGACCCTCCTATTGAGTAACATTAGGTAGGCGACGTCTGTAAGCCAGCCTATCAACTTCATATTACAAACACTTGCCTTTATTAAAAAAATTCTAAAAGTGATCAAATGTGCTAGAAGCCAAATCTAGAGATCACTGGCTTTGACAGAGCAAATTGGAGGCGGGGCTTAAGGAAAATGCAAGAACTCATGCTCTATTGGCCAAGATTTTTTGTACGCAAAACTGAGCAACTTTCATTGGAATGAACCCGGGCCCCCCCTCCACCTCTGGATGCACTTATATTTATTAATCCAGGTATAGATAGACACAACAGCATTTATTTTATATCGTTACCATTTTGCCCGGTAATTGTTCAATTTGTTTAATTTTCGAACTTGACTAACCTTAAACCGTCTTGACAGTGCTGACCTCTTGATTAGGGTTCCACATTTTAGAAAGCTATTTTATTAGCTTTGGTTTAAACCTTTTTCCTCATGACCTTATATTGCCTCCTCTGAATACCAAGCAAGGTCAAATGAGCCTTTCTCTTAGTGCCAACAAAACTAGCCACGACCAATAGTGGCCTCACTTTCAAAGACTCACCAAGCATCACATCCCTCTCCTCTTAAAGGTGGTGCTTTGCCTCTTTCTGGTGTGACCTTAGATAAAGATGAGGAAATGAGCTGTAAACTGTCAATTGTAAGTTGTGTGCTGCTTGCTTACTCTTCTTCCATTTCTCTACCATTTGCATGATTGTCAACATTTTGCATGAAAGTGTCATTTAGCAGTGTCTGGTAGTATAACAATAGCTTATCCCCACTTTTTGCTGTCTTTCTCTTGGTGCTCTGCGCGGGATGACACTTCCCTCTTTTACCCTCCTCGGATCCTTTCACCTCTCCGAAAACCTGTAGGTAGAAACAAAGGTACAGCAATCCCTATTTCCCCCTTTCTGTTCTCTTACCTGCGCTGCAGGAGCAGTGTGTGTGTGTGTATGTGTGTTAAACTTGCGCTTGTGCTGCCACTGGTTAATCATTCATTATGTGTGTTCATTAAATGTGTGCATATGCTCGTCTGCGTGTTCGAGAGGGAAAGCTGAAATGAGGGGGACTCGGGTGCTTTCCAGCTAGCGCCCACACGTACTGTTGCATGAAGGATGAGCGATTGAGCGGAGATGAAAAATAAATACGGTGTCATAGCTGGAGACTAAGTGATTATCGCTTGATTATCAGTGTTATTTGTTTAACACAAAGAAATGAGAGTGAAGTGGATAGATTATTCATCGTCTCTGCAAACTGTGAATATGAATGTGAAGATACATGGTGTTGTGTGTACACATACAAGCATATGTGTGTGTGTGTGTGTCCAAGTGCTTAATTGGATGTGACGGTTCTGTGTCTGCTGAAAAGGAGCTGATTGGTGAATTTGACCCGACATTTGGCTTCATTTGAATGAGGTCATAGCAGTGGCCTTTGTGTATTGCAATCGTGCAGAGAATGGCCTCATTATTCATTTATCAAAGCCATGCGATACAGTGTGTAGTAGTTGTGTGTGTGGTCATGCTGGTTGTATGTGTGTCAGCTGGATGGAGGAAAAATGTGAATTATGATCACCCGTTTTGATTGGTATCAGTTTAATTGACTGAAACGTGAACACAATGTGACTTGGTGTGTGTGTGTGTGTGTGTGTGTTGCCTGCGTTAACTGATGGGACTGTTTTCTTAGCCCCGCCCCCTTCGTTAATGTTCTATGTAAAAAATAATGCTGTTTTCAATGACAAGAAGGCAGATTTACTACTCAAAATTGTAGGAGGTTTTGTTTTTGGTTCGGGTATTTGTTGTCTCACTATTTTGGAAAACGACTGGCTTGATTTTATGAAATTTGGCGTTAGACTCTAGCATGGTGCAAAAAATAACCCATTATATATTGGAGCGGTCAGAATCACAGGGCGCATACACATATTATTTGTTGTGATAGGGCATTTGGCGTTGTCAGGAGGTTTCTGCTCTCTTAGTGCCCTTCTGGTTTTAAATAAGCAATCGTTCATTTTACTCTCTGAAATGACAACTGTTCTTGGCAGATTTTATCAGCGCAAGTTAATTAAGCATTAAACATTAGCTGCTGCATATGAGTGAAAAACTGTCTCTGGCTCAGATTTTTATGTTTGCAAATGACTAGTCCTTTTTCAAATGAGTCGTGTAACTGGGGACTTAATTATGTACTTGATGGCTTCATACATGGTATGACTGAAGAGAAAGCTGTTTCAGACACAAACTGACGTAGTTTCATGTGATCCATTCACTTGGAAGTCATTCTGGGTTACCATGGTAGGTTGTAAGATAGTAAGCCGGACATGCTAACGTGCCCTCCAAATCATCCCTCATGAACCCCAACTCTTCACGTGAGGAAACCCAAAGCTTGACAGGTTTGCCTTATTGAGGTTTCTGAAACTGTTATTGGACAATTTCTCAGCGACTTTTGACTTAAATGTGATGTGAGTTACCTGTCTTCAATACTCTGAACAATTGGCTCTGTAAAAGACCTTGCACTGTATAAAGCATGTGAATGGGGTTAAATCAAAAACAGAATCCCCTTGCTCTTCATCTGCATATGAGGTAGTAGGCCGATCAGTGTGTAGTCAGCAGTCCCAGGGTGACGCCATAGAGTGGTGCAGTGACGAGTCCTAAAACCCGGAAGTGAGTTAGCATTTTACCACTACCAGTTCCCTCGTCTCAGAGTCGATGGGATTTCTCCATAGGATTTTGGAAAATAGCTGGAAATAAGGTCTGTGGTTGACACTAATTTAAGAGACAGATCACGTTTTGTTCTACGACATTAAATACATCAGCAGTGACCCCACTGGTGATTTTTGAAGAGTTTACGTGTCTGAAAAACGATGGTTGTTAACAAGTGGCTGAATAGGACTACAGAAGTTGTCGAGGCCGTTGTACGTCATTACACCGAACACGTAAACACTCCTGCTAAGTTTCCCCTGTTCTGCTTGAAAGCAAGTACCTGCACTCTTGCAAACTGTTAAAACAAAAGTTGGGTAGACGTGACAAAACGTGCTTTTATCAAACAGCTTCGTTTTCCACAGACCTTATTTCGAGCTATTTTCCAAAATCCTATGGAGAAATCCAATTGCTTTTTTGTCGAGGGAACCCATACACAGCTTACTTCCGGGTAAATACGTCATCCCTGCACCACTCTATTGTTTGCACTGTTGCATAAGCACAGCTCTGTCCTTTTTTGTGTAGAGTCCATTGGGGTTTCCTCTGGGTGTTCCAGTTTCCTCTAACTGTCCAAGGACAAGCAAATCAGAGGACTGGGGACACCTATGGGGAATACCCATTAGTGTAAGTGTGAATGATTGTCTCTATACCTGTATTAAAACACGACGATCATCCCTGAGAAGGGACAATTGCTTTATTGCTGAGCTACAGCCAGCCTTATTGGCTGTGGCTCAACAATAAAGCAATTAACAGTCTTTTACCAATATTATAAATTCTCGTCGGGTCAGTGGTTCGATCTTCAGCCACTAGCATCACCTTGGTCAAGATACTGAACTCCCAAAGACATGTCCAGTTAAAGAGTGATTCTAAAAGACAAATTCATGTAACCACTAAGGCAATATTCAGGTTTCATACATTTGAACATGACTTTTGTATTGAGGAACACTTTCAATCATGATGTTTCAAATAAGATTGCCTTCAGCAGGTCCCTTTGCTATTAGATTCATGTCTGTGTCTATTTTCTGTAAATGGCACGGTGGTCAGAGGGCACAGGAAGTGGAACAGACTTGAGAATAGACCTGAGAAGAGAGACTGAATAGAGTTGAGGACGGGGCTGAAGGCAAAATAGAGAGAGACAGGCAGAAGAAGAAGGATACATTGCTGCAGATGTAGGGTTACTGTTGCGAGGTCATGTATATCTGATGAGAAATATGGAGCACATTGTCACTCCTGTACTCAAATCTGGGGCTGATGCCCGCACGAGCCCACAGGCATTAGTCGAGAAAGTTTCAGTCCCTCGCAGTCGGCCAGGCCCCCCGATTGTTCTTGGCTCAGAGAGGCTACTTTTTTTGATGCATAGCTTTGATGAAAAGTAGCAAACTTTTTATACACCATGGCAGTGGACCGAGGACTGTGGTCTAGATAGCAACATTGCTCCAGTTGGAAACTTTCTACATCTAAACCTGCAGATATGTACAGTTTATTAGACCCTTTTATTAGACGTATTTTCGTGATAACTTGTTCAGATAGTTGCAAATTGAGCAATTTTATTAACTGAATATTGCCTATTCTTTGCTTTGGGGAAGAATAATACAGCAACAGATGACAAGGCAGTCTTTATGTGAAGTAAATGTAGTGAGACAATACAAAAAAAAAACATTTACAGATGACAATGTGATCATCTGTGTAATCCTGATAATTAGATCTGATCACAGAGGCTTGTAATTATGTGTACTATCATTGTGTTAAGAATTGATGTACGCATATAGTTCCGTGAAAGCAGTGGAAGACATGAGCTGTTGAATGAACCCCATCCAGACGTGATGTATTGTGTGGATCATATTCCAGGTTTCCAGTATCACGTTGAAAACAAGGCTCATTTTCTTCTCTGCGTTGAACTATGCAATATAAACACATTCCCAGTATTCCCTTGTTGGTACAGTAAGTGTGGTAGTGTGGGTGGTTATTAGCATATTCAAAATTACCTTTGTACAAATATTTTATTCAAAGCAATTAACTAAGCTTTCCACGACTACGACTGTCTTCCACAGCAATTCCATTTGTTGTTAGCGTTGGTCAAACAAAGAAGTAAAACAATGTCTTACCACGATGCACAAATCATAAAAAGCCCATGTTGCTCACTGACTGTGACATCATTACTTTCTCCCAAATGTCCAATCATTGATGTGCTTCCCTTGGACAGCTGGATCAGGGAAGGACAATTTAGCCCAAGGTCAAAGATGATCGTTTCAATCTACAGCCTCTGGGTCTTGCTGCCAGCATCACCAAGTAGCTTTAATCTGAGCACACAAACATCCAAGACAAAGAGTCGACATATTGGTTGTACCATGTCCAATAATGAAAGTCAGTACCATACAAGAATGCTTCCGTCCCTATATTAGCACGTTACCCTAGGTACCCAAAGTGTTTCTCTATTCTAACGAAACAGCTTGGACTCCGGGGTTGACAGAGAAACAGAAATGCAGTTACTTTGGACATAACTTGGCATTGGGGGGTGAGTCCACTTTAGAGAGCAGTTAGAGTGTGAGGGAGGGAGGACATGAGGGAGGGGAGTGAGGAGTTCTGCCTGAGTCTAATCCCCCCTGCATGAAGGCTTAGGACTGAGAACTTACTCTCTACTTCTGGAGTCACTCTCCCTAATTATCCCCTCAAAGTGCTGCAGCAAAGTTCACAGAGAGAATTTGTGTTGCTTTCTGCCTCGGTCACACTCTTTCTGTCCCCCCCCCCCCCCCCCCCCCCCCCCCCTTTCTCTCACTATATATACACTGTATATTCTCCCCTATTCTCTCTCAGTGGCCCGTCCTGCCTTTGTCGAACCCTATTCATCTCTGTCTGCCTCAGTATTCCAGTTTTTCTTACTTTCTCCCCATTTCTCTTTCTTGTGTTTCTTCAGTTCTGTGGACATCGTGAGCCTCACATCACAGTCAGGCTCATGCTGGTGCTTACTGCCTGTCCACAGATACTGCCAGGCTTCAGCGGGATTTATGTGCAGCTTCGTCCATCCTCCTCTGAGTCTTTCCCTTAGATCGCTGGACATTGCCAGTACTAAAGAAGAGTTATTGCAATGACTTTTTAGCACTTTTCATTGTGTTTACACAAGTTGAAGACTGTTGTCTCCTCTCTGTAATAGTGATTGCTCATATATTATTTAGACTTAATAACAGAAAGTTTTATTCGCAAGAAAGATACAAGTTCCAACAGAACAAATACACCGCAGTTTGTTTTTAAGAGCGTAAAGTAGTGACACATTATTTGGGGAGCAATTTAATTAAACTGGCTCCTTTCAATAGAGCTGTTATGTGTCAAAAGTTGGAAATCAGCTAATGGCATATAATGATGAGTTCCAACCCCTTATGACGCCTGTTTTGAAGAAAGTCTGAATTGCACTTTGGTGACTCATTGAATCATTTGCATTCTTTTGATGACTGTTTGAACAAAAGAAGATTGCAATTATTGCTATTTGTCATTTATTTGACTCAGTGGTGCATGTGCAACAACGAAAGTGAACACCACCAATTGTATTCATCAACGTCTGCTAATAGGTCTTTGGGGCGTATAACTGACATTTGAAAACACTTTTTGATTAAGTCTGATGAATGTCCTCAAATGAGATACATAGGGTCATTGCTTGCTGGAGAGGAAGACAATAAGTCTGTCGTTTTGGAGAAAGACGAAAGCTAAGAAGACCACTGACTCATCTTGGATTTAGGCTACCAGATGAATGCTAGGTTAGCCCCTGCTAGCATAAGAAACCCAACATCTATAACCAATCTGTTATTGGTCTAGTTGCATGGTGGGTAACGAAGAGTGCAGGTTTTGAATAGAGAGAGGAGAATGCATTGAATACAAAATATTTGTCTCTGTAGCATCGGTCTTTAATTAATTGTTCCCACATAGTCTTAGGTCGCATTCACACCAGCCTTTTATAGTCCGGTTGAATCGAACCCTGGTGCGTTTAGCCGCTTGGTGCGGTTCGTTTGGGTCGGTGTGAACACAGTCCGAGACCTCTTAAAGTGGACCTATCATGCTATATTTGAATAATATAGTGTAGGACCATAACTATATAAGGCATATTTATACTTTAAAAAAAAAAAATACCAAACAGATCATGCATTTTAGCCATGCCTCATTTTGCTCAATTTGACATTTTTTAGCTCTGTTTTTGTAAGGGCAGATTCAGTGAGAACAGCACCACCTACAGGCCTGGCATATGTACTACAGCGTCTCCAGCGCTTTCGAACGGCAATGGCCGTGGCTGTCTCCTCCTGATTGGTGGAGTTGGCCCAATAGCCGTAGCGCCACTTTCCTGACGTCAGGACAGTGTTCAAATCTGGATCAGTTTTTATCAGATCCGTTGCAGCCCCTTTTTTAGAGATTTGGGTATGGAGGAAAATAGAGAGGGTTGTGTTTTCTGACACTTGGTGAGTTCCCTGGAACACCGGGGACACATATTCATGTATAAAAGACGTACAAAAAGTGCATTTTGCATGATAGGTCCCCTTTAAGTGAACTAAACAACCGGACTCTGGTCCGCTAAAATAGGTGGTCTCGGACCGCTGGCTAGTGAACTCTGGAGCGGTTCATCGCTGGTGTTTAAAGTTTATAGTCTGTTTGAATTTTGCCTGTGAACGCAAACCGAACCTTCTGAAAAATGAAACAATGTAACAAACTGTGGTCTGGTGCGCACCAGAGAAGCGGACTATTAGGTGTGAATGCACCCTTACTATCCAAGTGCCCTACATATTTATTTTTAGCTTATCAATTCTGTCCAGATTTAGCTTTTTACAAGAAAATAAATGTTCTCCACCTGGTAGAGTATTTCAATTTCAATCAGCCCACATTCATTGTAATAGCTATATTCCATAGTCTATTGCTGACAGTTGTAAAGAATATTGATGCTAATGGGAACACTTCTGGGGGTATCCCAAAATGTTTTTTTTGTCTACATAAGTGAATTGTTTTCTGACAAAATTCACAGTTAATGTACTTCGCAAAAGAATAGAATAATACTCAAATGTCTCACCATCACTTCAAGCATCTCCAGTATGTAGTTATTACCCTACTGACCCATGACTGCATGTTGCGAAATGAAGCATTTGTCCTTCATTATCTTTTTTTGTAAAGCATGCCATAGGGCCAGGCAGTGGGTGTCATCAGGGGTTAGGATTGTTTTTTCTCGATGCGTTGTTACAGGGAGGGGAATGGGGGATGGAAACGGGTTTTCCTGTTACGCCTCAGACATTGGATTTCAGAGCACCAGCTGGCACTTTCTGGCCTTGGCACGCGTCGGTGGTGTTGTTGATAAACGACTATTAATGGCCAGACGCTCACCCTGGAATCGAGTTTAACTTTGCCTCTCCTCATTACTCCGTCTGAAACTACAACACAATGCTGGAGGTGGATTTCAAAGTTGCTAAAAGATTGAGGTCAAATTGAATTCGGCCGTGACCGGCTGCTACACAAGCAGGCAGAGCTGTGAATACCTCACCTGTGGGGTTCCCAATTGTTTCTGAAAGTATGCTCATTGGCTGGGGTAACAAAGAAATCTATGGCTGCCAGGGCCTAAATTGTTCAGAATTGTAACAAGCAATTGTGCCTGTGGTTCAAAGCTGAATTATTATTAAGGAATGAAGTAGATTTTGCCTTTGGTTTATTGAGTCCGAGGGAGGTATCGATTGTTTCTTCTCTATTCATTTCTGTAGCATGTTGATTTCTCTGCTTGGATCTATCTCTTTGCTGTGTCATTTCCTCCATTTAGATCACATAATTGACTGTCATGATACATTCTGCTCTACCTTCCTCCGATGGGCTGAGATTTACACAGCATTGTTGGCTACAATTCTCAATTCTCACACAAACAAACCGATGCCAACCTGCTTGTTGCTTATCTTTTCCTTCTTCTCTCTCTCTCTCTTGGCCTTGTGCTCTCCTCTCCCTCTGCTCTCTCTATCTCTCTGCCGCTGACCTCTGGGATCAACCGAGCAAAACTGATTCCCACTTTTTCACGGATCATGAGTGCGTCAGCGGTTACGCAACAGGGAGAGGGAAGGAGAGAGAGGGAGGGAACATGTGAATATGTAACCGGCATATTTGTCCATCTTTATTTGCATTGCTGCTGATGACCAAAAGTAAAACGCATTCAGTCATGCCATTTCCTCGACAAAATACTTATTATGTTTGCATGAAATATTCATCAAATTATCTTTATTGGATTTGTTGCAGAAAGGGATGCAAACTTAAACATTCCTACCTCCACGCTTTGTTGGAATTAAATGTGAATCATTTTATGGCTAACGAGTCAGGACACCTGCCGCAAATGAGCCCCATTTCAAGTAGAATCAGTCAAAATTAGACATCACAATCCAATCAGATGATTCACACGAGGAGTAGTATACTGAGAGACCACAGAAGGCTGAAAACTCAGGAACGCCGTGTATTGTTTGCGGAGTGCCTGAGACCTTATGAGTAGGATTTATGCAAAGAACTAGGTTAAGATGTGGCTTGAAGGGCTGTATTGTGAGAGTCTAAGTATGAGCGCAAGAAGGCTTAGGAATAAGTGGGAGTGTCTGTGTTTGTGTGTGTGTGTGTGTGTGTGTGTGTGTGTGTGTGTGTGTGTGTGTGTGTGTTTTTGCAGAGGGGTGACATGTGTAGATGTGATGGCTGCAGCCATGCAGAGATGTTCACACCAGGGAGAGAGTAAACAAACATGGCAGCAGAATGGTAAGAAATGCAGCCAGCACTGTTGGAGCACACTCTCTTGGCCTTTCTCTCTCCTAGTTTCTCCCTCCATTTGTTACCTCTGTCATTGAGATTCATTTTTTTAAGTTCTGTTTTTTTGCCTGTGGTCTGGTAGAACATTTTTCTCCAGTAAGACATATGAGAATACCGCTACATTGTTTTTGATGTCAGCTTTTAACTGCAAAGTACAGACGCACTTTTGGTTTCCTTTGATCCTTTCATTTATCCTCCTTGATCTAATAGCTACAACGGTGAAGTGATACAAATGTTTTTAAGGCCGACCCAGGATTTAGCATTGCTTCCTCAACAAAAAGCAATGGGATTTTTTTGTCTGTGGATTTCAGAGAATTGCAAAAAATAAGATCTTTAACAAACAAGCATTTATGATTCTAACATGTTTTGTTCAACATTTCCACATTTGTGCGTTTTCTTTCAGCGTAACTAAAATCGCCAAAAATAACAAGCTAACCTAAGGCTATAAACAAACTGTCACGGTCACATCAACGTTGCTAAGCTAAAGGTGGCTTATGTTTGGCGACGTTAATAAGATTAATTTAGTCATTGTTAACAACCTCTGATTTTATGAAGAAACAATATTATTTAAGGCATTTAAACAAAAATAGATAAATACAAATGTGACTTCTAGATGAGAAAACTGGTAAAAGTGGTAAAATGTTAACTCACTTCTGGGTTTTTGTATTCATTCCTTCACCTGTGTAGGCCATGGTTGCCAAAAATGTTCTCTTTACTATCATATTATGTCCTTGAAATGTCTTTTTAAATTGTTATTTTTCACTTTAAATTTCCCTGCAAATGTTCGCACAATCCCTTGAGGTGTGTCAATAGTGTGGTGTTATACATTCACAAAAAGACCATCCCCTGCCGAGGCAATTTATCCCTGATGTCGTTTTTGCTCCTTTGCTCGTATAAGCCAAACAAAATGAAAACAAGCTTAAAACGTATTAGTATTTTGTTCAAATGGTTTGTGGTTGCTATGTTATGAAAATCTTTTTGAACATTTGACATATGGTTGTGGCTTTTACATTTCTAAATTCTAGTAAGTAGTTTCTACAGCTCTTTTCTAGTCTTAGCGACCACTCAAAGTGCTTTACTACTCAATCCAGCAATCTGCCAAATGTACAAACACATTCACACACAGGTGGCAGAAGATAAAAGGTGCCACCTGCTCCTGAGTAGTGATAAACATTCACACTCACACTAATGCCTTTTTCCGCCCCCCCATCAATGGCATGGAAACCTTTAAAAAGCTTTCACATCCATGGAGTCCGACATCACTTAGCAACATATATTCCAGCATTATTTCCACCTTGTGAACACTTATGTGTTTAGTAGTATGACAACTACTCCAACATTCGGTCGCAAAAAGGTATTTCATCTTAGTTCTTTCCCCTGTGAACTATGATGAAGGCAGAGAGTACTTATGAACACAAAATAATCCGAGTTTATGGAAAATGGCCATGACTTCTGAGTTATAGAGTAAGTGATATAAAATGTTCAAAAAGGTGAAAGTAAGAGTCATTCTTCAAACACTTTTGTGAGGTGAGAATGAAAACCTTTCAGGGCGCCCCATTTGAGGGAAATAAATATTCTAGGAGCCTTGATAATAATACATGGCTTTTCATCCTGAGAACGGGAAGAAATATAAGTATGGTGAGGACCTTTTGTCTTTTTAATGCGAGTTAGAACAATACATATTGATCATTTCCTAATCAGATCTTATTTGGGTTCATCTTGGATTTTTCCTCATATTTATACAAGTTTTTTAACCAAATATCCCCAGGCGTTGCGTAAAAGAGGAACGTAGTGGATGCTAAAATAGAAATATTCAGGCAATTAGCATTCCCTGTGCAAACATCCATGTTCGTACTTTAATTTGCCGCAGAAAGGACTATAATTGGGAGTATCAGCGAGGTAACTCCAGTGATGTGCACAAAAGAGACATCGTGCCCTCAATTAACCAGCGAGTTGAGATGTCTAACGCAGTCACGTGACTTAAAGGAGACCCGGCATATGGTTAGTTCTAATCAAAATGAAAGAGAGTCTCTGACCCTGACCCCTGCGCCTCACAGTGAGACATGGTTGGAGCTACGTAGCAGGCGAACGCCCTTGCTTTGGCTCAGCCATTATGCAGATGATATGCTAATGAAGTCATCCGCTTTGGTTCTGCTCAGGGTGCGCTGCACTGAGGGAAGATAATCAAGCGCTGATCAGCACCCACTGCTACACTCGCTGTGTGTGTGTGTGTGTGTTTGTGTGTGTTGCACATATCCAGCCATGTGTGCAATCGTGTGCTGGTTGGCTTCCGGAAAGAGAATGTTTAGCTGCACATGGATGTTCATGTGGCGGTCTGTAATTATGTTTGGTTATTTTATGCGCTTGACTAGGGCTGCACAGTGAATAGACGTTTTAACAAAATGAGTTTGGTACAGATACTCTTAGATAATCATTTTAATATGTTGTTCAATGATCAATCCCTTGAACATCGTGAATCACATCGCAATTGCAAAATCAGTCAAAAAGAATTGCAATTTGTTTTTACCAGATGGATTAAAAGGAGGATTAGAATGAGCAATGGAACCAAGGACTTAAATTTTTTCAAATATTGTTCTTTTTTATTTATACATGATGTGCTCATGCAGTCAAACTTGACAACTAGATAAACAGTTTGTGACTAAATCAAACTATACCATACTAATCCTGTCTCTTATATTCCTATATTATATCTTATAATCTGCTAAATGTATAACATTCCTAATAGCCGTAGCCTTTTAGTGCTAATTATCAAGCTAACATGCTAACATGCTGAAAAAGGACTGTTAACATTTTCATTTTGAGTGTGTCAGCATGCTCTCGTTAGCATTTAGCTTGAAGTTAAATTGTTTTTAAAGTCACAGAGCTTAATATATCTCGCAGCAATGTTTTCCATTATAGCTTCCTGAGAGAACCAATAACACGTTTTACAGCATCAGGACATTAAGATATATAGGACTGAATCATACTATACTACTCATGTCTCTTTTATGTTAGCTAGCAGTGACTTTCATTATTCTAATGATTTCTGTACTTCCTGATGTAGCTTTCTTCTGTTTCTCCTTCCTCTGCTAGCATCACCTTTACATTTCTCCCCATCTGTCCTCTCTTTCATCCCCCTGTCCTTTGTGTCCCGCTCATTCTCTTGTCCCTCCTCACCCTTACCAATTAGTCACACGGTTACCTCCCCCGTTAGCCTTTATTATTTGGATTTGATCAGACAGTCATCAGTTCGCTTTGAGCCTCCCCATCCTTCCCTCCCTCCCTCCCTCTCTCCATCTTTTGTAGATGTAATGTAAATCATGATTAAATCATCTGTCCCTCCTTTTTTCACTCTCTTTCTTGATCTCCTACTCCCACTTTCAATTCCCCCCCAGTTCAGTTGAAGTTCAGAGCTGTTTAGTAACACTCCTCCCCCGCCCTCCATATGCACTACCTGTCCTTTTCCCAATCCAATGTAGTCCTAGCCCTGACCCTGCCTCAAGCCCTAGGTAAACAAAACAGAATTTCCGTCTTTTATCTCTTTTTTTATTTGATATCTAAATTCAAACGTATCAGAGCAGATTATTGAATGAACTTTCCTCTCAAAGCATCGCAGCACATCCATTAACCCCCCTTGCCTCCGCGCCTGACTTGGGATCCTCTGAGAAACTCACAGAAGCATTTCAAAGTGTTTGATCCTCTTCTTACCATTCATTGTGTGTTGCTCAAATGAACACATGCCCCGCTCTTGCACACTCTGACAGGTCTGCATGCGACAATAATTAGTCGTGTAATTGGCTGATCATTTGCCTGGGAAATATGCTGAGCTATCCCCGTTTTTTTAGTAGATCCTGACAGGTGCAAAGTCTTTGTGTGCGTCTTTTCATTTCCAAAGATGACACGCTGTGGGAATTCTCAGTGATTACAAACTTAATGTCTGATCACAGACCATTAGATTCATTAAAGCACACTTGGAGGGATTGATTCAATTTAAATCCGTAATTATTTTTGCCTCTTTGCAAGAAGGTTGCATGTTACAATTACAGCTGCGTGGTTTTCTTTTCCTGATCAAGAGTGAGCTGTGTCGTTATTGTATGTGTTTGCTGGTGTGTTTTTTGCTCGAGGATAAGAACAAAAATTAAAGTGGTTTCAGAACCCTCTTATCCACCAAATATCGATTTTCATACTCGTCATGGGGTAAAATGCCTAGCACCACTTGAGTTCTAATTGAAGAAGGTAAACAATTGTTCTAGCAATATCCCTTAAAATGAAGATCTGGGGAGTTTGTCAGATTTTTCTATCTTGAGCACCACCTTGAGATTTATATTTTTGGATGGAGTGCAATATCCTATCAGCCAAAACACAACATTAGCATTAGCCACCTGCCAAGTGCTGGTGCAATGTGCAAGTGGTACATTTCACTCAGCAGCCAGAAAAGGATAATAATCTTCTATTGAATGGCTGGTTAAAAACAATTAGCAATCACTAGCCGTAAGGCTGGCGCAGTAAAAACTTAATTTTGCACTTTTGTTGACAGATATTAGATTGATTATAACGACTTTCGATACACTATCTTTCACCTTTTATGATGAATTAAATTCACTTTGTTAATCCCTTAACACACATTGGAGTGCCATATTCAGATATCATTTTGAAAGCTGTTTATGACCAAATACCCACAAAACTAATAACATTCCCATAAGCATCAGTTTGCTTAATGCAAGTGTTAGCATGCTTAATGCTAAATTAAGATTGTAAACATGGTCAATCTGCAAAATTTGACCAGTTGGACAGTTTTGTTGTGAGGATCGTAGCATACTCGCGTTAGCATTTACCTCAAAGTTCCCTCGTTCTTTAAATCACAGTGCTTAACATTCCCATCTGCATCGGCAGCACTTTGCTTAATGCTAATAAGCAAATGTTAGCATGCTAACATGCTAAATTACAATGGTAAACATGGTCAGTCTGCTAACTAGCTGCAATTTCACAGTTTCGTTGTGAGGGTCTTAACATGTTGTGTTAGCATTAAGCTCAAAGCTGCATCATTTTTAAATCCACAGCACTAACCTTCTTTAACAGCAATGTTTTCCACTATTACTCCCCTTTAAACACAGCCAATAAAGCCATGACTCTTATTACTGTTGTCACCTCTAGCTGGTACAGATTCCTTCTCTACCCTCCTGAATGGTTCACTGCCCATACATGCAACATTGACCATTTAGAGGTCTTACGTATATGAGTGTAAACCACAGCCACTGAGGGCTCATTCTTTTGAGTAATCAATATCTCCTTCAAGCATGACACCACCACTATGCACCCAAGCATCAAGTGGGGCAGTGGAGAGGGATGATGGCCGCCGCGGGCTTGTGATTTTGTAAAGAGGGTAAGCCGCGTGTGTCCGGAGAAAAATGAGAGGCTAAAAGTAGTCGATGGAGTCGTGCAGGGAATACTTTCCTCTTGCAGCCCCCACTGGTTGAAACATTTGAGAGCGGTTCTGACCTTCTGCCGACCTGCGCCGCGCTACCAGCTAATGACGCATCCGTGCGCGCAGGCGTGTGGACTTGTCAAAGTACGATCACCCGTGTCCTTGAACATGTTTGGCAGGGCGACGTATTTCTCTGCGCATGTCCCTGTGTGATTGAGTGAATGCCTTCCTGAATTATAGAGCATGTTTGCTTTTGAACAGATCAGCAGAAGAGGTGATGCCACAGTCAATGTCACAGCCTTCATGCATAATTGCTCCACTTTGTCATTGCCAAAGGCTGGGGAGAGCCACATCTGATTGCGTCCCCCATCTTTCTCCCCGTCCTCCGCTGTCTTTTCCTCACTCCCCCCTTTCAGTCTTTATTCTCATTAGACTCATTAACTTATCCCGCGGAGACAGATAGAGCGAGACAGACGAAGAGAGAGCATATTGAATGTACTGGAGGCAAATGGAGCGGTGAAACGAAGATTTGTGTTAGAGCTTTTTCCCACATTGATGAGCCTCGGATAGAGATATATCTCAGTGTAAAACCAAGAGTAGATTCTTCAAGCTTAACATGGCTTCCCGTAAAGGGTCACGTCTGACACCATATCTGGAAAACAGACCTGTCGTATAACTGCACCACTATTTGGATGCCCTACCTGTTGATGTGTGTGTGAGTGTGACTGATGGAGGAAAGAAGACACTGAGCAGTAGACAGCTTACCCTATCCGTGTTGCAGAGAGGTCAGTCCGTTAGCCGCTGACTCACCGTCGGAGGCTGGTTAAAAATTCATTGGAAAATACAGTTTGGAGAGCAGTGCAACTTTTTGGACAGAAATTGGAATGACGTTTTTTGGCAGGTGCTTCTATTTGTAGCTATATATATAATTTTGCTCACATCAAGTATAACTTATCTCAGAATATTATTTTTGTATTGACTAAACGTTGAGCATTTCATCTTATATTTGTGATTTTGCTGATGCAAAACCAACCCAATATGACCCAATGGTCATTTGAGCAGTTGGTTACTACTATAACTATTTATGCTGCTACTATTTCAGCAGTATTTTCAGTTGACAAATTACATTAACAACATCTGCAGTAATTATTTTTCACCATGCACTAATTCTCACTTTCCTGTTGATCTTAAATTAAATGTGGGCTTGTGTGTGTGCGCAGCTTTATTGGTTGTGTGCCTGCTGCCCCGGTGCTGAAAGGCCGACAGTGAGTGAAGTTGCGGTGTCTCATGGTTAAATGATGGGCCTTTTTCGGGCACTCGGAGGGCTTTGAAACACTAAGTAATTGGTTTTCCTGGCAGAATGGGGCCACGGCTGTAGCTCAGGGCCAGAGTGAGCTCTTCTGTAGCTCAGGTCTTGTCAGGGACACTAGCTTGCTAAACCTTGGGTAGAGGCTTTCAAACTATAGGCATAGGAAATGGAAATGTTCTGCACACATATTACTCTTGAATATTTGGACAAATCTGTTTAATGAGAAGTACTGAATGCTTGCATGTTTTTATTTAAACCAATGTGGGCATAATGGCTTTGAATCACATTTGACATCTACAGTTTTACCTTCCAATAGAACTTAAGCATCAAGATCAGTTACCAAACTCCAATTCAACTTTACAATCAAGACAATCATGTTTGTCCTTCTCACTTTTAAAGTTTCATTTTGATTCAAATATCTCAAAATAGTGTAATATGCGTGTCCAGCATCCAACGGAATATTGATGTATACAACTTGGTCAGCTAGAGGAATATCTATTAAAAACAATCAAATGAACTAAGGAAGTTCCACCAAGTTTATTGAGACCTTTTGCCCCAGGTTTTTGCCTCTCAGTCAAAAAGATAGTTGGGCCCATTACAATACCCTTCATTTGATGACCTTGTGCCCAAAAGTACTTTTTCCCTTTGACTTACGTCAGGAAAGAGGCATCTGTAAATCAGCGGATAATTGTACATCAACTTCCCAGAAGGAACACTTCAAGTCATTGTTTGAATCGCTATATCCTAAAAGTGGTCAAATCCATTAAAAGCCATATTCAGAGTGATATCCCTTGAAGACTCCTCATCCCAATGGATGGGAAAGATTTGGGTAATTTAAACCTGGCACTCAAACTATTGTGCTTTTTTCTCCTCTGAGCAACTTTCAAACTAACTAACGGGGGGCCCTGCTTCCAACACTGAATCCACTATTCTATTTTTACTTAAACTCCACATGCGACCTGAAATGACATAACTAGAAAATCCAACAAATCCATTGGATCACAATTGTCGCTTTAGCTTGTCTAGAAGTGCTCTAAATAAGATGCTTCAAAGTAAGGCTGTTTTCTGAAACGCTGGATTGCGCAACCCCAAATGAACTTTACTGTATTCAAAATGCTGTCGCCAACACATTTCTTAACATAGTGTATATGATATTCAACTGTAAATCAGACGAATCCATTGATATTGATCTCAAGATAGCTTGCCTGGAAGAAAAAAAAAAGTTGATTAAAAGGAAATGGAAAATCCAACAAATCAGTTGCTTCACAAATTGTCCCCCTAGCTCGTCTAGAACCTGCAGACACCTCTCAGGGCTTAAGGAAAATAAGAACACCTCATTTGCATGTTAATTGGTTTAAAGGAAATAATATATTATTTGTATCCAAAAGAAGCTTTGGTTGAATATTTTTACATTTTTCATTGTAAACTAAATTAAAGTGCTTTTATTTATTTCAACATGTATTTTTAAGCTTGATTAAATCATTAAATCATGATCTCTTATGTTACATGTAAAATCAGTCAGTGCACTATGGGCCTTAGTATAGCAAGGGAATTACACAGTAACGTCATAAATGTGATTGTGTGTGTGTGTGTGGAGAATATCATTTATGTGCAGGGAACATGAATTCCCACGCATGTACACAGTCTGCCCATTCACTCATTGTTTGGCCCTGAAAAGTCTCCGTCCAGCTTTCTCCTCTATATTTCACTGTAATAAACACACACTGTACTCACACAGGTCTCTTGGCATATCAATAACCCCATATTTGTGTGTGTGTGTACACATGCATGTTATATGTGCTTGTTTTTGTTCGGCCACAGAGGAACTGGCTGGTTGCTGCCAATGTTCTGCTGGCCTCAGGCTCAGGAAGGCTTTATATATGTTGGCCTACATGCCACTTACTCTTCTGGGAGACTGTCGAGAGCTCATTTTTAAGATGTGGCTGTGACTGGGGAATAAACTGTATCACTTCTCATTCCTTGAATATAATCATCTTGATTGTTTTTCCTGTCCTTATGTCTCCTCTCCTCCCACATCTCTGCTTTTCCTTTTTTGTAATGAATCCCCTCTCATTTCTTTTAGCCATACTCAATAGTCATATTGTGCATGAGGTCTCCATAATCCACCAAATGTGCTGCAAAACGCGCTCTCGTGTTTTATTTCTGAACAAAAGTTCACTGTTCACTATAAAATATAATATGTGAGGTTGTTGTTTCCAAGCAGTTTCATTTGACATTTGAAATTGATAAAACTCAGGCATCACACAAACAATTCAAACAAAATACCAAAAGTTCCAAATAACTAAATATTGTTGTGAATGTGTTAAAGGGGCCCAGTTTTGCTAATTTCAGGTTCATATTTGTATTTTGTGGCATGTAATGTTCAAAAAGCTCTTTCTTTTTCTCATACTGCCTGTGCTGCAGCACGTCTTTTCACCCTCTGTCTGAAACCTGAGCCCAGTCTGCTCTGATTGGTTAGCTGGCCAGCTCTGTTGTGATTGGTCAACCGCTTAGAGATATACCGCCCCTTAGCCCCAAGGACAATGGGTGTTTCTCAATGTCGAGGAAGGCTGCTCCAAAGCCACTATTTCAAGGATACTACGTCATCGAGTGCCGCCGAAGGACTGTTCCAATGTCCAGCATACTTGCAATTCTACCGAGCCCGGCGTACTTCGTTGCGGGAAATTTCGAGGCTGCACATGTGTTGCGCACGGACCAATTTCCAAAATGTTTGGTGGAAAATGTAAGGCGGGGCCTCTCATATGGCGCACACCTGCACACTTGCTAGCCTGTTCCATTCTTCGTTTTCCGAGGCTAGGAGGTATTCTTGCCTCGCTTCTTAAGGAACTCACTCGGAGGTACGAGCAAGCCTCCTCGACATTGAGAAACACCCAATGTGTTGGAGTGCTAGCCAATCGAAGTGCAAGTCTTTCTAATGCGGCTTTCACACCAGCGCTTTTCCCTTTCTAGCTCCTAGCGAGAGCTTTTCTGGTTGAGCTCCGGTTTCCCTTTTCAGCTCCCGCTCTGTTCACACTGCCCAGAGCTGCCGCTGCTGCGTCATGACGTCACAGTTTACGTCGCTGATTTTCTCCCACAACAACAACGGGCCGGGGACTGCGTCGGGTCGATGATCGTGTTGCTTTTAATCATACGAAGCCAGATTAAATTAAATAACGACTTCTCCAACCTTATACTTTTCTCCAGAGTGCCGTGGTTCATTGTTTATTAATGTGTTTCAGCGGCATTTACCGACCGCTGCAGTGCTGCCTGCTCTTCCACGGGAGTTTATTCTCCCGTTAGCTCCGGGTTAGCTCACACGGCTCTAAAGTATTCACTGTCTGACTGTCACACAAGCAGCTGATACATATCCCCAGTTCCCCTTAAGTGAATGTGTGTCAGTCTGAATTGACGCTGTTTGGCATCACAACGCTGTTATGAAAGTTTCTCTGGTATAACATGGGTGATGTTAGCATAGCAACCGAAGCTAAACTGACTACTTGCTAAGCCGTTTTCTACAGGCCCATTTTACCGGCGTATTTTTCATTATGATTCTACTTGTGATAGTCGGACATGACAACCTGTACAGCCCATGTATCTCCACAATGATCAATAACAGCGAACGGATGGTCAAAGTAAGGTTTCCTGCACGCCTCGACGTAAGAGACGTAAGCGACGCTGCGTCATAGCTCCGAAGCTCTTGCCTCTGGACCGACAATTTTTTGGAGCTGGAAGTGAACCGCATTCCGGAGCTATGACGCGCCGCCGCTGCGGTGTGAACAGGAAAAACCGGCGCTTTTCCAGCTCCAGCTCCGAGCAGGAGCTGGAGCTGGAAAAGCGCCGGTGTGAAAGGGGCAATAGTGATCTCACTATGTTACGGAAGTAAACAAGGGAGTTTCAGGCATGCAGGGAGTGTGTGGGAGAGAAACTCCCTCTGGAGGGAACTTTGGGATGTTAGCCTTTGCAGACCACAAAAACCTACAGGAGAGGGAAAACCCCAAAAAGCATAATAAGGCCTCTTTAACTATTCAAAAGATATCAATAGTTCAATAATTTATGAACACATTGCAGGGATTATAATGTCTTAGAAAATAACAGACTATTTTACAGTTAAGAATGAATATAATTAAAGTAGTCCGGATCCAAAAGAGTATAGTTTTATCGTGATTTAAATACACAATGTGATTTGGCACACTAGTCCCTTGAGACAGATGATTGCTGTGCATTTACCATCAATGTGTGGCAAAAAGGTTCCTAATGAAGCTGAATATTCAATAACGTTGACATTAATTCATGTTCTATATATTAATTCAGCAGACATATTTCATATATTTACTTAGTGGGCCAGATTTCAGAGTAGAATTGAACAGAAAGGAAGTCCTCCTGTTGCTGCAAGTCACCTTCAAATCTGTGACAGAGCGGCGAGCCGTGAGGACTGACCTCCGTGACCTCGGTTACCTCTGGCACACAAAACTAGATGTGACTACTTTCTCAACCAAGTGTTTGTGTATTCTCCTCCAGAACTTAAAAAAAAAGTTTCTTTGATCGGTTTAAGGGCTTGTGTGCTGATGGGATCGCTGTGAGGATGCCTGTTGATGCAGCCTTTTGCATCAGTGAAAGGACTTGCAGAAATCGCATGGGATCAGAAAGCTAGAGATTCTTAGTACTGAGTGTCATTTAAGTACTTTATTACATGACATATTCTCTTCATTTTCACTGTTAGTGTCTAGTTTTAAGGTTTCAAAACGTGCATTCCAACTTGTCTATGAAGGAGTGTTGATATATGTTTAAGGCATTGGCGGGGGACATACTGAGAATGCATAACAGGATATAAATGATGACGAGAATCTGCAGTATGAACTGGTCCAAGGCAGTTTAGAGCTTTACATTTACAGTGCATCCGGAAAGTATTCATACCCCTTCACTTTTCCACATTTTGTTATGTTACAGCCATATTTCAAAATTGATTAAATGAATTTGTTTTCTCAACATTCTAGACACAATACCCCATAATGAAATGTGCATTTTTTTTAAAATAATTTTTGCAACTGAATTAAAGCTCACATATCACATGTGCATAAGTATTCACACCCTTTACTCAATACATTGTTGAAGCACCTTTGGCAGCAATTACAGCCTCAAGTCTTCTGAGTATGATGCTACACTCTTGGCACACCTATCTTTGGGCAGTTTCTCCCATTCTTCTTTGCAGATCGTCTCAAGCTCCATCAGGTTGGATGGGGAGCGTCGGTGCACAGCCATTTTCAGATCTCTCCAGAGATGTTCAATCGGGGTCAAGTCTGGGCTCTGGCTGGGCCACTCAAGGACATTCACAGACTTGTCCTAAAACCACTCCTTTGTTATCGTGGCTGTGTGCTTAGGGTCGTTGTCCTGTTGAAAGGTGAACCTTCGCCCCAGTCTGAGGTCCAGAGCGCTCTGGAGCAGGTTTTCATCACAGATCTCCCTGTACATTGCTGCATTCATCTTTCCCTTTATCCTGACTAGTCTCCCAGTTCCTGCCGCTGAAAAACCTCTCCACAGCATGATGCTGCACCACCATGCTTCACTGTAGGGATGGTGTTGGCCAGGTCTGGTTTCCTCCAGACATGATGCTTGGCATTCAGGCCAAAGAGATCTATTTTGGTTTCATCAGACCAGACTATTTGTTTTTCTCATGGTCTGAGAGTCCTCTAGGTGCTCCATGTGGGCTTTCATGTGCCTTTTACTGAGGAGTGGCTTCCTTCTGGCCACTCTACCATAAAGGCCTGATTGGTGGAGTGCTGCAGAGATGGTTGTCCTTCTGGAAGGTTCTCCCATCTCCACAGAGGAACACTGGAGCTCTATCAGAGTGACCATCGGGTTCTTGGTCAACTCTCTGACTAAGGCCCTTCTCCCCCGATGCACAGTTTGGTTTGGGCGGCTAGCTCTAGAAAGAGCCCTGGTGGTTTCAAACATCTTCCATTTGCAAATGATGGAGACCACTGTGCTCGTTGGGACCTTCAATGCTGCAGACATTTTTCTGTACCCTTCCCCAGATCTCTGCCTTGATACAATCCTGCCTCTGAGGTCTACAGTCAACTCCTTGGACCTCATGACTTGGTTTGTGCTCTGATATGCACTGTCAACTGTGTGACCTCATATAGACAGGTGTGTTCCTTTCCAAGTCATGTCCAATCTATTTAATTTACCACAGGTGGACTCCAGTCAAGTTATAGAAACATTTCAAGGATGATCAGTGGAAACAGGATGCACTTGAGCTCAATGTTCAGTGTCATAGCAAAGGGTGTTAATGCTTATGTGATATTTCATTTGACTATTTTTAACACCTTTGCAAATAATTCTTTAAAAACGTTGTCATTATGGGGTATTGTGTGTGGAATATTGAGAAACAAAATGAATTTAATCAATTTTGAAATAAGGCTGTAACATAACAAAATGTGAAAAAAGTGAAGGGGTATGAATACTTTGCATATACGGATGCACTGTATATGAAGGCATGTGAATAATGTATCACAGTAGTCTGTTTGATATAAACTAGGTCCCTGCGTCGTTCCGGGTCAGTATATGTTTCTTAAATGGAAGCAAAACCAAAGGGTTTCCTCATGAGCTCGACATACTTCAGTTTTTCTTCAAAGTGCAACATAACATGCTTTCAAGTACAATTCTGCTGAAATGTGTCCTGCATTGCCAAGCATTGATGTCATGAATCTGTTTGACCACAGATCAACAGCCAATTCAATTTCCCGAGCACTTTGATACTGCCTCCCGGGATGATTTTGTGGAGTTTGCTGGGACAGGGCTTGGGACATCTTCTATTTGGAGTGTTCAGTAGCTCTCTGCCAGGCTCTGGATTTTGTGAAACTTTTCACAGTGGAAAGAGAAATAGGAGGCCCCTGGCGATGTATGGGACCATGCTGTCAGTTTAGCTTGACGCCTGTCAGATGGCACACATTTAGAGGACAGTGTGGTGGGTGGAGTTTCTACCAAAAGCTGCCTGCTTTACTCCTGACCATAAACCAAACAGCCATTTCAATACCAATGCATACATACTGTATTAGCCGGAACAGAAATTCTAATTAAATTCAAAGTGGCTATTTGCAATATGCATCATAATGTGTCTGTGTGCCTTTAAATTCCCATGGGACAGCTAGTGTCAAAGTAATAGATACAATCTATGATTACAAAATAAATAAAACGTTTAAATAAATATCAAAAATAAATTCTAAGAAAATGGTACCATGTTCATTTGTTTAAGATTTTTGAAATACTTAATGGAAGCCTTAAATATAATGCATGTAAAGTCATATTGACTTGTTTGTTGACATATTAATTATATTATATATGCATATGATTGTATAATTAGCTGTTTTAATACAATTCAACTCTTTTCCCCAGTATTTGTTATTCAAATTAAAATAATGACTTCCAAAAAGTTATTTATGTTTATTAATTGAAAAAAAGGCAAAAATGCCTATTAAAAATAATGCATTTAAAGTGTTTTTGGATTTTGAAATGTGTTTTGACGTATTTACTTCGTTTAACATCAGAGGACATTTGTTTTCCCATTTGAATGCAGGTCAAAAATGTAATTGTTATTTTGTGGCCTTCATTTCAAAGCTGAATTGAGCACGATCCAATAACGTTGTTTGCAGGTTATTCTCAGCGGTGCAGCACAGCATGTACATAATCAAATGTTGCCGTTTTACAAATGCTAAATTTGTATTTTTCTTTATACCCTTCCAATTTCTCTCTGTCTGGTTTTCCCTCCATACCTACCCTTTTTATTTCCAGTTCCCCACTGTGTGCCTGGTTGTAATTGAGTCATTTTCTCTGTGTTGGCGCACTGTCTCCGGCAGGCAGCTGTATCAAGGTGACCTCACGCTATTGTCTGGGCCTCTGTGTTTTGTCTCGCTAGCTCGCCAACATAATCACTGCCTTTCAAGCTATGTAATGGGTCATCTGTGGCAGTGAGACATCATTTCTGACCCTGGTTACCTTACTTCACAGTTGGAAATGTGAGCGAAAAAGGCATGAAGGGACGGCAACAAATGTAGCGATGTAATACTGCAATACCTTTCCCTTTCTGACCTTTCTTCATTCTTACATCCCTCTCCCTCAGCGCTCACTCTGTCTGATACTGGATTGTTTCTGCTGTTCATTTCCCTCCTGGAAAAACAGCCGAATGGGGGGGGGGGATTTGGAGGTCCATTGGGAGTTGGATATCCTCTCCTTTCTTTTCTCTCTTTGGAGCGTGGTCTCCAAAAGGAATGACTTCTCTGTCGATTTAAAACATGAATCCATCCGTCAATTCCTGTCTATTCAACGTAGCATTAGTGTCTTGTTGGCAGGCTGAATAATTGCATTGATTTCACTGCTTTTTAATGTTTTATTTAGCCACTCTAGAACACATTTTCAATGAAAAAATGTCACGTTTTAAATGGACTGGACTGAACGGGAGTTATGATGCTTTTAGAGCTTTCATTTTGACATAAACAGCAGTGACTAAGTATTCCTAGGCTACTCATCCCCAATGTCAAACCAGTCTTTCTTGGTAGCAAAAACGTGTCAAGACTAAAGAGAAACCTATTGACTATTGTAAGGTTGCAGATTAGGAGGGGGCTTGTGAGAGGGACGGATGTTTATCCTTTAAATCCTGAGAGATCTAGTTGATAAAGTGTCAATCACTACGATCTTAAGAAGCTTGGAGATCAAGCTGTGACAGCTGACATGTCAAACCAAAGGGGAAGAGGGACAGGATCTTGTGTTACACTCTTTACAGTGTACATGATACAGTGTCACTCATGTGAGCTTGTTGTGATTAAGTCAGAATCTTTTAGTTTGTCATCGTATCAAACACAACTTTGATACTGTTTATAACACATGTGTCAAACTCAAGGCCCGGGGGCCAAATCAGGCCCTTGGTGGATTTAATTTCGGCCCGCAGGATAATTTTTAATTACTATTAGATCTGGCCCGCCGGTATATAGCACGCGCACCTTCACTCAATCCTGAGGATTTCCTCAGCTCAGAGCCTGAGCCCAAACATTGATGATCTTGCACCCAAGATGAGATGCCAAGTATCTGGCTTGAACTAGCATCACAGAGCAGCACACTGAGTTTCAATGGATGTTTCCTTTTTGCACTTTTTTTCTTGCGACAACAGGGCATGTTTGTTTTTTCTTTGAAGCTGTTGTTGGCCTGTGGAAAAATGTAATCATAAGAAATGACTCGGGAAAAGCTGCAGATAGAGCCATAAGAAATGAATGCAACTGATTATTTAATGTTTAATGTTGTTTTTATAGGCAATCATTTAAGCTTTGTTAGTTCCAGGTTTAATATGTGCAATAAGTTCATTTCAATAAGTTTTGCAATAAACATTGAACCAGTCCGGCCCTCGACTAGTACCCATTTTTTTATTTTGGCCCACTGTGTATTTGAGTTTGACACTCCTGGTTTATAAGATGGCATTTATTCTCCAAAAAAAATGAGATGATTTGTTTTTCCCAAAGACTCAAAACATTGTAGAATGTTCCTTTTTAAATGTTTTCTTCATTATGTTTAAAATTTGAATGTTACTTGAAAAGCGCAGACCTCTGCCAAGTTCAATGGTTTATCCGCTTGTTCCTCAAATAGTCCCATTTCCTAAGTTGAAAAGTCGTATTCGGACTTTAATGTGTTCATGAGCTTCAAGTTGTATTGGAAAACCTAGAAGAAACAGATAATATGTGTTGTGTTTAAACAACATGGGTTTTTCTGTTTTTAAAGTTCTTGATACGACTTGATGGGGCATTCATTTTCCACTAGAACTAGTTTTCAGTTATTGCGATACTACAAGAATGTACACACAACACCTTGCAATGTTGACAAAAGTGAAACATAGTTGTATATCTTGCCCTTGATTTTGATCCTCTTCTTTTAATTGAATCTTCATTGGCGAATTTTAGAACCTCCTACCAAGTTTTATGAACATCGGGCCAGTAGTATTTACCGTTAACCTGCTGACAAACAAACAGAGGCAATGTTAGCTTTAGTATTATCTTGTGTTTTGCTAGTAGTTTGCATTGTTAATGAAGTACACCATTCCCGCCCATGATTCCAATGGCGTTCTCAGACATATTGAAAAGCAAACATATTATAAAAATAGGTAGAGCTACAGTGATTGTACTCATTCATTATGCCTGATTAACTGTTACTGATTCAAAATTCAGGGATTTATTGTTAAGATGTTATTAATATAACTAGCAGTAACTTGATTTCGCCAAATGAGCCAGAACTAATCATAATAAGGGTAGAAACTCAGAAATTGGTAGTTTCTGCACCTGACCTTTCCCATAGCAACATTATTTTCAAAAAGTTTCATAGCCAGTTTAATAAGGCTCTTTTCTGTGTTCCAATTCCTAAAGTCACGCTAAATTGACCCCAATTCTGCCTAAGTGCTGGAAGCCTCCGAATAGTGCGGTAATCATTTTACATAACTGAAGCTTGTTTAAAGCTTGGCCTACGTGATTAATTGGTCGGCAGATCATTTGTATGCACATAATTGCACTTTGTGTTGGATATGAACAGTCCCAGCAGGCCTGACCTGCAGTATGGGTTTGCGCTCTGATCAGAAATGACACAACCTCCATTTTTCTGTCTCAGAGCTGTCGGCGACATCAAATTAGCTTCAATAAAACAATCTGTTGGGATCGCAGAGAGAGCACACACAACGACCCCCTGGCTATGAATGCATGGTTTTGTCCTGGAAAGTCATTCTTAGCTCTTGGCTTTGAAAAGAGCTTTCAGGTTAAGAGACAGAGTAAGCAGTGGAGTATATGTGTATATACAGTGTATGTATATATATATGGTTCTCACATGGCATATGTGTCACTCACTGTTGACAAAACACATGACTTGTAGTGTGACAGAGAGGAAGACGTGCATGTGTGTCCCAGTTGTAATGGTACACTATTTATCATGACATCGCACAATATCATAGATTGGTGCAGTGATGATGTTTCTTTGTAGGCCAGTCCAGATGTCAGCATTGCAAGTACTCCCTAGACAAAAAGCAATGTGGTTTTTCCATTGGATTTTGGAATATAGTAGAAAATAAGATCTGCGACAAACACACGTTTATCATACTGTAATGACATGTTTTGCTCAGCAGGATAATCTCCACATGTACACCAACTTAATGATTTTCACACTCACATACAATGACCAGAAGAAAATAACTGAGAAGAAGAAGAATAAGCTAGTTTGGCATTGAACAAACAACATCATGGTTGCATGGCCGATCGTCAGCACCGCTAAGCTAAAGGCGGCTAATGTTGGGCTTGATAAACTTTAGTGCTAATTGTTTCACTTGTTAGCAACAGCTGTTTATATGACACATAGAAACTTCAGACAACTTCGGAGTAACCAAAAACTCATTATTTGACTTTGAGACGAGGGGGAACCCGGAGGAGCTAAACTGCTAACTAATTCCCCGGTTTTATGACTCATTCCTGCACCACTCTATTAACCAAGGACCCAAACCAAGATGCTTGTATAACATTAAAAACAACTATGTTGTAAACAAAGTGAGTGACTTGTTGGTTTCAAACAAGTACGTTTTTTCTTCAATCGGAGACTACGAGACGCATCTCATAGAAAGGGGCTTCAACGTGATGACGTTTAGTAATGTCATTTACTGACTGGTTAACATCCACAGTTTTTATGACATAGAGAATCTTTGGACATTTGGAATAGGGTATTTACTGACTTATGAGACTACGAGATGTTTTTCATAGCAAGGTGAGCAAAAGTCAGGTGTCATTGGAAAGAGTTTGAGGGATGCATTGCGAGTGAAGCCGAGCTGCGGGTGGCTGTAAGAGCGGCGTTTACGGGCTTTAAGGATGAGAGGCACTTGTCTCATTCCGTCAATGCTTCCATTTCTATTCCTCCCCTCTCTCCCCTCTTTCTCGGGCTCGTGACTGATTTGGCTCATTAAGATCGGGAGAAGGAGAATAAATTATTGTCATTAAATGAAGCACGCTGCCCCCCCCTTCTCCCCAGCACTCCAGCGGCAGGGCAGTGAAGTGTGGGCAGCGGGTGAGGGAAGGAGGATGGAAGAGAGGGTTGGGGGAAAGGAAATGAGGGGTAGAAATATGTGGCAAGGTGGAAAGATGTAACATAGGGTTAAAGGAATGGTAGGAATTGAGGAACACAGAGGATTTAAGACCATACCAAGACAAGATGAAATAGATGGATGCCTTTTAGATAAAGAGAAAATGAAAAGTGACCCGAAAAGCAGACCCGAAAGTGTGAGATGGAGGGAGGAAAAAGAGAGGGAAAAGGGCGGGCACACAGAGAGGAGGGGCATGAGCTGGATTTCAGTTTTTTGGTAGGGCTACATGCTAATACGCTGGAGCGTATTGTTCAGCTCAGGGAGCTGAAAGAATGTATAATCCAGGTCAGAGGGATGGAGAAAGGGGGGAGGGGGGAGAGGGACAGAGTGGGAGAAAGGGATGAAGGCAGAGCACACACAAAAAAGAAGAGGTCAGGGATTGAGGCATTAAGAGACTGCAGGCAGGAGAAAAAGCAAGAACATCATCACCTCCATAATTATTCACATCACCATGGCTACAGTGTCTGCTTTGCTGTGTATACATTAAAATATCAAAAAATGAACAAAATAGGAGAGGTCGGTTTCTTGCTCGCGTATTACCTATTTTTTACACATGTAGCCTGCAGTGGCTAGTGCACCGCCTGTGTGTGTGTGTGTGTGTGTGTGTGTGTGTGTGTGTGTGTGTGTGTGTGTGTGTGTGTGTGTGTGTGTGTGTGTGTGTGTGTGTGTGTGTGTGTGTGTGTGTGTGTGTGTGTGTGTGTGTGTGTGTGTGTGTGTGTGTGTGTGTGTGTGTGTGTGTGTGTGTGTGTGTGTGTGTGTGTGTGGTTGTGTGTGTGTGTGTGTGTGTGTGTGTGTGTGTGTGTGTGTGTGTGTGTGTTTTAGAATGAATATTATTGACTGTTGAGGAGGAAGCTTGACTGCACAAGGCCTAAGGGCAAAGCCACTCAAGAATACCCCGTGCAAATTCAAGTGACCTGCTTTTCTGACGCCAGCTCTTTCCCATTACCCAGAGTGGCATTTTAATTTGGCGTCCGTCATTCATCTTACTTTCTCAAGATGGGATTGAGACCTTGTGTTGCTGACACACCTCGTCCCTCTGTTGTCTTCTATTCCGATGTCACTTATTTTTTGCTTTAGTGTTGTAAGTTGTTACTTCCCAAAAGAAAAGTATTGCTATGGGCGCGCATATGCTGTCAAATGTGTTATGCCAGCGACTGTGCACCTACGAGGGAGTGATATTTGAGGTTGGGTTCCATTGAATGCTGCAGTTAATATGACTCAGCTGACAAATATCCCTAAGCGCTGAGCTCGGCTGCCCTTAAAACTGTTTGTGCTTCAGGACCAACTGATGTTGACAGACATACATTCAGACAGCTTATTTGGTTGAAACACTTGCTGTGACAGAATGTTTTGTCTTTGTTTTTTGCTGTGCTCTGCCTGAGCCACACACTGGTGAGATAGTACAAAGCGTTTAAAATGTAAAGCACTACATCAGTGGAGAGAAGCTTTGCTGTTTTTTAGATAAATAACGAGATAACAAGGTGATGTCATTGAATTCGAGCCAGCATCATCGGATTACACACCCGCAGTGCCAGCAGTTCAGAACTGGAAATGGAGACATGCTAATATATGCTACAGCTACAGTATACTGTATACAGACATGCAAAGTTAAAGCGATTTTGACACTACTGCCACCTGAAGGCAAACATACTTACATGGTAGATTTTACTTGTACAGTAGTTAGCTGTTAGCTGTTGTTTGATTGGGAGGCCAATTTCTTACTTTGTTAAAGACTGACTGATTCTTTACAGATGATAGTGGCGCCTAGCAGTGAATCCTATTAACTTGAGTGATCCCCGACTTTTCTGCTAGTGCTACCAGCAGATAAACATTTTACTTTGTCCAATATTTTGATGTGCGACTACATTTCAGCTAAATTAATGAAATTCCTATCAACTTCGGCTATATGTTCTGTTAGCCAATGCCAGTATTGCTATAGTGCAGGGGTGGGGAACCTTTTTCCTCTCAAGGGCCATTTCAATTTTTACAACATCCTCGGAGGGCCGTACAAATTATTGAACTCAACCTCTGCAAAAAAAAACTACAATCACAGCCCATTAATTTCCCCTTTCTTTCATGCTGTGCAAAGAAGGACCAAAATGCAGACACTCACTATGACTCGCGCATGCATGCAAAACAGAAAGATATGGACACAAGATGTGTGCAAATGTATTTAGTATCCTATCTATGTGAACATGATATAAGTGGGGGGTGGACCTAACCTCCTCTAGGGGGGTCCGGGGGGCATGCTCCCCCGGGAAGATATATATTTTGTAATATTGAAGTTAAAACCATCAATCTGGTACAAAAGAGAGCAAAATGAAGAGATCTGGATAAATCTCTCAACATCCATATGAAACAGAACTGTAAACAGATTTTCTTTTTTTTATGGATATTTTACAAATCACTCCCTTTTTAAACTGTAATCTTGTTTATTAATAACAACTTTATTTTACTGTCATATAGTATGTTATACCTGTTTTTCATCTATTCTCTTATTTTTTTATAACTATAATGATCATAAAGGTGTGCCTTTACCTCACTGAGCTGAGGTTATTTGAGCCTCTCAGTCTGTCAGGAGAGAGCTCTCTTCCGCCTGGTTGTAGAAAAAGCTCCTTATATTTGTTAGCATAGCTAGCTAACCAGATGCTAATAACAACAATCCCTGGTACGGTACCGCTCTCTCTCTCTCTCTCTCTCTCGCTCACACAAAATGCGCTCGTGCCACACACACAGAGCCGAGCTTGAGTGACACACAAAGACCCAGAAGTAGTTGTACTGTAATGTAGCATATTATTTTTGATGGCGTATGATCAGTATGTCAAATGAAAAGATCGCCACTGGGCTTATAACTAAAGACAAAGCTACGCAAAAACTGCGGCATGTGTACCGCTCCTTATGTGTACTGCAATTATTGAAGTGCTGGAGCGGCGTTCCGGTGCGTTCCGGCAGCACTACACCATGTGATGACACGTTACGCTCGTCTTGTGTTCAAGGAACCTGTCCTTGGCCAGGAAAAACAGGCAGTCGCGTGTTTATTTCTATTGCGGTCTAGATTTCTTTAATTTTCATTTCATTTTTGCGTGTGTTTGTAAATTACCTCGAGGTCCGTATGAAATGATCCCGCGGACCATATACGGCCCGGAGGCCGGAGGTTCCCCACCCCTGCTATAGAGCTACACTAAAACGATTATTATGGCAACCATTACATAATTAGCATTACCATGCCAACAGTGTAATCACTGTTAGCCTCGCCATGGTTCCCAACAAAAGAGCCACTGGGATTTTAATCCATTTGATTTTTAATTATTGCAGAAATAAGCTTTTTGGGTGAATAAAAGTTTATGATACTAAGATGTTTGTCCAGAAAGATCATCTTCACAAATAAACAACATTTTTTACAATGTATGACTTGTTAATGCAGTCACCAGAAGTGAAAGGCTAATGTTAAGCTGTTAACAAAGTAAACCACTGTCTGATTAGTGTTCTTATATCGTTTGATGTTCCTACTACCTCTGTTGTCTTATTCAGCCTTTTTAAGGAAACATATTAAAGCTTTAACATTCACTAAGGTGGTATTTATGTATTTAGTTTCATAGTAAAACATCTCTTAGGCTTGGGTTAACCACACAGATCTTTAATATAATATACTAATTTCCCATTTCCAGGATTTAGGAGTCTTTTACCTTTTTGGATTAAGTCTTCTAGATAGCTTCTCTGTCTGTATTGGTATTAACCTATGGCAAGCCATTTGAGTATTTATTCCATATCCTTGATATCAGACAGCAGCTGCCTACACTAGTTGGCTCTTTGATTTCACTTGCTAGATATATGGTCACACTAGTTTGTCACTCTGCTTTACTAGTTCAATAAAACATTGTACTACTCACTCTTTTTAAGCAACTAGTGGCACTTTTGTCCGACTAGTTACCACATAAGCCTTACTAGTGACGCCAGGAGCAAAGTACCAACATGTAAGCTTTTTGATGAACTAGTGGCCCTCTGACCGTACTAGTGACACTAAAAGTCTTACAAGTTAACTAGTGCGCTGCAAAAGCTCTGACATGTTAATTAGTTACAAAAAATAAGCAGAACTAGTTAACTAGTGGCATACATATTTCTGCACTAGTTAACTGGTAGCACCCAGAATCACTCACTAGTTAACTAGTAAAGGCAAAATGTTCACTAGTTAACTAGTTGACGCCTCTTTTTACCTTACTAGTTAACTAGTGGGGCTCAACATGTCTACACGTTAACTAGTGAACCCTTTACTAATGAACTAGTGAGATACATTGACATTCAACTAGTGAACTAGTGAGGCTTAAAATGTTCACTAGTAGTACTAGTGGGTCCTAAATGCACACTAGTCACACTAGTTGCACAGAATGCTAATGAGGAGGAGGGGAAAGAATGCATCGAGGTCTCCTATTGGCCCTAAGCTAGAGCGCCACCCAGCCCAAATACTTTATTTAAGAGCTTAAATACATTGTGTTTTAAAATACAGTCATATGACCATATTTACTTCCATAAATATTAGTCTAAGGCACATATGGATAGGTTGTTTATCTTCATAGGATCTATCGTTACCCTGATTATAAGATCTGTCTAGTGTTTCAGCTTTATTCATTTCATGAGCACCGCTGATAAAATGTCCCACGATCATATCCGCTGCTTTTGTGTCTCGAGTGCCGGTGTTCTCACACACAAGCATACGCACATTCGCACCAACAAAAACACATACACAAAGCGGAACAAAGCAGAAACAGAAACATGTATTTTTCTAGTCAAAACACACACTGTCTGACTTCCCACGGACAATATGTTAACAGGAGGCACTAAATACCCGACTGATGCACCTCACGTCTTCGAGACGTTGCTAAAAACATTGCTAAGGCTCTCCCTCACAGAGCTGAACTGACCAATCAGAATCTGGGTCCCGCCTGCTTCATTTGCATATGGCTCACTAGTGAACGTGTAGGCCATATGAACTCCAACTAATTAACTAGTGGATACATATTAAAGCTTACACGTTAACTAGTGAAGGCAAAATGTTCACTAGTTAACTAGTTGCCGCCTCTTTTGACCTTACTAGTTAACTAGTGAGGCTCAAAATGTCTACACGTTAACTAGTGAGGTCCAAAGTGTCCACTAGATACACTAGTACAATTGTTTTTACCTTACTAGTTAACTAGTTACACACACTTTATCTCACTAGTTAACACTAGAACCGCCAGAGGTTTTTGTATACCTAAAACCGCCACCTGGGTCAAATTGACCCGCGATTAGAATGCATTGATTTTCAAGGTAAAATGTTCTTTTATTGAACAATGAGTTTTGACCTGTACTTTAACCTGTACTGGGGATACAGGAAGTGTGTGTGGATATTATCCAAGCATCTATGCAGGGCAGTGCTTACTACTATACTAAGTATTTCACCCATGCTTCGACACAAACTGTAGTTCTGCTGCTGCACAAAGCTAAAACAAACTTCATACACTTTTAACTGTCGGGCTCTTAGAAAGTGTAACTTATTATGCAGCTTGCTTAATGTTTGCGTTTTAGGCTGTATAGATTTTGTGACTAATGGAAGAAATAAAAGTATAGGGAGGTTTTTCTTTTTCTTTTTTTTGCCGAGAGGAGGTGACTCTAGAGCTATAAAGATATATGAAAACATCAGCAGCTGGGCTGAACATATACAGCGTGCAATTCTTTCCATACCTATTATTCCAAATCATCATTGTGTAGAAGAAATATCAACAGTTTCCACACCATTACACCGCAATAAACCATAACCATCTTATTTCCTTTCAATGGCGAGCCATTAATGTTTTATATGTTGTGTATTCATCTGAAATATCACAGTCAAACATCTTCTCATCCCTCATTAGTAGTCCTCTCAGCCATTATTCTGTGCAGTCGATACACGCTTTCTGGCACAACTTCCTTCAAACTTCAAACATTGACTCATCATTGAACAGTAACAAAAGTCAATATTTAGTTCTCGCTTTCAGGCTCCCCCTCCGCTCCACTCCTATCTATCTTCCTGTCGCCCTTTTCTTTTTAGTTATTTAAAAACGGCAGCACTTTTACCGCGTGGCTTTTTGCAACACAGTCACCGCAGGTGTCTCTTGAACCAGGGCAGAGGAACAAGATGGATTTAGAGGAAGTCAGCTAGAAAGGGAAAGTAAGACCGAAACAGCAAATTGACGGAAGCATTGAGCGGGAAAAATATTAACGGGAAGCGTAAGAGTGAAAGCAAACAGGGGGAGTGAAGATCAAGAGAAAAGAAGCATGGCAGGGAGCTAGAGAGAAGATATGAGTTGCATTTTAGTAGCTCCGGGTCTTTGTTTGCTTTGTAGATGCTCATATACAGTACAAAGGTGCGTTCAAAGTCATGCTAATAAACGGAGTGTATAAGGAGGAAACCGGGGGATAAGAAACACTCGTAGCTTCGGATAAACATATGCCAACATCTGTGAGAGAGGCGGATATGAATTCAAATCACCTCTGAAGAGGATGCCGAGTTGTCTGAAGTGTCACGAGATTGTGTTTCTTTTGAGGGCAGAATATCATGATAGAAGGACACACACTTTCCGGCAGCAACACACATCCTACCTATCAGCACGACATCTCTTCCCCTTTCCTCCACATATACATGAACAGATAAAATAACTGTTTCCCCCACCACACACACACACTCCGGGGTGGAACTTAATGGAGTGTGATGTGGTCTGACATCTCGGCGTCGCGCCCCTCATCTGCATTCAGGCAGTATTTACCAGCAGTCCACGGCTCATAATAATAATAAATCCAGACTGAGGAATGGGCACACCTAATCTGACAGGCCTTTATGGATACTCTCATTCATGTAGGACCGGCGCCACACTGTATTATAGTCCCCTAACTCTCTCATAAACCCTGCACGTCGGCCATTGTTACAAAAAGAAGATTAATGATTTGAGGGAACGTTATATTTCTCTGCGATTGTATAAATCATCTTTGACACGTACAGATCACACGGTGAGATAGGGGGCAGGAGGGGACACAAAATGGGGAGAAAATGGGACACAGGGACCAAGAGAAAATGAAGAATTGATGAGAACATTATTCGATCAAACTAAATCCCAAGAAAGGGTGGCATTGTATTTTACTTTACACAATGATGTTCAACATAGGAGGAATTTGAATGAAGACAGAAGTCTGTGTGAACGGGAAAATTACACTTTTGAATTGAATTTATAAACGCCCTAACTGCAAGGGCACTTAGCAGGAATCTGCATTTCTTAAAGATATTGAGCTCTCTGCTAAGTAATCCAATTTATCTTTAAATATTTATTTATAAGAATACATTAAGAGCAAATGATGTCTGGGCTGAAGCATTAGAGCTGGTTTTAAATGAAGAAACACTCAGCAGTTAACATCATTTAGTATTTCCGCTGCTTCAATTTTCTTCTAGTATTAATTTAAATGAAATGTGTTTATACTTTTAAGTCATTATTTTACAGTACATTCAGATTCTTGGGCTTTTCCAACATGATTTTCAGATAACTGCATCCATGCGATCATTACAATTGACAACTGTGTTCAAACACCCTGTTAATCCTCTTGTTTACTCCACAACTGCTTTCTGTTATCAATTTGTCTTTAAATCCAAGCAGGAGATTACACTGATGACATCACTGGGACATAATCCCAGTTAATGTGTGAGACTTGACATGTATTCATTGAATACTCTATTCTGATTGGTCAATTTGGACATTCCAAAAGGTTTTTGTATTTCGTTAACCATCCGCTGCTAAGGAGAACAGACTGTTGTTAAGGAGAATCAGGGGACTATGTGCAGTCAATCCGCAGAAAGTAGTCCGGTCAATGTGACGTCAGCTGTGGACAACACACATTATTTTTTCCCTCAGAAAACATCACGGAATAATGTTTGAATATTCATTTTTATATTTGTTTAGATCAGGGGTCACCAACCTTTTTTAGGATGAGAGCTACTTTTAAAAAATAAAACAAGTCGTGAGCTACTTTTACTCCTCTTTTTTTATTTTTGTGCAGTGTATATATTTAGCACATTTTAACATTATGATATGCTGACCTTTAACCTTTGTGTGCTGTTTGGGTCTGTGGGACCCGTTTTCAGTGTTTACTAAAAGAACATGTATGCAATTTAATTATTTTAACCTGCTTTATTTGGGGGTGGACGGGCCTCACCTCCTCTAGGGGGGTCCTCACCTCCTCTAGGGGGGACATCACATACTCTAGGGGGGTCGGGGGGTATGCACCCCCGGGAAGATTGTTTTTAAATGTTGAAGTTAAATGCATCAATCTGGAGCACTTTGAGCACAACATGAATTGATGGATACAGCTCTCAACACTCATGAAAGGGAGCTGTATACTTTTCAATAATCCAAACATCTTTATATATGATCTATGATCACAACCAATAACAAATCATTTAAACTTGTTTATTCTTATCTTATGTTACCTAGTTAGCATTCTTTCTTTTTATGTATGCTTATTTTACTAATCACTCCCCTTTTAAACCGTTTTTTGTTTTTTTTACTGTCCTATACACATTGGAATGATTTCTTACTTTATCTATATTAAAGGGGACCTATCATGCAAAATGCACTTTTGTACGTCTTTTATACATGAATATGTGTCCCCGGTGTTCCAGGGAACTCACCAAGTGTCAGAAAACACAACCCTCTCTAAAAAAAAAGTATAAATATGCCTTATATAGGTATGGTCCTACACTATATTATTCAAATATAGCATGATAGGTCCACTTTAAATAGATAAAGGTATGCTCTCTCGCTCTCTCTCTCCCCCTCTCTCTCCCCCTCTCCCTCCCTCCCTAGCTCTCTCGCTCGCTCTCTCTCTCTCCCTCTGTCTCGCTCGCTCACAGAGGCTGTGTGCTCCTCCGTGGCGATCGACGGCTTGCGTTAAAAAAAAATAATAAACATATTTGTAAAGTGGGGGGACACAAACGGGATTTCGAAAAGAGCGGGGGACATTTCCCCCCTGTCCCAGGTGGAAATTACGCCATGCGTGTGTGTGCGTCAAGTGCAATAAATATATATGCAAGTTGCAACACACACAGAGTAAAACTCTGTCCCTCATGTGTTGTATAGGCTGGCATGATAGGCTGTTCAATGGGGCTGATGTGTTGTGTAGATTCTGCCAGAAGGAAAATCAGCGGGGAGGTGCCACATTGCTTTTCTTCCCGACTGCAACGCTGGTTCCGCAAATCAAGCAAGAACGTGATTGGTCGATATTCATTGTGGGGGTGGGGGGAGGAGGGGTGTTAGATAGATATAGAGTTGTAGTAAGTAGATAGAGTTCGCTATGATTTAGGTTTCGTTTATGCATAGGGTAGATTCTTTTAATTACCTTAAATTTCCTTTTTTGTTTTGTGTATTTTATACATTTTGGATTTGCTTGGCGAGCTATTTTTAGAACATGCCCCGCGGGCGACTCACGTTTCCCCTGCGGGCGACCAAGTGCCCGCGGGCACCGTGTTGGCTACCCCTGGTTTAGATCATGAAACGTTGGATTCATGTAGCTAAACTGTAAAGAAAAGAAAAATGGCAAGAGAAGGAAAGCGCCCTCTTTTTTTGTCGGGTCCTGATTGGTTACTTTTCTCATTAATGACCGCCTCCCTTCACATTATCCCTTACTCACCAACACAACACAGGAAGTCAAAAGTGTTCCAAATGTGTGCTTCTTTTGTCATAACCTCACAAATCTCTCTTCCATAATATATGTTCATGGCAATATATCCAACATGTCTGACATTGCCATCCCTCGGGGTCATGCTGCGATGGCTAAAACCATTAATCATGCTTTAGGTAAGCGGATATTGTTGTGCGAGAGTGGAGGGGAAATACATTAAATATGGTTAGCAGATAGTCATTAAAAACCATTATCAACAATTACTCATTGTGTTATTCTAAAAAACAGCTAAATTAGCAGTGCGTAGCATCATTTATTGGGGCTTTTCCCACTCCTTAATATTAATATTATATGTGACAAGTACAGTAAGCTTTAATGTAACACCTGGATGCTGCCGTGTTGGATACTAGTATGTATGGGTAATGATATATGAAACATCTTTCTATATGTATGCCTTGTCGCAGCGCTCGCTTAGTTTCCTTTTTAGTTTCTGGCCATTGACTCGATATGATCATGTTCTGTTGAGATATACGCAGTGTAAAGCAATAAAAGAATATGAGCGTCGGCCATCATCTATCATCGTTGTCCCTGTCGTCTTCATCATTATCAATCCCGCTCCCTTTTTTAAAAACCCTGGGGACGAGCTGTGACCTTGGAGCCATCTCCACTCGCTCTGTTTGATTTCATAAGGAAGTGTCTCCGCAACAGGCCCGGCGCTTAATGAACTTCCCCCAGATGTTAGGGGGAGTCGCAGCCTCCCAGCAGCCAACACTCCCTCTCCAATCTCATCTCCCATTCTTCGTTTGAAGCTGTCTTCGCTTCCTCGATCTCTTTCAGTCTGGATCTGGTTGTCATTTTGATTATAAATGATGTCCATTAACCCTTCTCCCTTTTTCCTCATAAATGGTGCTCTTTCTTCGTGTGTGAAAGGGACGAGATGCCTCCTGCATGTATCCATATGTGCGTTGTCATCGTGCTTTAATGAGGACCTCAGCATATGTTTGTATTTTAGGGGGGTTGCGGGTAAAACATTAAAAGGATTTTGTAGTGCCTCGAGCGTGTAAAGAACAAAGCCATTTATCTCTCCCCATCTTCGCAATCACCACCAGCAGCCAAACATCAATGCGTTTGCACTTGCCTCGTCTCCCCCCCCCCCACTCCCCTTAGCAAAAAATAGCTTAGCTGCCGTGAAGAGGGGAGGGCTGTAAAACGTTTGTTGTTGGAATTTTTCCCACACACTAAAGCAGAAAATGGATTCATCTTCTCTTTAGCACAGAGGAGCAAGACGGGGGGGAAAAAAAGCAAATAAACAAACAGACACGCCAGAGAGGGCCAACTAAAAAAAAAAAAAAAAAACAGGATGACAAATGGCTCTTCTGAAAGCTGCATAATTCTCCCGTCCCTCTTTGCCTGGGAGCTATTATGTCACTCATATAAAACATCTTCCAGCACCTTGACCCTTGTGCATAATGGACTCTAAATGCCCATGGCGACATCAATAATGGAGAAATGGTGATGGCCTGGAGTTTAGGAGAAGGTGTAGGTACATTTTCTCTTTGTGTACAACCTGCTTTTTCTCTGAGCTGACATGTACACATTATAGTCATTAACTCATTTGTCAGAGGCGAAATGCGCAACCTTCAAGAAAACATCATTGCCTCAAGGTCATGTAATTGTGACTCAAATCTTGTGTGAGTGAGTCACAATTCCAAAGCCTGTAATGGCATTTCCAACGCGACTCTTTGACTTATTAAACGCGGCATGCACTTTAGCACTTTATTTCCAATCTGTTGAAGCGATCTGACTTCTACGAGGCCAAATCGTGTGTTTATTTGTACTGACCTCATCCAACACCCGCCAAATCCGTTCCCCTTTTAACGCACGTGACTGCTCTCGTGCTGTGCTAATTAATATCCTCCTGCTCTCTTGCTGTTTTGGATATGCAGGAGAGTGTATCTGCTGAGAAACATTGCCAGGGACATGAAGTGTTGGCTTATTGAAAAAGGGAATCGGAGAGCCTCTCTGGTGTCCTATTTGTATTCCAGTGTTTATCTCAGTTTCTTTGTGACTTTTTGGCTGTGTACATACATGCAGTACATGTGAGTACACAGGCATGTCCCCGCACCTCCCCTGTGTACAGATCTGTAGGTACAGGCACAGATGGACCTGGAATGCACCATCCATTCCGTTCCAGGGTGTTAGCGTGGCGCCCGCCCACCGCAGATGGCCTTGATCATCGGCCATTTTGAGCGTGACGCGGCATTCAGAGGGTAGTTTCTGGGGAAATCAACGAGCGCAGCCACATGGGGATGGCACCAATGATTTGAGTTTCGAAGATACACGTGAAGATTGTTAAAAAAACGGAAAGATTCTTCGTCGTTCCCACTATTAAAAATGCCGTTTACCCTGTTTTATATATGTTCAAGGGCAGTCAGGTTAGCAAGTGGAGTGGGATCAGAGCGTTTACATAATTGACCATTGAGCCAGGAATGCTTCATCGTTGGCAGGCCTTCAGAGAGAAGATGAGACCTTCTCTCTGGGGGCAGTCCGCCAGCACTCACCTCTTTAGACCACACACACTGGCTGCCAGGGAAAAGAAAACGTTGTCTGTACTGTATGACATAAGTACATACGTATGTGCAGATACATTTATCCTCTTGCTTTAAGGCTCACTTTTTGCCCCCTTTATCTACAAGCTTTTAGTCATTGCAAGGCTTATATTGTTGCAAGTAGGGCTATTCACCTCTTACTACATATTCTAGGATTTCTTTCATGAACATAATATAAGCTTGCTGCAAATTCTTGAACATGAATGATTGTTTTATGCTTATTTTCTTGGTACTCTCTGGTAGTTGGTTAGGTTGGCAAACATGGTTTATGGCACTATGGACGGAAATGTTGGTTTCGTCCACCACAAAATATCTCAAACCTTATTTGATGGATTGTGATTGAGGACATTCATGGTCCCCAGAGGATGAAGCCTACTAATGCTGGGGATTCATTGATTTGTTCTCTAGCACCATTGGTGCTTTTGATTATAATGTCTCAAAAACGATGCAAGTAGTTGATACATTTGATTAACTTAGGTGATCTCCATCAAACGCCATCTGCAGGTTAAATTGTTATGGTCGATTATGCAGATCTATGATCAGATAACTACAACAATAATGGCATTCTCCTCAGCCTTAGCTTTCATTTGTGCCAATGGCATACGATAACATTTGAACAAGACTTGAATAAGTCCTAAATGGTCCAGGAACAGGCTGATGGAGGACCTGTCCATGGTGCTGAAAGTCTTGACAGAGCTCAGTGAGAGAGCATTAAAGGGCCGGTACACTCTGTTAGAAGTGCATTCTATATTATACAACATACTGGGATGCTAAACAACAGGTTACAATCCAAATATCTGAATATATCGAATCCAAATGACTTTGCTAATGTTTGGTTTGATTTAGAAAGAAAAAAAACGAAAAAAGTAAGACCTAAAGTAACGAAAAACCTTTTCAACTAGAAACTAGAAGGAAAGAAAGACAACAATTAAATGAAATCATTGCACAGCAGGAGACTCATATCAATATTATTTATTTTTTAGAGATGCAGTTTATTTTTTATTAATGACAGATTTTGTAAATGTTTCAAGTTGGCCATATTGTAGTAATGATCACTGATACATTTTTGAAATGTTGTTTTAAAGGTGGCCTATTTGTCTCTTGCTGTTCACAGCAGCTCAGAGTATGTTAACATATGTCTCTTACCGTGGGAAATGTGCTGGTGGGAAAAACAGGAATGAAACAAATCAAAGAACATGTCACATTCTGTCACAAGCAACAAGCAGCAGCGCGGAAGGTACACATCATGTAAACTGTAAAAGCAGCTTTGATCCTTTCAGATTTTTCACTTTGCGTTAATGTAAAACGTACATACATTTTACTGCGGGCTAATAATCATGCTGGTGAAAATCAAATGTCAGACGGAAGCCTTCAGCTCTCCTGAGGTACTGTTCAGCGTTAGCTAACATTTCTAGGACGTATAGCGCTTCATTCCCCCCCCCCCCCCCCGCCCCCCACACACAAACGCTTATGTCTGTCCCCAGTGCTTGTTTTTGCAACTTACATACAGTACACAGCCTTTGCCCTCCCGTCTAGAAATCCCCTCACAGCTTTCCGCCACAATCGCCCTTTACAATTTATCTTGACACACTCTCATCGCCCTTTCTTGTAGAATCCCCTGCACTTAATGTAAACTGTCTCTTCTGTCCATTCCCTCTCCGCAGTAGTTTACTATGTGGAGTAAAAGAGGCAGATAGACCGTGGGCCCTTAAATGATCCCTGCTCCACATTGCCTCTGTAGCAGTGTGGGTGGACTGATTTTATGAGTGCGATGATGGTTTGACGTGCCGTAATCCTCTTTCACTGATCTCCCCTCGTCCATCTGCTCCATCTACATCCCTCTCTTGCCGCTGTATCCCAGCCATCCACACACACACACACACACACACACACACACACACACACACACACACACACACACACACACACACACACACACACACACACACACACACACACACACACACACACACACACACACACACACACACACAAATAAATGCATGTTACAAAAGCACACGGAAATATACAGAAACACACGTACTGTACATATGCGCAGCAGATTAGGTTTAAATGTTTGCTGCGGTGGCGCGCGGGTCAGCAGCAGATTTTCATCCCCTCCATCATGGCCCCCTGTATCTTCACGTCTCCCCTATTTCTATTTTCAAATGTGTCTCAGTTTTTTTTTTAAACATCTGCACAGCTATTGTATCACTTTGCCTTTTTCTTTTTTGGGGGCATAATCCTACCCACTGCTGAACAACACAAGAGTTCTCAGAAAAAGACCAGTACAGCGGGAACATGTAATCTGTCTGACAAGTGGAACACACTGGTGGTGTGGCAGCGACTTGTTCTTAATAAAAAGCAGAGCAGCTCCAGTTTTACCCCGCTTAGAATGGACCCAAGATGCCTTACATGTATGTCAACTAAGCACCACGTGGCCCGAGATTATTCTTTTATAGCTCAAAGTTATTTTTCAGTACCGCAATTGATAACATTTGTACAAAATCTGAATATAGACTAATGCGATATCCAAATTGCAGTGATTGTGCAATATTTAGTAAAGGATAATATGTGCAAATATCCAAATTAAGTATAATATTGCTTCAGAGAAGTTCCGGCCTGCGACATGTCCAAAAAAGGTCTTCATTTCTCTCATGCTGCCTGTGCTGCAGCACGTATGTTCACTCTGTGTCTGGTCTGCTCTGATTGGTTAGCTGCCCGTCGTCTCCATTGTGATTGGTCAACCGCTTGGACAAAAATGTGCGGTATTTAATAGAAGGGTGATTGTTACATAGTGATGTCACTATGTTAAGGAAGTGAACACAGGAGTACAATGAAGGTTTTTCAGGCAGGGGGGGGGGGGGGGGGGGGGAGTGTGGGAGATAAACTCCATCTGGAGGTAACTTTGGGATTTTTGCTTCTGCAGACCATTGACATGCAAACAAACCTATATAACAAACTACAGAAAAGGGTGAATCCCAAATACATGAAAGGGCCCCTTCAATAAAGAAATCATTTTTGATCACATTTCTCCTAATAAATCACACCATGATCAGTTTAATATATTTGTCAATAGAATATTCAGTCATGTTCCAAAAATGATAATTCCCTCTAATATCAGGAGTCGCATCACAATATCAGTCAAAGTCATTGCAATTAGACATATTTTTATAATTTCATATTATTCTTCTGTTATCACAGACGTATCTACATTGATGACACTAAGCATTCCATGCACCTTCAGTCTTCTGATTTCTCCTTGCATTTGAAATGACACAAGTACATTTGTGTCAGATGCTTTGAACTCACCCGACTTTGCTCCCCTGCTCTCTTTTTCACACACTTGCTCACCTTTGATGGCTCCTTTCGCAATTGTCCCCCCTTTGTCTCTCATCTCATCCTTTCTCCTAATCTTTTTTCCTTTCCTCATCGCTTTTATCTTGGCTCTGTTTCTCTTCATCTTTCTTTCTCTTAGCCTCCCTTCTCAACATTTCCACTCCGCACTCTCCCCTCCTCTCCCCCCTCTCCCTCTCTCTCTTGCCATAGCAGTGGGTGTACTAAGCAGGGATTAGGCGTGATTGAAGTGCTGACGTGAGAGTTCTTCCGCCGGGGCCTCTTATCCTCTGCAGTCCCCCAGAGAGACCTCTCAATGCTGGGCTTCACTAGCAGGTTGGGCCTGGCCTCTCCAAAGGCTCCCTGTGGAAATAGCCTCTCTTCATGCCTCCATGCCTTATCCCCAATAGCCTTAGTGCCTTTCGCTGATAGAAGTGTGGCTTGGCTCTGATAGAGCTCTCTGCCTGCCAGACTAAAGCCTGGACTTTTTTTTATATATTTTTCATTATCGTTTTTTTTTTTTTAAGAGAGAGGTCCTTCCTGCTACTGTATATCAAAGCCTGGGCTCTTTCCGAGAGTTCTTGGTCTCTTTCTCCATCTTTCCTTCCCTCTCCCAGGTGTCACCTGCTTTACTTTATGATTCTGTTGGGACCCTGCCCTCAGCCCACAGAGTTATAGAGTGGTGCAGGAATGAGTCTTAAGCAGGGAAATGAATTAGCATTTCCGTCTATGTGTTTTTAGTTAGATACCTGAAATAAGGTCAGTAGTTTCACAAACTTTCAAATTTCATTTTTTTTCAATTACATATAATACAGTAAACACCCCACTGCTGAACATCTGAAGCTTTTACCTGTCTTAACAAACGATTGCTAACAAAATTGCTAAATGAGACTAGTTAAAGTGGACCTATCATGCTATATTTGAATAATATAGTGTAGGACCATACCTATATAAGGCATATTTATACTTTTTTTTTTTCAAAATACCAAACAGATCATGCATTTTAGCCATGCCTCATTTCGCTCAATTTGACATTTTTTAGATCTGTTTTAGCAAGGGCAGATTCAGTGAGAACAGCACCACCTACAGGCCTGGCATATGTACTACAGCGTCTCCAGCGCTTTCGAACAGCAATGGCCGTGGCTGTCTCCTCCTGATTGGTGGAGTTGGCCCAATAGCCGTAGCGCCACCGTCCTGACGTCAGGACAAGGTTCAAATCTGGATCAGTTTTTATCAGATCCGTTGCAGCCCCTTTTTTAGAGATTTGGGTATGGAGGAAAATAGAGAGGGTTGTGTTTTCTGACACTTGGTGAGTTCCCTGGAACACCGGGGACACATATTCATGTATAAAAGACGTACAAAAGTGCATTTTGCATGATAGGTCCCCTTTAACGTCATTCGTCCCAATACAAGTTAGCCGTTAGCTTAGTGGTGTTGACTGGAAGTCATGCGACCATCATGTAGTTTGTTTATTGCCTAACATTAGCCATTCAACTATCATCAGAGTGGTGGTTATATGTAGAGATGATCCTTCTGAACAAAACCTGCAGTAATTTGTTTACAACGTATAGTTTGTAATGTTAGCTGTTTTCTTACATTTAGGCTTCCACACAAGTGGTGTTAATATGTAGAGATTATCCTGTGTCATAAATGTAGCCACAGATCTTATTTCCTGTAATATTCCAAAAGCCTATGAAAAAATCCCATTGGTTTTTAGTACAAGGGAGCCTGTGCCATGCTAACTTCCTGTTGGGCCTAGAACAATACATCATCACCGCACCGCTCTGTTCCTCAGGGGGTTTCAAAGAATCACAAGTTGAGTCTTCAGGGAGGTGCCCAGTTCATCGCCATCATCACATTTCATGATTGAGTATGAAAGGTCAGAACGTTATCTTTTCATGTGTGCCCTCTAACATTCCGCGATAGTAGCAGAAGCGAATACAAATTAAGGAGCAAGCAGATGTCAAGGAGTCTTGGGTGGGTGTGTGTGTGTGTGTGTGTGGGGGGGGTGTGCTAGTCATTTCCCACAACCTAAATCTTCATTCCATTTTTCGTTCGTCTTCACTCCGCTGCTGTGATGATTAACACATAAAAGAGTGAGAGATGTGTGATATGGCACTCACTCAGCATATTGTGTGCTTTATTCCCTCCCTCCCTCCCCTCCTCCTCTTCACCTGACTTGTATTGTGCGAGAGAGGTAGCCTTTGAAGTCAAGCTGTAGAAAAAAGGGGGAGGGAGAGGGAAAAAAAAAAAGAGTACAATATGCAGAATGTAGCGGTGCCCTCGGGGACTCGCGGGGAATATTCATGACACCACTTGTTTCAAGTTTGTTGGTTTAGCCACTATTTGATTTCTCCTCGTAGCTTTTCTTATTCTCGTGTTTGCTCAGGAAAATGCTGTGATTACCTCTTTAGCCCCTCGAATAAGACCCTCATTGTGGCGCCGTGCAGGAATCAGTGCAAATTACATAGCACTTTTTTTGTACATTTACAGCAGCAGCCATTTTACCTCTGATCCTTGCTGTTGCCCGGTAATCTTTCTGTGAGAACAGATGTTAATGGTGTGTTCTGACAATAAAAGAAAGGGCATTCTTTCCTTTGAGTGGGATACCACCGATTCATGATGAAAAAGTCTCACACACACACACACAAATGTTTAACTCATGTTTACACACACATATAAACGCATAATCCTCTCTCCAGATTGCATGCCGATGCTCCTATGCATGCGTGTGCCGGCAATATCCTCCACAGCATATACTGTATTTGTCATACCTGGTATATTTCACTGTACCAAAGAGATGAACAACAGGCTGGTTCTGATGTGCTTTAAATGTTAATGTGCTCCAGGATTTCAGCTACTACAGGTTCACTGCCTGACTTTGGATTGCTGCTCCTATAATCCGTCAAATGCAATGAAATTAGGAAGGAATAAAGAAAACATACTCTGCTCTTGGATCCAGGTTTAAGTTAGAATTTAGACTGATTTAACACTCCTTTTTTTGGCATTTCAGCATACTGCAAATGCATGCATGTGCTCAGCCAATCAGAAAACGCTCAACCCAAACCTAAAGTGGTAATCCCTATAAGAAAAACAGCTGACTCACTGCATACAAAATGTTTTCATAAAAACTCTCCCAGACATGTATAGTACTATACTAACTCTAATACAATTTGAAGGAATGGCTACCACTCCACCTTCTGCTATTTTGTTATATCTCACTGGTGGACATGTGCACCTTTTTTCAAGGCTGCAAAACACATTTGATCTCTCATCAATGTAGCTGTGTTTTGGTTTTGAAAATTCTGCTCACTGTGCTTCTGAATCATCCTGATGACAGAAACTAATTATAAGAGAACATGTCTAAGAACTGTCAGACAGCTACCTTCTCTACTTAAGTGTAAAACAAGTGGATTGGGTTGTTATCTAGAAGCTCTAAAACAGTGACAGGCAGGCTGCAGTGAGGCTGCTGACTGGGACCAATCCTGCAGACTATCTGGGTGGCGGGTGTGGGTTGAATTCAGTCCCCTCCTAAAGGACAGCTTCCCTTGAAGTCCCACTGATGGGCGAGTAAGAGGTGAGATCATGGACACTGCAGGAAGGGCTCTTTGGGTGAGCCCTTCCCTGCAGTGAAGCTACAGCTAACAAGTCACCCTGCTGCCTATAAGCCACTGAAGCTCGATGCTCCACCTTTGCGCCAACCTTTTTTTGTAAAAGAATAATAAAAAGGAAATGGACTGCATTTAAATGGCGCTTATCCAGTCTTTTGTGGCTCCTTAGCCACCTAGGCTAACATTCCCTCACTCCCATGCCACCATGAGCAATTTGGGGTATAGTATTTTGCAGTGAAGTTATGGACAAGTTAACAACGAATGCAGCAAGGGTCATCATGTTTCTAGAAACAATTTAGGTACTAAAGGTAGCTCATATCCATACTGAACTTTAACGACAATGAACATGTTCAAGTTTACAAACAAGAGCATTTTTCGTTTTAGTTTAACATAACTATTAGGCTGCATTTACACCAAATGTGGAATTGTGGATGCCATGCTACTGCACAAAGATGAATGTGTTGATACCCACTTATAAAAGGATTGTCGAATTCTGGAAAGGTTATTGCGCTGGTGATCAATCCTTCTTCAATTAACATGTTGACTGCATGGGCTGGGAATCAAACCACCAACCTTCCATTTGGAGGACATACTTCCTGAGCACAAGCCACCAATGATCTCCATGTTTGAATCCCCTCGCTGCAAGTGGGCGGTTGGAACCAGATGAAACCCACTTCTTGGCTGCATTAAACAGATGCATGTTTCATACATAGCAAGATCATACATGACGCAATCCAGAGGGGGAGGGTTGACCATTATGCCATCCCAATGTGACTGCTGGATGAACCCCTCTTGGCCATACTTCTGTGGGTGTCTGCTAAATGCCACATCAGAGACCGTGACCGTTCTAATCGGCACATGGTGTGGCCGACTTCTAAATGCCCTTTCCCGTCTCCTTCGCACTCCCTTTGCTGTTGATTCACAGGGAAGGAGGGAGCGTATGGCACTTATTACTAGATAATGGATCATACATTGAAACTGAAATTTCATATATCCATTCATACTGTATGCACATGCACTGGCAAACACACTCATGTCGTAGATTTCTTCCAAAGCTCCCGACCTCGGTATTCCTCATTCGTTATGCCCAGCTGTCGCCTGGTTTGAGGTCATCTTTTATGAATTGCTGGACTAAATGTACGGCCTAATAAGCGTTTATGTGGTGTTCCGCTCTGCATGTCCTCCACTGTGAAGTGCAAAAATAGGAATCAACCTCTGGAGCTCTTTCTTAATGGATTGCTGCTTTCCGCCAGTTTCTTTCTCTGCTGGTGAGGTCATCCTCGGTGCGGTTTGTGAGAGTTTATCTTCAGGGAATATGTGTCTTTGTTAGTGTGTGAATGATTTATTCCATCTTTTTGTACCCAAACCTCCAGAGATAGTTGAAAGCACGGAGCCTGAGCACACTTCGTCACATCCCCATTTTGGGGCTGCATCCTTTAGAGTTGAAGATTTTGTTATGTGCGATGTTCTCAGTAGTTTGCAGATCGTTTATCTCTGCAGTAAATGAAAAGCTGAAGTAGAGATAACCAGCCTGCCAGAATCTATTGTGGAGCCACTGACTCCCGATTCCAGTGCCACATCAGATTCAATGTGTAACCATGAATAATTACAAATCCACCATGTTCTTTGTGGCAGTTTAGTTCCCCTCTTGTCATCCCACCACATTGCTCATTAAAGTTTCAGATGCAGCACAGTGTTCGTCTGAACTCCAAAGAACACACGGATACACAAACGTGCAATAAACACTCATCACAAAGCTCAGTGTTCCCTCTAATGGCGATTTCATGAGCTCATTGTAATACTCTAGAAAGCCCCTCTGAGGTTTAGCAGCAGCACTTTATGGTTTTGTCTCTTTTTTCTTCCTGTTATATTTCGTTTTTGTCCTCATCCTTGGCCAGTATCCTCAGTGTAAATGAGCTCCTCTTCCCTGGCTCCTTCTCAAAATTCCACAGGGACACTTAAATAAACCGGTGCAATCATCATCGCCGTCATCATCATCGACCATTACGGAGATAATGAAACGATGGACCTGTGCGTGGTTATGTACTCAGAGTTCCATCATCACATGGTCTTTGTGGCATGGCAGCAAATTAAAAATGTGTGAAGTGAGGGAGAAGTTGAGGTAGAATGCCGCAAAGGTCACCGTGTTTCTAGAAACAATTAAGTTACTGAACTGGACTGGACTATATGAGGAACATATTACAGATTAGATACAATAAAGCTGTTCATTCTTGTACAGCCTAAATGTTATGTAGCATTTAGAAAGTCATGCAAAACATCTTTTTACCCCTCATTGAAGGATTGTACTGGAAAGTTAATCAAGGTGGCAATCAGTCCTTCAACGCACGCGCGCACACACACACACACACACACACACACACACACACACACACACACACACACACACACACACACACACACACACACACACACACACACACACACACACACACACACACACACACACACACACACACACACACACACACACACACACACACACACACACACACACACACACACACACACACACACACACACACACACACACACACACACACACACACACCTCTCTTAATCGACCCACCTGGGCTTCAGCCCATCGTCCATATGGAGCCGCCTCTGGTGTAGTGCAACAGTGGCACTCCACACCAGCTTTAAGTGGTCATACCCATATGGACACTCGCGCACTCACACTTATCCAGACTCCAGAAATAGACATTTGGAGTGATAGCCTGCAGTGTGGAGCTGACCACTCTACCATACAAGCGGCTGTCATACGGTAATTACGTAGATTGGACCACACAGACACACACGGTTGTTGCGTTCTAAAAATGTTATTGCTTTCTTTTGGTCTTGGTTCAAACTTTCTCTGTGCCTACGATCACACATCATCTATTTTTGCCAATTTCCACATTTTTACAAATGCTTCTAAAAACAATGTTTTAGCTTTAGGGCTCTGGCTACTTACTGGAGTATTCAAGCTCAGAGGCTCATCATCAAGCATACAACACTCTATTTCTAATTTAACTAATAACCATCAAAGTACTTTTTATCGACCATTGTCACTGAAAGACGTCCATTTCAGCATTTAGCCCCGATTGTGTTGTTGTATAAGTTTCTATTCCAACTGGAAAGTGGAAGCTAGGCTAACTTGATAAAGTTGGCAATGACTCCCACTAGGTGTTACTTTTCCTTCATGGTATTTCAAAACCTGCTGAGTCCTTGGCAGCTCCCACACATGTTGTGATGTATTTCCCTTCAGAAGGCAGGGGGTTTAGCTAGTGTAAGCTGTTTCTCTTTAGTGGGCTGGTTGTGGGGAGGGCAAAACCAGACTGTCAAAACTCAACATAGTCCTTTGCACAGGCTAACAGCCAGCTGGAAATGTGCCAGCGCTGCTCGCCGGTTGAAACTGAGGTGATATAACAAACTATTTTTAGTGCCCGCCCACACAGCTATGGCATCATTCTAATTACCAGTAATGACATCATGCGTTGGCACCAAAATGCTCTCTTAAGAACGTATGAGGGCTCTATCACTGCAAAAAAAAGGCAACCTTTATTGGTTTACAATTTGGACACATTGACAAATCATTTCTTCCCACAATACATTTTCATTTAATATCCACTTTTTTTAGCTGGGACCTAAAAACTATTTTGATACAAAAACTTGAAAACAATTTCAATTGTGGTTAATTACCACAAACGGCAACAATAACAGTTTTATCTCTAGGATTTCTAGGGCCAGCAAATGTGTTGATGTAACGTCCTTCGCACAATGCAAATAGGGCACATACGTCAGTGAGGTGTTCACTTATCCAACTAGCAGAACGCCTTCTGGCATTTGTTCCTCTCTTCTTGTATCTGTAAGGGTCGCAGTGGAGACAGAGCAAGGGGAAGTGGAGAGGGGAGTTAGAGGAGGGGGAGAAAAGCAACAAAGGGGATGCTTTTAGAGTACCAGACCAAATAAAGGCCCCTTTTCTCTATTTGATAAAGGAAAAGAGAGTGAGATGGAGAGTGAGTGTGACAGGGAAAGAGAATGGAGGGGAGAAAAAGAGAGACTCAGGGGTACAGCGTTCACAAAGAGTTAGATTTGTGAAGCTGAACATCAGTCCAGACTTGTCTTCACATCATCTGTACTTGGAGAAAAAATAGAAAGTCATTCCACCACGACTAAAGTGTCTCTACATCTGAGTCTGTGCCGAGTGTGTATTTTCCTCTCTTTGTGATTCCTATTCTCATTCCCATTCACTCTCAGTCCTCCTCACACACTCATCCTCTCAGAGTGATGATTTATCCCTTCATCTCCAGAGTGTCATTGAAGAGGGCCGTTTGGCTCTCCAGACTAATAACTGTCGCCAAGATGGAGAGGGGATAATGTTATTGACTTCCAAGGAAGACGGCAGCGTGCCAGTGTGTGAGGTTTTGCACTTTCAGTTGCATATACCTGTGTTGATTTTCATTTGAAATGTTGTGTGGAAGTATCTCAGTCCTACAGCAATCTGTTTGTATCTTTTCACCTTAGGGATGTTCTTCCATCCATTCGCCCCCTTTCTTTCTGATTAAGTCATTCATTTCTTGCTAATTACATCTTTTGCCTGGTGGATAGGGCTGCACAGTTTGGAAAAAATAATAATTACGATTATTTTTTAAGATACTTCAATTATGTTATTGTTCACTATTTTGGAGGGATTGATCATTTTTGCATAATTTGACTGATATAATTGAAAGGTACTTTAAATGATCCATAGAATACAATTGATATGCCGGGATCTTTGCAACACCACAATTCCTAATCCTTAATTCAAAGTCATATTTACACATATTTTGACAGTAATAAATATTGTGCATTTTAATAGTACTGTAGCCCATATTGTTTTTTCAATTACATTTCGATTAATTGTGCCCCAGTGTTGGATGCTTACAATTTCATAATGTTTGTCCTAGTCACCTACATGCTTTTTCACATACAGACCAGACTGTCAAACAGTGTGTGGTGCTGCCTGGATTAGCATAGTTAAAGTAACAGTGGGCAGACCTCGGTCCACAAATGGTAAATACCACTTTCCTCAATGGCGGTTTTTCTCTGTATTCACCTCGAATGTCAGAATCAGTTGATTTGGTTGCAGACTAACAGGATTTTGAAAGCAGCTGGCGTAAATTGTTCTTAAACACAAACAACACATTATTTTCTCAGTGCACATGCATGATCTTGGCATGTATAGTGGCTCAGTACGTGCAGGAAAAAGCTTACACACATACAGGGCTGCATGAGTTAGTGAAAAAGTTGTATTGCCATCATTATGGACGTAATAAACAATTGTAATATGTGAGTATAGTGGCTTGGTTATGGAAAGAAAACAAATCACATATTACTGATCATTTTGAAATGTGTATTTCTCAATTCTAACAACCAAACTTAAAGTATCTTGAAATCACAAAAGACAAACATTTATATAAATATACCTTTTTTTATATTTGGCAAAATGAAATGAATAAAAACGAAAAATATCTTATTTAAAAATAATAAGATTTCTTTTTTTTTCAACAGCGGAACACTAATTATCATCCGTTTTCTTAATTTGATAAGACACTGTTTGAAGTGTTTGTCTTTCTTTAACATTATATTTATATTTTCTTAATAAAATCAACTACATAACTTTGCATGTGTAGAGAATAAAGTATTAAACTGTTACACATACAGCCAAATCTATTCAACTCACAAATGATGAAGGCCCAGTGCACTATGATCCCAGTGCACGTGACAAATGGCAGACTGAACACAAACAAATGACGTTTTCATGTTCGCAAATTCCTTTTTTATTGAATTAAACTGCAGCCTTTTGCGGTTATATAATTGCACAGGTTGACATCGTGATTGCCTTAAGATGAATCTTGCAGCACTACACACATCCCAAAAACATGCTCGAAATGTAACTCAGGTGATTCCATAAATCAGTCTGTTGGACCCTGCTTCTCCCGGGGGAAGCTGTGGATCCTCTGCTAATTTTAGAATGCTTCCTGGCTGCTGGGGGAATGCTGGAGCTGCTGAGTGTGGTTCAACCATGCCAAGCTTGGGAAGCGAGGAAGAGGGCTTAAACCATTCCTATCCCCTGGAGCTGCGCAGACCCTCTTCAAGAAAACGTAGAAGTGGAGGAAGGGACAGAATGAAGGAGTGGGATGGGAAGAGAGGGATTGAAAACGTAAGGGGGGGGAAAAAAGCATCCAGGCATGCGGAGGCCACGTGACGGAGGATGTGCTGTGTGATTAGTGTGGCTGTATGTCGCCAGCATATGCCAAGATGACTGTTTGTGTATCCTATTATATATACATTTCCGCTCTGTACACTGCATCTGAGACACAGTGTCACGTGCAACGTTTGCAGTAAGCCCTGCAGTTAAAGGTTCAAATGGAGAAAGCTAGAGAAAGGTGAGAGTAATCCATCGTTACTCTTATCTCTTAGAGGAGAACAGCGTTGTAAATGCCCGCACACACTTTAACACGCGCACATAGTGTTACACACGCATAGTGAGAGTCACATTGTTGTGGCTACAGGCTACGACTGGTTCCAGCTGGATTTAAAGCAACAGCAGTGGGTTTTTCTTCTTCATTTTCACTAAGCTCTGTGTTGAATTAACCCTGACATGTCGGCAGTTTGATCCCAAACTCTTGTCTTGTATTATTGTACCAAATGTATACATGATGTTAAAACGTAATTGTAAGTGTAAGGCTTTATTAGAAAATTAGTAGACTTCAGTACAAAGTTTACAAAAATATAAATGTGCAAATAGGAAACATACAGGTCAATATCACCTTGCTATTGGTAGCTGAACTGTCAATACTCCAAAACATATTCTTAGATATAAATACCTAATTTTGAGTTATTTAGACACAATTAACACTTATAGTTTCATGTCTTGTTACATAAGTATAGATCATATTTGTTAAATGTTATTATGGGAGAATTACTATTCTTGTGGCACTACTGCCTTATTAGGCCCATATTGAGCAGAGCATATTAAGACCAAAACTCATGTACAACAACTTCCTTACTTGCAATAAATAAGCACTAATTAGAGGGTTATTAAGGAAAAACTCAACTAATGGCTTATTACTTGTAGAATATGGTCATGTAGAATAAGGCATTAATAAGTGTTTTATAATGACTAATAAAGAGCCAATATACTGCTAATATGCATGTTAATTAACAACTAGTTGATGGTTAATTTGTGTACCTTAATATAAAGTGTTACCCAACATTTTATTAGTGTATAAGTGGACAATAATGTAACCAAATTGCCTATCACCTCATCACAAAAATTGCCCTTGATGCGATTGGTTGTTGATACGAGGTCAAAGGATCAACCCCGTTGTTAATCAGCTTTGGCACCATGCTCTTCACCCGCCAGCTATATGATATTTGCTTTAAGGGCTCTTTCACGGCGAATCATGTTTATTTCATTGTCCCTTTTATGGCACCGCGGCTCCCCTTTTAACCCCTGGTCATCCTGCACGCAGCTCAATGTTTTGGCAGCACACAGGAGAGTCAGTTATAGAGGCAATAAATATGAAATGGCCTCGGCTTCGGCTAGGTATATGCGCTAATCTGTCTCAAGTGCAAGCGAGGGACTCTCTTCTTCTCTCATTAGATTAGAATTTCTGCCCGGAGTCGCGTCACATTCAGTAAAAACACGGACACAATGTAATTGCTGTGTTCTGGTTTAAATATCTAAATAAAGGCGACATTTCAAAAAATGTGGCAGGGAACTTTGAGATTGTAACCTTTGCAGAACATTTACCTGCACAGAAACCTATATAACACCTACAGGAAAGGTACAAAAGAGCCTCTTTAATGGCAACAGAAATAACATCTATCTACAACAAAAGGCTTGAAACCTGTGTGTATTGTGGTATCCGGTTTGTTATTAAGCATTTAGTTTGTACATTTATCTTAACAACATATACTTTAGTATATTTTATGTTCTGTTTGCAGGAACTGATGTAAAACCTTCACATCAACCTCACAGTGGTAATTGCAAATATGTTTTATTTTGGCTCTCATATCTCTCATGTGGCATTACACATTTAGATACTGTGTCAACACAAGTAATAAACCTTCCGGGAAAAAAAAAAAAAATTCAAATTGAATAATTATAATAAAAAAGCAAACTCAAGAAAATGTGTGATCACAATGTGTTAAAAGGAGGTGTTAATTATTTACTTTGCTTATATGGGTGGAGATCGGTCATAAAGCACACTGACGCTACGTCACCTTAACAGTTAGCTAGGTCATTATTGGACACAACAGTTGTTGAACCATTTTTGGTTTTGTGGGCCTTACTTTAATCAAATTAAAATGTTTTTTTCCCAGCCCTAGACCAAGTGGTGACTTTGGTTTCTGGAGACTTGGGCTGAAACAGCATATGTCAGTAAAAGTAATGATAACATGCAGCTTCATGCTCTACGGCTCTATCCACAGGCGGCGTGTGAACTGACAGAGACTGATGTGGAGAGGTGGAGGCACGGCCGCGCTTCTGACAGGAGAGATAATAGCCAATAAGGCGACGCCAATCTGGATGATTGACAGGCTCAGGGGACGACCCTGGAGCAGGCCTGCACTCAAATACAAACAATACAGCGTGCGCATGAGTATGCATGCTACTGACGGGTTGTTTACTACTCAATGAACACTCGCAGGAAACAATTGCATCCATCTCTGTAGCTGAAGTAATTAAAAGATCTGAATCAGAAGCGGAAATGTTCTTTTTATGCTAAAACATATAATGTGTCCTGACACATTATATGTTTTAGCATAAAAAGAGCTATGCTAAAACATAGCTCTTTATAAACCAGACTGAGGAACCAGAACCTCATATCACTTGCAGAGTGATGCAAGGCTTTAAAGACACCATTCAGCAGAACAGTGAAGAATATGAAACTTAAAAAACGCTTGCATCCGTCTCTTCTTATTTATGCTCAAGATGGCAGCTTTCGGAATGATGCAATAGTTTGAATTCAGGAGACGTATCGTCAAAGATCTTTTGATTGTTGATGGAAGCAATACATGCAGAGGATGACTTCATAATATTGTAATACTATTCAACAGCCATTTTAAAAAGGGGAAACCACTCAAGGATTCAAGAAGGCTGGGCCTGCGTGTACGTTAATTCAGTCAATGCGCGTTAAACAGACAGCTAGAGAATCATTGACGTCAGCAACATGTCAAAACCCGTGCTGTGTCAGGACGTTTAGCCCTATCGCTAGTACGGAATTTAAAGGCGTATATGCCGATGGTCATGCCTCAGATCTCAGAAGTGCTGACGGGTTATGCCTTTGGACTTCACGTACACAGCTAGAAAAACAAGTTTCCTTTCTAACTTAATTATTCTTTTTGACCATCTACCCCCTGCTGCCTGCAATCCAAATGATTTGAATGAATGAATAATGTGAACTTGATCTTTTCTTGACTCTCCCATAAGGCAGACTAAAGTGGACCCTTAGCTGGCAAAATAAGGAGAGCACATCTGATAGAATGCGGTTGAATCCATGTCTTGTTAACTCAGGTTTCCCCACAATTCCCATGGGCAGCTTTGGCTCAGGAGGTAGAGCCGGTATTCATGCACTGAGCCCCAAATTAAATTAAACTGTCGATTGTTACTAAACAACCGGTATTCAAATAACAAAAAAATAAATAAAGTTGCTAGGTAATGAAAAAAAGGAGGGTAATGGGATTACCTTTAGCTAACTATAACTCATATTTAATTTCAGTATTAAAGAACCCATGTCATGGCCTGATCATAATTCCATTGTTGAGGTATACTAAGATAGATTTATATTGTGCAATTTTCCAAACTCACATTGGTTTCTCAAACAGCATCTCTGTATAGTATGTGTATTCACCGGTATTCACTCTCTGTCCTAAACGGCTTGTTGGAGCTCCTGCCCCCCCTCCCAGTGAGCCCAGTGTGCTCTGATTGGTTGCGAAGCTGAGAGGCTCGTTGCTGCTCGCAGCTCCTTGCAGCTGTGTGAGCTGCTGCAGGAGCAGACAGGCTTTCCGTGTCGGCGTCTCGGCGATACAGCGAGAACAAGCGAAACTCATCCTGAGCACACACAAACACTCACAGCCGAAGTAAAAACAATAAGTGTGGCTTGATATTGAGTAAGAAAAAGGTTTATAACGCTGTGAGCATGGGTCTGCGGAGAGCATTTCTCCGCGATCCCAACGTAGTAGCCCGAAAAACGTTTACCCATTTAAACAGTCGTGGTAGATACCTTGTTTGTTTTAAACATCATAAATACACAAACAACAATGAATACTTACAGGTTGTGTACCCGAATCTCCCGCTGGCCCAAACAAAGTAGGAACAGCATCGTTCTTCAGTGCCCTCTGCTGTACATATCCGCCATGAATCGCTGAAAGGTTTGGGAAGCTTTGTTTCGTGAAAGTCTGGCAGAGGGTGCGGCCATAGCTCTGGGCGTGGCTACTGGGTATCCCTACGTAGCGATACCCAGGAAGTAAACATTGGAAAATGAGAAATCTCCAACGAGGCGTTTTGGGGAGGTATTTTCTGTGTTAGAGTTTTACTCACTACAGGGTGTACTTTGAGGGTTTTTGACTCTGCACACCGTTTACATGCATAAAAACCTTCATAACACACAAGGGGACAGGTAATAACCGGAAAAGCATGACATGGGACCTTTAAGCATATTTCCATCAGTGCAACATATGTCTACTGCTTTGAGTTTTTGTCAGCATAATTCTTTTTGTAATTTCTCTTATTAATTCCAGTTGTTTCTCCTTTGCCGTACATTACATCCTTAATTTGAATCATTTCATTAGCTCGGCGATCTTCGACAAATCCCATCACTAAACTGCACCGTTTAAGCCGTGCCTCGCTCACAGAGTACATGTAGACAGCAGCCCCAGCCACTGATTGCATAATTAGCTCACGCCTTCGTAAATCAGATGCTAATTTCATGCAGATTGCAGGAGCAAATGGAATGCTTTCGTTCTCATGGACAGAAATCTGGCCAAAAAGGTACTCAGTGATGGATTACATCACATCTCAAACTGTGTTCATTTGGGCACCTGATTTTCAAACAACAAAACCTCTTGACTATAATTTATTGATTTCATTATCAATTCCCAATAATTGTTGGGTGGAAATTGAGTTCATGCATGCAAGGCTTTGTATTTGCGTTTGAATTTCTTGTCATATATGCTGGTTATTTGCGTAAGAGGTAGAAAAGCATTAAAAGGGAAGTCAATAGTCACTGAAACATGGGATTTCGTGGAATCTAAGTACAAGTTTCTTAATTCCCATTTAAGTAAAATTGTAGTCATTTTTATAAGATATTCTTGTTTTTGTAAACGTAAGACAGTGCAGTCTCCTTTTTGTCATTCTTGTCTATAGCGAGGCTGTTTGAAAAGGCACCATTGACTTATTTACACTCAATTTGTTGTAAAACGTTCTCCTCAGTAAAAGCTATTGGCATTTCAACTCTGGCGGTTTGAACCCAACCTCTCACTTTCTTCCATTGATGGGAATAAAAACCCATTTTAAGCTTAAGTTTCTACTCTCTTCATCAGCCTTTCCTACCGTATTGAAATAAATGTGGCTGTAGACTTGGAAATAGATCCCTAATATTGTGTAAATATAAAAAAAATTCTAGACATGCTCTTCTAACTTGAAAAAGCAATAAGGAGACTATCAGTCTATGTCCTCCATTAGTCCATGCCTCACTGCTGTGATTCCAAATCTCTTCTCCTCTTAATAGTTTAGTATTTGTAATGGGAGTGCAGTCTCCACATCTCTATCCTTCTCCTTCTCTCTCCTTTGCAAACTCATCCTCGACCCCCACCTCCTCACTCCAGTATTCGCTCCGCACAATTGCCTCAGTTGATGGGATTGGACCTCAGGCGCCTGCCCCCATTCTTCAGACACCCTCCATCCCTCCATCGTTCACCACCGCCATTCACACCACCCCCCCTGTTGTCACTCCAAACCTCATCACTCACTCCATGAAAGCTCCACCATCAGCGGCCAATAAGGAGATTCAGACACACATATATACACACAGAAAAACATATAGCAGCGGATGGAGACCAGCTTATCACAGCCTTTAAACAAAGGAAGCCTTGGGCTAAACCATAACAATTCATATTCATTTGAGAATAACATTTACCAGATCATCTCAGTTAAGTAATGTGATCATCATTTTAGGTCATGTACCTATCGATCTGTTCCAAATTGTAATGTGTTCTTTCTTGGCCCATGCTAAAGTCTTTCACGTTTCATAAAAATCGGGGTTGTTAGAGTTCATCCTCTGAGGACCATAATTATCAATTCTGTTGATATCCACCTTGTACTTTATTAACCAGATCCTTCTCACATACAAATCTTGCATAAAATTAAGTAATGCGATCAAATTGTGTACTTATCCATCTTCTCGAAATTGTATTGTATTGGTTTCTTCCTGGGCCCATGCTCCTCAGATGGCCATATTATCTATAATGGCTGATGTCAAACAAAAAAGAATGTCTTGAAAATATTACAAAATAAATAATAAGAAAGTATTTCAAGGGCGCATAGCCGTTGCAATAGGCCAATAGCTTCCGTTATTTATTTTGGTCTCTCGGTTTTCATGTCTATTGGCTTCTTAAAAACAGCGGGGATAAGCTGTTGAACTGCTGTTGTCTTTTGCCGGGCTCCGGTGATTGGTAAATCTGGCTGATGCCTTCTGATATGATTTAGCATGTTTGACGTGTGTTACCATTAGCATACCGCACCGCTGTCGAACAACGCCGACACACCGTCCTCGTCCGATCCACCACACGTACTCCATCGTTATTGTAGTCCACAGGGAACCCGACATTTTCCCACACAGCTGATTTAAAAGAAGGAAGCAGGTGGGTCTTCTAGCTCCTGTGTGTTATCTGAAATCGCCATACTAACTTTTCTTCTTCTTGTATTTTGTTCGTTTTGTTGGGTTTTCTTCTTGTTCTTCATTTGTTGTTTAAGGGGGGCTGGCAAACAGCTTTGAGGCGCAATACCGCCCCCTGGATTATATATAGTGTAATGGATACTGCCCTGAGTGACAGACTTTTTTCCCACTCATAAAGAAAGGTGTATTCGTCGTGTGACTGCATGTACGGATACTGTTACACCCCTAGGCTGAGACAAACATTAATTTGATTAGGGTTCATCCTCTGTAGACCATGATACTCAATAGCAGAATAGGGCTGTGCAATTAATCGTATTTTAATCGCAATTACGATTTTGGCCTGCCACAATTACGAAAACAACATAATCGAAAAAAACGATTATTTTGCTTTGCTAGGTTGTGACAGTGCACTGCAACATATTTGATCAAATGTATTTGTATTTATCATATTTATATATGTTTAGTAGCTTGTTGAAGTGCGCTCCAAAATATTTGTTGATCTTGTTTATTGGTATTTATTATTTTGATATTATTTATTTAAATGTAGATATAAATGTATCATTTATTTTATTTATTTTTGTATTGGTTTTTCAGTTGAATTATACGCTCAGGGAAATCAACAGTTAAAAAGATACTGTTCAAATTATTATTTGTATTTAAAAGTGCTATAAATGGATGTTTTCAAAGTCAATGAATAATCATATTTAATAATCGTGATATAAATTATTGACCAAAATAATCGTGATTATGATTTTTGCCATAATCGCACAGCCCTAGCAGATTCCATGAACTTCCACCTAATGCTTTTCACAGTATTTCATCAAGAGCTAAAAAAGATTGAGAACAATGGAAATAGTTTCATCAGTATTTCAGCATGAGCAGAACAAGAGGAAAAGCCATTATTATTGGAAACCATCCTCCCCACAATTATAGGAATTCCAAGGTATACAGGAAACACATGACATTACTCAAAACATACTGACATCACCTTAGTCTTCTCTGATTTCACTGAGTTTATTCTACACAAAGCCAGTGAGATGCCTGAAACACAACATCAACTCTTTATCCTGCTCTCCAAATAATAAAATGACCAGTCCACTGAGGATAATCACTGTGATGTTGCCTGTGTCTCATGAAGGGGTTGACCACCCTTCTCCATGTACAGCACCATAATGAGTCATCTCTGTCTCATTAAAGATGCCGCATTCTTCTAAGTCTGCCTCATTTCTCGCTGCAGCAGTTTCAAATACATAACATATTTCTCAAACTAAGAAGGGTTTACTTTATTTATGTGCTTTGTAAATATTGCAGTAAGATGAGCATTCATGATGGTTTCTGATCTCTAAATTCAATGCTTCTTTCAGCAGGAGGTCTTTCAAGAATCTTAAAAATCACACATTTTGAATACAAATTTAAAAAGCTTTCCATTTGGGAATAAGGCAAAAAAAAGTGTTGGATTTGTGGTGGTATGTGTGTGCTTTGAGGGGAGTAAAGGGGGAGAAATAGAGAGTGGGATTTGTGTTATCGGGTGCAGTAATAAGGTTTATCAAAGCTTGAATCACAAGGCAGGGACAGCTCTTCACTGCTAGTCTTAACACAAAGTGTCACCTCGTTTCTCTGGAGAGCCATTGGAAGTACCTCCGTCTTTCATTCCCTCCATCTGCCACTCTTATTCTCCTCTTCCTGCTCAGTCTCCCAAACTCTCTCAGATGTTTTTCCCCCTTTCTCTTTTCTTTCCTTAGCTTGCATCTCTCGCTTCCTTCTTTTCTAGACTTTTTTTGCTTCCTCATGTGTCACTTCTGTTTACATGTTTTCCTCTCTTTTGTCTCTCTCTTTGTCACTCTTCCCTGCTCAGTCTGTGCGTGCAGACGTAAAAGACAGTCTCAGACAGGTTGTCCGCCGCGGCTTCACAAGGTTACCCGATACATGAGATGAGAAAAGAAGTGACAGGGTGACAATTCACTTGAACTTCTTAGATATGCCATGTGACATCTAGAAACGTTGTCATGGAAAGTCAAATTCAGGGCTTGTTGTGTATAGTTTTTGACTGAAGAAATAAACCTTACATAGACAACTGTCTTATGTTTTACTCATGTTTCCTGAAACCTAACCCTAATCGGGGCTGCAGTACATTTCTAGTACAGTAAGTGGCAAGTTCTTAAATATACCATGTGACATCTTGAATGTTGTCATGGAAGAACAATTCCAGGGCTTGTTTTATATCGTTTTTGACTGGAAAATAAAACTTACAAAGATTACTTTCTTAGGTTTTTACTCTTGTACCCCGAAATCTGACCCTAACCCTAATTTGTGTTGCAGAACATTCATAGTAATCAGCAAGTTGTTAGATATGCCCTGTAACATCTTGAACGTTGTCATGAAAAGGACAAATTCAATGCCTTACATAGACAACTCTCTTGTGTTTTTACTCTTGTATCTTGAATTGGAACCCTAACCCTAACCCTAATTGGGGCCGCAGTACACGTGTAGTTATTGGCCAGAAACATATACACATCTCCTTCTAATAAAAACAATTCTGATAGTGAAGAGAGACATCACCCATGATGCTCCGCATTTATTTGACATGCTGGCTCACCATCGAGCTTAAAGCCGCAAAGTTGCATGTTAGCGTTAGCCTCGTGTTGGGAGGCAGTGAAGCCCATTGTTCATGTTTGGCTGTGTCAGGCTAACCACACTGCTTTAACTCTTATTAGCAAAATAAGCTAATTTCTTCCTTTAGGGGTGTAGGAAGAGAGAATAGAAATGACATATCGTGAGAGGGTGAGAAGAGGCTTTTCAGATGTTGTCAAAGCATTGTGTGGTGGTGACACCGCAACCTTGAACAACAGACAACAATAGCTAAAAGCTGAACTAAGCTTTCTATGTTTAGGTCTGGAACTGCGGGCTTGTTTGTCTGCAAATGTAGTGCAAACATGCATTTGATGTGCTGGATGTCAGCACAGATTGAGTTCACTTCACCAGAGATAAAGTCTCCCCGGGACTAGCACTAGTGTTGGTTGCCCACATAGCCTCTGTGTGCAGTGAGCTAATGGGCTTGGCAGAATGACTGCTGTAGCATCTCCAGCTAAAGTCAGTGCTACAATAATCACAAGGCGTCCTGTCTCTAATCCTATCATTAAACTCATCTTATTCCCCTCCACATGCTTTTAAGTCTCTCGCCTCCCACAGTGATTAAGTACAGTATGATATCCTGATCTTAAAGGAGGTTGAAGGTCGTGGTGCGGTCACTGTAAGGTGACGGCGCTCCCTGCTCCACGGCCCATGGGGTCAGACTGGAGAGCGAGCTCGGGCTGCATGGGTGTGTCTAGGGGGGGAAGAGAATGGAAGATGGTAATGAAGGAGCTAATTGCTTCCAGTGGATTTTTGAAATCGAAGGCAGCATGCAAATGGAATATTGATGACTAAGGGGAAAATAAGGGAAAATGAGCCCGCTATATGATCGATTTGAAAGCCATGGATCTGTGCAGAACATGTCTCAACGGGCAATACATTTCCCCTGTTTTTTATGGATCCGTATACACTTACCAGGTTTAATATTGCTGAGGTGCACAACTATTGCATTATATCAATTTGCTTCCTCTCTCTCTATTATTCATAGCAACAATGGTTTATTGATAGTCTTTACAGCTTCACAGCCACTTTTAAATTACATCGTTATAATTAATACACAAACAGCATTGGAAAGCAAACATGCCTTTTACTTTATTATCAATATTTTATGCCATATAAAATATAGGCTAATTAGGGCTGCAACCACAACTATTTGCATTTAATACATTCTAAATTAATCGATAGATAATACAAAAAAAAGGTTAAGAATGTTCTAGTTTCTCAAGTCCAAGGTGATCTATCAAAGTTATTTTATTTGTGTCCAAAAAACAAATATATGAAGTTTAATATAACATGAAACGGAAATGTCAATTTAAATATCGTACATTGCGAGTCATCCAATAAACATTGAAGCTCCTTCTTTCTAAAATGTAAATGCAGTATTATAAGGTCAAGAATACTGATCAAATAGACCATGTTCATCATCATAGCATTAGCATTTGCCACAGCGAACTTAGAAACAAAGAAAAGCTTAGGACAATTTGAGTACAAAACAGTATGAATGTATAAATGAAAATGTTGACCAGACATTGCAGCAAGGTTCAAAGTTAAAGGATCTCGAAGATTGTCATAAATTGTTTACGAAATACTTTTTCCATGGAAAGGATAGGAGCATGAATATCCGTACGAAATGGAAATCGCCTTCCATAGTTCGACTGAATAATCGACTGGCATTGCCATCACTAGAGCTGTGCTGCTATCATATCATAAACCTTTGCACCGTCAAATCCCCAATTACACTGGTCAATAGGTCATTGCTCTTTAACTCTGGCTCCAGCATTTACCACACCAAGCATTGGTAATTAGCCGCTAATGGTCACATTTCGTTTTTTTTGTGTCTTTTAATAATAATGTCACCTGGAATCCCTGTGAAGGCCTTAAGCCTGTGTTGCAATCTGAGTAGCATATCCTCATATAAACAACCTAATTAGAGTATGCCAGGTAGATGAGGGAAGTTGCCATGACAATAACCTTTCTATCTTAGGTCAGGAGGGAGCAGACAGGATCATGTGTCTGGCGGAGATCTGAATGATCACCATGCTGCACACCTACAGAGAAAGCTTAGCAAACTAGACAGAGGATAAAGTCTTACAGAATCAGTTTTCAAAAGTGAAATGACTCCAAAGATGCAGAGAAAAGTCAAATAAGTATATCTCCTAAACCATCAGTCCTTCTCAAACAGGTACTATTTCACCCATCCAGTATTTAGGGCCCTCCCGGCAATATGTCAAAGAAGGCTACCCAGTGTCTAGGGTCGTAACTGTCTCAAGGACTCTCTCTGAGTAAGGGGCCCCAGAGGTTTTACCCCCATACACCAAATGTGCATTAAAGCCAATTGGAGTAGGCAGCTTGCATTTTATTATGTACATTGGTGAACATTGCATATTTATATTTAAATATCTACGAATAAATGAATGACTTTCCGCTTAATGTGTTCTTTGGTATTCACTGCACTATCATTTTGTTTTGACAACTTTGCAGGAGCAATATTATAGGGATAACAAATATCCAGGCTTCTTATGCAGTGAAAGCCTGTGCACATTCTTAGATTAGATGCATGAAATCGGTGAAGATGGAGTTTTTTTTTCTTCTATTCTGCTGCCTTTCTGTGTTGCGCTGTCTCAGTGGTAATAATGGGTTTCTATTTATTCCCCTGGCACATGGATGAGGGCTTTTCACAGGGCCTTTTGTTGCCTCCCATACTATTTCCCCTTGTCTCCGTGCTGCGCAGAGACATGAGTTTGACGCCGTGGGGATCATTTCTCCATGACCGGAATCAACACCCCATCATCCCGCAGCCCCTCTTCACTTCTCCTTTTGTTTCTCTCTCAATATTCCAATGTTCCTCCGCTCCTTCTGTATCTTTCTGCCAGCTCCACAACACTGCTCCCTCATGTTTACATATAGCCGGATCCGAAACAGCTAACTGAAGCTTTACAGCCTGCAGCCCCAATGCTTTTCTCTCTTTTGCTTTCTTATCTCTCTGCCTTTTTTCTTCTTCTTTCTGCTCTTGACTTTTCAGTGAGCAGACAAAATAAAATAAATACAAATGAATTATGCCAGGTAATGGCATAGTTACTGTTACCAAGTATCACAGCAGTGCTTGGTCCGGGCTTATTTTTCAGACGGTTTCAATTTCTGCCTTGAACACCGTGTTCTTAGAGGTCGGAACCTTCTAACCCTCCTCTTGAGTTGTTAAGACATTTCAAACCTAATGTATAACAATTGACATCAACTTCTTGACCTTGAGCGTGTCAAACCACCTTTTAAGAGGCATCATGAGAGGTGTCAATTATTCCATCACGGATCGCAAAGGAAACACTACTCCTGTGATTCACTTTCTTTCTTGTGTAGTCTTTTCTTTCCCCCAGCCCAGCAATTTTATTTTTGCCCTCGCAGTCGCCCATCCATCGCCTCGCTTTCTGTCTGGAGTTGTCTCACCTTACTACCGTGTCAGACCAAAAAAGATGCGCCCAGGAAGTCACTTTGCAACAGCGGTGTGATATAAAACTGTAAAAACCGGGCTAAGTTTGATTTATGCGCACCATTAGCGGGGAATAGTGTTCCATCATAAGTAGTCTGTCTGTCTAGGGGCTGTACGTGAAACCTAAATCCACGGTCATACAGATAGGACTTTATGATCTGAACTGAATGAGGGGATTATCATAGCTGTGATTATAGCGAGCTGTGCATTGTGTGTGTGTGTGTGAGTGTGTTTGCTTCTCTGCGGTATACAGTGGCTCTCATATTTACCGAGACTGCTTCATGATTGATGTGGGGCCCGGCACCGGTGTTTGGCTCGTTTCACGTTTTAAAAGGTCCAGAGTGTAGCAATTAGGGGGATTTATTGGCAGACATGGAATATAATATTCATTACTATGTTTTGTAATACTGTATAATCACCTGAAAGGAAGACTCTTGTTTTTTTTTAAGATTAAAATTAACCCATAATATCTTCATAGGTCCTCTTTCACGGAGTTTGCCATGTTGCACCACCATGTTTCTACAGTCCCCAAAGGTTCACAATCGCAATACAGACTAGTGCAATATCTAAATCGCAAGGCATATTTATGTGAAATATAAGTTTGAATTAAGTATTGTGTTGTTTAAGAGAAGTACCATGCTAAAAACGTGTTCTACAAAGTAACTGAGAAAGGATTGTGTGGTACATATCCTCTTAAAAAAATCACACCCTATCTTTTCAACATATTTTTCAACGACAGAATGAATCACTTTAAAAAATATTTCATTCGTTATAGTATTGGCATCATTTCTCAAAGGCTTTTAAAGGTCACCTAGTATACAAAATCCACTTTTTCATGTCTTTTAGAAACATGTGTCCCCTCTGTGTAAAGAGATTCTGAAAGTTCCAGGAAAAAAAGGTTTGCTCTCTTTCTCTCCTGATCCATTATTCCATATTAAAACCTGTCTGAAAATGAGCTGATCAGATTTTGGCCACTTTTTTTGGCTTGTGTAACCATTAGCCAATCACTAACCAAGGTAACACCCTCCACCTTATCACCTGAATCTCTTCCTAGAGCACCATTGTGTTCTTTTTAACCAAATATCTCTCAGAGGGGCGTGGGGAGTGGCTCCTTATGTTCATCTAAAGTAACAGACAGAGAATCAGCACTTTTGAAACAGGGCTGAAACAGAGGGGTTTATGGGATGCTGCAATGATCTGTTTGATGTTTGGAGCCAAACACTTCAGAGACATGTTTTGTATATATCTGAGACCTATAATATATTGATGAAAAACAGTAGGGAACCGTTAAAGCTTTTTTTTACGTAACCTGAAGGCCACCATAGTATTCTCTATGAGCTTGGAAAGGGAAGGGTTTTCAGTTGATTGCAATTTGCGGTCTCACCACAAGATTGCAATATATATTGCACATTTGAAGTAAATGTGATAAAGATTGTCATAATTGACTGTTTGGGGGTATTAGTATGCTGCATTTGACTCGTGACATTTTTTTTGCGTAAACATAGCAAGTACAGCAAGCTTAGTTGGTGAATGCTAGTGCTGAAACAAAGGGCTTACTTCTGATCGTCATTCAAAAGTATTCGACTCCTAAAAGTAACATTTCATTTCTACCCTTGTCGTTTCAGCGAGGGAGGAGAACGTGGCCACCTTCCGCGGCTCGGAGTACTTCTGCTACGACCTGTCCCAGAACCCCATCCAGAGCAGCAGCGACGAGATCACGTTGTCCTTCAAGACCTGGCAACGCAACGGCCTGCTCCTCCACACGGGGAAATCCGCAGACTATGTCAACCTGGCGCTAAAAGATGGCGCCGTCTCCCTCGTCATCAATCTGGGCTCCGGGGCCTTTGAGGCCATCGTGGAGCCGGTCAACGGAAAATTCAATGACAACGGCTGGCACGACATCAAAGTGACACGCAACCTGAGACAGGTAATCCGGGGTAACAGTGATGGACGGAGGTTGGAGACAGGTGGATTCTTTTTTTCCCCGCTTTAGATCACCTGCTTCCAGGAGCTTTAAGAGAGAGCTGGCGTTTAAGAATGTCACCTTCTTCTGATTGGTTGCCATTCCATTGCCACAGTTCAGATACATTATTGAGATAGATGTGTCATTATACTTTTGGTTTTTACAATTACATTCTATTTAATTTAATTCCATTGATCAACTTCTTCTCCACAAATGAACAGTTTGAAAACAGGGCAAAGCAGTTGTTCCGCATGTGATTGATAGCTTAGTCGAGGTTCCATTATTCTAGGTGTTTTCTCCTCGCCTGTTTATCGGCTTATTGAACGTGAGTTCCCTCTGTCCTATAATTAAAGTTATCTGATGATTCTATTTTGCTTCACTCTCCCTTAAGCTGACACTTCCATCAGGCGCTGTCGCTATCTTTTCTGCTTTCAGAAACTGTTCTTATGCTTGTGGAGAATATAGACTCTCACTTTAAAGCCTTCAGAGAGTGTTTGCCTTTGAGCCGTCCATTAATGAAGTATTTATAGCTCGGATGAAGCTTTTTAAAGATGGAAATACATTTCCAGCAAAGATGTACATCTGTCGTACATGAACGGAATCTGTTACTTGACAGATATTGTTTACTGAGTGTGATTTTAAAATGAGCTTGTACTGCAGTCGGGTGAAGAAATCAGTACTAGAAAGTAGAAAGAGAGGATAATGAGAGCCAGGGCTGTATGGAGGTCTGGACGTGTCTCGGTTCCGACCTTTAGTTTGTTTGCAAGGTGAGACAACATTTAGCGTTGCTCTCAGAGCAGCACAACAAGTAAGTGCTGATTTTCCTGACCCTCCCTGACAGTAGGCTTTTGCCTCTCAGGTTAGTAAATAGGTAGCTGCACATTCCAACAGGATAACACACACTTTTTAGAAGCTAAGAAGCAAAGGGCTGCTTTCTCTCTCTTTCCCTCTACCGATCTGTCTCTCTCTATCTTTGTTAGACTAAGGGTGAATAAAACACTACAAGTTTTGTCGGGGTTTAAGCCATCCTACACACATTTTTACCTTCACATCTTTCCGAACCCCTCTACATTTTCTTCCCGCAGGACTCTGGTGTAGAAAATGTGGCTAGGATGGCAAGCTGGCACTTTATTACAGCAAATCTCTGACAAGCCATGTAGTGTTTTTTCACCGAAACACTAACTCATCCATGATAAAAGTCATTTTTTTACTACTAACAAATATCTAACCAACTAATGTACTAACTAACATCCTAATTCTTCATCATTGCTTTTGGTTTTAGTTTTCTGTCCATCCTTATTAACAACCTTTTTTGTTCACTATTCTTTTGATTTCCTTTCTTCCCCTTTTTCTGGAAAGCAATCAGGCATTGGACACGCTATGGTAAACAAACTACATTGTCTGGTAGATATCATTCTTATTGTCTTTTTTTTGGGTTTGCCGTGTGTCCCCTCCCCCTCTCTTCTTTTATTCGTTCTCTTTGAGTTTCATCCTAGACACTCTTATCAAAAAATGAGGAGATGGGTTTGTATTACCAGGCAATTCTTTCTTCGCTTCTTCTCAATTTCCTCCCTGACCTGCCAACAGCCTTCTTCTTTACCCCACAATCCCCCATTATGTTTTTTTTCACTTTGGCTTTTACTTTTTTTTCTCTGTTTCTTCCACATTACTGCAGATTTCCAACAAGTAAAACAAAATTGAATTTCTTTGCCTTAGTCAAGGCGACTAACTTTTTATCAAATTTTTTTTGCACAAAAAGTCCCCATTTTTTGTGAGGACTGTCGTCCAGAACTGACAGAAGCTTGCCACAATCCCAATGATGGGACCTCGACACCGAGCCCTAAAAGAGACCAAAAAATGGCAACCCTTTACCTTCATTGCGGGAGCTCTGACAGTTGTTTCCAACTCACTATGGCGCATGGCATGCCCACAATTCATTTACCCTTCACCTCCCAAATTCATTTAACCTCAACCCTGTCATCCAAATAACCACTAACACTCTAATTCACTCACCTTCCACCTATCACTCAACCCCCCCCACATCCCCTGTGTGTGTTTTGTAGCATGCTAGTGAAAGTGGTGTTGTTGTGTTGTAGCTAACCTTGATCCCCCGTTACCCCTGGGTCCATACTCATAACATTTCTAAGAATAAGCATACTGATCTAGGATTATTGGTCTGCTCCTGTGACATTGAAAACACAGCCATGACACCTGAGCTAAACCTGATCCCAGATCAGCGTCAGCTATTCTGAGAGTGTGTTTGAATATGGGCTCTGGTCTTGATTGCGCATGAGTCTCGGAGTCTGTGTGGCCTGCCCCCAGCTTTGCCTGGCACCATTGATCCACTTACTCCCTTACATGTCCAATTAAATGTGGTTAATTTGCCTTCTAACGGTGATGACCTTGGTTTGCACATTGATGGTGTGAAAAGCCTCCCTTCGTTTGCATGTGCGTGGATATATAGATGTAGATGTTTGCGAGAGATTGGCGAAAGTGAGACGGATGGTGTGAGAGTGAAAGTGTGTACGTATGAGTGTGTGCCCACCTATGTGTGTACAGTATACATGTGTGTCTGCATTTAGCAGATAAACCCCGAAACCTAAGACAAGTGTAGTCAATTTGTCCTTGGTTTGAACATTGTACTAACCCTCCCCCCAACCTAAAGTTTCCGAACCAAACCTACAATCCATTCTCTTACCCCCATCAAAGATAAAGAAAATATGCCTGGGCCATATTTTCTTTATCTGTCCTGTGAATCCTATGACAAAAATTCCATTAACAAAATCCAAACACTGTCTGGTCCAAAACAATCGCTGAAAGGTACCAAAGGATTCCGTAAAAAAACTAAAAAACAGTTCAATGAGAAAGCAACCAACAGTGTGGGACCTAAAGAAACTATTTCGAATGCAGACCAAGGAAGGTGGTTTGTTTTATACACATCACAAGATCGAATACCAGAGTGTAATGGCATGGCTTTGGCTATGTGTTGCCCCTCAACAGGTGACTATCTCCGTGGATGGCATCCTCACAACCACTGGCTACACCCAGGAAGACTACACCATGCTGGGCTCCGATGATTTCTTCTACGTGGGGGGGAGCCCCAGCACTGCGGATCTGCCCGGATCTCCTGTTAGCAACAACTTCATGGGCTGCCTCAAAGAGGTAGGAGAGACGCGTTTCATTACATGACTAGTATACACTGTGGGTTGTCGCATTGCATTATTATACCTGCATTTTTCAAACTGTTGTCATGCATACATGTGCCGCCACCCACATACATTTTCTTAGTATTCACTCAGCAAGTGCAGCTGTTTGTGATACGGCATAACAAAAAATGATCAGCACACTTTTCCTGAAAAAGAAGGCAATTGAGAGTAAAATAAAATTGCATTATCAATTAAAGCTGCTGAGTTGGCAGCGGAAGTATCCGACTTTCAATATTCCCCCGCTTAATCTAATTCATAACACTTACTGCACTTTGCGTGTGAAGAAAATATCCCAAAATTGCTTCTGTCACATGTAATTTGCAGCATAAGGCTTGAGTGTGCCGCTGAAACGCCTCCCGATGGGCCGCATTCTGGAAGAAATATTTGCTTATGATGAAATAGGAATAAGCGTTGTTGTTTCGGGACATTTATAATGCATTCGCTGGCCCTTCGAGCTTGTCAGTAGAGCCAGAAAAAGTATTAAGTACCCCGTTATTTACTATTTTGCTCGCCATTACTTATTCTGCAGCAAGTCAGGGTAATAAAGGGAGAACGGATGGCCCTTTGGTGCTGTAAAACAACTTACATGTATTCCTGCAGTTTAGCAGCAGGCTCAGAAATGGCATTAGGTTTTTCCCAAACTGGGGGCAGGTGTGTGTCTTAGTGTAGTAGCTGCAGTATGGACAAGAGGAAAGAACACATCATTTTGTCACCATAAGAGATTCTACCTTGGTGTTTTAAAATCCTTTTGGAGAGTATTGTGGTCCTCAGTACCTACCTGCAGTTTGTTTTCACATCAGTTTTATCTTGAAAGCTGTGTTGCAGTGTTAACAGGAAGGTCAGTTCTGTTGTTATTAATGTGCCTTAGATGATTGGAACACTGCCAGAAAATAATACGCATCATATAACATGTTGAAATCTAACTCTGTGGACACTAATTGATTGTGCGTGTTTTATCCTGTGAAGGAACTGATAGACGTGTCTAGCTTTGCTCAGATATCAACCAATGAATTACTTGTATTTCAATCGACAAAACAATCTCATTATACACATTAATAAGTGACTTCCGTGTTAAAAACTAAAGATCCACAGTAATGACCACAATGATAAACTGTGTCCCCAATACCAGTTTACTTTTTAAAGCGTGTTTTATTAGTTCTTTAATGTCAAATAGTATCGTCCATGTTTCATGCTGTCTGGACAAAAAGACACATGAATGCAATGATTGCTAGTTACATTTTTCAGTAGTGGTTCGGCAAAAAAACCAAACTTGTTTTCGACAAATTCAAAAACTACCTTAACACAACATAAAACTTTATTATGGATTTAAGGAAATTGTGTCCAATTCTGATGTTTACATACAGTACAGCTTTACTAATGTGATTCTTCATATGCGCATACAAATACATCTATGGAAACATATTAGTATATATTAGTAACGTATATATATTAGTCATTCTACTAATTTCCATTTCTAACACTATGAATAAGTTTCAATTCAATTTCACAATCCAAATCATTTTGTATAACCTGATGATTTCAACCCAGGCAATCACAGACATTGGTATCTGAGGTATCTCAACAATAACAATATGCCTACATTTTCTCAAACCTGCCTTTCTTCATCCCTCTGGCTGTTTTTCTCCTTCCATCACAACCTTCTCAATTTTGTCAAAAGCCAGTAAGTCTTTTGATGTGCCGCCATGCTCAGATGAGCACCTTCAAACATGCATTTCATTTCCATCGGACCACTATATACACTCTCTTACTTCCTCTTGCTTTGAGGGTACGCACACACACAGAAGCACACAAGCAAGCCTGTTAGAGAAAGTCACCTTGTCTGCATTGTTTTATGTTACCACTGCTGTTCCTCCAGTCATTACCAGATTGGCTAATGCATCTCTAGACCACGCTCAAACTGCTCCGACACTTTCTCTCACACACACAAATACAGTGCATACATTAGAAGCACCGACCCAGCCATGCCTTTACTGTTGCTTGCGGCTGTGTGAATAAATAGATATGCACAACCAGAGCTTTGACTTCTTTCAAATGTACCTGTCATCATTAACATCTTAGTGTTTCTTAGGCTAGGTTTTCTTTCAGTCTGTGGTTGCCAGTAAACACACCACAAGCACAAAGAGTCTCATTAACATATCCGTATTGTTCATTTATGTCAAGCTATTCATGTTTTCTTTTTGCAATGTGAAAAGATGTGTTTGTACTCAGTTCTCGACTGCAACAGAATTATTGAAGCTTTTCGCCGGAGCTAGTAGTTGCATCAGAGTAATGATTAAATATGAATGTGTGAACACAGAGTTATAAGAACTGTACACATACTGTATTTGCCAGGCCTACTTGTTTGTTTTTGACTCTCTACCTGGTGGTGTAGTCCATACCAAGTAGCAGGGGGAAGAAAGTAGTTTGAACACATTCATCTTCTGAATTTGTATGCACATAGTGATGTGGTAAATTCCACTAGAACCAATCCCTGCCTGAGCCTCCTCACCCATCCACCAATGGCACTTCCAATTGAATTATAAGGAGAAAATATCATATGTATTGTACAGCTTTTGTACACACTTCCTGTTAGGCAAGGCAAGTTTATTTATATAGCAGCTTTCAGCACACGGCAATTCAAAGTGCTTTACAAAAATTAATTAAAAGACATTTACGAAGAAATACATTACATTACATGTCACTTGTTAGACGCTTTTATCCAAAGCGACTTTCACACTCAATACTGTGGGCAATCCCCACAGGAGCAATTTGGGGTGAAGTGTCTTGCCCAGGGACACAAGGACATGCTGACTGCAGTGGGGTTTGAACCTGTGACCCCCTGATCCAAACACCAACGCACAACCCACTGCACCACACGCCTCCCTAAATACAGCAGACACACATTATAAAATGGCATTTAAAAACAGGCATTAAAAAGCAAAGATAATAAAATAAACACAACAGGTATAGAATACATGAATAAAAGCCATACTGCAGCTCAATCAAAAGCAGCGGACAAAATATGAGTTTTCAGTCTGGATTTGAAAGTAGTAAGAGTTGACCAAATGAGTGCTAATGTAAGACCATCACTAACTGTACGCTAACCAATAGATAATGCTTTGAATTCATGAAAGCAAGGGTTAGGGTTAGCCAAAATCTCAAGCCCTTTTGCCTTGTACATTATCTTCCTGTCTACACCATGGTAACTACAGTTAGTAAAGTAGTTCAGGGTATCTAACAACAGCCTCTACAGACAGCCCACATTTCAGTTCATCTGATTGGACTAGGGGGAAAAACGTTGGGTTCTTTTCCACTCTGAGTTTATTTTTTTTACAACTGGAGGTGTTCAGGGCCATCCAGCAAAAACTGAAGAGTCTCAGCAATGCAAAAGCAACTAGCATGAGGTTTCACACATATTTACAAAAAGGGTGTTAAAAAAATCTGTCTGATCGTAACAACCCTTTCCTCATCCAACAGTACAGTAGTCTTTTGAAAGATGTCTCATGTTAAAATATTTATAAGTGCAGCTTTAAGGAGGCTAATACATCAATGCAGGCATATTTCATCACAGGCCACATTGCAGAGGCATTGGTATCCTCCATTTGTTTCCATTATTATCCCAAGAAGCGTGACTCAACATGAGCTGGCCCTTGAGAGGGAGCGTTTGGTGGACAGAACCTTCTAGGTGATTCACCATGTGGTATCGGGTAGTGGTAGTATTGTGCGATCCTCAACTGTTCATCATCCGTTGCTCCATTAAGCAGGCATGATGCCAGCTGCTACCCAGGAGTAAGCAAACTGCTCACGACCGGCTGTTTCATCCTTCTATTCATTCACAATAAAACCCAACTCTTTCATCGACAAGCAGTCCCTATGCATCATCCTTTTGTCTCTCTCGCTCTTTCTTGTTCTCCTACACCATATTTATTCTTTCCTGCCCCCTCCACCTCTTCCTTTAGATCCAATATCCCCCAGATAATGAGGGAATGATTCAGTGGTGTTTGGCCCATTGCTCAGATCCGAGTGCGTCAGTATTTCTGTCTGACGCTGAGTAACGCCTGGCCAGGGTGCTTCAAACGCTACAGAAGAAAGAATGTCGGTGAATATTGGATTCTATATTTAAAAGAAAAACACACTTAAAGCTGATGAATAAACCGATGCAGGCATGTGTTGCAACAACGAGCGGCTTTCTTTTCTCTTCTGTCCGACCAACAAAAGAGCCGCTGCCATCACAAGCCCTCTCTCGTTCAGCCTCCACTGCACTCATCTGCCGCCGTAGGCTTTATGGGATGTCATCCATACACAACACACACACACGTCCCGCCTCTGCGCGTGTTTGTGGGCCGCAGCGCGTCACGTGACTCAATGGCCATTGGGGCTCACTCTCCGGTCAGCCTGATGTTTGCAGTGCCTTATGCAACTCCCCCTCCTCCCCTCCCCCGCCTCCTTCTCTCACGCCATCCAGCCCCTCCTTCCGGTGTCACAGGGCACCCGTGGCGGCACTGGAGCTGGCAACTTGTGTCAGACTGCGGGGGCAGCTGGGGCATGCACCGGCATGTCTGCAGACGGAGGAGGAGCCGGAGAGAGGAACTGATGAGTAATATCAGAGAAGTATGTCAGGGTAGAAGGTGGAGTGTTGAAGAAATGAAAGGCCAGGACAATGAGGTGGATGTCAGCAGGTGGGAGACACAAGCAGAACATACCGATATTGACGGAGATCGAGAGAATGATGAGTAAGTGAGAGGAAGAGGAGCGAGGGCAAGAGACCAATATTTGGCATTTGAGGGGAACATCGTCGTCATCAGTTTTGTGTTAGTCACCGCAGTATGTTCAGGCAACGCTTGTTTTCCTCTCCAATACTTATGCAAATGTCATCCTGTCCTTTTTAATTATTTCTTTAATATCCCCTTAGAGGGCCAAACAGTGATGGATGAGTACCATCTTCAGATTTCTATGGAATTATTTCACCTTTCACCCTTGTACAGTCTCAACTAAGTTTCATCCTGCACTTATTTATATCCGGAACTCTTGGTTACTTTAAACCCGGTGTTATAATATTACAACAATAAATGTGCTGAAAAGATATTTTTAAATTGTGGAGTCAGTATCCCAGGGAGCACAATACACCTATGATAACTGATAGCATTTGAGAAGAATGGTTTTTATTGTTGACAAAATCTCTTTTTCGAAAGTCATGCTCTTTTGAAAGAGTGCAGCTAACAAAACGTGATAACTATTCCCTTTTTTTAAAACATTTTGTATCTGTTGTGTAACCTTTACTTATCACAGATGAAATGTAATTGCAGGAAATAAGTTTTAATTTCCTTGCTTCAGACTGAATGGCGACCTCATAGCAGGCACCCTCTTTTTTATATATACTATGCAGCTTATTGAATGATCTAACACACACTTTTCTCCAGGAAGTTGAACAGATACTGTTTTAAGGCTTAGACCCTCCCACACAACGTTGACTTTATGATATATTTTACTGCACCTACCAGAAACTCATGGATTTTTGCAGCAACGCTGGCTTGCTCTCAATGAGTAGCATTTCCCTGTGATGTAAAAAAAGACAAGTTGGCTACATTTCTTTCCTTTAAAGGAAACGTTTTTTACTGTAGGAAATAATAATGTTTTGCATTCTTCAAGAGTTAGATGAGAAAATATAACTTTCTCGAATGAAGCTACAACCAGGAAATGGTTAGCTTAGCTTATATTTTAGCTTTTGCAGACCATTTACATGCACACAAACCTACGTGACACACTTCTAGATAGGGAAAGTCCCAACATATTATAATGGGGCCCCTTTAATGTTACAGGCACCCTATTGTACAGCATAGCTCAGTATTATGCAAACAGATGTCGTTTGTTATACATGCAGTATTGATGCTCAAAAGTCCCATAACAAAGTCAGTCTGATAAGATAAAAGCATTCGAGAGATCAGTACTTGTTTAAAGATTACAATTAAATCCACATTTTTGGTGTAAACTCTGGCCCCGACTGAGCTGATTTGGATTTAGTATTGTTATAAACCATAGGAGGGATGACGTTTTATGAACTTAAATAGGACATCTAGTCAGGTTCATATTTTTAATATATGCCTCTACTGTGACATGTTAACATGCTTTAATGTTGGGAAGTGATATTGGGATGTCAGCCTTTGCAGACCATTTACATGCACCAAAACTATAACCCTCAACAGGAAAGGGAAAACGCCAAAAAGCACAATAGGGCCCCTTTCAAGACTATCTCTGTTTTAAAGGGGATAAGGAGTGTTGTGTATTTTACAGAAAAATATATGTATGGTCTAAGAAAAGGAGAACATTAAGTAATTGATTTCAGAATAAAACTCACCCTTAAGTTTGAAATGCATGGATCTGAAGTTGTGAATTGTATATTAGACTTTGGTGCAAATGATGCCTTGTTAAGCTTTCCATTTCAGTCTGGAACGTATTTGTTTGAGAAAATATGGCTATTTATATATTGTATGGATATATTTATTTACTTACTTATTTCTCATTCCCTGCAATGTGTTCATCTTAACTTGTAGAATGAAACAGAAGGAAGTGACGCATTCTCTCCCCAGCTGGAACCCTATCAGACACATACTGTAGCTGTGATGGCGGTGAAGGTGGTGCTGTAGCAATAGAGCTCGAGGTTGGTGTTTGGAGCAGAGCTGCAGCAGCATTCGCAGGAAGGGTTGGAGAAAGTTCATGTGACAGATTGAATGGAACGCCTCATTGTGTGTGACAGGGTATGTGTCGCAGTGAATGGTGTCTCAAGGGGCCCGGCTGAAGCAGACTGCCTGAGAGAGGTTTGCAGCATTCTTTTTTGCCGCATAAAGGTACATTTCACCCAAATCACAAAATATACTAGCAACCAACATTTTGAATATCCCCCACTGAAACTGTTGCTACCAAATATGGAACTTGCTTAAAACTTTATTTTTTACTTTTTTAATAAGCCAGTAAAGACTTCAAACCCAAACATTTTTTTTAATTATTTAAATCTTTAGCTTAATAGAACTACTTAAATAAATAGTGATAAGATATACTGATATTTAGATGGACTAAATGTGGAATATGTTCAAGCCCAAACTTGCATCCAAATCATACCATACATTTCCATGTCAATATTTATGAAACAAAATATCCAAATGATATGAAAACATGAAGTGCATGCTGGGCAAAACCTTGATTGATATTTGTGCACTCAAAGCACAAGCTGAGACGGTTGAAACACAACGAATATTCCAACACATCTATTATGTCATAGGTTAAATGTCAGGTATATCTTAAACTGTCCACTTAAAAACAACCATATCTACAATCCAAATTAGGAAGATATTTTGTATTTCATTTTCATTTCATTTAATCGTTTATTTGAATCGGGACAGTGCACATTGATGAACACTTTGAAATGAGCCGGATTTTAGCTTTGAGCTCATTTCCATCCGTAGTCCCGTCACATACAACATATAAGAACATCACATTTATATACATAGCAAAAATAAATACATGAAAGAAAGAGCATGAGCAGCATACAAGCATTTACCACATGGCAGTGCAGCAGCTACGACATATAAAGTGCAGGAGGAGATAAAAGGGCTACATAAAGTGCAAGAGGAGATACCCCTGTATTAAAGTGCATTTAGCGGTGATTGCACGTCTGTTTGTTGCTCAACCATTCTTTAAGTTGTCCTTTAAAACTATTGAGAGTGGGACAATCCTGTATCTCAGTTGGGAGGCTATTCCAGAAAGAACTGCCTTTAATGGAGAGGACATTTTGTCCAAAAGTGGTCCTTCTACGATGGACTTCACAGTCTCCTCTGGTTTCTGACCTAGTGCAGCGTCCAGTGTGTTTTTTGTGGATGAATTCCCCTAAGGGAGGGGGGGGGGCAGTCCATGTAAACATTTATAAAAAAAACACATTTGGGTGAGCTAACCCTTTAATACTGGTGCACTGTCACGTCCCAGTCCCTGTACCATGGCAGTCAGACTCGTATTGATCCCCAGTAATTGCTACTGAATATTCTATCTCTTGTTTCCTCAGTGCTGTCACTCATTCCGTTTTCATCAATATTTACCCACAATCGCTTCACCGATCTGCACTTACTGTCGTAAATACTGCATTGTATTGTATATCTGTGCAGTTGCATTTGTGGATTTGCACACACACCCAATTGACTTTTTTGTTTGTGTGTGTGTATCTTCACTCCACTTCAATGGAATTACCTCGCTTCTTCATTAACACTGGGGCTAAATCATGAGCTGACAGCTGCTGTGGCCGGGGCCGAGAGGACATGAGCACTGATCTGAAGTAGATTAGGGAGGAGAGAGAGAGAGTGTGTGTGTGTGTGTGTGTGTGTGTGTGTGTGTGTGTGTGTGTGTGTGTGTGTCACGCTTCCACCCACCTGCCCTTCCCTCACCCTTACCAGGGCCCGATCAATACACCATCCAGGAGCAAGAGACAGAGAATCCCGGCTTTATGGAGTCGTTACAGTCCCCTGTGCTTGCATTATGAATGGGCCCCATAAGGCCGTTGATGGGCTAAAGGAAAGCGTAGCAAAGCACAGCCATAACAAAGGATAAGATGAGGTACAAATCGCCGCAGCAGTCAGTTCCTCTTTTATGGCATCATTTTGATTAGCTTATTGATCGGACTGCTGCACAACAGACAAAATCATAATCCCAAAACATATCAGGAGCTGGCTGATGTGAAGATTAGTACGCACCAGAAAGAGACTTTGCAGAGAGACTTTGTAAAAAAGGTTCCTCCGGCAAGAATAGGGATGCCACGATAATTCATACTCTGGTACCAAGTTGAATCCAATATACTGAAAACGTTACAAACCTTTGGGTTACTAGGGTCAGGGTAAGGGAGACTAACGGCTTTCCGCCATCCTGAGGACGATATAAAAGGTGTTTGAAACATAATAAAGTCACTATTGACATGCAGGAGCCATACATTTCTTAGCTGATGATGCTTCAATGTTAGCAATTGTCTCGTAACTGACATGAGAGCTAGTTAACGTTAGCTATTAGCTCTTAGCAGCCAGTGAACGCAAGTTCCATGGATTTGCATTTTGGAGCATTCATGCACCTTTCAGTAAAAATGACTACCCGTCAACAATTTCCTAATGTGTGTGTAAAAAAGACAACCGGTAATTGAAGTTCGTACACTGCCCGTCCAAAGAACAAGTCACCAACTTGATTTAACTAAGCCAATCTGTAAGAGCCTTCCATTGGATAATTCCTGCAGTGATTATTATGTTTCAGCTGGCAACAAGTTATTTAACCCTAGCTGATGCAGTGAATAGCTTCTCATTTCTTAAACAACCATGTCAGAAGACATATCCTGTGGTCGTGGAATAGATGTTAATCAGGGGTCTAATTATTGGCCTGCATCAAGCAAAGAAACATCTAAGGAGATACATGAAATCCGGTGAAGAACTGTCCAACGCATTATTAAAACCAAATCAATGAATCTTGATTTACCCTGTTCCAGAGGGATGGGCGCATCAGGGAAAGAATAGAGGCGGATGAAGTGATGCACCCATCATGCCTAGTGCCTACCGTGCAAGCCTGTGGGGGCAGTGGTATGATCTGGGATTGCTGCAGTTGGTCAGGTCTACATTCAGCAATGTTATGTTCCCAAAGAAGGAGGTCAGCTGACTACCTGAATATAGTGAATGACCAGGTCTTTCCATCAATGGTATTCCCTGATGGCATGGGCATGTTCCAAGATGACAATGCCAGGATTCAGTGGGCTCACATTGTGAATGAGTGGTTCAGGAAGCTTGAGACATCCTTTTCACACATGGATCGGCCACCACCGAGTCCAGACCTCAGCCCCATTGAGAATCTTTGGGATGTGCTGAAGATGGGTAGTGTTTTCATAATCATGAAGGATGGGTCATGAAACACATAAATTGGTTTTCACTTGAGGGTGGCTGGCACTTCCCTTAGGGATAAGGTGAGAAGTTCAGTCATCCAAGATAGAGCAGCTGCTCTTTCGCGTAGCTAGGAGCCAGAGGTTGTTAGGGCGCCTGGTAAGGACGCTACCTGGCCGCCTCCCCAGGGTGGGGTTCCAGGCACGTCAAACCTGGAGGAGACCGAGGGGCAGACTGAGGACCAGGTGAAGGGAATATATCTCCACGCTGGCCTGGGAGCCCCTTTGAATGCCCAGTCAGAGCTGATTGATGTGGTCAGGGAAAGGGCAGTCTTGGGGACCTCTTCTGGAACTGCTCGTTCTGCGACCCAACTGCAGATAAGCTGTGGAACATGGGTGTATGGATGGACCATGGTATCAAATTGCTATTGAGAATTGTGGAATTTCACCGGTATTGTTATTAAATAATATATCTCCGGTACCATGACTCTTCCAGTGAAGAAAACACTTAAGACAGCAAGTGTTTTACGAGTTGAGTAGACGATTACAGTTTATTTTTTGTACAATAGCAACCAGTTGTGGCTCTGGCGTCCTTGTGTTTGCTGCCATATCTAAAAGTTCTAATTAATACGTCTCAAAGACAGACAGACTGCTTTTGAACTTTTGTGAGATTTAAATCTAAGAACCATCGCTGCAGTGTTTACAAAGAAGTTGTAAATTCCAAATGAGGTACATTAAAGCCTCTTTTTCTCCTTGCTTTCTCTTTTCATGTAATATTCCGATTTCTCTCATATCCAGAGGTTAGCTGATAATCACATGCAGACAAACAGACAGAACAAACAGAGACCATCCCTCGGGCCATGAGTCATACAGTATTAGCACGCTTAGATGATATTCAAACACTGCACCAGCATCACAGTGGGTCTTTCAAACTGGTTTGAACCCTATGATGTCCTTGTTTTACTGCAATAGGTCCGTACAATCAATTGGTCATTCTACAGAAATCCATTGGCAAATATTTTGATAAGCTATTAATCATTTATGTGATTTTTACTCTAGTTTCTACATTTTAAGCATCTTCTGCTTTTATTTTATTCCTGTGTAGGGATAGGACGATATAAGGTTTTATTTTGCATTAGTGAATTTTATAATTATTATAAATAACACATGAAAAAGCTGTCACGGTAGAACATAGAAAAATAGAGCCTGATTTGACAGACTTATTTTCGACAGTCGACTTTAGAATTTTAAATAACCTTTTTTAGGATTGTTTGAAATTGGCTCCTTCTGTGTGGATTATGACAGAGCATTTGAAGATGTCACTTTGGGCTTTTATGTTAATTATAATATACATTTCAATTATTTTTTTACGTTTTTTAGACAAAGTCTTTGCTGCTGAGGCACCTTTTTTAGACCCATGTATACCTTTTGTAAAGGATATCAAGTTCCAAGAACTGCGTCAGATTGATGCTGTAACATTTACATGTTTGAAATAGTCATATAATGCTATATATATATTTAATCTTAAAAACATTTCCAACTCAAATGTGCCCAATGAGGTAACTAGGAAAAAGAAAGTTTGCTGACAGAAGACTGACGGATAAAGATAGAGCAACAATTCCTCTTCAACAGTCAAATCTATTTCTGATTTTCTATATTAAACTAATCATTTATTTTGCACACAATGTGAGAAACTATAGAGCTTTATGATATTAATCATACGATAATTCCTGCTGGGTTTAATTACTCATTAATTAGTCGGTCAGACAGCTGTGGTATGTAAATGTTATCCCCCCCCGAAGGCTGTGTCATATTTCATTTCAGACTAGTGCTTTGAGACTGAATAACTTCCACATTCACACAGACTCCCCTCGCCGGTCAGAGCAGGCGACTGCTGACCGTGATTATCTTCAACATGTATGATTCCATTGTCAGTGTGTTCACTTCACACTAACAGCATTCATATCTTTTATTTATACTGATAAAACACTGCAGATATTGTATCATATACATTTATTTTATAGTTTTGACTTTTTATTCAACTAATTCAATTTGAACTGCTGTTTAAAAAATGTTATGGAAATATTTTGATTGACTTTTTTTGCACATTCTTTTCATTATAACGTCTTATGTTTTGTGAAATATTAAAAGCTTTGTCTTAAATGGAGCAACATTTAAAAACCCAATTTCCCCCCTGGATAAATAAAGTATTTTGATTCTGCTTGAGAGCGTAACATGGATTTATAACTGAAAAAAACAAAACAAAGAATGTGCAGTTCATCAGTAATAAAAATAACATTCCTTTTCCTATGCATCTCCTTATCTTTAATACATACATATACTTTGATGCAAGTTCCCTAAAGTTACCAAAATATACTGTACCTATTTATACCTAGTCGATCAGGTGCTTGACAAAGGTTGTGCTAAGCTAAGTCTTATCTTGTGTGTCATGTTCAGGAGATTAAGGGTGGTCATTAACCTATTGACAGCTCCATCACTGTGTTTGTACTGTACGTGCACACCCAAAAACACACGCAATCACATTTTGAAATCCAGTGGCACGGACTGGCCTTACAGCGTTTAATCCTCCAGATCTCTCCCTCTTTTCCTCTCTATTTGCCTCCCGACATATTTCCTTTCTCATGTTGCCGTCTCTTTCCGTGCTTATTCCCAGCAGCCTCGTCTCTCTCCTCTCTCCTCTCTCTCTCTCTCTCTCTCCTCTCTCTCTCTTCAGTCCTCCTCGGCGCTCGGGTCACCTGTGTTGATCTACTGTCAAATCTTCCAGGATTATCGGTAATCCCACAGCAGTAAAATCTGTTTGCTGACAGCTGTGCTCCGTCTAACAGTGTTGCTGTTTCTCGCGCACACAATACCCAATATACCAGAAAAAAGCCTATCTTTCTCCCCAGAAAGGAAATAAAAGAAACATTAATTTTCCACCTCGATGGATTCCAATCGACAATATTCGCCTCTCCTTTTCAGTAGTGTTTTCTTCTGTTTGACTATAATAGGGGGCTTCTTTCTACTTTGGATTAGGGGTTTTGAGCAATTTCACTGTGGGTAAATAAGTATAATAATGGGTATATTCTCACCGGGTCACAAATACAAGACTGCTGTTCTTGAACATTACACGGAATGACTCTCTAATAATTCAGCCATGGCTGCTCACGCTTCACTCTCAGTCGGCAGGTGTTCAATCTGATGACAATACAGTGACACCTTGGTGTACAATCTCCTGTTCATCTTGGATAAATTGGACTTGAAATAGAAGATGACTGAGAAACAAATTGGACGACACACGCCTTAGACCATATTAGTTTTATTGATCCAGCTCTTCTCAAATCGGCAATATGGTATACTGATGCTATGGTGTTACACATTGCAATCAAGTGCAATCTATTCACGTGGAAATACAGATTTCTCAAACATTATTGTGCTTGCAAACTATCCCCGTACTGATGGGAAAATAAATGAAGAAGAAATCCCTTGAAGACACAACTCACACTGAGGTATACTCACCATCTTCACACTAAAATGGCATGTATTTTCTAAAGCATACGTCAATAAGAACCCAAGTTCTCCTACACTACACCTTTACTCCCCTCCCTTCACTTCCTACCAGTGACTGCAAGAATCCCTTTGTAAGACACTGGTATTCTACTATTGTACTGTGAATGGATCAGCTCATTGCTTTATCATGGACACAAATAACAGCCAGTTAAGTTTCATATATATGGTCACCTCCAATGCTAGCTTGCGCCGCTCCATACAGCTTTCATCTGAATGGTTGCGCGTTGGATGGTGAGTAGTAAACGATATTTAAGTTGAAATAATTGGACAATTTCGAGGGGTGCATAATGACTAGGGAAAGGCGGAGCCGTTTTACCACACATTTAATGTGAATGAAGCTTTACAATCGACATCACCTAGTTGGCTTGCTACTCCCGGACTGCGAGTTGGACCCAGGTACCCCTCCCATCAAAAAACACAGCTCTCAATTATCTTTGATTCAAAATCAAAACCCACCTGTTTCAATTGCGGCCATTTAACCGAACCTAAATGCACCTTACAATGGTACAATATACTGTACCTTGTTTGAATCTTTGTGGTTTATTGTACTTATTGTATTATCCTTTTGTTAAAATAGCTAAATGTCATGTCATATATTTCTTTCCAGGTGGTGTACAAGAACAACGATATCCGTCTGGAGCTTTCCCGCCTCGCCCGCATCGTGGACCCCAAGATGAAACTCCAGGGCGACGTGGTCTTCAAGTGTGAAAACGTCCCCACCCTCGACCCCATCAACTTCGAGACGCCCGACTCCTACCTGGCGTTGCCCAAATGGAACACCAAGCGCGTCGGCTCCATCTCGTTTGACTTCCGCACCTCCGAACCCAACGGCTTGATACTCTTCACCCACGGGAAGGCCCAGGACCGGCGGGACGCTAAGGGCCAGAAGAACAACAAGGTGGACTTCTTTGCGGTGGAGCTGCTGGACGGAGGGCTGTTTCTGCTGCTGGACATGGGGTCCGGCACCATCAAGGTCAAAGCCACGCAGGCCAAGGTCAACGACGGCGCCTGGCACCACGTGGACATCCAGAGGGACGGACGCTCAGGTAAGGAAGGAGGGGAAATAGAAATAACTGAAACATTTCCTCCATCAGAACTCACTTTTCTGATCTTACTTCTAGTCACGCAGTTTATTTATAGCAGAATTAATTTCTGTGTTACATCATTCTGACAGGGTGTTAACCTGCACTTGCACTTGGGACTCGTTATGTCAGTTGTTTTTATTTCTCACAATGGCTTCAATCAGGAAACTGAATTATTTGCTCAATTAAAAATATGTTGCCTTTGGCATTTGATATGAATTCATGGGCACAGCCACCAAGGCAAATATCAAACTGCTAGACACAAGAATCAATAGAAATAAAGGGAGGCTTCTGTACAATATATCCTGACACTGAAGAATGACTAGTGTTTCCTGCAGTATCGCTGCGCTGACTTCACAATATTTTATTTAGGAAACTGTATATTGTATAATACATTTAAATCTTGAAAGTCTCCAAAATAATAACGGAAACCTACTTCACAGGCATGTTACTACTCAAAGCCACAGTGCTGTTTGAAAATGTTTTCCGTGTTAAAAGTAACCAAATCCAAAGATATTAAATCGACAATATGAAACAGCAAAAAGGAGTTTGTATTTGCGCCCATGCTATCGTCAACTGCTTTACACAAAAATATTAAGAAGCATAATGACAAAGAAACACAAAATAAAAGGGTATTTTAATACAATGAATGTGACATTGCAGTGTACTAAAGTATTGCATGCACTGAAACCCAACATTGTCCCTTTGATGAGGCTAGCATGCTAATGTTAGCATTTAACACACCACTATGCATCCTCAAAGATCTGGCATGTCTGTCTTCCAGTTACAAATTCAGAAGAAATGTCAAAATGACCATTTATTGATTTTCTAATTAATTAATTGTTAACCTAACCTGACCCTAAATTATGTTTGTTTTACAAAAAATTGAAATAAGAAATGTGAAACTTGCTCTTTGCACTAATTAACAAAGCTTTCCTTCCTCCAGACTCTAACCATTCCTCAACATTAATAATTATGATTAAATGTAATGGAAATTGTATTCATTTAAAGAGAAAAACCGTAAGAATATCTTTGAATCGCTGTATCTGTCACTGAGGATCTCCCCTAGCTGTAAGCACCAAACTTGTAATCATGTTACTTCTTATGTTATCTTTGTTTCCTGCCTCACAACCACAGGATGACGCCAACTTCCACAATATATTAATTCCAGCGATGATTTATCACCGCCGATAAAGCCATAAATTCTCTTTAGATAGCTTCTGACTCTCGCTTCCTTCCATGTGTATGTCCTCTGACCTCCAAACATGGCCAAATACACAGAAAGTATTAGAAAAAGATTGTATTAGAGAAAGGGGTTAGAAACTTCTGTTGCCTTGAGCTCCGAAACCCAACACAATCTCTGCATTAGGTACGATCCTCCAGAGAAACCAGGGTGTGTTAGTCGGCGCTACAGCCGGTGTTATATATCAGGTTAGAGCAGCCAATTTAGCCGTGTGTCACAGCCCGCTGCTTTGATTAATCACCGGCACAGCCCCTAGTGCGATAGCAGAGGAGAAAGTCGCATTTTCACGGGGAAAAAGAGGAATGAGACAGATATATGGATACCAGACTGAGGGATGGTTAAGAACAGGCATAATCACACCGGTGGCTTGAGGGAAATGTTAATAGGGAGTTGCAAGTGAATGAAATGTCCTGTCCCCGAAGATCTCCAGCCAGAATCTATCTGTCGGTCTGTCTGGCTGGGAGGTGAATAAGTAGTCAAATGTGAGGACTCGTATTTTGCAAAGAAGTGACATTTTCATCTTTTTGCAACGTTAAAACTAGATATCAGTGAGGGCTGACAGAGCGGTAATATAATAAAAGCAGACAGTTAAATTAAACCAAATCGAGGTACATGCATATTTAAATGATTCTCTTTTTTTGTTTTTGTTTGTCATCTCAATTTAACCTTAACCCTTTCCCACTGTTTTCACTTATTAAGATAACTCCTTAAGAGCAGTTCAATGTATTTAACGTTTTGTAAAAGAGACACGCCTCACAGCAGATCCCTTTCCTGCTTAAATTATTATACTTTATTTTTTATTTTTTATAATTGTATTTTGACTTTAGTACTTAGTTTACTTTACATTAAGCATTTCAACATGATAGAAAGGAATGAAATGAAAAACATAACATACAAATAATGTAAAGAATATTGAATTATTAAATGAACAAAACATACGTTTAATGTCTTTACAAGATACAAAAAAAAGTTATTTTGATCACGTTCAATGCGCAAGTGTTACATTGTGATGTCACTATGTTACGGAAGTAAACAAAGGAGTCCAATAGAGTGCCACAGTGACGCGTCCTAAACCCCGGAAGAAAGCTGCGCATGGGTTCCTTCGACTTCTACCCTACTTTTATAATTTTCAAATCATAAATCTAATCGATAGATTTATGATCGATAGGTTTATGATTAGAACATTATAAAAGTAGGGTAGACATGTGGAGATGATCCGACTGAACAAAACGTGATCCGTCTCTTAAATGTGTTTCAACCACAGACCTTATTTCCAGCTATTTTCCTAAATCCTATAGAGAAATTGCATTGCTTTTTTGTCGAAGGAACCCATGCGCAGCTTACTTCCGGGCTTTAGGACGCGTCACTGTGGCACCCTATTGAGGCGTTTCAGGCAAGGGGAAGAGATTCGTAACTTTGGGATTTTAGCCTTTGCAGACCATTGACATTCAACAAATCCTATATAACACACTACAGGAGAGGTCAAAACCCCAAAGAACATAATAGGGCCCCTGCATTTGAACTATGTGATCCCTGCATAGATTGTAGATTTATTCGGATTTCGATTTTATAATATAAAAATATATAAAATGGCCTCCTGGAAAACACCCTGAAAACAGTATAATTATTATTGACTGTGTAGTCTTGGGGCTCTTTGTGTCGGTAGATCACAGAGGAGTGCTTATTTTGTTGGATGCTAGCTTATTTTTTCCCTCACTGATTTTTATATCCCTGTCCCCTATCCAGTCAGTGATCAGTGCCACCCCCACCCCCCCCCCCACCTTCTCAGACCACAGCTTAGCACCTTTCATGAACAAACAGGTTTCTGTCAGTCTCACATTCAGTTTGAGAACCTATTTGTATTCAGTCTAAAAATATCATTTCAGCAGAAGAGCCACATCTTGTGATTTGAGGGCGATAAATGTCACTTTGTTTTTCAGAGGAGTTCCTGTTATTTCACAAACTTGCCTTGTATAGTGATGTTTTCCGGCAGAGAGCAAAATATGACAGATCACTTAACTGGTAGAACATGACACTCGATATAAAAATATCAACAAGAAACAAGTGAGATTATCTCACTCCTCCAGCAGTCTTTAGGACTTGTTATAAGACATGTAAGCTTTTGCAGTGTTTTTGTATTAAGTGATCTTTTTGTAAGTATGTAGCCTACTCAAACATTTATCTGCATTTAAAAAAAAAAAAAACTACTTTGCACACATTTGTGTTAAAGTAAATAGGACCGCTTTTTATTTATATAGAGTATTCTAACTTAATCTATCTATATTATTTTTTTGTATTTAGGTACTCTATTCATATAGCAGAAAAAGAAAGATGAATACAAAACTAATAAAAACTGATTAACATACACTTATAGGATATAGTTAACAAATAATGGATGAATTGTTAATACTCATACCTTTTTATATTTTTATTTTTAATCTATATATATATTGCTACTACTACTGTTGTGATGTATGTATTTTCTATTGATTAGTATTCATTATTACATTGTTTCTCAGCCTGTTGCCATGCTGTGGTGACAAGAATAATCCTAATTTGGCATAAATAAAGGATATCTAATCTGACTTAATAATGGGTTTCCCTTCCTCCTCCAGGCATCATCTCAGTGAACAGCCGCCGCACACCTTTCACAGCCAGCGGGGAGAACGAGATCCTGGACCTGGAGGGGGACCTGTACCTGGGGGGTCTCCCTGACAGCCGGATGGGCCTGGTGCTGCCCACCGAGCTGTGGACCGCCATGCTCAACTACGGCTACGTGGGCTGCATCCGCGACCTGTTCATCGACGGGCGCAGCAAGGACATCCGGCAGATCGCTCAGAACCAGAACATGACGGGCATCAGGTCCTCGTGCAGCAAGGTGACGGGGAAACAGTGCGACAGCAGCCCCTGCAAGAACAACGGAGCGTGTAAGGAGGGCTGGAACCGCTTCGTATGCGACTGCACGGGAACGGGATTCTGGGACAGCACCTGCGAGAGAGGTAAGGCTTCTTTCAAATCATTCCTCTCCGGCTAGAGACTGCGTACTCTCTTAAAGTGATCATTTTAAAGTCTTATTGGGTTTGTCAGAGGGCTTATTGATTTCTTTTTTTAGTCGAGGACTTTTTAAAGAGGGGGCAGCAGCTGTCCTCCTTTTTATTTGCAAAGAAGAAATCCATTTGGTCAGTGTGCTCCTGCAAAAGTCTGCTTTTACTTTGAATCAATACGTGTGTGGAGGTGCTAAACGTTGACAGGGGTTATAAAGTTGTTGGAATATATTTTCTGGTATCCCAAGTGTTGGTCTTGAAGCAGTGGTAGACTAATTATTTGGGCCTATTATTTACATTTTAAAATACCTTTGCACTCATGAATCCAGTATTTATTTGTTTATCTATTTATTAATAAATGATAGAGTTATTTTTTCTGAGACAACAACATTGAAGCTAACCACACAAAATGGTGTTTAGTTTACACATTTCATTTTTTCGAAGGAAAAGGTTGATGCTGCTATCTGCTGATAAATGTTATTGTTATATCTACCTAAACTTATTTTTCATTGATATGTTGTTCATTTATTTAAACTCTCTGGACATTAATTACAATCTTGTTTTGTTCTTCTACTTAAGCAAACGAAGACACTGCAGAGAAGTTTTAAATAAGTGTCCTTTTAAATTCGGCAAAGTTTTTGAAATATTTAATCCGATGCAATATGAGAAAGCAATGATTAATCAGCAGTTAGCTTCACTGCTCTCTAAGTTCCAGCAACAGTTATTGAAAAACCCATATTGGTCCAACACTGGTGTGAAGTGGCAGTAACTTAGCCGCTATCTGCTAACAAAAGCTTTTCACAGCAAAGTGGACAGGCCGAAGTGTGACTTGGAACACTTCTCTCACAATATTTATAGCTTTGCTGAAAGATTTAATAGGATTCCACTTTCTGCCAAGTGGTTTTGGAAAAGCGAATCCTTGTTTTCCCTTTTCCTTGTGTGGATTTTAAGAGCTTCGACGCATTAAGCTTTTATGAGATGGCGGAGATAGGATCACTCCGAACTGTGCGAGTATGTTATCGGACTATTGTTCGGATTGTCCTTCACTTTTTCATCATTTTACCAAGCTTTTCTGGCTTCAGAACAGTGTTAATTTTGGCAGCTGTTTTTGATTTAGTCTTAGTCTTAGTCTTTAGACGAAAATGGTAATTAGTTTTAGTCACATTTTAGTCATTTCTATCCTTCATAGTTTTAGTCTAGTTTTAGTCGACGAAAACTCAAAACGTTTTAGTCTAGTTTTAGTCGATGAAAAATTACATTTTAGTCAACTTTTAGTCAAAATGTTTTCTCTTTAAACCAATTCAGTTAGGCAAATACAGGTTTCTGACATTGTAATCAAGGTGACAGCATCAAGTGTTGAAATTCGTAAAGCAAGATTTCACTCTCTTAACACTTTACTTGTGTAATATGGGTATCGTTAAGGTTTTCTACGGTATAGTCTTATCAATACTGCTTATCGATCCGGTACTTTAACGGTATTCTTGTATTTACTTTTTGTTATTTTTTAAAGGAAAAAACTAACAAATTGTTAACCGATTTAATTGCTTTATTTAAAATGTGAAATAAATTAAATATATATAATTATGTTAAAATATTGTACTGTACTTGAGTAAAATGTTAAGGTACTTGTACTTTACTGGAGTATTTAAATGTTTTGCTACTGTGTACTTCTACTCCACTACAGTTCATAGTTAAATGGTGTACTTCTACTCCACTACATGTATTGAATACCTTGAGTTACTTTACAGATGTGGATGAATGATGTGAAATATAATCAAGTGTTAACTCAGACTTTAGTAAATTAACAAGCTACCCTGCAGTATACAGATATATAATATATCATTCAAACTAGCTGCACCTTTACCAGCTTTGAGAACACTTTCATGATCAATCATTATAAAACATATCATATATATTATTCTGAAATGGACCAATCTGCACAATGACTACTTTTACTGTCGCTACTTTAAATATATTTTTGATGATCATACTTTGACTTGAGGAACTCTTCCTACACTATGGTATTTTTTTACTTAGCGACAAGATCTGAGTACTTCTCCCACCTCTGCACACCTGATGTGATAACGTTACTCGTAATTGGGGCAACAGAGCTACGAGTTAAGGAAGTCGAAAATTGTGCATTTCTCCGACTGAATATGTCGCCTTTTGGCCGGCTGTTTGGACAGACTACTCTACTCGTGTCAACGCGCTAACGCGAAAACATGGCAAACGAGCTTTGTCCACATCGAGCCTTGTAGTGTCTCTATACTCTCTGAACGCTCTGTCCCCGGCAGATCTCTGTGTGCCGCTGCAGCGTGTCTGTTAGGCCCCGCCCCCCGCACACAGAGAGGAGATCGCTCTTCTGGAGTGAAGAGAGCGGAAATAATGATATTGCAAGTTAGAAATGTAAGATGCATTTTGACAGACAAGACGGGCAATTGGGGGGAAATATGCTGCATTTTGAATGTCCGATAGTCCACCATTAACACCTTAGTCCCGTCTCGTCTCGTCAACGAAAACTAAATATACATTTCGTCAAATTTTCGTTATCAAGAATCTATTTTTAGCTCGTCATCGTCTCGTCTTAGTCATGTAAAAAAGGTCGTTGACGAACATTTTTCGTCATAGTTTTCGTTGACGAAATTAACACTGCTTCAGAAGAGGACTTTTAGTACTTTCCAAAGAACTTGAGGTGTGTAAAGAAATGTACTTGGAGGAGGAATAATGAGTGTCTGGTGAGTCGGTTGGTACAACCATCAGCAAGTGTGTTTAGATGAGGCTGGCAGGATGCTAACACGTTGTTAATCATTTAAGTTGAATAAGGATCAACGTTTACCTTCTGTTTGGAACGGTCTGAGCTATAAATACCAAGAAATGTCCTTCCTGTGAACCTCCTTTAATAATGAAACTCATGTGGAATGTATGTAACATAGAGTACATGTCTGTTCCTGTGGAAGAGCTGAACTTCCATTGGGAGCCCAGTTACGAGGCTGGTTCTGTCTCATCCGGTTAACCTTGTCTTAGCCGGACTCTTTCTATCTATATTTGATCAGCACAAAGGGGAAAAGGTCAGCGTTCTGTCTAAAGAACCCGCATGAAGAAAAATGAATTCTTATGTCCCTAATGCTCAATACTCTTCTTCCTCTGTTCTGTTTCTGTCCTCCCACATATTGGCCTCCGATCGGCCGTACCTCTGCATTCAGTGAGTGATGTAGCCGCTGGGTGATAACCTGTAGAACAAAGCTTCAGTCTGGGCAGATCCGGATTCTTTTACTTTACAAAATGAGATTTGAGGAGTGGTGAAATGTGCCGATGTTGCTCAAGCTGTCATGAATACATTCCTCTGCCTTGTTCATAGACTAGCTGATTCCTCCTTGTTTAGTTGTTATATTGCTACAAATTGAGTCAGTGCTAGAAATCGTTCCAACACACAGTAGTCCATAACCAAAAATGTGTGAATATCAATTGAACTGAGGAGTACAGTGCAATAGTGGAACTCAGATCCCTTAATCATGAACCAGAACAACAGCTTCAAAATACTTAATTTCTAGTACAAGTCCTTCATTCCAAATTCTACGGAGATAACAGTACAGACGCATTACCAAACGTTAAGGTTGTCTATCGAGGGATCACCCTGTGGCCAAAAGATCTCTATCTAGGGATCGCCCTACGTCACTATGGTTCTCTATCTAGAGATTGGGACCCTCCAAATGGTAAAATAACTACTGAAGTAACTTGCAAGTACATTCAAGTTGTACTTAGGCTTTAGATTGCATTTTGGTTACTTTTCTTACATTCTATAGTTTCAATGATTTAAAGAAAAGGTAATCAATCTGTTTTCCAATCCAGCATTGGCAGCTGTTAGCCCAAACGACTATCATTTATTTGATATTGAAGTTTTAAACCACAATAGTATTACCTGTATCATATCTAAGGTCATTTTCCGCCCCTTCACAGTTTTTCAGAGCATCCTTTTTGGCCTTATCTTCTTTAGGACAGGGCAGCCTATATGTCCCTCCCCTAGCTCTTACTGTGGAGCAGTGATCAGTGTGTTCTGGCTCTGAAGCTACAGTTACTGTCAGTGCAGAAGCTCAGCAGCTTGATACTGGAGCCCCCTCGGTTTGCTGCACGGCTCTCTTTCTCACGTAGAGCAAGACTGGCCATCCCGTGGAGGAATCTCATCTCGGGCCGCCGCTTGTGTCAGCGATCTTTCTTTCCTGGTCACTGCCCAAAGCGTATACCACAGGTAAAGAAAAGTGAGCGGTAAATTGAGAGCTTTTATTCCGAGCGCCCTCTTCCACCACCACTGTGAAAACAGCCTTCAGTAACATTTCCCTTCCGCTGTTATAAAACGCTTTATCCCAGCAGCGACTTCCCACAGCATTCCACCTTTCCCTGCCCTCATTCTGACCCTCAGCTGCAGTCGTGCACATGGGAGTTCACAGTCTGATTAAACGGGGGCGACAACATCATCTGCAAATAGCGCAAGGTCTGGATGTGGGCAAACTAATTTGACAAATTAGTCTGATTCCATTAGCTTCTAATGATTGCTCATATTGCAGTTCAGAGTAGAATATTGTTGAAGCTAATTATTGTCTGCTTCAGAAGGGAATGCACTTGAGAGGAAGACATTGATTTCATTAGAAATGTTGGGCTTGAAACAATGTGGTATTTTATTTGTATTTTCAAAATGAATGCGCAACAATTTGGAACAAATGGAATTATATTACTCATGCTTGTAGAATAGTTTGTTTTTCCTCTCCTCCATGCTTTTAATCGGCCCCTGGAGCTCCGTAGGGACTATATCAAACAACCGCTGAGATGTATCCACACATGCCGCTTGCTATTGATCCTCAGCATGCTATACGGTACAACAGACGGTTGTACTTGTACGACGAGATCAGGGGTGAAATGATAGAGATCAACGCTCTCCCTGAGTGAGTGACAAAGGTCATACATTTACATTACAATGATTGGCCTTTGCGCTTGACTTGACTTCATGCTGGAATGTAAATAAGCTCTTTTGGTGGTATTTGATCAAAACAGTTTGTTGAAGTCAGCCTACACTTTCTTTGATGATCTTATTTCATTCAAATGGATTCCATTGCAACATATTGCAAGTAGTGTAGATAATTCATACATATTTTGTTCAAGACCTTTAGAATGAAATAGGACATTAACACTAGCCTTGTCAGCTAAGATGTTCAAAATAAATCATGTAGTCTAACTTTAGACCTACTTTTGCTCTGAAGAAAACACATTATCTTGGCACATTAAGCCATCATTGCTGTTTTAGTTCCCAAGACCAATTTTCACAGTGGTTTGGAAATCATGAAAACATTTTTTGAGAAAGCAATGAGCTACTCTACGATACATGTTTGATTTAGGCTTTTTAAGTTGTATACGCTTACCAGTACTAGTGTTCATTTCGTTGACTAAAACTATGACGAAATATGTTCGTCAACGACCTTTTTTTCCATGACTAAAACGAGACGATGACGAGACGGCACCGACGGCAGTAAACAATAACTGTAACGAAATCAACATGCAACATCGTTGACGAAAAGTGACGAGACGAAAATGTAGTTTACTAAATAAAAACTATGCCAAAATCTCTCTTTACTTTCGTTGACGAAAAATTATGAGACTAAATATTATCAAAGACAACGTTACATCTCTGATAGTCAGTTTTTCTCCCAGCAGTTCCATTTCCGGTGCTGCGGCTGGGCAGCAGCTGTGTGTCTGTGCTGCGCGCGGCGGTACATTTGAATTACACCGGGCCAGCGGCACACTGTGAACTGTCAGGAAGACTCGGGTCTAACTCATGGTCTAACTCACCTTATTTAACAGAAAATAAAATGGCACCAACAGGGCTTGGGAGCAGTGGTCGCGTTAACCGAATACGTTCTTAAATGACTAATTACTCTTTGAGGGTATTTAATCAGCTTATTCCGATACACAATTACACAACATATGTACATTTGATAACTTTGAAAGGCAACAAAATAGGCATTTAAATGTAAGGGTTTTCCCACTGCAATCTTTCTCCTGGCTTTGTGTGGAAGACCTTGAACATTATCTATACCTACATGTTGGGGAACACCATATGCAGAAACTAGAGACAAATAATTGAATTACATAAATAATCTAAGTAATAATAAAGTGTTTTGACTGGGAGACACTACCTTATCTCCTGAGATTCTTAATGAGTGCTAACATAATCTAATCTTAAGATATTTGTTTTGTTGTGCCTTATGACTTATAGGAAAACAAATGTACGGACATATTTTGAGTCTCACTTAAAAAAATTATATAATAAAGTAAGATTTAACAGCCAACAACATTTATTTGTAGACATTACCGTCACTGGTTTACTAATAGCATATGTTGCCCTGTGGAATTGTATTCTCTACTTTACCAACAGTGCAAAAATTCCTCCGCCTGTGCCGTTGTTGATTTGTATAACATTAGAAAACCCAGGCGTTTCAGCGCATTTTGCACTAATGATATTTTTGGAATGCAAATAATGGCATCATCAGAAGTGAAATACTCAAGATCATTTTCTGCATATTTATATTGAACAGAGCACATTGCTCTGTGTCATTTCTTATGTTCCACTGGGAGCTAAAGAAGCGAGCAATTTTCCTGCTCTGTTTACTGGAACGAAAATACAACGTGACATGATATTTGAGACTGTTTGAGGAGATCAAAGATCGCACCAGGCGACAACTAACAGACAACAGCGCTCCTGTCTTCTCCGTTTCCTACAGTACCTGCTATCTGTGCCAACTTTAGTATACAGATGATTTCTGTCTCTTATCTTTTTTCTTCTGTTACTGCTCTTTTATTCGGTGCCTTGAGATCTCTCTTTCTATTTGACCTTCTGCATCTCTGGTTTTCTCTCTCACACACACACACACACACACACACACACACACACACACACACACACACACACACACACACACACACATTCCTCTCTGTTTGGCATGTCTTCTTTACTCCAGCCCATGAGGAACGACAACACCTGTGATCAGAGGTCTGCCGCGGTATCACACAAACAGATGTAGTGTCAGCATGGTAGCCAGACACCGTGTGTGTGTCTTATTGGAGTTCAAATACTGAATATGATGTTAAAAAAGCAATGAATAACATCATTCGCTGGTTTTGTGCGACTACATTTCCGCGTCTGCTACCTCTTTTTGGCTCCATCTTTTTCACAGGATTGAGGATGTTTTTTTATGAACGCCAACGCTTGTGTGTGTGTGTGTGTGTGTGTGTGTGTGTGTGTGTGTGTGTGTGTGTGTGTGTGTGTGTGTGTGTGTGTGTGTGTGTGTGTGTGTGTGTGTGTGTGTGTGTGTGTGTGTGTGTGTGTGTGTGTGTGTGTGTGTGTGTGTGTGTGTGTGTGTGTGTGTGTGTGTGTGTGTGTGTGTGTGTGTGTGCTAGCCAGGCAGGCAGAGCCAATGCCCCCTTGCAGGTGTGCCCTGGCCCTGATAGACCCCTCTAGTCTGTGTTGTGACCGCGAGCGTAGCCCTGCCAAAAAGCTGTGATCTGAATTTGAATGGAACAGCCTGGCCTCCCCGACAGGCGCTCGTGGGGAAGAAAAGACAGAAGCTGTTTCTTAAAATACAACACTGTGCACATGTATTAACATGGTTGGAGGCATCGTTTTTGCCCTTACTCACCCTTCAGATGATGATGCTTGTAGAGTTGATATGAACTATCTTTATTTATTGTCTCCTGCTGAGCCTGCTTTAATCATTCGCCAAAGTGCGGAAAAGGTAACTTAACGCTCCATCTGCGCGGGATATGTCTAATTGGGTTGAATCAGGCATACAGGTTTAGTTAGGTCGTAATACCTTAAAAAGTGCTGGAGAAAATATGATTTCTTCCTCTAATAGCCTGGAGTCAGATCCACAGAAAGCAAAGAGAAAGGAAATCATTACCCTCCTGTAATGGTAATGTTTCAAGATGGGCTTTGTCCTTTCTCGTTTTTGAGGAGGTAGCTTGAGGCTTTATACCTTTTTGATTGTTACATTCCATTACAATGAAAAGCTAACCCAAATGTTAATCCCCAAAAGGAAAACTGAAGTGTAACAGATTATTCAGGTCCAACTTGCAAAAGAGGACATTATTTCAAGTCTACTGGGAGGTATATAAGAGATGGAATTCGTGCTTGTGGCTTGATATTCGGTTCCAACAGTCCGTCAGTAAGTCGAGCTTTGTGTTTGTGGGTCTATTTGTGAGGGGGTGGGAGGGGAGCTTTTTAGGAAGCCGGGGTGTTGCTGACAGTCGCGTATTGCAGAGTGCTGTGCAGCTGATAAAGTAGCCCAGTCAATCAGGTAAATAGGCCTGTAATGAAGTGTGTTTGTCTGACGATGTGCCAGCCCAGCGCCGGGGCGATCCCACTGAGACTCTCCTCTTTCTGTCTGTCTGCTGCAACTGCACACACGCAGATACAAAGTGAGGACCACGCACACCCACCAACACCAATCCACTGGGGACAGATTGGATTTTTGTCTAATGCATATTGTATTTTTTACCGACAAGATGCCACCGCCCAAATACAGTAAGTGCCTGTGTTTTCCCAGCTGTCAATGGGAAGGAGTAGTAATGGTTCCGGGCTTGAGCTGATGGCTGGAAGTTTATCCACCGCAGATAAGGAGGACATCACTAATTATAATACTTAATGTTTTTACTGGAAACAATGCACTTCTTAAACTACTATTAGTTTTTTAATTTGTAATCGTTTTAAGACACACTTATTTCCGTGATTAATTGATTGATCACATGGATTTTGAAATGGCTCAGGCTTCTCGTGTCAGCAATTACCCAAGTCTTTTCCAATATATAATTCTAGCCTGAACTCTTACACATCTTAATCACATCAATCAAGTCGGTCCTCACAAAGCTAGAAAACCCGGGAACACACACACCATGCAATTACCTGCTCATTTTGCTCGATGTTCATTCGCGATGGCAGCGAAATAATAGGTTGCCACATGGCTTTTACAGTTTAATCATAGGTAGTAATAGCAGAACAGAGATTGGATGACATTGACGCTCGCCTCGTTTTCACACAGTATCTTGTAACCCATAATAATACTCTCCTCTATCTTTGAGTTGCCTTTGAAAAGCGAGAAAATGTATTGCTTTCTCAAATCATTGTTTTGCACATGGTTTTCTAAACATCTGTTGTGGCAGATATAATGTTCCTACTGCAAAACGGTCTAGAAACAAATACATACACTTAAGTCTCACAATACCACAGCTTTAGAAAAGGGGTTGCCAGAAGTCCTTCAATAATACATGCTATATTCTCCCATTTACATGCAGAGTCTATGATTAACTCGTAATATAGCTCCCATCATTATTGTAGATTGTGTATTGCACAATGGCCTATTATGATTGGAAATAATGAAGGCTTTATGAGAATAAGGACAGAGGTTTAGAACATATGTATTTCTAAATGTATGGGATCTCCAACTGTACCATGTCTGCACCCACTTCCATAATCTATTAACATTTTTCCAAACCCATTGGTATTCAGATGAGGCCGGTTCCTGCGATATGTGTAGAGTGGCACAATTCCAATGGTTGTCGAAATGGTATTTCTACCTGTCGGGGTTGACTTGAAAGTATCCGTAAATCCTATAATAAGCATTGCATAGCTGCGGGGCATATTTTGTGCAAATAATTTTCTTAATGTCAGGTAGCAATTACTGCCACATATGTCTTTGATTCCATGTGTAAAACCGCAACATGTGTGCTATAATCAGGGGTGCACATAACTGGTACGCAGGTACGCATGCGCGGCAACAATCTGAAATGCGTACCGTCACTTGTGTCACAAAGCGCATTTGTGTACCGACGTACTTGTGAAGCTTTTCCAGAAGGCGGTTAGATCACCGGACGACAGAGTCGGTCTCCGTGTGCACAGACAGGGCTGCTGTTAACGTCGGTCCGTACAGCAGCCCTGCGCTAAAACAGCTGATCACAACGTTCACACGCTCCGCAGTCATGAAGCTCTGCACTCCACTACCACCCCCCCCCCCCCCCCCCCCCCCCCCCCGTTGACAATCGCCAGAAGTTGTACCAAACACTGACTCCAGGTACTCATCTGAGTACCTCACTGAGAAAGTTGTGTGCACCCCTGGCTATAATGTATTTGGTACACTCATGTTGCAGTTGTACACCTACATTGCCATCAAAGTTTCTCCATATTTCAAATGTCAACATTTTTTTATTTGTCAAGCTTCAATGAACAATTACAATTTACATGAGGAAACCTAGCAACAATTCCTAGATGGGTGTAAAACATTTTTTTGCATTATTTATTATATACCGTAGTGTTGAGTATAGACTATAAACAGCACGACTTTAATCCTCCCTGGGTAGAGTGGTTTAGCATTTTAATATTACATTTTTATTTTACTCTATATACTTATGATCTCTCAGTTTAGTTGTTTTAAAACTTAGAGACATCATCAAGAATACTAGGAACTACATTTAAATAACACAACTGAACTAGGGCCAGGGCTCTCGACTAACTTTTTTCACCATCCTCCCGGAACCGTCCCGAAATACAATCTAAGCCGTCCCGAAATTAATGTGGATCATCCCGAATTTAAAATATTTGTTTTTCTACATTATCATTAGTTAAAATCATTCAAAGTGACCTTTAACATAAATAAAACATCATACAAATCATTAGATGATAATTCATCAACCTTTTTATTTGAGTAAATCAGTCAAACACATAAACAAAGGCCAAATATATTTAAAAAAAAACACACAAGCGAGAAAGTTACTCTAATATTGAATCCAATCAAGTCCCATCCGATTAACAAAAAAATCCAACACTCTGTCCTGAAGACAGAAGACAGAACCCAGAGTAACCACTAACCAGGATGACAGTCTGTAACACAGTCAGGAGACCTTTACAAACTGCCCCGCCCCCTCGCACACAGGAGAGAGCTCTCTCGTCTGGATTGGAAAGATCGAAAATACATCATAGACGCATTTTGTAGTCTTATTGCATATTAGAAACGGAGTTGGCGAAACTAAAACTGCAATATAATGTTCATGTAGCAATAATACATATGACATATGTTTTAAATGTCTCCAGTACCGATAAAAAGACCACTGTTGGTACCACTGTCTTTAATAATTCCGGCCCGCGGCCCGTTTAATGCCGGGGCTCGGTACCCATCCCTACATGGGGAGAGGCGAAGCATATTGCTAAGGACTAAATACGATGGAGAGTTCTCATCTCAGCTGCAATGACATGTCTGGAAACCCCCTCTAGGGTGCCCCATGCATAGCGCGCCGTCAAAAGCTGCTTCATAAGTTACGTTTTGTTTCTCCGCACCGCTCCGGGGTAAAAAAAATGGTAGTTACATCACAGCTGTGCGGCTGGCTGACAGCTGTAGCTACGTACTGTGTGTGTGTGTGTGTGTGTGTGTGTTTCGCGGGTTGCTAAATGCTTTGTGTGTGTTTATGTTGACAAGGAGGTTTAATAACTGTGTACTACACAAAACGTGCAGTCAGTTTCATTTTCATCGCCGTTCGTAGTAGAGTTAGCAGGGTATTTTTATTTTAACTCTCGTCCCAAATTCGTCCCAAAATTCATTTGTATCCTCCCCGACCCGATTTTTTTCGGCCCCGGGACGACGGGAGGTCCTTAAGCTCGAGCCCTGACTAGGGCATGTATGTAACTTGAGTCAGTCTGATTTCCAATATATTAATACAACGTGTTTCTTATTCTCAAATATATAAGGCTTATTGAAACTTAGATTAAACTGTAGTATTCACTCTAAGCTATTTCTGTACAATTTTGGCTGTATTGCGATGTGATGAAACTTGAACATGTTCTATGTTAGGTGCTAGTACAGTTCCAATAATTCAGCTTGACTTTGTATTTCATTAGACCCTCTCTGTCTTCTAAACACACATCTTTCAAACTCCACATCTTTAGTTTGTGTAACACAGGCTTTCTATTCTAAATATATTCTAGCCAATCCAGAAAGTCCAAAATCATATTGTTTTTTTTTTTAATGGCGCTACCTATACCAAATAAAGTAAACTACATGTACAATTGATGGAGTTCCCCTTTAAAGTGTTTTCAAACTGTGTGACAGCCCAATTATATATTTTTCAACAATATCGTTTAAAGATTGTCAATCATTTCTAACATAGGGGCAGTTGCTTTTCCTTGTAAAATAATTCTCAAAAGTATATCCTTAATTAAAGTTTCTTTGTTTTGTTTCTTTCCATTTTATTAACACTAGAACCGCCAGAGGTCGCTGTATACCTAAAACCGCCAACGCGTCAAATTTGATTTTCAAGGTACAATGTTCTTTTATTTATCATGTAGAACAGTGAGTTTTGATCGCACAGGGATGACACTTATACTGTACCAATAGAATCTGTGGACTCTCAGCTTTTCATATGATATAGTTTGTGCAGATAGCATGAAGTATAAAATATCGCTAACAGTGCTGATTTAAACGCTTGGTGTTAAACTTGTGTTTTGTTTAGGTATAAATCTCTCTATCTCTCTCTCTATCTATCTATAACTATCTATCGATCTATCTATCTATAACTATCTATCGATCTATCTCTCTATCTATAAGGAACCGCAGTAGACAAAAGGCGTTGCTATAGCAACACGTCATGTTTAAGCTGCATTTTCTATAAGGTAAACATTACCCGCTGGCGGATATAGGTATAAATGGCATTTTTTTGGGCGATTTTTTCAATCTGACTTCATATTGACCATTTTTAACAACAGAGGGTGCTACATAACACACTTTCAGGAAAAGTCACAGACTGGGAGACCTGAATATTTTATTGAAAAAAAGTTACATACAATCAAATAACAGCTGCGGGTAAAATTGACCCGTTGGCGGTTCTAGTGTTAAGTCTGGCTGTTGGCATTTGGAGAAAGCCATTGTTGCCGAGTGAAATAGAATAAGATGTACAACTCACACCTTACAGATACTCCTCCTGTGTTATCATAAAGTAGATATCCACTCAGAGAAAGAAAGAGTTTGGACGTTTAAAGAAGCTAAGGACTCATGGTTAAGAAAATGCCGATGCCCTTAACTCTGTCACTATAAGACAGCTACATTTGTTGAAAACAACCATTGTGTGTTTAATGTTTCTGACTCTAGTTCCCTTTCTTTTTTCTGGTTTGTAAATAACACTTCTCTTCCTCCCCTTACCCCCTACACTGTAACTCCCTCTCACCTTGGCCTCCCTCTTGCCCTTGCTGTTTCCCAGCCCCACATCTCGCCGTAAACGGGTGATAAGCACCGTTTTTCCAAGACATTTATCTCTGCAGACGGAGAAAATGACACTTCAAGGTCAGCCCTGACTAACAGGCCAGTGCTCACATGCATACACAGGACTAAAGTGTTGGTGGGGGGGAGAGGGTAAAATGGAGGATGGGAAAGACGAGGAAAATGGAGAAAAGAGAATGAGGTTGAGAAAACAAAGGATGGGACTGTGAATGAACAATGGTGACAGACGAGGAAGAATAATTAGCTGAAGAAGAATGGCTAGTCAATCAGCCTTGTAAAGCAGGACAGCGGACTTCAAAGCATCAGATATAATGATAATTGACGGCAGGATGTTTCACCGTTTTTAAGTTTTGTCTTCATTTTTGTCTTTATCGAAAAATGTATGCAAGGGTGACCTAGACATTCTGATCTTTGCAGTAGATTAAATTGAAAGTAACACTCGTTTCTGCTACTTTCAAACAACATCCTAACAGAAGTCTGTGATTTTGTGGTGTTGAAGAAGTATGAGGGGCATCCTTGCCATCAATGCGTCTCTCGGTTAGCATTTCATTTGTGTTAATTGTTCAAAAGGTTTTGTACCGGGAGCCGAAATATCCGCCAAAGTCTCTTCCTCTCCAAAAGCAAACGACCTATCAATTATAATTGTTAGAAATGCTAAATAAAGCAATTTTACATAAAACATCTGTGTTTTCCTGGTAGACACAGGACAAAGTAGCTACAAGCTAATAGCTATCGTTTGCTCGGCTTGCTTCTTTGATAACATTAGATCCATACATACACCCAATAAATTAAAGCCTTCATAATGCGGTTACAATATGAAGTTTGAAACAACCCAGATCTAAAACATGCTATCACAATGTGGCTTAACCATGGATGAAAAGTGCATTTTTTAAAGCTTCTGGCAGGCGACTGAAAACAGTGTCATATGCAGAAAGGTCAAGGGCATTATTATTACCATTATTTAGCTTTTATCCGAAGCAACCTACATACTCTTCAATACTTTAGACATGCCTACGGGAGAAGTTTGGGTTAAGTATCTTGACTGAAGATACTGTTGGATCAAACAACTGACCCTTTCATTGGTCGAAACTAATAAAACTCCTCTGCCACAGTTGCCCAAATGTATTTCTTAAACGTTAAAACATTTAGAATGCTCGGAGTACACAACTTAACAACACATTTAATTTAATTGTATTTGTATTTGTTCCGCTCATGGTACGCAAAACCCAATGTACAATAATTGCCAACAAAACATGTCTCTACAAAAACACCATTGAACGAAAAGGAGCAGGGAGAAGAAACAAATCTTATATGACCTGCCCCTTTCTAAAAAAATTAAAATAAATAGAAATAGATGGTCTGCCCTTCATAATAATTTGTTTTGTTCACAGCCAAACATAACAGTATCTTAGGATACTAAGAGAAACACAAAAGATACTTATTTCCCACTTGACGGTTAACAGAAAGAAACAAAACAACAACTAAAAAGAACAACACCAAAACATCACATGTATAAGGAAAAGGAAAAGGAAAAGGAAAAGTGCAACACCCTCATCTGAGTCCTACTGGAGAAGAAGGTGGAAAGCGGCGCATAATAATAATAATAATAATAATAATAATAATAATAATAATAATAATAACAATAATAACAATAACAATAACAATAACAATGGGACCTGCAAATAAAGAACAGACATCACATCAAAGACATCAAAAATATGTAGCAATGCAGGACCAGAGTACATAGACTTATTCACATTCTGCTTCATATTGTCCCATTTTTCTTAATTTATACAATTTCTTTAACTGAAAAATACATATACAATTCTTTAGATCCTTCTGTTGAGAATTCCACAATTTTACAAACAACTGTTGTAAATATACTGGTAACATTCTGCTTTTTGCCCTGTGCATTACTAATAATGTCTGCAGCTCAGCTATCTCTTTGAGTTTCAAGAGTCCTGACTTAAAAAACAGTCTGTTGGTGTGTTCTCTTGAATCAGCTTTATGTATTATTCTTACTGCCCTTTTCTGTAATATTGACAATGGCTTTATGTTGCTCATATACGTGTTGCCCCACACTGCTATACAATAAATGAAAAATGGCAAAATTAGTGAACAGTACGACATCCTCAATGCCTTGTAATCTAGCAAATACTTTGCCTTGTTTAGAACAGAAATATTCCAAGACACACTTTCGTTTTAACATATGCTATTTGTGATTTCCATGTCAGGTTATCATGCAGTGTCACACCTAAAAATCGAAATTCAGAAACCCTTTCAATAAAAACTCCATCAATGGACAGTGAAATGTTTTCATCTTTTTTTCTATTAGCAAAAACCATAAACTTAAATCAAATCAAGTTTTATTTATATAGCACATTTTTAAAACGATTTTTGGTCGAGCCAAAGTGCTGTACATGCAATAAAAACACTTTACTACAATAGCAAACAGAAGACAATAACTTACAACAGCAAAAATAAAAAATCACACACAGGGAAATGTCAGGAGTCTTAAGTGTAGATTTAAAAACCCCTAGGGTCTGGGCCTCCTCACATGGAGGGGCAGACTATTCCAGAGCCTGGGGCCAGCTGCTGCGAAGGCTCGGTGCCCTCGGGTTTTGAGCCTGGTCTTGGGCACTACCAGCAGCAGCTGGTCAGCCGACCTTAAAGCTCTGGCTGGGGTGTAGCGATGGAGGAGTTCTGCTAAATAAGCCGGAGACTTAGTTTTATTCAAATGTAGGGTTAACTTATTTTCATCAAACCATCTTTTAAGTTTGACCATTTCATGTCCAATACACTTTGCTAAAATGTTTAAATTATCTCCTGAACAAAAAAAATTGGTGTCGTCTGCAAACAACACAAATTGCAATAATGTTGACATTTCACATATGTCATTGATGTACAAAATAAAAAGTGTAGGCCCTAAAACCGAGCCCTGTGGGACACCACATTCTATGTTCATACACTCCGATGTACTACCAGCAAATTGTACATATTGTTGTCTGTTATCTAAATAACGTTTTACCCAATCTAGAACTACTCCTCTCACACCATATCTATGTAATTTCGAAATTAATAGGTAATGGTCTATGGTGTCAAATGCCTTTTTTAAGTCAATAAATACACCTATTAAAGCTAAAGCTGTAGATCGATTTTTCCTAAATCCATACTGATTCTCACTCAATAACTCATTTCTTTCAATAAAATTATCACATTTTTGGACAAACAATTTTTCAAGGACCTTTGAAAATTGTGAAAGCAAGGACACTGGTCTGTAGTTAGTAAATTAAACATAAAACAAAGATCTAGTCGTTGTTAGATATTTTAGAGCAGAAATACTGCATGTTACTGTATATACTATGTTAGACTATTTCTTAGATTTTTGCCTTAAAAAGCTTATTATGTGTTTTTTTTTTACACGCACAGACTGCCAGTGAAGGCTGCCTGGCTCTGTACGGTTACTGCCTCGCATCATTTAGCACACGATGCCTCTGTGTGCCACTGCAGGTGGTCGATTTGAGGCATCCGCAGCAGCTGCACCTGCAGTTTACCATCACAGCTATATCATATTCAGTTCAAAGTGGCAATAATACATCCAGGACTATAAGTGAGCAGTGACACAATAACACTTTACATTTGATCTATTCACCGCCTGTGTAGCCTGTATTATACATCACCCGTCTTGTTTTCTTAACACAGGAAATGCTTGCTTCCTATTTTGCCGTGTAACTAACAAGCATACATTATGATTGACAGGCCTATAGAAACAAATACATTGGAATACGTGGCCATATATTAAGCTGAATAATGAATATAGTGGGTTTCTCAAAGGAAAAAAAACATTTACATCTTGAAAGCTGTCAGCAGCCTGTATCACGCAGGAAACTGTTTGACTAAGTTTAGAATAGACGTGTCAAGGTGCTGGAGTTTTTGTAACGGCTGAGCCTCTGACAACAATAGGTGTGTGTCACACATCAGATCCTTCCTGTGGATTCCGACATATATCTGGAAAGAAAATCCCCCCAATACAAAAGCAAGTGTCAAAATGATGCCTTGAACGCACCATTTCTCATATGGATTTGAGTATTTAATCAAACATATAGCAATAAAACACTGTGGTCTGTTAAGTGAATGTGTCCTGTTCAAACATTCTTGTTATTTTTCGGTTTAACAAAGTGAAGCTGCACAGATGCCTAACTGTTAAGATGTTGTGTGCCCGCATGTGTTTGACTTGTATTTGCAGTTTTTCGCAGCCAAGGGAAGCATGCTAAATTAATCCGATTTCATTTGAAGCTGAAATGTGCTTGCATTGTGTCGGTGTGAAAAAAAGAAATGCCTGCGCCTGCTTTTTTTTAAATATATTTCCCAGTACCAACAAAGCAAAACAGGCCTCCTTTTATTCACTCTTCTTTTTACAGATTTGTCTTTTAACTCTTATCTGCCTCCTGCTTTTGAATAGTAGTCGAATTGAGCAGGATGATGAGTTTGGTATCTTCAAAATGATCAAGCTTGTCGCATATTTTCTGAGCTAAGCACGGTTATGGACAAAAGGTAGCAGGGTAGTAGGTTTTTCTATTCCACTCTGAAATAAATTCAATCTTCCCCTCTCCACTTGCTGACATAATGGTTTCGCCGAGAGAAGCTTCTAAGTGATTGGAGGCCATGTAGATTGAATTTTAATTCTCGCAGATGCCAGCTGTGGTTAATTTCCCTGAACACACGCAGAAGAAATGCAGAGCGAAACGTCTTCTCCTCTTCTCCTCACCCACCGAGGAGATTTAAGTTGCCTTCCATTAAAGATGGTGTTTCCTGCCTCGGGGCGCCAGAAGACAGACTCATGCCGAGCTGACAGTCGTCCTCCTGTGCGGGAACACTATGCCAGTAGTGGCTGACGCAACCTCAGATCCACACAGTGCATTAAGACAGGGGAAAAAGCAGTCGTAGTAGTGTATAGATGGAGATGTAGAGGAGTAGGAATTGCTGAGAGGAAGTGGAAATACATTTGTGTAACTTTGTTTACCCGGGAGCAGATCACAATCCTCCTGCACTTTATAAACGATTTGTTCCTTTCTGTTTTTTTCGCTGCTTTGGAACATTATGCTGTCGTTCCCTAATCCCCGTTTGTAATTATATGTGTCCTTAGGAGCTGTGGCAGGGGTTATGTAAACCCTGACTCTCATTGTGACACACTATGCAGAATAAGGAGGCTGGGAACGCGCTCACTGCATCCATCTTCCTCCTGCTTTCCACGTCTCATTTCAATCTCTTCTTGCCAGAAACTCTCCTTATGCTTTCTGTGTGGTTCCCCCACTCACTCACTCACTCACTCACACACGGAGCGAGAGAGAGAGCGGACACTTAGAGGAAATCAAGCCTTCAGTGTTCGGCCATCTGAGAAATTGACAAGTCTCCAAGCCTCTCACGGCGGCGGGAGCAGGGTTCCCACAGAGAATTACTGACTTTTACGATCAAATATTGTACAAAAGAAAATACAGGAACTCTCTCTTATGTGTTGTATAAAAAAAAGCATGAATTTGCATATTTTTTTCTTATCCTTTTACGAGACACTCTTGTAAGTTTGCAACATTTTGGCACCTTTATGCATCCCCCTGTTTCTCTAGTTTTCCATCCCTAAATCCCACCCTTCTAATATCCACCCTGCTTCATCGCCCTTCAAGTCAAATAGGAGTAAACAGCAGCTGGCTCTCTTTGCCTCTGCTGCCCCCTGATGGTGCTGTGCTCGTGATTATGCATGCAGGTGTGAACACTGCAGTTTGAAGCATGTAACAGCTACACTGGTGCTTTTTATGCCGTCTAAGCACAAACACCCCATTGTGTTAGGTATCGGGATATTACAGCAGACATTTCCCCCCCTCCCCCCTCCTCTGGAGTCTTGTAAAAGCGGCTACTGTACATTTAAACACTGAACAGGAGGTACGGCTCAGTATACCAGATGTGGAGGAGTTTTACAGGTTTTTTTTTCTCGTTTGTTGAACATATTGCTAGAGTTGTCGGAAATGAGGCTGCTTGTAGACACCCACGGGAAAACAGTCATCTCTTCCCCCACATCTACATATATTTGAATTGTATACGTTTTATGGATACAGCAGTTTATGTACTGGCCTCGCACATACAGTCCTCAACAATCCACACTTTTTTGGACATGTTATGGCCTTTTTGCACTCTTCCAAACACACTAACATAAAACAAAGTTACATTTTGTTTATATCATTCCTCATCGATCATCCCCCTTATCTCCATACTATTGCTGTATAACAAAAATATAAAATCCTAAAAAAAATCCTAAAAACCAACAGTATCATAAGGTACATTTACTGAATGTACCCACTCTTGCCTCGAGATAGTAGAGAAACAATTGAATGCACGATCTACTTCCAAAGTTTCAGCAAGGGCAAATCCATAAATCAAACTTCCTTTATCAACAAATTCTCTTTCTGTGGAAATTGCAGAAAACATTTGCTATGGCTAGATTACAGAATGTTATCATAAAGGTTAGGAGGAGGGCACTATTAGCTTTGACTGTTCAAAAGTTCTGTTTTTGTTTTAAGTCTGACAAGTTTCACACAGATTTTGGCCAAAACATAATCAGCATCTGATCTTTCATCAGCATGAAATAACAAGCTCTAACCTAAAATATGAAGTCATTTAAGACTGTTAAAAACTATTTATGAAACAATTTAGGAGCATAAGGAATAGGAATGTGCAGAATGACTCATTTGTAAAACTATTCAAGAGCACAAAGGATACAAGCAAGTTCAGTTCTTCTATTACAACTCATTGTATGCCTCTGCGTCTGGACAGATGTTTTTTGTTTTGTTTCCCATTATCGTGTTTCAGATTTTCTCCAAATTTGTCACAAACGTCCTTATGAACTCAAGGAAGTCCTGATTCAATTTTGTCGGTCGAATGTCATAGTGGCATCAACTCCGTCCCATTATCGTGAAAAAGGAACTCGCTTAGGAATCCGATAAAGGCATTTTATTGCATCTGGCACCAACATCCACTTAGAATTAAGGATGAACTGATTTGAAATACATGTTCAAAGGTCAGTGAGACCTCGCAAAACATTTATTTTGAATGGTTTCACAAAAAAAAGATTCACACAATAGGGTTGGACAGACTGCCTTAATGGAGGCATTCAGCCATAAGGCGGTCATTTTAAACACGTCTTTAAGAATAGGGTTAGGGTTAGCTACGACATTTCAAAAAGACTTGGATGTTAACTGCAATGGTGGAGGCATACAGCCATAAGGTTTTTCTAGTTTAACAGCATATGTGTGTCATAATGAGACACTTGTGGACATTACAGCTTGGGGTGCTCCCCCTTATTACTCTTTGTAGCCTGAATGAGCCCTTTGGTCCCCAAAAGGCCCTTTCCTTTAACCCAAGTGACCTTTCGTCAATCTCAAGTGCCAGTAGAGTAGTACCTAAATTCATTAGAGGAGAATACATAAAAAACGACACCCTTTTATTTTCCAGTTCTGCATTTCTGAGGGTCAGCCGGTATCAAGGCTTAATAAATGGTTTTCAACAGCCTTCAGGTCAAAAATAGTTGATTAATCCAGCTTGGAAAGTCTTTTAAAGTATGCCATTCTATGACTTTTACCAACATTGGGGTTGAGCCAACAACACCATGGGAATGATTCATTATTCCTGGCCTAAAACACAGCAATACCGTATGATGGCCATTACACAATCTTACTTGAAATTGAATGTGCAAAGCCTTGTTTCAGATGATTCTATCTGTCACATGTTGATAAAGCCCCACGGATTTACCTCATCCCCGTGTAAAGCCTATTCAATATGTCTGATGCACAAAACCGCTTACTGTTTCATATTGAGGCGACATCAACCCTTGTGATTTTTTTGATATCTTGATAAATTAATCTCGCCCCGCTTAGGTTGAGCACGTCAGAATATTTGATAATCCCTGCCAGCGTGCTGACCCCTTCCTGAGTTTGACTGTCTGATCGGGACTGTATTCTTTAAAGGGGACCTATCATGCAAAATGCACTTTTTGATGTCTGTTATACATAAATATGTGTCCCCGGTGTGTCAGGGAACTCACGCAGCGTCAGAAAATAAAACCCTCTCTCTTTTCCTCCGTACCCAAATCTCTAAAAACGGGGGTACCATAGCCGCGGGAAGTAGGGGTGCTGGGGCTGCAGCACCCCCTAGAATCTGGAGAATCATAGAACGGCTCGGTTCGCTCATGGCCGGCACCGCCCTTAATGTGTTTTTAAATGGCATCATTGAAGTTGCGCTGACAGGCGACAGAGGTCCACCGTGTCCCCGCAGCAAGGCTACCCCCCCCCCCGGTTGACAGTTCACTAGCATACCCCCCCCCCCCCCCCCCTCGTTGACAATTCGCCACACCCCCTAAGTAAAATGACTTCCCGCGGCTATGGGGGGTACAACGGAGCTGATCCAGATTTGCGTCCGATATGACGTATTATCGGAAATGTGGACCCACGGCACTATCAGAAAGTTGCTATCAGAAACAATGCCCGACTGTTTTGGACGTAATATGGTCGGTGTTCACATTAGCATCGCTAACACTCAGAGCTAACCTGTACTGGTGAGCATGTGTGTGAAGAAGCAGGAAATAAAAAGGAACTCACCTTGTGGTATAACCTGCAAGAGAGAAAGCCTTTGAGCTCCATACTGTTTCAGAAATAATCCTTGATAATCCATGATATGGCGTTTCATCACGGCAGTATTTAGTTTAGACAGTAGCTGCTGGGTCCCGCATGAGCTCAGCCCCCTCCTTTTTTTTGTATTAATTCTTTTTTTTTTTTTAAAGCTTTATACCCCAAATCAGCACTTTTGAAACAGGAAGTGAAATAGAGGGATATGAGGCATGGCTAGAATGGGTGGTCTGTTTGGTATTTTGAGCAAAACACTTCATAGACATGTCTTTTATATATTTTTATATATCTGAGACCTATGCTATTGCCTAAAAATAGCATGATAGGTCACCTTTAAAGTCCTCAGTGTGGACTATCGTGGAAAAGCTTGGTTGAGGCTGAGCGTTGTGTTTTACATTTTAGGGTTTCTCTACAGAAAATGAAAAGTGGGAGGAGGGAAAAGCCAGTTTGAAAAAAACTGCAAGTTAACGGCAACATTAGAAAGAAAAAAAAACAGACTTTGTTATCAAACCACATGGGTGCTACAATGATATCAAAGGTCTATACATTGTTTAACTTGCCTCAGTTGTCAGAATAATAAATCATTTGAAAACCAAAAATGGAAATGCAGTGCTTCTCATAGCACAAAATTCACAGAATTCGTTTAGCTAGTTTTGGCTGGCACATTCTGTTATTATCAACCCTTCTCCTGCAGCAGTCAGCCATCTTCAGCTACAGTGTCCTCATGGATACCAAAACAGACACAAAAGGAAATAGATTTTTGGATTTACATCAACAGGTGGCAAGAGACACGACTGCAAAGGAATTTTAATGTTGCTCCGCATCTGCTGGATGTGCAAATGTGCAACACTTTAGCCAAAACATTTACAAGGACTGTGTTTTTAGCTTCTTGTGGCAGAACAATCTAATTCATGCAGCCTGATGTAGGGGTCTCTTAAAAAACACTTTAAGAAAGTGCCCTGCCTTGTGCATCGATTTTAAGTGACTGTATTCCCGTACAGTTACATAAAAATAAGACGTAATCAGATTACTGGTACATTTCTATAAATGTGGGATTTCTAGCAGGATAACAATGTTACTGAAAAACTAAAAAGAGCACATAGTATTTGTTGTAAATGGAGTCGATTTAATTGGGTCTTTGCAAGCTGTACTGTTCTGTAGGCTAATATAAGTGTGAGTGTATAACCTATACGTTCATAAAGTAGGGTGTGTGAGTTTAACTGTATTAAACTAACTAAGGTGCTTTTTTTGTCAGCTCAGATTTTATTTCTGCTTTTTTAAACTGTAGTATGTGTTCATGTGTTCTATTGTCGGTGTATAGGCAACTGCCTCTAATGCTTAATATATGGCAGGATTTGGCCTCCATATAGCCCAGGTTCAAATTCGGCATGGGACCACTTAAGTAAAAACATCTTATTGAAGTTATTTTTCTCTCATATTTATTTGCATTGCATTTGATTAATTAGTAATTAGGTTACATTACTTTCATACTCAGATTACAGATCACATTTCCTTGCAGTTAACTAGTAATTGTAACCAATATTTATTTTAAGTAACCCTGCATTTTCCTAATTTGCAGTGCATTGTACCCTCAGGGTCACCGTAGAAATGCCATGGGAAGCTTGCATTTCGGCATTGAATACAACCTTTTATTAATGTCAGCAGGAAGTTAAGTAAACATTGACTCAGCAGTACTTTATAACCCTCTGTGATATTTTAAGGTCATGTTATGCTTTTGGGACGTACTAATATTGGCATGCTTAAAGAGTAAACAGAGCCCTCTGCTCAGATAGATTTGACCACCTACTGTTGTGGTTTGAATACTAATATTATCTCTCTTATGTATACACTATTACATGACTTCACTATTGCTATGTGTCTTGTTTAAATGGGTTTTCCTTCACAGGGGGTTTGGATCATTTAACTGGAGTACGCCTTTAAAAGAACAAGTCTTGTACTTGAAGTCTTTTGGGATATTTTTGGTGGTTCTGATGTTGTAGAAGAATTTTGTGTGTGTGTGTGTGTGTGTGTGTGTGTGTGTGTGTGTGTGTGTGTGTGTGTGTGTGTGTGTGTGTGTGTGTGTGTGTGTGTGTGTGTGTGTGTGTGTGTGTGTGTGTGTGTGTGTGTGTGTGTGTGTGTGTGTGTGTGTGTGTGTGTGTGTGTGTGTGTGTGTGTGTGTGTGTGTGTGTGTGTGTCTCCGTCTCCGGAGTGAATCACGTGGAGAGGATTACGGTGGATAACGTCCACAGCCAAGAGCCTCTTCTGTTAAGTGCAGGCATTTCCTACTGCCTCAGTGTGTATTCACACAAATACACACACCGTATGCATATATATATATATATATATATATATATATACACACACAGAAAAGGCACACTTAGGGCCTCTGAGATTCTTTTATCGATGTCCTTATCCTTGCTGTCAGGATGAGGATGTGATTTTTGATCTTTAAATACTGTTGACAGCAGGCTCTCAAATGTGTGCATGTGTGTCTGTGTGTGTGTGTGTGTGTGTGTGTGCGTGTGTGTGTGTGTGTGTGTGTGTGTGTGTGTGTACGGGAGACGAGTTGAAAGGCGAAAACAAAGACTTGTCACTCTGTTAGGGGGAAACAAAAGATTAGATAATCCTACAGAGTTACCACCAAGGGCAGTTTATAATGGGGAAAAGAAACATATTTTGCTACTTTGAATAGGACGAAAGTGTGTGTCTGTGCTTGTTTGTGTGTGTATTCACACGATTTGTCTAGCACACTACTCCCACCCCTCCCATCTCTCTATACCCTGAATATTTCTGAAGCCTCTCACTTAATAGCTTTCCTCCTCCTCCATCTTCTGCTTCAATTGGACTGCTAATTATGCAAAGTGCTGAGCTTGTGCTGGAAAACACACACACACACACACACACACACACACACACACACACACACACACACACACACACACACACACGCAGAGTGACAAGTAGCAGCTTAATTACCATGTGAACTGACATCCTCATCGCTGCTGATATCTTTCTTAAGAATTAGCATGTGGCGGAGCATGCTGTAGTTGCATGCACACACACTTCCACACACAGGTTGTGCAATCACCTGCAGGATGGAGCCTGTTATTACCTTTACATTGCGTGTGAATGACTATAATCACAGCTGTAGTCTTCTCTTATATGCACAGGATGTTTACTTCTCTACAAATGTAAAGTGGTGTTTGGTTCAGCTGCCTGCTTTCACTTCTTTACAGCCCTGACATGCGCTTAAGCTTTACAGAATAACTTCCTCTAAGGAACTGTGATAGACAAATAAACAGCTGGAACCTTGAAATACTCCAGGCAAGCTTAAAGAGACATTTCTGCGTCATGGAACCTGAGTCTTAGTTTCCTAGTTTCGACCGTCATTGCCACTGCCAAGGAGGTAATGTTTTTGGTTTGTTAGCTTGATTAAAGAAAAACGACTTGCCCTATTTCCATGAAACTTGGTGGAAGGGTGTAACATTAGCTAAGGAAGAAGCCTTTGAATTAGAGCTAAATCAAAGGGCACATACACACATTTCTTCATACTGTTTCAAACGCCCTGGAGCCGGTGTCCATTTTAATGCTATAGTAGGATTGCAAATTGCCATGGTGATGATGAGAGGTCCAAAAAGGCAAATAGTACAATTATTAACTAAACTGTCCACTATCCTTCTGGTTCAACCTTGACCTGCTCTACGTATTGTCTAGTTGTGTATCCAGGTTTGTTTTGTACATTACATCTGCTTTTTGGGTAGTTCCCTTTTCCTGCTGTGTGGTATATAGGTTTTTGTGTTCACGCAATGTTCGTGAAAGGCTACAATTTCAACGTTTCTCTCCCACACACTCCACTAGACTCCTTTGTTTAATTCCGTTACATAGTGACAACACATTAAACGTGATGTGCGGGACATTTCCGACACATCTCTAAGCGATTGACTAATCACAACAGAGCCGGCCAGCCAACCAATCAGAGCAGACTGGGCTCTGGTTTCAGACAGAGGGTGAAAAGAGGTGCTGCAGCACAGGCAGTATGAGAATGTAAATGACTATTTGAACATATAAGCGTGAAACATGTCACTGTAGAAGAAAGCCAAGTTAAGTGAAGCAAAGGCAAGTGCAAATATGTCAGTTTGAACGTCTCTTGTAAGGTTAATCAGTACTGTAAAGCTGTTGAGGGGTGAAACTATAGATCTGGTTCCAATTTGAATTATTGGTAGTTAGTATCCTTAACTAAATCAATAATCAAAAATGGCCATTTATGGTGGCCAAAGAATAGGATCAAATTGTGTAAAAATCTGTTTTTTGTGTAAGTTTTCTTCTTTGTGTTTTTTCTTTTTTTAGATATATTTGTAACTGTAGGGAATACTGTGAGGCAGATTACTCGGCTTCGTGGTCAGTTATCCCAGGAGCTTGAATTAAAAAAAAAATGTATTCTCTAAACTCCCCTCAATGCCTCCAAATGAACCATGTCCACATCCTCAAAATAAACTCAAGCCTTTCCACTGTTTTGGTTTACTGCCACTCAAAGCGGAGCGAAGCATGCAGTGGGAATACAATAAACTGAACTGCAGTGAACCAAAAACGTCCCTTTCCTCTCTCCGACAATACAAAGCCATTTGACTACAACACAGCCAATCCCAGCTGAGATTGATCGATGACATCCAGACATGATGGGGGACTGCTTTGCCCCCAAAAAGGGTGCAGTGCACAAAAACAGACCTTTAAAACTTAAATGCTATTATTTTGGTGCTTGTTTAAAAAGCCATTGAACAGTGCATTAGAATCGAGCATGGTGGGAACTGGTGAGGAGGGTATCTATGCAGGTCGGAAGCCTTTTGAATCACTTAAAAACTGTTTAAAGGGGACGATAAATCCCACAACAGACATTTCTAATTGTGTTTGCATGGACAATTCTATCAAGACTTGTGTATGTTAACAGTTGAAGAGTAAGAACCTAATGATGGAACCATTACCACAGCAACAGTGGCGGTTCTAGACCCATTTTACTAAAGGGGGGCCATGCTGGGGCCAGTTATTGTATGAGAGAACACATTAATGCGGGACAAAAGAGACAAAAACAGTGTTCAAGATTTGTAATGTTTTTAGTTCTGTATAAAGTCATAGCGCACAAAAAAACATAAAATACAATGATGATTTAAATAGAACCACCAATGTATAGCAAAGACAATTATTAAGAGTTAAGCTTAGAATAAAAAAAAATTCTTAGCCATGCTAGCAATTTGTTCAATAAATTGCAATGTTGGTTTTAAGGAGCAGTTACACCCCTTAGGTCCAAATGGAAAGATCTCAACTGTTATTGTATGGATTGCCTGAAAATGACTTACCAATATTCATGGTGCCCAGAGGATGAATTCAAATGACTTTCAAATGACTTTCAGGACCCCCTGGCCTTTTCTTTAGCGCAACCAGGAGGTAGACAATTGTAGTTTTGGCAACCACTGGTTGGATCATTGCATACCTCCGCCCATTGGTTCAGTCCCCAAGCTGCGATTGGACAGATGATCTTTTGACAGATGAGTGTACAGTATGATGCCTTTCCATCTCAATAGAGAATGCGCTCGTTTGCCCTTCAATATAAAAAAAACCAGTGATGGCACTGTTTCGTTAGCATTGGCAGGTCTTTGTTAGCCAACATTGTTGTGTAATATTTTTTTTTTTCACTGTACTTACTGTGTTGTGATACGATTTTCTGGGTGACATGGGAAATTCATGTCACAATAAACAATTGTAGTTTCAATTTTATTCAAATAACCAAATAATTCAGGTTTTAATCAAAGCTTTTTCATTAAATTATGACACATCAATTGCATGCATAAAGAAAACAGCCTTCTTCTAGAGTTTTTCCAGACACACTTCTTAGGGTTACCTTCATATCTTCCATTATTCTCAGGCTGTCGTAACCATATCCTAATTACTCCACTACAACAGGGCAGAGGTGGGAGTAAGTCCTACATGTGCAAGTCATGAGCAAGTCTCAAGTCTTGACCTACAAGTATCAAGCAAGTCCCAAGTCACTGTGGTGAGAGTCAAGCAAGTCAAGTCAAGTCATTGCTCAGGTCAAGTCAAGTCAAGTCAAGTCATACGAAATTCTGATGAATAAGCCCAGTTTCCGCATTTAAATCAGTTAAAAGACAGTGGTTATGAAAATGGATTCAACCCACACTATGATCTTCATTACATACACAGTTAATCATTTGAAATCTAATTTAGACCGATGACAATCATATTAGATTCATATTAACCTTAGAACTGCAGACAATATAGCTAGGATTTAAAACTCAGTTAATTGGGTTAATTTAGAAATTGCTTCAGTTTATCATCATAACAGATCAAAAAGTTCAGATTCATTTTACAATAAATCAAGGAATGATGCACTTCTACAAACAAAAACAACATAATTAAAAGATTTAAACAAACTACTAAAAGTAGATGAACTACATTATTCAAACGTTTACAGTAACTTCTGATAATAACACAGGGGAAATAAACGAGGCATCTCTTTTCCTCTCTCTCTCTCCCTCTCCTGACAGCCCGTCAGTATCAGGGTTAGTACAAATGAATCCCTTGGAGGTTCTAGTGTTAATTTACCGTTTTGTCTTCTCTTTGTAATGCTTAATCGATTTGAAACCAAGTCTAACGTAGCTTAAACTTAACGTTAGCTTTCTAGCTAACACAACACATTCACGCACCTTTCTCTGTGGGTTTTTTTGTAGTGACGAATGAAGTTGGACGTTGTGGTGGTCGTGTCACTGATATTTATGCTGCAGACCCTGCATACCGCTGTTCTCTTCTTATTAGCGTCATCGACAACATAATCCTTGAATCCAAACTTCACTATTTTTGGAGTAACGCTAGCCGCTGCCATGTTAACTGACACTCCTGCGGTCTAGTGGGTTGCCAGGTTTGCGCGCACGGCGCTATAATCACCCAATCACATTTTTCGAAAAAACTAAACGTAATATCTCTACAAAAACAAACGCAAATATTTAATTTTAAACAGTCAAGTCCTTTCAAGTCATCTGTCTCAAGCTTAAGTCAAGTCTCAAGTCATGAATACCAAGTCAAAGTCAAGTCAAGTCTTTTATCAATGTTAGTCAAGCAAGTCTCAAGTCAAAAAATATGCGACTCGAGTCTGACTCGAGTCAAGTCATGTGACTCGAGTCCCCACCTCTGCAACAGGGCCGAGACAAAGCTCTTGAAAGACACTTTAAAGATTTGTTCTATCCCTATGTCCAATCTCGTAGCTACAAACATCTGAACCTATTTTAAAAGATAGTTTTACCCAAGGTGCTTTTCGTCTGCTCAAACTCCAGAGTGGACCTCACAGTTTTGTTTTCCATGGTTCTACACACATCCATCCTTTGTCTGTTTGTGTTTTTCTGAGCTGCAGATTGACTCTCAGCAGGTTTTCTTTCTCCTTCTAGTGTAGGCCTGGGACCTGACCGGGCTCACAAATCAATACATGCCTCCTCCAGTTAGGGGATCCGTCCGTGAACTGCCCAGCATGTGTGAAAGTGTTAGGTTGTTTTTGTTGCAAAGGAGACACACAGGGAGAGATTCCATGCAATTTATAATAGAGTAGAATATGGTGAGCCAAGGTTTCATTATCCTCCAGGCTACCGTAGTCACACAGTCGACAGCTTGTTCAGGGAATGGATTTTACAACGAGCCCTAAAAGCAACGCAGACAAATGTGATTTTTTACAGCATTGCACTGCTAGGCGAGACAAATTGTCCAGTGCTTACATGTGAAATTTGCAACATATCCTATACATTTCAACGAAGCTAATCCAACTTATCATGCATTACTGTTTGCATGGGTTAGCATTTCCCCAGAAAAAAGCATACGTTTTGTGACATGTGACAAACCCCTCCCTCGTGAGATGCTGCAAAACCTCTCACCTACGGCCTCAGCATTTCCCAGCCAAATGGTGGTGCACTCCTGAGGCCAGAGGGCTGATTTTCTTTTCCTCACGAAAGCTGGGGTGTCAAAACAGGTATGTCACAGTCGGATGCCTTTTTTAATCTGCGTCTCTCTCCCCACGAGGCTTCCAGTCCTGCTGACAGTCTTCCCTATTTCTTCGCCGCGCTCACTCAGGGCTTCTGCTTCTTTTGGAACTCATGAAAAAGGAACCAAATAGTGTGGCCAACCTACCTTCAAACTGACATGATCTATTTGTTCCTATTGTCTCTGTTGCTTTGGTAGTTATCGTGTGAACAATTTAGGCTTGGAGGATTTGGCAAATATAAGTAATTGCATTAGGTTGACTGATATTGCCATTGCGGTTTGATGAAAGAGGCCCTATGATGATTTGTGGGGTTTTCCCTTTCCTGTAGTGTGTTATATAGGTTTTGTGCATGTAAATGGTCTGCAAAGGATAACATCACTAAGTTCCCTCCAGAGGGAGTTACTCTCGCACACACTCCCCCCCGCCTGAAACGCCTCCATTGGGCTCCTTTGTTTACTTCCAGTACATGGTGACATATCTACTTAACACTTGTGCTTCTATTGGCTAGTGCTACAACCCATTGTACTTGATAGGCTAAGGGGCATCTCTAGGCAGTTGACCAATCACAACAGAGCAGGCCAGCTAACCAATCAGAGCAGCCTGGGCTCTGGTTTCAGACAGAGGGTGAAAAGAGGTGCTGCAGCACAGGCAGTATGAGAAAAGAGCTTTTTGAACATTAAAGCATGGAGACATGTCACAGTGGAGGGACACATTACCAATATGAACCTGAAATGAGCATAATAAGGCCCCTTTAACCAAATTAAACAGATTGATTATTTTGTATTTTGATAGTTGCTTTATTTTTAATTTTTTAAAAGGTCTGGATCTGTACCAAACAAATATGTCTATTTAAGTTTGTATAATATGATTAGTAGCCAGGGATATCTTTGCAGCTCCACAATACTTCATTAAAAAACTATTGTTAGAATTCATAATTCACTTCAGAGTAACCAATGTCTGTAAAGGGACATTTCCAGGGAAAGGATGAAGTAGCAAGATGATTTAATTCAGTGCACTAAGCAGTGTGTGTGTGCCTCAGCCTGTCACTCGTGGATGATGAAAACATCTGCAAACGTGCATTTGAGACGTGTGTGTGTGTGTGTGTGTGTGTGTTTGTTTCTCGTTGATGAAAACAACATGCTGACTGCAGTGGGGTTCGAACCTGTGCTCCCCTGATCCGAACACCAACACACTAGTCCACTGCGCCACACGCAGGGACATGCATGCATCCGACTTTAACGTTTTTCAAACCGCATATGTGTCTTTGGTCTCTTTCACACACATTGACACATCCTCCCCTTTCCGCTCATTACTGTTGTTGGCACTACGTTTATTAATGGGACATTTTCTTTTCTTTTCCTGTCTCGCAGAGTCTTCCATCCTGTCGTTCGACGGCAGCATGTACATGAAGGTGGTCATCCCTAACGTGATGCACACAGAGGCGGAGGACGTCTCCCTGCGCTTCATGTCTCAGCGCGCGTTCGGGCTGCTGATGGCCGCCACGTCCCGCGAGTCAGCGGACACTCTGAGGCTGGAGCTGGACAGCGGGAAAGTCAAACTGACGGTCAACTTAGGTATCGTATAAACCGTCCCCTTAACCCCCCCTCCAGTCCAAGAGGAGGCCTTACTGTCTTTGTGTTTTTCTTTTCTTTTTGGGTCCAGACCTAACACACACTAAACCAGTTTTCTCGTAGTTTGTCTTTGTAGTTGCATGTCTTGTTTTGCCTGGACTGTACGTTTTTTCTGCCTTGATGCTTTAGACGTCTTTGTAGATTTTTATATCCATTAATCTTACAAGAAACACAGCTGTCCATGCTCTGTAGCACATCTTTTGAACACCTCATTCTTTTTTGTGTACAAATACATTTCACTTTTTGGGAAATTCCTCCACATGCATTCATTCTGACAACATGTAAGCTAATATCCTACCATCTACTTAGAGTAACAGATTATTGTTGTACATCCAAGTGCTCTAATAGTATGCATTCTTATGTGGGTCTGTTCCAGTAGTCTTTCTTTTATCTATTTGTATATGATTTCTCCCATGATAGCAGGTCCATGTCTCTCTCCGTCCATTAGTAACCCTGGCATCTCCCATGCCTTGTTCAAAGATGGCACTCACCCCTTCAAAGGCCCCGAAGCCTGCGGCCCGTCTGGCAAACAGCCCGATGCCACCGCACCCAGCGCGCTGCAGTAGAGGAGAAAATCCCCACAAAAACACATGTGAACATACAAAATATCTCATATATCTTTCTATAAAAGGCATTTTAATTGGTAACCACGGCTACCGGAACACCTTTACTCAACTTTTAAACGTTTTTTTGCCAAAGATTAAAAAAGACCTGTAGAAATGCAAATGATATTCCAACTACACATACACAGGACCCTCTTTGAGAAGGTTTTTTATGCATCTGTACGTGTTGGTGCTGCGTGGCTCGAGGCTGTTTGTTCCCACTTTTCTGTTGCGGTTGACGGCACATGACCAGCCTGGTCACATGGATTTCAACATGCACCTGGCAAACACAAGTTCAATAGATGGAGAAACAATTCATGTTAAAAAAAACATTTTTTAATTTTTTTTTATTTGCTGGGTTGCAAAATCGATGTGGCCATTGAGTTGCAAGCGACTATTTAAACAATTAAACTACATACAAAAAGAATACTTTTATGATGCTATTAGCGTATCTAATTGGCCATCTAATATCAGCCATTATTGGTGCAATATTATTGACTTCAGCTTTTAGAGTAATCAATTGGATTGGGATTCAATTGGATTTCCAGTATCAGTATAAGGAGTAGGTGAGAATTGGCCGCCAGGGTCATGTGACCGTCCCCGGAAGGTGGCTTTTCTTGCTCTTGGTTGTCTGCAGCTGTAACCTTGAAGGATGCGATTTCATCTGTCACTTATTCTCCCCCCTCCCCATCTAGACTGTGTCAGGATAAACTGTAACACCAGTAAGTCAACACTCTTCTTCTGCAGCCTTCTTCTTCCTACACTGTGTGGTTTTATAGCCTGTGTGCTAGATGTAAGGGCAGGAATGTGTGAATGCCGGGGACTGATAAGAGGATTTCTCAGATAAGAGGGTGGGGAAAAGTAATAGCCAGAGATTAAAGTTATGCAAATCTGACTTAATGTACTCTATATATTTTAATAGCACACTTCTTAAATTGATTCAGGCACCTAGTTTCTAATCTGTCCCTGTATGCTCATAGCTGCTAGCTTTTAGACTCTACGGGCTATCTTATATGTTTTCCCAATTATACACTAATATATTGCTGTTTCTCACTCGCTTTGTTTTCCTGCCCTAATTATACATACTGCAGTATATAGGCTTCTAATGTGATATACTATATATAAGGTGTCAGGAGACATGCTGTTACTCATGAAAGGGACTCTTATTTTGTATTATGTTCAAAGGTGCCCACAAGGCTTTTAGAGAGAATTATAAAGCTGGACACAGGCTTAAAAGTAAGTCCAAGTATGTGTTAGATTCGTTTTTTTTTCTTTCATAATAATACAAATAATAATAATACAGAACAGTTGAATAGACATATGCTTCAGAATTCTAGGAAAGGGAATTGTTTAGAATTTAATTTATTTCCCTTTAAATGTATATATATATTCATTTCAATGTAAATGTCTTTTTTTGTTATAGTTTATAATTTGAGTTAGTCTTTTTTATTCAGAAAGACTACATTTTTATCACAGCATTTAACAGAAGCTTGGATACAAATTACAATATGCCAAAAATGAATCTTCACAATATCATTTAATAGTTCAATCGTAGATTTAGACTTGAGTAACAAAGAGGATGCTTCTCTGTATACTGGAGTTTGCACTACACTTGTATTTTTCTATAGGCCTAGAATAACAATTTACGAGTTTAGTCACTAATTAAAAATCCTAATTCTAGTCTCCAAACCACTTCAAGTGACCACTGATGAACACTGCTGGTTTAGATTGCAACCTTGTGTTAAACGTCATCCAGCAGATTCAGGATTCTGACTCCATGGGGCGGGGCTGCCCTCTAGTGGTTTGTTTTAGGAATTACTTACACAATATCTGTAGGCCTCTTGTCGTACAACTAGAATACAAAACTAGAAAATACAAATTAAGAGAATATAAGCAACGGAAAGAGAAACTGTTATATTACATGTATGTCAAATAGTCATCAGGGCTGCACTATTTGAATAATTCTGATCATTTTTGACTGATGTGCAATAACAATATAGGAGTAATTGATCAACACATTTCTCATAATTATTGCCAAATATATCAATTTTATCGTGCCGTGACTTTTTAAAGATGATCTGTAACAAACATATATGTAATAGTCACATCTTTTGAGTCCTCGTATGAGTAACAGCAAATGTTTTCTTTAATTTAGTTGTCAGTTGTGATTTATTGTATTTGTTGTTAAATACAAACAAAAAGGTAAATGTAGCACTGCTTAATCTGCAAATGATACTTTTTTATTTTTTATTATGACTACACATTAGTTCCAATTAAAAAAAAAAAATAATAATTCCTGGTTTATTTTTCAACTGTCTGTTTAATCAGTTGTGAAAACAGATTTTGTTGGTGCTTTGTCCCCCCCCCCCCTGACTAACTAACCCTCCTCTTCAGGCAAAGGTCCTGAGGTTCTTTATGCCGGACAAAAGCTCAACGACAATGAGTGGCACTCAGTGAGAGTGGTCCGGCGCGGTAAACACTTCAAACTCACTGTGGATGACGACATGGCTGAAGGTATTACTCCCGTGAATAAAATCCATAATGTGCATGATCATGTCGTTTAATTGTTCTTATTTATTTGTTTGGCGGGCAGTTGTAATCCTTATATCTGGTGTTTTAGTCTTTGTGTTTTGCCAATTTTTAAGGCGCAGACATATACTCATGTATCTCTTCCTTTGGTTTCACTTTTTGTTGGAAAACTATTTCTTTCATGGTTTTGTTGCCTTAACTTGACTGTCGGTGGTAGAGTTATTGCATCAGCCTGACACAAAGTGAAACTGGGCTGTTGCTGGTTTGAAGGTTAGGTTGCAGTATCCTCCCTCCTCCTCTTCCACCCCTTCATCCCTCCGCTTCTTCTCCTTTCTCTTCCCTCCATCTCAGGTCAGATGGCGGGCGACCACACCCGCCTGGAGTTCAACAACGTGGAGACGGGCATCTTGACCGAGAGACGCTTTGTCTCCTCTGCTCCCTCCTCCTTCATCGGGCACCTTCAGGTAAAAAGTGCAATACATCACAACGCTACAGAAAAATCATTTCAACAAATGTTAGACACTGATTCAGTCATGTTCCAAAGAGGAGGGGACGTAAATCACAATTACTTATAATCTCAATTAATACTCAAAGACACTTTATATTTTATCTTCAGATGTCACTAATATTATTTACTAGAAATGTCACTTTTCAGTCAGTATTAAAGGAATGGAATATCTATTATTTTAAGGATAATCCTCTGGGCTTTGAAATACATTTCTTTCCTTTGATTGGGTTTACTCAAACACAATGTGTGGCAACTTCTCTTACAATGTTACCATGGCAATCTTGATTCAATTAAGTTCAAGTGTGCTGTCGGGCTGCTTGAAATGAGGAAACTGTGCAATTACTTAGTTTCATATTGCTACCACGAAATGACCTAATAGTTTAATGAAAGATAATTACACAGATATTAAAGTGTACTTGGTTCAGCCTTGCTGCTGCTTCCAGTGTATTGCCAGACAAAATAAATGATTTCCAAAATGATTTTATTAAATATTCAATTTAACACCATCTTAAAGTGCAGTTTTCTACTTATGCGATTTTTAACATGATTAAAGAAGTCGCTGAGTGCCATATCGCATTTTTCCACAATGCGTTTACTAGGTAAAATCAAGATGACGTTTAAAAAAACAATAGACTGTGCTACAAAGTGTTCTTTCTCATTTATGTACACCATGTACACACCCTTCTCTCCCCACAGAGCCTTAAATTCAACGGCATGCAGTACATCGACATGTGCAAGAACGGCGACATCGACTTCTGCGAGCTGAACGCACGCTTCGGGATGCGCTTCATCATCGCCGACCCCATCACCTTCAAGACCAAGGGCAGCTACCTGGGCCTGGCCACTCTGCAGGCATATACCACAATGCACCTCTTCTTTCAGTTCAAAACCACCTCGCCTGACGGATTCCTCATCTTCAACAGCGGAGACGGGAACGACTTTATCGCCGTAGAGCTGGTCAAAGGGTGAGGATGAGAGGATGTGCAAAGGATGTTTATTCCATTGCTCTAGTCAAGAGATGATTATTAAAATAGCCATTATTCATTTACTCAAATCCAAATCTCTGATGCACCTTTTACAAGCTTCTCAAATCAAAATGATTGCCATACTGCAGGTACAGTTATTTGTCTTCATCAGTTGAAATCCCATTAGTATCAGAGTAGCATGCTAATTATGAAGTGTTACAACAGCAAAGGTACAGTGCACATAAAAGGCAAACGACTTACATATTAAATAAATAGGCAAGCACACGTAAATGGTAGCATTTAAAAAAAGTTTATATTAATAGCACATCTTAAATTGGAGAGAAATGAAGTAGTATACGGAAACATTACAAGCAGAAAAATACCCAAGAACAAATCTAAATGAATCTAACCCCTAACTTTAATGGTCCCAAAAAAAAATGTGTACACATTGGTTACAATAGGTAAGATATAATAATCACAGACGCATAACAGAGAAAGCCAATGGTATAAAATAAGTGCATTTCAGATTAAAGTCAACTTGTTTAGAAGTCCGAGACTATTTAGTGTATTTAGGACTGGACATATTTGACAGTTTTGCAGTTTTTTCCAGAAGATAAAAAGCACACATACAGCAAACACACGCGCATATCTTCACTAACAAAGTTCCTCTCCTGCAGGTTTATCCACTACGTGTTCGACCTGGGGAACGGGCCCAGTCTGCTGAAGGGGAACAGCGAAAACCAGCTGAACGACAACCAGTGGCACAACGTGGTCATCACCAGAGACGCCGCCAACACACACACGCTCAAGGTGGACTCAAAGTCCGTCACGCAGAATGTCAACGGAGCCAAGAACCTCGACCTCAAAGGTACCACAGCCTCGCTTTTTCAGAAGTTTGAATAAACCACTTCATGAATGTCAGAGATTATAATACAACCCTACAAGACTTGATTCGATAAAGTCTTTTTGGAAAAAGTCAAGACTCTACTCCATCCCTTGGTCTTTCATATTATTGACCTTGTCGCACCCGATAAAATGTGTGACATTGTAAAACACACCGATTTGGTCCAATGGATTGTGTGGAAAGAATTAAGATAAATTGTACCAATCAAGTAATCTAGCCTGAAAACATAATCAGTATATTTGTCATCAATATTAAACACTCAACTGGACCTGATGGTTAAGTTATAATATTCATCACAAAAACAGACCCTATATGTGACCGTAGTATTTATTCAAATCACTTATTACTCTCTTCTTGTCCCTCTACAGGTGACCTGTTTATCGGGGGTCTGGGGCCCAACATGTACCAGAACCTCCCGAAGCTGGTGGTCTCTCGGGAAGGCTTCCAGGGCTGCTTGGCCTCGGTGGATCTCAACGGCCGCCTGCCAGATCTCATCAACGACGCCCTGTTCCGCAGCGGGCAGATTGAGCGTGGCTGTGAAGGTACAGACGGCCCTGAGCGAATAAGAGTCATGAAGCCGTCTGAGATTTATTAGTCTAATTAGAAGGCTCCTCTGAAGCCCCTTAAAGCCACTCGCTGGCATTGTTAATCCCACCTTTTTTTCTTTTCCTGCGCCAGGCGTAACAAGAAACTACTTTTTTTTTGGCTTGTTAACTTTTTATGTTGCATTAATATTTTTTAAGTTAAGCAGGGGTACTCAAACCTGAACATAATATTAGGAAATATGTGTATTCACAATATGAACTCAAATGAAAGTTACAGAAGCTAAGGTGTTTTTTTTAAATGGTAGATTTAGAAACACCCAAATATTTACTCACCTGGCTTTTTTCCTTCTTTCTACAATTTGCATTTTAATACACCATTTTGAATGATGTGACATTTGTACAGCAATACAATAATTCATGTTATATCTGATGTTGTTAATATAATTACAAGTCAATATGCTTTGGCTCAAAACTGTTTAGGGCTGCACGATATGGAAAAAATATAACAAATGTAGAATTTATTTACAATTGCAATATCATTCATGATATTAGAGGGATTGATCATTTAGCATTATTATTCTCATTATCATTGAGAAACATTTAAAATGATCATGTTGATATATTTTTAAGAGGATCTGTACCAAACAAAGATATTTGATTAACTCAGTAGAATGCAATGCGTACAGCTCCACTATATTTCAATCAACATATATTTACAAATATTTGGGATTCAAAAATATTGTGCTTTCTGCAATTCCAATATTGCGATTAAATGTAGATTAATGTGCAGAACTACTCTCTATATAAGATATTGTTTATTCTTACTCTTCTAATTTAAATGATATTGTGTCTAAATACATGATGTCTCCTGTGCACTGTGCAGACTTCTGCCTGTGACCTCTAGAGGGCAGCAGACGTTTGTAATAAGTTGTGCAGAGTGGCAGTGCTTTTCAAAGCTACTTTAATACCAAAGAAAACACCACTGGGTGAGATATTTTCCAACCCTCACTAACAAACCAATAACTCTCCCAAGTGTTGCCAAGGTGACAAACTTTGTGAAACTTTTTCTTTACGAACGCTAACAATGCTGCTCCCTCACTAACCTTTACTCTTGTTTTTCGCTCTGCTCTGTTCTGTTATTTTCTTTCTGCGCTAACAAAGTTGGTTTCACCAAAGCCGACCTGCAAGGTAGAGGGTCAATCTCAGCCTCTCTGAGGCCTGCTCGCCTGAAAGTCTGCTGTGTGCAATGCATTGTGGGTGTCACTGTGGCAGTAATGTTCTCTGGGTGCCGCGGAGGAGGTTACCTGCTCTCTGAAAACAGAAAAGTTGATACTAAAGAAAGAGAAAGACAGACTAATGGAAAAAACATCTGTTATTTGTTCCACAATGAGGCAATTTACATTGTTACGGCAAAAACAACGTATTTAGTAACCAGAAGTTACATTTGTTTAAGTCGGGTAACTGCACTCTGATACTATGGCCCGATTCCAAACCAACCCCTAAGCACTCCCGCTCAAGCTTTGGGACAAACTCCCATCCCTCCGACAGAAACAAGAACTTTCATAAATATTCGTAACGTAATGCTTCCACATCTGCATCTTTCGGACAAAAATGTATAAAGATAAATTACAATAAAACTCCCAAAAACTGTAATGGCATTTATTTATTTTTGTAATCCGCTTTTTTCTTTTTTTATCGGATGTTTATGAGCTGCAGTCCCTGTGAATATATAACATTTTACAATCAAATTAACAATTCTACTCGTTTGACTAGACCAGCATATAATAAAAATATAATGTTACCTTCAAGTTAACATCTGTATGACAATATTAAATGTCTTATTTTGCGCTTTTTACTGGTAAATGTTTGCGCGGAACTATGTGTTTCTTGAAATACACAAGCACCGTTGCACCTTGTCATTCTAGTAGGCCTATAGCATTGCTGCTGTGTTAATATAGCCATACATATGTTTGTTTACATATGATGCTAGCACTTTTACCTGTAAATAAGAGTCGGATAAATGTTCTTATCGAATATTGTCCTCCCTGCTAACCTCGAGGCTAAGTGTTTCCATATTTGATAAAGTTGCAAAGAGTACACAGTATATTTAAAGAGAGTACACAGATTAGATAAGTGATGTTCATACCGTCTACTGCAGTCTGAAAGCACATCTGAAAGCAGTGGCAGGTAATTTGTGGGAGTGCTGTGTTCTTCTGTGAAATGCCACATTAGAGGCTGTCACTGCACATCTCAGCACCATCAGCACCCTCTTTCTGTCTCTCTCATGTAATCAAAAAAAAAATTACATTTGCTGCTTTACCCAGCTGAGAGTGTTTTTCAGAGTGCGAATGACCTCCTGCTGAACACTCGGCGAAATCCGCCAATCCCTTTCGCTGACAAACAAGCACAGAGGCACGAATACCAACACGAGATTCACAACTATGCGAAAGTGTGGAAGACGCCTGGTCGACTCCCAACGCCGTGCATTGCACAGTAAACGCACCTTCAGCTGGCAAACCCGCTCTGTTCTAATGTCTTCTCTTCACATTGTCTCGCACCAGACAATTGACACTTGCATTCGTCCGCCATTTTGATTTATTTTAATTTACTTTGGTTTGTTTACTACGTGGTTATCAGAGGGGGTTTCTGTCCCCTCCCCCCCCCCCCCCCCCCCCCCCCCACACCTCACGTGTCCGTCTAGACTCCTACATGGGAATTGTTTATCTTGTTATCTATGCTTGTCTTTATCTGCATTCCCTCACGGTATAAGTATTCAAAGGTACCAAAGAGCTATGTGTGGTGTAGAGGAATAGCAAACACACATCCAAGTTTGACTTTGAATACCCTCCTCTACTCCTTTCTGACTGAAGTGCATACACGGGGATATGCGCTACGTGTCCTCTTTTTGTTTCTTTTCTGCTCTTCATGAATTCTGTCTGTCTAGTGTTCAGCGTGTATACTCACAATGAGAACATGTTTGGAAAGATAATTTCTAGGGTTAGGATTAAAAGCTATTATATTTAAAAGGGGTATAGTTTAATAGAGTTAGTATCCATGAGTTAGGGTTAGGTTTAGGATTAAAAACTATTATATTTAAAGGGGTTTAGTTTAATGTAGTTAGTATCTATGAGCTAGGATTAGGGTTAGGGTTAGAAGCTAACATTTTTAAACGAGCTATAGTTCAATTGAGTTAGTATCAATGAGTTAGGGTTCGGGTAAAAAGCTATAACTTTTAAATGGGTTATAGTTTAATTGAGTTTGTATCCACGAGTTAGGGTTAAACGCTATTATATGTAAAAGGTGTATATTTTAATTGAGTTAGTATCCATGAGTCATTTGTTAAAAGGTTTTATGTTCATGTCTCGTCTTGCTTGTCCACAGAGGGAATGCAGCGTGCTAAGTTTTACTCTGATAAAACTTTATAAACTACTTGTTGGAATGATATATATTGCATGCATGTCCACCTGCACACACACTTAAAAAAATAAGGAAATGAAGCGATGTTAACAGTGTCATCACATCGGCCCAAATGTGGTACAATTCGCTGTAGCATGTCTTTAAACGCAGATTAGAACCGAACTAGCATAGCATCCTTTACAGCGGAGCTAATGCCGCTGCTCCCGCTGCTTGAGAAGCATGCTGTTGATCCTGTGAAAACCTAGACGCCTCTGCTTCGGGCTTGCCACTGCGTTTGCCGCTTTACTCAGCATGAAACAGGATTCCCCAGACAGTTTTTTTGACATGAGTTGTACTCCAGGTCGGGCTTCCTGTGGTGGCACTGTTTACTCCTTGTTGTTTCTTCTAGGCCCACATGCTGTATATCTATCTCTAGAGTGCATTTCTTTCTGCATGGGTACTGCATTGTTTAGTCTCAGCAGTAGCTCTTATTGGTTCTTGACTTTGTTCCCGTTGTATCTCTCCCGCCTCCATTCCCCCCACCCCTCCCTACTTACTGCCTTTTTCCAGGCCCCAGTACGACGTGCCAGGAGGACTCGTGCGCCAACATGGGCGTGTGTATCCAGCAGTGGGAGAACTTCACCTGTGACTGCTCCATGACGTCTTACTCAGGGACTCACTGCAATGATCGTGAGTACAATTGAACATTTACCTGTTCTTGGCTTGTATGTGCGTTAAAGGAACAGTCGTATATCTTCTATGTGTCCTGTGGCTCTGAAAGGAGCTTTATAAAGTTTGAGAAAATGACTCAAGCGGCATCTCTTGAGCAATATTGGGTTCAATTTGGGCAAAGAATGGCATACACTTTAAAAACTCAAGCTGCATTTTAGTTGTAAGTAACGGATCAAATCTTACTTAACCGGTGATGGATGATATACTCAGATCTTTACTTAAAAGTAAAAGTAGAAAATAACACATACATATTTTTCTTAAGTATAAGCATCAGCATATACCTAAAGTAAACGGTACAATATACTTCTGGGTAACTAAATATTTCACCAAGGGATCAATACAATTTGATCCTTACAGTACCTTTAGTATTACATAACACAATATTTGCTGATTATATTTGGTATTATTCATCTGAATCTGAATATTCTAAGTAACTAAAGTTAGTATGAAGTGGGAACCCTTAAGTACCTCACCTCACAAACTCAGTTTTTGTCCACCACTGAATACAAACCATATTAAGAAGTAAAAGTCACAACATCTCAGAAAAATTGATATCTAATACTAAAGTGTTGAAGTGCTCCTTTAACATGTCCGTTGAGTCAGCCCCCCCCCCCCACACCAGCACACACACAAACACTGTACCCAACCCATATTTAGCTATTAAAACATAACCATCATCTGCATAAAGGGTGTACATAGAAACCACCCATAACCAAGATAACGTGTAGTCATTTCACCCTCATAAAAACTACAATCACACACAGACATAAATTGGATGCACCTATGGAGCCGCTGCCATCCTGCATTAAACAGTGAGTACTACATCCTCGGCTCAAGGACTCCAAGTCTGCTTCCCTCATGTGCTTAATAAGCCTCTGTCGAATTCGCTGTGTGAAAGTGGTGCTGAAAGCTTCATGTGATCTTTAAATGAAACAACTGAGAGATGCTGACAATTGTTTGAGGTGCTTTTTGCTGCAATGCAGGCAATTTATCGTAATAAGTGCTTGATGTTCCGAGCTTTTTCCGGGCTCGGGAGTGACTGCTGATGTGTGTAAAACATTCACTTCTGCCTCAATCGCCTTTTCATCACGCCCTACAAATAGCTATCATATAAGTGTGAGTTTGTGTGTGGGTGGTATCTCTTATCCCCATGACGACAGGGGACTTCCCCTCAGTAATCACGCTTGGCGGTCTTTCATTTAGCGGTTAATAGTCGGGGCATACCGCTGCTGGGCCAGACTAATGAGGTGATGGAGGCTGTTAGGAGAACATGCGCTGGCATCCCCTAATCATCCGGACCTTTCTGATGTTAGACCCCGGCCGCTGTGTATGACTTCATACCTCGCAAATGTTCACCTTTCCTCTGTCTGTATTGTCCTCCCACCTGACGCAATCGTTTCCACGCCCCGGCGATCAATCGTCTCCGGCTCTCACTCGGTGATGGGAGCTGTGTGTTTATGTGTTAATTAGTGATGAGAAGCCAGCATTAATTTACTTCCTGGTACTGCACGTGATGGAGTGTGTGATGCATGGAGGTTTCATTGATTTCCAATTGACGTGGAAATATATCTTAGGATCTTGGATAGTAACTTATTTTACCTCTCATGACAGGTTTAAGTCAGTTCTCCTTTTGTTTCGGAGATACATAATCACGTATATTAACTTAGCTGTGAATAATAGTATCCTTAAAAAAAGCATTATTGCCTTCAATTTTGACTTTTTGGTACTTTTCTTCTCATTTCCTGTGCTAAAAATCACACTCAACATCTAGTTACTCCTCTTGGAATGACCCAATATTCTGATGACAGCATGTGTCTGTGTGAGGTTCCATCAGTGCAGTCCCAGACCACCAGGTGGCAGTAAACCCCCGAGCAGGACCGCACACTGTCCCTCCACACAGGGAGAAAATGAGATGCAATCCCCCGAGCATGAAATCAGCTTTCCTGTTATTTTCCTCTCCTGCTTTCCCCTCTTGTGTTTCTCACTCTCTCTGTCTTTATCTATTCTCTATTACAAACACACAACCCATCCAATTTCTGTAGTTATGGATCATACAGAGAATATTGTTCGATTGTACCAACAATGCAAAATACAATCGTACTGCCAGCAGTTTTATTGTCCAATTGAAGCGATAGAAACACTGTCTTGCGTGTGTGTTTTTGTACGACTGTCTTTCTATCTGTCGAGCCAAGAGAGAGTTTTTAATTAACAATGTGGGAGTGGAGCTTCTCCCTCTATTTCCCTCCATCTCTCTGATAGCTGGCAGCAAATATCAGTAATTGTCTGCTTCTCTGACTCCGTCTCTAGCCACTGTCCAAATGAAGAAACTTGAGCAAAGTAAAGTGAACATTTCTGCCAGTGAAGCCTCCTCCTCGCGGTCTCATCATTGTTAGCGTCGAGCTTCCCGTAACCCTCTCTGCACTCCGCTCATTGTAGCCAACAGGGCTGTAGGTGGCGAGGAGAAGAGAAGAAAAGAAAAACCTTAGCAGGGGGGAAAAAAAAAAATATCTACACTCCTTCCATTTATTCTTGTGTACCCCAGCAGCCAGCACTTTGTCACTGCACACCTTTACTTATGGGAACAAGACACAACGGAGGCCACATTAAGAGCCATTCGGAAAATCTGGAGGTACATATCGTGCCCGTTTAAAAAAAGAAAGAAAAGGGGGTGTGTCTTTTTATAGCATTTTCATCCTGCTTGGTTCTGGCTCACTGCTTTTGTCATGCTCATCTCCATCTCCCTGTCGTCTCGTATCCATCCCCTTTTTCCTCTCTTCGCCTCCTCTTTCTCCTTCTCTCCGCTCGGTTTTCTTCTGAGCGGACCTCTCCCTGTCAGCTTCTATGAATACAGCATATTTTCATTTAAATCCAAGGACATGGGAGCTGTGGGCCAAGCAGGAGGAGCAGCGGACACTCCTCTTCCACATCCAGAGCAATTACTCAACTTACGTAATAGAATTATCTCCGCTAAAGGTCGCCGCATTGTTCCAGAGTCAGGAACATGTTAAACAAACAGAGAGAAATAGTGGAGACGGGTGAAATAAGACGCGCAACAGAACACTGTTTGTCAGTTTGATGCTAGCATCGGTAATTGCTTGGATAGATTTAGTGATGAATTTATCTGCCAGTGTATTGATCCCAGCCTACCCTCTGCTGCTACTCAACCCAATGTCCTTAATTCACTTTTCAAGGCATACTCAGAGGGCTGTAACCATATCTGGCTAACTGCTTACATAAATGACACTGCAGCAGCATTGCTTCCTTCACTAACATAAAGGAAAATAATCATGGCATTCGCCTCTTAGTCCTTTTTTCCCCCTGCGCTCTTCGGGGAGAGAAGCGAATAGAGGAAAAATCAAGTACAAAAGAGGTTTTGGGGTTGAGGAACAAGCTGTGTTTGCTCTAGTCCACAATGTTCTTCTGAGGAGAAAATCAACAATAATAACAGCGTTTTCCCCTATTGACTGATGTGTCTGCTCGACAGTAATAAACCCAGAGGGGGGGAAGATAAGGTAGCCACATAATGGCGCTATTCAATTTGACATGACGTCAATGATGAGTGAAGGTTTAAGAAGAAATAAGGAAAAAGGCACATAAACATGTGCACACGCTGCTGGTATCTATAGACCTCTTCATGAATACTAAAGGAGCTTTCATTGGAGCGTTGAATAATTTAACCTCCTGTCTCTGTAAATGGGATTAAGTAGCTCGAGCTGGCTACGCTAGCCAACAGGTGTTGGGCAGAGGTTAGTTGGCTTTGAAGCATACTCCAGGAACTATGGTGCTTGGCATCGTTTCAGATGGGCACAGATGTAGTGCTGGCAACTTTAGATGATACATGGATAGCTTTTTCAGCCGGTGAAGGCAATCGATATTAAGATTAATCAGGGAAAGGATGGCAGGGACAAATAGACCTTTTCCCTTCTTCTTTCAAAGGCTTATAGAAAGTTATTTTAGAGTATGTGAAAGTACCTTTTGGCAAAAGAGGGCTTATAAGTGGAGCAAAGAAATATGGGAACATTTGCCTATAAATACCACAGGTAGTTCAGAAATGGGCCAAAAGAGTTCCATAGAGAGTGATTTATTTCTTCAGGGCACAATCCATCCTAAAAGCACACATTAGAATGATCTCACTTTTTTTGTTGTTGTCGAACAATTCGTCTAGAGACGACTGAGGCATCCCATGATCAGGTGGCTTGAACAGCCACTTACCAGCTGCCTGCGGAGTCATCACAAAGGGATGTGTTTTGGATGATGGAGGTTATCTGCTTTGAGGAAACTGCTCCTGTTGTTGTGTATCTGTGGCTGGAGGAGAAGTGTAATTGCCCAACATGAAGCCAGTGGATTTTCCCGAAACGCATAAATACACAAGAGTGCACAAACATAAAGTTGTCCCTTCAAGGATTATTATCTCTCTATCACTTTATCACTCCTTCCCCTTGTTTTATGATATCTGAATTAGAGCGGGAGCTGCATGTCCAGCCCTTGGGGGGTCTAACTAGCCGCCCTGCTATTGGCTGATCAGGCTAATAATGCTTGCCCAGCACTGCATCATGTCACTGTGATAAGAGTGGATGTCGCTTGTGTCAATCGATGTGTCACCGCCGTGCTCAGAGCCGCGGTATAATTGGATATACGCAGCGCTGTGGAGCCTAAATGCCCCGGGGCCAGAAGAAAAAGGGAATGTAAAACTGGTAAAAATATGAAGAAGGAAGAGAGAGGGAGATGTTACTCCTCATGAGTGTCAATAAATGGCAGTGTTGAAGAAATGTACAGTTTTCAATATTCTCTGATCATTTTTTTTATTCTCATGTGTGAATATATTTCTGTATTTCTAAGCCATAAGTCTGAATGTGGGGTTATTCGCTGGTAGTTGACATAAAGCTGCATTTCTAATATTTCTGTATAAATAATGGATCAAATGATTCATTTAGCTTTAACACCTTTTAGTTGTTCTGGTTTACAACTCTGTTCTTATTAAAGAAGCCCTGTAGTATTTACCTAATAACATAGAAGTGTGTTTCCCTTACCAATACCAAATACTAAACTGTATATTTGAAGTCTAACGACGTGTCGAGCACATTTCGTATAAAACGATGTCTTTTAACCTCTTAAGGACGACGGTCCCCCCAGTGGACCCCCCCCCATCGTTTTTTTTCGAGACTGTGTCTCAGGGCTTCTTAACATTTATGAAACTATTAATGTGTAGCACCAGATTAACGGGAAGAATCTCAGCTAACTGAAGATATGAACCATTTTTACCAAAACAAAACACAAGGGTAATACCAAGCCTCTGAATTAGCACTAAGCAAAAAAATGCTAACGCACTTTAGCACAGAACTCAAGATAAAGATACCCTTATTACTTATCGTAGCTGCATATACAATATATCCGATTAAAGCTGAGACTTCACAGATTATCTAGGTATAGTATCATCACTGAGCGATCCGAACTCGCGACAGGGGACGCAAACACAGACATCACAACACGTACCTTTACGGAGCTTTTACGGGAGATCGTCTCACCGTAGCTGTCAATTAGGTCAAAAGACGTGTTCAATGGCATTAAAACGAAAAAAGAAAAGGCTACAACTGTTGATCCATAGGTTGATAATGTACCTGTGGCTTTGAAAAAATTATTTATAATCCATAATTCCATTTTTATGTAAAAATCGGAGAGAAAAAGTTAGCTGCTAATGGTAGCCACCAGAGTGTATGCAGCTTCCGGTTTTGGTCACGCGTCACTCTCACTCCTTATTTGTTAACGTGTTGGTGTGTATAGAACTTTCCCTCGATTCCATTGGCTCTAGCGGTTATAAAGAGATTTCATTCATCAAAATCGAGCAAGGGGGGCCAGAGATAGGTCAAATCCACCCAAATGACCCCAGAAGTGTTTTTTTTTTGCTAAATCTCTCTAAAAAGGTCAAATGTCACTTGTTTTGCATCAATCTTGATGCAGGGTACTTATATGTTGTACTTTGGATTCCTAAAGCTTTTAGTCTACTAACCCATCATCCAAGGGTAGTTTTCACTATAAGTAAAAAATAATATTTGGACGGACACTATAATTTACAGTTTTTTACTATGTTCAATCTGAATTTTCTTTAAAAAAAAAAACATCTATATTGATTCTGACTTTTCTACATCCAACTCACAGGTTTATCATTACTTTGAGAAAAAAGATTATTAATGTAACCCTTTTAGAAGGGAAGATATGGTCATTTGTTCTGGGAATGTCATTTTCGAGCCTGAGACCTGAAAAACAGGCTCAGGGCTTAAGAGGTTAAAACATATTTTATGTTTTTCTATCCAAATGTACTATCTATTTTCAATCATTCGTGGTCCATTATAGTCACCGACTCTATAAGCATAATAGTGCGAAACCAACGGCAGAATGTGAATGGAGAACTGTTTTCGTGGCTCCTCGGTACTATTCGCTGTCAAAACATTATAGGCTATCTTTAACTTGATTTACAGCGAAGGCAAGCAGATATTCTGAACTCAAAACCTTTAGTAATCCCACTTTACACCACCTGCTTAGCACTAAATTGAAGACAGACAAAGTTGGGAGCTAGCTAAGGAATATAGTGGAGTATTTAGCAACTGAGGTTGGAGGTTGTTTGAGAACAAAACTAAACTAATTATCAATTCTTGTCAGGACAGAAACAGGCAATTGTTTGACAAAACGCTAGCTTAAAGCAACATTATATCTATATGAATCCAATCCTTGTTCGGTTTTTAGTTTGTTTTGCTTTGCCCAAATAGGCAAAGGAAATCCCTTCATGCAATTGTAATGTAATAGTTAAAACATTGAATCAGTTACTTGCTTGGTTTCTGAGAATGAGTTGAGTTAAGTATCCATGTCATGTATGTGCATTAAGTACAGATAATAGGTCTGGTGGGATGTACTGTAGCTTTAGAATAAACACTGTTGGCAGGGTAAAACCTCTCCAGCACCTAATCCCCCATAAAACCTGACATTGTCACTACATTGTCAAGGCAGTGTGTTATTTATAAAGATGTTAGTGTAGATACTTTAATGACTTCACCTTGAACATACTTATTACACAGGCAGTACATCACAATACATGTCTGGTTCCCAATCTGAAAGAAAAGCAAAACAAATTGACCATTCCATTAGTATACACCAAAAACATAAAAGCTACCATAATGTTGTTGTTGTTGTTGCACCAAGGAAATTATGGAAATTGTACTGATGTGATAAAAAAAAAGGTCCTGACTTCCAATACTGTCTCTAGTTACAACTCCTCTCAGACTTTCCTCAAACTGCCTCTGTGAGCGAATACAAGAGATGTTGTATGGCGGGAAAGCAATGATTGAGTTGAACACATTACAGACATTTACGATGAGGGGCATCCATCTGTTTGGGTGCCAGGCGGGTAACCTTGAGGCTGCCGGAGCGTTCCCAGCACCCAGCCTGCCCCTCACAGACAGAGAGCCAGGCTACAGACACATCCATCAACACATGTTCCTAGACACATTTCAGGAGCAGCGGCAACACATACAAATCACCCAATCAATACCTCCAACGCCTTGCCTGAAGTTCAGGGTTTTGGGCAGGAAAATGTCTTGAGTAAGAGCAGACCAAGCACATGTTTTTGTTTGCCGCCGTGATATTTATTTTGGCTCTGGTCCTTCATTCGTACTTGTCTCTTTCAACATCTTCCTCACCTGTCTGTGTTTTTGATCTAATGTTCCAGTAAAGAAGATGAAATGATCTTTGCTGGTAACCGTTTGTTATCACTGTTTGAGAACAACCACACATTGTCAGGAGAATGTGGTTAAACCCATCCTGTGGTTTTGAAAAGGCCAAACAAATAGAAGTAATCTGTCACTGGCAGACAGCATCCTCCACACTCAATTGCACCATCGAGTACATACAACACAATTTAGATGTGCATGGATCAAAAATAAAGGTGAGTTGGTCTCTTCTATCGGTCTATTGTTCTTGTAGCCCTCCCCCTGTCTGTCTCCTTTTTCTCTTTTGTCTCGCAGCAGTAAGGCTGATAGTCAGTCATCACCGGTAGGGAGCTGAAAAACACTCAAAGCAGACTACAAAGAATAACGCTCTTCTTTGTACAGCCCTTATAGGAGGGTACTCTACCAGCCCGTTTGTATTCATCTCAAATCAGAATTCGATCCAACTGTGTTACTGACTGCATTTCAACAAGGCCACGGCTTAGATGTCTATTGACACCTTTCAACACTCCTACCTTAAAGGCAGGCTTTTACATGTTGTCAGACTGACCCTTATCGGGTATTTGACAGACTCTGGTCTGACAATTAGAAGGTATAGGTGTAACCACGGGGTAGTCATGCCATTCACTGAGTTCAGTTGCCATAGTGAGGTCACTAATCAGAAGGTTGTGGGTTGAAACGCTTCAGCCCTTCGAGCTAGAAATGAAAATTGCACCGTGTGATAGCCTACAGCCATTCATTGTTACCAAGGTCTTTCAGCACAGAACCAAGTGTTGCTTCTGAAGGGCACTCATATAAGGAATGTGCTCCCATGCAGGGGGCCAAGGCGTTCACCGTCTCCATCAGATGAAACTGATGGTTTTCATCAGGTGAAGACATTTCAAAGGCAATTACTTCTGACATTTGTATTTCCAAAGAGAACTGGCAATCGACTTGCACTTGGTATACTGAGACGCAACTGGGTTCAGAGGTGTCCAACTCAGAGGGAGATGAAAATCATTCTCAGCACTTAAACTGCTTCTCGTCCATGCTGGCTTGAAAGTTGGGATTTTAAGTCCATAATTGACCTTGGGAACAGTAGTTGAGAAAACAACCTTATCGCCACCCACCTTATGGGTTTCAAGTGTTCAAGAAGTCTTTGAAATGATTAGCCAAAGTCCTCTAGCTCTTTGGTATATGGGTGCAACGTTTGCTGGAGAAAGTAGATATCTAACGTAGCATTTTAAGAAATAGTATACTCAAGTTTTGGAGTAAAGCCCAGACACATTGATACAAGCTGTGCTTTTTGATTGTTGATAGTTGTCTTTTATCCGTTGAAAAGCTTATTTAAAGTTGGCTAGATATTCAGGACTTAGCACGAAATTTCCATTCATTGTCAACCTTTACATTTCCTGGTTTATCCTGTTCTTATGTCAAAGTGTTCTTAAAAAAACACAATGTACCTCGTAATTGCTGGGCTAATGTCTTTAATAGCAGCTCTTCCATCTTCGATACATGTGAATAGGAGGGAAATTGTTAAAGCCTCTGTCGGCTATAAGGAGGAAAAGCGGTATATCAGTACAGTTCATTTACCATTTCAATGCACTGGGTTGGACCCATGGGTGTATTACCAGAGCTGAACACAATGTTCCCAGATGGCAACCTATTCATTCCAATATAAGTGTCTAATTTAGACTGTACATGTGTCTTTCGTGGGATTCCAGTGCTTTGTGCAATATAGTCCAAATAGTTTATCACACACAAATGATCACATCCGGAAATAATTTGTTGAGCATATTGACAGTTATATCGGCATTCCTATAGAAAGTATATATTTTTCTTTAACACCCACAAAGTATCCTTTTATCATAAACAACTCAGGGATAAAGTAAAAGGACATGGGTGGGATTAGACAGTTAAATCCCCCATCCTTCAGGGTGTATTACTGCTTTCTCTTAGTCCTGCCACCAGAAATAGGATAAAGCAACCAGAGAGAGTCTTCTATATTGGAATGTTTACAAATCACTTTGACATGAGTGTACAGTTATTGCATCATTTCCTGGTACTCGGGGTGTTTCTCAGTAGCTCAAACAACACACACAAAAACATAGCATGACGCACATTGTGATACTGTCCAACACTGTATAAGATCAGCGTTGAAAGCTGAGAACGGCCAACTACTCAGTGCGTAATGCTCTCCTGGTAATTATCAACCTCTGACTCAAAGTTTCTGCGCCTTTCTTCCTCTCTGTCCGCTTTGTCTCTCTGCCACTTTGCTTCACACTGCTTTTTTGATTCCTTTTTCTCAGCCTCATTGCTAAAACGCCTGCAATTATGGTGCCAGCAGCTTCCTAGTTCATCACTTAGCCCCCCACAGATGGTACTCGCAGACTTTCACGGTAGATTGTACTAACTTGCTCTCTAAGTTTGCAGCCATAGCCTACAGATGTCCCAACTGTCTCTATAGGAGCCATCATGGCAACCACTTTGATTTCGTTTACTGCTGTCTGAAGTGCAGACAGGTGCAACGTATCATAAACAACCTAGAGTGTTTGATCTTTATTGACTACAGATCACAGGTGGAGACATTTCATTGTGTTGGCAGGCTGTTTTATTCTTAATGACGGTTCTACTCTATACTGCCGAGGATGACTTAGCTTTTAACCCTCAATTGAACCAGAAACACTAAATATCTATCTGTAATTATTTGTTTCAATCCTATTAACTACTTCTATCATTTTCAACAGGCCTGATTATATTAGATTAGATTAGTTTAGATAAGTGCATTCATTATGCAATATAGCCTCTGTAAAGCTCCACCTCACTTTCCTATAAGATAAACTGACATTGCCTTGGTTTCATATAATAATCCTTTTTCCACCAAAGTGGCTAATTTGCAGCCCATTTGAAGGAACATGACGAGAGAAAAGGTCATCATTCATATTCATTATACAATGGGCTAGGTGAATGTGTAATTCTGATTTGCTCAAGGGTTGTTGATTAATTTAACAGCACTCTTTCTGTAGTAAGTACTTATCCTTCTTACTCTCTGTACTTGTTCATGACCTTTTTCCGACATTCTCTTGAAAGATAATATCATGTACGTAGGCGCCAGTCAGGAGATGGATGTTGCAAATAGAAAAGGATATTTGGGCCCAAGCTAATATTGGTGGGTTTCAGCACTGATGAAGCAGGAATGTTGCCAGTGATTACCATTATTTTGTTCATGTAAACCACCAACTTTTTGTATTTTCTGACTTGTTGATTGCTTTTAACACCAAGACCAAAACAAGAATACACACTGTTTTACACCACCACCACAGGATGTTTAGCTAACGACTATTTGCTTAAAATGACAGTGATGAATGCGTGAGTTTAAGAAACAGAAACTCATTTATTACTTGCACTGAATTTAAAATGCCTTAAGTTACTTCTCACCACCTCTTGGTACTCTAGGTCATATTCAACTTTCCTTGCATGTAACTAAATAATAATGGCGCCCAGCAGTATATATTGTATAATTGATCTTCCCAAGTAAACATTCGGTGAAGAAAAAAAAAAATGTGTCCCCGATAAATTGCCCAGACCTCTATACTTGCCTCTGAGAGACTGAAGGACACACTTTTAACCAGAATACGTGGTTATTTGTCGTATTCACAGACAAAATGTTTCAATGTAGCCCTTTGACAGCCCTACACACACTTTACAAGCTCCCACTAACACTATCCCAAAGTTAACACACCTTTTTTTGCTTTCCACAGTCCTCCCCTTCTGTGTCACCCTGACACACACAAAGTAGGACACTGATGCCATTTAGATTAGTATCCCAAGTGACCAATGCTGACATGAATTTGCCGGGTGACAAGGGACCCAATTACAGCAGAGGGCTGATTTTCCACGGACCCACCGTTTCAAATTGTCTCCCAAGTGTCAAGCAGGGAACAGAAAAATGTGTATAGCGTGTGTATTTTTATGTCTGTGTATGCCGCTGTAACTGTGTCACTGTGTGTACACGTCTGCGAGGGAACACTAGGATAAACAGCGGGTTCAAACACGTCACTGTTACTGTAATCGTAATGCAAAGTGACTGCTGTCAGTCTCGAGATCCCCGATATAAATCATAAGCTGACACAAGCGCAAATGCAAAGACTTTAGGTGGTAATGTGGTGCCAGCGTGCTTCTTCAGCCTTGGTTAGTGTCTTAGCAACAAGAAAAAAGGGTTCAAGAACTCGTCTTACCGTATATTTGTCTTTTAGTTTTAAATTGTAGCTTGTAGCTAAAAAGAACCTCCTCAATATAATGGAAGGAATTCAAAAGGTCACGAAGATGCAGTGTAGAGTGAACAAGAAGTGAATCAGACACCGCAGAGGTCTTGTGTGTATATCATTTTATATATCATCTCCCTCGCTGTAAGTCTCTCCCATGCTTGACAGCTATCTTAACTAAATCAAGCTCAGTGGATTGATCTGCAGGCCTTAAAAGGGGAGACGTATAAAGACTTAGCACTTCCTGTGGTGACATAATCAATTATAATCAATCTTCCACGGCTGAAACGCTCAAGCTCATTAAGATTCAGTTTGGGCAAGCAAGCGTGTGTTGTGCGTGTATTTATACATGCATCTGTGTTTGTGCATGTTTTTCCTTTTTGCCCAATGTCGTGTGCCTTTTCTTTTTTGCAGCAGCAGCCGTGCTGTCTCTGTTTTATCCCAGGCTATTTTCAAACATTGTTCTCCTCAACACGCACTCTCTCCCCCTGCCCCACTTCTTGAAATGTCTGCTCGGCAACGTGAACCCCACACTCGGCAAGTACCGTTTGTTTGCCCTCGCTTTGGTGAACCGAACCTCCTTCTCGCTGAAACGTCCGCCGCAATAAAAGTATCTCCCGTCTGCGGGGTAATGCTTTCGGATGGCTTCGCGTGCATATTTGAGGCCGGCTTGGGGAACACACTGGGATGTCAAATGTGCCGTCCTGGCATGAGACAGAATGGCTGCGAGTGCCAGAAAATCCCCCCAAACTCCCTTCACTTTACTGTAGTTTCATACTGAGCTGATTCACCTGAGTATTGGTGTCTCCAGAATAAATATGTAACAAAAATGGTGCGGGTGATACACTTTTGGCTGGTTACATTTTGCTCAGTGAGTGGTCGACAGTGATGGTGGTGCCTTCCTATTTCATTATTCACCATGTAGTGTGTGGAGAATGTGTGTGTGTGTGTGTGTGTGTGTGTGTGTGTGTGTGTGTGTGTGTGTGTGTGTGTGTGTGTGTGTGTGTGTGGTGTGTGTGTGTGTGTGTGTGTGTGTGTGTGTGTGTGTGTGTGTGTGTGTGTGTGTGTGTGTGTGTGTGTGTGTGTGTGTGTGTGTGTGTGTGTGTGTCAGTGAGACGGGCCCCGGGCCTTTGCCAGCCCATTTCTCCCTCGCTGTTTTGCGTGTGTGTGCGCGAGTGGACTGTGTGTTCAGGCCTTACTGATTGTTTCTCCATCGTAGGGACCCTCATTACTGCCCCCACACTGTCACAAGCATCTGCTTCCCTCCCTCCCTCCTTCTCCCCCCCCACCTCCCCTGCCATGCACTGCAGTCAGCTCCAAGAATGCAACACTGGTCCGAAAGAAAAGGAATCAGGAAACACAAAGAAACGAGACAAATTAACCTTATTTTTATGGCACTTGTCATACTCCAAAAGAAACACAGAGTTCTTCACAAACCAAAAACCAAAATCTAAATAATACTCCAAAAGTATGGACATTTTATGCCACTCTCAGGTGTTCTGGGAGGCAGTTCCTCAATTGTAGGCTTTGATAAATAAAAAGACGCCTCATCATAGGTTTTAACCCTTGGCAAAATGGAAAAGGATCCTAAAGGGATCGAACTGTAGCTCAAAAGCAAATCCGATAAATAGGACCAAGACTATTAAAGGTGGGGTAGGTAATTTTGGAGAAACCAGCTCGAGTGCGCTAGAATTTGAAAATACACAACCGGAGAAAATCTGCCACTTCCTTACAGAGCCCCTCCTCCAACACACACGAACCACATGTGGTCATCACACATGACCAATGAGGGCACGAGATAAGTTTGTGCACAGATGGAAGGCTGACAGGCAGGTAGGCCATCCAGTTATTTTAGCCGGGCCGGCTAAAATAACTGGTCGTGCTACCCCACCTTTAAGCGGTTAAAAAACTATTCTGAAGCTCATATCTAGCCAGTGCAGCTAATTTCAATGTGGCGTGGTGAGGGGGTAAAGAGGAAGAGTCTTTATTTGTATCTTTATTTTAGATTTCTGGTATAAATAAACGGCCAGTCCCAGAAGACCGGGAGGTTCTAGAGAGTTCGTAGGTTAAAAGAACATTTGATAAATAGCTAGGACAAAGACTATCAAGCTATCAAGTATTTTAAAATCAATTCTGAGGCTCAAAGCTATCCAGTGCAGAGACTCTAACATGTTCGTGACGAGGGAGTAAAGAGACTAACTCAGATTTGAAAGGTGGGAACAAGTAAAACTCTTGCCAGTCTCCGCGGGCTCCCGATGGAAAGCAGACATCTGATCAGTCACAGTGTTAGCAAACTTTGGACAAGTCTGTGGCCATGATCCGACCCCTTGCCCAGCAGGGCCTTAACCCCCGGGTCCCCCCAGAGAGAGAGGCAGCTTTTACAGTGATGTATTGCCCAGTGTGCAGCAGCAAGGGAAGGTTAGGGTTTAAAGAGAGAGATAGCCTGTGTGATGGAGTCAGAAAGAGAGAAGGCATAATGAGCGTGTCAAAATTAGCCTGGCTCACCCAGAGAAAAACAGCAGTGTGTTACTAATGATTTGTTCCAGTGAAAGGGAAAGGGCACAAAAGGCGGAACATGGAGAAAAGTATGGAAATGGACACTTTTCTAACAGCAAAATTGAAAACATAGTCTCTGTTTTTAGGGATTACAGAAACAGGCACACTCTAAAGGCTCCGTTTTGTTAGCCCTTAAAGATCCCAGATGAAGATAAGTAATACCCATATGACATCAAATATCGATTTAGGTATTAAGTACATCATCAGCTACGTATTACTCTAATAGGATTACAAATCATTTCCATATAATCCTTAAAGTTATTCCTTTACTTAGACACTCAAAAAATATAGTTTACTCTACTTTAACAGTTCGACACAAACAAACCTGAATAATAGATCTAGCTCACATACAGATCCAATTATGTACATATTTGAAAAGAATACTACTTCAGAGTCAGCTCTATAGGCGCAGCCGTACACTGGAGTGATGGAGCGTCCTCTATCTTAAACATGAGCTCTTAAACCTACGACAAGATAATTATTTAATGACCTCAAGGTGAAAGCCATCCATTATCGTATCTCCAGCTCGGCTTCACTTCTCCATCGCCTTCGCGGTGTCTTTGCTCTGTTTAACTTGGTATTGTTCTTAAGAGATGGAAAATGAAAGTGATTAGACTTCCCCAGACACATCCTTTCCTTTTTTCTTTTTTTTTGCTTCCTTTGTTTGCAAAGATATAGACCCTGCAGCTGTTTAGCACCCTTTAAATGTGAGAAAGAATAATTGCGATTGAGGGTAGCTGTTACATCACAGTGTGTTGTAGCTGTAACTGTGCATTAGCTCATTAACACATGCTATACTGTAGGTGCCAGGTTGGCGGTGTTTTTTCACAAAAACCTATTTTCTCGTGAACTTTAATTAGCACAAAAACTGTTTTAAGTTTGAGTTCATGTCACTTTATCCATGTTTTATCACCTGTATATTATTAGCCCTTTCGCTATTAGTACCCTGATGCATGTTTTGGGTAATTGTATTTGTCAGAGTTGCATTGATTGGTGCGTCTCAGGCTCTTAAGAGGATGGAGGGTGATGGCAACCATTAGCTGTGGCTCCCTAAATAATGGGAAAAGTAAGAAATCAAAAAGCAGGGCCGATTTTTTTATGAGGGTTAATGCGTAACAGGTCAGACAAAATGGCAACATGGCGTCGTCATTGCTCTATGAGTAACCTTAGAAATGATCAAATATTGAACATTTATGATTTGTTAAATGACCTTAATCATAGTTGTCTGCATGCTGTACCGACTGCGGGAATAGAAAAGGATTTGTAGGGCTATATATCCAGTAAAAAGCGTAACTTTTTAATAAATGTGATAGCTACAGTGTCTCTGATGCACTTAACGTGGCAGCATGTGTTTTTCATTCTGCTCTTGTTAGGCTAAAGATCATTTTCTTGGAAACCTCACATCTCTTTTTCTATTTATGATTAAAAAAAAACATAATTCCTGCTTATATGCAACTAATGTCCTTGCAGGATTTTTTGCTCTTTAAATATGTACCTTCTTGGTTGATTGCACTTATTGTAAGTCTCTTTGAATAAAAGCCTCAGCCAAATGATATGTGATGTAATATAATTTATGTAAAATGCTACATTTAAAGTTCCAAAAGTGTTGAGAGATTTGATTTGAATTCATAGCAACATCTTGAAGATTGGCCTGGCAATTACACACCTCTGCCTTCCTGGAGAAAAAAAAAACCGACCTCCTCGGCTAAAGTGTTTTGTCCTTCCACCTTGTAAACTAATGGATTCCTTCTCTCCTATCTGCCTTTCATCTGACACATTCAAAGCCAGTTAGCATAATCAGCAATAACTGGCGCACTAAATCTGATTTGTGGATAGTACAATGAAAATAATGAGACCAGTTTTTTAAGTCCTGATTCCCACTGGGTTGACAGTTCTAAAAGTATATTCCTACATTGTTCTGTAAGTCCCCTTTGAAAGAATTCCTCCAGTGAGAAGCATACAAAGTGATGATTTGGTACCTCCAGTGGGCAGTGCTGCCATCTAATCCTCTCTCATCACAGAGGACGTCCCGTGCTGTTGGAACATTCAAGCGATTCCTTCATCTCCATCTCTGTGATCCTATGGTTAGAGCAAACAATCCTCAGAACACGTGAAGAAACCAGCACAACGTTTTCTCAATGCATGTTGAGTGAGGTCTTTTCTTTGTTAACTTTCTCCCCCTTCCCCTGCAACTTTAAAAAAAATGTTACCGTCTGTTTTCCCTTTTTAATTTTCACCTCACAATGGGTCTAACACCGGAGACTGCACTGCATATATTTATCCTCCCACTTGTGTCACATGAGCCAGTTTGAGATAAGCATATGATTATCACTTTGCCTGTAAACGCCAACAATTGCACAATAACTGACAATTTGTTGATAACGATTGGTTTATTATTTCAACAAAAGGTCTTGTAGGAGCTTTAGCCTAATCTAAAGCTTCCATGTGGTGGTTTAACTTCCAGGGATGACATGGCTGACGCGCTTTACAGTGTTTATAGATACCGTTTGTGTTGTTGTTTTTCAATGATGAATCGTTAGGCTTGTTATCAAATGTGGAATAGTACATTCCATTTATTGACCAGTTTGTGTGCATCGTGAAAGAGAAGTCCGTTCAATATATAATTCCATAACAAACAATATTTTCGGTATACCCACTCGCGGTACCATTTGCCCTTCCGGGGTCAGACACACCCAATCCTGTGACAACACACACATTAAAGGTCACCTATTATGCAAAATCCACTTTTTCATGTCTTTTCTACATCACCTACATGTCCCCTCTGTGTAAAGAGATTCTGAACGTTTCAGGAAAAAATATTCGCTCACTTTTTGTCCTGATCCATTTATATAAAAACCTGTCTGAAAATGAGCTGATCAGATTTTGGCCACTTTATGATGTCATAACGATGTTTTGGGTTGTGTAACCATTAGCCAATCACCAACCAAGGTAATCCCCCCCCCACCTTATCACCTGAATCTCCTCCTAGAGCACCTTTGTGTTCTTTTTAACCAAATATCTCTCAGAGGGGCGTGGGGAGTGGCTCCTTATTTTCATCTAAAGTAACAGACCCAGAATCAGCACTTTTGAAATAGGGCTGAAACAGAGGGGATTATGGGATGCTACAATGGGTGATCTGTTTGGTATTTCGAGCCAAACACTTCAGAGATATGTTTTGTATATATCTGAGACCTTTAATATATGGATGAAAAACAGTATAATAGGGGACCTTTAAATACCTGTGCCATATGGTGAATAACACCCAATCATGAACTCATTTAAATGGCTCTTACAGGTCTTTTTTTAAAGGCTTAAGCTTGTAATATACAGTATGAGTGTTGGCAGTTGGCGTCAGCAGTATGGGGAGAAATATTTAAGCTTGCTGCTGATGTAAAGGTAAACTAATAGAAGTTAAACACTTGTATTCCTTCCCTATGTTGGTGCCGTGGTGTCACATCGCTTACATCATGACGCTGACCCTCTGCTCACTGCCCCACTGTACAGTACAATTGGGGACATCATTTGTGGGACGCTCAACAGAGTCAATATGCTCTTTTTCTGCTTCATTTCTGCTCGCCTCCTCTGTGAATCATCGGCGTCGTTATATAAATGACTTAAAAACACATTGCGACACCATCAAGAGAAATTACGCACGATTCCTGAGTCACGCCTCATTAAATGGGCCGGCGGATTTTGTTTGGGCTCAGCAGTTGCCATCCTTCGCATGTTCCGGGGTCCCTAGGAGGCGGGAGCCAATCACGGGACGGCTGTGTTTGTGTGTGTGTGTGTGTGTATTCTAGAGAGACAAGCTTCATGTGTGTCAGCACAAGCATCCAAGTGGAGAATGGAAATCGTTGTATGAGGATTAAGTGGTTGAGGGGGATGCCGTGAATTATTGCTAAATTTCACCACCCAAAGGTTAAGTCTATCCGACTGCTTCAGGATGGCTTAATTTATATTAGTGAATACTTCTGGCCTATTTACCCAAGAATAAATATTGATGTGCAGCTTTGCTAACAAGGAATTTCAGCAAGTGAAAAGGTTCAATCCCTTATGGAGATTTCATGGAGATAAAAATGAATCGAATGAAACTATTGGGGTGTAAAAGTTCAACTCAATAAGATGGGAATGTGTTTGCTATTTTTCCTACTGGTTAATGGAATGTAACATCCTCTGTTGCTTAATCTCTACAGGCATTGAAATAGAAGAACCCCTCTATTTCTGGTTGAAAATATGTTTAGACAATAACAATCTTCACTTGTAACTCTGATATGAAAATATGATGTAAAAATATAGAAGGTTACTTTGGAGTGCTGAGACTCATCCAAGAGTGTATTGAGTGTGAAGAAGCCAGGGGATAGATAACGGTGTGGATGAGATTGTTCTTTGATAGCAGCTGATATGTCACATAAAGTGGGCCGTTTGTGCGTACACAAGCAGTTTGTGGGATAATCATCGGAAAAAGCAAAAGCAGTAATATACTGGAGCACATATTTTTCTACACAATTTGAAGTAAATAAATCCACTATGGAAATACAGTTATGCTTGAAATATGAGATTGGTGATGTCACCTCACTTGTTTCGCTAGCAGTACAGTTGCTACAAGTTCTAATGGCGGTCCATCCAACTGTTTTTCAGTTGGAGTATCAGTAATTGTCTCTATTATACGGCCAATATCCCAACAAATATGGATGGACGACCACCATACAATGAAATACAAACGAGGCCCCCCAGTAATGTTATTAATTGAAGTGCCCCATACTGCCTTTTTCTCTCTATGCTATGACAAATTACAGCAAAACATATTTAAAAATAAACAGATATTCAGCTTCGAAATGAGGAGATATAAATATCTCATGTCACAACCTTTTTAGCCAAAAATGATATCACAACGATACTGTTGACTATTGGTGCTTCCCAAAATATGATCACAATGGGATTTTTCATATATAATTATCAGTAATGCAGATAGTCTTTGAAAGTAAAGGCAGCAGTCTGGTAAGTACAGAAAATTACATAATTGTAATCTAATTTAACCAACCCTAATACACCCTTCAAAACCCTTAAAAGGCAACAATGAATTCCAAAATGTAGTGTAGGATGATTTATCATATCCTGATAACGATATGTTTTCAATATATTACCTAGCCCTCTACCCAGATGATGAATCCCAATTACTTGGTTTTGATATAGCGCAATTAATAGAATATATTTTTGGTTCTGTAGGCTGGACTTTAATTCCAATTTGTTGGTAGAAGCATTAACGTTCCCCACAAGATTGTAATAAAGGGATCCCCTGATAGTGCCACCATCTCGTCAAATTGTCTAAAACTAATGACATCAGCCTGAGAAGTCTCCAGAACTGACCGTAGACTCTTGTTATACAATACATGGTCAGGACTGAGATGAAGGTTGAGGTGTTTTAGATGGTGAATGTATTCAGTGTTTCCCACAGAATTTGATTCTATTTCCCCCCCGGCAAGAAAAGCAAAAGGCCCCTTAACCTATTCGGGTGGTCCACGCATCCACCCCCCCTCAAATAAGATAATACGTGCGAGTAAAAAAATAAATAATAATAATTAAAAAATGAGATCCATTTGTGGCGGACGATATTTAATTGTGGCGGCCCGCCACAAATAAATCAATGTATGGGAAACACTGTGTATTTGTTATGTCTTTCCAACAGAGAAGATGTACAACTAGCTCCTGATTTGAACTGAAGTTACTTTTGAGATATCAATAAGGATTCAGTGGAGAAAAACTCAATGAAACATTTCAAACGCCAGCCTCCCTATTAATTTGAGCTACACCATGTTCCTCCTCCTATCTTTTCAGCCATCCTACATCTTCTACAGCACGCTCCCCCTCACTGGGATCTGTTGTGATATCAGATGAAAGATACAATTCCCTTTTTGATTTTCTCCTCTCATGTTTGATGCTTCTTTGGAAGCCTCTCAGCATCATGTCGTTTTTCTGGTGTAACCATATCCTATTTCATTTGTGTGTGTGTTTGGGGGATGCTTGTGCATGTGTGAGTACAGCATTCCAGCAACACACTCATGAAAACTCCAGCCGTGAAGATTGACAGCTGAGATAGATAATCGCACAGGGATGCAAGTCGGAGAGGGGCCATAAGGAGGGAAATGATATGTTTAATACATGGTGATTTGACGGATCCAAAGCGCGGCGACACATTATCTGCCAGCTCTTATCTCGCTGCATAACGATGCTGGTTGAATATGTTATAATCTCGCAACGTATAGCTGCTGTTTGCCTTTCCGTAATTTAAATGGATTGTCCTGACATTAACACGGTGTACCATCATATTAGTCACAATACATTTACTTCAGAATGGCTTCCTGTAAACCACGACACTAATATTTCTCGGTAATGATTTATATTGTGAAAAAATGTGCTTCCAGATCATTTTCATCCGCTGTGCAATGAGTGGCAAACCATGCTCCCTGGGAAGGACTCTAAGATTGATAACTCTTCTCGTAAACAACATTCCAAAATTACATTTAACAATGTAGAACTTTTTCATACTTAACAATTCCATGAGTTACGACGCCAGCTTACACATTGCATTATGACGCATATTCTAGTTTGCTATTCTGGTAGGAAGCAAGGTGGGTGCTTTTTCCCAAAGTATATACTTCTCTCTGTTGAAACAGAACATCTGCTGTGATCTTTATCCAAACCCAGAGTTATGCTGATTGTGCCCGAACCGGGTGTAATGAGGTTGTTAGTATCTGGTGGAGCGGCACACTTCAATCAGGAGGGCAAACCTGTAATTCTAACTTCTGACTTCTGAGGACTTTGGTGCGTTCGGAACAATTCAGTGTTCGTTTGTGTGTTTGTGCGAGGGCACCTAAGTGGTGGTTATTACCCGCCGTTCACTGTCAGGGCAGAGGGGCGTCTACCGTCTTATTTTGGTCAGCACCCCAATCAAACCGCTCAGGCCATCTCCTGCAGAGTTAGCTTCACAGGAAGGTGCTTGAAAACCGCCAATGTGCGACTTTATGTTTGTATGTCTGACCTCTACATCAACCCCCCTCCACTTTCCTCCTCTCTTTCAGTATCACACACCTCCACGGAACACATTGCCAATCTGGGCGACCATTCATCATTTCCATATTGAGGCCTTGATGAGAACGGGTTTAATAATACATGTGCGAGGAGATAAAATCAGGGGAGAGAAAATTAATATTCTCTGGGCTTGTCAGGCTCATTTAAGCAAGCCCTGTGTTTCGTTGTGTGGCCTCTGACACAGATGATTGCGTGGGCAGCTATGCAGTTTTTCCTCATAATTACTTTTTGCCATGCCGCTCTTGTCCATTGTCATCCTCAATAAGGTAGAGGTCTCTGAAATAGAGAAAGCGACACAGGGGCAGATATGTAGCCTATGGTGCATGGCTTTTCTTTTTTTTTTGGCCCCTTAACCCTAGAACGATACACAATCCTCCTCTAAAGATATCTCACCGTGCTTCACTTTCCCTGCTACAAATCCTTGCGCCACAGTGGGACCCAGTAATATGTCCAATGGCAATAACTGAGGCTTAATCTGCTGAAAGATTCATGAAACTAATTACCACCGTTCAGATGTACGGAACTAATTAAGTACGTAGTGTCAACATATCGAGATCAGGTTACTCCAAGAACTGCGCCATAACTTATCAGAGTTTTCACACGGTTTTGCTTTTTCTTAGCAGGAAAACAAAATACCATCATTTGACTTTTTCTGTTGGAGTCGTTTGCTTACAGCCTCATGCATACTGATGCAGCAGGTTTTCCACATTGCATGGCAGTGGACCAATTCTTTGTTTCCAAGGTGTTCATACACAGACACAGGCTCTGCCACAAGCATACATCAATGCATACACTCAGAAATATACTGTACACAAGTGTATACATACCCTATGCAATATTTACGTGCCTGGCCGCTGCTCCTCCACACTCTTCAAGCTTTAGCTCATGCACTGCAAATCCAGCCTACGAATAATAGGATGCTAATTTACTTGCTAACGTGACAAACGCCCTCTTTTCCGAGCTTATCTATTTCACTTCATCTCAGTCTTTCTCCGCAACAGACTTTAGGCCAAATAAATAGGTCTAGGAAGCATATCTGTGCACAAGCCAGAGTCATTTTAATTGAGCGTGCTGAGCGATGGGAATGCTTGGAGGTGCTTTAATTTGCAGGGATGGCTAAACAGATGTAGCATCATAAAGTAATGTAATGGATTACCCCCCCCCCCCCCCAACCCCCTGGCACCGAGGCATGCGAATAAGCCCGGTTAAGTGATGGGAAACCAGGAGAATGAATGGGAAAGAGGATTTTTCGTAAAGTAGGATCAGTATATTTTGGGATGAATCAGTTGGTAAATACTAAAAGCTGAAAAAGTGATGATTGGCAGAGTTTATAGTGGTAAGAAGATATTCAGTGTGTGATTGCAAATATGACTGTAAGTCAATGGGACCCTGTGCGTTGCAAGAAAACCAGATTTCCAAGGAGCAATTTATGGTTGTTTGGTCTCTTTTTGGTGTTGTTTTTTTGTTTATTTGTACTCACTTTAAATCTTTGTGTAATTGTTTTGTGTGACTTTGTAGCCATGTTGTGTCCCTTTTGAAGTCTCTTTGTGTGTGTTTTTAGTCTTTGCGGTCATTGTGTGTCTCCTTGTTGTCATTTTGTTTGGTTGGTAGTCGTTTCATATCTCTTTGTAGTCATGCTGTGTTTTCTTTTTGTCATTTTCTTTGTATATGTAGCCTTTTTATATGGCTTTGCAGTCGTTTTGTATCTCTTTGTAGTCATCGTTATTAATTTTTAATGAATTTGAACCTGCCCATGATGGTTGTGTGTATCTAAGTGACATTTTGTAGGTTCAGTTAAGGGGGGTGCTGCCTGTCACTGTAGGCCCCTGGGCCTGTGCCCGGTGGACCCCTACAGTAATCCACCCATGTATGCATGACACATCTGTGTGCAACATAGTGTGAAATGTATTCTTTTTGAAGTGCGTTTTCATGTATTTTTCTCTACAGGGGTCTCAGAACTGTGCAGGGGTAGCTTTGAAGTGCGGCGACATAAACTGCATGTGCCTGTTTGTATGTGTGTGTATACGTGTGTTTCGGAGCTTGTGGGGTAGGCAGTGGGCTAGATAAATCCAAGGTTAACTGTTGTCAAACCAGCCTTCAGGCCATGGCAGTGTAGTTGGCACAGGAGCCATGAAGTGCTCCCCTAAGAGAGGCAGCTGAAGCCAACTCCAGCTGTCGAGCTGCAAAGACGCACCCCCACCCCACATTCCCGACAACACAGACATATGTCACACTCCCTGTCCGAGCCACGTTGGGGAGCTGTGGCACGGAGGCAGTGGCATGCTTACGCCCGGCCAACAACACTCAGCCGGCAGAGTGCAAGAGGCCATGTTTCACAGTAGTGTTGTTACAGGGATTTCACAGCATGCAAAAAGAAACATGCGCACGGGGTAAGGTCGAACGTGATCCCCCCCGAACGAGAGCTGGCAAGGTGAATGCTGCATGTCTCTGCATTGGCTTGCCAATGACAGATGGAGCCCAGGTGCCATTAGGCAGACAAACGACGGCTTCATTAGGACGTGCCACTGGCAAGTGATGAATGCTGCCCTCTCCAAGCCATATTTGGAACGTGATAAAACCTGGAAAAGAGTATGCTATGTAGGTTGTTCAGAAGGCAGCTTCACTTTCGTTTCATGTCTCTGCTTTGAGGCCACGTTAAAAAAGGAGATCAACATTGAAAGTGTATAAAATATACCGTGGTAAATGATATCAAATAGTTGAGAGAAAGTCAAAAATTGGCAATCAACCTCAGTGAGGATGATTTTTCTTTGTTACTTCTTTTAATGTATTTTCTGCTCCAAATAACAACATTGTGAGCCAAAAGCAACGTGCAAGCGTAAATAACGTTTTTCTTTTCCTTTTTAATAAACTGTTTTTCAAGGTTGCCACTTATGTGAATTCAAATGTATTGCCTCAGCACAAAATGCCAGTAACCTACATTAATGAATGGTGTTGACAAAGTAACCATATGGCGGAGAACGTTCGCGTTATAGGCGAGCTGCTTCCTCACTCTCCATTCCCATGCAACTTCATGGTGTCTCAAACACATCAAGAGCATATCATCATCATCATCTTCAGTACACCTCACAGCGTCTCCCGCCTTACTCACTCACGAGAGGAAGTAAGACAGAGGGGGTATGGGGGGGTAGAAAGGAGGGCACGGAGGAGTTAAAGGGGAAGGGAGGACAGGGACTGAGATTGAGAGAGATCGCGAGAGACAGAAGCGTGGGGAGGGAGGGGGAGGGAGGTGTGCCACGGGCCACAACGGCTCTGCCTCCCCACTCACATCCATGTGTCACCTCACCGTGTTGCAAATTAGGCTACACATGCTCCCTGGAGATGTCAGAACATATATTTTGATGGTTGGCTTGAATTTGCATAGGTGCACTGTAGTCCTTTTTTAAATCAAGATTTGTCTCAATTCCATTTATAAATGGATCTTAAATTGTTTTAAGTAAATAAATGACTTAGGAATCAATGAATGGCCTATGTTGCAAGGCTGCTAGTTTAACCACCTTTCCCAGTCGCAGTTGTGCAGCGTAGATTTTGAGTAGCAAGCTATTTTTCTTGTAGGGTAGCATGACCAATTGCTGCATCACAGTCTTTTTTTCTTTCTTGAAGATGAAAAAGCTCAGAAATGATTGAAATGGTGCTCCACCACCTGCTCAGATTCTGCACAGGCACCGGCCTGTCTTACATTTCAGGGGAGAATCCGGCTGTGGGCTCGTTTGATGGTACAGACCAGAAAGAGAGACTGACAGTTGACCTGTCCCGAAACAGGCAGCCGTTGGCGGGTCAAGTCGGGTTACTGAACCAAAAAATTGCCATACTAAAAAAATGGGGACTATTATGCTTATTTCCAAATGTTATACTTAAATTTGTCTGCCAGAACATTTTCACATGCTTTACATGAAAACAAATGATCTTTCTGATTTCACTTGTATTTTCTTCTTTGTCTGAAATGCTCCATTTAGCACCTGTTTCTTTAAGTCCCACAAAAACCCAGTCCATTCGAATTGGCCTTGAAGAAAAATATGGCGCAAGGTAGTTCTCAAGGGGTGGGTGGGGATACTAATATGTGGGGTTGTATTTTTAACATTTCTCGACATCTTAAGGAAAAGACTGGAGACAGGAGATTATGATGTCAGGCGTTTACTTGCAAGAAGGCATCAGACATCCAATACAATCTATTTATATACTCACAAATACACCACTCAATACAAGATATAGACATCATAAACTTGGTATACTAATGATCCTGCATGTGACATAGAAAGCCTAATCTGAATATCTTATAAAATCATGTCCTCTTTTATTGAGCTCCATGTTAAGTAAACGTACTGACACTAGGACAGTGCTTTCAGTTATCAGTGAAGAGTATTGATGCAAACTAGAGTCACTGAGTGTGATTACATCCGCACAAGTATCCCTGTTTACCGGTATAGGCACATTTAAAAACGACCTCCTGTTTTACAAACCTAGATACGACTTGATCCCAGTTTTTGAGAAGCCAATGGGAAAGGCTTTAGTATCTGATAGGAACCAGGGCGCTACGGCAGGTATCATGACAACACCTTATCGGGGTTTCTGATAAGCCAGACACTAAAATGTATTTATTCTCAGGAATAAACTGGAGGCATGTTGAGGAATCACCTGTAAAAACATTAAAAATAGTCAAAATCGAGATACTCATGTGCATGTAAACGTACTCTTCGACAACGTTTTCATGAATAATTTGCTAGTTATTATGATACTTTGTTCTGTTAATGATATTACCTATGAGTAGTAGCTTGAAGGCAAATGTTAAAAGCCACCTTTTAACATTACTTTTATCCTAAATTAAATCCCTAAAACAAGTTCTTAAAGTTATGAAGGAGAAGTAAGTAGTGCTCTTTAGATCATAATAGTCCTATAATATGATTTTAAGAGCTTTCTTGGAAAATAACTGCCATTAGTGATAAACACATCCCTCAATCACCGGCTCCTGTTACTTCTGTAATAAATGATGTTTCAGTCACAGTTTTCCCTTGGAAACCCCACTGTAATTTGACTTCATTAAATCTGTAATGTTCTGAGAGACTGGGAACCAGAGAGCTGAGTCTGCCTTGTGATTTCACCCTCCTGCTGCTCCAGAGAAAATGTGCTCTTTGATGTGCTTGAAAGAGGCAGGATTCCACATTGTCTTTTCAAAAAATTCTTCCATTTGTTATCTATCTGGCTTTAACCATTTGAAACTAAAGTCACCTCGATCTGCACTCTGGGATGACAAGCGTGTGATTTAGGATTTATAATTGTTTGTTTCTCTCTCAGCCCTCCTCCTGCCTCTATCATCCTGGGAGGCAGGTGCTCGGGTTATGGTTAGCGTTCTGCATTGTGGGCTCTGATGGGACTGCCGATGCATTATATTGTGAGCCAGATATTGCCGTCCCCTGGCTGCAGTCGGACGGGCAAATGGAAACTGCCTGTGCTACCCTGCCTAGGGATAAAGAGAAAAGATTTTACCTGACAGTTAACACCTGAAACCAACTAAAGTCCTGTAAATGTGGTTTAAAAATAGTAATTATTATGAAAATCAAACAAGATTGTCTGAGTATTAAAGGTCCCCTATTATACTGTTTTTCATCAATATATTATAGGTCTCAGATATATACAAAACATGTCTCTGAAGTGTTTGGCTCGAAACACCAAAACAGATCATTGTAGCATCCCATAATTTTTCAAAATACCAAACAGATCATGCATTTTAGCCATGCCTCATTTCGCTCAATTTGCACTTTTTTAGCCCTGTTTTTGCAAGGGCTGATTCTGTGAGAACAGCACCACCTACAGGCCTGGCATATGTACTACAGCGTCTCCAGCGCTTTCGAACGGCAATGGCCGTGGCTGTCTCCTCCTGATTGGTGGAGTTGGCCCAATAGCCGTAGCGCCACCGTCCTGACGTCAGGACAGTGTTCAAATCTGGATCAGTTTTTATCAGATCCGTTGCAGCCCCTTTTTTAGAGATTTGGGTATGGAGGAAAATAGAGAGGGTTGTGTTTTCTGACACTTGGTGAGTTCCCTGGAACACCGGGGACACATATTCATGTATAAAAGACGTACAAAAGTGCATTTTGCATGATAGGTCCCCTTTAATATCAGGAATTTAGATTTTTCAGTTTTTTTAATCTCTTTTTGTATTCTTCTCTGTTTTTATTCTCTGTCAAAGCGTCTTTGAGTTTTTAGAAAAGCGCTATATAAGTGTCATGTATTATTATTATTATTACATAATGGTATTTACTTTAAATGTACTCCTAAATCAGCTTCCTTTCCTGGAAAAAGTAGCCATTGGAACCCCTGCGTTTAAGCTTAGCCTTAGCTGCCGAAAATCATTCGCATTGGATGTAAAAAAAAAAACGTTTTTCTTCTTTGAGTTTATTCCATGCTTTTGTGGAAATGTCCAATATTCTTGTCTAGGAATTGTCGAGGAGTTGTAAAAATAATAGACTTTTAAGAAGAATTGTAAGAATATTTCCGCAAAATGTAAAACATTTTAAAGAAAATCTGAGTATCTTTCAGAAACGTTTTGAATATATTAATGATTAAACATTCCCAGTTTCCCCATGGAAACAGAGATATATATTGCCAGAATGTAGTCATTTTAAAATCCCATTAATATGTTTCTACTGCGGTCCAAGACCTCCACTGTGAATAAGAATATTCATCACTGACATATATAATGAGCATTAGGAATTCTTCAAGTTGTTACATTACCCTCCTTCTCCCCTGGCGGCAATGGTACATCTAAATTGTGTTCAAAGTAACAGCGAGGGAAATGTTCAATCATTCAACCGCTGATCTGTACGACTTATATCTGTCCTACTTTTTCTTGCAGTTCGACAGGATGTAATTGCACTGCCAGTCGCCAACCGTTTTCATCTGGTGTCTTATTCTTCTCCAGTTTTATAGAGATCAGAGCCATGCAAAACCTGCTTTGGTCTGCTTTGGCTTTCTTTGACAATCATAACCCTTTCAGCCAGCACATCATTGACAGTGAGATTACAAAGCCAAAGGCTGCCATTGCTGGCTTATACCGGTATGTGTATTTGTCTGTGTGCTTGCGAGTGTGTACATGTGGCTTTCCAAAGGAAGCACCCATGCAGTGTCTAGGCTGGCCAGGTGTTGTGGGGTGACGATGGACCTATTTTCCAGCTGGCTGCACTTGTTAGAAGTGTGCCGGGCACACAAATCGCAGGGATTGATTTTGCTCAAACTCAGTGAAAAGGAGGGCTGTGATTACAATGCAAGCTTCAGCCAAACTTTAACTGCTTTCAAAGTCGCCACTACTCCATTCTGTCCTCCTCTGTCATCCTCTCTACCCTGCCCTAAAATGTTTTAATAAGAAGAAGATAAACAATTGTTTTCCTGCAGCAAGATAAATGTGCAAGAGGCAGAATTTGTGCATGTTTTTGTCATTGTTGTTGAAGCTAATACAAGTCATTCATGCAACTACAGTAGTATGCAATGGGACTGATTTGCATTATTGTCTAACCTATTGGTAAGGCACCATTAATGGTGAAAAAAGTCCCCAGATGTTATAGTTAAGTATAAATAAGCAGTACAACATTTTAAAATGACTCTATTCCAAGTCCTGCATTCAAAATCTTACTTGAGTAAAAGTACAAAAGTATTGGCATCAAAGTATATTTAAGTTCTTAATATGTGAAATGGCCCACTCCTGAGACACATGTAATAATTAATGGAATCACAGCTAGTAAAGCTTATTTTAATTACTTTGAGTAATATTACTTTGATTCAGATTATCTTAATATGGACCTATACATTAACTAGTAACTAAAGCTGTCAGTTAATGAACTGGAGTAAAACGTACAATATAGGCATTTAGAATACAATGATATTTCCTCAGGGTAAAGTACAAGTACCAGGCAATTATACTTAAAGGGGACCTATCATGCAAAATGCACTTTTGTACGTCTTTTATACATGAATATGTGTCCCCGGTGTTCCAGGGAACTCACCAAGTGTCAGAAAACACAACCCTCTCTATTTTCCTCCATACCCAAATCTCTAAAAAAGGGGCTGCAACGGATCTGATCAAAACTGATCCAGATTTGAACACTGTCCTGACGTCAGGACGGTGGCGCTACGGCTATTGGGCCAACTCTCCACCTATCAGGGGAATGTGGGATTGGGCCACGGCCGGCCATTGCCGCTCGAAAGCGCTGGAGACGCTGTAGTACATATGCCAGGCCTGTAAGTGGCGCTGTAGTCTGCCACAAAAGCAGCGAAGAAGACTTCCCGTGCATATGGTAACCATGGTTACCCTTCTGTTTATTCTCCACTGTGGCTTTTTTTCTCCCTCCCCGAGGCAAGCGTTTGCTCCCGCTGCTTTAATTCAATGCAATCCCTCCCCGTCGAGGCAAGCACTGTAATTCTCTCCGGTTAGTCCATCAGCAGATGACAAACACCCACCTCTCCGCCTCTTCCAAGGAACGAGGGGACCGTGCGGCAGAGTTTCAGTTTCAGTTTCTTTCGCCGGTCAAGATGTCCGTTAAAGTTTAAATCTTCCGGACAAAATTAGAAAAGTGCCGGTCAAAGGTCTTCTTTGTTATTTATTGAGCTTTAAAACAAATGAATAACGACTCTATAGGCCTATAATAATATAATAAAACCATAGACTGTATATATAAATAAAACACGGAGGACGGAGATCTTTTTTTCTCCCCCTCTTGACTTGATCAGAGCACGGCTACCCTCTCCTGCAGGGGGGCGTGGTCTCACAGAATCAGACCCGTAGACAGCAAACAGCACATAGAGCGAAATGAGGCATGGCTAAAATGCATGATCTGTTTGGTATTTTGAAAACAGAAATGTATAAATATACCTTATATAGGTATGGCCCTACAATATATCATTTAAATATAGCATGATAGGTCCACTTTAAGTACATTATTTGAGCAGATGCACTTCACTACACTAGGCACTATGGATAAAATGGCACATTGTAAAATATACTACTGTTGCGGTTGCCACTGCATGTCAGGGCTCTTTCAAGCTGTCTGTTTACTGCAAACACAATCAATTTAGGCTTCCTCTCAAAGGCTGTCGAACTGATGTCTAATACGGCTCAGCGAGCAACATGTCAGTACACTCGATGCAACTGGAGGTCTGTTCATTAATGACATCCACACCAGATGGAGCTTGCGAGTTGCTGTTGAAGGAGATGCAGTCAAAGACAGCTCCCTGGAGACAAACACACAACTCTCTTATCTTTGTTTACAAAAGAAAAGTCAAGCAATGTGTTTTTTCCAGGAAAATATCTTTGACATGATACTTGAAACATGCAGCCTAGAGGGCTATGTGAGTATTTATGCATGTATGTCTGTCCTTTATTTTTCCTGACAACCTTTCATCCCATCTACTTCACACTGGTGTGTTGCGAAGGACTCAAGGAAGTGCAGTGTTGAATGCGAGCTCATGAGATCTACAGGACTTATTTATAAGTTAGTGTGTTGTGTAGACAGTGTGTAGTGTATTGAGAGGGGACTCGTATTAACTCTCACACTGCCGGTATGATGGGTAATCCCTGTCTCCAACAAAACTACATTCACTTGTAAATTGAAACAAAACAAACACTTAACACAACTACTTGGTTATGTTTCAGTAAAGATCATGGTTTGGCCTGAAATAATTACTTTTGTTGTATGTGAACCAAAATATGTCCCTATTGACTTTGGGTCTCAGAAAGGACACGAACATCAGTCCTGTGAATACACATGCTGTCGTTGTTTGACCAACCCATTCGCCCGATTCCTTCCCAACAGACACACTTTATAAAGAAACGCATTTGTAATACATAGTAAAAAATAATCATAGAGGAAAATATTTTTCCTTTCAAAATTGGTTGAGAAGGTGGTTTTGTAGTATGGCAATGCACCTTTTAGGATTAGGTTTATACCTATTGGAGTATGATTAGGGTTATATCTATTGGAGTAGGGTTAGGGTTATACTTATCGGAGTAGGGTTAGGGTTATACCGGAGTTGGTACATATGGGTCATCGCTAGGGGGATGCACCTATGACTATGGAAGCACAGTCTAAAGTTAAATCCTTGCATGAACGTTTTCCAAGAAACCCGAGGCCAAGCAATTTTAACTTTCTGGGCACTATACTAGTGTATACAAAAAACTAAAATAAGGATATCATAAAGTTGACCAAGCTTCACTGGTTGAAGTGTATCAGAGAGCAATGCATTGTGCCATGCAAAAATATTTTGAGACAACCTTTACTTTGGTTGCCAACGCTTCATTCGGCCTGTGCCATCATGCCAGATTTGGACATTTCAGCCGCACCCACTGTAAGTTAACCACCTTTCACTGATAGTTTCCACTACAAAACCCCCTGATGCCTCTCAGGACAGATGAAAACGCTTCACCTGGAGTGCCAGTCATTGAACATAGCGCCTGTACAGCTGCCTTCCTGAGTGGCACTTTACACACAGGGGCTCATTTGCAACAGCATTTGGTTCTAATCCTCCTGGCAGTTTGGACAACTTGATTTCTTCCTGGAAGAAGTGAGGGGAAATGCACCTTCTTGATGTTGGTCCCACAGTATGACTGGTGCTTGGCTATCACAAAATCATTAAGAAGATATTTGCATGGGATTTCCATTTTAGAGGAAGAAAACGGTCTCCTGATAGTACAACGTTTTCACCTTCCTGGGGGCAGTGCAGCTTCTCTTTTCTGCTTGTAGTGGCGCTACACAAGGCGGTACCTTCTCACGCTCAAACAGCATGTATCCATTCGGCCTTCTGCAAAGCCCTGTTATTTAGTCTTCAAAGCAAGCCAGCGTTGGTGTTGAAATAACTGTTATCAATATGCCAGGGACATCTGTGTCTACATTTAAGTTTTTTTTATCTTTCTCTACATGTTTTCCATCCTTTTGTGCGTGTGCCTACACCTCAGCAGTGTAGCAACAGAGCAGCAACTCGTAATTAATCCAGTACATATAATTGCTTTTCAATCCATCTGGGTGCTCTCATGATGCCTTGATTCTCCTGTACCAGATGGGTCTATTCCATCACAGCCTAATAAGGCCAATGCAACCTGAAGATGTCAACAATGAATAATAAAAACGGAGGCTAAGTAGAAGGGGATTGAGAACCAATTTCAGCCACTAAAAGGTTGTTTGGATACAAAAATGAACTCACAAAATATGTATCCACTCAGCAGGCAATCATCAGATGAGATGTTTTTGATGTGTTGCCATTTGAACCTGGTGTTCCTCACTTTGACACACATTTACACATGTACTAACAGTCCAAGCTTTCCACACCTTGACTCCATTAAACTGTACCGCGACCACCCGCCTCTTAACACCTCGTATAACCGCGAGGTGAAGAGAGGGCTGAGGGGCTTAACAGAGCACGAATTGGAGAAAGAGAGTCAGGGTGAGGAAGAAGAGCGAGTAGATGTAGAGGTTCGAGGTTCACTCAGGGTAGCACTTTATCAGCCGAGTGCAGCTTCCCCTCAACAAGATTTGGCCTTGTGTGTTTACGTGCAGAAACCGGGGACTATCTCAGGGCTACAGCTCGAGCTCAGGAGAACTCCTCCTGCCCGCCCATCGTATGCGCCCACTCAGCATGGAGTTGAAGAGTTCACTCTGAGCCAGTAATATATAGAGTCGACCCCAGGCAGGCCTACTGAGAGCTCAGCTAAGAACAGTGCTGAGCCTAGCTCCCCGTGCAACACTGCCTAGCGTCCCCCCATCTGCTCCCTGCGACACACAAACGCACATGTATAATAAAGATATCTTGCACTCTGTTTACTCCTTTACTCTGCGCTCCAGAGGTGAAAAAAGTTTAGCCATAACATTTGTGGAGATGAGTATGTGGCGGGGGTTAATTATTTATGCTAATGAATTTGAAGGTTTGTTTGATGAAAGATTATCTTTTGACTGTTCCTAATATTAGTTTACACACACTTAGGCAGTCTTTGTAGCATGGTTTTTCAAGTTATAACGATTGATTGCCTTAATGAATGTTCAAAGAAGGAGAAGTCTGGCCTAAATGGAGGGAAAATATGCTCTTCATCTCTGGTCGCCTCTGGCAATGTTTTGGCATTATTGTCCCTAAGTGCCCAGAGCATGGTGTGAATGAAAGGGAACAGGCAGGAGAGACATAGAGATCTGACTCCATGGAAAACCGTAGGAGGGGTAGACAGAGAGGCTGAGGAGTGAGTAAGAGGGTACACATTGTTTGAGGAATAATATTAATAAACGGTAATGGTGGGAGACCCAGACAGTGCAGAGGAGGGATGGATGGTAACACACTCGGCTGCCTTGTCACTTGTGTGTCTGTGTGTTTATGCGCACAGACATAACACCGCGCCGATTGTAATTACGGAACAAACATGTTCATCGCTTGAACTTTCCACACTGTACAAGCCTGTAATGTCAGCGCTATCAATGTTTCATGTGAAGTATTCTCTTGTGTGTTTCTGCTGCTGCTGCTGTTTGTATGTTTCCCCTGCACCATTAGTATCTGCCTGAGGATTGGGGAGATTTTTAATATGTGGTTCTCGCTAATGCTTCTTCTGTAGTCTAATGGTGATTGCACTCCTTTGCCCATTCCTTTCATTCCGACTGGAGGACCTGGCCTCATCAATGATTGAGCGCGGGCTTGCACAGAAAGACAAGCAGCGAGCTGACAGCCTGGGAATGCAGGGCCCGAAAGCTGGTTTATTTGAGTGTGTGTGGGTGGAATAGAGGCCATTTTCCAGCTGAAGAGACACTAGTTTAAGTTTTGACCATGAGAGACTGGGCAGAAAAGAGGGTAAACACAAATGGAAGCTTCTCAGTTGAGCCCCGCTGTCATCCGGTACAAAATACCGCACGCTCCCAAAGGTGTTTGTCTGCCTCCATTAGCTTGTGTGTCGACTCACATGCTACTGCTATCTTTATGACCTCATCATGGCGAGACAGGCGGTATTGAAGGGCTCCGGCGATGAAGCGTTATGGGCTCTCCTGGCTCTGATGAGCCCTGTGTGGCCTTGCCAGGAGGGATGCGTGTGTCGATGGATGCAGATGGCCTTATAATGAGAGACAGGGGAGGATGGATACAGTCATTGGTCTTAATGGAGCCTCGCCTTTATTTATTAGACAATAGACTGTGGTTTCCTAACAAAAGAGGGGCAGGGATAATGTCATCACTGTCAGTGTTATATCCTCCCCTACGAAGTGTGCCGTAACTCGTACTGTCAACAGCGCTGGGATATTGGGCGAGCAAACGGAAGGGTGTTCACTGACGGCATAAGTGTTTGTGGTGAGAGAAGCGCTAGAATGTAACGTGAAGCAATGTGGGGCTTTGTGTGTGCACACTCAACAGGAGCCACTTTATTGGCCCTGTTGGCCTTTTTTCATTTCATGGATGGGAAATCTTTAATTTCAACCCAGCTTCCCCTCCGCCATCACTTTGCTCCACGGAGCTTCACACACGGAAATCGATGGCCGATTGGCTACTCTGGGTGGCAACCTCAACGTGGCACATTGTGTCTTAATCTGTTGCTCTGGTCCACTGTTATGACTCATGGCCCATAGTCATGAAATAATGAGATCACCTTACCTGCAAGAGGAATAGAGTAAGACAAGAGATAACGCACAAACAATTGTTTTTCTTTTGAGCAGTCGGTACATTTTTCTGTAATTCTTTGCCTGTGAATTATTTCAAAGGACACAATCTAGGTCCTTAGGTTAGAAAACATAGGCTTAAGCCATTTAGATTTGGTTCCTCTTTTTATGTCACATGTAGGCTCATTTTGTGAAAAACCATACGCTCAAGGCGAACCTATCCTTTTTCCTGCCAGCCAATCAAAGCAGACTGAGGCAGACAATGAATACAAGTATATTCAGACAGACAGAATTAAAAAAATAATGTGTTTTTCAAATATTAAAGCATGAAAACATGTTCTAATAGAGAGCCAAAATACAAATATGAGCATGAAAATGTGCCTTATATGTCTTCTTTATATATTTGGCATTTGGTCACATTTGGTATTTATTTCATAGTAAATGCAGTTTTTTATATTTCATTGCAGATTAGCCAGTACAGTCCCTGGCACACTCCTGGCAGCATCTGCTTAACTAGTTATCAGCCCCCTTCACATTTGTTTTCTTTCTCTGGCGAGATTAAAAGCCCATCTGAGAGAGGGCGAGGCAGAGATTCACAGAGAGAGAGACACTGCGAACGAGTGAAGCAGAGAGCAGGAGAGTTCAAGGAGGCTGACCTCACTCGATACGCTATTGATTTGCTCGTTTGGGTTCACAGCAAGTGTCTGACACTGGAACTTAACAGCTGAAGGCTCCATCTTGAGGAGCAGATGTGAATAAGATCAACTGCAATAACCTGATTTTCTCTGCCATGTTCCAGAAGGGAGAATAAATTGCATGTTGTCGAGCTGTTAGCATGTTGCAGTAAAACATATCACTACTGCTTCGATCTGATTGTACCCATGCCAACGTTTGCTGATGTTTGTTTATCCTGTACATTATTTATTTACTGTGTAGCTGTTCTATCTCTGGATGAGGATGCGTGCGGTGCATTTGAGCATGAACCGCCTTTTATGAATGTTTTTCTTGAATCCATCTGTATTGTTTTAAAAAAAAAAAACGTTTCACCCCGCTGACGTTTTATTTTAAGTGACTGGTTTGCTAAGGCACTATTCCTCGTAATCCTTCCCCTTCTTTTTCTCCGTCTCTTTTCTCCATGTCATTTCAAGTGTGGGAACGGAATATTCAACATTTATGGTTTACAGAGGATGTCATGTATAATTCAGGCGTGATAACTTCTCTGATGAATTGACCTTGGGGCGGACCGAGGCTTTTGATTACACTTCAGTAGCCTGATTCTACAGCTGCTCGAAGGTATAGCGGGGGCTATTTAGCCACTGTTGGTTTGTGTTTGTGCTGATGTGTGCTATCCAGCGGAGATGTGCACTCGTGTGTGTATGAGCACATGCATGTAGTCACTTACCCCAAGGAGAATTATATGCTATGGAGGTTTCGGATTCATTCAATTTAAACCAACTCAAGTGGCAGCTAGTAATGCAGATTATAAACAGTTATAATCCAGAAGAATCCAAGCCACAAAATTACCTTGGAAAACACTGGAAAACCATTTTGAATAGAGGAGCTGGGATTGGTGAAGAGCCAGCTAACTGCTGTTGACAGCGCTGTGTTCCCCATAGTTTGCAGCCGTACTTTGAAGACAGATTAATGTGGATTAATACAGTCGGCAGATTTAAAATCTGTGATGGTGCCCTTGACAAAAAGTGGGCAAAAAGCACTTGAGATGAAGTGGCTGTATGACAAGCCACACTGATTATACCGGAGACATTTTGAAACCGAGTTCGATTTAAACAGCAATATCTGGAATTAAAACGTGTTATGAGATGCATTTTATATTTTCTTGTATTTTCTAAATTAATGTACATCTTCCAAGGAATATATCATAAAATGGTTGGAAAGTTTCTGTATCTTCATTATTGTATACAGTATATTTTATGAGTAGCAGAAATACAATCATTTTAAAATGAGGATTCAATGTGGTAAATGATGTTCTCCAACATGATACTTGTCAACTATACTATTTTCTCAGAATTTCAATTTTAAAGGACCCCTATTAGGTAAATATTAATATTCTGTGCTTCTACCGCAAGGGTGGGGAACCTCCGGCCTCCGGGCCGTATACGGACCGCGAGACCATTTGATACGGCCCTCGAGGTAATTTATAAACACACGCAAAAAAAAAAATTAAAGAAATCTAGACCGCAAAAAGATTAACCTGTTTCACGCCTTCCCCCCGGTACCGGGCGGATAAACGCGTCATTTGCAGGAAACAACGTCTAAGGAATCTTAATATTGAATAAAACTATGAATGTGTTATATCCATGTAACGGGAAGAAACTCAGCTAACTGATCTTTTAATTTTTTTTTTCAAAAAAAACCCACAATGCTAGCACTCAGCCTCTGAATTAGCCTCGATCGAAAAAACGGGACCGACAAAGGCACATAAACTCACTCAGAACTCCCTTATTACTTATCCTAGATGCACAACCAAACACTATTTTTTGGTGTCCTGGAGACACTGAATCTAACGGTGCCCACCTCAACACTCAGTGATAAACATTCGCGACGCTATCAACGAAAGCGTACATCATCACATGTGGAGCCAAGAAGCTAAACATGTAAATATGGCTTACCTTGGTCAAAAGTGGTCTTCAATGGCATTAAAACGATAAAAAAACGATGCTGCAGTTAATCCATAGGTTCATCCTATGTGTCTGTGCCTTCTTTGAAATTATTTCTGATAATCCATAAGCAATACAACTGCGTTTTAGTTTCCAAACTCCAGAAGGAGACATTCCTCCAGTTTAGTTTCGCTTTCCACACGCGAAGCGGCAACATTTTTTCTTTACAATGTGTGTCTATGTGAGTATCCTCCTTCGATTCTATTGGCTCTAACGGTCACAAGGGTATGTCAACCAACCAGATCGAGCAAGGGGGGCCAGAGATAGGTCAAATCCACCCAAATGACCCCAGATGGCCCAGTTTTTGGCTAAATCTCTCTAAAAAGGTCAAATTTCACTTGTTTTGCATCAATCTTGATACAGGGTACTTATTATATGTTGTACTTTGGATTCCTAAAGCTTTTAGTCTACTAACCCATCATCCAAGGGTAGTTTTCACTATCTGTAAAAAATAATTTTTGGACGGACACTATAATTTACAGTTATTTACTATGTAAAATCTGAATTTTCTTTAAAATAAAAAACATTTATATTGATTCTGACACTTCTACATCCAACTCACAGGTTTATCATTACTTTGAGAAAAGATTATTAATTTAACCCTTTTAGAAGGGAAGATATGGTCATTTGTTCTGGGAATGTCATTTTCGAGCCTGAGACCTGAAAAACAGGCTCAGAGTGGAACAGGTTAAACAAGCGAGTGCCTGTTTTTCCTGGCCAAGGTCAGGGTCCTTGAACACAACACGAGCCTAACGTGTCATCATGTGGTATATGTCTCGTCTGCAGTGGTGACTGGTCATTAGGGGCAGGTGGGGCACAGCCCCACCTAGTGTCAGCAGAAAGTATTACAAATAATGATTACAAAAAATGCAAAAAAAATATATATATATATAAAATATATTTTAAGATCATGTTTAATCATCTGATTCGTCTGTACATTGCTGTTTTAGTCTGTGTTCTTCTAATTAGTGTCTACAGTGTGTGCATATTGAGCTGTTTAGAGCCATGTGGGACAAAACCTGATCATGCCCCTCCCTCTCACTGTCTAAGTGAACGGTGACTGTAAAAACTACACTGCGCATGCAGTATTTTCCTATTTAATGTGTGTGGCAAAAAAAATAATGACCATAGGGGCACTGAGCTGCCATCCCCACCATACGTCATCTCACATAATTCAGAGCTGATTGGCTGTAAGTACGTGTGCCGCGAAAAGTGTGGTGTGTGAAGAGGAGACGAGAGAGCTGCAGTGACGCGTCCTAAAATCCGGAAGTAAGCTGCGCATGGCTTCCCTCGACAAAAAAGCAATGAGGTTTCTCCATAGGATTTTAGAAAATAGCTCGAAATAAGATCTGTGGGAAACTTACCTGTTAGATAAATGCACGTTTTGTTCAGCCGGATAATATCCACATGTCTACCCTACTTTGAATAGGGCTGTGATTGGAGTTTTTTTTAGCAGAGGTTGAGTTCAATATTTTGTACGGCCCTCGGAGGATGTTGTAAAAATTGAAATGGCCCTTGAGAGGAAAAAGGTTCCCCACCCCTGCTCTACCGTGACGTGTTTACTTGTATTATTGTTCAGTAAAGTGCTTTTCCTTTCTCATAGTGCCTGTGCTGCAGAATCTCTTTTAAAGGATGCCTTTGCAAATCATTAACACAACCCACTACAGCAAAGGGAAAACCTAAGCATAATAGGGCCTCTACAAAAGTATTGTATTGCAAGGGAAATTATGGTCTCCAACATGAAACCTAGTTTCTCCGAAGGTCTACTGTATATTAGGACTAGACTGGCTATAATTGTTCATGAATTTATGAGCAGGTAAAACCTCATGGCAACTTTCTACAGGGGATCAATGCCCATAGGTTTGCTTGAAAAGTCTTAATAATGTTAAATGTAACTGTTAAGCTGACGTCTGACTTAACTTCAGCTGCTGTATGTATTTTTGGTTGCGCACACAGATTAACTTGTCAGAGTTGGAGTGATGATTCCCACTTAATAGTGATTTCTGAGTTCCATTGCATCTGTTGTTCAGTCTGCTGATCCTAGAAAATCCATTTACTCCAATTTGCACACCAATGGGAAACCACATGTTGCAAAGCCCGGAGCACCACTTAGAATTACAACACATCTTCTGTCATTAGCATGCATAGCACCTTCAGTTACTGCGTATTGTATCCAATCATATGTAGATAACACAGGAGATCACAGGTAACAATGACTTAACAGCATGTGATTGTGACTTATAAGAGGGTTCAATTGATGCGTTAATTTTGTCAAGGCTCAAAATAATTCAAGATTCAATAATTCATTGCCAAACAAACTGCTGTTAATTTGGAAAACAAAAAAAGCTAATTTGCCTCCTTGAAGAGAAAAACAATGGTAAAGAATAAAAAGCTGTGTTAAAATACGGGGAACAAAGAATTCAGCTGTGCCATTGGAAGGGTTATTTTTTTCTCATTAGTTAAACTAATGTGTGTTCTAACCATTACTATAGATACTATGCATTACTAACTATAATATCCATTATTATATGATGACTAAATGCGTAACATTAATGCAGAGCCTCAGCCCATGTTGCAGAATTTGAACAAATCTTAACTGGCAGATGTTCCTGAAATGTTAGTCTGAATTGACAACCCTGGTTGGGAATATTATGAGTATATCATTAACAGACTTTCAAATAGATAATCACTCAATAAGCCCCTTTACGATTTGCGCCCAGGCTTCAAATGCCATGTGATTACTCCTCACGGCTCCTACAGCACACAGCAGATTTAGACGGGAGGCAGTAACGGCGTATCAAGTGCTGTGTGGTAGTTTGTTACGCCTGCTGCACATGTGCAAACATCTGCATATCATCGCCGCAGCTCCATTTATTCTCGCAACATTAAATCCATTTACCTCTTGCATGCCATGAGTCTAAATCTGGGGCCGAGTAATTAAATGCCATTCTCTTCCTCCATTAGAGAGATAATTAAGTAGGAAACCGGCGCTCGTCTCATTGCTCTTTTATACGGAAGTAAATGGGGGCTGGGATTGTGTAAAATAGATGCTACCTTTCCTGAAAATCCCCTGATTAGTCGAGCAATTTGTAATTGTGTCAGTATGTATATCTGTCTTTCTCACCATGGCTTCTTCAGTTATCTTTTTCTCATTGCTTTTGTGCAACAAGCTCATCAGGTGTGAATAAAATGGCAAATTATTGCATTACAGGTTAAAAGGTTTGAGGGTTTTTTACATTTGTGGAAACAAATAGCTTCAGGTGTGACATTAGGTGCCTGTAAATGCTTATATACAATTGTTCTAGAATGAAGAAATGCTAATTTGTTAATCTTAGGGTTAGGGTTTTCACAAGCAGTGTGTGCAATATGCTTCGTCTGTTCCCTTTGTCTCGTTGCTTTTGTGCTAACAAGCTCATCAGGTATGAATGATATAGCTAAATCCTGCAATACCTGCATTTGTGGAAACAAATAGCTTCAGGTGTGGCTTTAAGTTGCTGTAAATGCTAAAATACCATTTGTTCTAGAAGAAGAAATGTCAATTTGGTAATCTTAGGGTTAGGTTTGGGGTTAGGGTTTTCACAGTTACAATTCACAATTAGTCACAATGGCTGCCAGGGTTTCCATTTCAGAGGTGGTTGGAAATCAGTATTGGAAATAAGGGTAACATGAAAATACATTTGGGAAAATCTTGCAATTGCTGTGAAATCCAAATAAACCCTCTTATTTCAGTGCCATTCCATTGGGGATTATTGGAGATGATGAAACCAGCCTCAACATTCAGTGGAATCCTGTTAGCTATCTAAAGAGGCATGAAGGTAGTGTTAGATGAGATGAGATCAAGCGATATCATATTCCAAGATAAATATTCTTTGAACATGCATCCAGCTTGAAAAAAAATCTATTCCAGAGATAACTTCGGAATTTAGGTTAATGAAAGAAATTCATGTTGCGGGACTTTTTTCAAGGCATTTATTTTGTTCTTACAGGGCATGTGTTGATTTACTTTGACTTTTAATAATGCATGCCATTTTCTCTTTAACAAAATGGATTTTTTTTTCTCTAAATGCTTAGCCTTTGATGAGTACATGCTGTGCTGATTTGCCAGATACGAATGATAATTTAAACAATTTACTGAAAATAAAAAAATAAGGAAAAGTCCCAGTTTAAAGAAACTTTTGAACTCTCAGACATGGCGAATAGAGTCCTTGTTCCCCTAATGGGTTTTCAAAAATATACCTACATTTACATAAAGGCTTCCTATTCCTCTGAAAGGCCAAAGGACACTTCATAACTTAGGCGTGAGGAAGGTTACATGCGAGTGTGTGGCAGCCAGTGTCTTTTTAAAAGCCTAAAGCTGTCGTCAGCATGCACAATGTTCAGAGACATTCAGGCAGATGTTCCTGCTCAGGCTTGATTGCCTTCGCCAAGCCCCATCAGGGATTGCACTTAGCCTGGCTCGAGCCGGCAGGAAAAAGACACAGAGGCCCGAGTTATTTTAGCAAAGCTCAGTTCCTCCATTAGGTGCAGCTGAAATATTGACGCTGCTTGCTTTCTTCCGTGTATCTCGCATACCTAGGGTCAAGAATTAGTCGGACTAGATTTCCGTGTTAGCCAATAATAGCTTTGTTCTTCCTCTGCTCCATCATGAATTTGGCATTGCTTGAATGAATCCTATGCTTTTTGTGTCTATTCCCAGAAGATATATATGTTCATTTTCACATTTAGTTTAACCTTAGCGCATTCACACTTTGGCTGGTCCGTCATTAAAAACTCATGTGGGCCTTTTACATCTCCAAAGATCGCTAGAATTCTTCTTCATAATGGTGGCAATATAAAAATAGTGGCTTGCATTTCATATTTCACTTATTATAAGTGTTGGATTAGATGAAGCACTAAAGGAGATGGTACAGATCATTAAGATAATATTATGTGTGTGTGCTTAAAGTGGACCTATCATGCTATATTTAAATGATATATTGTAGGGCCATACCTATATAAGGTATATTTATACGTTTCTGTTTTCAAAATACCAAACAGATCATGCATTTTAGCCATGCCTCATTTCGCTCTATGTGCTGTTTGCTGTCTACGGGTCTGATTCTGCTGACCACGCCCCCCTGCAGGAGAGGGGAGACGTGCTCTGATCAGCTGCTGGGCTGTCAGAAGAGGGGGAGAAAAAGAGATCTCCGTCCTCCGTGTTTTATTATATAGAGTCGTTATTCATTTGTTTTAAAGCTCAATAAATAACAAAGAAGACGTTTGACCGGCACTTTTCTAATTTTAACGGACATCTTGACCGGCGAAAGAAACTGAAACTGAAACTCTGCCGCACGGTCCCCTCGTTCCTTGGAAGAGGCGGAGAGGTGGGTGTTTGTCATCTGCTGGTGGACTAACCGGAGAGAATTACAGTGCTTGCCTCGACGGGGAGGGATTGCATTGCAGCGGGAGCAAACGGAATAAACAGAAGGGTAACCATGGTAACTATGGGCGGGAAGTCTTCTTCACTGCTTTTGTGGCAGACTACAGCGCCACTTACAGGCCTGGCATATGTACTACAGCGTCTCCAGCGCTTTCGAACGGCAATGCCATGGTTGTCTCCTCCTGATTGGTGGAGTTGGCCCAATAGCCGTAGCGCCACCGTCCTGACATCAGGACAGTGTTCAAATCTGGATCAGTTTTTATCAGATCCGTTGCAGCCCCTTTTTTAGAGATTTGGGTATGGAGGAAAATAGAGAGGGTTGTGTTTTCTGACACTTGGTGAGTTCCCTGGAACACCGGGGACACATATTCATGTATAAAAGACGTACAAAATGCATTTTGCATGATAGGTCCCCTTTAAATGTGGCTCAAATATTGAAATCAAAAGGTAAATCTGCTTAACCTTATTCTCATTCAAGTTATACTAAAACTCCTTTTCTTTCCGTTGAGATCCACTGGGAAATTATTTTATAATTTGGTGTTTGAACACTGTCAAAAGTCACGTAGAATGCTTATTTATAAAGGATTAGCAATACTCACAAGAGATTTAAAGGAAAACATAATGCATTGCCTCTCGAATAACAACATATGGAAAGTACCTGATCTGACGATTAGAGCTTCAGACTCAAACGTGATGCAGGAACATTTTATCTTTGTGCGAACAGCAACTCCTGCGAGGGGGAAAAAACAGTGGGTTGAACTTGTTCAGAATCATTTCCCTACGTTAGATGATTCTGCCCGAGGTGTTTGTGTGCATGTGTATTTGCTCATATCTCGTTTATCTGCCCATCAACAAAGACGGGTGAACACATCGTTTCATCTGATTATATCACACGCCTAGTCACCTGCCTTCTGGGAAGCTAACATGCGGCACGCCTAAAAGGCTAAGATCGAGAAAACGACGGCCTTATCTTTATATTTCAGATGTTAAAACGTAGTAATACATGTCAACATCTAACAGGTGTACCCTACATGGGAGAAATGGTATACATGTATGATACTTGATCTCAGTTGGACAAAAGCCCAGAGCCAAAACCCCATTTTCTGATTCTCTTGTATTTCTAACACTTGTATTTCTTAGCTCAAAAGCATTTAGGCCTTTCATATAAACACGTTTTATATGAAAGGCATACCTTTATTTGATTCCCTGTTTGATAGGATAAGGGTTATTTGCTATGTTTAAACCCTTACCCTTTATTTGATCTGCTCACATTTACATTTGGTCTTAACCCTTCTGTGTGTTTGCTGTCAGATTGATATTCATTTAATGATATAGCAATCATGCTATACACACCATTGTTTCACACTTTCCTAACAGAAATACTCTCCTTTACCGCAAGTACTTCCAAACAGCGCTTGTTAACTACGTTTCCTCTCTATGTTGAGGTAGTTTGAATTAAACGTCCTGCAGAGATGCTTCACTTGAAAAGCCTTCCAGCAGCTCAAATTGCCGAACCATTGTCTTTCCTGAGGGGCTTTTCATGTGAAACTTCTGCAGGAGGTGTTGCTTTAAACCAGGGGTTCTTTACTAAAAGAAAATGTATGCAATTTAATTACTTTAACCTGCTTTATTTGGGGGTGGACCTCACCTCCTCTAGGGGGGTCCGGGGGCATGCACACCCGGGAAGATTATTTTTTAATGTTGAAGTGAAAAGCATCAATCTGGAGCACTTTGAGCACAACATGAATTGATGGATACAGCTCTCAACACTCAGATGAAAGGGAGCTGTATACTTTTCAATAATCCAAACATCTTTAGAATATGATCACAACCAATAACAAATCATTTAAACTTGTTTATTCTTATCTTATGTTACCTAGTTCTTTCTTTCTATTTATGCATATTTTACTAATCACTCCCCTTTTAAACAGTTTTTTTTACTGTCCTATACACATTGGAATGATTTCTTACTTTATCTATATTAAATATATAAAGGTGTGCTCTCCCTAGCTCGCTCTCTCTCTGTCTCACTCACACAGACTGTGTGCTCCTCCGTGGCGATGACGGCTTGCGTTAAAAAATAATAATAAACATATTTGTAAAGTGGGGGGACACAAACGGGATTTCGAAAAGTGGGGTGGACATGTCCCCCCTGTCCCCCCTGTCCCCAGTGGAAATGATGCCATGCGTGTGTGTGTGCGTACAATAAATATATATGCAAGTTGCAACACACACAGAGTAAAGCTCTGCCCCTCATGTGTTGTATAGGCTGGCACGACTAGGCTGTTCAATGGGGCTGATGTGTTGTGTAGATTCTGCCAGAAGGAAAATCACGGTCACACTAACCGGCGACTAAGTGCCCGCGGACACCGTGTTGGCTACCCCTGCGTTAAACAGCAACCTAACTTCCAACAAATGCAGTTTCCTACAGCTTTTGAACAAATACAGTACAGTTGCTGCCCAAGTAACTGCCTATTCTTGCGCCTATTTATACAAAATAAGCCTCAACAGAGCAGCATTTGGTCATACACAGATTCCTGTCTGATCCTATTAAAATGGAACAAACATCTTACTCCTCTGGCGAGTTAATACTTACTTTCCATATCCATCGCACATACACTTTGCGAGCAGTGTGTCATACCAAGTCTCCGATGTACCTGCCTGCCTGCTGCCATATCATTCACCTCCTGAAAGTGACCTAGAATGTGTGCATCCACACGTGGGAAAAGAAAAGACTGCTTTACAACCATAATTACTCTACTCCATATTCACGAGAGAGAGAGAGAGAGAGAGAGAGAGAGAGAGAGAGAGAGAGGAAGGAAAAGAGAGCGCCCAGTCTGAACGGCAGTGTTTCCCACCATGCTTTGTCCTATGCTGAGCCAACTCTAATTGGACCGGCACAGGTAGCCTAAGCTGAGGGGAAGATGGAAGCTAGCCTGGATAGTGGTCAAAGGGGCCTGTGGTTGAATTGTATCACCCAAGTGCAGTATCAGCACAGAGCCTCACCAGGGCAGGATGGCCAATATTCAGCTACCCTGGGGTAATTATAAATGTCCTCCATTTAATTTACACCCGCCTGGTGGAGCATGATATCATTATTGGAATGCATTATAATTCAAGGTTATTATGGGTCTGCTGTGTTTTTTAGAACAGGCAATTGTACGATGGTGGAAGCTTTTTAGAATGCTGTGGTACCAAACACTGGTTTATTCCAGCGAGAAAGAAAAGGTGCGGCAGTCCACCGCGCATTATGTCATCCTTTATCCCCCCCCCCCCCCCCCCCCTGGGATGTGACCCGAAACATCTCTACACATCATAAGTTCTGGTGCGCTGATCATTTTTGCAGTGGCAGCAGTGTTGTGGAGCCACACCTGGCGTAGAGCTTTGCTTACCTGCTGTACACTAGCATCTGTTCTACGGGCCGATTAAGTGTGTTTTGATGCAAAAGAACTGCACGTACACACACACACACACACACACACACACACACACACACACACACACACACACACAGATAGCTCGGCAGCTGAGTTTGTCCCTTTAGCAACTGAAGTGATGTAGGGAAAGAAAGACAGGAGAGGGATAAGGTATTTGTACATGCGTGTGTGTGCAAGTATGCGCTAGGTGATTGTCTATTGTTCTACAAATTCAACAGTCAACCTCCAGCTGGCCTGTGGGTGACACATGTGGGCTGAGTGGCAGGCGCCAGTGATTCGAGGGCTTTGTAGCCGTTCTCTGTTGCTTTTGTCAAAAAAACAAGCAAAATTGAGCTTCTGAACGATTGCAGAGGCGTTGGGGTTGCTTTTGAATAGTCACTCAGCGCTGCTCTTGAGCTCACAATGATGCTGTTTTGGAAATACACTGCTCTGAATTGTTGATCGCTTGCAAAGTAGAGTTGAGCATGTGCTGACTCTTGGACAACAACATGTTGGCTTTCAGCGGAAGTGTTGAATGGAATTTCTGAATCTTCCTCGTTGAGTTACATGCAGCCTTATGGCTTTCTTTATTCTCTTTCTATCGTGTTATTTCAACCAATAAACTGTTTGAATGCGTTGCTCAAAGGGCGATTTTTGTATGGAAAAAATCTAGAATGAGTTTGGGGAAGTACTTTTCATGGTCATCTGTTATGTTTTGCACCTGCCAATCACATACTGAATAACTTGCAGCATGTGCCTTGTAGCTTTGTTTTAAGGCAACTGCTTATGTTGCTTACCAGTGCTTTGGTATGTTATTGGTCATTTAAATAAAGTTTATGGTTGGTATTTCATCATCTCAAAGGTATGTATTTTGTACTTTATATTAGGGCTGCTCAATTAATCATATTTTAATCGCAATTCCGATTTTGGCTTGCAACGATTATGAAAACAACATAATCGAAATAAAACGATTAATTATTATTTCTTTTTCTTTTTTTTTTATTGGTTTTTCAGTTGAATTATACTTAAAGTTCAGGGTAATCAACTGTTAAAAACATACTGTTCAATTTTTTTTTTTCAATAAATGGATGTTTTCAAAGTAAATGGATAACCATTTTTAATAATCGTGATGTCAATTATTGACCCAAATAATCGAGATTATGATTTTTGCCATAATCGAGCAGCCCTACTTTAAATACCATAAAAATAATAAAATGTGTTTTAGTGGTTAACCACTTTCTAAAAATATATTTACACTGTTTTGATAAGCTGCCTTTTGTGGCCAGGGAATTCAAGTCCAAGTTGCAAATATTGTAGTATTATGTTGTTATACGACAGCAAAACAACAGGAGACGTCTTCCTATTCCCACAGTTGATATGTTTTAACCATGAACATGTTGTTAACTTAACCACAGTAGTGTTCAGTTGCTTTCCTAAGCCTTAGTCTATTTGGTTAAACATAGAAAATCAACAATCTTGGAGAAAGAATTGAGTAAAGTGATTTGATATTGTGTACGTTCTCTTCGAATAAGATGTCAGGCAAACATCAGACCTGTGTCCATCCCAACAAATTCCTCTCAAGGAAGCTCATAATAACATTGGAGTTCATTACTGATTATGTGCTCACTGCAATCAAACGTCACTAGGTCGTAGGCATCCATTAAAGCGATCCAAATATTGGCTTGTTAGAACGCCTTCAGTTACCTAGACTTAACCAGACTCTTACCAAAGAGGCGGCAGATCAGGAAAAGGCTTACTTGAAATCTGTTCTGCAAAATCATACTCTTTATTTTGAAGGTACTGACAGATGACACGTGTATGCTATCAATGCTCGAGCATGGGATTGCGCAGATGAGCACAAGCAACATGAAAATATTACTGTTGTGATAGTTTCTCATTCCTACACCATCCCATAAGCAATCATTTCTGTCTCGACCCACTCAGCCGTCACATGTATCACACACACAGCACAAAAATCCCAGGGTACTTTGTCCCTCAACGAGGTATGATCCATATTTCATATATTGCCTGTAAATCGCTTGGCCAGAACTGTTTTTGACGAAGCCCTGGAAGTGGCAGGGGGCAGATTGCCTGTGCACTCTTACTGTACCTGGAATACAAACAAGCCTTGCACACAAAATGCTGTATATGAGTATTTTTAGTGTCAGTTTTCAAGGTTGAAGTGCTCTCTATTACCATTTCTTAGCAATCTAGTCCGGTTGTGCAAGTTTATCGTCGCCCTGGCGAACCAGTGTGTATTCATTGGAACCAATTTGCCAGAGTGCATTAAGATGGGGATTAAAATGTTGAGAAATTGGAAAAGGCATCATCAGGTTGCGTAAAAATAGAGCTATCAAACTTCCATTCTGCTCTAAAGTTGTGCCAATTCCACAAACCCCCTCCTTCCTCTGTCTTACATTAAACAACGCAGCATTTGTGAGGAAGAGGATTTAAAAAGTGAGAATGTGTGAAGTATAATACATTCACAAAAAACATATTAAATGAAAAGCCATTGTATCAAGTCACCTAAGCTCCCCATCCTCATAGTTGGTGTCAAAATTGATCACTTCTTCTTAGACGGAGGCTCACGACCCTGATTCTGGTATTTGTGAGCATACAGTATACGACCCTTTTCTCTTTGTGATGATCCTTTGATCCCGGATCACCTTGAGGACAGTTGGTAATTCAATGCCATTTGGAAGACAAACGAAATGTGTACTCTACCCTGTAATGCCTGAGAGGTACTTGAAAAGTTGATTCCCATCTATGTGTCCATTCAATATGTAGCTGGAGCCAGCCAACCATTACCCTAATCCACCAAGCCTAGCATTAGTTGAACAAATAGAAGGAAAAAGCCAGCCACAAACTATGCAAACATTTCAAAAGCCTGAAGAAAATATCTAGCACATAACCCTCCGGGAAACTATGAATTGTCATTTTTACCCCACCAAATGTTGTACATCTTAGATACAGGATATTCATTTACAAAAGCTGCTTTACACCCACATTTCCATTATTTTCGCTAAGCTATCTTGCTAGAGTTCAAGAAAAATATCCAATATGTTTTCTTATTGAGAGTTGGTGAAAAGTGGATACCAATCTATATGTCAATTCAATATGTTGCTGGAGCCAGCTAATCCTAATGCTAACCCACTTAGCTAAGCATTCTTTCTTTACGCTAAGCTAGCTTGGCTCTAGCTACATTATACCAGGGTTGCCAACTTTGGGTACCTGGCTGGAGTGAGATTTTGATATCATGGGTTTAATTACACATATGCGCACTAAATGACTGCTATCGTGTCAGCAGCGGAACCTTAGCATATATATAGGATATATACAAATACACAATAATGGACACAGACTATAAAGGGCACAAAGTTTCATTCACTAATGAAAGTCAAACACATGTTTGTTTCCACTGTTTATTGTGTGCCTGTCGCGATAAGCAATTAATTGACTTATCGTACGATAAATAAAAATGAACTAATTACACACTGAGAATTAATTCCCATTTACATAAGGATGTGACAAACAGTTTGAAAGGATGTACTTGAATTATTATTATATATTATCATTATGTCAGTGGTCTAAAATGGTCATACAACGGTGCCGACAATATTATCGTTTATCGCAATAATTTCCGGGAAAATGTATCCAACAAAATTAATTATCGTGAGAGGCCTATACATGAAACACACACACACAAACAAATCTACAGACTTACTCCAAACTGCCAAATATATTAATTAACACACTCTCACTCTCATATACTCTTTGACTCTATTTTGGCCTAGTAGAACAATAAGCAGCAGACTTTTACTTTTTATCATTTCTACTGGATCTTAGATCTGCGCATACGCAATACGGGTCGGGGATTGACCAACCGGCTCCCACTGCTCTGCTGTCTGTTAACGTTGTTAAGAGTGGTGGGGGCGGGGAGGGAGCGGATCGACAGCTTGAGCAGCTGTCAACTCAACATTGTAAATAACCAACCAAAAACGATCGCCGGTTCATCTTTTTTTTGGCGTGAGAATAGTTTGGGCAGCGTGAGAGCGTGAGATTGAGAGTGAAAGCGTGTGTCACACGCCAGATGCGTGAGAGTTGGCAACCCTGCATTATACAGTATATGAGTTATTCAAACCCCCAATATAAAAACCTGCCAACACCGAATACTGTATATTGTAATGCTTTCAAAGACAAATAATACTGCAATAAACAGTACCTGGGTGGATGTTTTAGTATAAAATGTTTGTGTCAGAGGGTTGATTCAACTCTCATAAGGCCACGATTTGTAGAGATGTGCTGACTCTCTTGTTTGCAGCGCCTGAATGTTTTTTCTCAGTCTATATTTATCTCAGGGACCTTTAGTGGGTTTACTTCAGAGAAATCACATCACACAAAATAGCACATGATAATATCAGTTTGTCACTTATCTCTGTGTTTGGTAAATGCATGACAGAGTGTAGATGCAGGGTGTGATATCATGAGATTGGTGTTTGCTAGTGGAATGACTACAGAGCCAACAATATTTTTGAAGAATATTATTTCTTTCAGCTTTAAACCGGCCACATGATCATTTTAAAACAATCAAATTAACTGTTTTGTTGCAATACTACAGCAAATGATGAGAGAAAAGCAATCTTTCTTTGCTGCATTGGGCCGAATGGGTGCACCCCATTGGTAATAGCTGTATATTCTTTAGGGGGCTTTGTTTACACAAGGGCACACTTACGGAGCGTCCACACAGCAGCGTTAAAAAAATCTTGGAGGTGGGCGTATCTGAAGCTTGGGGATTTTTTGCGACCAACAACCAATCACATGAATCTCCCGCCCCCGACATACAAAGCAAAAAAGCCCGAAGTAAACTGGATATAAACTCCCCAAACAGGCGAAAACCTACCACTGTCTCTGCCACCTCCCTCCATGCCTGGCTCCTCTGGTTTGTATCCCGGTAGGTAAATAGGGACTGGTCATAAAGCACCGGGTGATTCCCTACCGCTATAATTAATTTCTCCTCCATTTTTTGGAATATGAGGAAATTACCTGCGGTATGTCTCTCCCAGCATACACACGGTTTGATTGGCTAGCGCTTGAACTGTCAGATTTGCATAAACGGGATTTGATTGGCTGACGCTTCCACCTCAGCTTCAAAAGTTGAACATTGCTCAACTTTTGAAGCTTGAGATGCCTGGAAATCTCCGCTTTGCTTCCCACAATGCAGTTCGGCGAAAAGTGAGGCAAAGTGACGTCACCCCATTCAAAGTGAATGGGCAGAAGCGTTGGAAGATTTTTTTAACGCTGCTGTGTGGACGGGCCGTTACAGTCGAGCTATGTTTGATAGCTTTGATGCACAAAAATGAGTCCTTTTGATGTTGTTTATTCATTTTTTTCCAAGTTAGATCAAATCAATTTACATCTGCAATATTTCCAAGTTATATCCATAGGCAAGGCTATGCAAGATTGACTGTGTTGAAACAAAAGAAAGCCGTGATGGAAGCTAATATCAGAAGAACATCCCATGGTAGGATTCATAAAGCCCCCTGTATAGCTGTGGCAGTCAGTATTACTTTCTGTGTGGCTGGCAGATGTCGCATGCTGCTGATCCTGGAGGCTGCAGCTGTTTCCCACCAAGAAAGGATTTTGTGTGAGTGGTTAGTTCATCGGTCCCTGTGGGGTATATCTGTTTTTACTTTCTCCCATCCGGCGAGGAAAGCTTTCCCAAGGCCAGTAAAGATTCTGAATCTTAATTTCTCAAGGATACTTCCGCAATGTTTGGTGCTTTCTAACACATGGGTTAAATAAAGGTTACACATTGGAAGATCCAGCCAAGCCATGTACTGTATTGTTAAAACGTTGGTTTCCAAAGACTTCTGAAATGGCTGAAAGTATAGGTTATGCTTTATATACTGTAAATGCTTTTTGTTAGTCATTAAGGAATCCATGACATCAACCATCATTCATATAGGAAGATATATATTCATTGCCTTCATTTATTCTCAATGACTTGTATGTATCTGAATCCCGTCTTCAGAGGCACACATCAAATGTTGGCTGTAACTTCAATACCTGATGAATGTTCCCACGCAGATCTCATTTCCAATAAAAGCCTAATCCCATACACAGTTCTTTTGACAAAAAGTGAGACACAAATCTGGATGTGCAAACTCATTGTCTGTTCTGTAGAAACTAGGTCTTTGGGGATTGCATTGTTCCCAGTGGCGCACCCAAGGGAACACCGTGATACGGATCTCATCTTGATTCAAACCTTGTATGAAAACAAAAATAGAGAAGAGATGTACTTTAGTCATTTAATTGTAATAGATTCCTGCATCTTTTGTGAAAAATTGGATGTTGGGAAGTTGAACACTCTTTATGTCCATTTATAGCGTTTCAATTGTGTGTGTTTTAACGCGTTAATTCCATTTTGTTCATATGTGTCTTTTGGTTTGCTGTGTCTGACTTCAGCTAACCCCGAGCTGTTGCCCTCCAATTTAGATTTCAGGCTTCATTCATAAGTTATATGGGTCTTACTGCATTTTTAATCTTTCAAACAAACGACCACGTTTCAATTGCTCCTTGTCAGTTTTGATTTTATGATTCATTCATTATTAAGCGTGTTCGGCTGCAGTGCAGTGCAACGGATGGATTACTGCACTTTAGCCATGGGCAGGGTATGAGTCTACAGTATGTGTATGTGGGAGGAGAGGACAGATGTGTTCTGGCACATATGTGTCCGTGTTTGCGTTTCGCTATGGATGGCTTTCAAGTTTGCCTTCGTCATGTCACAGCAGACGTGAGTTGACTCGAAACAAAAACAGTACAAGTCCGACAACAGCAAATGTAGCATTTACATTGTCAGTTGGATTTATCTATCTTTTGTCACCTCTGTTTAGGCGATTGAAGCACCAAAGATTTCCCAACCATAGCTTTAATTTAAAGGAAACATTGCTTTTTATCATTGCAATGTAATGGGAAATGACGCGTCATCTTGCCGACTTTTGTCGATTGGTGAACAGTCAGCTCTGGGAACGCTAACATGGAGGGACGCCAAACATCATTCATTTGCTCGCACAACTCACAACGGTACTGTTTCCCTTTAACTGCAGATCCATTTACCTGAGTTCTTCCAGACATTTGTTGTGTCTTCTTTACACATCAAGCAGTTACGGAGCTTCATTTTCCAGTCGTCCTTTTGGTCCTATGTTTACTTTTTTAAAGCTGTGTTTTGCTCTCTTCCAACTCCTGAGGGAAATATCTGTCTCTTTAGCTTTTGAATGCCCCATTATTTTAACCAACTAGTAGCTAACTGTGTCAGTATGCTGTTGCAGTTGTTGTGGAGTGTGTTTTAAAGAGCTTTTTTACCAGCAACAGCTGCCTGAAAGCTGCACTATGAGAGCATTGAGAGGGAATCAAAACGGTTACGACGAAAAACAGTTACCTGAAACTCGCAATAAACCTCCATGAAGCTGAGGGTACAGCAGATGTAGGATGACAAGAACGACAAGCAACCCCTTTAACATAATTACACTGTATTCACATTATCATTTGAGACATTGTTATATATTATAGAAATAGTAATTATAACCACTGTAACCTTTCCATGACATGACAAATAGGTCAATCTCTACTTTTTGTATACCATTATTTAAAAATGGTAAGAAGATACTTTTGACCCAATGACTTTCCTCTTGCTCCATTCTCAGTACAAATCTAACATATTTTGTCCCACTACTCAATACTGAAGCTTTAAGAGAAGCATGTATTGTTGTTTGCTCCAACCAATACTAGTGTTATATGGGTTGTAACAAACATTGCAAATCACAACCCATGTGATTTGCCTAGAACCAGATGAAACAACTCTTCTCCAAATACAAAAGATAAACAAACACAACTGCGTACGTAGTTTGGAGACGTTTGAAAGTCTGTGTTCAAATGATGTTTGCTGTATTTCTGTCAATATTGTTTTCTCCGTCATTTTTCACCTGGCACTGCGTCACGCGTCTCCAGTTCCAGACTCTGATGCTCCAAATACCCTGCAACGCTCTTTGTCCTCTGCCAACCCCCCTTTAAAGCCAGTCACTTCTAACAGTTTGGAGCTGTTTGCATGGCGCTGCATGGATGTTGAAACATCACCATCCAGCAGTTATTTTTAGACTGGAGTGAACTGACGGAACAAACCGGCAAAACATCGCATTAGCCTTGGAAGCAACTCTCTTGAAAATCATATTTCAGGTACCACAAATATAAAAAAAAGCTTTTGTCTTGCTTTCATACGGAAGCAAGTCACATTTTATTTTAACCAACATGTATTCTTAGTTTAATAAGGATATATAATCTTACTTTGCAAAACTGTAACTATACAATATCGCAAATATATGATTATTTGTTCCTAAATGCTAATCATTTAACTTTATTTACAGACAGAGAATTAAACAGCTGACTAATTAGGGTAAAAAGAATGCCAAATATTTTCCCACCCAAACTTATATTGTACAAGGATTACATTTTTTATACATACATTAATTGTGTTTTTGAACCATTGGTTACCAAACAGCCAATTAGGAGGGATTTTTTTTGATTGAGTCAGTTAATAATTGATAAATTGCCTGTGTACTCTTACTTAATTAAAAATTAAAAAACTCTTTGTGGCAACCCTACCAACAATCTGTACATGGTGTTGCATTCAGCACTGCCATCAATGTATCACGTGAGGGTTGCCATTCATTATTTAAAAAAAGGTGAATATCTTGGTTTGAGCTGATAGTTTTTAGCTACGAGTTGAGGTTAATCGAGTTACCAATTTGTTTCCCCAATCATCTCTGGCATTAAGATGTTGTGCGCTCCATTCGCCCTTGTGCAGGGCATGCAGAACAGACTTCATTTGTCACAGGGAGATACCACAGAGAAATCAGAATGTAAAACACTAATTAGCCCTGATCCTGATGCGGCTTCATTACTGAGTCAGCACGAGACTCCGCACTCCCAAGGTTCTCATTGGTCCACTAGTTTAAAGGGAAAAGATGCAGCGTTACAGGCTTTTGGCGTTGCACTGGAATACCGGGGTTGTTCCATGTGTGTACTGTACAGGTGGCTGTTTTTGCTTATGCATGAGTGTAGGAATGCAAATGATGGAGAAGAAGCCCGGTTGGTGGCTGGGCGCGCGTGAGCCTCCATCTGCAGCATGATTCCCTGTTGAAAGGCCAACAAGATTGTGGATGAAATGCACACTCTTTTGTACGCCACTATAAAGAGAGAAACGACTTTCTGCACGGTCCACTTTAGCTGTAGGGGGAGGGAGGATAATGATCAAGGTGACATGTGTAGTATTTAGTATAACGCAATCTGGGAATGTATTTTTTTCCCTTGATATTTAATCCATTTTCTTTTGGAGTATGCTTGCTATACCTTGTGAGGCATTCTCTGCTGATGCATGAGTATATTCTCTTCTGTAGAGGAATAGCAATGTGATTCTTCTAGACATAAGTAGTGCAGCTTTTTTCCCAGCATTAAGCCCGAAGGGTGTTTGGAAAATGAACCTATGAGGGCAATACTAAGCGGGAGACACAAATTAAATAGATAAATCATGCCATCATTTTACTGAGATGAAGCGTTTACGAGATCAAGTTGCAATTAAACTTTAACAGTATTATAATTTTAGTAGTGTGTTGTTTGTAATTTGTAGATTTCATTGAAACTTGGAGAGGAATATTTGCATATGTTTCCAAATGGACTAAATCTCAGTTGTTCATGAAGGTGTTAGTTATTTGTTAACACGCTCTGCCAAATATATCTGTTGGATATTTGTTTCTCCAATAAGAAAAAGATGAAATGTTTCAGGATCTTTCATCACACCTCTGAAAAAAGGATTGACATGAGCAGATAATGATGGCATGTCAGAGATGATGTATTTTTTTTCCTTTCTTGGCTTGTCAGCTTCTGTTATGTTCTCCTCATGAAGATCAGAGTCTCAGCATGAGAATGACAGTCAGCCTGCCCTGGGATCAGACATGCAAACAGAACTGCAGCAGAGATTTAACCCGGGCAGCGTCTTCAGAGCAACCATAAAAAGATTGTTCTCCCCCCCCCAAAAGTAGCAAGTTGATGACCCGAGGTACAATTACTCTCAAATTCAATTTTCAGCATGATGATTCATTTAGTCCAGACAGTGCTCTCGTGGTGATATACAGTATTTAACAATGCTTGTTGAATCTCAATCTGCTCTGCACCAGTAGCTCACAACCACAAGTACAACTCAAGAAGAATATCGCTGTGATAACTAAAGATGCATGAGAAAAATACACAACATAGATTTCAAGAGACCGTTAACGTAACATAATGATTTGTCACATTATTGATAGGGTAGAACAGTTTTGCTTGTTTCATATTAGAGGTTTTTCGTAATGATGCTTTTCTCATCAGTGGGCGGGGCTTAATTTGTGAAAAATGACCTACCATAGTTCCCTCACCAATCAGTATGTAGCAACATTTTAATTACAAAGTAAGGACTTAACCCCTGATCAGGCATATTACAGTAGTTATTTCAATGTTAGACTTTTCATCAATAATAAATAGTTTTGAACTTTGAATGTTGCATATTATTTAGTCATATATATTTCCTCTTAAAAGGGAAATACTTTTTTATTATGTCTTCTAATATGAAATTTGGCACTTTTAAATCTTTAACACCAAGAAAACACAGATAGGTATAACAGTTTAGATATTTCCCCCCATATAGTTACATGAAATAATAAATCCATAAAAGTAAAACACAAAGCTTGATATAGGAAACTTAAAAATAAAAACATTGGCACATAGCTAGTTTGTTCCTATAGTGGAATTACTACTTGCTAAATAAATGGTCCCTATCAAAATTATTGAATGCAAGATATGTGTATCCCCCCCAGAAATAGCTTGGAGAAAGGCAAACCCTAACCCCACCCCCTTAAATACTTAGTTTAGTTCATTCCCGGATGCCAACATTATCACAATTGTGTTATTTGACTCCATAAGCATCCATAACTGGGTGACTTCAGTCAAAATGTATACCTCAGAAAATCAGACACATTTAGACTATTCTATGTGATCATCGTTGGATACCTTATGTAATAACTGATGTCATATTTTCCATTCACTGAGCCTCCATGAAACGGTTATAAGCCCCCCTGGGGTGGCCGGTCTCAGCGGTTCTCAAACCTCTGATCTAGAGAACATGGAACACTGTTTCTGTTGAATATGAAATGTTTCAACACAAACAAATTCTTATTTTGGGTGCATAACCTTGAAAGATAACATTTAAATGATATGCATGTCTCGAGGAACAATCATTGTTTTTGTGTGAACTGACCCTTTTTTAAATCTTAATGTTATTTTTTAGTAGTATGAGGACATAACAAAGATAAGTACTTCTTATTTTGTTCATGCTATTTATTTTATCTCATGAATACACTGAGATCCTAACTGCTGCCTTGCTGGTTGTCAGAATATCCTCTCTTCTCTGTCGTTCATTTGCCCATGAAACATTATCTCTGTGTTCTGTGCTCACAACAAGCGGAGCAATAATTGCGCCCCCGGGTGTCTGAGATAAGGACTCGTCCTAAATGAAAAATAGGAAGGGACATCTTGACAAACGCATAATAAATGGGAGCAAAGCTGGAGCTTTGTAGTTGCACAGTGGCTCTTCAAAAGCCAACAATGAGTCATACATTTGAGAAGTTTTGCCTCACTTACAACACAATTGCGTTACTACAACTCCTCGTACATGAATTCCTCTTGTCGTTTTGGAGTAAATCAGTGCTGATCCATAAGGTCAGCATCCAAATACTGCACACTGGTGTCGGATTGAATTAGGTCGTTGAGAGGCAATGCGATTAAACTGCAATTTGACTTTGAGTGTTTACTTCTCCCAAGGCTCTCCCAAAGAGTGACAGAACAGGGACTGGAAGCCTTTCTTCTGTCTTTTCTATCAGAGCGGAGAGAGACTTCCCCCTTTTCAAAGTCTGTTGCCGTGTGAATAATGCATTTATTCGTGTTTTTAGTTCAGTGGTTTGGCTTCAATAGGCTTTCAGAACCATCAAAACATAGCGGGAGAGGAGGTCACTTGCTGTTGCAGGGAAAGTGACACCACGTTACCCCCGAGCTGGTTCCCTAAATGTTACTCCAGGAACACCCGGCGCTGTTGCAGCACTGCTATTATCCATCCCAATGTTTTACCCTCACCCTTTTTAGTTTTCCTCCCCCGTACTTCTTCTTCTCCGTTCATTCCCTCACCCTTTCCTCGCCTCACATCTCTCCTCCCTGTGACTAAAGGCAGCCCACTCCTCTGCAGTGGCTGCCTCCCTCCCTGATTTGCTCGCTGCTCAGGGAGGATTTGCATAGGCTGGCCCACTTGCCCCTCCTCCCCTCCCCCCCCTCCTCTGCCTCCCTTCCTCCGTCCCATCATCTTCGCTTAGTTTCACCTGAGCCCGCTCTCATCCTCTCCTCTTTCTCTCTCTATCTCTCCTCCGTTCTCTCCTCTCCTCGCTCACGCTCCCCTCCACCCCTCCGTCTCGGTCCCTCCCAGCAGTGTCTCCTTTCTTCTTTCTTTCTTCTTTCTTTATCTGTCTGCAAATCCGTCTCTTTTTCTTTTTCTCCTGTGGAGTAATACAAAGAGCTATCAGACTTGGGGCTCCCTGGGTTAACAAGACAGACCACTTCACTTCTCCAGGGAGGTAAAAAAGAAGAAAAAAGTCTGTCAAATATTGGATCGAAACTTAAAGACGGAGATAAAGCACGAGTGGAGATCTTCTCCCTGCGTTGAGATTCTGAACTGTGAGGGAGAAGGGAGGAACAGACAGTTTGTGCGTGCCGGAGAGTGTGGAGCTCTCCGTCTCTCTGTCATTCCCTCCCTCCGTCTCTCCCTCCTCCTCACTCTCATAGCCCAGGCTGTGTATTATCTGAGGCTTGACAGAGCGGTGCTGCGCAGAGCAGAACCAAGCGGAGCGACCGGGGCAGGAGGAAGCTGCGCAGGTTGTCCCCCGTCCTGTCACTCACTCTGCGCCTGCAGGTGGAAGAGGGCGCACAGGAACACATTCCAGGTGCCGAAGCACAGCGCGCACCATCTCCACGGTTTGCACTCCACGCACACGCAGGCGAGCTACGTGGTCATCAAAGGAGCAGCCACAGGGCGATCCTGCCGAGAACAGAAAGTAAAGACATATTGGATTCTGGTTCAAAGAGCCAGCCAGCAAACGGAGAACAGAGGGAGACCTGCTGCCTTCGTGACGACTGGAGTCCAAGCCCGATCCGTTTGGAGGGAACCTACATTATAAAAAAAGGAGCTTGATTTCTCTCTGCTATGGAGTTTGCCGCTGCATCCTGGCTACGGGAAGGTCACTTTTTCTGAGATCCTCGCGTATCGGCTTTACTCGCTTTTAAATATCCAGTAGGGTGGGGGGGGCGTGAGCCATGCTCCCCAAAGGAAAGCCCCATGAGGGCCAGCTGTTCTGGGTGTTGCTTCTGTCAGTGGGATGCACGGTGGTGGGCTCTGCCTGGGGCTCGTCGTCAGACCTCCACCTCCTGTCCCCTACACCTGGAGCCCCTGTGCCCCCTGCCCTGGCCCGACCCGAGCACCGTCAGGGGCCCAGGCACCACCAGCCACCTGTGTCCATATACCGCTCCCCGGCCTCACTACGAGGGGGCCACGGTGAGTCCCGTCCCAACCCCTTTTTGTGTTTTCTCACCCTCCTCACTCCTGTCCATTTATCATCACGAATGTTGACATCTGTTGCCAACTCTCTATCATTCTCCTGACATCCCTCCCTCCCTCTGTCCCTCTGCCTCTCTTCCTCGCCCTCACTCTGTCTCCCACCACAGCAGGAAGACATAACCACAGTTGACAGCAGCTCCGCATCATGGAGCTGTGTATCGTTTATGTGATTATAGGTTTAATTGTCAGTGAAAGGCACTGACAAGCCAAAACACCCACAGTGACTGTATCAGCTGAGGAGCAAGCAGCGACTCTGAATTACCTTTATCCCACTCACTTTAATGCTCTTGTAATTAATGATTGATGGAGAGTGAAGGACCGGACAATGGTTTCCTTTGTCCCTTAATAAGTGTGGTTCCTAATCCTCACTTTCATCAAGCTGTTTGTCCTCGTACGTGTTCTCTGTAAGACGTCCACTCCTGCTTTTTTTAAAATGTATTTTAACAACCCTGTTTAAATGTCCAAGAAGGATTGAATGCATCCGTTATCGCTTCTCACAGCAGCACACGCGTTTCCTCTCATCAGCTGAATGTACGAATCCAAGAGGAGGGGAATTAGCACTGCTGGTCAAATACTGTAGCAATATTGACTTTTGTTTTATAGGTACTTAATGTGATCTATTTGCTCCATTATCTACACAGACATCAGGAGAGGGATCTTTCATTTCTCTAACAGTACAGTGGAGATGCTTTTCACAGCTTTACACGTATATCACCTTGGCATAATTAAGTGCCTGTTATCTTAAGAATGTATACATGGTATAGGGTTTGTTTTATTATTCACATCTGCTGCTGGGCCTCTGTTATTACTTGTCCTTCAGTGAATGGGTATAAATAGAGAGCAGACAGTTCTCATACATGTAGAAGCATGCAGGATGAGTTCCAACTTGTTGACCTCTTTTATTAATATCAACTCAATTCATATGTTTTAAGTGACACTAACTTGATTCACTGAGTCTACATGCTACTTATGTAATGCCTTTATAACAAAAAAGGGACAGCAAACTCTATATAGAGGAACATTGACATTTTCTTCATTTAAAGATTGAATTAGACTTCATATGACGGACAGTTTTACTATTTTCTGACCTTATTTTGTTGCTTAATGGGGAAGATTATTCTATATTGAGTTAGTGGCATCCCTTGTTGTAACATTACTGGGTTAACATTTTTAAATATAAAAAACACTGAATATTTTTGAAGAGCTTTTGCATTATACTGCATATGCAGCAGTTGTGCCCATCCAGCCTTTGTGTCACTTCCAGATCAATCAGTCCCTGCGGAGGGATCTATTCTGTTTGAAAAATACATTTGAGCCCGGTCTTTGCTTGACTCCTTTTAACATATCGAGGGCTCATTTTTATCACGTTGGGGGCTATTGGAGCAGATGAGCCTGACAGGCAGAGAGGGAGACGAAGAGAGAGGATCTGCATTACTAATGTGGAATGTGCAAACCATACAAAGTGCCAGAGTCTGGGCAGGGACTGGGTGGCAGCCATTTCAAAAGCTGTAGGTATGATGCACACTCCTGCGTATCAGAAAGCAATGTTGACATATGCAGGTTCATTTTCGTGTCATATACTCTCCAAATAGTGGTGCGGAGATGACGTATTTGTGTAGGCCGACCCGGAAGTAAGCATTGCAAGGACTCCCTCGACAAAAATCGATGGGATTTTTCCATTTCATTTTTAGAATATAGCAGAAAATAAGATCTGTGGCAAACACACATATATGAAACTACCACATGTAACGTTTAAATGCTATACATGAACTCAATTCACCATCGCTAAGCTAAAGGCTTCCAATGTTCCACAAAATTACGTATCTCATTTAGTATCAACCGCCATTTTAAAGAAATATACTGTAGAAGCTTCGGACACTCACAAGTCACAGATCTTATATTTGGTAACTTACCGGAAAAAAAAGAAAGCAAACTTTAAAACCAAAAGTGGTCAAATGCGAACAAATTTCTGGGTTTTTCTCAGAACTATTTCTTTAAATGTGTCTTTTAAACTAACTCTGGTTGGTTTATTTAGAATGTTCTTTACACCACACTTTATTTGATCCACAAACTAAAAGCACTAGAAGCTTCTATGCTATATGCAACATTCCTCTATGCCTCATAAGTCAGAGTTTTCTTGCTGTGAATTAGTTAGGGGAGATTGGCTCTGGTAGACGTTTGTGTACATTTGCATTCAGAATGCGGTGACTCAGTACATAGCGAGATAAGAGTAAGGATAAAATCAGGAGATTAGATGGCTTGTTATTGTGTGTGTGTGTGTGTGTGTGTGTGTGTGTGTGTGTGTGTGTGTGTGTGTGTGTGTGTGTGTGTGTGTGTGTGTGTGTGTGTGTGTGTGTGTGTGTGTGTGTGTGTGTGTGTGTGTGTGTGTGTGTGTGTGTGTGTGTGTGTGTGTGTGTGTGTGTGTTTCCTATTAACAATTCAGCAGCAACAGACTGACCCTGAGTTTGTTGGCCTGAGTGTAATTACAGATTCAGAGGAGACCTTGGGAGAAAAACCTACAGACACAACAGATACATGCTAATGCTTCTACAGTATGTGCACACATACGTCAACACATTGAGGCTTGATACATGTGGACATACTATATGTACACATTCACACACCTTCACCCACACACACACACACACAGGGGACTTACACCCTCTGTGTGTGTAAACTCTTAATTCGTGGCAGTGCCTAGGAATGATCCTCTCTGTTAGGGCAAAACAGAGCGGAGGTATTCATAAATAAGGGAATTTGTTCATGGCGCCATGGGCATGCATATCCAACAACAATTTATTTCTGTAATACTTATTTAATTATTTATCACCCAATAGAAGAAAACACTTTTCTCGGTTGGTGGTACTTAACGAGTTGTTCTAAGAAAGGTGCAAAGAAAAAAATGACCTCGCTTAATGACTTTTATTTCATTTGACTTTTTCTATAATTCTCTAGATGATTGAAGGTTGTTTTTTCTTTGCTGAGATTTGACACTGTTGCCCCAAATTCTCTGGTGATTTCACCATTTCATCAAAACAGTCGGCATCAGTGCATATGCTTAGGGGTGTGTGTTTTCAGTTGTGTGTTTACGACTTGAACTGAATTGACACAAACAATATTCAGCATGTTGCATTTTCCCTGTAGCAGCTTGAAGTAAAGTAATGACGCGCACAATTGAGCTATTACATCAATTATTCAGTATTTAAGTTCAACAAAAATGTCTCTGCTTCCACTGTGTATTGCCAGTAATGACCATGCTGTGTACGTGGAATCATTTATAGAGGAGTATTTCCTTAATATATCACAAATATATAGAAATGAATCATGTGTAGTATGCTTCATGTGTGAGAATGCATGGAATATATACACAGATGGTGCACAACATGATTGTAAATTGAGTAGACATTGTTTAAAAGTGAATGTGAGTCAACTGAATAGCAACTGCGAGAGTGGTTTGACCTGCTTTGAAGCGTTGCCCTAAGCACTTAAGGAGAATAAAAGACTGTGACTGTGCCGTTGACGTATGTGTGTGTGTGGCGGCTGTTTGATGCGAATTCACCTTAAATAGAGTGTCTTTAGCAACACCATCTTCCATATAGAATGGACCCTCGCTGTACTGTACGTCTCGGGATGGTTCAAATGGAGGTAGGAAGAGAGTCAAAAGATGCGGTGCTATTTGTCTCCAAGGTACGCTTTCGGCTCTGCGATTTGAATACTGGCTGCATCAAATCCCCCTTTTCTCTCCTAAATTATAAAAGGATTGACATTTTTGGAGTTTGAGTCTGCTGTTTTTTCTTCCTCGGGCCCTTGACAGAGTGTGAAGGAAGAGTGGCAGCGCTTAGTTTAACTGAAGAATGGCTTCTTCTCACCGCTGGAAGAATAATTGAAAAGAAAGCGAAAAAATTTGAATACCAAAAGAAAATCGATTGAAGCGTGAGGATCAAAGTGTATTCAAAGACTGTGGTGTAACTATAAATATATGATGTGCTCACTTCAGGTATCTTATGCTAAATGGGAGCACTACTCCACCATCAGTAATGTGCACTGGAAACATGTTGACTTATTTATGATGTAGCCATATTCTCCGTCACATTAGTTTAGCCATGCTAGCGGAATGGCTGTATGGCTACGGAGGTCTGTCAGTCAGTCCAGCACGCTAGCCCAGACTGAAATATCTCAAATGCCATCAGATGGATTGTCATGAATTAATTTGTATCTCCGTCAGCATGAAGTGTAATTAACTGAAACTAACTACAGTACAGCAATCATCAGGTCAACATGTCAATTCATCCAATACTTTTCCTTATGACTAAATTAGCACGTTAGCAATCTAACATGCTAAACGTGAACATGGTACACATTATACATTGTAATTGTGGCTGTTTTGTAAGGATACTAGAATGCTGGCATTAGCATTCAGCTCAAGGCACAAGGGGTCCCTAGGTAAACTCTTACTGAACTGTTAGCATGGCTGTAGACTCTTAGGAGTCGCAACATCAAACATCAATTTTACTGATATTGAAATGCAAGTTTTCTGTCTGTGTGGTTTTGATGCCCAGTGCAATACGCACAATTGAAAGGTAGGTTGGTTGAGAACATGTAACAGAAACACCTCTTGTTCTTTATTGACGAATAAATGATTACAATTGGCTTCCAAATAAAATAAGCCATTGTTTTTGTATGTTATAGTTACTTTCTTTCTTGCCTACTTGCCCCTATCCTAAGGCACCTCTAGCATCCTAAATCCTTGATTTCAAAATCAACACATAGTTTCTGACCCAGTACAGCACTTTACATTTGTTACCAGATTCTTCATTTGCTATTGTCGTCATGTGCCACTGTGATTGGCTCAGCAGTTTCAGAGCAATGTAACCAATAATGTGTTTATTGATACTCTTTTGCACTTTGCGCCACTGCACATACATGAACCAAACTAGCTTAGATAACTCCACAAAGTTTGTTAACCCAAGATCTACCAATCTGCGCTTCTGGATTTAAAGTAGGGTTCTTAGTGTTGTAACAGTTATGTTAAACAACATGACATTTCAATTAATCATTTACAACGTGTTTCCTCTCCATGCATTTGTCTACTAAATTGGACATATTCCCTTTGAAACCAAAGGGAAAAAAAAGTAATAGTAATTACAATAAATCATTTTGGCTACCGGTGGAACCCGTTTCCAATGAAATATTCTAATCTGTCACTAGTACCCCAGAGCATCCAAATGAAGCAAGGGCAACGAAATAAATGCACATGGAAAAAGTATTAGTTTCCTTCTCAGTGGGTTGTTGAGATAGCACGGCAACATACTGGAACGGGTGGCGTTGTCACAGCTGAAGTTATGAAAAATGCATTTGACCCCTCATTCTCCTGTAAAATGTATCGGTCCAGGTGCGGTTCCTGCATAATAAATTGTCCCACGTGTAGCTCATACATGAATTATTCCAATGAAGCAGGAGCCATTGTCCTCTTTGTATCGCTGTCTACCTTGATGAGGTTTGTGTTCCGGCATTATACAGCACACTGGTGGACTTAAATGATATCGCCCTCTGGCTATTCATAATGGGCGCAGAATTGAAGGAAGAAAATAGAGCAATGGTGAGGGAATAAAGACGGTGGAGCGATAGAGGGGTGTTTTTCTCCGCGTCTCAGAAGACGGCGAGCTAGGTTTCTCATGTGAAAACATTTCCCCTCTCGTCTTTCTTTTACTCTTCATCCTGTTTCTCCTCGCTCGGCCGCCTTCTACTTATCTTGCTGCTCCCTGTTTATGCTCTGGACAGCAAATCAATAGGAAGATCTGTTTTGGAGGCTTAATTATGTGGTTATCTTTTGCCCTGACAAGTTAAGGCGGTTTTTTCTCTTGAAGAGATGTTTTCCAGCTGCCACAGGGGCAAGGAAATGGGGTGAGGAAGTAGTACGAGAGGAAAGGTGACGAGAAGGGAAGCAGAGAGAGGGAACGAAATATAACAAAAGTGAACAGTTGAAAACGTTAATGAGGTGACAGTGACATTGCGATGCCTCCTCGCCTCCTTTTCTCTCCCACCCTGACCTTTATCTCTCATTTATGCTTGCTCAGCTAACAGCACTTTTTATCTTCCTCTCCTAACTTTTTGCTCATATTTCTTTCACAACCTATAGACAAACATTTTTTTTTTCATCGCTTCACTGCATTTTCTTTTCTTTCTCCCTAAATCTGCTTACTCTGCAAATGAACCAGGAAAGTCTGTCCTCGCAAACATATCCTCCGACAACTCAGCGCTTTTCCCCCCCCCTACTCGGTCACTCATTAATTATGCTCTATAGCTCTCGTAATTATGGCTTTGGCTCCAACAGGAAGTGGTTGAGCACATGTCATAATTATCCATCAAATGATTATTCATTTGAACAAACCCCCACTGATCATAGCCCTATCCTTCATGAAAATGAATAATACAATGAGCAAGAAAGAAATTGATATTTCAATACTTTTTTGTGCCATTACTTCACCAAGTACCTTTGTTCTAGTGTTGATCCCACAGCCAATTAGTCTGTCTCCATGGAGACAGTGACAGAAAGGATATTTCCCACGGAGGGCATGAATCGTGTTAGCTGCGACCTACGTTGACATCATAAGGTTAAGTGGTGGGGTCGCTGACTGGCGCTTGCCCACCTTTTAGTGACTTCACTCCAAGCTCATTATGGTCTCCATCACAACAGGTGCGGAGACGTGAGAAAACCTCTCAAGCGCTTCGTTTTCTCAATCAGATCTGCCACTCGCCACGTGCCAATCATCCACCTCATTTAAGGGATTTTATAAGAAATGCTTTAGCTGTGACCTTGAGGACACCAGCTGAATGATTTATATACATAATGTAAAGCGCCGCCCCCCCCTCACCCTCAAGCATCTCCATCTACGATGCGTCTCATGGCTGTTATGAGCACTTCGGTGATTGATTCTTGACTCTCAATTGGCGCCAAGATGGAGCACTTTTATGGACAATTATTCGTAATGTCAGCTATTTTGATATTCACCTTAGGGTTAATGGGCTGTCTTAATAGTTTATTGGCATGGTTTGCCATTGTAACAAATGAATTATTTTGAAATAAATTAATGATTTCATCTCAATGCAAGCGTAGTTATTAACCTGCTTGTATGGGTAAAGCATTAGATGGTATGAAAGCATTTTGAGCGGTTGCGAGTTTGGATGGCGCCGTGTCAAAGGTGATTTGTGTTATTGCTCAGCACTCCCTAGCTGGGGCCGAGCGTCTAGACAAACATGTTTTTGCAGACACATACATGACCAACGGATCATTCATCCCCTGGTAAATATGTTTACAGCCAAGCAAATATAATATTTGTAATCCCCTCCATCTCGCCCGGCAAGGTTTGGATAAATATCTCTCTTGCTCTGCCAGGTTTCCAATGCAGTATTTCTCTTTCACTGTGGTTTATCACAGGAGAAAGGAGAGAGAAAATTGCAATGGGAGAGCGAAGCAAGGGGGATGTAAAGAGTGAATAAGCAAGAGATGGATAGAGGGCTGTGTGGAGAGGAAGAGAGATAGCAGAGAGGTGGCAGATAAAGTGTGAAAAAGATGGAGGGAGCAGACATGTGAGGGAAAGAGAGGTGCAGACAGAGAAAGAAAGATTGGGATATCCTCCTCAACCCACTCTAGACCAGGCTAAAGTAGCTAATGGGCTTGCCAAGACGCTCTGAGTGGATATTGCGTTGGGACTTCCTGCAGTCCCTTAGCAAACAGACAGTCAGGGTTGGCTGAGAGGCTCGCTGGCCAGCCGGAAACATGATGTCATCTTGCTAGCGCGGCTAATGTGGACACAGAAAAGACAGACAGACCAGCAGGCAAGCCGAGCCAGCGTGAACCTTATTTTGAGAAAGTCCATGAAGGACCACCTGTAGGGAGAATGTATTGACCGGGGTGGCGGGTCAATGAAGGCGGTCCGTCATGCACAGCGTGAGTCCAACTTGTTGGAGGACTGGCGTGTGTCTGAGGAATGGCAAACACGTGTAGAATAGCAAAAAAACATTACGCAAAATATATTCAAAAGATGCTGTTTTTCCACCTGTTTTAGAATGTGTGCTACATAACTGTGGTGGGAAGCATAAGGTGAATGGTCATTGAGACAGAGAAAAGACAATCCTCAGAATTACTAAGGTTTTAACTGCAGTGGAAACTCATCCTTAAGAATCGCTTAATCGTTTTTGCAAATGGAAAGAACACCTTGACATTGGAATACATGCCTCTGCTGCTTCTTCTGTGGGGTTCCAGTGGTGCTGCCACTCCACCAGATCACATCTTAAAGGTTAAAGAATAAAAAGAGGCGAAGGTGTGTGCGCACACCTGTTTTGAGGACAAATGGGGACCCTTGTGGCATGTCACCCCAATTTAATCAGGACGCTGGCTGATTGAAAACACCAGTTGCTGACATTCAATTCATTATGTAACCTTTTATAAATTAGCTTAAAATTTGCAAATAAATGCGTAACACTGACATCTCCAGAGAGGACGCCTTGACACATGCTATCAATCTTTGCCACCCAAGCGCACTTCCAAGAACACTGTGCTCCACACTGCACAGCATTAGCACTCCCTCGGGATGCGTTTGCACTCTCTGAAGGGCACTACTGGGCCACGGTCGGTCACAGGTTTATCAGCCAGGTCAGGGGGGCATGACCGTGTTGTCTGCCTGCTCCGTGACATCTTGTTTTTCATCCAGAGAAGTGCCTTTCTTTGAACAGGCTGCTTTTCTCTAACTATGCTCCCATCTACGAATTATTAGCAATGTGCAATTGACTTTCAGAGTAAGCAATATGTATTTGCATGTGTGTAAAATGTTCATGAGAAGATATGAGCAGAAGAGATAGAAGAAGATCCTTGGGCAAGAAAGTTAACCCCAAATTGCTCCCGAAGACAGGAAGTGTATATAAGTCACTTCGAATGGTGTCAGCTAAAATGACATGTAAAAAAAACGTCTTCTTCTTCCTCTTATGTAACTGGTCAAGACATGTTAAGGCTTTGAAGCAAGCCTTAACATGTGATTCATCGTTTTTTACGGGGCACTTAGTGGTTATGGATAATTCATATGGATCCCAAAAGCCCCCCAGAGCACTGTAGATGTAAACAATATATGTCCCATATTTGTCAGAAAGAAGAGTGCAAGGGGTAATTCAGCCTTGCACTGTGATACTGCAGCCGCCCAGCCTGGGTAAGATTGATTAGCTGCTCATTACTCCATGCATGCCTGCATCTGTGCATGTGTGGGCGTTTCCTTCAATTGATTTATCAAGTGCTCAAAAGCAGGGCCGAAGGATTAATCACCACAATGATACCATGCCAAGCTATTATCTGCAATGCTGATCAGAAGATGCTGACTGTGTGTGACTCTATATCTGCTGTTTTTGGATTGCAGAGATTGTTGCATTCCATGTGTTTTCGATGTGAAGTGCAAATATATGTATGTCATCTACTTACGAGATGCAGTTTGAAGTGTGCAGCCAAGAAAAAAACATCTTTTGTAAGGTCCACGCAATGTATGCAAACACACTGCTGTATCCGCGGCACAATATGACTCACTCCCTCTCCCACCTTCCACCTCTCTTGTCCATCACTCACATAAAATCACTCAACTCTGCACTCGATGCTGTGAACTTGATGATACTATCACACGCACATGGAAACCCCCCTCCCCCCTTCTCTGTCCCTCTAATTGATTGTTTTCCCTTCCTATGTCTGTCCTCTAACAACCACATTGGATCCTTATTCTGCTCTTACCTCTGCCTGCCCTTATCAGTGCTGACTGTAAGTAAGCCAGAGCACATTTTGTTTTCCGACTCTGTTCCCTTTCTTTCAGCATTACAAAATCAATCCATCTGTTTTTTGTATCTCCATCTAGCCATTTAGCAGTCTCTCTAACCATCCATATCCTGGAAATACCCAAAACAAAAAGCATGGCTGAGTCTCTAATAATATTGGCTGGCACAAACAATTCAAGCTAATAGATGGCAGGTTACACTATTGATGGGATGTGGAAAGGGCTGGGCAATATGAAGGAAATGAAATCTCACGATATTTTGGACAAAATACCTCAATGGATATTTTGGCGATATTATAAGGTTGCTTTTGAAAATATCTACACAATGAAAATTGACTAGCAATAGTTAGCAAACAATAGTAAAACTACAAGTCTGGTATTTTCAGAAAACCCCATCGCTACTGTAATGGAGCGTTTAAAACCAGGAAAAGTCCAAACCTAATATTTTCAAAGTTTAAGAAAATATCTAGTCTAATATCATGATATCGAATTTATATCAATTATTGCCCAGCCTTAGATGTTGGAACACCTGTACTTTAACCGCTTATGGTAAATTGGTCATTCAATTGAAACCAAAGGCAATCTTAAAGCAGGGATCTTACTATAATAACACAGTTGACACATAAAGCAGGTCAAATTCTTCAATATATAACTTTCTATCAAACTGATAGTCTGGTTGCCTGCAATTGAGGATTTTATGAATATATATAATTCATGATAATCCATGCTTTATTACTGAAATGTGTTGATAATGCACAACCACAACAACATGTACATTCTGCAGACCATTATTTGAGATGTTATGATTCCAAATGTAGATATAGATGTCTATAGCTGCCTGGCTGTCTGCAACCTAGCAACCTAAATCTCACTAATAATCCCCACCTAGCTAGCGAGGGATATTACTGCATTGTGTCTGTAATCTGTAATTCAAGAAAAGGGAGCAGTTTATTTAACTTCTTTCTCCTCCATTGAAGTACAGTAAAAGCACCTGGCCTTAGAATCAGCAGTGCTGTATACGGTACAGATGACATCTCTGAATGCAGCAGGCAGTGAGAGAAAGGTTTATCCTGATACAGTGTCACTCTCCCAGGATCCATAGGCATGCGGCCATGTGTCGCCTGAATGGAATTTAACACTGGCGCCCACGCACGATTTGTCACCGTTAATTCCACAAACCAACATCCCAAGCCATTCATTTTCATAAATAGCCCCTCTTTTGTTTTTGTATCTCCATCCCTTGTCTATTCATCGTGTTGTTTTCCCTCCTTTTATCTCTTGTCTAATTCTCTCTCTTATCTCAGCTTTTCTCTCTATCTAGCCCTCCTTCCTCCTTCCCTCCCTCGCTCCTTTTTACCCTCATGCCAAGTTGCAGGCTCGGGCTTCGTTGAGCCGTATTCGTGACAGCGTCTGAGCGAATTAACGCAGTGCTGCCACTGTGTGCAGACATCTAGGACACTCAGCAGAGAAAAAAAAAACTCAGCCCCCGTTCTGTCTATCTGGCCAAGCCGGAGAAGAGCTTATCGGGCTCTACTAGAGGAGAGGAAAGAGAAGCGGATATTCACCCCACTGCAATACCATAGTGTACATATCAGAGCCAGTCCAGGCAAAACAGTTGCGGTTTTCAAATGTCAAATGCTTCTGTTTGTGTACGAGTTTAAAGCTCGAATAACTTATACTGTAGTAGTGAATTAATGTTTCAGCTGACCTTAATGTTCACATTGTAGAATGCCGCTGTGCTTCACTAGCTTACAGACCTTACAGAATGAAAAATACGTCTTCTTTAATGCCAGGACAAACTATCGGAAACATTGTTGCCTCCAACACAATTACCGATTGTGATATATGGTCTGTACGCCACTCCTTTGAAGCGGTATTACTCTCTGACAGGACATTTTCACCTTTTTCCAAATGCGCACTCTAACACGCCACACATCATTGTTTTTTGCCATAGCCCATCAGAATGAGTTTGAAAGCTTCCATCACAGGATGAAGACATTATTAGATCACTGCATGCCTTAACGTCATTATCATTCTTTGAGATCCATTTAGTAATTGTCACTGGTCGTGCACAGTACATCTTAGTGAAGAAACAGCATCTTATCTAACCTTTAGCAGTGGAACAGACATAATTGACGAGTGTACAAAGGTGACCATTGGAGTTGGCATTGACCACAGGATGCAGAATCAATACAGAAGTGCTGTAATGATCCTTATGGCGGTAGTTGATGAAGTGAGGAGGCTGGTCTGCCAATCGGGAGATTACCGCATAGATGATTCAGTGAGTGGGTGGGTTCTTATTGAGGGGTTAAGACTGTTGTCTAATGGGCTTTGTAAAAGTTCAGACCTTTGGTGGCTCAATATTATGACCCTGGTATAATGGTATTGACCAGTGTGTGTGCATGTACTGTTAGGACTTCTTGTGGTATGACTCTTGTTCTCTAAACACCTTATGAATCACAATCAATATTCTTTCTTGTAGGAGCTTCTCACAAATCGGAAACATCTGATTTGCTATTTCTGCAGATAATGAAACAGGCCTATAATGTCAGTACAGGTGTATAATATATTTGGTCAAACCAGGTAGATTTGCATATGCCAGCTGAATAAAAAAACAAACATGTGTGTTTCCGGCGAGTCTGGTTAGCTCTGGTTTATTGGATGCTACAGACTAGATAGGAGTTGGCAGGTATGGTGCTTTGCAGCCCACTCTCCTGTCTAATAGAATACTATCGCTCCTTTGTCTCACACTGCCTCCAACTGTGTGTGTCCACGTGTTACTGTATGTGTGTTTCCTACGTGTGTTTGTTTTCACTGTGCTGCCTCGCTGTGGTCTAGCCAGGAGCAATCTTCCTGCCAATGCGGAATGCGCCCCAGCATGGATCCACTTCAAAGCCTCTCCACATACACATCCACACAGACTCAGGCAGTATGGGGGAAAGGAAAACTTTTACGCAAAGCGACATATCCATATGCACCCCTCCCCTGGCACACAGGACACGTTGAACACACGCAACATGCACAAGGAGAAAGTAAGACCTTTGTGTTTTCAGTATAATTGAGACAATACTACAAATGAACCTGAGTAAAGCAAAGTGGAGGTCTTCACCCATATCTCTGTGGTGACGTTGATTTGGAGAAATAGAGCAAATACATGTCATGAGGTCGATTGTGGAGTGCGTATTTTTCAGCAGAACAAGCCTGTATGCACTGACAGCCAGGGCAAGAGGGCACTTATTTAATCTGATCTTGCAGAGGATTCATCGGAAACCACAACATCACAGGCAAATAGAAATAGATAGGAAAGAGAGATAGGAGGCTAATGGTTAGTCATTCAGCTCTCAAGAAAACAGCAAATGATACAGTTTGTTTACATGTTATACACTGGACACTTCCCACACTTATAGAAGCATGCTTTACTAATCAGCTATGAGGAGACGGTACCAAGCAGCCTGCCACTTTGATGCTACACACAGCTGAAGTGCGTGGGTGGATCATTTGATGAGTATATATGTGCGGGGAGGTACTGTACGTGATTTCACCTCAAGCTGAAGGATACATCAAAGCCAAATCCATTAGCCAGCCAACCCCCTTTGGTTTCCAACTGTGACAACCAACCTAGAGTTGTGCAATATGATGTAGTTTTTGCACCAGGAAGATACTTCCGCATCATTGTTGCCGAGTTAGTAGAAAACGGTAGTAGAGAGCAACGTGACTTCCGACAGTTTGTAGCTTTTACCCTCTTGGGCTTTTGATAAGGACACATGGAGAAGGGAGACAGCTAAATAGGAACTTACAAAACACAACAACGTGTTTGGCTCTGTGTAGGACTGGCAAAGTGCACCATTCTTAAAGCCACCAGGACATCCCCGTTTCTCTGGGTTTTTTTCTTTTCCTGTTGGCAGTGTTGCATCTTCCGAAATGTTTGGATGAGATATGAGCCAGACAGAAAGAGGAAAGGTTTCCTGCCAAAATCATCAGACAGAAATCTCAAAGGAGCCTTTTCACTCTCAGTGCTCTTCCGTGTACCAGTGTCCACACGTCAATGTGAGCAAGTGTCACCACGCTTCAGACAATCACCCATGTCATTGGCATTCACATTCAACATGATTTTAATTTCCTACGAATACGACGCAGAGCACTGGCCATTAAAGTGTCTCAAGTTGTCTGGTTGGAGCTCTATGAACAGCAAGCAAAAGAGCCTATCACTTTGCCCTTTTATCTTGCTTCACCTCTCAAATGGAGTGGAGACATTCAATTTAAAGTCTAAGGTCTGGTAGAAGCCAGTGGCTTCCATTAACTCCGTCCCTGTGAAGTAGTTGGGGAGGTAGAGCATCAAAGAACTTTAATTATCCTGCCCTGCAGTGAGAGAGACACAGTGGTTGAACCGAGGCAGAAAAATGTATACAGCAAAAGAGACAGAAAGACGAGAATGGATGGGGAAAAAAGAAGTGCAAGGTGTATGGATTATCTGCCATAATACTGGCTGATCTGCTTGAGTCACTGCCTTTTTGCTTTCCAAAGACCCTGAAGGTTTTAAATTGCTTCCTTGCTTTCATTATCTGCAGTTTGATTGGATTGTGGAGCCCTGCTGAGGTATGCCATCAGGATGTAATAGGCAGATCTAGTTGTATTAATATTTTAGGATTTGGTCTTCCCTCTTGATAGAAATTCACCTTCAAAAATGGTCCAATCCAGTTGTTTTGTTGCTTTGATCACGGCAAAGAATTTGGTTGACTATAGCCAAAGTATGTATGAATAAGTGTGCGTAGATGCAACAGATAATTCGCATATAGAAAGATTCAGGAAAAGAGAAGGCAAAGAAGAATGCTTTCCTATCAAAATGAAAAAGGAAACGAGCTCCCTCCTCAATTCTTTTTAGTGGACCGGCGAAGAGCGATAGTGGGACAGACATTCAGACATAGTGTTGGAGTGGAGGGCGGTCTATTGGGAGATGGGCGGTAAAGGTCAGGGACGAGGAGATGGCTCTAGCACAAGGATATAATTGGCTAGGCAGAGAGCCAATCCAACACACACAAAGGTAGGAGATAGTGGCCTGTTGCAGCTGGAGGGGGAATCAGAGCCTACTGGAGGGAATTGGAGAAACTGGAGAGAAATTGTATAAAAGTCTTCACAACGATTATTCGGTTCTTCATCTGTCAACCTTGTTTTTCCTGTTATTTCTACTCCTCTGCAACTCCTAGAAATCCCTTCCGCCAGTGTTGTGGTATCACTCTCTTCTTTTATGTCTCCGTCTCCTCCTACCTGTACGTTTTTGATATCCGAATACATTTTTTAAGGTTCCTATCTCAGTAATTTTCACTTTTGTCAATCGCAACTGTAATGCATTTGACTCTTCTCCCTTTCTCTTTCTCTCGCGCCTCCTTATCCCTGGAGTGGCTGCAGACATCCAGAAAGCCAGTTCCAACAGAATACCAATGCTCTCAAAATGGTGCAATAACCACCAGGCAAAAACCTTCATCTGCAGTAGGCCTATGTGTACACTTTTATACAGAGTCGAAAAAGTGCTCCAAAGAAAGGGGGTAATTCATCATTAACGGAATTATTCTTTTTCATACATTACATAATTGTTTTATCAAGGGCTTGCAGGAATGTGTTGGCGCCTGCTGTCGCTTCTGGCGCTGCTCAGGTGGTATTGATAGCTTTAGCCGTGCTCATTTGCATTGACAATGAGCAGTAATAAAAGCTGGATAGGGAGTTATGCGACCAAAACCATGACTACCAACCACCGCCAGCGCACTCCTGATCTCAGGTGTATTGCCAGATAATGGCTTTTGTGGCTTCAGGGTCATACGCGTACTCTTCCGCTCCAATAACATTAACATACATAGAAATGCTCACATAGAAAGACACTACTACAGCCCCTCATCATGTTTTGCATAATAAAGAGTGCCTCAATGCCACAGCAAAGAGAAAAGAAGGAGGTAGAGTAAGAGAGAGATTAGGTTAAGGGCTCTGTGTTAGATGCCTATCATCAAAGAGAATTAAAATCGTGTATTACAAGTAAAAAGCACCCTTAAGGCAGTTAGGAGTAGAAGTAGAAGGCAAGCAAAAGAGAAAGTGCTCTGGAAATCAGAGAGCAGCTTTGCTTTGGGAGGGAGGGAAGCTTGGCCCAATCAAACTATCCACAGGCATTGATTCAATGTGACGGCTGTAAGTGGTTGTAAGTGAGGAAATAGTCAAACTCCCATTGGCCAGGAGATGAAGATAGCTCTCTTAGGCTTGCAGAAGTTGATACACTGTCAACACTCGTGCTCAGCACAGGTTCATTTCCGCACCCAAGGGTGCATTAGTGGGTCCTTCTTTCTTCCTTGTTTTGATGTATCCTGGATACAGCATAGAGAGCTTTTTCCTCTAGGTCCGACAAGTCTTCGCTCACTGTTCAGCATTCGATCAACCACTCAGGATTTTAATTGGTCCCTACAATGCTTTGCTTATCTGAGTGTAACAGATTATTTCAAACTTTAGTTGAGATGAAATCTTCCATCATCTAGACAGAACAAAGCCTTGAAAAGTCAAACGTCTCTCCTCCTTTCATGTCTTTATTCTGTCCTATCCCGTCAGACGCTTCTTTTCCTGGTGATAAAGAACGTTGAAAAAGGCAAATAAGCGCAGCAAGACAGCATTGTTGGCAAGCCACCTTTCTCATGGGAACTCATTTTGCATCAGCGTAATGCTTTATTGATTTATTGGCAGCGTGAGAATGATCCATTTATCCCTGTCTCTGAGAGAAATATGAATGGTGTTGACGCGTTCTGGCTGAATAATCCTGGTATTAATCGAAGCCAAGGACTGTCAAGATGAGGGGATTGGGCTGTGTGAGGTCTCTAGTAGATGTGGCGTCCGAATTAGGCCACTCTGCGTAAGGGCGGGCCGGTGACACATTGATTCATCCTTTGGGAGCACAGTAAAAATACAGTTTCTTTAACCTATTAACACAGGCCTCACATGGATTCAAGTGATTTAAAGGGATTTATCCATTCGCTTTGCAAACATTGAAAAAAATAAAATCATGTTTTGGCCTTGGGGTTGCATCACCCCCCTGTGGCGCCATGTTGGAAGATGAGCTAAATGTGGCATTTCAAGGAGCCCTAAGTGAAATCTAATATGGCGTTTGTTTAATTAAAACCCAAGCAGTGTTTTGGGGGCAGCAGATTAGCGCTAAAAGATCCAATTAAAGTGTTTGGTGATAAAGGAGCCGCGGAGCCTGTTGGGCTTCCTCGCTGATAAGTGAAATACCTTGCAGGCAAACTTGATAGCGCTGATAGCATATAATGAGAAAGGCCCTCTTAGCCCCTTAGTGCTACACAGGGCTACAGCCAGACACTCACGCTCCTGCTGCTGACTCTCTCAACCTTTCCCTCCCCCCTAGAAACCAGAAACGCTTACTTTACTGCCATCTGATAGCATAATCAGCATGTCTGAGAGAGGAAGAGAAATATTTGGAAGCACTGATGCGTCCCTCATTTTCACTGAACCCTGACTACCAATACATTCTGTGCAAAGATGCTAAAAAGAAAAAACAATATTAAGGGAGAGAAGAGTTTTCTTTGGGGTTTGTTTGTTTTTCCTATCTTGCTTGGTTTTTCAAGCTTAGATAACTGTCTAAATCTTGTATTAGAAGACGCTCGAACAACCGCAATGTTGATGAAATAAAATTTGAATCTTTAGCATTCAACTGAGGGTTTTTTACGAACCAGTTATGTCTGTGCAAATGACTATAATTATGAGAAGTAGTGCCTTTTTATCCATTTAAACATACAAACGCAGCTGGCTGGAATGAGCAGGGCAGTTAGTCATAGGAGGCCTGTGCGGGGTGCATTTGTGTGAGCGGATATTGCGATGGGTAATGGGATGTGAGGCTTCATATATTCCCATTTCTCAGGGGTTTTTTCCCCCTGTCGGCCAAGCACATTAACAGTTTATTTCCAAACACTACCCCTCTCACTCCTGCCACCCTTAGTTACTATGCTGGAACCCGTATCTCGCCTCACCGGCCACTTCATCTCGCCACAATAGAGCACTCCGCACCAACCATTAGTGAAGCAATCAGCATACTGTATTGTAAATATTTGGCCGAGGCTATTTTCTAAGGACCCACAGCCAACTGAATAAGTATGAGATGTTCCGGATGAAATGTATACTTGCAGCGTGCATATGCAAACGTGCACCTACCTGCATACACACAACTGCTCCTGTATATCCATGCACGGCCAGGCACTCGCCCAGTCAAGCCTTTTTTCTTTTTCTTTCTCAACAAGGTTTCCCTTTTTTTCGTAAACACTGAATGCCTCCGTGCCTCGATAGAATTGCCATCAGCGTGAATAACTTCCATTGTACTTGCTGGCAGGGTGCTTGTGGTACTCTTGACAGAACAAAATACAAGTTTAAATTGATCAAGGTAATGTGGAATTTGACGGAGAAAAATGTTCTCCCAGAGAGAGCTTTGATGTTTTCACTTTCTTTCAATGTGTGATGTCAGGATTGCTCGTTGATTAGATGTATACATGCTCCGTTATGGCAGAAAGATACCTTCCAGTCCTTTCTTTCATCCCTGCATACTTGTTTGACACCGCTTTAATTTACAATTCAGTTATTGTCACATGCTGGTTTTTCGAGCAGAAAACGCAATCCATGTGTTGCATGGGTGTTTTGAAGTGAGTTGAAATGGTATATGGCAGCAGTCAGTATATTCCAAAAGCTGCTCAGAGCTTCAAATGCCTGCTTTTTTCATATCATGCTCTTACTTCCACAACCAAAAATAAACCCATTCAATTACAAATCACACAAAAGTAGAACAAAGCCGCACCAATGGTCCCCTTCCACGTGGGTATTCCTGCCATGGCTGCACAAGTGACCCCTTTGCCTGTCCTATAAATGGCTGGCCTGACCAAAGTGCCTAACCTTGAACACCCTATCACAGACTGGTCGCTTTCCAGTTGGGTATTCCTTCCATAGCTGCCTTGGTGACCTCTTTGTTTACCCTCTCCACCACTGGCCTGACCACTATGCCTAACCTTGAACATCCTATCATAATCACCTCAGACTGCTTTTATGCCATTCAATCTATCATATCCAGCATCAGCGTCAGACCTCTCACAGGAGCTCTACCACCTCCTTGATGGAGCTTAGGGTCAAGTGCGGCAATAGAATCGGGGGTAGCCAGTTTGTGCGCAAGATAAGAAAAGGCTTTGATAAGAGGCAAAATGCGAACAAGAATGCAGGCGGTAAAGCTGTAGAGTGAGATTTTCAAGAAGAGGGGATTCATGTTTCATATCTTACTGTGTTGGTACGAGGTGCTCTGGGTTCCAGCGGGGACAAATGATAGACTTGAAAAGCCTGCAGTTTAGTTCTTCTTCTGTATTTTGAAGAAACGGTTAGGTTGCAGATCACATTCTATGTGTTATTATTCTACTCCAGCAACCTGCTGTGTTACCTCAAGGTTAGCCTTTCCACTGTACGTAATATGGAACATATGCCTTTTGCCCATTACACCATTACAACTATTACTGTTCTGCCTCGGTCATCTATAAACAAAGCAATACAGGTAAATGTGTATTTACATACATAAAGCTTCAGTATGAAAGTAAATGTATTGTTCTTCTTGCATAGCCTTTGCTGCTTTTTATGCCTCCCACATGGCACAGTCAAACACATCCCCATCAGTATTCATATGTAACGCCGCGGTAAAATGAAGTCAGATCCTGATAGGCTCTGTGTGACTGTGGCACCTGTTGCCCTATTGGCTCAGCCCGCGGATTGATGTCTTCCCTTTGATGAAACAATAGCTCATGTCTAGACTATACAATGGGCCCTGTCACCTTGCCTTTCTACCGCAACATATTTAGAGTATGCTGGTTGCCAATCAGCTACATTTGTTTGATCAGAAATGGATTGTGCACCTATAGGTAGGTCTCCATATGGCAGGAGCACTGATATGTTTTAATGAGCTTGAATCCACAGGGTAGAGGAATACATTTCTCAATTTATTGTCCCTGGGCAAGGAGAGAAACAAACCTGTTGACTAAAGACATGCCCAAGTGTATTTAAATTATGCATTTTTTGTTCCTGTTTTGTCAAATGTAGCTCAGGGGTTCTGCGAGCTGAGACTTTCTTTGTCTTTCCAGTGCTTTTGCTCATTTTCATGCGTGCCATATGAGCCAAGACGTGTGCGAGCCTGTGCTGAAGGATTGAAGTAAGCTTTGTACAGAGGTTTTGCCTATAGTCCCCCGTCCCTGCTACCCATGCCACTGCAACAATTCCCCCATCCATTTGACTCACACAGAGTGGCAGATTTATTTTGCCTTTCATGAGCTGTTGAAAGCTGCCGTCGCTCGCTTTAAATTTCTCGTCAGTTCGGCTAAGTACATCTTCAAAGGCAGCAACTCGGGCCGCCTGGCATGGGTGGGGTTGAGGTATATGTACGAGAGATTGAATGAAGAGGAAAAAGAGAGAGGGTAGAAAAAAGGAAAGAAAGATACTCTTGGAAGCTTAGCTTCAAGGTATACACCTACTCACTTCTTGAAATATGCACACCAGCAAAAGGTAAGCCCATGAACACATACACAGAGCAGAGTTGATCTGTTTTAAGGGTAGTGTCCCCAACTGTGGTCAATTGATAAGAGTTTATGATCAAGAAACTTCTAGAACTGAGACGTTGTATATATATATATATTTATTGGAAGAAGTACATTTGAAAAAGGTATTGTGGATGCTGAAGCTTCAACTACTGTATGCAAGTCTTGTTCGATTTTATAAAGGAATGCACATTCCTTGGAAATATGACAATTTACTATAAATAAAGCTCAAAAAGGAACTTGATTTCCTCCAAAACATTTAGTTATGCCAACTCATTCTTGTCCCCCTCCCAAGGCATGATATGTCTTTATTCAATTTGATGCGTTCTAGAAAACAAATTCACATGACAATTGAATTACTCTCTTATCTGGCATGATGAGGGTTTGTACAGACATATAAATTGGGAACATACGAGAACGGGACAATTTGCTATAGGCTATTGAGGAACAGAGAAAAGTGTAAGCAAAGGTTTTCAAACAAACGTTCTGTTTCAGCACATCCACAAACAAACGTTCTGTTTCAGCACATCCACAAACAAAAAAACCGGAGCGACAGCAACACAGAGAGCTTTTTGGCTTAGTCTTTAATTAGGCCGACGTTGAGAGGCCAGCATGTTCCATCCCGCTGCCCTCCAAGCTCCGATGAGCCCTCTCAACCTCACCTCAGGCAGATTCAGCTAAGCCTTGGCTGCTGATCAGCATACACATCCGCATGCACTTTCACACAAGCTCACTTCATACTCCCAGGCTCCCATGCAGATGTGCGCATAGCTCCTCGAACAAGTGCTCACTTGGTGTCTTGTCTTGCCCTCAGTGTGAGTGGCATTCGCCCTCCTGCCGATCGCCAATCCATAACTCCCTCTTAAGTATTCCTTTAATTACAGCTTTAAAGAAGTACCCTTTTCCACATGTCTGTCCTTTCCTTCCCCCTTTAATCGATTGCAACTTCCTTGTTTATTCGTAGATAGCCTGCATGGCAGTGGCCTTCTTGAGAATCTATCTATTTGCCCCCTCCCCTCCTCCTCCACCTCCTAAGCCCATTCTCCTCCTTTGATAAAGGATTGGAAACAGATAACAGAGGAGGTGGTGCAGGACCGACCTCTCCACGGCTTTGTGGCTAAATGACTGAAAGGAGATGGATTGTGGTCCCGCCGCCAATTTTTCCTCCCGTGGCTTGAGTCACTGCTGTTTTTTTGTCTCAGGCTCAATGTCCTTGGAGCAGGGGAAACAACTACCAGCTAGACTCGGTCAAGGTATATGCAATGGTGGGGGAAGAGGAGAAGAATAGAGAGGAGAATTGAAGAGAGAGAGGGCATTAATTATAAGGTTGACACATTCAATAGAGGGCTGAAGTCAAACCACCTGCCGGAGGGAATTGGAAAACAGCAACTACAGAGCACCATTGCAATATCGAAGCCCAGTTGCAGTGATAAAGACTGTCTGAGTCAAGAGAGTGTGTAATCTAAGTGGAAGTGTGTGTGCCTTTGAGAACAAGAGAAGCTGTGAAAGAACAAGGTTATTGTGCATTGCATCTTAAATGGCATTCCGGCATTCAAGGTATATAGAGATTTAAAGGAAAAAACAAACTAGACGTATCATTCCACATGAAGAACCTCCACCCAAAAACAGCTGATTGTTCACCTAATGCCATTGGATTGAACTACCAAAACAAAATGGTTGACAGCCTGATTTTAGCTGACTCTTGATACACTTGCATTAATGACATAAAAACGTACAGTTAATGCGACCAAATTGCAAATGGAGACTTAGATCCAATCATGATTAACATATCAATAAGCAAAAAAATGCAATCTTTCGACTTAACCAAACTCCAAACTTCAATCGATGCTCCCATCTCCGACTTCTGATTGTAGGTTGTTCTTCTGGTCCAATTTCAAGAGATATTACTTCTGGTCTAACCCTAACCCATTAACGTGTTAGTGTTTGGAACTCTGCTTGAGGCGTTAGCTTAAACAAAGTGACACAATGCTTTATTTCTCACTGCCATTGCTTTGACAATTTTCTCCTAAACATATTCACTCATTTGGCAATTAAATGATGTTGTGCAAATCTCTTTTGGACTAACTTACTTACTTAACTTGGTGCAAAGTTTGGTTAAAGGTAGGGTAGGTAAGTTTGAGAAACCGGCTCGAGATCGCTAGAATTTGAAAATACACAACCGGAGAAAATCTGCCACTTCCTTATAGAGCCCCTCCTCCAACACACACAAACGCGCACATGACCAATGAGGGCACGAGATAAGTTTGTGCACAGATGGAAGGCTGACAGGCAGGTAGGCCATCCAGTTATTTTAGCCGGGCCGGGTAAAATGATTGGTCGTGCTTTTTACAGTACTACGGCTTCCACAGATGAAATTTTTTTATATATTTATTGTCAAAGCACTTAAGATACTTGCTATCGGGATGTTAAGAGCATTCCATGGAATATAACAAAAAGTGTATCTCGAGCCGGTTTCTCAAACTTACCTACCCTACCTTTAAGATCTGGTACTTGCATAGACCAAAGGATATATTTGAGATATTTTCATATCTGATGCCTTTTGTCCTGTTCGGGACATATGGCATTCATTCTACTCCTAACCTCACTTATTCAGTTTTACACAATAATTTGTCACAAAGCCGTCTGTTCTGTAGGTACAGTATGCTCAAATAATGATACTATATATTACAAATACCTATCCACAACTTATGGAACTTGTAAAGCTCTTATAAGTTCTAAGTGATTTCTTATGTCTCACCTATTGTAACCTCGACCAAACCACAGCTCAGCTCACTTTAGTCAACTTGTCAAGACCTTTCCATGAACACTCTCACCTCCCACTGGCTGAAATAAGCAGCAGGAGCTCCATCAAGGTAAGCAAGGCGCTCTGTACCATTGGGACCCCACAAAGAATGGCACACTTAAATGTGAACTTTATATATGTTACAGGTTGCACACTGAGATAAGTGTTGCCTTGTCCAAACCAATCACTTCATCAAGGTTGCCTTTGATGGCAGGCATCAGTTTGAATAGAGAGCTGTTTAGAGGGAAAAGCAGGGCCAAAGTGAGCGCTGCCTTAAATGTTTCTGTATAATTGAAGTCCTTGGCTCAGAGGGAGGCAACTTAGAAAACTTTGTAAAGTATAAACTTGATTGAATTTTGTTTTTCTGTCTCACACTTCAGCCTGTATGTGTGTGGTTTAACTGTTTTAGTGCAAAGGAGAGAGTGCAGGAGCTTGAGAGTTGAACAGTGCAATGTGAAGGTGTTTGATGTATGAAGGGTTGGACACAAACTCATGTTGGTGGCTGGGATGCGAGGTTGCTATGCCAACCGCAGGCACAGCTGGTCTAGCTTCGGAAAAGACAATGAAGCTGTGTATTAGCGGGCAATCATCAAATTCAAACAAAGAAAAGGCACAGAGCAAAACAAAAAAAGGTCACAAGGCATGTTTGTTCACAGTTTGGTTTTGATCTCAAAAATAGACATCAGTATTGTCAGCTTGATTGCATTGTTTGTTTACCTCCGCGAGGGAGAGCCATTACTGTGTATAGCACATAAGGTTCAAGTACTTTTTCTATTTGATGTTGTCAATATCAAAGGCAATATTAACCCTGCTTCATACAAGATGCTGATTCCTTTTAGCATCCGTCCGTCCAGCTCTCTAATCCAAATTCTTCAGAAGCAGGGGGCTCTCAAGTTGATTTATAAATAGAGTCTACCTGTAATTGAAATACACGGACGGCATGTCAGAAGAAAGAATGATTTGACAGGGCCGGCATGGAAAAGCAAGGCTTGCTTTCTCCGTCAGCTTGTAAGATTCTGTTTGTAGCTGTCAGCCTCCATTTAAAATTGCAATTTCTGTATGTGAGGGAGGACTGAATGCAGAGGTGCCGCCTTAATTATCACTTCCCGCTTTTGCAGACTTTCTGTCGAAGGAGAAAAAGAGGCGAAAAAGTTACACAGCTGTCTCAATCATCAGTGCTCTGAATTAACACCACCTATCTACCAGAAGCAAATATTGGAGCTGGTTGTCGGCGTGAAAGGTGGCAGCCACGATGACAGATAGTCAATCCATCTTGACTTATTACATTCTATACACAACTAGTCTGAGGCAAACAAACCGAACTAGCAAAATCCATTTGCTGCTGCGGTTTGTTGACATCTTGTGAAAAATAACCTTGCAGTATTATCTGCCTCACTGGGAGGGCATGTTCTTTATTCAGCCAAAACATTTCAGCACCTTTATCATTCTGTAAAATGGAGGGGAAAAACTGCCTATATGTACTGGTTCACTACAAGATGGCTGACTCTACAATTATCCAATGGTCAGCTTTTAAAGAATACTTTATTATAATACATTTTCCAATGGAAAGTACTATAGAAAATACAACAGTAGAAGCAGGAGTTTTCTTGTGAAATGTATACACCTAACATTTTGTTGTATCCACAAGGTCAAATTGAGCCCAAAACGTAACTGATTGAATCCCATAATTGTTACATCTGTGTTTGCTTGCTTCCAGTATGAGCTACCATCCAATGTTAGGTTTGAACTTAGTTTGCCAACTGTTGATACCCATCCCAGGAATGTGTATTGTGTTGTCGACACCCGTGTGATAGATACCAACAAATCTGGGAATCGCTCAGAAATATATTACTCCTTAAAGGGGACCTATCATGCAAAATGCACTTTTGTACGTCTTTTATACATGAATATGTGTCCCCGGTGTTCCAGGGAACTCACCAAGTGTCAGAAAACACAACCCTCTCTATTTTCCTCCATACCCAAATCTCTAAAAAAGGGGCTGCAACGGATCTGATAAAAACTGATCCAGATTTGAACACTGTCCTGACGTCAGGACGGTGGTGCTACGGCTATTGGGCCAACTCCACCAATCAGGAGGAGACAGCCACGGCCATTGCCGTTCGAAAGCGCTGGAGACGCTGTAGTACATATGCCAGGCCTGTAGATAGTGCTGTTCTCACTGAATCTGCCCTTGCAAAAACAGAGCTAAAAAATGTAAAATTGAGCAAAATGAGGCATGGCTAAAATGCATGATCTGTTTGGTATTTTGAAAAAAAAAAGTATAAATATGCCTTATATAGGTATGGTCCTACACTATATTATTCAAATATAGCATGATAGGTCCACTTTAATGCAACTACTGTTCAAAAACTCCACAAGATACCTTTTAAAACGATCATAATAAAGTGAAAAAAATCCCAAAGTATTTTTTATTAAATATCTAGGAAATAATAAACCTTCTAGGATTCAAGCTGCTTATAAATCTGTAAAGGTTATTTGACAAGTTAATATGGGGGGCACACACATTTTGTGACAAACATGTGAGCGAAGTGGGTGTTTTCAGGAATATCTTTCCTTTTAATGGATCTATGACTGTTCTAAAATCATATATTCTGGTTTATTATACCCACAGTTGGGATATTAAGGTCTGTGGTGGCTTAGCAGTTGGTGCAGGTTTGACGACATCTCCATTTATAAAGAACAAACCAAACCAAAGTTTCAAAGCAGTGTTTTTCAATCTAAACTTTCCCCATCGCTTGGACCAACAAAGGCAAAGTTTGTAAAAAAGTTCACAATGAGTGAACGTGACCAACTGGGGTTTGAGACACAAAGGCCCTTGGGATAAGATCAGTGGCTGAGGTTTCTTTGTTGCATGTGTGTGTGTGAGAGAGACAGAGACAGACTGGGAGAGAGTGAGGAGGAGTTCTGGGCTCTCCTCGAAGCCTTGGCAAACGCAGACAGGCTGCACTATCCTCCGGGGAAGATTCAATTATAAATGATGCTTCCTCTCGGACCCTTCTTGGAATCCCTTATTCTTTAGGAGATCTTCACCTAATCCTCAGCAGGGTTTGGCGTGGCCTGCCTCTAAAGTGATATGCCCCTCACGCATTGGTGTGTCATGCATTATGAATGATGCGAAGGAGACACTCGTGTCCTAATTTCGCTGAGAGCGGTGTGAACACCAACACTTGAGCTGACAGAATGCTAATTTCCGCTCATAGAAAGGAACAGGATTGAGTTAGGTTTTACAGAGCTTAAAGTGTCCCAAATAGTTGTTTGTGTTTACACCACCTTAAGCTGACTTGTCCCCACCTTAGCTGCCCATCTTTGTCTGTCTGCCTCTTCCTCTTTTAACCTGCATCCTTCTTCATCTCCCCCACCTCGCACCGTCTTCCCTTTCATCTCTGTTGCGATGTCTCCCTTTTCACCTTTCTAGAAATCCCACTGGTGGCAGCGTGCAGCATTAAAGCCAGCAGACAGGTCTTCTTTGTAGCCTAGAGTGCTGCGTGGATCTCAGCTGCAACCCTCTCCTTCCTCCTCCCCCCCCCCCCAGCCTCTGAAATCCTCTTCAGACCCCTTTCCCTCATCCTCTTCCTTTCCCAACCAGAGAGAAAAGGAGCTGACATCTCCAGAGAGCCGAGAAAAAGAAAATCATTTAAAGCCCCTTCCTTTCTGTCCGCTTGCCGCTACAACGGGGGAAGAGTGTCAGTAATGCAGCAGGAGGGAAGACAGAGAGAGTTGGGAGGGAGAGAAGGGGGAGTCTGGCTATCCGAGCTTCGCAGTAATGAGGGGAGAGTTGTTATGGCTCACCTTCTGCTGCTCTAGTCTGTGTGTGCATTTTCACTTGTGTACTTGGTTTGCGCCTCTGCAGTGTAACACGGAGCTGAAGTGAGGAGACATGACTGCTTCGTTAATGGGTGTCTCGTGAGTCGATCGTCTTGTTCTTCTGTAGAGATGTGAGGTTGATTTGACATGCCTGTGAGTAAAGAACTTACTTGTTTCCCAGAGAGTGGGGGCTGAACATATCAGGATCACATCTACGCCTCTCGACTATCTCTCCATCTGTGTTCCTTTCTTCTCCATGTCTGTCCTCCATATTCCCGCAAAAAAAGTGACTCTTCCACCTCTTTCCCCCTGCCATCCCTCTTCCACATCTCTACACTTCTGCCTCAGCGCCGTGATACAGATGGCAAATCGAGCTGTTCGGCGTGGAAATATGTGGCCCCCCCCTCCAGTGAAAGGGGACAAAAAGAGCTGTCTCAAGTGTTTTCAAGCACAATGTTTTACACACTAATTACAGGGAATAATTGTTGTGACAGAAGTGCAATAGATCTGCATTCTAATGGTCAGCAGTTTGGATTGTATAGAAGTCTATGAGAACATGACCCTACTTCTTCACCTGATTTATTACCTCAGTAAACATTTCCCTGACAAGTTCATGGTCTCAATTCTTAGCTTCAAGTCCTTTTGAATACAGCATGAAGTTCAATTTGGAAATGATGGTCCAATTTACAGAGAAATAGACACAAATAATTGGGGTATGCTTTAAAACATTGCTACCTTTTGTGAGACCAGTTGCAGAAACAAGTCAGATTGTACATGAAAAAGTGACCCTACTTCTTCACTTGATTTATTACAACATCCCACTTACGAGTTTCTAAATTCTTAGTTTGAAGTCTTTGTTAATACAGCATGAAGTTCAATTTGTAAATGATGGTCCACTTGAGAGGAAAATAGGCGATCAATCCGGGAGTGACATTGCTACCTTGTGATAGACCAGTTCAAGTTCATAGAAGTTCATTTGAACATGTGTGGTTGCCTAAAGTGCTCGGTTGTACTTAGCTCCAACCATTTGTGTCACTTCTGCTGCCAAAACCCAAGATGGCAAAACCCAAGATCTTTTTCACGTGGGAAAGTCATAAGAAAATCACCTTGGAAATGTATCTCTATTTTACTTTTCACATAATCTTCCCTCAATTTGGTGGTTAATTGTTTAATTAGAAGATGAATGGATGATGTAAACAGTTGTTGGTTGCAGCCCTATAGAGCAGCACAAAATGTTCCTGTGCTGACTGTTGACATGGTGTTTTCCTGTCACCTGCATTCCCTCTGCACCGACACTAACAACACACTCCAACAAAACACCCAGCACTAAATCTCACTGCAGCAGAGAGCCTTTGCTTCTCTTGGCAGTGGTGGGCAACTATAGCACAAATTCAACCACTGTAGTATTTGACTGCTCAATTCTAGCGAGTACAGCTGCTGCCCAGCGGCTCAGACTTTATCATCCTGGCTACTGGTGCTGCAGCAGCAGAAGAAGAAGAAGAAGAAGAAGCTGCCTGAGCGTCTGCCACGCTTCGGTGCATTTGCTATCTGGCTCATAAAGTTAGAATATGACCCTGACAAAAGGCCACAAAATGTAAAATATACAATGAGTAATCCATATGTGTAAACACGTCAAGATAAGCTATAATCTTTTCTGCCACATCTTGACATTCATTCAAGTTTACACATGAGCGATCCTTACCAGTGATCATACTCGATATAAGATAATTACGTACATATGTTTAATTAGGCTGAACATTTAATTTAAATTAAAATATCAATTTTGCTTAGGGCGAATATCTTGGTAAAAACCCATAAACAAAATCCTCTTAATCGCAATTCTGTATGTGTTTCACAGCGTGTTGCCTGCACATATATCATAATACAGCTCTTTCACTTTCCCCTGTGCACGCCCCGTCCATTCTGTCTGTGTTTTTCCTCCTCTTCTATTACCCCTGCTTTTTGGCGCGTGAATCCATGTAGTGCGGTAATGCTCCAGCTTATTATAACGGGGAAACAGACAGTGTAAATCATTCAAGGCTGGCTGTTTTCTGTACATAGCCATTCTTCACAACACGCTGCCCTTCATCAATCATATTCTGCATTTTGTTCAGTGGCGCTGATGAGTGATGGGACACGTGGCCACCGTATTTTGACAGTCGAGATATACACACATACAAAGTGAATTTTGTGAGTATATGCTGCAAAAGAAAACACTCATATAGACATACTGTGTATAGGGTTTTAGCCATTTGCTCTGAACTTGCTGAGATAGGGGGGAGAGGGAGGGGGGGATCTATCATCTGTCTCGTCCCTCACTCTATCCCGGAGGGGAGAGGCAACAGTTGGAAATATGAATTATGAAATGATAGGAGGTTGTAAAATGGAGATAAATCCCGATGATTACACAGCTCAGTATCTCACAATTCGATTCCTTCGTCAATGATTCTTTATTGTAGCCGTGTGAAGGACAGCAGGCCTAATAATTCCCCATGTATGAAGCATGGCAGGGGAAAGAATTGCTATGATAGAGTTCTTTTGAACGTGATTGAGGAGGCAATTACATTTTGCATCTCACTTTCAGGATTTGTTTTTTTTTTAGATTTTTTTCTTTTCAAGGCTCCTCTCTTCTCCTCATTCTCCGATGGCAGAGAATTCGACCACATCAAACCGTGTTTGTCTTCTCCTTCCATCCCCTGGGGTGCCAGAGCTGCAGAAAGCCCCAGAGATAATAAGGAAAAGACATAAAAGCACATAAACAACACACACCGAGGAGAAAGGAGTGTGTGTGTGCTTGCAGATGTGTGTGTTCAGACTATTAGATGTCTATGGAGATGTCTTTCAGCATGTGTGTGTGTGTGTGTGTGTGTGTGTGTGTGTGTGTGTGTGTGTGTGTGTGTGTGTGTGTGTGTGTGCATACTGTACTTAGACAGAACATTTACCCACTGCAGTTTGTGCCTCGTTCGGAAGCTGGCAGAGGCTCCTTCTTCTTTCTGGCTGCCCATACACTCATGCACATACAGGTGCACACATCCAACTCCTCTCACCCTCCACCTCCCTGCAGGCTGTGCAGTTGAACAGACTGTAACACTCTTTTACTCTAGGTCTCCGACCAGATGCCTCTAAACAGAGGGTTTTATCCCAGCATGGTGTGAAGCCTGAATACAACCAATTACCCAGTTACAACAGACATGCGCCGTGGCAGCTGCTCTGCTCTTTTCGCTCTTTTATAGATAGCATTGTTGCCTAGTGCGGTTTCAATGTGTGAGTGAAAGATGAGGGAGAAGAGCGTGCAAACATGCCTGGAATGGGGTTTGCTCAGGTCCCAAAAATGCCTTTATAGTGTAAAAGTGTCAAATGTAAGCCTTAAATAGGATTCTGACAGCTCTAAGAATTTGATTGGATTATGATGTTAATGTTATTTTTATAAAGTTGTATGAATCTCAATCACTTTATGCGTTTCTTGGAAACAATTCCCCCCAAAAATGGCTTTCTTTAGAGTGTTCGTATGAAAACAAATAATATAATCAGCAAAAAAAAAGCATTGAAAACAGAGGCAAGCTGTTTCCAAGCATGCGCCCAGATCGTTCATTTACTTTGAAAGTAATTCTGGAACGCAGATTTTCCTTTATATCCTTTGTACTTTTTGCCAGTTTTGGCATGAAATAGGTCTCAATTTGCATTCATTATAGTCTTTTAAAGTCTTACAGTTACCCTTGTTGAAACCAGCAGAAACGTTGTTATAGTGTACGTAAAATCACCGCACATTGGGGGCTCCACAGGCAATCTTTTTTACCCCACTACGACTATTTCCCCCCGCTGGTCAAGTCTATTGAAACTGGTGACCTACCATCATTTCAGCCTCTGTGCGAAAATACCATCCTCTTCTTTTTAGAGAAAAAACCCCCCCTCTATCCTCTAGTTGGGTAATGTCACGTGGGGTGGGCCTGAAGGACAGCACATAGTTCTGTTCTGCAGACAGGTGTCCTGACCTTCTGTCTGCACTCCCACGCCTCGGGGGACCTCTGCGAAATAGAGGCCAAGGCTCTGACCTAGTCTCTCATCTACAGTTTGTCTCTGAACGGAGGTCCACAGCCAAGGCAATGAATCACAACAGTGGAGAGCAATGCATTAGCACAAAGCCTTTATTTCAAAACTAACACCGGAGCTTTAAAGGTCCATATTGGAGTATTTCCTTGTATTTGTAACAAAGAGTGTTGTTTATATCTCTTTCACTCACAATCAATAGAGCACCCATATGTTTAGATTTCAAATGGCCTCCCTCCAATACCCACTAGCCATTGCAAGATTGCATTATTCAAATATGGAGATGAAAGTCCCCCTCTGATCCACCAAAAATAACATATTGTGGAGTAATCTGTTTGTAGATTTGATTCCTTTGATGATATTATCCCCCTGGGGTTGGCTTTACACCGGGGCATCGTAGCTTTGAAGGCCATGTATGTTGAACAATTCATGTCTGCTGTTTAAGTTGTCAGCGTCCATCTCTGGGAGATTGCCAAGAATGACCACGAGAGCACATGAAAAGTCTGCACAAGAATACAAACCTTGAAGAGGATTTCAACATTACCATTAAAGAACATTTGTACTGCTTTAAGTATAACTTTTAACCTGTTTGGATTTGATTCGATAAAAATGTTAGCTGTTGTATCAAATTCTTTGTTAAACCCAAGCAGATAATGGTAAACAATAGGGGTGTAACGGTTCACAGAATTCACGGTTCTGTATGTACCTCGGTTTGGGGGTCACGGTTCGGTACGGGTTCGGTACAACAAGAAAAAGAAAAGAAAAGTCCCAAATGCATAATTCCAGGTTTGTTTTTTATTTATTTTTGAACAGTAGTGCAAGTTTCAGTAAAAAAATAAGGAACTTTAACATTTTGAATAATTAACTGTATTACACAGTTCAAAACAAACCACAAACAGTACCACAGACACTCAGATGGCTGTATTATCTATAATGGCTGATGTCAAACAAAAAGGTTCAATAAGCTGTAAAACTAAAAAGAATGTCTTGAAAATATTACAAAATAAATAATAAGATAGTGTTTCAATCACTTTCAATCACAATCAATAAAAGCCGGGGTCCTCCACTATTGCATAAGGGCGCATAGCCGTTGAAATATACATGCCAATAGCTTCCGTTATTTCTTTTGGTCTCTCGGCTTTCATGTCTATTGGCTTCTTAAAAACAGCGGGGATAAGCTGTTGAACTGCTGTTGTCTTTTGCCGGGCTCCGGTGATTGGCATACTGGGTGATGCCTTCTGATATGATTTAGCATGTTTGGCGTGTGTTACCATTAGCATACCGCACCGTAAAAAAAGGCGTATTCATCGTGTGACTGCATGCACCAAACCGTGACGTCCGAACCGTGACGGTACGGGATGAATACGGATACCGTTACACCCCTAGTAAACAAAAAAGCACAAAACCCATTACGTTGGAACACTGATATCCTCCTACATTATGGTTCGTTTTAGTAATGAAGCAAGTTATTTTCCAGACAATGAATGACATTCTTTTTTGCAGCCCCCTTGTGTTTTGTTTTTAATTACATGTGCATTTTAAAACGTTTTTGCTAATGTGAGATCATCTTACTAATGTAGAGTACAAACATCTTCAAAACAGCTGAACTTGTTGGTTCATTTTATTTTAATGAAGAACAGGCTTTTTGCATTTAGATTTATTTTGAATGCGCAAACCTTGAAAAGACTATTGTTTGTTCGCCGTTACTGGCCAGGTTAATACCCAAGGAGGTGTACAGTAAGTGAAAGTATTTGAGAGTATGCATGCTAAAACATTCCATTGCTTATCCACTTTCATCCAATTATTTTCAACTTCCACTAAGAGTGGAAAAATCTCCCTCGCATGGAAAAGCCCTTTTGTCTCTTAAAGTGGACCTATCATGCTATATTTGAATAATATATTGTAGGGCCATACCTACAGTATATAAGGTATATTTATACGTTTCTGTTTTCAAAATACCAAACAGATCATGCATTTTAGCCATGCCTCATTTCGCTCTATGTGCTGTTTGCTGTCTACGGGTCTGATTCTGCTGACCACGCCCCCCTGCAGGAGAGGGGAGACGTGCTCTGATCAGCTGCTGGGCTGTCAGAAGAGGGGGAGAAAAAGAGATCTCCGTCCTCCGTGTTTTATTATATAGAGTCGTTATTCATTTGTTTTAAAGCTCAATAAATAACAAAGAAGACCTTTGACCGGCACTTTTCTAATTTTGTCCAGAAGATTTAAACTTTAACGGACATCTTGACCGGCGAAAGAAACTGAAACTGAAACTCTGCCGCACGGTCCCCTCGTTCCTTGGAAGAGGCGGAGAGGTGGGTGTTTGTCATCTGCTGGTGGACTAACCAGAGAGAATTACAGTGCTTGCCTCGACGGGGAGGGATTGCATTGAATTAAAGCAGCAGGAGCAAACGCTTGCCTCGGGGAGGGAGAAAAAAAGCCACAGCGGAGAATAAACAGAAGGGTAACCATGGTAACTATGGGCGGGAAGTCTTCTTCGCTGCTTTTGTGGCAGACTACTTACAGGCCTGGCATATGCACTACAGCGTCTCCAGCGCTTTCGAGCGGCAATGGCCGGCCGTGGCCCAACCCCACATTCCCCTGATAGGTGGAGAGTTGGCCCAATAGCCATAGCGCCACTTCTGTGACGACATAGAAGTGTTCAAATCTGGATCAGTTTTTATCAGATCCGTTGCAGCCCCTTTTTTTAGAGATTTGGGTATGGAGGAAAATAGAGAGGGTTGTGTTTTCTGACACTTGGTGAGTTCCCTGGAACACCGGGGACACATATTCATGTATAAAAGACGTACAAAAGTGCATTTTGCATGATAGGTCCCCTTTAAGTGAACTTATTCAAATGAAACTCTTGACCATGAGAGTTAAGCCTTGCTAACCATCCATTCACTTGTTTTTCTCCATTCACATCAGATGAGTATCGGCAATGATGCCACACTTTGCTTCACACAATTGAGTTAATTGATATGCAGTGGACTTCCTCGCTGTGTGAAAATACAGGATGTGCAGTCTGGGCCGAGCAGGTTTTCATGGATACTTGCAACATTTCGGCGTTCTCGGGTTCTCTCTCTTCTCTGTACTCTGTAATAATCACCCACTTGTGTGATCTATGCGAGAAGGCAGCAAGTGTTTGAGTCTGCACACGTGTTTGCACACTTATATACTTCACAATGTGCCTCCATCAGCCCACCGGTGTGTGTGTGTGTGCGTCTGCCGATGTGCGTGTGGCCGTCTGTGTGCGTTTCATGCTGAACATTGTCTTCTTGAAACACTGAGCAAATTTCTTCAACGTGATAATTGGCTCCCCGGGGTGCTTGTATCTTTGCTGCTCATGATCGTCATCCCCTCCAGAAAAAAAGAGAGTGTGTGTTAGATGAGATAGGCGAAGTTTGCTCGTTTGCCGGGGAAGCTGATCCCAAGTCTGCCTGAACTCTTTTGGCAAGAAGAAACTTTGAGGCAATGAGACAGCAGGGCTAGATCCGGTGCAACCTGGCTGCAGGCTGCTCTCTCAGCGCCTTGCTTTCCATGGAAGAAATGAGCTATTTGAGGCAGGTGATACATGACGCAAACATCAGCTGCAATGTCATTGAGAGCAATGAAGGGATTTTATTGTTCCTCTCCGAGAAAAAAAAGGAATTCTCAAAGGGGAGGCGTCCGTGGTAAACCAGCCATGTAGGGTTATTAGTTACAAGAAGCCAGGCAATTGTTCGAGGCTCGGGATGCTTCACTTATTCAGGTATTCATCCCGTAACATCGACGACCTTAGTTGGTGGATTGCATTTGCTGGCACCTGCGGTGTGTAAAATGCAGACCTGTTTGTGTGCCCGGAGGCAAATAAAGACACTCTTCTGGTCGATAGACTCCCTCCCTCCCTTCTCTCTCCTTCTCATCCATATGTTCCTTCGGTCTCCAGGGTATTATGGACCACAGAGCAGATTGTTGGCTGCTATGTAGGGGGAAACAGTGAGACAGCTGGGCACCCATCACAAGGCCAAACAGATGTTCAGGTGACTTAGAGAGGAAGTGAATGAAAACATAGGAATGACAGGGAGGGGAGACAGAGGGAGAGAGGCGATGTGGAAGAAAGGATTGCAGAGGCATGGTGTAGAAAAATGAATTCATACGTTGACTTCATTAGGAACCGTCGTCAGCTTCTGAGGTGGGCCAAATGCTTTCCAGTACCTCTAGGCCACAGGAGTCTGTTTCCTCTCCCATATTGATTCACCAACCAGTCTTTCTGCTGTGGGTCTACTGCCTTTGATCTCTTGATTATCTTTGCCTAAATGTGGACAAGATGGCTAAGCTGCTCAAGGATTCAGCGCTTTAATTCTGATGCTCCTTGGGGAACATTCAGAAGTTGGAATTGAATCCCGCCCTGCAACCAAAGAATGAAACGTTTCCCTTTTTTATCTCCGTCCACGTGATGATAGAGAGAAAAAGGACAACTTTCGCAGACTTTCGCAGTATTTTCCGTGTCTCAGGGCCAAGCTTTTTCCAATCAGAGCCTATAATATGATGCAAATCTGCACAGTGACTGTCACAACAAAAATCTTTATCCTAGTGAGTTTCTCTTGGCTGTGGACCTTTTTTTTCTAAACTGCATTTGTCAAATAAGCTCGACGAAGGTCTTCGATTTTTTTCCTTTCCCACCCCTTCTCTTCTTTCCTCTGCCAGCCTTTGTTCTTTGGTTGCAGGTCTCATATATAATACATGAGGATTGGGAGACTTATCCAGTTCTGGCCATACTGGCTGTTATTCCCTGGGAAGGGGCTATATTTAAGAGCTGGATAGGTCATAGATGGCGCCAGGGGAACTGCTGACTTCTACCCAAAAGGTGGCGGTGCCTGAATACCATTAGAAAACTAAAATAGAACTGGACACAATTGCATTGGAGCAGTGGCAAACTAGCTGTAAAGGAATTACGGCGGATTTAATGGAGGTTTGGATCTAGTTTTGTCAGACAAGTGCTTTGTAGGCGACAACACTCTGCTCCCTTGTTGCTTTTTACAGAATGTGTGTACTTCCCTGTATTGGATTTGAGCCTGGTATCTGTATCTCTTTGCCCTAGAATAAATTCAATTCCTGACCTTTTTTTCCTTCTTGTGTTATACAGCTGGCACCACCTATATCTTCGGTAAAGGAGGGGGTCTGATCACATACACGTGGCCCAACAATGAGAGGCCAAGCACGCGGACGGACCGACTGGCGGTGGGCTTCAGCACGACCATCAAAGACGGGATCCTCGTCCGCATCGACAGCGCCCCACGTCTGGGTGACTACATCATGCTCCACATCGTAAGTACATCTTTTTGTATTATGTTTCTGGAAACATTTACACATACTTCGAGCACAGTCACTACTACCGTACCGACACAAATACTTTCAAATGACTAGGGTTTGCTATTGTAGATTCCATATTACAGAAGGGACTACTCTGAACTAAACTAGTTGCCATATTTTAATAAATTCCTCTAGATTGTCATGTGAAGCTCAACTAGGTGAGCTTTCCACAGGGAGTGTTCTCCATATACCAATTGACGGTTTACGGCAGGGTTTACAAAACACCTTAATAGACTGTTAATATTTCCGAATTCCGGCCATATAGAAAACCTAACGGACAAGTGATCTATAAGAGCTTAAGTGTTTGCACATTTCCCCTGAAAAATATGTGGACCAATTTCTGGATCTCTTACCAACATACAGTATCACTCTACTTAGGTGATTTATTAAATTAGATTTAGGCCAAACATATGGCTCAAACTAATTATCAACAGTTTTATATGCATTGTATCTCCTATAAATTACAATGAATGATCCAGAAGCACTCACACTCTCCAGCATTCAATCATTCCTCAAGGTTTATGTATTGCAGTATTCTGGCCAGACTCAGCCCATAATGCTCAAACTGAATTATACAAACGGTGCAGATCCATAATAGAAAAAAAAAAAAATGTGATAACTTACTCCCCCTGCTATAAGCCTCTGCTCACCATCCTCTTCTGGAAAAAAACCCTTCTTCTTCACCACATTCGAACTGACTCCCAGCATGAATAATGAATGCGGCTCTCCATACATATGCAGCGTGTTCCCACATGTTGGAGAAACATGATAGAAAACTGGGGGGGGGGGGGGGGGGGGGAGACTTCGAGTTGGAATTCTTGGCCAGTCGACCGTGTATCCGTGCAGCATCTTAATAATCTCACTCGGCGACCTTGTGTTTGACTTGTTTACATAAGCATTAAGTATTTAAATAATCATCAACAGTAGCTAGATGAATGCAGAGCGGGCAAATCAGTGCCGTTGGGGGGGAATGAAGTGGTTGGGGGGGGTTAAGAGTTGCTGCTGACGCCATGCGGAAAAAAAAAATGTGATGATGAGGAGGAGCTACAGTTGCTAAAGCAGATTGCAAGTATTTTTCTTGTTAAAGAGCTCCCCTCATCTCCTGAGTGCTGGCCATGTGGTGCAGAAAGCAGCCATCTGCTCTGCAAAGATGAGGGCCAACAACAAGCAGTTTGGAGCTGCCTTTACACTATAGAGAGGTAAAGTGAAAGTGTGTGTGTGTGCATAGGTGATAGAGGGTGTTGGATAGAGAATGATGAAGATGTAGCAATGTGGGAAACGCCCCTCTACGTCTCAAACCGAGTGAGTAATTGCAGGAATTCCTAAAGGAAGGAAAAGGTATTTTTAATTCAAGCTTTTTTTAAGATATCCCGGGCACAGCTACCCAAGCAGGGTATATTTTATAATTTGGCTGCGAGTCGTAGGAATGTCTTCATTCCTCCGGTCTCATGGAGTTAAGGAAATTATTATTAGAAAAAAGCAACTGGAGTTTTTGCCAATTCATTCAGAGTAACAGCATGTTCTGAACACAGTGGGGTTTTCTTTGGTTAACATAGCACTGCTAATATTTCAAATGATTTATTGGGAGCCAAGGGTGTACAAACAAAGTGAGTTTCATTTATTATTACCAGTTATTGTACCCTTAAACTGTAGAATAGTTGGCTGCATTTTCCCCACAATTACCCCACTATCAAACAGGAACCAAATGAGGAAAATTGGACTGTTTTTGCCACAGGTGAACGGTACATATTTATTAGACCTTGAGTGAATATTTAGCCGTGAGACTGTTGGATTTGGTTACATCTGAAGGAAAATAAACCACTGCTTGACCTCACTTCCAATGTTTTTTATTATGTTTTCTCTCCAGTTCTGTGGACGTGGGTATATTGAATCTCTTGGAAGTTTAACACAGTATTGGTATTGTATTCGCAATTAAAACAACTTTGTAGTGTGTGCAACTTTCTAGAGTGTTATAAAATGAGCAGATGTCCCAGGCGTCGCTGAAATGTCATCAGATAATAACTCCTAACGACAGGCGTCAGGTCTTCGCTGTCAGGGTTTTGCGTTTCGTAATGAATCTGGGAGAAAAGGTTAAAAGCGTTACGCCTGTCCATTCTGGATATATGTCTACCCAAAGGTCTCATCAGGCTCAGGGCCATTACCTTAGCCTTTGTAATTATTAGGTTACTACTTTAAAATTGCCACATTAAAGTCTAGATATCGGAAAACTATAGTATTTTGATAGTTGAGTAAATGGCCTCTTAGAGACAACACAAAATAAGCTTTATACACATTTTTAAGTTGCATTCTGGCCTTTTTTATAACATTTCACAGGGAGATTATGAATGTCTTTCACTGACCTTGACTTAGTCTTAAGTATCTCATGCTTACAGTGTATTCTGACGGATAAAAAAAGACCGTAGAAAGCATTTTCTTAAACACGAGGCAACACATTAAGACCTAATCACTGCCTCCCTTCTTATTCTGCCTCTCTTTTTTTTCTGTTGCTTTCTTCATTATCTTCTTTCCCTCCTCTCCGTGATTAGCTCACGGCTTGTTTGGCAATCATGAATTAAAATGCTGATTGTAGTGTTTACATTTTAACTGCAAAAGAACAACTGCGTGCTTGGTTGGAAATCCGAGGGGTAATTTGGGGTAATTTGCGGAGGTGAGCGCGACATTTCGCTGCTATTTTATCTCGGAGCTCATTGCGTTTCTCCTCAGTTTTAATGCGGAGCGTACAAAGAAAGGACGGGGACATTGCTTGTGTTTCATGTTGCATATAGTGAAAGAAAATCTGAATGTAATGCTAAAATAACAACCTAAAGCTGCGTGGAGAACAAAATATCAAAGATGTTTGTATCACAGGTGACTTGAGGGGTTGTTGCAATAGAACAGTGATTGTGTGTGGTGTGTGTGTGTGTGTGTGTGTGTGTGTGTGTGTGTGTGTGTGTGTGTGTGTGTGTGTGTGTGTGTGTGTGTGTGTGTGTGTGTGTGTGTGTGTGTGTGGTGTGTGTGTGTGTGTGTGTGTGTGTGTGTGTGTGTGTGTGTGTGTGTGTGTGTGTGTGTGTGTGCGTGCGTGGAGGGGGGTATTTTCATTTGAAAGTGTGTGTATGTGTGTAAGCTTAAATCCATGACAGAAAGACTCTTAAGCCGTGGGCTAGATGTGCCGGTGGTGACTCACAGACTCTCTCACTAGGGACTGCAGATGACTGCAGGTGAAGATTACCCAAGACACACACAAACACACACTTACACACAGAGAGAAATCCTTATGAATCTCATCTCGACAACATCATGAAAAACTCTTTTAAAGACACTTTACTGCTTGAAAGACATTAACGATAGTGAATTTTATCGAAGAGGCTCTTTTAGTAGTTTTGGGGTTTGACATCACTATGTTACACTCTACTTCTATTGGCTAGCACTCCAACACTGGTACGTGATAGGCTAACGGACCGTCCACACAGCAGCGTTAAAAAATCTTGGAACGCTTCTGCCCATTCACTTTGAATGGGGTGACGTCACTTTGCCTCACTTTTCGCTGAACTGCATTGTGGGCAGCAGAGCGGAGATTTTCAGGATTTTCAGGATTCAAAGTTGAGCAATGTTCAACTTTTAAAGCTGAGGTGGAAGCGTCAGCCAATCAAATCCCGTGTATGCAAATCTGACAGTTCAAGCGCTAGCCAATCAAACCGCGTGTATGCTGGGAGAGACATACCGCAGGTCATTTCCTCATATTCCAAAAAATGGAGGAGAAATTAGCGGTAGCAAATCACCCGGTGCTTTATGACCAGTCCCTATTTACCTACCGGGATACAAACCGGAGGAGCCAGGCATGGAGGGAGGTGGCAGAGACAGTAGTATGTTTTCGCCTGTTTGGGGAGTTTATATCCAGTTTACTTCGGGCTTTTTTGCTTCGTATGTCGGGGGCGGGAGATTCATGTGATTGGTTGTTGGTGCCTTGCTCGCAAAAAATCCCCAAGCTTCAGATACGCCCACCTCCAAGATTTTTTTAACGCTGCTGTGTGGACGGGCCGTAAGGGTCGGGACATCTCTAAGCAGATGACCAATCACAACACAGCTGGCCAGCTAGCCCTCCTATGAGAAACAGTTGAAAAAGAAAGCACTTTTACATTAAAGCATGTCCCAGTAGAGGCAGAAAATAACAATATGGACCAGAAAAGGAGCATAATATGTTCTCTTTAAGGTTGATTTGTCATGACTGACACAGTGTTTTCAGGAGAAACAGATCAGACCCTGCAATTTCTTTAAAGACACAACCTTGTGACTAGGGTATCATCCATTTTATCCACCAGTGTGTTGGAAAGTCCCGGTCTATGTTTGATTACATGAAACAACACTACGTGCCTCCGCCTCCAGAAAGACCCTATCTTCTCTCTCTGACATTGTTTGAACACTTCAGTAGAGTGGTAACGTTTGCAGTGATCCCAGACAAACTCACTCCTGTGAAAGACGCCGTAGGTGACAAGTTGCAAGTGAGGCAGAGCTGAAAGTGCGAATGCTCCGTCAGGTTTCACGTCTGGCAGCTCTTTTGGTTTCTAATTAAGGGAGAAAATAACTGCGAGACACCTCACAAAATATAAAACTCTGCAAGTTTTGCAATCAAAAATAGAAGAAGTCAGATTATTACTTTAAAATTCAAATACCGTGTAAAAATGTATAAGAAGTAAAAGCCCCGCATTTAAACTAGTAGACAGTACAATTATCAAAATGTACTAGACTAAAGTATGACAAGTAATACAAGTCCTTATGCAGAATGGCTCTTTTCAAAGTACTATATTAGTATCATATTATTCAATTGTTTTCCAAGTACTTTATTTAGGAATACATTTGAGGTACTTACTTAGCATTTTCTGCTACTTTATACCCCTATATTCCATTATACTGTAGATACTTTGTTAACTACTGATTAGTAGTAGAGTACTGACTATCATGTGCCCTTCAAATGTAACACTCATTTAGTGGTTAGTACTTTTACTTTGGTACTATAATCATCATATTTGTGTTAAGGAAGTTGGAAATTGGACTTTTACTATTAACAGAATATTTTAGCTACTTCTCTTAAGTATAAAATCGTACTTATTCCAGCACTGAAAGTCATTCTAATGAAAACGCGCCTTGCTAGTTTATGAATAACATGACATTTAAGCTCTTCGAAACAGAGCTGCTTTTGTTTGAACTCTACCCTTTTCCTCGTTGTAGTGTCTTGTTTATTACTCGGTTGCTTTGAACATTTCAAGTTGAACAGAGATTATTCAAATGAAGTTCACTTAGAAAGATGTTAAAGCGCTTGAAATGTCCCTCTGAAAATCCCATCAGCAGTCAAAATGTTATAGTTGTGTTTAAGATCCGAATAAAAGCCCTTTTCTTGGTGATAATAGTCTTCATAAAACTTCCCCCAAAGGGTGCTCCAGATACCCTCTCCTGCTAACACACGTATCCACACTTCCGTCTCCATCCCCTGGAGATCTGATTGACAACCAATCAGGCTCTTATTTTGTAATGGAGCGATGGCACACGGAATTCCATTACCCACTTGAGTTTCCCCCTCATGCTAATTCACCGGCAGGGAAGGGAAAAAAAAGGTGCGGCTCCTGGATAATTGAAAAGCCGAGTGCAGACACTCAGACACAAGATGAGATGAATGGATGGTTCTAGCTGCATTGCACAGACTATCTATTTTTTTCCATCACTTCTACATACGTTACATGCATACAAAATCTAAAGCATGTATATTTTAATGTATTAATGGCGATGTATAATTCATCTAGTTCTTCACTCAATCCTGTCTGGTCCCATCCATCCATCAGCTTCTTCTCTGTCTGAATGTGTTTATGTCGAACATTGTCTTGTTTCTACATCTCCCTCCCCCCCCTCCCTCCCTCCCTCCCTTCCTTCTCCCTCTCCCTCTGACAGACTTAATATAAGATGTTTGATGTGTACCTGTGTGCATCAGCGCGTATATGGCCGACAATGTATTGCCTCTATCGAGTTACCCTACCTCGGCAGGGAAAGATAGATATTATCGCGGTTATGGCTCATGGCCTCTGATAACATTACAGCTTCTTATTTGAGTTTGTATTTCCTTACCTCCCGACTCTGATTCCCCCCACGGAAATAAAGGGCTGGGATAAAATACACCTCGCAGCTGTATTCACAACTAGTTGCATGCAGTACACGCATTCAGCATTATTGTGACTTTGTTGATAAATAAGAATTCCTCTGAAGCCGAACGGCACAGTCATTTTCATCCCTACGGCTTTATTATTCCAATCTTCCAGGTGATAAAACAGACTTTATTATTCCACTATACGGCGGTAATTCAAACTAATAACTACTTTGTGATTATCATGCCAACAGTATGATTGACTCAGGTTTCTTCTTATGAGGTCAATATATAATACCAGATTATATAACCTTTTCTGGAGGTGACTCAGTTGACATAATGACTTTTCACAGCTAGCTGAGCTTAACCGGCATACTAGCAGCCAGATGGTGAGTCAATGTGTGTGTGGGGGGGGGTTAACCTTTACATGCTACAGTAAGACACTTATATGAAAGCTGTGAAACATAACATAGTGCTTTTATAATGGGATTTTAACGTTGTGAAAGTGGTTCAAGAATCAGAACAATTAGATCTGAAGGACCAGACAGAATTGGCTAAGCTGTTCTTTTATAAAATTCTGTACAAATGAATGCAAACCTATTTCTTTATTTGTTTTTTCTGCTAATCTTAAGGTCGTTGCAAATTTGGCAATATAATACAAATGTAATGGATTTTTCTTTGGCCCATGTTGTTGAAAATCTAAACTGCGGTTTCCTGTAATCCTACAGCCAATAAAAAACATAGCCTCAGATGCGCAGGTAACTAAATGATCTTGTAATCAGTGTAAGTCAAATATTTGTGTAGTCATTGCCGGATTAACCTGTGAGGGGTTTGCTGTTTTGATATCCCATTATTATTATATTTTTACTTTACTACATTTATTTTACAGCTTCAGTTAATTCTGTTTTTTCCACACAGACCCTATTAAAAACGTTTAAATTAGGATGTTTTATGCGGCAAAACATAAACATAAAATACACTTAAAACAATGAGTGCGTTGACGGAACATTAACTGACAGCCAATTTGCTATTTACCAGCATTTCAAATATTAAGATTTCCGCACTATTCTCGTAGTATCTTAAATAATTGTACTTTAGTACCATTCTCACTGCAGTATTTTACTTGTCATTAAGTGTTTGGACAATCTATTTATTTTTAAGTTTACTTAAATACAAATGTAATTCCACCACTGCAGCAGAGTATATTATTTACATCCTCCGAACAGTACTCGTGTTTTACTATCACAATAAATATTCAATTACCTTAACTCTAGGTTTCAATACCCAGTAGCAATCCAATTTAAATCTGTAGCTCACTCACGATAAGCCTTTTTTTTTTTACACAAGACTGTTTTTTTTGTCATGTCTCAGTAGGAATAGCAGAGGTGCATATAATTAAAATTAACAAGGCTAAATTAAATGTGGGCCACATTTTAAGGGTCATAGTATTCTGCATGCTGGCTCACTGTCACACTGTCATGGCTTACTGTGACACTTACACAGAGCCATCGTTAATTTTATTAGTAACACCTGTCCTCTCACACTAAGACACGCCAAGGTGTCTTTTTTTAAAGAATATTTTTTTGGCCACCAGTGCCTTAATTATAGAGGCAGATTTGAAAGGGGGAGACCGAAGGGATGACACGCGTAAATGGTCCTGAGGTCGGAATCAAAGGGGGACGCCACAGCGGGGATTGAGCGTGAACAAATATAAAATTCAATGGAACCATATTTTTGTAAGCTAAAATGAATTGAACTGGTTATTATAAACACTGATTTGTATTATGAATTTGAAATCTGACCAATACACCAATGTGCTTAATAGTGTTATTATTGGCAGTGATACCAATCAGGCCTATCTGATAGGTCCATCCCATCTACTATAATCGGATATGGCTACCTAGCCACAATTATCTTGTGTGTCAGTTAGTAAGAGAATTTCAATATCCCTATTTTTTTCAAGGAGCGTGCACCTGTGTCAACACAGAGCAAACGATAATAATAGCAAAAGTATTTTAGGTAGATTCTGACACAGTGCCCCTCAAAAAGTTATGGCCACAGGATCAAATGATGCAGCATCCTCAATAAATTGGCAATTATTTAATAACTACAACAAATGGACATGCACTGAACCGGGGGCTTGAATGGTCTCACAGAGTTTGAGGCCTAGGGCAGTTGTCTGATTTGCCTGGTTGTATTTTAGACTTGTGTGAAATGCATAATGCATATTATTAGTCAAATCTCTGTTCTCACAAAATAAGTGACATCACACTTTGTAGCCGAAGGGTAATTGTTGGGGAATAATTTTCCCTGCATGTCCTCCTTCGCCCTCTGACGCAGCTGACCTTGAGCAGCCGTTATCTCCCATAAGGAGGGGCTGCCCTAGCATATTGTTGATGTTGCTAGTTTATGACCGGGCAACTCTCGGTCAGAGATAGTTATTGTTGTGGGACACCTGGAACACATCCTTCTCGGGGTGTAGATGACCCCGAGCCATAAGCGACAACAAGTGTGATTCAGTGTCCTCAGCTGTTTAGTCTATCTATTGAAGAATGTTGATTATTACACTCTGAACTAGTTAAAACCTCGAGCCACAGGAGGGTTCTTCAGAATTGATTGTGGCATCTCTACCGTGTGGTCAGCCCGTGGCCCGTGACATGTCGTGTGAATTCTCCGGCCGAAGCTCCAAATAAACCGTCAGTGTTTGCCATGAAAGCTCCAGCTCTCCTCGTGTCTCTCTGAGTCCTGACTCCAATTGCTTCAGAAGTTTCCCCCACAGTAATGAACGTGAGAGGTAATAATAAGCATGTTACTTTGTTAAAGTATTGTCACTGATGTTCGTGAGGTAACACGGAATAATCAGAAGGGAGGTTCAGAGTTTTCTGCCTGTGATGATTAATAATTAACAACTTCGACAAGCACCTACGCCTCAGCTGAAAACACAGAAAAAGATCCGCAGACACACTTAAATGCACATTACAGGGAAATCCTCTTTGTGTCTTGTATTGTCTCAATTAGCGCTTGCATGGATACACAGAAACATATGTACCGCAAGCGCTCACGCTCTTTAGTTTTCCCTCCATTGTTGTACACACCTGCCCACATTCACTTTTTTTCTCTCTCCAGTATGGCCATATAACATGTATGAAGTATGAACACACAGATAAAACACACACGCACTTCCACAGGCTCCTTCAACAAATGCTCACACCCCGGCACACTGACACTGACACTACAAACCTGATACCAGGGCTCTTCAGGGATGTCCGCCTGTCAGTCATCCCTGTCAACAAAAGACACTTTGGGGGAGGGGCGGGGGGGGTGCAGTTTATTCAGCAGACCCTCTGACACACACACATTTCGACAGAGCAACAGGAAGTAATAACGGCTCGAGTAGGACAAACACAGCAACATTATTGCAGTGTACCCATGTGGTCCTTGGCCTTAGCCCCAGCCTCGGCAATGTATATTTCATGGATTAAGATGAAAAATTCAATGAGGTACAACAAACAGTGCGCCTGCCTCTCTACTTTGCTCTCTGACAGCCCCCCCCCTGGGGGATGCTGGTGTTTTCACAGCTTCATGGTAGGACATGAATCCCATTCTAACAGTGATGAAGAGACAAAAGGGGGAGATGAAAGACACAGACACTGGAGCATCGTGTACATCCAAAAGTAGAACAAATAGGCGGAATCGAAAAGAAGGGGGGGGAGAAAAAAGAATTGGAAGAGGTGGGAGGAAAAGAGTTGAGGGGGAGAAAGGAAGATGTGGATATTTTAGAATTCAGAGCAGGATCAGAGACAAACTTGGCTCAGATAGGTCTCAGTACATTGGCTGTGAATTCAAAATTATGTGTTGCCTTTCTGTTTCACTCTGATGCCACCCCCCCTCCCAATTCTCCAGCTACCAGCTTCCCCCCCTGCTTATCTCTCACTCCTTCTTATCTCTCTCTCTGCTACACTGCCTCAGCACTATTGTTTTCATACTAACTGCTGGATTGGGCGCAGATCGGTCAGTCGGTTTGATTTTCAGCTGCAGTGCGAAAAAACATTTTGTACAAAAGCTTCTGATGGAGGCCAAGGTTATACTCGGATAGAATGTGGCCATTTTAGTGGCAGCCATTTTACATTTGGGACAGTCACTGTACATTGTATTGTCATCAGACACTGAGGACAGTAGTCCTAATCAGTGCTGGACAAATTGGAAAAATGTAATAAATTAAAACATTTATTATCCCACATTAGATTTTGACTATAATGACTAAACAGCAGAAATAATTAATTAGGCCTAAATTACTGTTACTTTCAAAGCTACAACACACAACTGGCGCAGCGTCTGTACTCAACACATGTAGTATCAGCAAATAACACATTTTATGGATATCTGATACTGATCTACTTATTCTAGATGTAAGTTTACCAGGGGGTTAGCTAGCTAGATTGTGATACTCCTGAATTACTGGAAAGCTAATATGGAGAAGCAATTCATCTATTCTAACTAAAATGATTTGGAAAAATGCCATTATAGGATAGTATTTGGGATATTGTGGTATGGAAGTAATCTATTCTAGGGGAACAAACTGGAGAAAGTCCATGGCAGCTGTTGTTTCAGATGCTTACAAATGAATTACAGTATAGTTTAAGGCAGCGGTTTTCAAAGTGTGAGGCGCGTCTCCCCAGGGGGGCACCAGAGAGCTTCAGGGGAGGCGCAGCGGGAGAAAAAAATAACGAGAAACAGTGAAATCTAGCTAGTTAACTTCAGCTAACTTTATGCGAGCAGCAACATGGACCGATTTTTAGTGAAGTTACCTAAAGTGAGAGAGGAGACAGCGTCTGGCAGAAAACGGAGGAAGTATGACCACGATTATTTGAAGATAGGATTTTCATGGACCGGTCCTGGCATGGGCGGACTGGCCATCTGTGTGTTCTGGAGAATCACAGAACGGTCAGTCGTCAGCGGGCCGTTGACGGCCGGCTCGGTTCGCTGACGGCCGGCACCGCCCTTTATTTTTATTTTAGTAAGTATCGGTCAAGGCTGCAGCCAGAGAATGATCTGCGTTTATTCCTGTCTACATTGCATCCCCGCATCATCCGCCTGTGTGCATCAAATACGCAGACTCATTGTTCCCACTAAAGTAGGGGTGAGTGTAATAAGGAGAAAAAAAGTTCCTTGATATCGTTTTGTCGCCCATGTCGCTACCCGACGAATTTCGAGTCGTTCGGATAAAGTCCCTAGGAGGAGTTCGTTAAAGTGCGGAGGATGAAAAACGCGATAAATTGCGTTTTTCCGACGCCAAATTCAAAATGGCCGACTTGCTGTACGTTATTTTATACCCCTCCAAGAGGCTTTTTGGTTTGTCTCCGCACCCTAGATATACGTAGCGCGTTTCGTTCGTTTACGTGAAAGTTAAAGTTTGGGGAGTTACGTTAAAAACGGAAGTGGGCGTGGCCTACGCAATTTTTGACGTAAAGTTCCGGAACCAATTAAACATTGCAATTTTCACCACTTCTGACGCGCGTGCAAAATGTGGTGAGTATTCACATATGTTGCGGGGGTCAAAAGTGCGCGCAATGTTCTAAAATAATAATCATAATAATAATAATAATCGGACCGATCAATAATGTTCGCGCGGACTATCTGCCGTCATGATTTCCGAACCTTTTCTGTGCTTTTGCCGGGCGTTTTCCCTGTTTTGAGTGAGTTTCGCAGGTTTATCGCTCGCTGTGCGAGCGATTGCAATAGAGTCTTCGCCGACCTCTGGTCTCAGACCCTAATAATAATTGGGAGGGGGGGCGCGGCTGTTCTTATGTTCTCTGAGGGGAGGCTCACCTTCCCACACTTTGAAAACCCCTGGTTTAAGGGAATATACTGATGAAAAAATGTGAAAAGACATGTCGGTCACCTGTTAGTCACCTGTTAGCCAGTTAGCTTAGCTTAGCATTAAGACTTGAGACACGGGGAACTCCTGGTTCTGTGAAAGAGTACAAAATCTACGAGTCATAGCACCACTAAAATGCTTATTAAGTTATTTAATTTAATTTGGTCATTACTACTCGGACTAAAAACGGTAACCAGAATGCTTCCAATACAAATATATTTTCCCTTTGCCTACAGATCCTGCATTTATTTGCATATATATGTTTATTGATTGGGAGGATTACATGTTGGGCTATTTCTATCAGCAGCTCTCCAGTTCATTGAGTTTGTGGGGAGGGAGTACTGCCCAACACTGTTCCCAACAAACCATAATAATAAGTCTTTAAGTAGCTGCATTTTCTTAGATGGCGACAGATGCTCTCTCAGATCAAAGCCCCTCACTCCAGTCAGCAGCAGCAGCAGCATTTTTTAAAATAATTTCCCAGCTCCAGATGCTATGCTGTGAGTGCTTGAGTGATGAGCGGGACAGCTTGTGAAGAGCACCTAATGAAGGATCAGAGGGATTTGGAATCGATCGAGTTGTGTCTCACACACAAGGCTAGGTGCCATCTTGGCTCCAGAGACACTCCTAAATCCTCCCGCAAGGCTTGGCGTTACCTTTTGCAGCCACTCTGTGCTCCTCTCTCAGTCAGATGGGAAGACAGAAATGTGAGAGAGATGCGAGGGGGGGAGTTAAACCAGATAAAAGAAAGAGATTCACATTTTAGCAAATTGACTCCCTTTTCAGATTATCGACACGAAGGGGAGGGAGGGGGGTGATGAATTGCGGGCCTGCTCAAGTGATAAACGTCAACATTAGAAAATAAATCTAGCAGAAAGAAGGCGGAAAAAAAGATTCTGCCTTTAATAACGGTGTGGCAGATTGACTCCCCAACACACACGTACGTATGCACACTGCAAATGTATTCATGGAGGATTAAGAGACGGCAAGAATTTGTTTTTTCTCTCTCCCTCTCTTGCTGATAAAACTGAGGGGGATCAAATTTGAGTGCAAAGCTCCTTCACAGATGGAGTGAAAATGTGAAAGTGAGTACCTGTGCATTTTACCGAGTGCGAGTTTGTATTTATTTAATCCTCCCTTTATTGACTCTCACCATGACAAAGCTCTATTGACAAGGAGACAAAGAAGACTATATCAGTTTTTATGATGCTGGGATCATCAGAAAACCTATCTATAGGGATGGGAGTTATTTCCTACTGGATGGCTCTTATGTATAGAATTATTATAAGCAGTGAATCACTGAAGGTTATATGGGGTATATCTTGGAGTTTTATTGATCCTCAAACGTTCTGGGCAGGGAGCGGGACAGCCAAGTCTTCCATCTCAACATCTTTTGTTCTGCTTCTCGTTGCCCCTCAGCCATTTCCTCTGTCTCTCTAGTGTGGAAACGAAACAACACATTTTCTATTTTTAGTGGGAGCTCCAGTTCTGTAAAGCTCTCCTTCTGTGCCCCAACAAAGACTCAGCACACTTCCTGTCAGGTCTGACCTAGCTCCTGTAGAGGCCACAACCTCCAATAGAATCCCCTCTGATTGGGAGCCTGGGTCCACCAATGGGGTTATGACCTTTTTCTCCTGATGGCATGACGGTTATACCTGGAGTCAAGTTTATTCTGTCTAGTTCATGACATTTGAAAAGGGTCATTTTGAGGTTAGGGATCATGAGTTCAAGCAAAGGAAAATCGAAGGAAAGATCTACTCCTATACTTTCATATTCAATCAGTGTGTGATCCTGTGTGGTCAGAGAGTTCCTCTGTGTTTTCTGCTGTTTCTGCACTGGAGCTTCCAAAAGTTCCATCGTTATAATGTCCTTAGAATTAGATAGTAACTTATATGTAACTGTCATTTTATCATGCAAAAATGTGCTATATATGCAAAATTGCCTTCAAGCTTCAAATTCAATAAATATGTGATGGAACTATTGGACGTTGTGCTCCACTATATGTAGGCCCTTTAATAACTTAAGGTGATTTGCAGATTTAGATTATTGATACAGAATATAATCAACAAATAGTTTATTTCATAGTGATATCGCCAAGGATAAATCAAATGAATTGCAGACATTTGATGTAAGAACTGGAGTTGTCCAGTATTAATTGGCGTTTACCAGGCAGTATTAACCTCTTAAGCCCTGAGCCTGTTTTTCAGGTCTCAGGCTCGAAAATGACATTCTCAGAACAAATGACCATATCTTCCCTTCTAAAAGGGTTAAATTAATAATCTTTATTCTCAAAGTAATGATAAACCTGTGAGTTGGATGTAGAAAAGTCAGAATCAATATAGATGTTTTTTATTTTAAAGAAAATTCAGATTTTACATAGTAAAAAACTGTAAATTATAGTGTCCGTCCAAATATTATTTTTTACTTATAGTGAAAACTACCCTTGGATGATGGGTTAGTAGACTAAAAGCTTTAGGAATCCAAAGTACAACATATAATAAGTACCCTGTATCAAGATTGATGCAAAACAAGTGATATTTGACCTTTTTAGAGAGATTTAGCCAAAAAACCCCACTTCTGGGGTCATTTGGGTGGATTTGACCTATCTCTGGCCCCCCTTGCTCGATGTTGATGAATGAAATCTCTTTATAACCGCTAGAGCCAATGGAATCGAGGGAAAGTTATATACACACCAAAACGTTAACAAATAAGGAGTGAGAGTGACGCGTTACCAAAACCGGAAGCTGCATACACTCTGGTGGCTACCAGAGCTAACTTTTCCGCTCCGATTTTTACATAAAAAATGGAATTATGGATTATAAATAATTTTTTTAAAGGCACAGGTACATTATCAACCTATGGATCAACAGTTGTAGTTTTTTTTTTTTTTCGTTTTAATGCCATTGAACACGTCTTTTGACCTAATTGACAGCTACGGTGAGACGATCTGCCGTAAAAGCTCCGTAAAGGTACGTGTTGTGATGTCTGTGTTTGCTTCCCCTGTCGCAAGTTCGGATCGCTCAGTGATGATACTATACGTAAATAATCAGTGGAGTCTCAGCTTTAATCGGATATATTGTATGTGCAGCTACGATAAGTAATAAGGGTATCTTTATCTTGAATTGTGTGCCGCAGTGCGGTCATTTAGACCCTTCTTATGAGACTTGTGTTTTGTTTTGGTAAAAATGGTTCATATCTTCAGTTAGCTGAGATTCTTCCCGTTAATCTGGTGCTACACATTAATAGTTTCATAAATGTTAAGAAGCCCTGAGACATTATCTCGAAAACAAAACGGTGGGAGGGGTCCAATGGGGGGACCGCCGTGCTTAAGAGGTTAACTGTCAATTTCCACTGTTCCTTTCTTAATCTAACTGAACACAACTACAATACTAAATGGCCAGCATGCTGGAGCACATCACCAAACAATATGAATCCCTTTGAGGTTGAAAAATGGTCTATGTCTTATATATGCAGATAAGGGGTGAGATTGAGGTCAAGGCTCATCAAGTAAAGTCGTCGTAAAATTGTTCCTGCCTTATAACCACCCCTTCATCCTGCCCTCTGGAAGATCTAAGCCCACAGCCATAACAGTATGAGTCAGCACAAAGGTGACAGATGTTAAGACAATGGACATGGGTGAAAGCACCGCTTCTTTGACCTGCCGGAACCCGCCCTCCATTCCTGCCTGTGAAATTCACAAGACCCCTTTGATTAAGTTGGTTTTGAAGGCATGGTTAATTCATTCTTCCCACATTATCTTTAATGTATTCTCATCTTGCTGGAACATGCCAGACTGACCAAAGAAGAGATGGACAAGACAGACTTCCTTCCCCATGCAGATTTACTGGAAATACATCATATCTTCACTCTCTTTCAAATAAGACCTGCGTGTTCTTTGATAAACGACCAGGCTTGACATAGACATGATGCAATTGCACAGAAAAAAATAGCTTTTTATGCAGTGTTGAATTGCCCTAACCTGCGCATGTGTTGGCCGTTTTTCAGCAGGCTTCTGCCTGGACAGCGGTTCTTGACATTTGGAGCGAAGAGGGACCTCATGACTCATTACGTATGCCTTTTGCTCGGAAAAGCCGCTAAGGGCCCTTTTCCTCTCGTGTGCCAATACTGCCACTCTGGGGATGGCATAAGTTGGATAACACTCTAATTATAAAATGTACTATGCAAAAATGTCTTCTGCAGAGCTGGCAGGGATGAGATTAAACATTGTTTTGGTTTTTAGTTTATTTGAGCTTCTTGTGCCCACAGACTCTTTGGTAACTGTACGGTTACTGTGAGGTTTTGTGCAATTATTGTGACACTGCCTGTAGTGTACGTTTCATGAATGGCTATTTATTAGCAAAGCTGTTGCAGAGGAGTGCTATTAGCCGTAAGCTAAAAACCAAAGTCATGCCAGCAGCTGAGGAGAAAGTGATTGTTTTTTTCTTTGACAGTGACATGCCGTGTATTCTCCACACCATACGAAGCATCATCTGACATTATTCCGCTAGCTTAGCTGTCAGAAGAAAAGGCCAGATTGAGATACATGGTGCATTTTTATGCTATGACCTGTGTGTCAACAGTCTTCGAACGGACAAGGAGGCCCATCTGTACCTCGCATGACTGACCCTGGTGCACCCCCCCCCCCTCGACTACTGTAACCTGTTCACAGTCCTGGCTCAGTGGAGCGAAGCCTGGCAAATAGCGGGCGTTAAGGGGCAGGGAGAGGTGGGGAGAATGAGACAGAGACAGTGACAGCTAGAAAGGGAATGTTGATGGGAAGTGCTGAAGATATGGAGAGAGAAAGGAAACCCATGGAAAGATAGAGGTAGAGAGTTAGCGCAGTGTGGCTAATCCCCCCCCCCAGGGGCGATAGTGTAAGGACGCTTTCCATGACAGATAAACTCCCCCCAAAATGACTGACAACTACCTGAAGTGGAAATAAATGAGGTACATTAGGATTAAGTAAATCCATGGTATGATACATTATACTTGGTAAAAGATGTGCCAGAGTCTCCGCAGGCAGAGGATGAGGAGCAGCACCTAGTTTCCATACGGCTTTGGTGAGAGAAGAAGATGGAGGCGGTTTTGTTAGTGTGACAGGGGACCTGAAGGGTGAAAAGCAAAAAGAGTTAGTGGAGTAATGTTTGATCCACTGTGGTGAACACAGATGGAGAAGGCAGCAGCAGGAGGTGTTTTTCATTCTCCTTTTCCCAATCTCGCCTTCTTTCACTCTGTTGAAGATTGTTTAGGTCTTACAGGAGGGGCCATCTGAACTATTCGTCACGGGTTTGTTTTTTTGGCTTTTTCGTTGAGACTATGCGCACTAGAGTGAACAACCTTTCTATCTCGCCTAATTCCTCCAGAGTAGGGATTGCTCGCTCGACATTAGCGAGGGGAAATTGCCTTTGAAAGCTTCTGCAGTTATGTGTTTTTCATTCCTCTTTGTGTCTTATTCTTCAGCTTAGTCTTTATAGAAAAGGAAATATGTGAAGGCACGCTTCAAGGAAGACCTCAAGAAAATTGTGTTAAAAAATTATTCCGGATCTGGATAGCCTTTTCCCCTTTTTGAGTTCACCTTCCCTTACAAAAATCGTCTGTTCTTCAGACACCCTTTAATATGTCGATGCTGTTAAAAAGCTTCTGAGCATTCAAGGTGGCTGAGGCTTGCGTGTGTGTATGTCTATGTGTGTGTGACGCAGCAATGAGTCTCCTTGTTGAGTAGCAGCGACTCACGCTGACCCGAGATAGACCTTGAGAGTGGCTTTGACATTTAAAAACAACCTCCCACTGTCTCGCTAGATAGACAATATATTTGTCACTTTCTCCGGAGCGCTATTCCGCTGCCCTCTGTGAACCTCCACGTCGTTATCGCCGTATAGAGACAAAAAAGATAAAGATATATATGCCAACGCACCTTTCTAGGACCATATTTCACTTGTATACTGTTGGGGGGGAAATGCATGCTCAGGATTGGCAACTCATCACTCAAGTTTTTTCACACGCCATTCATTTTGTCGGCAACCATGACAATCTTCCCACCCGTGGAATTCTAAAGCTAGATAAAAGCACGACGATAAACGCATCAGCTTCTTTGATCGCGCACTCTGACATGCTTACAACAGGCGGCGCATATCAGCAATGCATGCACGCCGCCTAACATGCAAGAAGACATCGGCCTAGTCAGTCATCCGCAGCCTCTGATTAACATTAATGGCATTACTCTGAATTACATTGGCATCTCCTTGCATTCCAATCACCTAGATTTCATGCCTCCGCTCTGCAGGCAGCCATGTTGATGTGAGAGCGGCAATGAGTGCTATCTGCAGAGCCTTTGATATGCACTTATCTTTTTAGCAGTTTCATATTATGGGAAAAGAAAATTGCCTTTAAAAAAAAAATGGGCTTGTGCTTTATTAGTTTTGGGCCAATTAATTTAATGAAAGAATAATGCCTTTTTCAAAATTGCGAGAGAAAAATAATTATGCAGAATAATTGACAAGGAAGGATGTAAGAAGATTTGCTATTATGTGAATAGCAAAAACCATGAATAATACTACATGATGTTTTTTCACAAAAGGTTTGAAAATATCCACAAGTGTGGTATTCAGTTTGACGACAGTTTGCCCTGAAAGTGTCCAAAGAATTCAGGAAATGGGGCACTTTCCTTAGTATTCCTTGAAGAGGGAGAGAACCACCGACCTAGATTTCCTCCGGTTCTATTCAGCCATTTTAGGCGCTGGCAATTCATGTCTCCATTTCTGTGCGCCCTTTCCTCTGCCTCCATATTTGTGTTCCTAAACACGGCCACTTTAGTTTACTTTGTTTGTTCATTCTTGCCATATTTCCTTTCCCCCTGTGCCTTATATATCACCTCGACTCAAAACACACATGAAAGAAACTCTAAGCGGCAGTGACAGCTGCTGAGACGCCCCGTGCTTCCTAACAGCGAGGGGTCTGATAGCGTGACTTATCTGTAAAAACCCTGGTGTAACCCTTTCCCAAATGTAACTTTTCGCTGAAAAACAATCATCTTATCTCATTTATACAATACTCTATACTCCATCCCCTGCTGATAACTTCAATATCGCTCCATAACGCAGGGTAAAGCCAAATAATTGGTCAAACAAAAGCTTTAAAAACGTCTTTAATCAATCATCAGATCATCTTTTTATGCATTTCGGGGAGCTCAGCACGTTCTGGTTGATTTAACACAGCTGTAATGTGCCGGATGTGGTCATGAATTGGAAATGCAAAAGTGAGATTTGGAGTGCTGACCAGTATCAAGCTGACATGACAGTCATGCACACGGAGATGGCATATGTTGCCCAGTGTGGCTTCTGAGGCATCGCCGCAGGAGAGCTCTGAGGCGCTGCTACATTATGCCCATTCAGGTATTCATTCATACTTTACATTATATCTGCCCGAGGTCACCGCGCGGTAAGAGCTCTCCAGGCAACAGACCTGTGCTTGTCACTGGAAGAAGGGGCTGGAAGAATTGTTCAGATCCTTTACTTATGTAACAGTTCACTTTAGGTGTCCAAGTGAAAAGTATTATACACAAACAGAGATGGCAAAAGTACACACATCCTTTACTCAAGTAGAAGTACAGATACTCGTGTACTGTAACTTCTTTACACAAGTAAAAGTAAAGAAGTATGGGCATCGAAATGTACTTAAGTAAAAAGTACCCATAACTACCAACTGTTTTATAGAGTAACTGACCTCACTTTATATTAATAGAACAATAATGTCATTGTTAGCTAATGAATGTTTCCATGCTGAACAACGGCAACATGACAACGTTTTCAAGACCAGGAAAATGATGGATACACGGATCGTGTTAAAATCAATAGGCACACAATGACTCTAAATAATAATGATCACGCCACCAAACACAGATTAAAACTAAAGTAAAGAACCTGTTCTGAAAATGTAAGAAGTAGAAAGTACAGGTATTTGTGTTAAAAATGTAAGAAGTAAAAGTAAAAAGTCGTCAGAAAAATAAGTAGTGGAGTAAAGTACTGATACCAGAAAAATGTACTTAAAGGTGGGGTAGGTAAGTTTGAGAAACCGGCTCGAGATACACTTTTTGTTATATTCCATGGAATGCTCTTAACATCCCGATAGCAATGAATATCTGAAGTGCTTTGACAAAAAATTCATACAAAAATGTCATCTGTGGAAGCCGTAGTACTGTAAAAAGCACGACCAATCAGCCGGCCCGGCTAAAATAACTGGATGGCCTACCTGCCTGTCAGCCTTCCATCTGTGCACAAACTTATCTCGTGCCCTCATTGGTCATGTGCGCGTTCGTGTGTGTTGGAGGAGGGGCTCTGTAAGGAAGTGGAAGATTTTTTCCGGTTGTGTATTTTCAAATTCTAGCGCACTCGAGCTGGTTTCTCCAAAATTACCTACCCCACCTTTAAGTACAGTAACAAATTATTTGTACTCCACTATTTCCCACCTCTGTACACAAAATAGATCGAAAACATCAAAAGAAAACGTCCTGTTCGGCAGAATATTGTCGAATGTAACTTATATTGTTTTGGATGTTTATGTGAATGTATAATGAGAACCATTGTACTGTTGCAGCAGGCCAAGATGCAGCTAGTGTTAACTACTTTTTATACAGTAGTTCAATCCAGGGGTTCTTTAATGTAGCCTTAGAGGAACACACTCAAAGTGAATCTGGTGGATCATTATCGGATTAATGGCGCAGGAAGGGGCCACCGTAAAGCTCAGTCCCCATATGTAACTTCAATAATGGCACTTTCTGCCCAATTCTTTCAAAATAAATAAGTTTTGCCCAGGAAGGAAAAGAAAATATGTTTTGCTTAATGTGGTCTCTGATTTTCTTGGCAATCGATTAGTTGTTCGGGCTATAAAATGTGCGAAAATGGTACAAAAATAAATAAAGTTAGGAAAAAATAAACATTTAAGAAGCTGAAATCTGAGAGTTTTTTCTTAATTACTCAAACCAATGAATTCATTATCAAAACAATTGGTGATCAATTTAATGGATGGCAACTAAGCAATCAATCTTTGGAGCTCTAGTTCTCTAACACACATTTGTATTCATCCTTTAATATTTGATATTTGATGTGAAATACTAGTTTCACATCTTTGCCCCCTGGAACAGATGTTTAAATGAAACTCTCCTAATAAATAATAGACGTCTGAAACATACTACTTAATGTAGGGCGCTAAGTATACAGTTCTCTCGTCAAGGGCTGCAAACCAAAAAGGCAGTGTATTTAAAATCTTAATAAGAAAAGTATCTAGTTACAATATTTAAAATGTGGTGGAGTGAAAGTATAAAGTACCATAAAGTGGAAATACAAAATGAAAGCCACAAACCCATACCTAAGACAGGAAATGTACTTATTTACTTTCCATTACTGTTGAAAGATGAAAAATCAGTTTGTTTTAAGAGGCTGGTACAGTGAGTGTTCCGTACAAATTTCCCATTAAATTACCACCAGAATTTCCCAATATAACTCCATCATAACAGTGTTTATAAGAACTGGAGATTCACTTTATCGTCTTACAAAATCATTATCTCTCCTCGTTGAAGCAATTACGCCTCAAATGGTGCGATTTCAAACAGCATCAATCGGCAACTTCACTGCTCATTGGGAGGGAGCGACCTACGATGTTATATCATCACAGAGAGACTGGGTGGATTTGAAAGTAAATGGATCTCCAATCAAAATAAAATGAATCTCCTCTTGAGTAGAGAAATGGAAAGAAAGTAGAAAGAAAAAAAGAAGTGTGCACGGGACCGAGGTACCTAATGCACTCTATTCTCAGTTAATCATTTTTTTGCAGCTCCCTCTCACTCCTCATCACCTCAGAGCTACACGTCCAATTTCATCCTTTCATCTCTCTTATTTCAATCCTTTGCCTCTACCTTCATCCCTGAAACCTCAGCAGGCAAAGTGGAGGGTAGGCTCTTGATCCCAGGCAGGTTACCCTTAGCAACAGACCACCCACCCCTTCTGCTGCCGGCGTGTTTTTGGGCAATCCAACTAGCTTTGGCGCCATTGGGGCCTAACTTCCCCCCCTCGGTGAAGAGCAAAGGAAGCCTTTTTTCCTGCCTTGTCATCTTCTGTGATTGGGATACAACCTACCCTTCCCCTCTTTTAACCTTCCCAGCCTGTCATGGGTTGTCAAATGATAAGAACACTGTCGATGGCGGCCATTAGCAATCCAAATTAGCGTTAGCATCTTAACACCTGTTCTCGGGCATGTGGGTGTTACCACTTCTAATTTGAATGCAGCGTGCAGACATTATACAAACAAGGGCTGTGACAACATTTTTGAAAAAAGCCAACCGTCTGTGTGTGTATTCACAATTGTGTGTGTTTACATTTGTCAGCCTGTGTGTTTGCGTCTTGGAGTGCGTGCCCAGAATACTATGGGAACATAAACAGATGGAGGAGAAGCCTCTGTCTCTTTCTCCGTCTCTTTGTCTGTCTGTGTGTTCCTCACTCAATGCTCCTGCAGTCCAAAGACGTGTTTATGGCTAACACACACAAGATAAGAGGGCAACTTCGTCCAACACGTTTTATTAGAAAGAGTCTTCTTCTCCCCCTCCTCCGATTTTGAATAAGCATCTCTCCCTCCAATAATTACCATCCATTTTGTTAATTGGGACGATGATGTGCAGCTATCTGCTACTGTTGAATTTGGTATCCCTTTTCTCCCAGTGTGGGTTTGCTTTGCATATTGGCCCAGGCATGGCAAGGAGAGCGTGCAAAATACAGAGGGCAGCTCTTCAAACAAGCTGAAATGTTTTGTGTGTCTATTCAAATAATTTCACCCCGTGACTCTTTACCAAGCAGCTGCAGCGAAGCATGGCGTTGTGACTGAATTCTCAATGGAAAAACCCACCAAAAGGTCAACGATAAAGTCACTTTGTGATCTTTGTGTACACTCTTTTGCATTTATTTATACGTAAGCAGTGAATGCTGTGTGCAAATACAGACATTAGAAAGTAATTCATTCGAGGAAAAATTGAGAAAAGAGAAAACGTGGGATGAATTGTGTCCCCGCTTGATTTATTGTGCATTCTGGGTCTACCGAAAAGAAAAGTGCTCAAATTCAGCAGCACATTAAATTAAATATCTGCCGAACAGATTCTAATTTGATCACCAAGCTGTTTCAATTTCATTAGCCTAGTCCCTAATGGACTTTCACAGCATATTATTCCATCTAGCACAAATCCCATTCATTGGTTCTTTTTTTTCTCCACTAAATGAGACCCTTGGTGCGCAGGGACCATGTGGCCCAACACGGTGCAGTGTGAGGTCACACAAAAGCGGCTTTTTCTTTAATGGACCCTGGTGCAGAGGTAAATGAAATCACATCTGAATGCACACAGAGTAAATGCAATCAAACTAACACCTTATTAACAGCTGTTGCAAAACATCAGTCCTAGTACGGTATTGATACAATCAGGGCTCTCTGTGTGTGGGCGACCGAGGCTCTTTGCTTTGCAGAAGGTCTGATTACATGTTGTCGTTGGCTGGCTCAAAGGTGCAAATTAAGTCGTGTATCAGCAGGTCAGGCAGATGAAAATCCATGGCTGAAGTTTCACCACGCTTCTGTGATTTAGCAAGCTTGTAATTACGCAGTATGCATTATAATTACTGTGTAGTATTCTGACTATATACAGAAATTGAGTGTGATATTTAAATGGGTCTGTGCTTTAGAAATTGTGTTGCTTACCTTTTTTGTGTTTAGCAGTCTATAATACGATTTTGGAACATCTAGTAATACCATTTTTAAGGACGGAAGGTTACAGGTGCAAAATAGATACTGTTATTGGTTGAATTCTTGCGTCTTTGGGCCATATACAGTCTACTGTTTGGATTGATAAAATGCACAATTCCTTCATTTTAGTAAACCAAATGTGTGTCTTTTTTTTAAAGAGGACATATAATGTTAATTTTCAGGTTCATGTTTGTATTTTTTGCCTCTACTATTATATATTTCCATACTTTAATGTTCAAAAAGCTCTTTCTTTTTCTCATACTGCCTGAGCTGCAGCACCTCTTTTCACCCTCTGTCTGAAACCAGAGCCCAGTCTGCTCTGATTAGTCAATAGCTTAGAGATGTGTGGGAAATGTCCCGCCCCTGAGCCTGTCATGTACAATGTGTTGGATCACTAGGCAATATAAGCGCGAGTGTTACAAAGTGATGTCACTATGTTGGTGAAGCACACAAAAGAGTTCAATGGTTCACTGGTGTTTCAGGCAGGGGGGGGGGAGAGAAACTTTGGGATGTTAGCCTTTGCAGACCATTTACATGCACAAAAACGTATATAACACACTAAGGGAAACCCTAAAAAGCATAACAGGGGCTCTTTAATACAAAAAATATCCAATATTTATTTTTAGGTTTTAAATCAACAATGAAATGCTATTCTCTTGAGACTATGCTGGAAAGGGTAATGGGAAATAAATCACTTTAATTACAATTAGTTTAAAAAATGCATTGACAAGTAAATGCTATAAATATGTCAGAGAAGTAACAAAATGCCAAAGTACGTGAGTTGGCTCCAGATTCTTTAGTGTTTAAACGTTTAAACTGTGCTGTGGTAAGGTGAAGTACACAATATATTGTTATAGCAATGCTCTATAGTTCTTGAAATTAGCTTCAGATTCATTGGCTGTACAGAATGCAGCAAGCAAAGGTTATTTCAGGGACAGTGGCTCTTTCTAAGACAATGCAGCCAAGAAACATGCAGTAAAGTATAGTAGTGATGATAAGAATCAGTGCAGTGTCAGTACTGGAAGTTCCAAAAGCCTGAAAGTGATAGTATGGAGCTGGAGAGGCCTCTGCGGTAGCATTGATAAATGTTTTCACCGAGTCGTCCGCCATTAGTGTCAGGGCAAGTTACAGCCACAAGAGCGGACAAACAGGAAATAGAGAAAGAGCGGTTGTAAATAATTGATAAGGCTGACCCTGCGCGATTAATATTCTGCGGCAGAGGATCAAAGAGCGGAGCTCAGAGTTTGACATTGAGCCCGAACGCAGGAGTCAAAGCCATTACCTTCCCCGGCAACGCTTCTGCTGCTTGTGTTTGTATTAAAAATGCAATGACTCTTCCTCTTCAGTCTGGGATAACATTAGCTGGCACTTCTGCACATTAACCAACTGGCTAATGGACTTGCCACTATTACCCCTAACAATTACCTTCAATAGCACTAAGTAAAGCGAGATGGAAGCCATTTTGTTCCTGTCCATTCGATGAAGCCGTTGCTGGCTCTCTCAGGTGTGAAATATAGCCTGTGTTAGACCTCTGGGTTCTTTTAGGTGTGATCAATATTTCAGAGGCACCAGGCCTCCTCGCCTTGTACCCCCCCCCACATCGCCTCTCACAACAGCTCGGCAGCCGATTATGAATGTCTGAATGAACGTTTGAGCCAATTAATGATTAATGGAATTTCACAGTTTTCAGAGAAATGTTTATTTGAATAGTGCATTAAGTCTGTCACCGTGCAAAGCAAAACCCCAAACCCTGCAGCCTCTGTTTCTATTATGAGAAAGTAAAACCGTGTCTGCAGTGTTTTATTCAGTCCCTCTGCAGAGTATATATCTTCCCAAAAATGTGTGCCTTCTTCGGCTCCTGTCTGTCTGCAGCACTACGTATGCATCACTGCTCTGAGCAGCGGCATGTATTTAACATTCAGCTTTATTCATCACATTAAAATATGTATTTTCACCCCCTTCTTTCTTTTTCAATCCTTTACATCCCTTTCGTGACTTTGTATTTCCTTCAGGATGAGCCAAAGCCAATCATTGCCCGTATACCTGCTTCATAAGGCAGTTCATTCAAATTATACAATAAAAATACTCGTTGACATCTAGCCATGCAGAACGTTTTTAAATGATTCGTTTGAGCTTTGAGATTCTGCTGCCACACCAATGCAATGGATGAGAATAGAATGATGTTTGTTGTTGCTCACAACATTGAAAAATCCCATTTAAAAGTCACAACTTTTATTTTCAGAGTGGCTGGCCTTGTTACTCTGTGAAGCTTGTGTGTCATGTTTTCAAAGAAAATACTTTCTGTCAAAGCAACAGCCCCTATGAAACCTCCTGACAGTGCGTCCATTGGATTTGACAGAGTAACAAGGACACTTTTCAGTTAGACACATTGTTGTTACAGTTCTTATTTAATGCAGTGTTCAGCACACATTAAGGGTGAGGATGAATACTTTTCTTGTCGTTACCATATCCCAAAAGAAGGCCAAAATCATGTGTTAGTCCACGGACATTGACAGCGAAATAGTTTTTTCTGTATGCTCTCTTTGAAATATGGGTGACATATTCAAAGTTTCATATTAATATAAAGTTTAAGTGATTACAAAATGTAGCAAATGTTACCCAAAAAATTGTAAATACAGAATTTTTCCAGATTAATACAGATTCTTTTTTATTACTAAGAGTTCTCTTGAGCAGGACACAGTATGTTGGACTGATGCCCATGTTTATTGTACTTAAGAAATTCAGTTCAACAATGCAAAAATGATTATGGGTTTTTTACATTTTATAACAATAATGCAGCTCTGCATCACAGACAAAAATCGGTCTTTTGATACATCAAAACAATTGTTTGGTTTTGATCTTTCATTGGGGTTTGTTGACAATATTGCGGGACTTGTTGCAAACCAAACATTAAACCACTCAATATCAAAGCTACATTTCCAGTTCATGAGGACTCTTTACAATTTTCTCTCGTCTAAAGGTGTGATCGGGTTTGTTATAGCTTGTTTGGTTGTATATTTCCTTTGTGTGACTGATCCATTTATTCATTGTGGAAATAGAGAGACATTCTTCCTGTAATGAGGGCTTTCAATTCACCAATAGCCTTACACAATTTCAAGACCGCGACAAATATGCCGGGCTCTTGCCCAGCCTAGGGCCTGTCGAGTTGTCAGTACATTCTGTACATGAAGAAATGACTGCCTCTAAAGGCCAGCACACACACAAACCTCTCCTGAACAGCCTCTTACATCCTACCCTTTAGCACATTTCTGACTCCGGAGCCTGATGCGCACAAGAACAGACAGCTACAAATCACTTCGCCGTCCATGAGTTATCTCTGTCAATTACTGACGATAAATGGCTTTGGCAGTGTGAAGGCCAGGTGCATCAATCCGCTGAGTCTCACGTTGTCCTAGCTCCTCCACGCTATTGATTCTACTTCCAATGCTTCTATGATCTAGTTTTGATGGCCCCTGACCACAAAATCCAACTGAAGCGCTGATGTCAGATGAAAGGGTGGATATGTAACCCAAACTCCCCCCGTGGGACATTTTCACATTCCTGATATCAGATCTTCCTCCCTCCCAGCTGAGACTTAATATAGATCCACTGGAGTCGTCCCGCTACTACTCTGTGCCGGCACCAGATTTCAATCAAGGTTTGATTGCAATGTAATACCTTTTGTGGGTGGAAGAACTCCCACTTTAATAACATTATCTGACCTTAAAGTGCTTTCAATGCACATCTTCTTAAAAAAACAGCTGGCATATAACCGCATGTCTTTCTCTGTCTCCATAGATCTTTTGTCAGCCTTTTATTCTCCCTAGCTGAGCTAAATGTGCTTATTCCACCCATCTCACCTCCACAAAATGGCTTTCAGACGTCTATATCTGTCCAAAGCCTGTGGCTTAGCAGAATGACCATTCAGAGAGCTTGGGATGGGGTCTTTTGTGAGGGGCTTGTCCCCTGTACAGCAGCTGTCTTCTAAGGGGCTGTCTGTGATGGCGGTCTGCAGTATCGCCCACCACCGCTTTGACTGATCCTTTCTCCTTTCACTCTGCCCGGGGGGCTCTGCATGTGTTGGAGGCATTGATCGGCCCTGAATTGGATTGTGGCGAGCCTGATTACTGATGTCGGTGTGTGGCGGGTCACGTGGGACTGCTGGAGCGCCTCGTGCCAAGCCGGGGCCAGGAGGAGGGTTTGCTCGCTGGAATTACATTTATCAGTCTTATTTACACGGAGCGTGAACACAACATGCCCACACATACTGTAATGCTTAAGTGACGCACAAACAAACTGCCAACATAATCTCATTTTACTCCTATAGCGGCAAAGCGGTATGCATTCCTGATTGGCATTAAATAGAGAGTATGGGAGAGTGTTCGACTATAAAAGGGCATTAGCACATTACACCAGTAAATTACCACTTTCCCTACTGTAATGCCATATTTAAAGTGTTTAGAGAGCGACTGAGAATCTTTGGACACGGCTTTGTATTTCTTGCCTCATGATGCTACTGAATCAAAGCTCCTGTAGCGCAAGGTTACACTATATGACTTACTGTGTGTGTGTTTTGGCAATGGATAGTGCGTGTGTGAGTTTGAAAGTGATTTTCCGCGCATCATTTGTTTACGCCTGGAATAGTGGCCATCATCTTTTCCACTAAGAGAACAATAGCCATTTTTCCCCTTTGCTCGGGAGACAATGAAGTGCCTTCCCGCCTCGCGAGCGACAGGCCAATAAAAAACGTAATTGGATCTGTCAATCAAACATTGCTGCAGCGCGGGGGTGGGCTGGTTGGCAGGTGGGTGGCGGAAGGGTAGCCGGACAACAGGAGTAGTGCAGAAGAAGAAGAAAAGAAGAGAGGACCATTGTGAAGCATTAACACTCAGTGCCCCCTCTGCACACTGCCCGGAGGCACTCTGCAACAGTTACAGAGGTGTACAATTGTTGTGTTTTGCTGTTTGTTTGTACCAAGGCCAGGGGGTGACAATCCGTCTTTGTTTGTAGGTATTAGTGGGTCAGTGATGTGGCTTTGATGCGACTGCACAGGAGAGCCGGGGCTGCCACAGCCTCTGAAGGTCACCGTGGATGGACCAGAGCTGATGTGTCTGTCTGGGCTTTGTTTGTGCTCAGGCCATCAGACACAGTGTTTTTCCGTACCACAGAAAGGTCCTGTCATTAGTCAGGGGGATGCTTTCGTAGTATTTTTCACGGTCAACATATTCTTGTGTGTGCTTACCTCAGCCTTTAGGCGCATGGATTATTTGAATTTGCCCGTTCACACTTTTATAGTATGCATTTGCGTGTTGCTCTAAACTTTAATGATGACTGCTTAAATTAGGAGCCCATTTACAGCCTCTCTGACTGAGACGTTAAGTGCGATTTCAGATATTCGGTGCGTCGGGCTCCCACTCTCAACCCTACTTCGGCTTTTAGGAGATGGATTTCTCGTGTCTTTGGCGACATTCTTTTTCCATTATTAGTGGAGCAGGAGATTGTTACAGAGGAGAGATCCTCTGATGTTCCTTGCATGATGGTCTCAAGAACAATATCTCTTTTTATAAATAGAAAAAGGGTAATTCACTCAACAAGTGAGGCGTTAAATATTGTGTCTTGGACCGCCTCGACGGTTAAAAGAACCTGGAAACTGCACAGTCACCACAGGTTCATGCCCACAAAGTCATTTTACTGCAAGTTCCTTCTTCCTTTAAAACCTCCAAGAAAGCATCTGCTGTTCGCACTGTGCCTTAAATTAAGACAAGTATATTCTCCTGCGACTCTCGACACTTGCTGAGAAACAAAAACAGGATCCTAATTTAGAGTAATAAAAAGAGAGACGTCTGCTGTGACACACTTGATTTAAAAGTTAATATTTGTCCCTTATAGATCTCAAAGGTAGTCCTCTGTTATGAAAACAGCAAAAGTAAGTAAGGCTGAACTACTGTAACTCAGAAAAATGTTGAAGCCTGAGGTCATCTGGGCACCAATAAAATGACACGCTTCATTTATTAGTGTACACTGCAGCTTGGTATAATAATCCGGTGGTATTATAGTCATTCTCTCCTCTCCTATTGTATTAATAGCCTCTTACATTTAATAGAGATCACCAGGTTTATGCATTGCTTCATTTAAGTTATAGCAATCATGCAACGCTTCATTGCCTTCCAGGAATTTAAGCTCAACATTATCATGGCCTGGGTTGTAGCAGTTAGCCATGCAATGCCAGAGACTCAGCTGGCCACTTAACAATATGTCTGCCCCCTGTGCAAGTCTTCTTAATTTTGGTTTTGTTATGAGAAATGGTCCCTCTACTCCTGCCTTCTAACGTAGGTAATTACGTAGAGAGATTCCCTGTGGGGGATTAAAACAAATGACACAGAAAACACAGCCCTACTCCTTTGCCACTCACTCAACTCTGCTCTAAAAACCTTTTCCTTATAACGCCAACATGCCCGTGAATACGCAAGCAGCCACAATAAAACACACTGGCAGATCATGAAAACTAGTGGGGTCGAGCGGAGAGGAGTCAGGAATTGATGGGGATGAATCACGATTTATGGACACGGGGAAACTGGCTTAACATTAGGAGCTAAACAAAACATATGGTTTTCATACCGTTTGTAAGGACCGCAGCAGAAAAAGGCATCTGTCCTGCCAGTTTTGCAGTGACAGGCTGCAGGGAGCATTACTCATCATTACAATCTCTGCTGGCAGCCTATTTTCATCACATTACAGTGGTATAATGAAGCGTATCGCTGGCGTCCTCAGGTTCTCTGAGTAGTTCGCCATTAGCACCAGCCGAGGGCATTCATCCAAGTAGCTTTATTGAACTTTTTACAGTTAGTTTATTGTATAATTAATTTGTGACTGCACAACAATAGGTTGTATCTCGGCGCAGCACCAGTTCAAATTCTCTAATTTGTCTAGCTTGGAAACAAATGTGACTTATTGAGAAACATAGCTTTCTGCGAGTAATGCCAGTTGCTAGTTCAGAAAAAGTACTGTATTCAAATATGTGGATTAATCCAATGCTGGAATCAGATCCCTAACTTATTCTGTGTTTTTTTTCTTTGTGTCTTTTCCAGGATCAAGGCAAAATAAGTGTGACATTTAACATTGGGACGGTGGACATCAGTGTTAAGGAGACAACCACCGACATCGACGACGGAAAATACCATTTGGTCCGATTCACCAGGAACGGGGGTAACGCCACCTTGCAGGTGGACAACTGGCCCGTCAATGAACACTTTCCAACAGGTACTGCCTCTTTTTTAAATATTTGTCTGATAGATTTGTCTGAGTTTTCACCACTGGACATCACCTTTTTGCTTTAGCAAAGGGTTCCAACAAGAACAAATCTGGAATGGTACTTAGGGAAAGGCACCAAGACACATTTGGTCAGTGGGTAAGCAAGGAGAGGATAGAGGCAGAAACCAAGGGTGGCCGGTTGGCCAGATGAAGCCGCTGCCTGCCTATATCTCTCATTCCCAGCTCAGCAAAAGCAGCACAGCAGCAGAATACAAATGGGGTCATCAAACAGTGCTCGCTCAGGCACTTCCTTCATTTGGAACAGAGATGTGCCGATCAGCTAGCGAGGTGTGAGAGAGAGGAGGAAGGAAGGGGGGAAAAAACCCCTCTCCCGCTTCTACTTAACAGTCCATTAAATTGAGTTGGCTCTCCTGGTCTTTGATATCGGTGTCTACATTGCCAGCCAGCTTAGGAGAGGCCACAGTTGTTTCCTTGTTCCCTATTACCCACTCTTCAATTTCACTCAGTCAAACGGAGCAGGCGCACAGGGAAGCAACACGGGCACAAAGTGGCAGTTGAGGCGAAGAGAAGTTGGGATGACAAAAGATAATATGAAACTTCATTGATCTCTGAGGTAAGATTGTACCGCGGCAGCAAGACATAATTGGACGGAAACAGATGTAGGATAATGTTGAAGATTGAATAGTTACATTACCAGATGTGGAGGTAATGGGACCAGAACTGCGAATCCCTAGCTAAGACTTTTGAAAACAGAACAAAAATGCTGATGCTCCCCCGATGGTAAGGAGCAAATAAATAGGAGTTGATCCCTTTCACTTCTCAGCCCTATGTCTCAGCAGCCCTACAGCGCGCTCCTAGTTGCGTCATCATCGAGGACAGGGCAGCCTCCTCTCCTGCCGTGACCTGGCACGCTGTTTTGCTCTGGTTCAATGCCAGCGCAGGTGATGCTAATCTCTTCTGTCTCTGGCTTTCTTTTGCCATCGGCTGTCTTCCGCTTTTATTTTTTTTCGTGGACCAAATAAAGTAGGAAGGGTTTCGTAACTGCATTTCAGCCGCACTAATACTGGGGAATACTGAGAAACTCCAAAACATCTGGGACACGACATGTTCACGATTGACATCTCCATCCCGTAGGCATTTGCGGAGGTTGCGGTTGTTTTGTTTTTCAACCATTCTCCATATTTAAAGACCAGTACATCCAGCTGAGCACCTATCATTGTCATAGTTATGTGAAAATGCTTTCTCCATCAGCGTTCAATCGTTCTATCAATATGTCCGTCAATGTCTATGATCGAAAGCTAGCGTCCATTAAAAAATCACTGCTAGATGTCCGTTGGGTTTGTGTCTCAGTTTAACAGAAAGAGGTTTGATTTATTTGAGCTTTGTATTCATTCCTAGTTATTCTGTCGAAGTTTTGTTCCCTTTTTCTGTCCGCCTGCCATCGAGTTGAGGTCAGGGGATCGAATGCGTGGTAATTTATTTTTCTATTCTGCACAGGTAATTTGCAGGACACTCAGTGATAGCAATTCAACGATGATTGATTTTTTTTTGCCCGCCCTCTCTGCCTTGTAAAGGCGTTGTCATCTCATGAGTAATTACATGTTAGGGGTGCAGACTCATCGACTGCTTTCGCACACTCCTATGCTCAACTTGAAGAGAGCAGCCCGCCAAGACGGCTCTCAGGTCGTTCAATAAACTGTTACCGGATCCGGGTATGCCCTTTCGCCCTGTTGAGGAATAGGTGAGAACAAAGGTGTCGGTGGATTGCTTGTCATTCAAAGCCGCTTGCAAAATAGCCTTGGGCTTGTAAATTGGACATCTTAACAGCAGTGTTTACAAAGTTACACCACCAAAGTACAAAGGCCTTACTATCTGCTTTAAATGGCAGCAGGAGGTTTTTACAACGTGACCTAGATTAATGCTGGGTCTAATTTAAACACATTTCCATCTTTCTTGGGATAGACCTTCATTATATGATAAAACATTGTTATTGTATTATAGTTACTATCATAGTGGAATTTGGCGATATTGCTAAAGATAGGGAAATAGGCACGAGCAGCAAGACGAGCATGTTCTCTTTGAATAAAAGATTAACCAATAAATAAATACATTTTAATATGCAATACATTTTTATTATTGAGCTTGCAGTTTGCAGTCTTTTTAAACTGGACAGCATTATATTTGTAGGTAGTTCTGATATTTTGCCCACCCCTATGCAAACGTATATTTCAATACAGTGCATCCATCACAACACCACCACCACAACTTCAGTAATAAACAGAGTTCTCCTCTTTTGACGATTTGAAGTTTGAAGGTAGAATGTAAAATGTATTTTTTGCAAACTAATATTTTATCTAAACACAATTTCCAGGAAGCCCATGATTATAGTGATTATCACAAACAACAATAACAATATAATGATTGGGCATTTAAATGTGAGGGCTATTGAAGCATAACACACAGAATAACTTTTACACAACAATTCCTGATCCCAAACAGCTGCATTTCCATCAGCAGCTTACGTGAGTTTAGTGTTAGTGTGTGGGCGTTGAGTGTATGTGCGTGTAGACTGCCTTATTGTATCCCTCCCCCCCCCTTCAAACAATGCTTTGATGACTATGAGAATTGTCATCAATTCCTTTTTATTCCGCGTTTCCCCTCCTTTTTCCATTCGTCGTTCCTCTCTCCTACAATCGTGATTTTACTTTTGTGACAACCCACATTACTGCAGGGGCTTGCCTTTGTTTAGTGAGAGGGTTCCAATTTCCTTATATAACTCTCCGAATCCTTGCACTCTTTGATTTTGGATTACATGATCTTTTTCATGAGTTTGTATCTTTGAATGAGGGAATTATTAGACCGAGCCAGGCGGAAATCGTGCATCACGTTTTGCCGGAGCTGGCTGCGGTCCAGGCGTTGTCTCAGATGAATGACCATTGGCCTAACTACTCTCTGCTTGTCCCTGGGGTGATAGCGCGTCTGTGTCTGTGTGTGTGTGTGTGTGTGTGTGTGTGTGTGTGTGTGTGTGTGTGTGTGTGTGTGTGTGTGTGTGTGTGTGTGTGTGTGTGTGTGTGTGTGTGTGTGTGTGTGTGTGTGTGTGTGTGTGTTGTTCCATCATTTCTGGTCACAGGAGGGTTGGCCTTGTGTTCATTTTCAAACACACAAAGACCTTTATCCAGGCAGCAATGCACACAATGCTCCTGCAACCTGAAACAGGCACAATGAGTAGAACCGTTTTTCGAGATATCTGCCAATCTTTGTCTTGAAATTCAGACAAAACAATTCCTCGGGAACGAGATAAACCCCCGCGCGTCCCCGGGGCCAAACATGATTAGCCCTATCTGAGACACAATCTCTGTCGCTCTCAGAACCCCGACTAAGCTGAGCGTGGAAGCCGCCAGTCTAATTCATCCTTTCAACACCATACATTTCAGAGCGACCTGATAAATGATGAATTTACTCCGTGGCTTTGTCTGACGTCGGAGAGAGAAGGGAAAGAGGATAGAGGGAAAAGCAAAGCAGGAAGAAAAAAAACCCAGAGGAACGTGGGTGAATAGAGAAGAAATGCAGACAGTGAAAGAACACAGAGGCATTTAATGGAGTAGATGACTGGAATAAGTTGACAGAAGGTAGAAAGAGCTGACGTGTAGACAGATAGATGGGTAGAGAAGAAGAGAAAGGGAAAAAAGAGTCGATTAATGATACCAGAACATTCTGACTCTAGCTGAAGAGGTGTGAGTCAGCCGAGAAAAGCAAAGAGGGACGATTGTAATGCAGAGAGACGGAGGGGAAGAGAATAAAGGATAGTGAATAGAAAAACAGAATGAGTGACTAAAGAAGAAACACATGGATTTGGGAATGAGGTGGGCAGTGCAGGATACACATAACAAGGTGCTGAAACAGCTATGGGCCGGAACCGGGGATGATGCCTTTTTGGACAAGGCAGCAGTTTACCAAACGTACTCATCATCCCCAAATTGAGAAAATGCCAGGAGCCTGTCACAGCAGCCATTTTTCGCAGTTTTGATGCACTCTCAGGCCTGGCACGGCGATGGAACCCCGGTGAGATTAGTCTGGCAAGTAAACTGAATAGAACGAAGCGAACGACCAGCAGATGACTGTCGGCGTGCCAGTGTTTGTGTTGACTGAACGGCTGCCACCAAAGGGGAAACATTTACACTTTGTTTGGGCTGGGAGGAAAAAAGTGGGGGATGCATTCATTAGGGCTAAAAGAGACATGGAAACAGCAACAAATATGAAATATTAACAGTGTGAAAAAGGTTTGCATCAGCCAGTCAGAAGTGTGAGAGTAATGCTAAATATGCATGGTATGCACATGTGGAAATGTAAAAAAATAATACCAAAATGTTGTTAACACTGCATAGGAATTTAGTCCTACTACTACGTTAGCTGCTACTAATAATAATAATAATAATAATGATAATAATTGTAGTAATATTGCAACTACAGTACCAATAACAATACATATTCATACATACAATATGTTTATGCATTTTAGTACAAGTAAAAAAAACTAAGTATTGATGCACAAGAGGGAGAAATAATATATAAAAGACAAAGAAAATGCAACCAAAAAAACACAGAACACAAGCTCAGATTTAGAAATATAACACAAAGGTTACAATGATTATGTGTAGTAAGAATAATCAAGAAAATCCCTGCTACATGATGTCAGAGACACCAGGCTCAATATAATTTAAATTAAGGTGGCCCAGGATCCAGTTCCAAACACAATACGTTCTACTTATTAATTTATCACATTGGACAGATTCCCTTAGGTATTATTTATTAAGAATTGAATTGCTAAAATATTGTGTATACTAAGTGTTTATAATAAGAAAACAGAAATTAGGTTGTCTGTGCTGGAGATTTATAACCGAACAAGTTAACAAAGTGTAATCAAAGACTCAATCATTATTGCATAGTTGAAAGGTATATATGTGCAACCTAATAATAGATTTTTAGATGACACCGAAATATGAGAAATAATCAAACACATAATGTTGCTTAATTTCACTGTCCGCTTCATATACAAATAGTGAAATATGTGTCCACTCTGATTTGAAAAAAAGATTGATTTTTATAATAAACAATACTGCTTTTATTGGTAAGGTCATCCATTCTGGAGTCACCTTTAGAAATTGAATATCAAATTGACAAACTAGAGAGATTTTTCTCATTAGTTGGACAATTAGCTTGTGGTGTATTCATTACAGGGGTGGCTGTCACCTCATTAATCACCCAGAACAATGTAAGAGTTATACCTGAGACCAAGCCATTAGCAGTGCAGGCCAAGCTTACCCTGCATTCTCTCAGTTTCAGATGTGATTTCACTCCAGCTAAGTGAACATATTAGCAACGCTTTGTAGACGCTGCAGATCCTCCCCTCTGTGTTATTCCCGCCCCAATCCATCCCTCCACCTACTTCCACGAAAGTCCTCACCTTTCCGTCAGTCCTCTGGTTTCTGCAGCCATCATACCTCCCTATGTGGTCCTCGTCCAATGGAGAGTGTATTTGGCTGCCACCCGAAACCTCTCTGAGATCAAAGGAATAGGGCTGGAGCCCTGCGAGTAGCTGATTAACCTGCTGGCACGCTGCAGATACGGTCCTTTAGCTCCTGGAGATCCCTCACAGCCATATCCACACACATCCCGTCCAGCTGGCTTTAAGCTGAGAACTTGGCCAGTTTTTTTTTTTTCTTCTCCGACAGGTAGAAAGGACCGATAGAATAGAGGAGTGAGGAGAGGAAACTGATACGAGCATATGGGGTACCTAACTACTTTGCCGCATAAGTGGCTTAATGAACAGTTTAATGTAACTGTGGTGTGCTCCCTCCTTATGTGCAATTGTATTCAGCAGGTGGGAACAGTTGGTATTCAGATATGCAGGTAATAACTGAACCACGAAAGAACAAAAAGAAGACTGTGTAGAACAAAGACAGGCATGATATCTTACCCAGAAAACACACTTGGTCAGGTGGCTCGAAATTGGCAGCCTGGTCTCACTCCAAGGGCGTCAAATACAGACACACAAATCCCCCTTAAGTGTGTATGAGACGCACTGCAGGGCTTTTGGCTATTCCAATAGAGTGGCGAAGTCACGCCCACCTACTTCCGGGTAATGGGACCTTATTTCGGAAAAATTATGTATTGAAGTCAATGGGGAAAGAAAACGTATCTTTCGATCCCGTTTGAATTGTGCCATGAATTACACATATGATGTTTGTCAATCTTAAAAAATAATTTCCATGTCAAAAAAGTCACAGTTTGTCGTAAAACTGTTGAAATATAAGACTATGAAAAATACGTAACTAGAAAGACTACAAATCCCAGAGTCGCGTAAGTGATGTCACAATTGTTTTCCTCCACCATTCAGATACCTAAGATCAGCGCAATATAGATATAATCTATCTATATGGCGCTGGCTAAGATAAGATAACTTTAACAAGATGCCTGTGTGCTTAGTACCAGGTTGTTATTATACCAGCAATGGGTCTTGCTCGTTCTTTTGCTTCCCGTCTGATGAAAGGACCAGGAGTGGCTTGATCAAGTTAGCTACCTAGCTAGTAGCTAGCACATTAGTTAGCATTACAGCCTTGTCATTTTTATTAGCCTTAACATGAAGTAACATTAAGTAACCCAAAATGTTAAACAGTAAGAGTAGTAGTCATATTTCGTGAACCCTTTGAATAGTACTGTCACCGGTGTGATCATTCTATAATACACCATTTAAGCCCGGGGGAGAAATGCTAACACTAACGCTAGCGATCTTCTCTACTTCATGCTATCTGCACAAATGGTTGACATTAAACATTAAAACGACCAGGCAGTTCAGAGAGAATCAAAGGAAGGCAGGCAGGCAGCTTTGCATGACATTCTTCAGGACGTGTTTCATTGTGGTGATAGTGAGGATAGTCAATCGTTTTGTTGACAAGACAGTAGTGACGGCCATCTTGGTGACGTGTGTTGTTGACCAGAGATGTAGTTCATTGAGCGTTTCACACAAACAAATGTGTTACTTCACAGTTTTACGACACATTTTTTTTTTTTTTGACTTGCAAAATTATCTTTTAAATTGATAAACATCATATGTGTAATTCGTGGCACAATTCAAACGGGATCGAAAGATAATCTTTCTCTCTCCATTGACTTCAATACATAATTTTTCCGAAATAAGGTCCCATGGAGGTCCACCGGAAGGGGAGGGACTTCACCACTCTATGTAACGGGCAAACAAAAAAAAGGTCAAAAGTCCTCTGAGGGTTGAAGGGAGTTGTGTTGGATTGGTCTAACAAACACAGGGGATCGGCCTGTGTGTCCCGTGGTTTAAAAACCTAATAAGATAGATCTGTTGTTTACCCTAACAATAACAACGCTAAGGGTGCTTTAATATTGACTTGAATGTGGAAAGACTTTTGTTTTTACAGCGCCTTTTGAGTCTTCCGGCTCTGAGGGGTTCTGACACCTCATGCCAACATTTAATAGTTCACACACAGTCATACATCAATGGCCGAGCGGCTTCACAGGCTGCCAAAATGCTCATCATCTAGTCCAATGCTCATTCACACATACTCTCCACCAATGGCTGTGCCTTTGGGAGCAATTTGGGGTTCAGCATCTTGCCCAAGGACTGGATGAACCAGAGATCGAAACCACCGATCATTGGACAACCCACTGTACCTCCTGAGCCTCAGCCAAGCCATTATAGTAGAGGCTTCTGCCCAAGAGTGAAAATAGGGATGCACTCATGTTGCCTTGAGTATGTGTGTGTATAATGTAGTCAGTAGATAAATCACCTGAGAGACTCCAAGCAGCATTTCCAGAAAGCCTTTTCTCACAATTGTAAAGCCTTGCCCTTTCATTTGTGTTATAAATCATGGAATACTGATGCCCTTTTTTCCTCCAAATATCTTCCCATCTGGTTACTGAGTGACATCATGGTGTCATTATTCTTTAAAGGCTTCACAGTCTTTTGTCATACCCCAAAATATTTGAAGTTGAATGTCCCAATCGTATTGTCGGTGTCTTTTAGGGAATGCCTCAAAATATTGCAACCTGGAAAATACACAATGGAACATGCCAGAAAAAACACTAAGCACACACTTAACATTCAATGTAAAAGGTGGCCTATTAGCCGCAGCTGGGGTTCAGCTCTTTTTTCTCAAAAAGACCTCCCACCATGTCGGTAATGATATCATTTGTATGCATTGTCCTCCTCGAATCTGTGTCGCTGTGGGACTTCCCTCCCCATACAGTAGGTCTGCAGTACTTCATATTACCACTTCCTCCTCCATCGTTGCCCCCTTACAAACTACACAGCTCTTTCCTTTCAAATACGCTTCCAACCCAATCATTTCTTGGCCCTTGAAATATTAAAGCAGGTGGTGTCCAGTGGGAGAACAAGTGCATATTAATTATCTCCAATTGGCTACACAGAAAGGCAGTTAATGCATGTTCTAGCTGTTTAACCATGTGATGCCTATTGTCTTTGTTATGCAATATAATGATTGTATTATGTAGACTGGTTGTATTTCCTGTGTTTTTACCTTTTCTTGCAGGTTGTTTAAAAAGTGTCTTTTCCTTGAGTGCTATGAAAATGTGCTTTTAGTCTATGGATACTTTGTTAAATATTGGTGTGGAGTGTGCTGTATAAATATACATTTAAAACATATAAACTAAAGCTACTTGAAAGAAAAACTCATCATAAAGCTTTTATAAATTCTTCTAAACAAAGATAAACATCGTTATAAACCACTGTATAAATGTTTGATGTCTGTTGCTGTTGCCGACTGTTTCAAGCTGTTTGTTAAACTCTCAAACTTTAAAGGCAACAGCGACATTGAGCGCTATCAAATGGCAAATAAGAAAATCCCGTTCAAATATACCCGGCCAGTAGAAGATTGGCTTCAGGAGAAAGGTAAATCTCTATCGACCTTCTAGAATGTTTCTCTTTTTATTTTTCTGTCATTTCATCGGCTTGTTCCCTTTCAACCTCTGAGAATGAAAAACCACCCCTTAAACCCTTTTAAAAAATCAAGTTTAAAAAAAAGAGTTCTCTCCTTTGGTTTGTATTTTTAATTTCTTCCCCCTTTTTGTCATTGTCATCCTTTAAAATTGTGTTGAATCATGATGTCCAGTTAAAGGGACTGGGAAGAGCTTTTAAAACCATGCAAAGATAAGTACTGTGTGCAAAATTGTCTAAAGGGACAGCATGCAACAGTAGGCTTGGCTCAAATCCTCTGCAATGTTTGAGAACAAACTAATCAGTGGGCATACCCCCCTGAAAACCTTCCAAACAGCAGGTGTTTCTCCCTGCTGTAATTCATCTGATTGTAGTTAGACCCATCGCACACCATCAAATCCTCACTTGTTTGGTGATGGAGAGCTAATTGGAGCCTTTTTGACAGCAAAGCCTGCCAACGTGCCCTGATAGACTTTTCAATCACTGAAATCAACCTCGTTTATGTTTAAAACATTTGCGAGGATTCAAAGAAATCTACTCCTGCCTCTCTTACTCCACATAATATCATCATAAACTGCTTTTTAAAGTCCATTGCACATAAAGATCTTAACCTGATTATAAAGTCCCTTTAACAACTGCTAAAACTCAGGTGTGAAAAACCCCATTACTGCTGCCTGCATGACTCCACACGTGCTATTTCATTTTTCGCTTCTGTGACATGTACGTCCTCTCCCTGTCATTCCTTGTGTATTGTAATTGTGCAAATAAGACAGGCATGCAGTGCTTTCTGTATGTAAATTATACAAATGAGATTTTCAATTATGATTCTAGTATTGTAAAAGTTTGGTACATTTTCATTTCATAATTAATGCATGAGCTCTGTGTTTTGACAAGGATATTTAGACGTCTCCTAATGAAATTCCCCATGACATGTAGTGAGTGTGTATTGCTCATACTTTATCATAATATGCCAAACCCTGTATCCATATTTATTAATCATCCTACCGCATGAGTCCACTGTTTTGTCCAGAGAATATTAAGCGTGCCTGTGGAACTTATTCTAGCTCATTTTTACAAAAAAGAAATGTCTACACCTGCATGTGTTACGATAAAGCTGCTATAGCTGAATGATTTGTGTTGTTTTCAGCATTAGCTCTTTCAGGGGGCTTTTTCTTGTGTTGTCCAAGAGAAAAAGCCTTCCTATTGTAGATAACAGTGCAGGCTTTTAGAGTGAACAGAACAGGTGGGGTTGTTGAGAACTGATACTGGAGTTTTTTCAGCATGTTTCATCACTTTTAACCATTTTACATCCATCCTCACTCATTTAATCAAGCAGTAAATCCATAGTGGTAACTGACATAGTATTTTTCCGTTAATGCTTTTTACCCGCAATAAAAAAGTAGTTCCTCCGCTTTTAGATCACAAGCGTATAAATACTATCGTCCCTCCCTCCGCGCCAGGCCGGCAGCTGACAATCTTCAACACCCAGGCCACGATCTCCATCGGCGGAAACGACCGGAAGCGACCCTACCAGGGCCAGCTCTCCGGCCTCTATTACAACGGCCTCAAAGTCCTCAACATGGCCGCCGTGGGCCACGCCAGCATCAAGGTGAACGGCAGTGTGCGGCTGGTGGGCGATGTGCCGGTGAGCCGGGGCGCCGCACGCACCACCACCTCGGTGCCGCCGGAGATGTCCACCACCTTTATTGAGACCACCACCACGCTCTCCACTACGACCACGCGCAAACAGCGTTCACCACCCACCATTCAGGTAAGGCAGGCAACATGTGTGCTTCAGTATGTATGTGTGCGGTGAGTGACGTTAGTTCCAATTCAAAGATGGTTCTGTGTGTGTTCCAATCAGGACAGCCAATTGTGGCCAAAAGATTTCACGACAAGGAAATAATCACAATATCTAAAGAGAATTTGGAGGAATAATTATAAAATTGTCAAAATCCGATTTTTACTGAAGGAGTATTGTAGCCAAAACAGAATTCACGATAAAGATATTATCATATTATTATTTATTTTTTCAAATAATTAATTTGCAAAAGAAGAACACTCCAAAAACGAGTAATGCTTTTTTTATGTAATCCATATAGTAAGTGCCTTTTCAGGCCCAGTTTGTAGAACGATTTGAGTCAACAATGCAAATAATATCCTGAACTTATCTTCAAGGAATAGTTCAATATTTTGGGGGATACGCTTATTAACTTCCTTATCCAGAGTTGGATGAGGAAATTGATTCCCCTCGTATATATGTCTGATGAATATGAATCCAAGAGCCAACAGCTGGTTATCTTAGATTAGCACAAAGACTAGAAACGGGGAAAACAGCTAGACTGACTGTCTGAAGATAACTGATAAGATAGCTGTCTTTATGCTAAGCTAAACTAACCGGCTGCTGGCTCCAGCTTCATGTTAACTGTACACTGTATCAACTGTTGTATCTTATTCTGGACAGGAAAGGAAATGATTGCTTTTCCAAAAATGTCAAACTCCTTCCATAAACCCATTGGTTAGTGTCCAAAGTGTTGGTAAAGTTGCATTCAATTGCATTGTTCCTTGAGAAACTTGAGTGTGTGAGCTGAATGTTTTGTCCCCTAATTATCAGCTTTAAAAATGTGATAAAGTGAAATGCCAAAAATGCAAAAGCCCTCCCCTCTGTTTGATGTGTTTTTGTGACTTTTCTGTGAGTGGGTGGATTGGAGCGGCGCTGCTTTTTTTCTCCCTATTTTGATCAGCCAAGGTCAGAATACTGTATTTCTCAATCTAAGAGGATTGCATGCTGCTGCTCGTCGAGGTGTGCAAAGCCGGCCTTGCCTCTCTCTCTGTCTTCTTTTCTCCGTCCATCTGTATCTGTCATTCACCCACTCCGGCCTAACAGAGGCCTTTCTCCAATACGTCCTGACTCGAAGCCAATGAATGTCACCGCCGTGCCAAGAAAGTAATCACGCCGAGCAGTCCTTTGACACCCAGAGGACAAATTGAACCAATCGTTGTTCATATTAAAGCAATAACTCTCCCTCAGGGGGGGTGAGACAGGGTTGTTGGTGGACGACAGACAGGAGCCGCTGTTATCAGCCTCTTCACCTCAACGACAGATTGCCCGGCGTGCAGTGATGGCCCTTGACACTTGTATGTCTCTATCAGAGTGCAACCGTGTGGGAGTCAGAGCCATAGCCCAGTGTCAAGCTCTCATAAGTGCGGTTTTGAAGTTCCGGAGCAAGAGCAGAGCAATCCATATTCTCTTCCGTCTACGCGTAGCATGAGTAATGCGCGATGATGATGACTGAACTGAGATACATTACACCAGCATCTGTCTCCGGCACCATCAGCAAGGTCACATCGGATCAAAGAATAACGTGGCATCGCTGGGAAAATGGCATTTTGTGTCATAGGCTATTAATATCAAAGGAAGTCAATAAGTTTCCTGCGTTATGTGAAAGATCTTTTATACACAGCATTCTCCCTTTCAAGGTGAAATGATGAAGCTATATCACTTTTGTCAATACCCAAGATGCGGCTGTTTGATGCCAAATTATCTTTGGTAACTACTTTTTTTTTTGCCCTCCCTAACTTTTCCCGTTACTTCCGAGAGCGTGCTCCGTTCATTCTTCTTCCACAACCTTCCATAGCACTTTGATTCACACCGCTGTGTCGCGGAATTTCATTTGCCAAGGCCTTTAATTTTACTGTTCCCAAGTCGGCTGTCAAACACGGTGGTGTGAGAGGTAAAGAGAGGACCTGTACCAGTTTGGCAGATGTCTCCACCCCTCAGGGTAGTATAGGGCCGTAGAGGGAGTGGAGCTATCATTAGTGATGTACCGCAGTGCTGGAAGAGAGCAATAGGAATCTGACACCGAGCCGGAGTCCAGTGTGTGTGCAGCTGTTTTAGTTGAGGGTGTGTGTAGACTTTAAATGTGTGTGTTTTGATATCTTCACATCTATTATTGGTCCACTTCACCAGCACTAGCTGTTTCCTTTTCCGAGGTGAGAAGTGACGAATCCCCTGACATCTCAGGATCAACAAAATGAGAGACAGGGGTGGGAAGTGGAGAGAACCAATCTCACGCTTAATTAATGATGGCTCCGCCGGGACGCACCGACAGACACCATTCATTTTCTTTTACTCTCTCTTGCTCTCTGTCTGTCAGCGTGTTACTTGGACACTGTGTGACCTCAACGGGGGTCTAAAGACTAGTGTGGACAGGAAAGAGACCGTTGTGGTTTAGAAGATTTAACTTCAGCTGTTTTAAGTATGTTTTACAACCTTAAGTTACAGTCATTCACTAAATAAGTAATGCTTTACTTACTTTAATGGAACAGCAGTTCATTTCCCACATTTGTCTTTCCATTTATATATTTTTAAAGTTGTAAGAAGACAAATGAGGAAACTTGTTTGCTGTAAACATCTTCTTGCAACACTGAACTTCTGAATAAATTGTAAAAATGAAATGAAAATGATTCCCTTTCCTAGTGTTGCCAAGCTTATGAAACATTCCCTAATTGAATGTTTAAACGCACAAAGAGAAAACATGGAACTTGTAAACCTTGAAGTTAGACGTAAGTATTTAAATTAACAAGAAACACATAAAACTAAATTCAAAAAGAAGGTTTATATGCAACATAAGTTTCCCAATTCTGATAATAATTCTCCAAGTTCTATCTTCAAAATTCCACTTATAGACAAAATAAATTGTAATACAATGTAATGTTGGCCATAATCAGTTATTTGTAAGTCTTATTTTGTATTGAGAGCGTTGGGTAATAAGCAATATCTTCTTGCATCACAACAACCTTTGGATAGATGTGGTAAATCGGTCAAATAATATCCGTTCCTTGTGTTGTGGAGCTTTGAAACACTCGCTAATTGTATGTTTGCACGCACAAGAGGACAACATAGCTCCTGTAAACCGCAACAATCTGTTTCTATAAAATGTAGTCCAATGATGTCTGAGCGTTAGGCTAGAAATCTATTTTTTTGGCCATGTCATACCTCTTTGTGGATATGATATAGGGCCTTAGACCTGGCATTACATATGTCAACAGACTGGCACATTCTGAAGAAGAGCGCCCACGCCCGCCCACTGTCCCGCTCCCGAAGCCTGCCTAACTTCTAAAGACTCAACCCGAGTCATCATTCTGTGTTTCATCCGTTTAACATTTGGAACATCTCTTTGATCATGTGCCTCAGTGGAGGGTGACTAATGCTAACCATGTTAGCTTTACCTCCCTGCCATAGACTCTTAACATAACGCTGTGTAAAGCCGTGGTGACACAGAAATGCTAACATGATGCGAAGATAATGCTGCGTGTGACATATGCACATTAAGCAGCTGCTCTTTGTAATGCAGAATGAACAGAGAGGTTCCCTGTGAGAAATCCTGACACTCAAACAGCCCTTTATTTTTCTCCATCCCAATAAATATTAATCAGTTCTTTATTGACTTGGCAAGACAAGTAAATAAGGTTGAGAAAGAGCGATACAACAGTCAATAAATATAAACAAGAATAATGGAATAAATATTGTGCTCTTACAAACCTGTTTACTTTAAGCTTTGTTTTAGCCTCAAACTGCTTTTAATATGGCAACTTGTTCTCCCCAAAGGAATAAACCGTTTGACATGAGCTCTGTTGGCTGTCTGAGCTCAGTGTTCATACAGTAAGTGGTTGGTGTTGAAGTTTAAATGGCATGTCACTTCTTCTGGAAGTTAAACAATACTGATTAAAATGATACTTGTAGCTTATATAATGGAAAGAACTAGTATGAACGACGGGAGATGATTTCCCATTAAAGGAAACCCACACCAATTGTACACATCAAAGTGTTGAGATGCACTACTATGTATGTGAAGAAAGGGGTACAAAGCCTTTTGAAGCTCAACAGGGACCTGCGCCATATTTTATACATTACTTCAAGTGATGTCGCTTAAGGCAATAAGGATATACGTTGAAAAGAAAAGAAAAAGAAAGGGACGTTTTGGGCACTCCTTATATTTGCTTTAAGCTATTGGCTCAATGCTACATTAGCTGCTACTAGTATACCAGACTCCCCGACAGAACTGTTTTCTATCATGGTGCATTGTGGGTGATGTAGTCTCCAGCTTTCCCAGAGGAGAAGACTGAGTGAAATAAATAAGGCGTTATCTCTGGTTCTGTATATTGTTTGTACAAGAGAGAGGAAGGAACATTTTCGTGTTGCGTAGCTATGTTTTATCATCTTTTCTTTTTTTGCTTCGTTCAAAAGGTTAACCTAGTTTGGAACCACAATTAAAACAATTTTAAGTTTTGAGGCAACATTTGAAACTGGGTTTGAAATAAACCTGTGTATTCATTTCCCATTCAAGATAAAAGGGAAACTAGAAGTGCATCCGGTTAACAAAAGTGAAAAATATGCCTGGGAATAGTCTATCCAAAATGTACTGGGTTCTTCCTTGGCCCATGCTAGATCCCTCCATCAAGTTTCATGAAAATGTGGCCAAATTGTTCTTATAATTTATGCTTTTTTCTCCAACAATGCTGCTCTATACCTGTGACTAAGAGTGTTGATGTTGTCAGAAGTTCTTCACTGCAAATGCAATCGTCAATCCCATATTGATCTTCTGTTGTGTTGGTTATCCGTCAGCGTGACACACAGGTGGATGAAATGTCAGTATTACATTTAATTAAGCCTCTCTAAAACAGGTATAGCTTGTTAAGCACCTACCTAAGCTTTAACCAGCTCTACAGAGTACTGGTTGAAACCAAAGAATAGATTTCTCGCTCTCTGGTTTGATGTGGATAGTCAGTGTGGGAATACTCATTTATGCGAGTCTGTCTATCAGGGGAGATCGACGTCTCTCGTTCTCAATGAACTCGCACTGCTGGCTTGAGATGTTTGGGGACAATTAGTACAGGAGGCTGCAATCTAGCGTACCGTGGGGGAACACGGCTGAGGGAGAGACACTGAAAGTGATTTGCATGCTTGCCGTGTTAAAGAAATTGCTCGCGTCCATCATCTTCAACTGGCCCGGTGCTCAGGAGACGGGAAAATGAGAGGTAAATTGTGTGTGGTTTAATTGGCCTTTTTTCTGCTGAAAAGCGCATTGGATACACGTTTCATAATGACTGCATTGAATGGACTCTTCTTTGGCACCTAGATCTGTATTTTCAGATGTTCTCCAAGGTGTTTTGATAGATGGCATGAGGTGCAGGGTTGCAGGAAGTGTAGGGAGACTTGGGGAATCACGTAGCAGAGGTCATGAACCAGAATCAACTCACACTGTTGCGAGATTAGATTTTGCACTCTTAAACTACCATGATAGCCTACTTTTTTTTCCATCACTGTTTTCCCCGACTCGCCTTTTTCTGTCTAAAGTACATCGGGGATGATGCTTAACGCCTGGGGATATATGATAATCACTGATTTATTCTCTCTTCAAGAGCTAGTGAGGAAGGCGCTGTGCCGCGCACCGCGAGTCTCTACGTGGAAGTCTGCTCCATGATGTTTGATGAGTGTGTTCACCTGCTTGTGTATGCTAGGGCGGATCCACCAGTCCTTTTTTATTTTCAGTTAGTTAGTCTCTGTGATCACCCTCCTTTTAAAACCATCGCCCACACCTGCCAGTAATTGCATAGAGGTCAAACTAGTAGGCAGGTTTTCACAGGGATGCATTCTTTATATATTTTTTCCCTTTATTTGTCTTTTTCTTTTGTAGCCCTGCTAGGCCCCCTTTCCTCCCAGTGAATTCTGGGAGATGAATGCTGGAGGTCCACTCGTTGCTCACTAGGTCCAATTAGGAGACAGCAGAGCGATGGGGACCCCGCTGCTGTGTGTGGCTCATTAAAGGAATAGAAACACACACACACATGCATGCAGTTTCTACAAGGATCTCTTAATCTTTTTCTCACGCATCATGCACACATCCACAAGGAAATTAAGTTACTTTCATACTTAAGAGTCTGTCAGCTCTGTTGCATCCACTTACAAAGTTCCCCCCCAATCATCAACATGACAAACGCATTCCAGCACTGTCATGATTTGTGTTCCTTTCACCGTTGACGGAGTGTGTGCAACACTCCATTACGACTTTCTCTATGAATGTTTCATGCAAGACAATATGTACAAAGAGCTACTTCCATTAGACTTCTCTGCGTGAACTTGTTTGTAGATGTTTGCAATTTCATGTCTGTAGGTCATGTGTGTTTGCGAGTGTGTGTTTGTGTGCGTTTGTGTGCGTTCAGGGGCAGTTTGTGTCTCAGTGTGTGAGAGCCGGCAGCTAGCTCCAGGGGGTTTTCAACCACAGGGGGTTTTGTAATAGATGTCCCCTATGCCTCACAATACAGCTCATAGAGATCCTCCGGGAATGCTTGTATATGTGTGTGTGTGTAAACCTGCTGTCTTGTCAGCCTCTGCTGTCACGGCGGGGGCACTCAGACACCAAGGGGCAAGCAAACGGCACACATCCGTTACACACACAAACAAACAGATGCGCACAGGGCAGCAGTTTGTTTGTGAGCTGACCAGCAGGACGTCACAGAGGTTCGAGGTGGTACAGCCTCGCCTCCTGCTGAGCTGCCTCCAGAGATGGCTGACTGGTTATAAGGAGACACATGTCCAACTGAGAGCTCAAACTTACATCTGAAGTGACAAAAGTGACACGACCTGGGCCCCAGTTCTTCTCAACAAGGAAGATCTTCAAAACACTTCATTTTGTAGGAGGAAGTGGACGCGCTTCATTTATCTATATGTAGAATCTATAATCTTTTCTTTTTTCACAGTGGATAACAAAAGTATTCACAAAACAAAACTTAAGTAATACTTACGTCATAAAAGGGCGAAAAAGGAATAGAAAAGGGACGAAGAAGAAAGTATATTGTGCAATCTATAATCTTAGGTCAGAACACAATTTACTCACAGAGCACACTTATGCATATTTGGGGGCCAAAATACCTCTGGGAAATATTTGATTAATGTGTTTTCTTCAATTGTGAAGTGTAATATTAGGAAAGAATATTATTAAAATGAAATCCTTATATGTTCTCCTTATTATTTTCATTGTTTTATGGAGACTTAAGGTCTTATTAAAAATATCCATTACAATAACACTTCAAATCAGATAAGTCACAGCATCCCATTTGTCTTTTTTATATTATTAATATCATCGGCAATAAATATGAAGCTCACCCCTGCAGTAGAGCTTCCACTTCAGAAGATATTTTAAGGTTGGAAGTCGGGTTCTCCGCCTTAAAGGGGCCCTATTGTGCTTATTGGGGTTTTCCCATTCCTTTAGTTTGTTATGTTATGCAGTTGTGCATGTAAAAGGCTGAAATCCAAAAGTTCCCTCGACAGTGAGTTTCTCTCCCACACACTCCTGAAACGCCTCCATTGGTCTCCCTTGTTTACTTTCTTAACATAGTGACATCACTTTGTAACAATCACACTTCTATTGGCTAGCGCTCCAACACATTTTAAGTGATAGGCTAAGGGGCGAGACATCTCTAAGCGGTTGACCAATCACAACAGAGCCGGCCAACTAACCAATCAGAGCAGACTGAGCTCTGGTTTCAGACAGAGGGTGAAAATAGGTGCTGCAGCACAGGCAGTATGAGAAAAATAACACAGTAGAAGCACAAAAAACATATATGAACCTGCAAATGAACATAATAAGGCCTCCTTTAATTATCCCAATGTTCACCCTTAATATCTATGCTATGACTTTTAAGGCGATTGGCCTGGAGTTTACCTGCTAATCATGATACTGGCATGTAGTCAGTTTACAAGGACAATGGGATTCATCATTAACCAAAATCCCAGGTACAATAAGTGCTGCAGTTTCATGAATCGACTTAGACTCTCCTGAGGATTTTTCTCAGCAACAAATTAACGAAAAAACGAAATAGGTGATGAGGCTGATTGATAGTGCTAATGAATGCCAGTTCCAGCTAAATGCAAATGTTTAAATGCAATTAACTTTTAGCCAATCACTTCAGTCAAGATCATTTACTTCTAATTATAGAGCGTATCTTTGAGTTCAACATTACAATTGTGATTTTTTTTTTTCTTTTTAAGCATTCCAGATGTTATTAATGGCGTACTCAAATCCAGATTATTATAATTATTATTTTAGTGAAGATGTAATCTATCCTGAGCAGATGCCAGTAGTCTTGCATGGATTATCAAAGTGGAACAGTTGGTACTAAATCCCGTGCCAAGACATTTTAAAACGTTGAGAGGTTGCTGTGAGATTCCACACTCTTCGTGGTGTTTAATTAACTTTTTTCCAGCACAACGGTTCTGGGAACAAAACTATTATAAAAGTCAAAGTTCTTTTGCCAGCACTTTTTTAAGTTACTCTATATCAGGCTCAGAAAGTTACAGCTTTTCCCTCTTCAAAAAAAACCTGTCACTTATTCGCTTCTGCATCACTCTCTTTTGGCCCACAGGATTATTTTTAACTCGTGTTCCTTGTTGTCTTGCTTTAAATGTATCTTCTAACCATTTGGAATATGTCGTGATTAAGGATTCATGAGAAGATAAATATTACATTCCCTGCTTACAGCATCTCAGAAGTCCCCTCCTTGTTAAGTGGCTCGCCTCATATACTTTTTAAGTTCAAATAAAACCCAGCCGACTCCACTGGTCATTAGCACGATAGTTTACAAGACACAACCTCACACACTAAAAGTAGCTTTAAGTACATTTTTTTGCTTTCTTTTGCTTTTGCACCCTCTGATCTTTGAGCAAAGGCTAAAAAATGTCACAGAGATATATTTTATACACACACAGACATGAATGATACCATTTCATAAGATTCTCACAGACAGAAAATAATCCTAATTTTGAAGTATTAACACTACACCCCATCAAATGAAGCTGTATGTTATACTGAATCATCAGGGCTCATGCACCTGGTGAGTTTCCCACTGTGCTGGTAATGAATCTATGTAGTTGTGAACGTATCTTTTTATGTGAGTAAAAAGCACAGCGAGATAGCATCTTTGCGCGAATATTCACAGATCTATACATGCATTCCTGTCTCCGTGTGCCAGAATGCACCATGTGTCTATTCAATAGAATGTCATTAAAGAGGACATATTGTGCATTTTCAGGTACAATTTTGTGTACAAAATGTCTCCATGCTTTAATGTTCAAAAAGTTCTCTATTTTTCTCATAATGCCTGTGCTGCAGCACATCTTTTCACCCTCTGTCTGAAACCAGAGCCCAGTCTGCTCTGATTGGTTAGCTGGCCGGCTCTGTTGTGATTAGATCAAGTGTCAGAAAGGTCCCGCCCCTTGTCATTTCCCTGGAAGCGTTTCAGGCATTTTCAAGAGTGTTGGAGAGAAACTCCCTCTGGAGATGACTTTGGGATTTTAGCCTTTGCAGACCATTTACATGCACAAAAACCCCATAACAGGAAAGGGAAAGGCTCAAAAACATAATAGGGCCTCTTTAATTAAAAATGTATCTCAGAGAGAACCTTTGATGTTCCATGGCAGTAATTTCTTCTGTTTCGTTGCTCGGCTAGGCTGTTAACAAAGCGCGCTAATGTTTCTCCTCCGTGCCCGCAGAGAGTTGCTGCACACTACAATAGAACCTGTTGCTCCTATCAGTGACGGGTAAAGGATAATTGTATGGATCCATGTGTCTGCGTGCATGCAATTACTGTTAGTCCTCGTTACATGTGTGTGAGTACTGTGGGAGGGCTCAGACGTACAGCATATTTGAAATCATTTCTCCACTGGTTAGTGATTACGTTTCAACTTTCATCCTCTTAAGGGACACTAAAACGAATGCTTAATTTGGTTTGCGCTCATTAGGAATTGGACCCGATGGGACCCGCCGGCTAATTTTGGAGATGTGAAGCTGCCAGCATCAGCCATTACATAACGCCTACATCGATTTGGCTTTACAGCCTTGAAGTCATAATAGCCTTTGACTGTGAGAAATACATCAAGATTGAAGAGGGAGCTCAAAATGTAGTCTACGGGGATAAAAGTGAATTGTCCAATTTATTTCAGACTTAACACATTCTCCATAGAAAGTCAATAGCTTTCCATATTGAACCTTACTTATTGATTGTATTGTTGTATTTAGTGAGGTAAACTCAGTTTATTGATAGAGTTGTTAAGTCACGAACAACAGTTCAAACACAAGTCCTCCTAGATGTCGCCAATCAACAGCTATTCACAATGTGGATAACACATAATTACACCAGAAAAAACATTAGAACACATTGTTTAAGACGTATTAAGTTACTGAACCCATTGGGGTTTTCCATTGGAGCAAATTCATTGCAAAAAATTGAATTAAAGTGGACCTATCATGCTATATTTAAATGATATATTATAGGGCCATACCTATATAAGGTATATTTATACGTTTCTGTTTTCAAAATACCAAACAGATCATGCATTTTAGCCATGCCTCATTTCGCATGTGCTGTTTGCTGTCTACGGGTCTGATTCTGCTGACCACGCCCCCCTGCAGGAGAGGGGAGACGTGCTCTGATCAGCTGCTGGGCTGTCAGAAGAGGGGGAGAAAAAGAGATCTCCGTCCTCCGTGTTTTATTATATAGAGTCGTTATTCATTTGTTTTAAAGCTCAATAAATAACAAAGAAGACCTTTGACCGGCACTTTTCTAATTTTGTCCGGAAGATTTAAACTTTAACGGACATCTTGACCGGCGAAAGAAACTGAAACTGAAACTCTGCCGCACGGTCCCCTCGTTCCTTGGAAGAGGCGGAGAGGTGGGTGTTTGTCATCTGCTGGTGGACTAACTGGAGAGAATTACAGTGCTTGATTCGACGGGGAGGGATTGCATTGAATTAAAGCAGTGGGAGCAACCGCTTGCCTCGGGGAGGGAGAAAAAAAGCCACAGCGGAGAATAAACAGAAGGGTAACCATGGTAACTATGGGCGGGAAGTCTTCTTCGCTGCTTTTGTGGCAGACTACAGCGCCACTTACAGGCCTGGCATATGTACTACAGCGTCTCCAGCGCTTTCGAGCGGCAATGGCCGGCCGTGGCCCAACCCCACATTCCCCTGATAGGTGGAGAGTTGGCCCAATAGCCGTAGCGCCACTTCTGTGACGACATAGAAGTGTTCAAATCTGGATCAGTTTTGATCAGATCCGTTGCAGCCCCTTTTTTAGAGATTTGGGTATGGAGGAAAATAGAGAGGGTTGTGTTTTCTGACACTTGGTGAGTTCCCTGGAACACCGGGGACACATATTCATGTATAAAAGACGTACAAAAGTGCATTTTGCATGATAGGTCCCCTTTAAGTGAGCCTAACAAAGCAGAATGAAATTGTTTTATGAATCGGTCTCAGACCTAATATGATCAGAATAATTCAAGCTCTGTTCAAATGTGCACGACTTCATAACAGAGATCTCAAGAGGACAACAAGTGAGGATCTGCATCAATTCGCAATGAAGATAAAGATGTTATGGGATGTCTGTGTTGTTCACAGCCACAGGGCAGCAAACATTACAATGTATATGAAGTATGAAATAATAAAGGGGAACAGCACAATAAACAAATAAAACATTTTAAAGCACAACAAAAAAAGCATAAAATTGGACATATGTATTTTTCTGCTTGCTTTAGCTTGTTGCAAAGTTCTCTTGTAATCACATCTTGGATGCAAGCCCAGAATGAGAATGTTCTTGGTATTTGGTTTAAACATCAAACAATCTTTATATCACTGGACTTAGCCTTACAGTATGTATATTTACTGTCTACTTTAATCAATCAATCATACGAAATAAAAAAATAATGAATAGTTGCAGCTTAAAAAGTTAAACTGCATGTGTAAAATGCAGTATTAAATAAGATCCTAAATTAACAATGTACTCATGATCCTGCTATTTTAGAAATGCAGCCCAATTTACTCAGGATGTCCTTGTTTAACTGTTCATTTTGCTTCATGAATCATTCCTTTAACAGTCTCTAAGTCAGACAAATGTGTACTGTTTTGTTTAGAGTACCAGTCTCTGCAATATCTTGTAATCCTCAGTGAAATGGAGCCCTTTCCATTCCTGTCCTGTCCTGACTCCCCCACCCCCCAGGCTCTCATCTTCTCTCTGCCTCTTCTTTCGTCACGGCTTTCAGCTTCTCTCACCACCACATCCACGTGAATTCCTGACTCCCTCTTTGAAGGGGAGAACCACAAACCATAACTCTGAGCTATAATCTCTGCTCCAATTTCACGTGCAGGATGGCATGCACAGAACTGTCCTTCATTCTTTTTGCTCACCTCACATGTGTCTCTCACCCACCACCCTCAGTCGTTCTGCTATGCTGCCTAGTGTGTGTGTACATGAGTGTGTGTTTGTCACAGGGCTTCCCTGATGACCTTGTACACTGCGGCAGGGGGGTGATTAAGGATCAGGGCCAAAGACCATTTCCTTTTCCATGGGAAGATGAATGACCCTGTTTGAAAGTGGCTGCCGATGGCCTCGGGGCAATTAGAGTTGGTGTGAGCCAGCAACCCTCGCTGCTCTGTGTACAAAAGCAGGTCCTTGAGAAAGGGAGAAATACTCAGGCACATAACCCATTCTGCTGAAACCAACACACAGCGGTGAGGGTGGACAAATTAAATGCATTTTCTTTTTTTTTCACCCCCCGTCCAAGCTGTTTTCCTTCCTGCTCCACCTCTCACGCTCACCTATTTTTATTTCCCCATAAACCTGGAAAGACCCAGACAAATGTGCTGACTACAGGAGGCCGCTAAGAAAGGCCCACCGAGGGTGCTCATTCGAAATATCAATATTTGATCTAGGAAATCATTTAGCGTGTGGCTTTGGCCCTACACGATGTTTCTGGAGCTCATTCCGTTGTAATTTATCTGCTTAGTCGCTGACGAAGGTTAACAGCGGGACTTCTTAGCACTCCTTTTGTTTGCTTTCATCATCTTACAATGTTGTTACTAATGAAGAACAAACATCGCAATCAAATGTTTTATTAGAAGAGTTATTTTGAACCTACTTCTGTGCTGCCAGTTCCTTCCCCATCTCCCTTCATCATTTGTTTCTCGGATAAATCATCTTATCTGTCCCAGAGTGTCCAAAAAGAGTTGTGGCAGCCTATTGATAGGGATATGGCCTAGTGCCATTGATTCCCCTTGTAATACAAGCCTCTCCCTTGTCGGCCTGTCAAAGCTCAGATCGGACATGATAACGCGCGCTTCAGACAGCCGTCAATAGAAAGGCGAAGCTTCCGCCATGGAGATGACTATCTCTTTCTGATAGGACGGCTGGTGGAGTGGGAGCTACAGTGAGATAGAGAGAAAGAGGAGCCAGGAACGGGAGCTCTGACCTCTGATTTCTGTCACTTTTCTGGGCCATTTCTGAAAATAGTCCGCTGTACGTTGCCTCATCTATAACATGTGGGAAAATATATATGTCCAAGGTGACGAAGGAGCACCTCAGGGAAGAAGAAGTTGCTTTGAATCGAGTCTTTGATTTGCCCTTGCCTCGCCGCCGCCGTCGTCACTTTGATCTCTGAACATGCAACCACATTGGATATCCATGGCAACTGGCTGCCAGCATGAGTCGCTCGAGGAAAATGGATTTGTTTGGGGTTTATTCCCATCAGGACACACACCAAAAAAATCCGCCATTGGGCATCCTGGCATTGTAAATAAAGCAAATTGGGTTTGATAGCGGGGCTTTATAATGGGGATCTATAATGTTGTGTCTCAAAAGGCTTTGTTTCTCAGTGATCCCCTCAGCCTCCGGGCGCAGAAACATGTGAAGGTCATTAGTTGTGATAAGTCCGTGGTGCGTTCAGGAGCAACCTCCCGCGCCCTCCCTGCTATGACTCACTGTACTGTACTTATGTACTCATGTGTGTTTAGATTCCCCTCTCCCCTCCAACGCGCAGCACTGTTCATATTTCATGTCACGTGTGTAACCTAGGCGGCGTTTTAGACCTGACTCTGCTTTTTCTGACCCCGGGGGAAAACTATAGACAGTCGTCGAGCACATCACGTCTTTCTTCTTCTCACCCTACTGAGCACAAGCCACTGCTTTGATGTGACCGATCCAATCACCGTCATGCTCAGCAGAATATTCCTCCACAGACGCAGCAGATGTTCCCTGTTACCGGCCGTGCATTTGAAGACTTTTATTCCAAGTTCTATGTTTGATTGAACCTCAGACGATCAGAGATGGCAAAAGTACACGCATCCTTTACTCAAGTAGAAGTACAGATACTCGTGTTTAAAAATACTCTGGTAAAAGTAGAAGTACTGACTAAACTTCTTTACTCAAGTAAAAGTAAAGAGGGCTTCGAAATGTACTTAAGTAAAAAGTACCCATAACTACCAGCTGTTTTAAAGAGTACCTGACCTCCCTTTATATTAATAGAACAATAATGTCATTGTTAGCTAATGAATGTTTCCATGCTGAACAACGGCAACATGACAACGTTTTCATTGGTCCCTCTTCTTTAGAGAAGACCAGGAAATGATGGATACACGGATCGTGTTCAAATCAATAGGCACGCAATGACTCTAACTAATAATGATCACGCCACTCATTCAAACTAAAGTAACCAGCCTGTTTGGAAAATGTAAGAAGTAGAAAGTACAGGTATTTGTGTTCAAAATGTAACTTACATTTTGAACACAAATACCTGTACTTTTCTACTTCTGTAAGAAGTAAAAGTAAAAAGTAGTCAGAAAAATAAGTAGTGGAGTAAAGTACTGGTACCAGAAAAATGTACTTAAGTACAGAAACGAAGTATTGGTACTCCACTACTTCCCACTTCTGCAGACGATGAATGTAAACACACAATCTAATGAGTTATTTCAAGAATTAGCTGGGGAAAAAGCACTTTTTCTGTATTTGAAGTATGGCATAGTCTTAGAAAGTCTCAGTTTGCTATGAGGTGAATACAATTTCACCATCTGTGGAACACAAGTGATACTGCGTCATATCTTGTTTAAATGTAACTGTAAAGTCAGCGGGGGTTCAGCCACGCCATTTTATCATCCGCAGGTGTGAAGAGAGGGTGTGAGTGCACCTGCATGCTCATTATTATATGGAAAGCCTCAGTAGTTAAGCACATTGAAAACCATTTGAAATAATGAACACAAGTGATAGAAACTAAATAAATCATGCCTTTTTTTCCTGGCTCTCAGTTTTATGCTTCAAACCAGGTGGAATATTGGATTTTATTTGTTCCTGGAAGAAATCTGTCCCACACCGGTTGCATTTATCTGCTTGATGTAGCAGAACGTGGCAGCCTGCAGTGAAACCGCTGCTCCTCTAATATGGCTGAAAGGGTGAAAAGCCTCGATGTTCTTGTTGTCACTGATAGTTTTTAAGGACACATCTCTTGCCCAAATATTACACATATGTTGAAATGAAAGGATACACTCACATATTGTCAAGTCTAGCTTAATACAACACAATATGTACACTTATAATAGTTGTTCTGCCTTACCCTGCCCCTGTAGCTATCCACTCCTTATGCTCTTTCAATAAAGTAAGAGAGAGCATCCAAAGCCCTCGGTCTGTTTACAAATTGATTTCAGCTTTAGCTTGTATAATCCTTTCGAGGTAAACTCTTCTTTTTTTTAAAGAAATTACCTTTTTGTGGGTTTAATTCCTGAGCAATAGAGAAAATGTCAATACATAAGAATTGTGTTTGTTTATTTTACTGTTATACATTTTCATTTATTTTTCAGTTTACCCAATTCTAATATATATATGTTTTAATTGTTTTTACCTTTTTATTTCCTGTTTATTATGTATTTGTTTTTTTACTGGGAATAGGTTGTAAAATAAAAGAAATATTTATATATGAATTAAAAAAAAAGAATAAGAGGGATTTAAGCGATGAAAAGAAAAACAATTGAAGCGAAAAAAGTACTCAGAACTTGCTCAGAATACATATTGCATGGGTTGTTTGAAGATAGACTTGAAAAAATATATGAACTCACTTTAATTAACATTTTACATTAATAGCCAAAGCAGTCCTTCCACACAACGTGCCTTTGTAATATAAAATACATAATCATTGCTGAAAGGCACAGTGGTCTTTTTTGGTAAAGTGTTGGTTTCCCAAGCTTCCAGTTTATTGTGAATCAATCCTGCAGCCTCTTTGTTCATTCTGAGGTCAGGCCTGACTGGTGATGAAGCGTGCATCCATTCAGCAGCTGAGGTAATTGCAGCTCCGCTTGTTAATGGTATCTGCATTGCTGCTGGCTGATTCACGGCCCAGAATTCCTGACGAAACATCCCAGAAGCTTTGTCGAAACAGAAGCACCCAGCATCTTTGCGCCTTCTCTGCTTTGTCAGTGTCTTCGCCATCACTTGTGAAACTAAAAGCTGAGTGTTCTGAGACCGCTCTCCCACGAAGGCTGTCTATCCCCATCGACCGCCGGCGTGATCCTTTTAGTTGATGTGCTGAAGTGGTCAGAGGTAAATGCTGTTTTAATGAAGTCTGCCTATTGATTTGGCCGTGGCGTTTGCTTGTGGCGTTAGGAATTTGCGCATCGCTCGAAGGCAGGGTAATCAGGATAATCAGGCACAACGCACATGAGCCTCTGAGTTTTTATGTTCTGGAATGATCCCGTATTATAGACACAGGAAGTAGAAGGCATGTGTATATTAGAGCTTCCCACACACACACACAGAACAACTGCCTGTAAATCCCGCCACCCAGACTCTTAAAAATGACGTTTGTTGAGAATAATTACAGCGAAAATGAAATCACTTTGCTGCCAAAATATATCCCACTCTATGTTATGGAGATTTACAGAGAGAATTGGATTTCCCCAGCTGTGAAATCAGTTTTTGTTGTCCCGCTGGCCAACCGCATCATTGTTGCTATACCCCGCTGTAGGCTCCCATCGCTGCACACTTATGCATCTTTTCCGCTCCATGAGCTCCCTTTGCATTTACAGTATCATGCTATACGTTATCATAGACGTCTCCGGTGGACTGGGAGAAGAGTGTGAGCTGCGTGTCACTTCATTGGTTAAGCATTAGCACCGAATGCGGGAGAAATAGCACCCTAAGCCCTTCATCAGCAGTGTGAACTGTTGTGACACTTAGAGATACATCGTGTGTTTATGAAAATGGATCAGCCGCTTTATCTAGTGGATCTACAAATGTCTAACCTGGCACTTCAAAAGCCCTCTTGAATTTATTCGAGTGGTATCGTAGTCGTTTTGATTAGAGGGTCTCTTACTACGATGGTTTTCAGTCAAATGCAAAGTGAACACATTGACTCTTGAGTGTGTCCTTTCTGCCAATGAAATGTGACCTTTACAATACATCTGTCCTCCTCTTATCTGTGAATTGGCTTGACGATGAAGTCCATAATGATTGTTCAGCTGCAGCAGGGCTTTGGCCAGACAAGTCAAGAGAGCGGAGAGATTATCAACAGTTTCCGGGAGGCTTACCTCTGGGTTAAAAGCTGTGCCATTTGACATCACATTGATTGGCCATCCTAATCAACACCTTCTTCAACAGTCATAGCAATGTCAGTCCTTGTAGAAATGTTACATGGAACGAGTCCCATTTGTCTGCTAAGTTTTTCCAAAATGCTCCATTTCATCTCTCAACTCAATGATAGTTGAATAATATCGCGTGATCACAATTATCTCCATGGCCTATCAGTCACTGGTCTAATATCAACTCTGTTTTCCCCATAATACACTGATTCGAGGGGGAAGTGTACCCCAGGGGGTAATACTGCAAATTGTCAGGGGCTACACTCGGAGATTGTCACTAAACTCATTTGATGGGGAAATAACGATAATATTTTTTCAAATATATTAAACGTTTTAGACTTCAATATTCAATATTCCTTCTGCAAATATCTTATTATGAATATTTATTTGTCAATTTCTCTAAATCCTAATTTCTCTTATTGTTTTTATACACTATATGCACCATTATGTGTGCACGTACTTGCACTAAAACGTATTCTGATTCTGATACATAAACGTATGTAAATGTTCATAGCACAAGTTGAGTGTGTAGTTCAGGTACTGCAGGTATTTTCATGAATTTCCACATATACTCCAATGTTCTGTGTAACATCTACGGTATAGAAGCGAAAATGTTTAGCTATGTTACAAAACCTGATAGACTACTTGTAGGCTGACTGTTTAAAAAATGTTTACCATTTTTGGCTGTTTTTAAGCCTTGATTATGATGTGCAGACTGCAGGAAATGACGAACAGAAAGATGCCACAAGGGTCCCTGGCCAGTTTGAACCAGGGGGGACTGCGGTCCATAAGTGATCCCCAAAGCTGCAGAGGAGCCTTAAAAAAGATCAATATGAAATTACATCTATTTTAAATGTAAAAGAATACTTCTGTGTGATGATTAAGGGGCACTTCAGCTAAATTGATGGTTCTGAGGTGGTTCTTCAGAAAAAGAACCTTGGGAGCCACTGCTCTAATAAATGTGTTTTTAATGAAATCATGCTGCTTTTATATATCCTACAGTCAAAGTGAAATCTGTCTCATGTCTCAGCCTTTCTGCTCACATGTTGGGATGTGCTGCATGAATACTATAAGCAGCATTTAGGGAGTCTGATGATCATAGCAGTTTTTTTCCAACACATTTCTTCCTACTTCACCCCGCACCACAGGGTGAACACCGTATGTAATATGAATGAATGCAAATTTCTACAGAATTATGTGACATGAGAAGAGTCTCTACAACTTAAATATCTCATTAGAGAATGTTATGGTTTATTCAACGGATTTTATTTTCTGTATGCATGAGAAATGGTAGACATTACAAATGTATAACGGTGCTACTTAAGAAGATGTCTTTATATCTCTCTCTCTCACTGTATTGCCATGTGTTGCTGCAGCCTTCATATCAATCATGCAGAAACTACATGAGTCGAGATTTCTCCCTTACAGACACCCAGTTCCTTGTTAACATAATGTGTAGAAATTCACTTCCTTGGAGAAATGTAACCTTGTTATATATGTGCATAAAAACATCATTCAGATTTGACCCGTGTTTGACTGGACATATTGGAAGTTTTGTTCAAATTGCCTTAACAACAGTTACAAACAAATGTCCTTAGATTCGAATCAATTAAATCCGATTTGATTCCATCAGATAAAATACTTCATTTATTACAAATTGAAAATGTTTTAGTCACAGCAGCATGTAAAGAAAATGAAGAAAATATACATATTAATAATCGAACGATATATATCTATAGAGCGCACGTAGAAAAACGTAATATCCTAACCTATTACCAAATGAACTATAAACATCGGATAGATTAAACTTTGAATTTTATTTAGACAGGACAATACTGTTAAAGGGGACATATTGTGCTAGTTTTCAGTGTTACAAAGTGACAATAAAGGATGGAGGCAATGTGTGTGGAAAAGAAACTCCCTCTGGAGGGAACTTGGGGATTTTAGCCTTTGTAGACCATTTACATGCACTAAACCTATATAACACACTACAAGGAAGAGCATAAAATGGCGCCTTTAAATTAACATAATGAAGTGCGTGTCTGCAGGTTGTATTTACCAAATAAGCAAGCTAGCTAGAATGATAATAACAGATTGTCTATTCAGCTAAATGTCGCATTTAAAACATGTAGATTGGTGTGTAGGACTCTGCTAAGCCGCTGCATCCAAGGCAGTGGAAATATCTGCTCTGAGAGGCTGCCGGCATCAGCTGCAGAGAGACGCTGCATGAATGGGCCGGAGAAAGGCAGTGTGTTCGGCTGATGCTCGGCTGTGGGGAGATCAGGCTGAAATTGCTGGAACAGACTTTGAAGTGGCTCTGCTTTTTCATCTCTTCTCTGTCTGTGTCCCTGCCTCCCACATCTGCCGCTATCATAATAACAAGCAATAACCCTCTTTCAACGATAACCAAGACTTTTACGCCTCTAATATTGCTTCAATAAATAGTCATGTTTACCAAGGGGCCATATTTTACAGCAATTTAGTCTAGAGCCTCCCCTGCTTCATTTCTTTCCTCCTCATGTTGGAGTACAGTACATAATGTGGTGCATTATGCATACAAGCAACACACATGCATTAGTGCATTCTCAAATGTAGTGATACAGAGAATGGCACAGTCCATCATCACACATAATCACAGCACGCATTAGGTGTGTGTGTGTGTGTGTGTGTGTGTGTGTGTGTGTGTGTGTGTGTGTGTGTGTGTGTGTGTGTGTGTGTGTGTGTGTGTGTGTGTGTGTGTGTGTGTGTGTGTGTGTGTGTGTGTGGTGTGTGTGTGTGTGTGTGTGTGTGTGTGTGTGTGTGTGTGTGTGTGTGTGTGTGTGTGTGTGTGTGTGTGTGTGTGTGTGTGTGTGTGTGTGTGTGTGTGTGTGTGTGTGTGTGTGTGTGTGTGTGTGTGTGTGTGTGTGTGTGTGTGTGTGTGTGTGTGTGTGTGTGTGTGTGTGTGTGTGTGTGTGTGTGTGTGTGTGTGTGTGTGTGTGTGTGTGCATATGGTAGAGGCGGACAGCTTTCCCCGGGCCCCGGTTGAAAGCAGCAGCTCAAGCATGGGGGCGCGTTTCATTAGTCTGTCAAACTCAATGATATTTAGAGCCCCACACCCTCGGCCAGGACTGGAAAACTCAATCAGCGCTCTGATTTCATAACCCTGCTTGGTGACAGGGCTTATTTTATCACCCCGCTGATTCATTCTAATAAACGCTGGGTGCCCAGCGCACCTCAGCTGAAATACTACCCCTCCCCACCCCCCTCTGTCCTCCATGGGTCGACCCGAAAAGACGGGGGGGAAAGGGAGGGGGGCGGGATAAATCAGAATTGTGGGAACTGGAGTGTGCAGATAATCCATCGGCTGGTCCGGGGTGTAGCTAGCAAAGCCATCCGCCCTCTCCCTCCCTCCTGCTGCACCCTTTAGCACAAATCAGAAGCCGGGACATTGTTGATCTGCGAGGGCCTGCTGGGGCCATTGATTGTGGACGACAGAGGAGGAGAGGGCCGATAAATAATCCGGGGCAGAGTGCGGAGGGTGAAGGAAAACAATTATCTGCGGAGGTGGAAAGCACATAAAGTGAAGAATGATAAACACTGTGAAATATGATTGACTCCAAGTGATATATGGAAGCCGAAGGACAGACGAGAGGTCTGTGTGTGCAGAGATATCCTTGGCTGTGTGAAATGAGGACTCAGTGTGCTGCCCCAGAGGCCTAACCACGTTTCCCTGTGCATGTGTGTCTTCTTCCACAGACGACTGATGACATTGTCTCGTCGGCGGAGTGCTCCAGCGACGACGAGGACCTGGAGGAGTGCGACTCCGGACATGCAGGTGGGATGGGTGTGTCAACTTGTGCTTGCTCTCAACCTGGTCTATTTCTCCTTATCTTTCTTTGATTTGCTATCCGAGGAGCCTCTCCTCTGAGCATCATGTCCCATGGGAGCTTCAAGTGTAACTTTGAAAAAAAAAAAAAAAGAAACCCTCCGAAAAGTAGCCACTGTGAGAAATATACACTAGTGTGAGGGGTTCTCAGTGTATATCCAAAGTTTAAAGAACTCTTTGGAGATGGATGAAAGCAGTAAAGAACTCCTATATCCTTAGCATGCTCTCTGTAGGAAGTTACCTGTAAAGCTTACATCTATAGTCAGTAGTCAAAGCTCACACCTTCCATCTCTGGAACAAGTTACACTTAGCTATGGGGCACTGGTTGCAGACATGAAGAAGCGTTGATACTAATTTTGTGTTCTCAGCATTCGGTGGAGAGCAAAACTTTACTCAACAAAGTACGAAATTAGTATCAAGCGTCATGTCGCCCGCACTGATGCTTCAAAATGTATCTGTCCTGTACTGGTTGATTTCCTCTTGCTGTGCGTGTGTGTGCGTCTCTCTTGACAGAGGATACATTTTGAGATTCTTTCGAGAACAAAGATGCTTTCAGCATAGATACTGTGATATGTAGCAGACTAACTGCAACAGAGCCTCTTCCTACCTTTTCCTTCCTCCTTCTTCTTCTTCTACTTCTTCTTTTACTCGTTTGTACCTCTGTTTCCTTCGTCGGAGGCTTGCCTTACCTGAAACATTCTAATAGAGAACAGATATCCTCGAATTTCTGTGCGCATCGTCTCTCTTCCCCTCCTCCCTTCACACACACACATACACAAACACATACACACAGATCACTTTGTAATTGCATCAAAGTGATAAACTCAGTGGATTTTGAAATATAAAATCACAGCTAGAATTTAAACAGTAGATTTTAAAAAGGTGGTTATTTTGAGGAAACTTGGGTTTGGTCGACTTTTAAACAACAGCTGTCAATCACACTTGTGCCCAGGGGTGTCTGGCACATATACTTATAGTAAGAAGAGAGCCAGGAGAGTGAGCACTATTAAAACTGGCTCAGTATGTGAAAAGTGTCTCCCCGTAGGCGCTCTGGAAATCATTAACAGCTCAAGCTATTTGATTGCTTCACTGTCCTTCAAAACGCCATCACAGTGGACTAATTGATGCCACGTTAATCTCCCTAAATACGGCTCATCCCAGCACCGAGCACATGTCCACTTTACACTGCTAATAATAATAATAAGTCTAAATTGAAACAATGCGTTGCCCTTTCGCTTTGTTATCTCTGCTCGGAGAACATAACAGATAATCGCCCGTTTATTTGTCTTTCTCGGAAATTAGGTTTTTTTCCCGCGTAAGTAATTTTGCCTTTTTTCTTCCAATCTGTGGGAGAAAGTCATTTACTTTGAAGCCTTATCACGCCATTTGTTTCCTTGAAATGATGACCACATTTAGGTCCTTCGCGCTCGTGGCTTTTAATGTGAGGAGAAAGCCATTTTCTCCGCGTCTCCGTGCAAGAATTGAGGTCCTTTATCTCCAAGCATGAGTTGCTCTCTTAAGTCAGAGATTACCTGAAATTGAATGGACACATTTCTGCAGCTCATGTGTTTTGTCATTTTCATTAGACTATAAAAAAAATCCCAAACCCAAGTATTCTCAAAAGTGGAAGTGCAACAAAGCGTAATGTAAGTTCACTAGAGAGAACATGGTACCCTCCCCTCATATAGTGGCAACATATGTAGTCATAAACACTCATACATACTGTACATTTCACCATGTGGACACAGAAATTCATATCCTCATTCCTTGCCCTGCTTTCAGTCGTATGAACAGTTGCATGACATGTTTGTTTCTTTTTCCGTTGCATTTTGGTTTGGATTTTCTCCTGTGATGCACATGTGAACATCTCTCCTCTGTATCGATTTGGACCCAGCTGTTGGGTTGCTTAGCTTTCTTTTTGGTTGTTTTTCTTTTTGGGGGGGCGGGTCAAGTGGGGTGATTTTTATTTTTTATTTTCTTGTGGTCGTTTGTTTTTATTTCTTTGGTGTCCTCCTCATCATCCGTCGTCCATCCTCCAAGCAAGGATAAAGCCCCTCCTCCCGTTTTTGCCTCATCTTGTGCCGCATGAACTTTTGGTGGTTGGAAAATTGCAAAGTTCTCCTCATCAAGTTTGTGTTGTTTATCATTTCTTTCGTGCCACATGGCTTCTAGAGAAACATCCCCCCCCCCCCCCCCCCCCCCCCATTTTCGATACAACATAGGGAAATGAACGGCAACAAAATCTTTTCTTGCCATCATCCTTTTTTGGGCCTTGTGCAGGCAACCCCATTCTGTCTCAAGAAAGTTGTGTGTGAAAGAATGACTCCCTGTCTCCCCCTTCCGAGCGCTAACCCCTCCCCCCCCTCCATCCCCGACTCACCCCTACCCCCCCCCTCCTCACTCTTTCTTTTAGCCTTTCTGCATATACATGTCTGTTTGAATGCAGATGGCATAAAAAGACTTTTATTGCCACAAAGTATATCTGTTTTTCTATTCTATCTGTTGCTCCAAGTAGAAGGCATTTGTGGCATGCACACTGTACTGGACTGTACCGTAGCTCTAGAGACTAACTTATAATCTCCCCCAAAGCTCCCCTGGCTTCTGCATGGATATGATTGGCATCCATTTTGTATGCTGCTTCCTCTCCACCCATAAGTGTCAGGCTAACCCCCCCCCCCCCAGCTGGCTTCTACTACATGTCGGTGTGTTCGGGGCCACAGTGGGGGTCCCGCGCCCCCGCCGTGGCCCCGTTCAGCTCCTGTGTTTGTGCCTGCTGTGTGTCAGTGCTCCGTCTGCCAGCCTGTCTGTGTCTGCTGTCTGTGGTCGTCTCGTGTTGTCTGTGTTATTAAAAGAAACTGTTAAACCTTTCCTTCTCCCCTTTTATCCCACGTGAGTTCCACAAGAGGGCAAATAAGCAGTGTGCCGTCACCGTGACAGTCCTCTGAATAACAAACATCAACATCGCTTTGAGTCCAGCTCATGATAAAAGTACTCCCACTGATGGAAAATATGTTCAGTTGCATTCAGAAACAGCAAGATACCAATTTATGATTTAATTTCACAGTGATTAACAGTGTTGCAGCTTCTCATTACCGTGTAATCTGAGCCATTTCTGTGATTAATGTGTAATTATCTTTTATTAATTGATGCAAATTATTTTTTGAAGTGCAAAATCGAAATCTTTGATTTGTACATACCGTCCCTACAAGTTGCTTCAAATCCTTTAATCCATAGTGTTAGTCAGATCAGATGATACATTTCAATTAGAATAATATAATAAAAATGCCTAACTTGTACTTAAAATAAGTAATGCTAAAAATGGACAAATGCAGAGCAGACATTATATACAATAATTGTTATGAGAAAAAACATGGATGTTATAAACAGCATTAATAATGGCTTTGCTCCATCATCCCTTGTGGACTAGTCCATATCAATGGAATGGAGCCAGCATCGGTAACACCTGTTTGTCCAGCTACAGCAATGCAATATGTCGGCCACGAGAAAGGTACATCGCATTGGTTGCACTGTACCATTTCCGGTTATATTTAATAACAATTGAAAAGATGGGTTGTTCTCAAATTACACAAAAGACTAGTTTCTTGGCTGCAATCCTCTACGTTTAAGGTTAGGTTGATTCAATAAAAAAAAGCGTTTTAGGCTCTTTCAGCTCATTCTTTTGGTTTTATGGCCGGCAACTTTAGCCTAGTTTTCAACAAAGGTGTTGTTAACAATGTGTTGCACTGGGCCTAAAATGCCCCAAAATCAGGCTTAGGAATAAGAGAAGATCGTCATCATAGTGAAAGAAAATCTATGTTGACTGTTGGAAGACAGACTCCTGTAAATGCATCACCCTAGCCTCCACACTGTGACTTTTTGCTGCACTATAATAATGTTGCTACAGAGTGTAGATATACAGGTAGGTGTTTCAAATCTGTTTGATTTAACACAACATTGTCATTCCTCTAGAGTAGACAGCCTCCAATAAATCTCTGCAAACAGGGTAACTGTAGCACTCCCTGTGACAGTCAATGGATTGTTTAAAGATTGTGTGTTTAATAAAAGGGCCGTGAATGGTCCTGCGTGCGCCATTACCCTATCAGCCTTTGATGAAGTGGAGCACAGATCAAACAGGTCTAACATCTTATACATCTCTCTTCATCTCTTTGGCCTTGGTAAAGTTGCCAGTCTGGGGCTCAAATTGATGTTGGACTGCATGTTGTGAGATTTCTTCATTGCAGTATATTAAGAGCCCCGACACGTGCGGAGGTACAGAATAAAGTATGATAGGGATGGATCACTGAGCTTCCTCGTGGCGTCAGCTATGGCTTTCATCAAGCCCCATCGGGCTATCTGTCACTTCAACACAGTTCTCAGATCAGTTTAAAGGTTATTCAGCTGACACATGTCCACCGAGTGCAGAGGTGCAGCCTAACGGCTGTACAGCAAATCGACCGTCTGACAGGGGCAGTCGCCACGCCGGCTGGAGACGCCAATTTAATCCGCCAGACTGCACCCAGCCCCATGATGACAGATTAAGAGCTATCTGCCATGCACCGTGGCTCCAGGACCCTCCTCCTGCAGCCTGAGGGTGGTCATGTATCCTTACAGGGCAGACCTCTCTCTGGCTGGAGGTGTAAACGGAACACTTTTAGAATGGAAATGAATTGTCCATCAGTGGGAAATAGGACCTCTCTTGGCCGGGGTGTGCATTGGCAAGATAAAGTCATTATCAGGGTAAAGTGCACAGCTTCTTAAGATACATGTTGCTCTGCCTTTGCACAGGGCACCAACATAATCCCTGGCATGTCCCTAAAAATGTGTCCACACTGAGAATCTGTGTTTTGCTGGCTCACTGATAATCACCTCCCTACCTGTGTTGGTGGAGACGAATGAATCTGCTACAGCAGGTGTCTGTGCACAATGCGCGCAGCCACAATGAGATTTCAGGGCCCAAAACCACTGACTCACCCACAATTTGCAGCGTTGAAATCCCATTGACTCAGTTCATCCATGGCTGGTGCTGGTGCACCGGCTTTCCTCTTTTATGGTGGAGCGTAGTGAAATCCCTGACACACCGTTGGGATTCATCTCCATTCGGAAGCCTCAGCAAACGCTGGATGGACACGGGGATCAGGTCAGGAGAGAGAAGAGAGAGGGAAGAGAGAGAAAGTGCTGAGATTTCTGCATCTGTAGCTTTCAAGCTGTTTAGCTAGTCATTCAATCAGCCGCCTAAATAACTACATTTACTTAATTCCTCTTCAAAAGTGAGCTTGCAGCAGATAGTCTTTTTTAGAATGATGAAAAGCAGAATGGTTGGAATTCAGTTTGTTTCTAATGCTCTCGTTTCTGTGGTTTAAAAAGATAGTATCAGGTTTTCTCATTGATTCGAAGGCTATTCAGTGAGCACTAGCGCATAAGCGACATTTATTCATCTAAAGTCCTGACTTCCTTTGCTTGAAAAGGCATACAATCTGAGAATTCAGCTGCAGATCTAGCGGAGAGGGGGAATTATTTGCAAGGGAGGCAGAGGCTTAGAATAAAATCCCATCCATCTTGACGAGTGCGGAAAACAAACGCACTCTGGTTAAGCAAACCCATTAGAAAGCACAGTGTTTGTCTGCTTCAGAAAGGCAGCAAGATGTGCAACGCTTGTGCAAGAGCTTACACAGGATTAAAGTGTTTACCAAAACATCAAGGTCCTCTGCACTGACTTGACTGGAGACCCTCGACTGCAGCGGTTCCCCTCCCAAACAAGTGTTTTGTTGATATAGCGCAAAGCTAACAGTTGCCGAAAGCCGTTAGCCGAGAATGCAGCGAAAGGATGCAAACAAGGCCAAGACAGCAAGGGCAGAGTTGGATAAATAAAGCCTCGGATGAAATCACTTACTGTGTGCTGTTATTGTTTATTTAACAAGGCGGGGAGTAGAATAATATCACAGCTATGTGACGCGCTACATTCGTACAGTAGAGAGCCAAGTAAGAGCATGTCAGAAATTCAAGCAGGAAATGCACATTTAAGACGTCAGGATTGATAATAAATAATCAATACAGTGTGTATTATTATTATTATTATTATTATAAACCTAGTTATGCGTAATAGATGAGGTAACCAGTTTGCAGAAGACTAACAAAAAACTTGAAATCTGAAGAAAAAAAGAGCCTCACATCTATTTGAAGTCACCAAAGGTACTAAATAACAACTATATTGTTCAAAAATAAAGCAAATAATAATAGTTTAATAATAATAATAAAAACTCCCCATCCTGAGCCCTCTTGTGGAACTCCCTTTCCAACATGTTTATCTGTCGGACGAAGGCTGTTGGTTATGCACATAACAAAAAGCACCCAAACATTGAGTCTAAAAGGAGCTCATTCATTATAACTCTACTTCCCCTCGTGATGAATTAGCGAATGCAGTGCGCCTAAATGCCACATAATGTTGGTTATACATCAACCGTGATGAACCCTTCCCCTGCTGATGAATGGTTTCTTTGCCTGACGACATATCCCACAGCCCTTTGGTGGCAGTGACCTCTAACTGACCCCCTTCTTAAGCCCCTCCCCCCCCCCCACCTGTCCCATGGCTTGCTGTATTGTTATTGTATATTACTCTCCCTAAATGCAACTTACTTAAGCATGCATTAACCCAACTTCTTATAGTGGAACTCAAATCCAAAATAAAAACCATGTCTGATTGACCTCTCTTTCTCTGACGTACATCCAGATTGCACGCCCTGTCCCGTGTTTTAAAAAATACTAACAAGAGAAATGTATAAGTAACTAATAATAAAGTATTTTATTATTAGTTAAGCGAAGGTGGTGACACTTTGCCTATAAACTGTCCCCCCTCCTCTTTGTCTGCCTCAGTGTGTGCTTTCTGGTTGTTCATCTTTGATAGTGTGATAAATTTAATGCCTTTCTTTCTTGCTTGCCAATCTCTTTTATTTTGTCTTTTTGTACATATATGTTCAAAAACACATATATGTGTATCTATGTTTCTTTTTCTGAAAATGTTCAAATTTGTAATATTTGCTAGGAATTACCAATGTAATGATGATTTCCTCCCTAATTAGAATGATGCTTCCTCTTTTCTCTATGAGTTATTACTATTTTGTAAACAGGAGGTTTATTTGAAAGATTTGGCGTCAAAAGGACACAGCTGCTTTGGGTTTCCAAATTCACATCCTCCATAGAGAAACGAGAGAAGATACCTTCCAAAGTACACCCTCACCACTATCTGTGAAAAGTCTTCCAAACTGTTTTTTATGCTGATTTCTAATATTTCCTGTTATATGATAGCTACTTTTTGATTGAAATTTGGATTGAATTAGTGGATGACTTTTGTGCATGGCAAAGAAGTTGCAGCTTAGGGTTTGTAAAACTGTCAGTGTTGAGAGTGCTGTTCTCTTTTGTAGATGGGCATGTATATGCTCATTGTTTGTATATCCCCATCCCTTCCTTACAGCCAAAAGCTCTAATGCCGCCCGACCGCTTCGTGCCGCCTTTACATGGACATGGCAACTGATGTACACGTTCACCCCCATCTATGTCATTTCCTTCCTAGTATGTTCATAGGTCCCACCCCCCCCGTCCCCGTCCCCGTCACACTCCCTCCTCCCGATCCCTTTACGTAGAGATTCTAAGATATGTACAGTCATCCATTTGTTCATTAATGAAGTTCAAAGTCGAGCAAAAAAAGAAAAAAAAGAGTCATCTAATCCGGCTGTAGATATTTACGAAGACACTTATATATCAAAGCAAGAATTATAGATATACAGTTTTCTTTTTATACAAAACATGTAATGATTATCAAAAAAAGAAGAGATCCTGAACAGAATGGTGAAGATTATTTTTCATGTCATGATGTGTGGATGTATGTGTTGTTGCCTCCCTGTGCCATCCTGTCTAAACAGAGAAATATATACTACTTAATCAGAAACTGCTCAAAAAGAAACTAACCTAACTTGTCCAAAGGCATTCTTACACAACTTTCTTTTGTAAACATTTTTTCTTCCTGCCAAAATCATGCGGGCAATTTGTTGATGTAAGTTGAAAAAACTGATGGTATGCTTTCTTCCTTTGAAAATGTTTTCTTTTCTTTCTTGGTAGGCTTTATGATTTACGAGCTGACTTTGTTTTTACCTGTTGTTTCTACTTACGTATTACTAATCCCTTTCTGGATAGCTCTATCTGTGGCTTTACTTTGTGAATGTCTTTTTACAATGTTTGCTCTAACTCTAAACTCTTTTTGCAATGCCTTAATTATGATTTGAATTTTCCTTCATTTCTTGTGTTCTTTTTCTTTTATTGTTCCTAAAGGTTTGCATCTCTTTATAGTGCCCTGTTTGTGAGCCAATGTACAAACAAGCCACTTTGGCAAGAGGATAAGCAGCTTCAATAGACATCTGAATGTTTCAAAGTCTTTGTAGTCGCCCAACAATAGGCTTAACCAATAAAGCGTGTGGTATCTAGCATTCCCAAATTGATTTATTAGAATGAGTGAATGTGGGAATGTTCTTTAAGCACATAATATCAGTACTACATGGTAAACACAGTCTGTTACAAGCAGGATTTTCTCACTAAAGAGTACATATTGGCAAACATTCAGGTGTGATTGAACTGCCCGGTGACTTTGTGCCATCGTGGTAACTGTAGGGGTCAAAAGGCAAGAGGCTAGGGCAAACAGGGGAGCCCACTAAATGCTGTACCTGATATTCTTTATGACATGTGAGTGGGGACTTTTTGCTGGGGACAGTTTGCTTTTGTAGATCAGTGTGGGACCCTCCAACCCTATCTCCTGGAATTTCGTTTTTCTTTTGGTCAACCTTTCAGACACTTTGGTGTTCTGCATTAAAACTACACAAAATCCAACCAAACGACGTACTTAGTTCGAGCAGAAGATCTTGGTTTGGCTTAAACTAATATAAAAGTGTAATTAAGCCAACATCAAGTTTTGTGTTTCACATCAGACGCAAACACAGGCCTCATGAGAGGTGTACTATGAAGCCAGATGAATGGGTTCTGTATGTTGAGCCTAAAGCCAGAGCTTTCCATACAACGAAGGTGGCTCTCTTAACGTGGCACCAAGTGAAGCCCAGCGGTTACAGTAGAGCCTTCTGTATGCATGGCATTGGGCCTACATTTGTTTCTCCGCTGCATGTTTTTATTGCCAAGTACTTTTTTTATATATTGCAACTAATAAAACGCTGGTTAGCAAATGGCCTAAGGAGGAAAGTCTGGGTTCACAAAGACGGTTGATAAGCACCTCTGTCGTACCCGTTACCTCTGAGTAGGGTAGGTTTGTGTTTTGTCAAGCCAGCGATTCAAAGAAGCCCTGTCTCTGTTGAACTTCGTAGTATACCCCCCAGGAAGAAATCACTTTGTTTGTTTGACCATCTATCCACCCCAAATGTCTGCACTACGTCGACTTGAGCAGACTTGAAAAAATGGATTTGTCATAAGTCAAAAACAAACAAAATCCAAGAGAAAATATGTTTCCCTTGAATTGACAATGCAGCCTTGTGTTTGTGTCTTTGATTAAAAAGCCAGTCACATCTTTAAGAGGCTCAAGGCCTTTTTCTCTTTTAGTTTAGTTTTCCAGTTGTTAGTATATGTTCTTGTGCATAAGTCAACGGGGTTAAAAAGCGCATCTCTCAGCAGCTTAATAAAACACCTTCAAGAGACACTTTTTCATTTCAGACTTAGTTAACTTGCTCTCGGGTCCACTGACTTGCACTTCAATTGCAAACAAATGCTAATACCCTCTGCTCCTTTTTATCCACAGAGCGCATCTTTCAGTGCTCAGTTTTTGAACGGACTAAAAAGGATTTACACTTGAAGATAAATGAATCACGCCTCTTAAAAGCCGCAACTAGTCATTTATGTGGAGAAATATGCAGCGTTTTAGCATGGAACTAAATATAACCCATACTCTACTATTCTGGTGCACCATCATAGAACATATGGTAACCATGAGTAGTTTAGAGAGAAGGAGAAAGGCAGCTGATCTGAGAACATGCAGGAGATGTAGGACTTAGTTTGTGGAGTCCATTTATTGTGGCTCACCCCTGTGCATCCCTCAAAGCCTTTTGATGCGATGTATACTTGATGTATGGCTGTTGTTTTCCTTTCAGTTTGCCTCTTGTTTGACTTTCTTTGTTTTTGCACTGGTACAGTATTTTCCGTTCTTTCTTTCTTTCTTTATCTTCAGTTCATTTCTTCCCTTTGTTGAGCTTTGCTTTTTACGTTCTTTGGTTTCCGGTTCTTTTGGTGTTCGGCTGCTTCTTGCTCTGCTGATAGAAGACCTTCTGCCTTCTGACTTGTGTCTGTTTCTCTCTTTCGCTTTCCAGGAGGGGAACTAGTTATCCCCATACTAGTCGAGGACCCCATAGACATCCCTTCTGTATCCACCCGTTCTCCATTCATCCCCCTCCCCCCAACCCTTCGCCCCGTCCTCACCATTATTGAGACCACCAAAGAATCCTTGGCCATGGCCACTGAGGCGGGGGTACCTTGCTTGTCGGACCGAGGCAGCGATGATTGTGATGATGGTGATGGTGGTGATGATGATGATGATGATGATGGCATGGTGATTTCGGGGTTTGGCTCTGGAGAAGCTTTCGACTCTAGCCTGCCCCCGACTGACGATGAAGATTTTTACACCACCTTCTCCCTGGTAACAGATAAGATCTTGACCACATCGGCCTATGAAGGCGGCTACAAAGCTCTCGCGCCCAAGTGGGAGGCCAAGGACTTGAGGCCTAGCAAAGCCTCTGAGGCAGGTAGGACTACCCCCACCGCGCCTCTGCCCGACCTCCGGGGCACGCCGGCGGTCCCCTCGGACACGCCACCCAAGCTGCCCGCCGGGAAAATGAACAACCGCGAGGTAAAACCCCTGCAGCCGGACATTGTCCTGCTGCCCCTGCCCACGTCCTTCGATCTGGACGGCACCAAGCCGCGGGGACCCTTCATCACCTCGCCCATGCTGCGCACGGTGCCCGCCGCCTTGCCCACGGTGCCCGGCGTGGTGCGGCGGGTGCCCCCGGGGGCCTCAGAGGTGATCCGGGAATCCAGCAGTACCACGGGCATGGTGGTGGGCATTGTCTCAGCAGCCGCCCTCTGCATCCTCATCCTCCTCTACGCCATGTACAAGTACAGGAACAGGGACGAGGGTTCCTACCAGGTGGACGAGACGCGCAACTACATCAGCAACTCGGCGCAAACCAATGGCGCTGTGGTGAAGGATAAAGCACCCAGTGGCAGCGCCAAAGGTAGCGCTGGTAGCAAGAGACCGAAAGACAAGGACAAGGAATATTATGTATAGAACTCAAGTCATTTCCCAACACATAGAAAAATAAACTGTTTGGAACACAGTAATAAACATTTTGACAGTACCATATTGGCAACTGTGATTTAAAAAGGATAAAAATATCTTAAGAACTCAAGGCTTACTGAGTCACTGAAACATTTACAAAAGAACTTTAGCTTACGGAAGCACACTTACTATTGTAAGCTTTACAGAGAGACAATGCAGTACAACTTCAACGGGACTCAGCGTGGATCTTTTTAAGGAGTCCCTGCTGGAGACATTTGGCAGTGTGAATAACATCGCTCAAACATCCACGCGACCCTAAGTGACTGTCAAGAGGTGTGTGATCCTTGGAGTTCTAACGACCTTGCCCATTGTAACCCTGTAAAATACGATCACTGTCATTTCGGCCATTCTGAGCATGCATGTGAGGTGTATGTGACGTGGTGCTGGCATCTGTGTAAGTGAGGGACCTCAAGAAACTATGATTGTCGGGAAAGTTGGAAGTCAAAAAATGATTTCACATTACAAACGGTTTCATTAAATGTAGCTTTCATGGATGCGATAATGAGCTAAAGTATATGTGTAATGAAAGCTGTTGTTTCGTTTCTACTTTTTTGTTTGTTTTTATTTATTCATTTAGTAAGTAATTTATTAATTTATTGAATTTAGGTCCTTTTTTTGAAGGATGATGACCAGTCAGGGTTGACTCGGCAGTGCATAGTTACCGCTCTGCAAGATGTGATACAGTAATGTATCTCAATATTTCTCTCCCCCCCACGTCTCAGCTAAGGATTGGACTGCTACGCATGGCAACCAAATTCTAGATGGTGTTCAAGCGTGTAAGAGTGGATCCACCAGGGAAATGCACATCACACTGATATTTCTCTGAATTTTAAATCTCTGAAAGCATTTTTTCTTTTCTTTAAAGTCTTTTTTTGTCCAGTTTTCTATACATTTCCTGAAATGTTTGAGATTTGTGGATTTAACTATTGCAATCTTTAAAAAAAAAGAGAAAAAAACCCAGGCTAAAGACTCCAGTGTGAACCAGTGTGATTCTATCTGTTGTCACAGACGACTGTGTCAAAACAGCAAATATGTTTACATATTTTAATACATCATAGCCGTTGTGCTTTGCAGGTCAATATTGTACAGAAAATTCAAGTTTCTGTTGATTTTTTAAAAAAGTTCTCTTGTATAGACAGACCATTTGATTTGATTGCACTGCTGTAACAACGCGACAAAGAAGTCATTTTATTATTTTTACCCAGGGATGCCTGGAGATAAAAAATGATGTGCACAGGAACATTTGTTTAGGCGGGGAGCAAATGTTGTTAGATTAGACGTCTAGTCTCTCTGGATGGTGTTTCTCTTCAGTCGCATGAATATTTCACCATCAGAAGCTGTCAGTCAAATAGAAAACACCTCCCTCAGATCTTGTATTAGGAACTCCTCCTTATTCTGAACTTACTTTGATCATGTTATTTATTTTTTTATTGGAAATTTAAAAAACAGAACAAGAGAATAAAGACAGAATATGATGGATTTGGAAATCTATTGCTAGCACCTTACTGACTTACAGGTGTTTCATTTTTGTTTCCTTTTTTTAACTGACGTCAATGTTCTCGTCTGCTCAACTCGTCTTTTTGCATTTGTTTTTATTCTGTTCATCGTGTAGCTTCATTTCATTTCTCATTTTTATGAATTTCTCTTCCAGCAATATGTTGTTTTTTATGTCATTATTTATTGCTGAAGGTTTTTGTTCTCATTTTCATGCGAAATCAGTCGGTGTGTATGTTCACTTTGATTTTTTGTGTTGGTACTTGGCTTTTTTCAACCAGTTAATTATTATTGTCTTATGCTCCTTTGACTCCAAACAATTCCCACGAATAAAAAAATGTTGTTCCCAAACTCTTTTCGATGTGAGGTTGCTGTCCCTCACTCATCCATGTTGTGGTGTACATGCAGAAGACCCTGCAAAGAGATGGAGATAGATACCATCTACAGCGACACCATTTCTCATCCATTTTGCTATCGCTTCAACAATTTCCTTTCATACCGAAAAGTGGTGTAATTTCCATTCAAATGAAGTCCAGAGCAGAGCGCCGCAACACTATCATTTACCTATAGATGATTATGCAAATTCATACAGTGTTCATCGTTGCAACAAGAGCGAAAAAGGACGGCTGTAGAAAATGGTTATTAGAGGGTCCAAAGACTTCACAACAGCAGAGAAATGGCTTTGGCTTTTCTTTAGAGTCAGGCCTTTGTGGGAGTGCACAGCCAAATGAGATTCTCCACAACCATATGGCCGGGTTATGAGCTACACACTGTCCATATTTCGCGCAAATGGGCCTTCACAGAGCTGGTCATTAACTTGCAATAGCCCATTGATGTAGGATATCAGAGCGGCATGTGTGAGTATATCCAGATCGCACAATGACTACATATGAAGTCATTCGTCCTGCCACAGGCAACGGGAACACCAAGGCCAGCAGGGACTTGTTCCACTGAGAGACTTCTCTATACAGTCTAAGGCAGACCCACATTTCAAGATTCATTTGTTTTCTTTATCGAAATTGTGTGGAAATGTGTTCTGTATAAGTCAACACAATAAAAAAGTAAATGTGAAACAAAACAACATTCATTTTAGCGAGCAATGATATTCAATACACATTTCATCCTGCTGTAGAATCCTGCCGTACGAAGGAGCAATGAAACTGAGAAATGCAGGTTTAAAGCGGCTGTGATCAATACTTTTATATTAACAAACTGAAACATGATTACTGTGTGAAAGGGGTCGACAGTAATGACACATTTACAAAGAATTATCACCCTCAGTTCCTCTCAGCTCTACAAAGCATTTCAGCTTCTTTAATTTAATTTCAGACACAGTACACAGCTATTTTCCAGGAGAAGAAAGCTCTACATTCCTCAGTAGCATCAAAGGGCTTTGTGGGTTTGTGCTTACAATTTGCCTCTGTTGCTCCCAAACAATCCGTTTATGCAGGTTGGTTAGTAAGCAGTCATGCCTAACAGAAAGACAAGGTATAATGACTTTATTTTACACCTTTTCAATTACTATATCTTTATTTATGCAACTCTGCCTTTGGATAAGCTACTATTCACAGAATGCAAAAAAAGTGGTGTTTCAGCTTTCTTGTGCATTTTTTAAGGCCTCTTCACACGTCAGAACCAAGGTTTGGTTTTAATTATATTGTTTACATTTGATCTGGTTCGTTGTGGTTTCACAATTGCAATAATGCCGCCACTCTAAAGAAGTAAACATAACATACCTACCACACCTGTAATTACTTCAGTGCTTCTTCTCCCTTTATTAGTTTTCTGAGAAAAAAAAGTGTGCTGTCAATGGGTCATGTATTGATTAATTAATTCAAACTATTACTGTTTGAATGAATAGAGAAATGTACTGATTTTCTTTTGTTTAATGCTTATATCATTTTTGAAAAATAACCTCCAGATTTGTTCTGTTTTTTTCCAACTGACTCTTTTTTAGTTATTGTACCAATTGGCACTTAAACGTTTGGTTTGCACTTTTTCCGACTTTTCCAATGTAATTGGTCCAAAACGATAAAAACAATGAAACAAAAATGAGAAAGAAACAAAAAAATGTATTGACAGTAAAAAACAACGAAACCATAGATTTATTTGATTTTGTCCAAGAACCTTTTTCTTTCGTCAGACCAAAGCTTGGCTGTTTGTGACAAGTCTTTATAAACTGCAACTATTCATATTTATATTAAAATCTAATCAACTGTAGTAAAAGCAGAGAATGCAGCTAACAGTTGCTTTGCTAGCTAACATTACCATTAAGCTAGCAGCAATGTAGCAGTGTATATTTTTCTCTTCCTCGTTGTATTTAGCTACTGCAGTTCATCAATGTTCACATTTTTTCATTTAGAGATAACAGCTAGCAAAACATTAGCACATGGATATAGTTTAAGCTTCAGCTGAGCCTAGCCCTGGCTAGCTCACAACAACGTTAGCATTTTTGCCCTGAGGTGTTTAGTTTGCTCTCTGGCTGTGTATGCCTCAGTTTTCTCTGTTATCTTGTTTAACTGTTTGAAAAGAATTACAAATATCCTTGGGACAATATTTATTTTAGTAACACACATGTCAAAGAGTCAAATTCAGGTGTTGATCAAATATGTACAGTAGTTTATGTGTTTTGCCTTTGTACAGCAGAATACAGATGCCATGCTATTTCAGTTCAGATATTTTAGAGTTGTAAGGCATGTGAAGCTGATTGCCATCCCTGATTAGTTTCTTTCTAAGCTCTTTTTGAAATCACTCAATCTGGTCTTTTGTAAATGGAGCCTGGAGCTGCAGTGCACTGTGCACCGCGCTACCTCTCCTCCTTTATCTGTCATCTGTTGGAGCTGATGTGTGATCAGGAGCATCTGCCAGAGATAATGAGATCACACTTGAATATGAATCTCAGTCTAATTGTGAGACTGTAGGTAAAGCAAGGAAGCTGGTCAGACACAGGCAAAAACCCAACACCTAGAATCTCCAGCATATTTTTTGCATAAAATTGTGAAATATAAAAGGGGCATAGATTAAATAAAAAGCTATTTATATAAGTAATTTACCACAACAATGACATCAAGAGAACACAGAAGACAAAAACATGTACCGGGGAAGGCAATTGCAGCACAAACCTGAAAATACATAAAAATAACTGTATACAAATAAACTATTAATATTATAATTGTGATGTATTCAGATCCCCAAAAGGAACTGTATTAATGCTGGAAATGCTCTTGTAAACCCTACCGGCACAAACCCTGAAACAGTGTTCTCACAACCATTAGTCACTTTCATGTTTACACCAGCAGGGTGCCAGCAGAGGAAACGTATCCATTTGATATTAACAACCTGTTTGCTTACACAGTTGTTGGCTGACAAAGTTTATTGATTGCATTTTATGTGTGGCAACTACTTTTCCTTTTAGTCAAATTAGTAGAAGGTAGATTACATCAATTCTGCCGATGTCGACTGGATAATTCATATCTTAATTGACAGAAAAACCATTTACATTTGCTAATGGCTTTTCCAAATGGGTTTCTGTGTGTGTTGGAGTGCCTGTGCCCTGTATAGACTCTCTGGAAGGACAACAAGGGAGCAGTTCAGCTCCCATTCATGCATTTAAAGGCTGACTGTTGACCTGTCATGAAATGTTACTTCAGCTAATGAATTGGTTAATTCCACGTAAACGCTTTATGGCATTTATTTCTTCCGTTTGAATAAACAGCGGCTTTATAGGAGCCATGCAGCAGCTGTGTCAGAGATTACACATGAAATCTGTTATTGTTGCTTCCCACACACCACACAGGCAGGATGCTGTAAAACACCTTGAGCGCTGGGTATGTCTGCAGCTGTAGCATTTAATGGCTCCCCATGTATAGATTTGAGACAAGTCGCTTTTTTTTTATCCCGGTAAAGATTCAGGAGAGATGCTGCATCCTCCACAGACTGAAGCAAAGCAGCTGTGAAGGTGATGGTGATCAATCCTGACAAGTAAAATATGAGCCCGCTGACCTTAACTCAAGCATTATGAAGGGCACACACACACACACAAATGTGCACACCTCAAATAGTGTTTGTGTATGCGTTGGGCATGCCAAGTTCACACACAGAGAAAGAAATGTCTCAGTGGTTGCAGTGGGTTAAGCATTCATATTCATATGTCACAGAGGGCGCACACAGCGATACATTAGCAGAATAGGCAGGTGTATATGTGCACTTAATTCACTTTTGTGTCCGCCTGCAGGGAGCACACCTCCTCTCTTATTCTTCCGCTCCATCACTCAGTAGCCAGGGCTTTCAGTTAGCTCCTCAGCCCTAATTAACTGCCAAGATATGAATGCGCTAATCTGGGCTCTAAATCTTCAGTTCCACTGACAAAAGCTTTTACAGGCTGTCACAGCTGCATGACAAACAGCCGGGCTGCTCCCCCGCCTGGTGGACACAGTGCCATCTAGGGAGCAGGTCTGGCAGCTCAGGACTTTTTTGACTTAAGGGGATTTTATTACCATGCATACATAATGCATTATAGTGATGATTGGTAAAAGTCTCATGAAAAAAACCAACAAAGTCTATTGTCAGTTTGAGCAATTTGGGATCTACTAGTTGTTATTTTACTGACATTAGAGCAGGGGTGTCCAATCTTTTTTCACAGAGGGCCACATACAGAAAAGTATTCGAAGGGCCGGGCCGCTCACTAGAGGTGAGGTATACTGCCTCATAAGTTAAGTTATAAGTTAGCAAAATCAATCAAAAGTAGGTCAATTATGCTTAATACTTGAATCTGCCACATGAGTTTCATTTCATTTGTTAGCAGCTCATCCCTTACAACAGGAGCCCCAGATTGATTATCATAAGAGGAAATAGGAAGGGTATATTTCAAGTTTTATATAAATTATTGGGCTTTTTTCTTATCGACTTAGATTCGTTAGAACACATTTTCAAATGTAATTGACTGAATGTATTGTAAATTGGGCTTATTAACACATGAACACTACTGTGTAATATATGTTTACAGATATATTTAATAAGTACAATACAAGAAAAGCTCAAGTTTCATTTGTGGGCCGTATTCCATTATACTTTTTGAATTGGCTGAGGGCAGATTCAAAATGTCCCGCGGGCCACATTTGGCGCCCGGGCCATAGTTTGGACACCCCTGCATTAGAGTAACATTAATAGAGTAAGATTACCATAACTTAGAGAGGATTATCACTGAAGTGGAACAATATTTTAAAATCAAAGAGCTTAGTTTCCAAACATGGGACAGCAGTGAATGAGAGCTGCACACCAAAACACTGTTTTACTGGGACCTCAGTCAAGAATATCAACATGCATGTGAGCGCGAGAGTGCTGAGTACGTGGGTGCACATTTACACCGTTTGTTTTCATCTCCATCCATGTGTCAGTGAGTGATGTTCAAAACTCTGAGTGAGTGCGTGAGTGTTGTATCCACTACCCAGGGAGACAGGCCTTCTATCCAAGCCTGACAGTGTGATTGGATCCAGTGAGAATCCCAATGAAGCAATGAGTATCTCAGCTGCAGCTCCACTCCCCCGGGCCCCCCCCCCCCCCACACAGCCCCAGCCCTGCCTGTTAAGACCAGATGGAAAAGTGAAGCGGGATGGGCAGAAAAAGGCGAGTGAACTTCAAACCGATTCAGCTGCTGTGAAGGTTACTGCGACAAAACCAGCTGTAGAAAATGATCTGATCATAAGTGAAGGTGGCAGGTAATTGTTGAGGCTGTCTGACTGGGTTGTGTGCTGCTCCAGTCACATGTGCTGGGTTGGAATTAGTAAAGTCCTGGATTTAAGAGGGTGTGTAGACATTAACTGACAAAAACAGAACGTTACTGCAATATCAAGTGACACATTTGTATCTGTCGAAAAATATTTTGTCTGCAAAAGATAAGTGTTGCTCTTAAATGTAACTCTGCTCCTGATAGCACAAATTTAATGATGAATTTCATGTAAGATTAAGTTCAAAGACGAAATATCTGTTTTAATTGAGTTGCCTGGTAAGCCTCTATAAAACATGTTTAGTATATTATGTTGTAAAATAAGTAATTGTAAAGTGTGCTATAAAATCTCCAAAAAGTTATAAAAAATACCTCAGAATTTATAGTATAGTATTTTTTTTTTAACTAGAACAATTTAATAAAAAAACGACATAGTATAGTATGTCGAATATATCAAAATATGTCGTTTTTTCAATATTTTCGACATACAGACTATGTTGCTTTCTAAAAAAAAATTACTGAGAGAAAAATGTTAGACAGAGAAGCCAACAGTGTGCAAAGCTGTCATCAAGGCAAAAGGGGCTACTTTGAAGAATCTAAAATCATATTCTGGATTTTTAACACTTTTTTAGTTTACTAGATAATTCCATATGTGTTCTTTCATAGTTTTGATGTATTCAGTATTAATCTACAAAGTAGAAAACATTTTTAAAAACAAAAACCATTGAATGAGAAGGTGTGTCCAAACTTTTGACTGGTACTGTATATACAGTAGTATTGTATGAAATATAGTTAAAAGCACTCTAAATATCAAATGAAAGTATCGTAAATCAAAAATTGAGACACACAAGTTATATACCTTTATTCATGCTTTTTTTTACATATATTACAGCACCTGCTAGAGAAGTTTTCCATCTATTTATTTTGTGGATTCAACCAAACCAGTTTCAAATGCAGTCAGTGCAGAATGTAGTAAAAGTATGATAAGCAATTAGGAAACATTCACAGGAGGATAACAGAAATACATTTGGGCTAGATCTAATCTAATAGACTAATCACATATTCATGTGATGCAGTGAGTGATAATAAACTGATCCAGGACTATTACAGCCACGTCACTCAAGTCCATTCACAGCCGGGTCGTAGCCCCGTCTGGCTGATGCGAGGCCCGCTGCTCCGTGGTTTCAGCTCAGGTCCTCACCACTGATGACACTCGAGCGTGGCATAAACGCTGTGAAGAGCCTCCTGCTCGCAGCGCCAGGAGGTCATTCTGGCTCCACCACTGGCCCCCCACACCTGTCCGCCATCAAACATGGAGATCACCCCTCTCACCCAGAACTGTTGCATATTCCATGAGCCAACACAGTGTACAGCACTTCATCTTTTTCCAAAATGGGTTATAAATACAAATTGTTGCACAACAATTGCACGAAAAAACATGTTTTTTTCCCCTCTAAGCCCAGAAGAAAATAAGGTTGATACGGCGACTCAGCTGCAATAACCCATTCACTTATTGAGCAGCAGCGGCTGGATACTCTCTCAGCCTGCGGGCTTAAACGAAAAGGCAGAGCATGGCTGCCTGATTGAATGGGTTTGTAATGCAAGCCAAATAGGTTTGTTCTAATGGGAATCAGCCTCGGTGGCTGCTGCAGAGGATTACGCCAGCAATATAACAGCAGTGAGCAGCGGGGGCAAACACCCCTCGCTGTGATTGGCTGTGAGAGGCAGGAGCAACACTGAGGGTGCTGTGTGTCCTAATGGCAGCTTTAGTGAGGTAATATTAAATGAGCCTTGACTGTAGGAATCACTGTATTTGTGAGGGAAGGGATTACAGTGTATCTGTTGCATGTGTACTGTGTCACTGTAGGCTCTACTGGCTCAGGTCTTTTTTATAACTTCATCAAATCCAAAGCATCCCTGTATTCTGAATACTATGGGCACCTTTTGAATAACTGTGACTGTCATACTGAAATGAATTCTGATAAATTCAGATGTGTGCTACGGTTCTCATGCATGTGCAAATGCGAATTACCAAAACATTTTTTTATGTTTTCCTTAGAAGCAGTATTCTCCTCTGTGAGAGAATTGCTCAGTAGATGGCTACAATTGTCTTTAATGATATTGAATCCAAATCGGGATGTAGAGATGTGACACTTAAAAGCAAAGTAGGCTACTTCTGTAGAGCTCCATTTAATGTAAGTTACATTAAAACCTTTTATTTTTACTTCACCCTTTGGGAATCTATTGACATATACCCAAGGTTTTGCATATCACTCAATACAAAGGGGGACATTGGATTTTTTGTGCGGTGCTATCAGCATTGAAACTTTCCATTTATGTCATTAAACAACAGAGCATTTTTTTTTTAATGTCCCCATTAAAATGAAATATATAATCCTCCACTCCTAGTCCTTTTTAGTTATTATTTATTAAATATGTAATTGGATGGAGTTGCATAGTTGTCATGGGGATGCACACAAGTAAGAAATTAACATGATTTGATTAATATAAGAGATTTCATTTGTGTGTGCATGCAGGTCTTTTAAGAGGCCCTATAATGCTTTTGGGGGTTTTCCCTTTCATGTAGTGTGTTATATAGGTTTATGTGCAATTTAAATGGTCTGCAAAAGCTATCTTTGCAAATGTTATGCATGAAACGAATCCCTTTCTTTCCTTCAGTAACATAATGACATCATTATGTAACACTTGTGCTTCTATTGGCTAGTGCGACAACACATCTTTAGGCGGTTGACCAATCACAACAGAGCTGACCAGCTAACCAATCAGAGCAGACTGGGCTCTGGTTTCAGACAGAGGGTGAAAAGAGGTGCTGCAGCACAGGCAGTATGAGAACAATGAAGAGATTTTTGAACATTAAAGCATGGAGACATGTCACAGTAGAGACATTACATACAAATACGAACCTGAAATAAGCACAATAAATACTGTTTATTATGGAATCTGTATAAATAGATTGGGGGGCCAGAGCTGATGCATCATGGGAGCTGTATGATGATGAGCTACTGATGCCACACACCTGTGAGGGACGGCACTGAGGGCACAAAAAAGAAAAAGGTCGAACAAATCTTAGAGCTGTAAAACATTATGTCGAGAACTGGGAAACAATGTCATCGTGTCTGAATGTGTTTCTTTGGACGTTTCTGTATGCTGATGTTCAGATCTGAACATGCATCACCTGGCCAATTACCAGATTTCACTTTTTCTACATTTATACAGACACATAATGAAGCCTTCTGAGTAGATCTACTGGTGCATTTTAAATAACTTCGACTGTCATACTGCAATTTATTCTGACAAGCACAAAGAGAGATGTGTGCTACGTTTCCCATGCATTCTCAAACGCTGATGACAAACTTATTAGATTTTTTACGTAGAAGCAGTTTTTCCCTCTGTGGGAAAACACAAATAAACCCAAACCAGTGGAAAGCTCTGAATTTATTCATTACCATCCCTCAGCCTGACAAAGTGGAGTAAAGCTGGACTAATGATGGGGCAGAATGCAAATGGGGAAACTGGTCCGCTGAGAGCAGCGCGACTGATCTACGAGTTTGCATGTGTGTTGCCAGCTAATATAGCTTAGATAAGCAGACACTTTCCTGGGGACGGAGCTACAGTATAATGCAGAAGATTAGGGAGCCACGGTTTGTCTGTGAGTGTGACTGAACTTGCCAAATGTGATTTATCGAGATAAATGTGAAGATACCAATACTATGATGAATGAGGAGGGAGAAAAAGCAAAACTCTGAGATTGCTCATTATCTTTAAATATAAGCTCCAGCGCAAGTTTGGACCCTTATGGGGAACGGATATTATTGCAAAAACTCACAGCTTAACAAAGCAAAACATTCCTAAACTTTCAATTATTCTCCAGGTATTTGAAAGACTTTCTGGACTCACCATTAGACTGTGTTTAAAGCTAAGTCAATAGATAAATGCAACATTTGCAGTCAATCTGTGCTGGAATATTTGCTCAGAGAATTGTTCAATATTTTCTCTGGACCTCAGCTTTCCAATTGTACTTAGAAGTTAAAAGGGGAAACAGGGATTGAGCGGAGGCTTAGTACGGCCTCGCAGCTCATTTTTCCCTCTAAGCTTGGCTGAGCTGTGCTTTCCTCTGGATGCTGCTTCATAAGACACAGACACATTTAGTCATACTGGACATGTAATCGCCTGGACTGTGTAAAACATGTCTTTAAAGTCTTGCTTCTTCTGAATACAAAACATTTGTTCTCCTTTTGAAAACGATGTTAACGAGATACCAGTGCTGTTTCTTCAGAGGATGAGGCAGGAAATTAGAACTGAAACACATTCAAAAAAATGCCAAAACTCACATAAGCTTTGATTTTCATTAGGAGAAAAACGACTTAGCTGTCAATTAAGTGTTTTTTCATTCTCTTTGAATACAGGCTGCTGTACAAAAGACAGCTTTTTAAAGGATTTATGTTGTGCAGCTGGCACACGCAAAGCTCCAGAAACCCCACAAGCTTGGATTTAGTAAAGGTGCATGAATCATTTTTTTTTCTTTTGGGAAATGTAGCCTCAAAAATTCTCACTTGTATGTCTTGTTACAGATTTTAAGTACTATGCTTCTCAAGAGGAACATGATTGCAATGAGAATCACTGAGATTATAACCAAGCGCTGTAATTAATTATACTTTGTGGGTGAGTAATCAACCAGCAGCATGACAATTAAATCACTATATAAAAAGAGTAATGAAACTGTATTTCCTAATGCTGATTTGATAATGAGATGGGTGTGTCCATGCATATACAAAGCAGTGATTGGTCAAGGGGGAATAATACCTTACAATTTGTCAATCTGTAAGTTACTGCCAACTAAATTAATGATTAAGTGCGCAAGTTACTGAAGTAAACGTGTGAGCTCCCACGCTTTTCTCTGTACCTCTTAATGCCACTCGCCATCATTAGTCATTTGCTTATCTTATCTGACATTTAAATATTGAAATGTCTGCCTCAAGGCTGGCATTTGTCGGTCTGAAGAGCCAAAGTGCATTTAAGGGCAGTTTAATATGTTCAGTAAGATTACTGCTGATACTCTGAATTAAGGCCTATCTAGTGGAAATAGAGCATAGGGGAGAAGGGGGTAAGTTGAGCCAGTGGGTAAATTGAACCACCCCCTGTAACCAGGCAACGCCTTATAGTTGTAATCACGTGACCAGAAATTATGCAAGCTCCTCCCATTTCTCATTGCCTGTGAAAGAGAGATGCTCGTTGTGGTCTGGTAAGTAAACATTTTTACAAAAAAACGTTTTTTGCTTGTCAAAGTACATTTTCTAGATGTCAGCTATATCGGCTGTCATGTCAAAAAAAATGTATCCAGGTTTAAACAAATATATTGTTGATGTGTTGGCAGCGTATTAAACCATGTGAGTCATTAAGCTAAAGATGACTGAATTGTAATGCTAGGCTATTTTTTCTAAAATGGTGGCTATGGGGTAAAGTGAACCATGGGCCTTGGGGTAAGTTGAGCCAGTTTTTCAATGGAGAAATTAATGAAAGTAGGCCAAGTTGATAATAAGAGCTTCTACATTTAAAGTTGAATTTACCCTGTGTTTGATTGGTAAGATGTATGAAATTGTATCACCATTTGTATGATTACTTTTCCTTTTATTAACATGTTAAAAAAAAAATCAATCAATTCAATCAAAATGTATATTAAAAATATTTGAAAAACTAAACTTGTATTTGGTTTGTTATTTATTGTTTAAAGTTACCTTTAAGATTTTTTGTAGGTATGCCCAGGTTTGAACAGGTATGCCCAAGTTTGAACAGTGGTTCAATTTACCCCCTGACCTGGATCAATTTACCCCTAACCCGGGACAAGTTGAGCCACAAGACTTCTTTTTTTTTTTTAGAAGTAATATTTTCACTGCCCTTGATCAAATATTAATTCTTATCATTGCCATTGATAGGAGACATCCTGAATTATAGGTGTGTGCTTTCATTTTTACTATGTGTAATTTCTCCTTGCTTAGAGGACAGCATAACTAAAAAATGGCTCAATTTACCCCACTCTCCCCTACACAAAATCCACATGCAGTTGGAACACACTAGGCTACGTAGTATGCAATTATAAGCATGTTACGTCTAGCTAGCCTAACTGAAAAAAACGGTGGCTAGAGACACAGTGGCTTTTTAGCCTCTTACTCTTACTGCCAAACTATTTATCTTAAAACTTCTAAGTAGCATAAGCTAGCTAGCCTGCTACCTACAATTATGTTGCTACTGTTACAAGAGCTTAATACAATGATGCTAGTGCAGTATGCAGTAGAGTTTAGAAATGACTAACATGATGTGTACTGAAGTTTGTATTAGCAAGGTATCTCGGTTAACTGAAAAGGATTGTGCTCCATGTCTTTAGCCATTGTTTGAGCCAAGCTAGCTAGCCACGCAGTCCCTTGATTGCCCTGCTGATGTGACAAACATAAATCCTGGACAATCACAATGGGTTTCCATGGATACCACATCTAATTATCATTAAAAAGGGTATATTAGAGAGGAAGGGGAAATGGTGCTTTGAAAAGAAACGGGAAATGCATAAATCCTGTGTGCCAAAAACTAAAATAATAAATAAATGTAAAATGCGATGCGAAAAATGCCTTTTTCTTACATACCGATAGAAACCTCAAAGTACAAAGCTTGATACTTATTTACACTACATTTAAGTATTGTTATATTTTGATGTCATCAGTTATTTTTCACATGTCTGATAACCTTCAACTAGATTTTTGGGCTTAATATCTGCCAGCTTGGCCAGGTTTATAGTAAACACCCACGTACAGTACCTTTCAAAAACACTGCACAAATGTTCTGGAAACATGCGTCGCCAACAAGATTATGTACACTTTTGAGAAATGTTTGCACAGCAGGTACTGTGTTTACATCTTTGAAGTTAAGCAGTGAATTGAAAGAAGAAGTTTCCCTCTCTTGTGGCTCTCTCCAATATAGGATTTGAGCAAAAAGCTAAAGATTTACCCGTTGGAATGGCTCTGCTGCTGAAAAGCAAACACTTGACTCTGTAATGAAGGGGACATCAAGTGGGCTTATAAAAACAGACATTTGGCTGCATGGAGATTTATTCATAGTGCATATATTGGCTTCACATTTCATGAAAAATAGACATATTTGTGCTTTTTTTTTAAAAAACTATATACTGCATAAAACAAAAAGGAGAAAGTCATCAATAGGGCAATACATAAAGAGATGTCACATTGTCATGATGAAGACAACAACAAAAAGCAAAACTACTTTGAAAAGGCACCAGTTTTCCATTTGAGTGTTTTAGCACAGTTTGCATGATAATAAGAATTTGGTCATAAAGCGAACAGTATTTAAAAAAGAAACTTAGTAGTAAAAATGTAACAATGGCAAGAAATGTAACAGTGGAACCATTTTGGTTTTAGTATTCTTCATATCCATCAAATACATTCAATTTGGGTTCTTATAAATAACATTTAGCACTTTACAGTATATCCCCATTTACAGTGTCCAAACTTATAGCTCCTCCGAAGTGCTTCTCAAAGTTTGCAGTGAAATCTCTCAGTCTTGCCCTCTGCTCCTGAGCACCTTCAGTGATGGTTGAGGTAGTGGAGGAGGATTAGTGTTGAGTGCAAAGGCCTCCTCGTACAGTCAAGTAGTTTCTTTGTTCTGGATGAGCAGCAGGCCGGTAGAATCAGCTGTAAGCACCGTATGTTCGGCTTTGTAGAGATTTCGATAAAAAAAGGTTCACTTGAGGTTGAGCTAACCTGTGCGGGGTTTGTCCCCGTGCACTGGGGACTCATCTAGGTCTGAACTGGTCAGGCGTCTGTGAGGCGCTGCGGCAGAGGGAAGGAGGAGAAAAAACATGATATACTCCTGTCAGTCTATCACCCAGTCTCAGACCCAAATGTACTATATTCCCTTTCACTGTTAAAGGGATTTTGTATGGTTAGACTGTATGAGGTACTTATGTTGGGGTATTACCTACAGTGGATGGCAGTTGGCACACCCATTGTTTGGTGAATTCAACAAGAGTTACCGTACAGAAGCTATACAATGTACTACTGTGGTTTAGATGATAAGTGCAACCTACATTTTGAATATGTTTAACCACTTTACCATTCTGTAAGACAGCCCTTACCGACAGTGAATAAAAACATAGCTATGCTTTCGCTAGAGCCACCAGACTCAAGGCACAACAACTGTAATTTTCTTTTGCGAAACACAGGAGATGTGTTCTAAGGAAAGATCCAGAGAGCCACGGTTTCTTTGCTTCGAAGGTCGACAAAACAACAAACCCTAATCAAAGATAACTGGTACCTCAAAGGTAGATATCAATTGCCTGTCAACCCAGGCTTTCCTCCTCAGGCTCTCATATAAGTGTGTTGACTCTTCTACCTTATCAATGGATTGACTGCCACAAATCCTGCCTTAAAATAATAGGTTTTTATATAAATGAAAACCTATTCTTTCTCAGATGAGAATCTGTTCTGCTCGTAGATTTAGTATATACTATAAAGTGACGCTATTTTAAGAGAAACCAGCAGAGGATGGACACATGTTTAGCTGATTTGAAGCCTAAACTCTGGGCATAAGACCAAGTTGTCATAGCAGTTAAGCCAGGTTCAAATAAAGCCACCTTCGTAATACGGACCAATCTGGTTCAAGGCTCAACATACCTCGCTTACCCACTCATCTTGTTTAGTAGTACACCCCTCTGGTCTATTGCTGCCTAAATCAGTTAGTAAGTTTGTTAGTAAATCTGAAATAACCAAAATCACACAACCAGCAACTTCTATGTTCTGCAGACTAAAATAATATTGTTTTCCAATGGAGTCTGTTAACTTTGAAGAACAAATAGAAAAAACATTTAATTCCCGATAAAAATACATGTTTGATGGCAAAGGTAAAATGGTAAAGAAAAAAGGTAAAAATGGCGTTTAGGTGGCTAAATCTATACACTGACTATGGATAAGTACTCCATACAATTGGAACTGTGCTTTTATTGGATCTAGTCCATTGCGAGGAGTCCCTACAGTATATGATAACGCCCTACCCGTTACTGCCAGAGTAGGTATGAATATCTGTGATCATTTTATATGAACACCAGTGTCATATATCCGTAGGTTCTGGCTGCCATAATTCTTGGAGGTAAAACCGACACAAAGCCACAGAAAGCTCGCTTCTCTCACTCCAAATATCTGTAAGCCGCTTAGGAGAGTGCTACAAGTGATTCTGGCTGTGAGCCACTGGCAGTGAAACACACAGACACACACCAGAGCCCTGACGGAAAGTTTCAGCTCTGTGTGCCATGTAGAAATACTTAATAGAGAAGTGACAGTGCCTTGAGACTGCCACAGTGAAATGCATCACATATACCAGCCCTATAGGATCTATCGTGCTGTGGAATTCAGCAGTTTTATTTTATTTATTCAGAAGTAAAAAAAACATTTAAAACACTGGGATATAAGTTCAAACGACTCAAGGACGCACGGATGCAGAAAAACAGGCAATAGATAAGCTGTCAGAGCACAGGTTGAGTAGCTTCAGAGTATAAATACTCACAGGGTGTGTCAGATCTCAGCGTGCTGCTAAGGAAGGTGCTGGGCCCTTTGATAGAGGAAGAAAGAGCCGCCAGTCTCAGGCTCCTGGAGGTCGCGTCCAGCTTCTCCTCCTGCAGGACAACAGGACAGCAACAACACTGAAGCTGTAGAGCACCTTCAACACGACAATGTGGAAAATACACCCTATTATATGTAAAAACTGTTTAGTTTTAGTAGGTAAAGCCTACTTTGGTTATTGAAGACTTTAAATGGCACTTTTAAATGGACTTACACGTACTTGCCTAGACTAAAACATCTTGACAATTATTGCCATGCAATCTTGAACATTCATGGTCCCCAGAGGATGAAGCCTAATTGCTTTGGAGATCTTCTAACTTCATTTGGAGCCCTTATTCATCAAATAAAATATCTCTAGGTCTACTCGATAAATGGAACACAATTGTGTACAGACATCATGTTGGCTAGCATAATGACTTTGGAGATCCCCTGACTTTTCCTCTGGGACCACCAGGAGTTTCACATCTGCGATTCTTTCTGAAATGTCTCAACAACCATTGGGCTGGATTATAATGAAGCTTGGGAAACGCATTCATGCCCACCTCAGTATGAACTTAAAGAACTATGGTGATCCCTTAACCTTGTATCTAGCGCCACCATCAAGTGTTTTTTTTAATTACTAATGTTACGAAAACGTTATGACCATATACCTGCAAGACAAATAACATTCCCAAAGCATGCTCAACATATATTTGCTAATTAATGTTAGCATTGTCATTGTCTCCAGATGCTGTTGTTAGCATTTAACTCAAAGCACCATAGCACAGCAGTGTCTAGTTACAGCCTCGCAGAGCTGCTAGCATAGCGTGATGTTGGTCAAAACATGTAAACTACTTCTTAGTAATATTGGAAATTGCCATCTTGGCTGCTGTAATAGCATTTAACCCAGGATGTGATGCTAAAAAGATTTAAAAAGTGGAATAAAAACAAACATTAGTGAGTTTAAAAACCATCCATCAATGATTGATGAAAAGCTGACTGTTGATCCTAAATGTTAGTGACAGACCAACTGAGGATGAAGCCACAGCTCTACGGCTATGGGCACATTTCAAAGTAAAATGAACAGAACAACCAGTAGTGTGAAGAGCTCTGTATAATGTATGCATAGTATTACACTTTGCAGAGCACAGGCTACACACAATTACATTTCAAAGTACCTTAAAATGAGGGTTGTGTGCCAGATTTGTCTGCCCAAAAAAGAGCTTTACAGAATTATAAAATATTCGGTTTTGGAATTGAGTGACTTGCGTCCTCCCATGTTTAATCAAATCAGATTTTACTGACACATTTTGCCTGCAAACATTAACGTCCGAGCATGAATAAGACATCTTTCAATATTTAGTTATTCTCTTGCAATGCCCGCCAAGTTGCTGCTGCCTCTTGAAAATGTGACACTTATTACAGATTTATTTGTATCCTGTATTTATAGAGCATTACCATTACAGATGTCATTTAATGGCAGGACAAGCACTGAGGCAGAACATAATTCTGTCTAAATGGAGCTTTACAAGCTGGTGTTTACAGCAGACAGACACTCTTACATGCAGTAGAAGCTGTTTGTGTTGCTGGCATTGATGATTGTGATCAACATCGAACTCTTGTGAAGACATCCCACCCATCCTTTTTCCTTAAACAAACCCCGGGTGGGCAGCGGCTATTAAACTAATGCGATCGCCACTTATCACTAAACACGGAAGTCATTTGGCAAACCAACGGGGTAATCTGGCAGATTAAAAGCATTTAGAAAGTGACTGTATGGCTGTTTAGGGGAGATTGCAAACTGCTGATGGCCATCAGCTGTCAACAGTGATGTCTTGATGTCTCCCTATAGCACAGAAGATGACTGTAGCAATTAACGGAGACTGGTAAAATGTACTTTGAGTGAACATGTGTGCCACTGCTTGAGCTTGTCCCACTCCGTCCATCCATGATGCATTACCAGCATGTGGAATTATTCATTTATTCATACAAGTTGCAAATTAGGTGCAGTGCACACACTGGCAGTGGTGTGGGCGAGCTAGCTTCATAAATGACTCTCAAAGTCAGACTACCCTTATCCTAACGGCTGCTGTTTGAACAAAGCACCGCAATTACCGACAGAAATAGAAAAAGAGTGGGTTGTTGTTTTGGCAGTGCGGACTCTAGTAAGGCATTATAAAGCTCGTTTTTCCAGAGTACAGTATTGCACCTGTCCGTGTGTGTGAGTGTGTCATACTCTGTACTCCTGGATTCTGCATTTGGACTCGTCCAGCTGGTGCTGCAGGTCCCACACGATCTCTTTGTACTTGCTGTAGCGCTGCTCCACCATCTCCCTCTGCCGCTGGGACTCCTGTTGGCACAAAATGGAGGTTGTGTCATTATAGCCTACCAGAAAAAAACATGTCTTTAATAAGTCCAAAGGGACAGAAAATGGAGCATCCAAAAGTCTTAAGCCTCGTTTATAGCAGCAGAGAGACACTGACATGAACATGTGGATGAATGTGATGAGGCATGTGCATGTGTCTAAAATGTTTGTCTCCAAGGTTGGTCATTTGAGGGAAATAAAACGAAGAACATCCTAACCGCTGTATTTAATTAAAAAGAAAATGATTCTACCTCCAAATCTTTGAAGTTCTCCATCAGACATTGTTTCTCTGGGAATGACTCCAAGTGGTCCAGGGCTGCTCTTGTGTTCTGTAAAGCACACACACAGAAAATCAGTTAGTTTACATCTAAATGTAAGTTTCCTGGTTGGTGTGACATATTAAAGGGGCCCTATTATGCTCATGTCAGGTTCATGTTTGTATTTTGTGTCTCTACTCTGACAAAAAGCTCTCTATTTTTCTCATACTGCCTGTGCTGCAGCAGTTCTTTTCACCCTCTGTCTGAAACCAGAGCCCAGTCTGCTTTGAATGGTTAGCTGGCCGGATTAGCTGTTGTGATTGGTCGACGGTTTAGAGATGTCCCACCATTAGCCTATAACGTACAATGTTTTGGAGTTCTAGCCAATAGAAGCGTGAGTGTTACATAGTGATGTCACGGAAGTTACTGAAGTAAACAAACTCTCTCTGGAGAGAACTTTGAGATTTTAGCCTTTGAAGACCATTTTCATCAGGTGTGCCCAAACTGCGGCCCGTGGTCCAATTTTAATTGGCCCGCAGCAAATTCTAAAAGTATAATGGAATATGGCCCATGCATGGAGCTTGGGCTTTTCTTATATTGTACTTCTTAAATATATGTCAAGATATATTAAAAAGTATTCATTGTTGTTGTTATGTCAGTAATATAGGCAGTTTTCTTTCCTAAAGCATATTCAATTATCCAAAATAATTTGCCTAATTGATTTTGCTAACTTATAATTTAACTTATGAGGCAATATAAGTCACCTCTTGTGAGGGGCCCAGCCCTTCGTATATCTTTCTGTATGTGGCCCTTAGTGAAAAAAAGTTTGGACACCCCTGATTTCCATGCACAGAAATCTATATAACACAACACGAAAATGTCTAACTGTAAATAGGTTTAACTGAGATCAATACCTGTCAGTACAAATGATCATAATCATTCAATCAAAAATATTGCTGATGTAATGTATCTGGAAGTATCTGAATGAGAAGTAAACAAAAACAACTTCTAAGGATAGGCATGATGATGTTATTCTGCTATAGCTTAAGAAAATAAAGTAAAGACTCCCAAAATCGTAAATGACCATGTAAGGGACAAGCGAAAACAACTACATAGCGAATATAAAAAACTGGGTCCACATTCTAATTAAATGGCTCCCACTTTTCCTCGTTCCTAAGCACTTCTCACTAATGGCCGAGGAAAAGATGAAAGAGAGTAGCGATGAGGGAATAATCCATGAAACAAACAGTTAGTGAGAGGAGATGTCATTCCCAGTCAAAAGTCACGATGCTGACGGCTGCTTTGGATCAGCTGTCCGTGGGCTCTAACTGCTCTGTGGTGGATACTGATGCCTTTGTGTTAACATGATGGGTACCCAAACAACAATGGTGCACAGCTGATGCTGTAACCACTGTTATATATTCTGTATGTCCTCCCACATGACAAAACTAAATGTGAAATAATACCATTAATTGGCACACATATACTATAAACCTGAATTTAGACAGATTAAGTGCATTTGTAAACCTATTACTTCCTTTGCTAAGACACTTTATTTATAATCATTTTCAAAATGCCATGATTTTCCTGACACCCACAGACACTCAGATCTTAATACTGCAAATGCATCAGCTTTATCACTGGGCCAGAGCCTCAGTAACCATTGTCTTATCTCACTGACGGATAACTCACTTTACGTAACTCAAGAAAGTGATTTAACAGTCATTTATTTCAGAGTTTATCTTATAAACAAATTAACAAATTATTTTTTTAAAACAAAGGAAACTAACGTAATTGTTAGAAAAAAATGCAAAAAATATTAAAATAACTTTTGTTTATAATGAAACTCCACAGGCCACCTTTAATACAACACTTGTGTGTCAGGCAATAGCCTCTTCCTAGCTCTAAGCTTTGCCATATGGAGAATATTAAAGGTGGGGTAGGTCATTCACTTCAGAAACACTTTTTGTTATATTCCATGGAATGCTCTTAACATCCCGATAGCAATCAATATATGAAATGCTTTAACAATAAATACATAAAAAAATGTCATCTGTGGAAGCCGTGGCGCTGTAAAAAGCACGACCAATCATCTGAGCCGGCCCGGCTAAAATAACTGGATGGCCTACCTGCCTGTCAGCCTTCCATCTCGTGCAAAAACCTATCTCGTGCCCTCATTGGTCATGTGCGCGTTCGTGTGTGTTGGAGGAGGGGCTCTGTAAGGAAGTCTGAAGGAAGGGGCAGATTTTTTTCGGCTGCATACTTTCAAATTCTAGCGCACTCAAGCTGGTTTCTTCATTCTTACCTACCCTACCTTTAAGTGACTAAACTAAGGATATAGATAACATTTCTAAAAGTTGAGAAAAATGTAGAGGTATGATCGGCTTCAACCACTTGGCTACCAGGACCTGAAAAATTGATATTTTTGAGGCAATATTGGTGCTTTCCTCCTGCTATTGCTTATACATTTTCCTATTTAAGCCTTCAAGCTAACAGACATTATGTCATAGAGCTGGACCAATTCAAAAGCTAATTGAGGACTTTTGTTACAACACACTCAGCCTAATCTGTGATTAAGTAACCACACTCCAGTCTATTCATCCCACTCCTGTATGTTTCAATAGCCCTCCTATTCAGATGGAGCATGTAAGCCTGGTTGTCACAAGGCGTCATGCTGATGCTACACTGAATAGCACACTGAGATACAAGTGGTCCCCCCCACCCAAGTTGATCCCCACCACTATGGCCGAACAAAGGGTGGGTCGATCATCCTGCCGCTGTGACGTTGCGGTAAGCAGAAAATGATTTGTCCGAGGTACTTCACGACAGCTAATTGAAGGTTAAGAAGGTTAAGGTGGTCAAGGGTGTCACATAATTGTGATTGATGGACAGCGTGTGTCAGATACTTTTATTTATGTATTCTGTATATGTGAGCTCGGGTCAATAGAAGCGTTCTGTGGTGCTAAGTTATTCTGGGTAATAGCTTATTATGGATGTTTGGTGAACGTTAGCAGCTTAGATGGTGAGGTCAATACTGTATTGTCAGTACAGATTGGTTATTAACCCCATCAGCGTGACTCGGGATGATTAACGGAGCGCCGGGCCTTGACTGAGTCAGTTCTCACCCTGTGTTAGCCTCTATGGGTTGCTAAACAAACACAGCCTTACATTAACCTGCCTACACAGCTGCATCGAGTCATGCTGAGTCAACATGACTTCTAATTTAACACCTGGAGCTTTCTAAACCTTAATATACACACTGACTTTTTCTTAACTGCATACATTACTTTGATAAAATACATAGAACCTTACCATCTCCAGATCCAATACACCTTCCTGTAAAGACACAAGCACAGCAATATTACTTCATATGCATATATAAAATTAAGTAGGGACACTCTTCCATGTCTTTAATGCATTATGTACATACTTATAGTCGGGTTAAGTATCTTGCCCCTTGGCACTGCGACATGTGGACTGCAGGGGTGGAGATCAAATTACTGACCATCTGATTGGTAGACGACCATTTAACCCTGAGCCACAGCCTCCCCTTTAAATATATAATGTGTTATAAGCCCTCATAAATGTTTATGATGTTTCAGAACAATTTAGAACAAAATTATTTATAACTATCATTTAACCTGTTTCTGGTCACTCACTGAATTTCTTTTTTGCAGAAGAAGTAGAAGGGAAGTTTCTTTTTTGTAAACATCTTCTTGTTTTAATTTATGAATTGATAGGTTTTAGCAACAGTCACTGTAAATGCACAAAACTTTACAAATAAAGTCTAGTGTTTCCTAGACTGGATACAGGTTTCTGATACTAAGTAAAGAAAATAAAAATACAATGTACAATGTTTTTTTTACCAGTTTACCAGTACACCTAAAAGTATTCATAATGAGTCATGTATGACATGATTTATAGTGTGTTATTAATCTTTTTTTAAAGCACTATGATTATGTATGAGATGAAATTACTCTACATTAGTTTTACAAAAGGACAGGAGGAAAAGAAAACAAATTGTATCACAATATATTTTAATATATATCTCGATAACAATATTCGGAGGATATTGTAGGGTTGACCATTGATGCTTAAAAAAATATTAACACAAAGAGAATTTGGATAAATAATCAACAGTAATGTGAATTTAATGAATAAGTAGGCAAAGGTAAATATTAGTCATAACAGTCTGCTAAGTTCAGAGAATGAATTCACTTTACTGTATTGCACCTTTTAAAAACAGAAAAACACATAGCATATGGAAAATCTGAGGCCATATTACATGTTACTTGTTAGACGCTTTTCTATCTAGACTCATATCACAATATCCATATATTGACCAGTCCTTTTATACAGTGGTATACAGTAAGCAGACTATTACCCAATATAAGTATGTTTATAATGCATTATAGAACTGTTGTGTAACCATGAAAACCAATAGCAAATTACGCTTAGAACTAACTAAATAAGCCATATGGTGAGTGTTTCTCTAAATGGTAAACTAGCAGAGAAAAACCTAGTGTGGGTGTGGGTGTGGGTGTGGGTGTGTGTGTGGGTGTGGGTGTGGGTGTGTGTGTGTGTGAGTAGAGGCAGAGGAGAGGAATATAGTGTTGCAACAAATAGGTAACAAGGGAAGGAAATGAAGGCGCTGGGGAGTGTGTAGCTCACAACAGGCTTCTTATCACACACACAAAGACAAGGCGCTCCCGCCGCTCATCCCGCTCCTGACTGATGTTCCCTCACTAACGATGCATAAGTGATGCTATGCCTCTTATCTGCCACTCAAACGCACACCTGCTCTTCCCCCTCAGCCGGCTGCCTCTAATGTGTTGATGCTTTTCTATGAAGAGTACTTTAAAAAAAAAAAGTCAGCCCACCCTCCTTTTTCCCTCACTCGTTTACATTCCTCAGTCACTCTGCCTTCCCTCTCTACACGTCTCTCTCCTCATCCGTCATAATTAAAAGCTCGGCCGGGTTTGAGAAGGCTGATTAATTGCATGCGAGCTCTGGCAGGTCCCATCATGCAGCCGCAGATGGGACCGTGAATGCAACACGGAGGTACAGACAGACGTTGGGAAGGAACGAATGCTAAGCAGACATTTCAGTGTGTGTGAGAGTATTGTGTTTTGACACTGTTGCATATCATTATTTGAATACAGCTTTAGCTTTTTACTTCCGGGATTGCAGTTACGATTTTGAAAATAATACAAATGTTGTAATATGTGGAGATTATCCTGCTGAACAAAAACACGTCACTATGATAGATGTGTTTGTCACAGATCTTATTTTCTTCAATATTCCAAAATCCAATGTTAAATCCCATTGCTTTTTGTCGAGGGTGCGCTTGCTACGCTATTCCAGGTTGGCTTACAAAAATACGTCATCTCCACGCCACTGTATCACACCTTGTAGCTCAATTCGCATGTTTCGCTCCTTTCCTGGAAGTGACGATCAGCGCTGTTAACCAGCTAGATCGCTAGCAACAATTTGATCGCAGTAGCAAGACATAACAGACTGCTCAATTAACCCAATCAAATGAATGGGGGCTTGTTTTCAACACCAGTATACTGGTACGTTCAATAAATACTGAAAGAAACGCTTGCTTAACTTTTATTTTTATAGTGCTGTGATCACAGGAGCAAACACACTTCCATTTCGCAGCCAAGGCGGTGATTGTTGAGTGAGATTAGTGTCCAGCTTTTCCAATTTTTTACCATACAGATTCTGCATGGGCAATACCTCCCATTGGGATGCACTTAAAATCGCAAATGTTAGTACAGAGGTATGAGAATTGAGACGCAGCATATGTGTTTTGTAGTTTAACGGTGAGCAAAGGGTCGATGAGGCACTGGGGGCTTGTGTGATGCAGACGAGGTGAGTTGGTGGCACGCCAAGTGAAGATGCTGCGGTGTTGAAAGACAGAGACAAGGCCTCTGGTGGCTTTTAAACTCCAAGGCCTGGTGTCTGCAGTAATTAGCTACTTGTCCAAGCACGGCTGCGAGCAGTCTCTCAAGCGCACGGCTGTTTGTACTAATGTTTGGAGCACTGCATCACAGGACTCAGCCCAGCAGTTACTCAGAAACACCCCCCAAAAGATATGCAAAACACAATTTGAAGGCAATGTGGTGTATAAATAAAAATAGTACCAGCTGTCTCTTTTTGGCAGCGCAGTAGAAATGAGGCCAGCTGGATATTTAAAATCTGTTTAGGGTGCAGATTTACAGACACAAACAAATAGGGATTAATAAAGACCAGGAAAGCGAACCTGAAGGCTCCGCATGTCTTCCTCCTTCCTGCGACTCCTGTCCAACAGCTCTGAAAGAAACAAGAGTCAAGTTTATTTCCTGTCCAAGTATTGACATAGGATTCAATAAAGGTGCATGATTGATTTTATTCAGCAGCAGCCGGCCAGCTAACCAAACAGGGCTCTGGTTTCAGACAGAGGGTGAAAAGAGGTGCTGCAGCAGAGACAGTATGAGACAAATAAAGACCTTTTGGAGCATTAAAGCATGGAGACATGTCACAGCAGAGGAAGAAAAAACAATTATGAACCTGAAAGTGAGCTAAACATGGCCCCTTTAAATGACATGGGTGAGGATCAGGATAGAACAACTTGATAGGAACATCCCAAAATGATCAGTTTTACCAATTTCTATCAATGTGGTAGGAAAAAAAGATTTATAAATCAGAATCATCAGAATGCTTTATTCATCAATTGGGTTTTGTGATAGTAATTACAATTTAGAAAAAAATGGAATACAAATATTTATATGAACATAAGAGGTTCAAGTAAGTGGAATAACATTTAAATATTTATATAAATATAAACAAATATGTTATTGCCTTGTAAATTATTTATATACATTTATTTTAATTCACTTAACATTACAGCATACCATAAAAAGAATAGCAGTGCCTTGGTCATGTAATGAATGCTACACATCCCATTATGTTACAATGCAAACACAGTTTGCTTCTAGTGGATTCTATTTGCCTGAACAGGTGGAGAGAAACTCTGCCTGTGTTTGTTGTTGATTGCAACAACAAATTGTTTTTAATGACAATCACTGGCTGTTTGCTTAATGAGTGTTGAATCAAAGGAATAATTCTCATTTCAGTTAGCAGTAGAGTCTTACTTAGCAAATGTCACAATATTTACTCATGTTTTCTCTGATCCACATTATTCCTGTCGAGCTTTTTGCTTTTTTTTTTTTTTTATTATTGTGTTTTAATAAAAAGATGGCAACTTATTATGGACCTAAGAAAAAAAGAAAGAAAATGTTCAAAAACCTTTTGATGTGTATGAATCATTGTCAAATATAATCATAGAGAATTATTCTCCCAATAAAGAATACTTATTGTGCCAACTTCTGTTTTGATTTTGGATTAGTGTTTTGCTTAAAATAACGGATGCTGCAGTCAATGCCGGCTTTAAACATGGCTGAAAAGAAAACAGAATCAGAAATAAATATTTCCTCATGCGATAGCTCTCTACTAACACATGCAAAATAAGATAATGATGTTTTAGAAGTAGCCCTACAATGCACTTAGCCATGTGACCGTGACGCAGTTTTTCTTTGGCTAACGATAGCTTTTTACTTCTGCCGATTCCATTTACTCTCCAAAATTCAAACGTGGTGTTAATATGGCGGGATTATCCAAGTATTACAAACATGCGTTTTCCACATCAAATCCCATTGCTTTTTGTCGAGGGAGCCCTTGCTAGCTTCTAGGTTGGACTACAAAAATGTGTCACGCTTCACCACTCTATAACGTCCTATTGAATTATGAACGTAGATATCTATTAATGTGGGTTTGCCTAAGATCTTATTTTCTGCAGTACTCCCAAATCCAATTTAAAAATGTCATTGCTTTTTTTCCAGGGAGCCCTTGCTCTGCTAACTTCTGGATTGGCCTACAAAAAGACTCATCACTGCACCACTCTATAAACACAAGAGAAACACTGAGCAACTACTACTGAGAAGCTAGTCCAAGCACACATTTATATCAAATAACCAGATATTTTAGCTGTTGTGGGCCTAACTCTTATGTCTTATAACTAAAGAGAGTCCTGGCAGTGAACTGTGTTTCCTAAGGGGTGTATCAACGTATGGATAATCTAAATGGTTCAATGCTACCACAATAGCCCAACAAATAAAATAAATACAGGCGAGTTCTACTAGACTAGCACATTCTGCCATCTTCCTCTCCATGTCTCACTACCCCTCTCTGTAGTCTCACCGGGTCTTTCAACTCTCTCTTTTCCTCTGTTAATGGAACACAAATTAGACCCATTTCACTGCATTGTTCAAATGAAGCGCTAAAAACAAGTTGTTCTTCCTCTGGCAGTTGCAGCTCATTAGGAGAAACTCAGTGAAAGAAATTGGGAGTGGGGAGGTGGAAAACAAGTACATTTTCTCCAGAAGTCGGAAAGTTCACACACATTAAGATGCTTCCTAAAACATTTGTCATCATAAACAGACATGCCAGTGTGCATGATACTGAAAAAAACCAATGCATCAGATACAGAGCAACAGCCATTTTAACAAGCATCCGTAAGCACACAACACACAGCAACGACTTGGTGACAAGAAGCCTTCAGTAATATGCAGGCAGTTAATCAGTAATTGCTTTAATGAGGTTGTCATTTAATGAAAATAGAAAAACAGTTGTTTAGTTTCAATCAAATTGACTGTCAAAGAGTCAAGGAAGACTATCCTTAAGCGCTATGCTAAGTATTTACGCCTTTCCAGAGGTGGGAGTAAGTCCTACATGTGCAAGTCTCAAGTCTTGACCTACAAGTCTCAAGCAAGTCCCAAGTCACTGTGGTGAGAGTCAAGCAAGTCAAGTCAAGTCATTGCTCAGGTCAAGCAAGTCACAAGTCAAGTCATACGAAATTCTGATGAATAACCCCAGTTTCCGCATTTAAATCAGTTAAAATATTGTGGTTATGAAAAGTTTAGTTTGATTTTCAACATAAACAGCAATGGAGAGTGGGGCGCTGAAATGATAACCCTATAAGTTCTAAAAGGGCTCTAAAGTGATAACAGGAGTACAACACAAATATTTTACATCAACGTGTGAAGCCTCCTGCCCTGGCTCCCCTTCAGCAGGGTCACAGCATTCCTCCTGTCTAAGGTGCTCCCATGTGACACTGTCTCTTTGTTTTCCTAACTGTGTCTGTGCACAAAGAAATATTGCATCAGTGTTTTTGTGTGCAGACAGTGCGACATTAAGATTAAACACATTTCTTTCATTTGGGAACACCGACATTTACATATGGAGTTGGCCAGATGTGTGTAAATTACTGTTCATGGTAATTTGAAAACAAATGCCGTTGTCGGACACACACAAACACACACACACAGAGCAGAGCTGAGCAGAGCACAAACACACACACATCATGCGCCTTAGTGAGCGGACATCTCCTTCATAAAACGAGTAATAGGGGGATTAATCGGGCAGTTCGATGTGTGTAGAGGTGTGTGTGTGTGTGTGTGTGTGTGTGTGTGTGTGTGTGTGTGTGTGTGTGTGTGTGTGTAGAGGTGTGTGTGGTTAAACGTAGCAGCCTGCGGTCGCTCTTCAGCTGTTCTAATGAAAGTAAACACAGTGAAGGCGTTGCGTAAAAGGCACAGCTCTTTGCGCGCTGGTGCTGCACTTCTCAGAGGCGGAGTTACACGTCCCGCTGCCTCCTGGTGCTGTAGCGATTTCATGAAGTGAATGAGAGTCCGAGTTCGAAATATATCTAAAATAATGTATGCACTGCCACTTCCCAACATAAACATTACAGTCTGCAATGAAACGGCTGTCTCCTGTGTGCTCCACTTCCTACTTGGCGCTCTGGTAACTTTCTTGTGCGAACGAGATACAGTATCTTTTTTTTTTTCATTGCCCTTTAGGGGCTCTGTACAATACAAAAACAAATGCAAATATTTAATTTTAAAAAGTAAAGTCCTTTCGAGTCATCTGTCTCAAGTCAAGTCAAGTCTCAAGTCATGAATACCAAGTCAAAGTCAAGTCAAGTCTTTTATCAATGTTAGTCAAGCAAGTCTCAAGTCCAAAAATCGAGTTTGACTCGAGTCAAGTCATGTGACTCGAGTCAAGTCATGTGACTCGAGTCCCCCACCTCTGCGCCTTTCACCACCATACATAGGCAAACTAAAGGATTTCTCGTCCAAGGCCTTTTTTAATCACGTATTAGCTGCTTATATGATGCTGTTGTATAGCTTGGCTCCGCATTGAAGATGATCTTGCACTGCATTCCTAAGTGAAATCAACATGGTGTTTTTCTAATTAAATGCTGTCTATGTACCTCTCTTTTCAGTGTCGAGGGAGTGCAGCAGCTTCTCCTGTTGATCGAGGCGCTGCAGGAGAGCCGTCTGCTCAGAGTCCCGGCTCTGCCTCAGGGCCTTTAACTGATCCCTGGTCTGTTGTTGCTGCTTCCTCAGGCGCTGTTCTCTTGTGTTGCACTCCCGCACCTCCTCACACAGCCAGCGTACCTTGGTCTGGTTGGTGAAATACATTTAGAATCAATGGACTGGAGTGAGATGGGTATCAAGGGTTCTTGTAAGTTTAATCAAAACTTAAGGGCATTATGAAGGGGCATTAACCAATATAGATATGTTTTCTATCATTGTTCAGTGTTTCACTATGGTACTATTTACAGTTAAACAATCTTACTCTGTTATCAAAGAACCAAAGTACCGTTAAGTAACCCAACATTTTTAAAGACTAAGGCCTTAGTTCCTGCCTGTCTGGTGTTCTTTAACCCATAATGACCGCCTCGCTGCACATTATCCCTTACGTAAATCATACCTTGATTTTACTAACATAGAAAGTGCTAACAAGGGAGTTAATTATCCCTCTTGTTCTGTGGTTTTTTATTCTTCTGAAAGGATTTCTGACAGGAGGTATACATTATGGTGATAAACACCATGAATTGTGAAAACACATTTTAACAAAGTATCATGCATCACCGCCGCAGCCATAATTACATGTTTCATTTGTACAGAACGTCGTTGCAATACTAAAGAGGAGATGATTTGTGTTGGAAAGAAGTCAAGTGGCAATTTTACTGCAAAAGACAGGAAGACACAATAAAAGAAAAACTGCATCTTAGAATTTCATCAACTACAAAAGCAAAACATCATGTTGAACATAATGCTGGCTTAGAGGAATGATAGCCAGAGAAAAACTGTACTATGATTGAACTTCTAAGGATATTGCAAATTCCAATTTTCCTTGTGCTCATAATTATTATGGAGAACAATTCTGTCATAACTTCAGTTTCATTATGATCACTGATGACTCTGCTACACATCAGTGCTCAGCTGTGGTTGCTTCTTCTGGTTTCCTCTATAATAAATCATCTTTTCATAGGGGTATGCTTTTGTAAATGTTTTAAAAACACACAAAAACATATGTACTTAAATCATTATTTGTTCACAAGGACCAAATAACACTGGTTACATAGATTTGTTGCGATTGTCTTTCATTAATCTTCTATAAAGTGTAGGCCTGGGAATGAGCATGGTGTTCAAGGTCGTGCCAAGTACTTCATCTTGCATTTTCTCAATTATATATTTGATTATTTAGACAAATCCCTTGTAAGGAAAAACAGCACTGCGTGTAATAATCATACCTTTGTCTCAGCGAGCCAGCGGTGGGGGTCTTTCACTAATCCAGGTTTCTGGGAGATGGCCTGTGAAAACAGAACAGAGATTACTGCAAATGTAAGCTGCCTTTGTTAGCATGCGTTACAAAACATTCAGTAAATTACTGCTTTATTTTATTGCTATTTAACTATATTTCATTACGGTGTCCTTAAAGGCAAGGCAAGGCAAGGCAAGTTTATTTATATAGCACCTTTCAACACAAGGTAATTCAAAGTGCTTTACAAAAATGGAAGACATTTTAAAAATGGCATTTAAAATCAGTCATTAAAAAGGAAAGATAATAAAATAAACATTAAAAGAAAAAATACATGGATAAAAGTTAAAAGTTACAGTGCAGTTTAAGATGTGAATAGTTCAATTAAAAGCAGCGGCAAAAAGAAAAGTCTTCAGCCTGGATTTAAAAGTAGTAAGAGTTGCAGCGGACCTGCAGGTTTCTGGGAGTTTGTTCCAGATATTCGGAGCATAATAACTGAATGCTGCTTTACCATGTTTAGTTCTGACTCTGGGGACAGAAAGCTGACCAGTCCCTGAAGACCTGAGGGTTCTGGATGGTTCATAATTTAGCAGTAGGTCAGACATGTATTTTGGGCCTAAACCATTCAAAGCTTTATAAACCAGCAACAATATTTTGAAATCTATTCTTTGACACACAGGAAGCCAGTGTAAAGACTTCAGAACAGGAGTGATGTGATCCACTTTCTTAGTGTTAGTGAGGACTCGAGCAGCGGCGTTCTGAATTAGCTGCAGCTTTCTAATAGATTTTTTAGTGAGGCCTGTAAAGACACCATTGCAGTAGTCGAGTCTACTGAAGATAAAAGCATGGACAAGTTTTTCCAAATCCTGCTGTGACATTAGTCCTTTAATCCTAGATATGTTCTTTAGGTGATAGTAGGCTGATTTAGTAACTGTTTTAATGTGACTGTTGAAACTCAGGTCAGAGTCCATGACTACACCTAGATTTCTGGCTTTATCTGTTGTTTTGAACATTGCAGACTGAAGCTCAGCGCTAACTTTTATACGTTCTGCCTTGGCTCCAAAAACCATTACCTCAGTTTTATCTTTGTTTAATTGGAGAAAGTTCTGACACATCCAGTCATTGATTTGTTCAATGCACTTACTCAGTGTTTGAATTGGAGCATAATCTCCTGGTGAAATTGTTACGTAAATTTGTGTGTCTTCCGCATAGCTATGGTAACTTATTTTGTTGTTTTTCATTATCTGAGCCAGTGGTAGCATGTAGATGTTAAAGAGAAGAGGCCCCAAGATGGAGCCTTGAGGTACCCCACATGTCATATTTGTCAACTCAGATGTGTATTTACCTATAGAAATAAAGTTTTTTCTGTCCTTTAAGTAGGACTCAAACCAATTTAGAACTGTTGCCTTAAGTCCCACCCAGTTTTCTAGTCGGTCTAGTAATATGTTGTGGTCAACAGTGTCAAATGCAGCACTGAGATCTAATAATACTAACACTGAAGTTCTGCCACTGTCTGTGTTTAAGTGGATGTCATTGAAGACCTTTACAAGAGCAGTCTCAGTGCTGTGGTTTGGACGAAATCCTGACTGGAACACATCCAAACAGTTATTTAAATGCAAGAAGTTACTCAACTGTTGAAATACTACTTTTTCAATGATTTTACCTAGAAATGGCAGGTTTGATATTGGCCTGTAATTGTTCATTACTGAGACATCTAGATTATTCTTTTTTAAGAGCGGTTTAATGACTGCAGTTTTCAGGGCCTCTGGAAAAATACCTGAGTGAAGAGATGTGTTTACTATATGAAGTAGATCTGAGGCCATGCAAGGAAAAACATCTTTGAAAAATCCTGTTGGAATAATATCAAGGCAGCAGGAGGAGGATTTCAGAAGTTGAATAATGTCCTCTAAGTTTTTACCATTAATCTGATGGAATTGTGTCATGGTGTTTGAATTGATATTAGGTGGACATAGGGACAAAACATTTGCTGTACCTGATGTAGAGGCACTGACTGCTTGTCTAATTTTCTGAATTTTGTCAGTGAAGAAGGAGGCAAAATCATTGCACGCCCTGGTGGATAGAAATTCAGAGGCTACTGACACTGGGGGGTTAGTTAGTCTGTCGACGGTAGCAAACAAGGCACGTGCGTTGTTTTTGTTTTTGGTAATGATGTCAGAGAAGAAAGACTGTCGTGCGTTTTTCAATTCCAAATTATAAAGGCCAAGTCTCTCTTTATAGATTTCAAAGTGAACCTGGAGATTTGTTTTTCGCCACCTACGTTCAGCTTTTCGACACTCTCTTTTTTCTGTTCTCACGGTCATGGCCTTTCTCCATGGAGATATTTTCTTGCTAATCACTTCCTTTACCTTAGTTGGAGCAATGGTATCTATAACATTTTTAATTTTTGAATTAAAATGATCTACTAGCTCATTTACTGAGATGTTAGCAGGGGCAAGTGTGGATGAGAAATTATGAGTAAACATTTCCCTAGTATTTTCAGTTAAATATCGCTTTGTGGTTACCTCTTTTTGAACATTTTTGTGAACAGAAATAGAGCTCTCAAAGAAAACACAGGAATGATCAGAGAGTGCAACATCAGTCACCACAACCTTTGAGATATTCAGACCCTTTGAGATAATTAAGTCCAGAGTGTGCCCCTTATTGTGCGTGGGCTCCGCCACATGCTGAGTCAGTCCATAGTTATCAAGAACACAAAACAGTTCTTTAGCCCCTCTGTCCTGGGGGTTGTCAACATGGATGTTAAAATCACCAACAATGACTAAACGGTCAAAGTCAATACACACTATAGACAGCAGTTCAGGAAAGTCATCAAAAAAGCTTGCACAGTATTTGGGTGGTCTATAGATATTTAGGAACAGAGCTCGAGAGGAGCATTTCAGCTGAAGGGCCACATATTCAAAAGAAGCAAAGTCCCCATAAGATGTCTTCCTGCATTGAATGGAATCATTGAACAAAATAGCAACTCCACCCCCTTTCTTATGCATTCTTTCCTGACTCATAAAACTAAAGTTGGGAGGGGTTGATTCGATAAGAACAGCTGCACTGTTATTTTGTTCAATCCAAGTTTCCGTTAAAAACATAAAATCGAGATTGTGCTCAGTGATAAAATCATTGATTAAAAATGTTTTTCCTGCCAAAGACCTGACATTTAATAAAGCTAGTTTAAGTTTGTTAAATACACTATCAGTAAAACATTTTGTGACAAGCTGTGGCTGACATGGAATCACTGCTAAATTTCATAACCTCACACAAACGTTTGAGCACTTCCTGTTTCTAAGCTGATTTACCGCTCTTAATCTATTACCTATCAACACAGATATCGGCAAAGCTACTGGCAGGCAGGGCCCCGGCATGTGCTGGAAAGAGTTGAGAGTGCCATATGCCCTTGAGCCTGGACCCAGCACATATCAGTAAAAGTTTGTTGCGTTTTGTACACACACATCCTTATCAGGCTTCGGAGACTGCAGATGCTTTCTTGAAGGGATGGGAGGTGGTTGACATAGGCACAGTGATGAAGACGGGGGAGATGGTGCGCGTCTCTGCTTCGGTGATTTTGGTGGGCGTCGTTGAGGGGCGGGGGTAAAGGACATGCTGCCAACCCTGCATCTCGCCTTCATGCGGTCATCGAACTCCAGGGGGGAGGGCGAGGGTGAAAGGGTGAGCGGAGAGTAGAGAGAGCTGGGAGATGAATGAAGAGTATCCTCCAAGGCGTTGACAGGGGGGGTGACGGGCAGTGGAGACTCCTCCATTTGTGTCATAGGTCTCCCATAATCAGAACATTCCTCAGGCGGGTGCAGTGATACTTCTTCAGGGTTTTCTGCGCAATGTGTTGTGTCTTTCTCCTGTTTTGATTCCTCTTGCCGCTTGTCCTTGGCAGAGGGAACAGATTGCTGACGCAGGCAGTTGAATATGTTAGAGATAAACAATTTCACTCCTGACTTGTTCAGGCAAACTCCATCTGCCTTAAAAAGATGTCTGCGATCCCAGAAAAAGTTAAAATTGTCAATAAAATGGACAGAATGGTCAGTGCAGGCAGCTGAAAGCCACATGTTCAATGCAAACAGTCTGCTGAATCTCTCCACTCCTCTTCTGACTGGCGGTAGAGGGCCACTGATGAACACCTCCGCATTTAGAGAGCTGACAGTTTCCAACAGACATTTAAAGTCTTCTTTCAGCGCTTCTGACTGTTGTTTCACAACATCATTTGTTCCAATATGTAGTACCACATTCTTCACAGTCGGATGTTCAGCCCCAATATGCAGGATCTTCTCAGCCAAGTCGGAGACCATATCCTTGGGAAAACAGAGTACTTTGGTGTTGTTCTTACTACACAGACCTTTTACATCTCTTACAGCAGAATCACCCACAATCAGAGTTTCAGGCCCAGCCGTTAGCTTTCCCTCTAGCCTTTTACTTTTGGAGTAGCTATTGGTCCTTACCCTGCTGTGTGAAGAGGACGGGTTATCCAGGTCATCAGAAAGAGATCTCCGGTTCTCGGTCAGCGGAGCGTATCTGTTCTGGATTGGCACACTTGGTGGTTTAGGAGGATTGTTTGTAGTTCTCCCTTTAGCAGCTGTCCACGGCTGTTTCCTAGTATGAATAGGGGTTGAAGAGGCACTCTTCCTGGGTGATAACAATGCAGGCCAGCCGGTCGCATCACAGATTTCAGAGCGCTGGGCTCTGCCTGTTATTCGTCCTCCCAAATCCCATGGAAATGATTTACTCTTAGGCTTTGCACCCAGAGAGTTCCAGGGAGGACTACCACTTGTAGATTTATTACCCAGTACACAGCCCTCCTGTTCCTTGGAAACCTTGTAGCTGCTAACTAGCTGTGAGTTAGCATACCCTTTTCCATTATCTTGCAACACTGGTAAAGTGGTGTTATTCCCACAACATAGTCCATTCACTTCCACGTTAACTTCCAACCGTTGCATTTTCATTTCCAACACAGCCATCTTCTGTTGAAGTTTGTGGAAGTCATCTGTAGAGAACGAAGGCATTTTGCTACCAACTAGCTTAAGCTAAATAGCATGCAGTAGCCTACCAGGCTTTAGCTGTTGCTAGGCCACGCTACTGTAAGACTGAGGTCGTCGTAAAAATGTTGAAATATGGCTGAAACCCTCCGTCTATTTACGATGAATAACTGTCCCAGTGATAAGTTAATGTCCAGGAGCCGCTGCTCGAAGTTTTCAGAGAATAAGAATAGGAAAATCAGCATAAAAAGTAAGCAGAGGCAAGAGCAAGCAGAAAAGCGTCTGCACTGTAAGAAAGATAAAAGATAACAGTTAAAGATTTTTTGTTTTATATTAGACTTCTTGTTTTATATTTTATGTCTGCACCATGACATCAAGTTAAATTCCTCGTATGTGTGAACCTACCTGGCAATAAACCTGTTTCTGATTCTGATTTCTGATTCTGATCTATAAATATAAGTAGATCTGAAAACAGTGCACATCCTAGAGATTTTGCAGTTAGGATTAGGGATGCATGATTTGGATAAAATAACTCATTGCACACTTTGACTGATTTTTGCAATTGAATATTATTTGTGATGTTGTATTAAAATGATCATGGCGTGATTTTTTAAGAGGATCTGTACCAAAGAAAGATTTTTCCGTAAACACTGTTAGTTGATGTGCAACACCACAATACTTCATTCAGGTATTCCAATTGGGTTTACTGCAATTTGGATATTCAACTGGTCGATATTACAACTTCCAAAGAGTTTGTTTAATTATGCTTTTTGGGGTTTTTCTTTTCCTGAAGTGTGATATTTAGGTTTTTGTGCATGTTAATGTGTTGCAAAGGCCAAAATCCCACGGTTCCTTCCAGAAGGAGTTTCTCTCCCACACCCCCAACGGCCTGAAACGCCTCCATTGGACTCCTTTCTTTTTTTCAGTGACATCCCTATGCAACACTTGCGCTTCTATTGGCTAGTGCTCCAACCCATTGTATCTGATAGACTATGGGGCGGGACATCTCTAAGCAGTTGACCAATCACAACAGAGGAGCCAGCTAACCAATCAGAGCAGACTGGGCTCTGGTTTCAGACAGAGGGTGGAAAGAGGTGCTGCAGCACAGGCAGTATGAGACAAATAAAGAGCTTTTTGAATATTAAAGCATGTAAACATGTCAGAGTAGAGGCACAAAATCCAATTATGAATCCTGAAAATGAGCATAATAGGGTCCTTTTAAATTGTCTTAAAGCTCCCATGTCATGCTTTTCCGGTTATTACCCGTCCCCTTGTGTGTTATGAAGGTTTTTATGCATGTAAACGGTGTGCAGAGTCAAAACCCTCAAAGTACACCCTGTAGCGAGTAAAACTCTAACACAGAAAATACCTCCCCAAAACGCCTCGTTGGAGATACGTCACTGCCCATTTGATTCTTCCGGGTACCGCCTGATGTCATGCGGTACCCAGAACAAAATGGACCAATCCCGAAGAGCCGTTACGTTACGTCCGCGGAGCCGTTACGTTAAGCCCCCGCTGATTGGTCCAAATTGACCGATCCACAGACTTCCTCACACACACATCTGTGTGCAGGGAGCAGGCAGCTCAGCTGATTTCTCCTCCCTGGCTGCAGGCTGATAACAGACAGTTGGGAAATTCTCTCTGCAGACCCATTCTCACAGCGTTTATCAACCTTTTTCTTACTCAATATCAAGCCACACTTATTGTTTTTACTTCGGATGTGAGTTTGTGTGTGCTCAGGATGAGTTTGGCTGTGTTTCGCTATGTATCCTAAACAAGGAAGCAACACCTCCACGGAGCTCAGCGCGATTCACAACGTCCCGACCAATCAGAGCACACTGTGCTCACAGGGAGGGTGGGGGCTGGAGCTTTGGGAGCTACAACGAGCCGTTAAAGGCAGAGAGTGAAATTCAGTGAATACAAGTAGTTTACAGAGATGCTGTATGAGAAACCAATGTGAGTTTGGAAAAATGCACAATATAAATCTATTTTAGTATACCTCAACAATGGAATTATGATCAGTGGAAATGGCCATGACACCTCTCCTTTAACAGACTCAAGAAAATAGACAGTTATACAATGTAAAAAACTAAAAAGCAGAAGTAGTATTGTGAATGTGGATGGAATAACAACAGGACACAAATGAGAAGAACAGCTTCTTCTCACACCCTTAACTTCTGTGAAGAACGGCTTCTGCCAACTTAAATTGCTGTGCGTGTGCGTTTAACAGTGTATGACACTACACTTGCGCATGCACATACGCCTACACAGAGGTTGTGTGTGTGTGTCCTAAAAATGAGCTCAGGGAGTGTGTTCCATCCTTCCCAGACAAGCTTGTCAGCATCAACAATACAAAATGACCTTCTGCAAACTCCTAATGACACACACACACACACACACACACACACACACACACACACACACACACACACACACACACACACACACACACACACACACACACACACACACACACACACACACACACACACACACACACACACACACACACACACACACACACACACACACACACACACACACACACACACACACACACACACACACACACACACACACACACACACACACACACACACACACACACACACACACACACACACACACACACACACACACACACACACACACACACACACACACACACACACACACACTTCGTTCAGAGCACAACACACTATGCTACATTTAAAATGTTTAGGGTTAACAAATAGTACACTCTATTCGAATCGAATAAGAAATCCCTATTTGTCCCGATGCTGGGATATTTGCCTTGTTAAAAGAAATGGAAAGTGCCGATAAAAAGGCAATGAAGAGGCATCGACACAAATAAGATCAAATATGTACAAAACCGTGGTAAAACAACCCAAAAAACCCTGTTTGTGTTACATGAGGAGATGAACACATGTGCATGCATGCCAATATCTGAAATGGAATATTTATAATCCAATCGTACTTTTAGGCTTTGTAGTTTATTAGCGTAACCCCATGTACAAAATCAGGTCTGTTCAGGTGTCCTTATGGTTGCACTTTAACCAATGCACCAACCGAAGGAGCAGGTCATCGTTACTATATATTAATAATGTCGAAACAGAAACAAACATGGGTTACCATGGGATATGACAAGAAAATACATTGCGGTTAGATGATATGTGTATTTACCGATGGACTTCCAGGTCATCCTAAAGTGGCAGCTTTATCTGAAACTGAAAAAAACGTTCTGATGTTCCACTTCTCCAATTTCGTCAGTAATGGAAGGTTTATTATGTCCAATGTTTACCGATGGCTCAAAAAAGACTAATTTTGTGTTCATAAAACAGCCCTGCTTTATTTCAAAGAAATGGGCTGCATTGGTGAGGTTTATATTTCTTGAGGTACCGAAGAGAAATAAAACAGGTTCCAGGAAGTTCAGTTTGAGAAAGAGATCATCAAACTAAAATAAAAAAATAAAATAATTGATCTTTGCCCAATGACAAACCTTTAGTTTCAAATACATTTGCAAGGAGACTTCCTGCCACCCTGCTAACATACAAAGAGACAAGAGCAAACGCATAACTCCCATGCTACTACATAAAGGTAAACAGCTCCAACAAACACACATTCCCATGTACTAAATCACACACAGTCAACAAAAAGTACAACAGTTTGTATTATTTCCCCAGGTACACGCTTATGGCAAGGTGTTTACGCGGGATCAACACACATGGAAAGCACACAGCAGGATTTCTTTGAGTCACTGCAGAGGTGTCAGGCAACTTTTTCATGCTGTCATTCAAAACCAAGATCCAAGCAAAATGAATTTCCCAAGTTGTTGCCACGGCAGAGTGCTGCTGTGCTGAGGCCCCCCATCTTAGGGAGTGTACAACGGCATGGCAGAGCGTGTGAATGTGTCGGAGGATAAAACATGAGTCTATGCTTCTCGCTATTTATTTTCTACTGTTTTCACCAACCATCAAAGGCAGCTGCGCTCAGTGGCAGACAAAAAGGCGGAGAAACTGTTGGAAAACTAAACAAGTAGGCTGGGAGTTTAAAGTGCTGTCTGTGGGGTTGAAGAGAGAAATTCCACTTTTTTCTCAGCAGCACCGCCGTGAAATCCAAATGTCTGCCACTGCTCATTTAAATGTATGACTGTGTGGTGTATATGTCTATTTCAGAGTGCGACTACTACTGTGTGTCTTTGATTACAGTTTGTTTGCTTCACCTACTGCTGAGAAAATGGCAAAGATGGCAAAGTTTAGAGAGAAGCAAAAAGTGGAGATGTTTTGGAGACAAAAGCTGGATTCACACCGAATCAAGGGTGGCGGCAAAGAAATGCCCAGTTCTCACATTCATTTCAATGTGGGTAGCGGTGGTGGAGAGAGCAGGGGAGGCCGAACAGTTGGAAAAGAAATGCAACCTGACGTCTCACTAAAATCATTACATTTATAAAAGAATCCATGGTAATATATACTGTTAACGTGATATAATGTTACCTATATTATGAGATATGTATATATTTGACGAAGACTTTGGCCATTCACCCAAGCCTTTATGACAGCGTACTACCCTATTAAGTATTAACTTCACTACACTGTCTTACAACTTCTTGCATTAGTGCCTCTTAAGAGAAGGAAGATAGGTATCATGAGGTAACTGAAACCTAATATACCCCTTAACTGTTAATGATTCCCCTCATTAGGCCAATCACTCGTGAGTTTGACTTCTTCCCAACATGACAGATTACAGATGAGGCGAGGCATTGGCTGGCAGCTCTGGCTGCAGCACTGCTGGCCAGATAGTGAAATCTATACGAGCAGATAAGAGCAGGCTGGGTTCATTAGCTTGGGGCAGCAGAGTAGAACTAGCTGCAAGTTTGTAGGGAGGAGAGAGTGTGAACCATGTGTCTATTAGTGTGTGGGTATTTCCTGAAGGCAATATGTGTCAAATATTAGCGTTTGTCAGAAGTATGTAGAAACTCTACTGTGCATAATTGGCTTTGATGTGTCATTTATATTATCTCACATCTAATTAATCTGCAAAATACAATAACAATCGGATAAGAATACTTTTTTACATGGCTTTTTGCCCTATTAAAGGGGCCCTTTTATGGTCATTTTCAGGTTCATATTTGTATTTTTACCCTCTACTGTGACATGTTTACATGCTTTAATGTTCAAAAGGTACATTATGTTTCTCATGCCTGTGCTGCTGCACCTCTTTTCACCCTCTGTCTGAAACCAGAGCCCACTCTGCTCTGATTGGTTAGCTGGCCGGCTCTGTTGAGATTGGTCAACCGCTTAGAGATGTCCCGCCCCTTAGCCTATCACGTACAACCTGTTGGAGCCAATAGACCAATAGACCAATAGAAGCTTGGTGTTATTTAGGCCCCGCTCACACGGGAACGTTTGCGTTTATGCACAGTATGCGTATTCAAAAAAGTCTTCCGTTCACATGCATTCGTTTCATTTAACGTGTCTGTTCAAACGAGGCCGCTGGAAACGCTGTAGTACATATGCCGGGACTGTAAGTGGCGCTGTAACTTCCGCCAAAATACACCAAAAGCAACGAAGAAGAGCAGCCCCGCAACAATGTTGCCATGGCTACCCTTCTGTTTATGCCCCGCGGTGTATTTAGCAACATGTAGTTCATGTAATTCTCCATGTCCACTTGTTGCTGATGGTTGTGGTAGAGGAGCTGTAGATTTTGCACTAATATCTGTAGCATGGTCAGTAGCAGTAGCACTAGCAGTAGCTACTGACAGGAGGAAGTGTGTGTGGCGATTGCTGGTATTCAGCGGGATATAGTCATTTCCTCAGCATATGGATAAATGCAACGGGGAAGTTAACTGAAAGAAACCGAATCTGTGGATATTGCATCGACCGACCAAGAAGCACGTCTCTGTGGAGAGGACGGCTCAGAAAGAGAGATATTCTCTACAAACACCGGGTGAGATCCTCCTTTGTCAATATAATGGATCAATGCATGAAATCTGACTCTGTTTATTTTGTTTAAGGAGTATATTGGGCGTTAACAATTCTGGTTTGCCTTTTATAATATTATTTCATTCAAGAACCCCTTGTGCGTTTAATTAACACAGCTATTTTTGATAGTTGCTACAGCAGTGAGCAGGAGAGGTGGGGCTATCGCTATTTGTTCAGGAAATATTCGTATAGAGGTGATTACACGGACTCTGTTGACCCCCCAGAGCGTTTCGTTTGCAAATCTATCCACCTTGGGACCCGTTATCGTTTGTGGGGTCAGTTTCTATCGGCCTCGTGTAAATAATAGGGCTATACGCACGCAAAACTATGCAGATACAAGCAGTTTTCTCCTCGTGTAAACGGCGCCTTAGTCACAATGTGAAGTTAGTAAACAATGGAGGTGTTTCAGGAGGGGTGGGTGGTAGAGAAACTCCCTCTTGAGGGAACTTTACAATTTTAGCCTTTGCAGACCATTACACAGAACCTATATTATGCACTACAGGAAAGGGAAAACCCCAAAAAAGCATTTAAGGAGCCACTGAAAGCACAGGGGGAGGAAAACATACCTTACCCTGTGATTAGAATATATATATCTGTAATTGATTGGTCGATTCAACTTGAAGAAATAGCATAACCTTTCTTACATTGGATAGCAAATGCTATGGTGCACTTTGTCCAGTTCACGCAGAAACATAAAAAACACACTCATACATAAATCATCTCACAAAAACCCTTCACCTAGAGATGCACTGATGCACAGTTAATGGACTGCACTTATATAGACATACATACATATACAGCATTCTCCCATTCACACACATTCTTATGATGGCAGGGACTCTAATACAAGGTTCTAAGGGCAACTAACATACACTCACATACCGTTGGCCCTTGCCACCGAGGGCTTTTTGGGCTGAAATGTGTTGCCCCAAGGACCACAGACCTTCGGATTGGTTGACAACAGAGCCACCTCCTGAGCCACAGCGGCCAATCAGTCTTGTACAGTATATCCAATGTTTTACCGTCAAATGTACCTACAGTACCTGATGGTTTTATGTAACGCACAATGCAACACAGACCGTACCTTAAAGCCACACACACAGAAAATAGACTGTGGAGGATTAACCTTAGGGAGAACAAGGTACTGTCCCTTTTTAATATGAAGAAAAAATGTGAACTTAATTTTGCATGAAAGGAAATGTATAACAAAGTTTGTGTATACTGTCAATTAGAGTATTCAGAAAGAAAAAAAACTGCATAAGCATGCTATGTTTTTTTAATGCTAAAAACATTGTAATCAGACATGAAAATTGCAATCAGTGCACCTCTACTCTATCTGATTCTAACATATTCACCCTATTAAAGGAACAAACATCTTTCAATCAATAAGAGATGGAAGAATTTCAGATTGAATGCAAGCCACCATACAGCCTTCATCACAGTATGTACAGTTTGTGCAAGATAAGTGGGCCTTGATGGGGTAGGGTGTATGCATCATATAGTCATATAGAGCTGATGAGATTAGATGATTGAATAATCGTATTCAGATTGATTATCATAATATTCCATAAAAAAGTATTCAAATGTGATCGTTCTCATAAATAATTTGCTATATTTTATTTTCTTACATTGTGGGACATTCAATTAATTTAATGTTGGGGTTTTGATTGCCCAAAACAAGACATTTAAAGTTACTTTTCTTTGATGTTTAATAGACCAAATGATACATTCAAAATATACACTGCAAATTAATAATAATGACGTACATTTGAAGGGATATGTTTTTAACTTTAACTCTTAAATCAAAATATGGCTGTGTGTGCTGAACATACAAATACCATTTTTTTTTTTTACAACTACACACCTGACAACGTACTTTAGACTGTTATCTCTTTTGTCTATTATCTTTGCTTCATCTTATTCATCTCAAACTGTCCACATGAATTGAAATGCCATATGACACTAGATATTGACTTTAACATTGTATCAAATGTAAAAGTGTTGCAAATAGTACGAAACTGCAGCACCTTTACCACACTGTCCTGCTTCTCCAGCCACACAGGTACTGAATACAAATGAACTGGCGTAGCATGACCGGACAAATAATGAAGTAAGCACCTGAGTTTTCTCATGAGTTTGTGGACTATTGGAGCTAAACGGCAAGTCAATATTGTACTTTTGAAGCCCCTGCAGTGGCTAAAATTGCTGAATGCAGCTTTAAACATACCCAAGGTAATTAAATACAATGTAATCAAATAAATGACCTGTAGTTTGTCTTCACCGTTCCTAGCCAGGCTGCGACAGGCTGCATCCAGTTCCTCACCCATGGAGGTAAGGACTGCCTCTTGCTCTGCTTCCATCAGCAACACCTTCTCCTCCAGCCTAACACGCTCCGACTCTGAAGTGCGCCTCCGCTCACCCGACCTGACCTGTGAAGGACGAGAGAGAGCCGAGTGGGGTATTGTGGGTGAAAATGTGCAACCGCCGTCAGGAGTTATGTCATTTGAATCTTACAAGACAGAAGTATTGCAGTTGATTTTTTTGAAGATGACTTGGAAAAATCCAGGTTTGATTATTAGAAGATCAATTCCAGTAGATGTAAGATTAAAGGATTAAAAGGATGGTGCAGGAATGAGTCATATACCCAGAAAATAGTTAGCATTTAAGCACTTCCTGATTCCTTAGTCTCAATGTCAATGTTTTTTTGAATGAGTTGTTCCACTCCACTGGTGACTGTCTGAAGCTTTTAGGTGCTTATAAAAAAGGGCCGGTGGCCGGTGGCTAACAAGTGACTAAATGAGAATTCTAAACGTCATCACGCCAAATGATGAACCGCCTTTAGCTTAGCGGTAGTGACATGAAGTCATGAAACCGTGATGTAGTTCTGTGCTACCCTAACGTTAGCTTATTATTACTGGCAATTGCATTTACTCTTCAACTATTATAAAAGTGGTGTTAATACCTGGAGATTATCCTGCTCACTTTCATAAACATTTGTTTGCCACAAATGTCTACTCTTTTAATTTGTTATTATGTGCAATGCCTTGTTTTGTTTTATGTTGCTGCAACAAAAAAATCCCAATTTGGGATTCATAAAGTACATCTTATCTTATTTTCTGCAATTATTCCAAAATCCAATGGAAAAATGACATTGCTTTTTATTGAGCGAGCCCTTACAATGCTAACTTCTGGGACAGCCTACAAAAATGTGTTTTCACTTCACCACTATATACACAGATAGAAACAGATAAACCTTGGGCCTCAGAGAGCCATTCAGTGTACTCCTTCACAAACAAACCTAGTTAACTTTCCTTCCCTGGCCTGCGCTGTCAATAGTTTCCCACCAGGACACAGCGATCGATAAGTCTGAGGCACAGGAACCAACTGATCAGTGCTACCCGGGGACCGTGGATCATTATCCTGTCTCTGGGATAATAAACCGCCTATGTTATATTAATAAGAGCTGCTTTTTCTTCATTCACCCGATTTACAATCAATACATGGATCCCCGAAGAGCCCCATACAACTTATCAGGGGCCTGTCAGAGAAGTGAATAGGGGTTCAATACTCCATCTGCGGTTGTAAAACACCTGAGGACGTATTGATAAATCCCCTTTAAAAATAGTGCTGATCTGGCAGCACTTAACCTTTTGAACCATACTTAAGTCTGTATGATCACGTGGCCTAAGCAGATATAATAGATCTTAATGCAGAGAAGGAAGGTAGGAAAGCTATGTCCTTGATGGTAGACATTCATAAATATATTAAAAAAGAACGTGGTTAATTCTATTGCACTATCTTTAAAAAAAGTCTGAGTGCGCTTGGAAGGGATATCAAAAAAGGTAACAATGTGCACTCTATTAGAGCAGGTCACATCAGTGTCTGCACATTCTCTCCATGCACCTATAAACGCATATCTATAAGCTTGTGTTGTATGTATATTAATTATTAAAAAAATACGAAATGAATCATACTTTATCATTCAAAAATGTAAATTAAAATGATGGGTATTAACAGATTATGATGAAATTTCTACGAACATGTCCGTCAAAATGATTGACAGCACTATAACCGCTGCGGATGACTCACGTCTGTACAATTTGCCGAACCATTTAGATGTCTTTCATTTCAACGTCCTTGGACTTCAGCTGCCACGAGTAATTAGAATCAGCACAAATACTTCAAACTTTCTGATACTCACTTATTGGAAGTTTCACGTCATCTGATATATAAAAAGACCAGGAGGCGGGGCTTACTTTGTCGTCCAGATCCTGTTTGAGTAGCTGGTACTTTCTGCGGACAAGTGCATGTGCCTCGTCTTTTGTGCTCAGCTGTGCTGCCAGCTTATCACACTCATCCTTCATCCTGTCCAGCTTGATGCGCAGAGCCGCACACAGCTCCTTGTCTGACGCTGCATCTGCCTAGAGGAGAAGTGGGGGTGTTTAAGGCATGATACACAGGCAATACTTTGAGATAATGAGGACTGATGTTTATCTGCTGCGAATATATCTACATAAAGCAGGCTGCCGTTTGTATTTCTGTGATATTCAAGCCTTGAGATATACTGGTATATGATTATAAAGTGTAAATAGGTTTTCCAAGTTGCATTAGCATTGATATCAATTCTGCCAAATTAGTTAAAATCCTACCTTGAAACTTTTCTACATATATATATTTAATAAATATATATATATATTTTTTTTTAAATTGTATTTATATGTTTTCTATACGATCTATTTTCTTAAAGGTATCCTATTATGCTATTTTTAGGCATATATTATGGGTCTCAGATATATACATATAAAAAACATGGTGTGTTTTGCTCAAAATACCAAACAGATCATGCATTTCAGACATCCCTCATATCCCTCTATTTCAACCCTGTTAGAGAACTGCTGATTCTGGGTCAGTAGCTGCTGGCCCCGCCCCCTTTGGAGCATGCAGAAATTCCCTCTGGAGGGAACTTTGGGATTTTAGCCTTTGCAAACCATTTAGACACACAAAAACCTATATAAACACACTACAGGGAATGGAAAACCCCAAAAAGCACAAAAGGGCCTCTTTATTATGTGGAGTTTATTATATAAAATATTTCTATCTTTATTTCTAAATGTTATGAAACATGTCTTTTATAAAGTTTGTAGTTACTAGGCCATTATCTTTGAGGTCCTTGACATAGAAATTGGATGACTTACAGGAGGGCTTTTTCCTCAATAGCTATGCTTTCTGCCCTCCCGCTTCAACTAATGTGGTTTTCTTGTACCATGTCTGTATCAATTGTCAGTATTACAATTTACATAGTTAATACAAAAAAGATATCTAAAGTCACGTATTGCAGGTACAGGGTGAAACATCCAAAAAGTCTGACATAGCATTATTATTGTTTGTTGGGTCAAGAGAATGAGTAAATGACATCCCCAAGACTATCAAAATCATGGTCTAAGTCCTTAATATTTTTCTCAGTCGGGCTTATGCTTGTAGAAGAAAATCCAGCCTCAGCTCAGACATAAGCTTTCTATCTAGAGTGATCACTTTATCACACAGGGCTGAAGATATAGTAAAGTGGAATGAACAAATGGATAGACTGCGAGAGACAGCAATGACTAGGAAAAAAAGAAAAAAAACTGGAAGTGAGAAGAGAGGAAAAACAGATGGAAAAAGCTACATTTTTAAGAGGGGGATTAAGACAGAGCGAGTGGAGGAGAAATCAAGAGTGAAAGGACAAGTATTAGAAAATAAGAATATTTAAAGCTTTCTTCTGACAGTTGACTGTATCAAAATCGTAATGCAGGCCTCTGGTGATGTGACTATGGGTGGGCTTCTTAGGGACATCTGCAGCACCCGTGGGCTAGTACTTTAAAACATTCTAGCAAACGCCCTTGTCCTTACAGTGCTCAGAAATGACACCATTACAATGAGCTATGTCAGATATTAATGTCATTCTGCACCGCTAATGGGCTAAACTCAACCATATCAGGGAGGACCATGCCCCTTAAGAAACAATGTACCCATGAGGGCTCATCATTGGAGATATCGAAAGGCAGGGAGGCGCGTAGGGCACTGGGGGAGTATGCCAAAGTGGAGTCCCCTATCTGCAGCGCTGCCTTGATGAGACTTCTGAGGTCTTATATCGGGTTTTTAAATATTCACGCTTTGGGCTTTGGAATAGCCGTGAGGATCCAGGGGGCTCCACACACCATTAAGAACTCAGCTATCCTCGATTCACCCGTACTCAGAGGACAGAGGCCCGACCAATGAAGGAAATTACCCCAAATGAGGATTTTGTCTGTGTCTCGCTGAGTCGGAAATGTGCCAGATGTTTAGTGGCTGAGGCATGTTACCCCGCGCTGAATTTAAAAGTGCGTGCCAATGAGACTCTAAATGTCAATTAGAGTGCGGCGCTCTGTGATCCATGCCCAGGTGCACAGAAAAAGATATTATTTTGGGGTTATTTTGACCTTGACATCTCAAAAGATTTATGATTTATGTATTTTTGTCACTTCTGTTGCACAATCCAGGGATCAGCACTGCATTTTAAATGGGTACCGTTAAAGGTCAAAGGAATAGTACAAAATGTTTGGAAATACATCTTTTTGCAAAGCGTTTAGTTGATACCCCTCTCATTTCTGTGTCATAAATACCTAGCTAAAGCTTGAAACAGTTGATTAGCTCACTATAGAGGATACAAACAGCTGGCATGGCTCTATAGAAAGATACAAATATCCAAGTGTTTGAACAACTGTGTAGATGTGATGTTTTTTGCATCACGGTGATACAAATATATAACACATTTAGATAAAGCTCAAAGGATGGCTTATTTCATTGCAATAAATCAATAATTATGCCAATCATTGACAGCAGTAAGAGGGGAAAGAGAACCTATTTTAACCAATCCCAGACACTAATATGAAATATTACAAAGAAAAATAAACTCCTTAAGTGTTGAAACATTTCGGCCTGCTTCAATATAACAAATGGGTACCACTTTACAATAAGACTACCCTTATAAAGGATTCATAACGGGTTCATAATGAAGTTATTAATTAGGTTGTAAACACTTTATTAATCATTAAGAACCATTTATTAACCAGTTCTAACATAGTTTTCATACATCAACACAGGCTCACTCTTTGGCAAGATGACTAAGCCTTATATTGGCTACCTAACTTACTTCGTCTTCTTCATCAGCCAGCATCCTTGGTATCTGTTGCTCACTGAGTTGATTTCCCCCATCCATCTTGATGTTTTTTGGCATCTCTTTATGACCATTTATTTATGAGTTACTAACATTTATAACTGCCAAAAGGGAGCCTTGTAAAGTGTAAAACACATTCCCATTTATTAATGAGTTACAACCAATTATAATTTGTTTAAGTTATATTAAGCCTTAAAGTTATGCATAAATTAGGGCGTGCTTACATTGAGTGACAGGTCTGTCCAGTGACTGCTGCTGTTAGCTCTCTGCTCTGCTAGCAGCTCCGTAATGCTACAGGGACTCAGCCTGCTCATCCGGGGAACATAACTTGAACTCTGCCGTGTTTGTTGTGCTGGTGCCTTGTTGACGGACTATTGTGACTCGCTCCGCGCTTAAAACAGACGGTGCATGAATGCGGTTTTGCGGTAAGTGAAATTCGAGTACTTTATTTATGTGTTGCTTATGTTTTTAGTCAGCTAACGTTAATGAATGTTAAGGCTTGGGTGAGCATGTAGTAAGCAAGTGGTAGCTACATCTGTGCTAACGATGCTAATAGTAGCCTCCAAGTTAAAACGAAATAGAGAAGTGTTAAGCATTAAAGGTGGGGTATGTAATTTTGGAGAAACCAGCTCGAGATCGCTAGAATTTGAAAATACACAACCGGAAAAGATCTGCCACTTCCTTACAGAGCCCCTCCTCCAACACACACGAACGCACATATGACCAATGAGGGCACGAGATAAGTTTGTGCACACATGGAAGGCTGACAGGCAGGTAGGCCATCCAGTTATTTTAGCCGGGCCGGCTAAAATGATTGGTCGTGCTTTTTACAGTTCTACGGCTTCCACAGATGACATTTTTTTTATGGATTATTTGTCAAAGCACTTAAGATATTCATTGCTATCGGGATGTTAAGAGCATTCCATGGAATATAACAAAAAGTGTATCTCGAGCCGGTTTTTCAAACTTACCTACCCCACCTTTAAGTGGGATAATACTGTAGAACAAACGGCTTCTGTTTGAGGTTGGTAAAATAAGGTCATCCTTGTAAGTTAGAGATATTTTATTAGGTAGGTAACTTTATGCATCGATAAGGTACATTTAAATTTGCTATGATCGATTATGTAGACAAGCTAACGTCAAAGTAGTGTTGAAGAGCGGAGTAGTGTATGTGAAATCAAGCTCACAATAAGATGTGTGTATATTACAAATATTAATGTCATATTTCAAGATGATTACTTAGATATATTACAATATGGTTGGTTGAGCTGGAGTTCATTATTGAGGTTACACGTTAACGTCACAGTCATATCTGAAGAACGAACCCAAACCTTGTTGTTTTTATTTATTGTATTACCAAATTGGTATCAAATAAATAGTAAGCATTGGTAATACCAATGCTGATAAAGTAAACTATTTTATTTGAGTATTTGTGTCTGGGAGAAGGTACTGTACCCAGTTCCTATGTTCGGCTGTTATAGACTGGGCTTTCTTGTACAAGAGAATAAAAAAAATAAAGAAAAATCAATATGGACCATTACTGTATAATTATCCTTAAATTATGTTATACAATGATGTTATAAACAAGTATGGCATTTTGAAACATGATGTGCAACCATTTTTATTGTAATTTGTGTGCATTTTGTTGTTAACTAAGATGATGTTATGATTTATTTGTTGTTAGTATGCACATGGACGCTTTGGACATACCTGGAGAAGGAAGAAATGGGTCTTCGGAAAGATGGGAGTTAAAGACAAAAGGCGGAGACTAGTGTTGAAACTAGTGGAGAAAGGATCAAGATGCCACCTTGTCCCTCTGATTAGACGGCATGTTAAGTCAGGAAGTAGCATTATTAGTGATGAGTGGAGGGCATACAGGAGAGTGCTGAGTAACATGGGGTACAACCTCTACACCATAAACCACAGCAGGTGGTTTGTGAACCCCCAGACTGGCAGTCATACCCAACATAATGAAAGAGCTTGGTCGACCGTCAAAGGACATGTCCGTAGACTGAGAGGAGACCGTACAGAGAGTTTGTTGGAGGAACACCTCAAGGTTCTTGAATGGTCATCTTGGCTTGGCTCTGCTCTCCCTGATGGACTGCTTGGACGCTTGTTCAAGGATATACACAAAGCCTTTCCAGAGTGCCATTACTGTATGTCTTATCAAGTCTTTCATTTATGTCTGAGAAAAGCTGTTATGTTTAAATATGTGTATCAGTCATACTAAACAGTCATTACTTTGAGTCCTAATTTTCTTCATGTGTGAATAAAATGTTTTGCTTGGCTCTTTTGCATCTTACTTTGCATTTCATGTGAAAAATGTGTATTAGGTCAGCGTGAATGTTATAACTCATTCATAAATGGACATGTGTATTAAACTTAAAAACAACACACCCTTTCAGTAGTTATAAATGTTAGTGACTCATCAATAAATGGTGATGTGTTTCACAATTTACAATAAGGCTCCCTTTTACCAATTATGGAAGGGGGGGAATCAACTCAGTGAACAACAGATACCAAGGATGCTGGCTGAGGAAGAAGACGAAGTAAGCTAGCTAGCCAATATAAGGCTTAGCAGTACAGATAAATGTGGGCTCACTATTTGGCAAGCAACCGGTCACAGGTGCCCTGTTTATCTCATGTCTTATAAAAGCTTATTAATGATTTATAAAGTGTTCACAACCTAATTCATAAATGAAATACAAACTATTCGTAAACCCTTTATAAGGGTAGTCTTATTGTAAAGTGGTACCAACAAAGGTATAACTTTGGCGGGAAAATCGCTTTAAGAGTTTCTTAGATTAACTCACCACCATGACTGATGGTTGATTGATACTCAATAATTATGCATAGTCATGCATTTACAAAAGTAAGACAACCGCAGCCCATGATATATAAAATAACTAGACATGTCCACATCAATCATGGGACACAAGATAAAGTAATCTGCATTGAGCAGAGTTTCGAACACACACTAAAAATGACTGATGGCATCGATTGTATTTAGATATTATGTATTTGTTATAGCATTAGAAATAATGATGGTTATTTCTCAGTTATTAGAGACAAACCAACCCAATCTCAAAATGTGTTGCTAGTGGAGTGGCTCAAGCATCATTTGGTGGACCACTCCACTGTAATCTGTACACCGCAATTTCCGCTTACCCACCTCTCTGAAGCTTATCAATAAACAATTAATTAAGTTATATATTGTTTGTTCAATATATGGGAAAACTGAAATGACTATGTAGCATTATTCGAGTCAAGCTGGCTGTTTCCAGGCTTAATTTTAAGCTAAGAGAGTGGTATCATCCAACTGTGCAAAAAGATAAATATGTGAATTTCCCAAAATGACACTTTTTTTTGTACTTTCTATGTCCTTTAAAAAACACATACTTTGAGATATTTATAGAAAGGGCTTACCTTAACCTCCTCCAGGTGTGCCTGTATTTCCTCCCGCTCTTGACGGCAGCGCGTGAGATTGTCCTGCACTTCACGATACTTCTTGGTCCTGGTGTCCTCCATCATGGCCCTCGTATTGTCCAGTTCTGTCTGATGCACCTCTCTCTCCAGCTGCAGCTGCTGCCCCAGTGCGGCCCGCTCCTCCTGCACGGCTGTCAGCTTGGCCTGGAGCTCCAACAAGCCTTTCTGGAGCGCCTTCTTGGAGCTCTCCTCCTCGGCCAATAGCTGGACTAGCCGAGAATGGGCCGAAGTCATCTGCTTTATTGAGGCCTGGAGCTCGGCCTGCGTGTCCTGGTCTCTCTGACAACGACGGGCTAGGCTGTCAGCTTTTTCTTCCAGACTCTGGTTCTCTTCCTTCAGCCGTGTCTGGACAGCAGCCAGACGCTGAGTCTCCTCCTGCAGGGCGGCTGAGGCCTCCCGCACCTAGGGTTAGGATCTGTTAGAATCTGATCAAAGCTCTTTAAATGACTCTTTAGCTGAGCTTTAATACTTTTTTACTTACAGCACCTCAAACTAAACATGACATGACAAATTGGTCTGCCAAATAAATTTAAATCAAAGTTTAAGCTGCGTCTGAGGCCAGAGCGGGATTTGCCTAAACAAACAGAATCATTTCAAAGTATTTCAGAAAATAATTGATATATGTCAACTTTGGCACGACTTCAATATTTGCTGACAGCTAAAAGGTGTTACCATTGCATTACATCTAAAAAGCATACTTCAAAGTTTGATTCAACCTTTAGGCTTTTGAAACTAGTCACATATCAATAAATTAGACTTGTAACCTGCTAAAGTCAACATTTAAAGGGGACATATGATGCTCATTTATGGGTTCATATTTGTAAATGGTTTTCTTTCTAGAACACGTTTAAATGCCTTAATGTTCAAACACACTTTATTTGTCCTCTTCTGTCTGTTTGAATATATTTGTATTAACTGTCTGTATGAAATGCTCGGTTTAAGCACTGTCTCTTTAAGGCCGACTCCTAAAGAGCAATGTCTTGCGGTATATTCTAATGAGCCTTAATGTGATTTAGTTAGGGGATCCCGAATGTGATTGGCTTGTTGAATCCCATGTTTTTTGATAGATGTAGCCACAAAAAGCAACAGGGTTGTGTTATTTCATAGTTTGAGGGTCGAACGGCTGAAAGATCTCACTTTTAATAATATACTGGATTCACATCCCTGAACAGTGAATATAAATTCTTACCGTGAAATCGGAGATTCAGGGTCACACGATTTAATAAGGTTAGACTGAAGCACTCAACGAAAACATTTCCCAATTCGGGATCAATAAAGTATATCTTATCTTTATCTTATCTTTTGTGCACCAGTCAATCTTAAACTAAAATATGGAGTTCAATCCCAAATGAAGTGATTGAATGTAAAGTAAAAGGACTTTAATATGTGTCCTTGTTGGTGTTATAAATGGAGCTGCTCAGACAAATAGTATCATATTGCTGAAGGTCCTATAGTTAAATTAAAAATGTATAATTTTTGGTCACTAGTGAGTTGGATAGGTGTTTTGGATTTCCAGGTGTTCAGCCTAGTACCTCCCGGTTGTCCTGCTCCAGGGACAGCTGGCGCTGGCGGGCCTCAGACAGCTCCACGTCCTTGCGGTGGAGCTCTTCCTCGCGCTGAGCCAAGCGGCCTAGGATTTCGGCGAGCTCCCTGCTGGCTGCCTCAGTCTGCTGGCTCAGCGCCTTCAGCTGAGCCTGAGAGCTCTCTTTTTCCCTGGCTGCCTGGAGGGAGAAAGAGGGAGAGGGGGTGGGAGAAGAGACGGTAAATGAAGAATGACAAATGAAGAGGAGGCGGAATATGGTGTACAAAAAGGAGCTCTGACAATAACGATGAGAGCGAGAGAAAGAGTGACAGAGAGACAGAGGCAGAGAAACATATGCCGTACCAGCTTTTTGCGCTGATAGGAAAATGCTAGCACTCAGCTCTCTGATAAGGGACAATGGTCAGGTCTGTTCAAGGCAGATTGCTTCTAATACTCCGGCTTTGACTGGAATTTGCAAAGACTTTGCTAAAGCTCAGAACCTAATCATTTAATTGAGCACTTGATTCTCTCCCCTAATTCATTAAGGGGGTAGAGATGATTTTGTAATGAATTCGCGTCACGTCGAGTATGCCAGGTGGGAGTGTGTCAGTCTGTCTGTCATGTCGGTGAAGCTGCTGACTGGGAGTTTGGAGGTGACTCACTCAGTTCAAATGGAATGGAAATAACTAGGAGGTGACTTTCAAGACGATAATAATTGTCAGCCGGTAATTATTCAACTAAGCACAGCTGCTTAAACACACCTTAGAAAAGGTACTACTTCATTTTATATTTTGTTATATTCTCATTAAATTAATTCAGAATACATTATTCAAGAAAATTAATCTGACCTTTGATATAAAACCCTCTATGCTTTACAGATAAAACAAAGTACAAAATGAACAGAGAAAGGCCTGCATATGTATTCAATCACTTTGCTTTGTTTGGGTTGAATTGCGCCATTAATGAAAAGCTCCAGGATATTCCACATCATTTACAATGGTCTGCCTTATTCTGTTTTGAGTAGTTCTAAAAAGCACACCATAGTTTCCTTTCAAACTGAGACCTTCTTTTCATGGATGAATATGGATTGCAGCAATAAATGTGTTTTTATCTCCTGCTCTTGAAGATGATTTTATTTAACCTCTTAAGCACGGCGGTCCCCCCATTGGACCTCTCCCACCGTTTTGTTTTCGAGACAATGTCTCAGGGCTTCTTAACATTTATGAAACTATTAATGTGTAGCACCAGATTAACGGGAAGAATCTCAGCTAACTGAAGATATGAACCATTTTTACCAAAACAAAACACAAGTCTCATAAGAAGCGTCTGAATGACCCCTGAGCGAAAAAATGCAAACTGACTTTGGCACACAATTCAAGATAAAGATACCCTTATTACTTATCGTAGCTGCACATACAATATATCCGATTAAAGCTTAGACTCCACAGATTATTTAGGTATAGTATCATCACTGAGCGATCCGAACTTGCGACAGGGGAAGCAAACACAGACATCACAACACGTACCTTTACGGAGCTTTTACGGCAGATCGTCTCACCATAGCTGTCAATTAGGTCAAAAGACGTGTTCAATGGCATTAAAACGAAAAAAGAAAATGCTACAACTGTTGATCCATAGGTTGATAATGTACATCTGCCTTTGAAAAAATTATTTATAATCCATAATTCAATTTTTATGTAAAAAACGGAGCGGAAAAGTTAGCTGCTAATGGTAGCCACCAGAGTGTATGCAGCTTCCGGTTTTGGTAACGCGTCACTCTCACTCCTTATTTGTTAACGTTTTGGTGTGTATATAACTTTCCCTCGATTCCATTGGCTCTAGCGGTTATAAAGAGATTTCATTCATCAAAATCGAGCAAGGGGGGCCAGAGATAGGTCAAATCCACCCAAATGACCCCAGAAGTGTTTTTTTTTTGCTAAATCTCTCTAAAAAGGTCAAATTTCACTTGTTTTGCATCAATCTTGATGCAGGGTACTTATATGTTGTACTTTGGATTCCTAAAGCTTTTAGTCTACTAACCCATCATCCAAGGGTAGTTTTCACTATAAGTAAAAAATAATTTTTGGACGGACACTATAATTTACAGTTTTTTACTATGTAAAATCTGAATTTTCTTTAAAATAAAAAACATCTATATTGATTCTGACTTTTCTACATCCAACTCACAGGTTTATCATTACTTTGAGAACAAAGATTATTAATTTAACCCTTTTAGAAGGGAAGATATGGTCATTTGTTCTGGGAATGTCCTTTTCGAGCCTGAGACCTGAAAAACAGGCTGAGGGCTTAAGAGGTTAAAGGGGCCTCATAATGCTCATTTACAGGTTCATGTTTGTATTTAGTGTCTCTACTGTTTCCACGTCTTAAGGTTCAAAAAGGTATATATTCTTCTGCTACTGCCTGTGCTGCAGCACCTCTTTTCACCCTCTGTCTGAAACCAGAGCCCAGTCTGCTCTGATTGGCTAGCTGGCCGGCTCTGTTGTGATTGGTCAACCGCTTAGGGATGTCCAGCCCCTTAGCCTATCATGTACAATGAGTGCTAGCCAATAGAAGTTCAAGGGTCGGGGTGTGGGAGAGAAACTCCCTAAGGAGGGAACACGGGGTTTGTATTCTTTGCAGACCATTAACATGCACAAAAACCTATATAAAACACTACAAGAAAGGAAAAAAACAAAAAAAAGCATAATAGAAGTACAGAAGGTGCTGCGGTCAATTTCTATACTATGAAAGAACTTGATGGAAATGGACCTAAATATTATACTTTTGAAGAATTTCCCCCCATGATAGGAAGGTGTTGATGTATTTTCTCAAAAACAGTGATATAATATGCAACAAAGGAAGGAGAACCATTGCCTAAAACACAAAGTTGCTAAGAAATATTGCAAATAACACATCAGAGTAACACAATCCATAATGTTTGCCCTTATTCTAAAATGATTGTGTATCCCTGGAGCTAGTTGTAGTGCTCTAAGTTTGCTTCCACTGATGTATTCTGACGTCAGTGCAGAACTACAGAGTTGGGCTGAGATGAGGTTTGTTTTATGCTGTTTGCCTGGAGCGTCACTACAAATCTGTCTACAACTGGAGTAGGGAAATGCATTTCAGTACATTTTTGATCACTTTTTAGAACACAAAAAGGCAAAGAAGGTATGCATGAGCCACTGCTCAGAAAACGTAACACAGAAGAAGAGTCAGTTGTTGTTGACAGTGCCAACAGATGGCTGGCTAGCTACAAGCTCAGCCAGCAGCAGCAGCAGAATTATCCGGAACATTTGATACACTACTGCTGGGAGCCCATGAGTAAAGTTGACGTATATGAACTGCAGTTGCCCACCAGCACAAACTGATACCTGGTCAATAAAACAGTGACAGTTACTACGGTCCGGCAAACTTTTGCTGGATTCTGTGCAACCACTGTGAGTTTCTACTTAGTTCAAAGATAAACTAAAAGGAACAAATATTGCCAACAGGGACAGAAAAGCAGCTGATAACTTGGCGATGTTAAATGCTTTTCTGACTATAGTGGTTCCAAACAAAGTGCTAGTTTAACAATAATAGTTGTTTTTGCCCGCAGTGCCATAACTTTGTTTATTGTATCTACAAAGTATACTGTACAGTGTTCCTGCAGCTTCCTTAGAGGCTTTACCATCATAGAAGAATAAGCTTATCTGCACTGTAGGACAACGTTTCTTAACAGAAGAATGGCAATTTCTTTGTCTATAATATGAATGGTGCTAAATTGGTTTTGGTTTTAAAAAAGGCCTGAAATGGTAAATGGTCTGCAAAGGCTAAAATCTCTAAGTTCCCTCCAGAAGGACTTTCTTTCCCACACACCCCCCGCCCCCAGCTAACCAACCAGAGCAGACTGGGCTCTGGTTTCAGAGAGATGGTGAAAAGAGGTGACGCAGCACAGGCAGTATGAGAAAAATAAAGCACTTTTTGAACATTGAAGCATGTAAACATGTCGGAAGAAGCGCAATATACAGATATGAAACTTTTAAAAAGTGCACATGTACTCTTTAACTTTAATATGTCCTTTTTTTTTGTCAACCTAATTTGTACACAGACTGGACATCAAAATAATCTGATGCAAAATTGTGCTTTAGAGAGACAATTCTTATTACTGCACTACCTAAAATGTAGGGGATTTAATGGTCAAAATGGAAGCAGTGAACACTGAGATATGTCCCTAGTATCATTCAAAGTCCAAAAACCCTACATTTCCCATAATGCAACTAAAAAGCTCCTTTTATTATATCTCCCCTGCTTCCAAGATGCCCACTTATTTCAAACCCTGCATCTTGAGTGTAACTTTTATATATTTGTTTTAATTACTCTCAAGGCTAAGCTGAGATAACCATGTTGACATCATCAGGGTTATTTATGAAAGCTCCGAGCAAAACCACAGAAGACTTAATCTAATTCTAGGTAAAATCATTGAAAAAGTAGTATTTCAACAGTTGAGTAACTTCTTGCATTTAAATAACTGTTTGGATGTGTTCCAGTCAGGATTTCGTCCAAACCACAGCACTGAGACTGCTCTTGTAAAGGTCTTCAATGACATCCACTTAAACACAGACAGTGGCAGAACTTCAGTGTTAGTATTATTAGATCTCAGTGCTGCATTTGACACTGTTGACCACAACATATTACTAGACCGACTAGAAAACTGGGTGGGACTTTCGGCAACAGTTCTAAATTGGTTTGAGTCCTACTTAAAGGACAGAAAAAACTTTGTTTCTATAGGTAAATACACATCTGAGTTGACAAATATGACATGTGGGGTACCTCAAGGCTCCATCTTGGGGCCTCTTCTCTTTAACATCTACATGCTACCACTGGCTCAGATAATGAAAAACAACAAAATAAGTTACCATAGCTATGCGGATGACACACAAATTACGTAACAATTTCACCAGGAGATTATGCTCCAATTCAAACACTGAGTAAGTGCATTGAACAAATCAATGACTGGATGTGTCAGAACTTTCTCCAATTAAACAAAGATAAAACTGAGGTAATGGTTTTTGGAGCCAAGGCAGAACGTATAAAAGTTAGCGCTGAGCTTCAGTCTGCAATGTTCAAAACAACAGATAAAGCCAGAAATCTAGGTGTAGTCATGGACTCTGACCTGAGTTTCAACAGTCACATTAAAACAGTTACTAAATCAGCCTACTATCACCTAAAGAACATATCTAGGATTAAAGGACTAATGTCACAGCAGGATTTGGAAAAACTTGTCCATGCTTTTATCTTCAGTAGACTCGACTACTGCAATGGTGTCTTTACAGGCCTCACTAAAAAATCTATTAGAAAGCTGCAGCTAATTCAGAACGCCGCTGCTCGAGTCCTCACTAACACTAAGAAAGTGGATCACATCACTCCTGTTCTGAAGTCTTTACACTGGCTTCCTGTGTGTCAAAGAATAGATTTCAAAATATTGTTGCTGGTTTATAAAGCTTTGAATGGTTTAGGCCCAAAATACATGTCTGACCTACTGCTAAATTATGAACCATCCAGAACCCTCAGGTCTTCAGGGACTGGTCAGCTTTCGGTCCCCAGAGTCAGAACTAAACATGGTAAAGCAGCATTCAGTTATTATGCTCCGAATATCTGGAACAAACTCCCAGAAACCTGCAGGTCCGCTGCAACTCTTACTACTTTTAAATCCAGGCTGAAGACTTTTCTTTTTGCCGCTGCTTTTAATTGAACTATTCACATCTTAAACTGCACTGTAACTTTTAACTTTTATCCATGTATTTTTTCTTTTAATGTTTATTTTATTATCTTTCCTTTTTAATGACTGATTTTAAATGCCATTTTTAAAATGTCTTCCATTTTTGTAAAGCACTTTGAATTACCTTGTGTTGAAAGGTGCTATATAAATAAACTTGCCTTGCCTTGCCTTGCCTAACAGTCTTCACAGGCTCTCCTTGGGACGGTAAAGTCATTTTCATGTGTAAAAATTGTGGATTGTCCCTTATAAGCGTATGAAAATGAATTTGTCAATTCCCCTAAAGCACTAGCAATGTCTGAAAAATAGGGCAGATGAGTTGACTAGAACGAAATATGTTTTTTATTTCAATGTGGAAATACATACTTCTATAGACCAGCAGTTACTTAGCCACAGCTGCTACAGGAGACGGTGGTGTCAAAAGTCGTGTAATGAATGCGTCTGCCTGAACTGACCTGCGAGGCCTTGTCGGTGTGAAATTGAGCCTGGGAGCTCGCCTCCTCCAGTTCCTTCTGCAGTCTCCTGCACTTTGCCCTCCACTGGCGCACAGCCTCCTGGGCCCTGCTCTTTAATTCCTCTCTGCTCCTCGTGCTCTCCTGGAGTAGAGCCTCCGTCTCCCTCCTCTCTGCCTGTCCTCGGCTCTGAAAGGATGAAGACATGTACAAAAAAACATGTCAATTCATTTCAAACATTTTAAATATGTGTATTGGGCTGATCTTCAAATGTCTCAGACATTTACATTTTGATAGTGAAATCAACTACACACAAATTGCTTCCAATGTAATGTGCCACTAGGAATTGATTTTAATTATCAGGTGAGAGGCATTAATCAACAAAAATAATTACCTGCGTTTCTTTTAACTGATCCAGCATTCGGAGCTGCTGTTGTTCCCGCCGCGCCAGCTCTGATGACAATTCCTGGTATAAAGGAAATAAATAGAAAGGTCAAGGACGTGCGTGCGTGCGTGCGTGCGTGCGTGCAACTACTCCTGCTGCTAATGGGAGGAAAAAGAAACCGAGAGGCGAGAGAAAGAGAGACATTGGGCTGTGGAGCAATGGGTTTAAATTCTGGAAATATTCAAGTTGAAACTTAAATGGTAATAACGAGTAGTAGCGACAAAGAATAATATTTAAATATGGGGGTCATTTTTCTCAAGCTGTATTATACCAAGTCATATGAGAACAGAAACAAACCTTTACTATATCGTGAACAGATATACCCCGTTAAATTGACGAATACAAGTTAAATGTGCCATGTGTGTAGAAGCTTGCCAACATATGTATCTGTGTATTGGGGTTTGTTTATAATAATTCAATATATTGCAAAACTATAAGCCAGGCATTATATTGAGATAGTATAAAAAAAACACACTACTGATCTGAATCTTACATTTTAAGAATATGTACAATCAGTGTGGAATCTGAATTTGCATTTATCACAGCCTGTGTAATATTTAACATCATAGTGCTTTTTTCTTTTTACAATCACCGTCTGACACATGTCATATCCCTGCATGTAAACTAATGATTAAAAGTAGATGAGTGTCACAAAACATAATACCACAATATTCAAGTGTACAGATGTTCTTTTACATCCATATACACAGTACTTTAAATAGTCGAGCTAACGGTATGGGATGTGTGCAAACTTTTAAAGCGAACACATTTTGGAACATTTATATTTTCAATAAAGAATTAACATTACACTTGAATTGAATGGGCATGCTTTAACCATATGCCATTAGAACCTCCGCCTTTTTTTTGTATTTCAAAATAAACTCAAAAAGGTAACATTTGATATTAAAATGTCTGGAATGTAACAACCCCTTGAAAGATTGAAAGAGAGAAAAGACAAAAAGAGAATTCATGTTGTAAAAAGGAAGGACAAAATAAAAAAGGTTTGAGAGATCTTTAGAAAATATCAACAGCAAAGGTCGGGTGTATAGCCGGCTAAGAAGATGGCAAAGGGCGAAGACAAAAAGGTCAAAGAAGGTGGAGACAGTGTTTACATTCTGCCTACAAATGGATTATCTGCAAGGCTGGTCTGAGGGAAGTCTGAAAGGAGAGTTGATTAACTTCGTATCCAGCAGAAAATCACAATCACTTTGAGGTTTGATTGAAGTCGTGCAGGGCAAGTAAGGTTTAAGGTATTGATACAGAGTAAGACTGCCAGTCAGGAGTCATTAGTCATAGGCCTAATGACTGTCTATATATTCAGTCACTGAGAAATTGAATCTTCTGCTGTATTCTCCTCATTATACTTAATTTTTCCTCATTTACCGATTAAATAAAAAAACATCCAACGTCTGTTTTGATCTAGACATGAAAACCATACGAGACGCCCCAGGTGATACATGCAAACACCCACTTCATCTTTTAACACCTACTCTGCGATAGGGGAAACGTGGGAGTTTAAACACATTTTCAGTTAGGGAAGCATTCGAGATCAGAGGAATGTGCCAATGCTTAAAGAGCAGCTATTGCTTCTAACATGTTATTGATACCCCGCACAGCCCCGAATACCCACTGCTAAGCAAGTTCATTTTATTTATAGATTATTTTTTTTGTATGTGTTTTTACAGTGATGGAAGTGACACATTGCATGGGTTTGTGAAGGATAAATGACTGCTGGCTGACTGCTTCTGATCTGCTATTCCGACTGTCATGTGGCGATTTTAAGAGGATCAAGTGGCGCAGAGCTGGCGGAGGGTGTGACCACGGATGAGAGGAAACCGACAAACTGATATAACCCTGCACAGGGGTCGGGGCGCCGACACGGGCTAAGACAAAAGCTTCTGCTGTGTTTTAAAGAGTCCCTTTTATGCTTTTAGGGGTTTTCACTTTTTGGGCTTTCCCTTTCCTGTAGTGCGTTATGTTTGGTGCATGTAAATGGTGAGATTTTCTCTCCCCCCCCTCCCCCAATGTTCTATTACTAACAAAGTCACACCACAGCTCAAAAATTATTAGCATGAATGAAAATGAAAATAAATAAAAATGTAAAGAGTTTGTTGCTTACAAACTCTCCTACTCTAAACTACAGAACATGAAAAGAAAAAGATAACAAATGAAGAATGTTGTGAGTTATGCACTTAAATTTAATCTATTATCTTTCTTCACTTTGGTTTTAAACTGCTGTGGTGTTGAGATGTATCAGATCAGTGGATCTGCTGCAGCATCCAATCAGTAACTGATACACAGTAAGCAGGCGTGTTGGCTGTAAAGGATTTCACAAAGGAGGTTCCTCGCTCCTTGATCCCCGCTCCTCCGGGCACAAATCAAAGTTTTGGAACAGTTTTCAAGTTGTCTATATATAATAACATATCCATTACCCTTTGTAACACTGATACACACCTCCACCTGTATGCTGAGGTGGAGCCTCTCCTTCTCCTTGCGGTCCAGAGTCCTTTTCAGTTCCTCCACCTCACCGCGAACAGAGGCCGTGCGCAGCTGGGTCCGCAGCTCCACCACTTCTTTCTCCAGGCTCAAATAATCTACACACAAGCACATAATTAGTGTTAGAGTTAATTTCTACATGTGAAGACAAGACATGTAGAACACAGTGACAAGGAACCTGAGGTGGCAGATGGATTGGAGAAAACAGGAAATACACTGTATGTTAGCAGTGGAATAGTACATTTACTCAAGTACTGTACTTAATACAATTTGAGGTACTTGTACATTATTCTTTGTTATTTTCTACTTCTTCTCCACAACATTCTGTAATTTCTACTCCCTTACATTTATCCGACAGCTTTAGCTACTCGTTTAATATGCGAGTAGAATATTGGCAGTATGCCCGTATGATGGCAACACGTTTTTTACAGTGTAAACGTGTCTTGGAATTTTATAACCGTGTTTTAGTTATAACTTTTATAGGTAACACTTTATATTAAGGTACACGAATTAACCATCAACTAGTTGTTAATTAACATGCATATTAGCAGTATATTGGTTCTTTATTAGCCATTATAAAACACTTATTAATGCCTTATTCTACATGACCATATTCTACAAGTAATAAGCCATTAGTTGAGAGTTTTTCCTCAATAACCCTCTAATTAGTGCTTATTTATTGCAAGTAAGGAAGGTGTTGTTCATGTCTTGTTACATAAGAATAGATCATATTTGTTAAATGTTATTATGGGAGAATTACTATTCTTGTGGCACTACTGCCTTATTAGGCCCATATTGAGCAGAGCATATTAAGACCAAAACTCATCTACAACAACTTCCTTACAATAAATAAGCACTAATTAGAGGGTTATTGAGGAAAAACTCTCAACTAATGGCTTATTACTTGTAGAATATGGTCATGCAGAATAAGGCATTAATAAGTATTTTATAATGACTAATAAAGAGCCAATATACTGCTAATATGCATGTTAATTAACAACTAGTTGATGGTTAATTTATGTACTTTAATATAAAGTATTACCCTTTTATAGTGTATTAGACCATTTTCAATGGTTTTAAAGACTTTTGGGCCTTCCTTTCTCCTAAAGTGTGTATTATAGGATTTAATGGTCAACAAAAGCTCATATCCCTGTGTTCCCTGAAGAGGGAGTTTCTCTCCCACACACTCCCCCCATACATTTAACACCTCTATTTGACTGTTTTGTTTACTTCCACAACATATAGATATCACAGGAGAGAATGAGAAGTGTTCAAATCAAAAAGAAACCCAACCCTTCCCATTAGGCATAATGACAGCTATTACTATGGTTAAATAGTGTGCATAGAAATCCCTTAACCCCCACATTGAACCTCTCTCTCTTCCTGCTTATGCTACTTCTCGTCTCTGGACTTTTTTACATTACATTACATTTCATTTCACTTGTTAGACGCTTTTATCCAAAGCGACTTACATACATTCAGTACTGTGAGCAATCCCCACAGGAGCAATTTGGGGTGAAGTGTCTTGCCCAGGGACACAACATGCTGACTGCAGTGGGACTCGAACTTGCTATCCTCTGCTTCGAAGATCAGCACACTAACCCACTGAGTCACAGCCTCCCTGTAAGCTCAGTACCTGCTGGCCCTCGCTCCCTGTCAGCATGTGTGCCATGTGGCGGAGCGACGGGCTGAAAAGTCTCCAGCCGGGCCCTCTGAAGCTCAGTCTTCTCCTTCTTCGTCCTCAGCAGCTCACCACGCATGTCCTCCACCTGAGGGATCATCGGCCATGTGAGCAGACACAGAGAAAAAATACATCTGGCTGTTTGACAACGGGCAAAGCTACACTGACATTTTCCAATAAGACGCTGCACTCTTCATTGTTTTGGCCGCTGAGATTGACTGTACATATACAATCAGGTACAGCACACAAACAAACCTGTTGAGAGAGGGACTCTTTGCTATCCTCAGACTGATCAAGTAGTCTTCTAGCTCTTTCCAGCTCCTGCTCCATCTGAGGAGAGCACAACAATAACAATGTCAGGACGATATATAATGAAGAAGTGTGGTGGAAATCGATGTGTTCGAAGGTTCGGAATGAGCATCGCCTACAGTATATCAATGCAGGGTCAGGGTTAGAGCATTTAGAAGATACACTTTGAGTTAAAGCAGAACAAATACAGAGTTCAAAAGGAGCTTTATGTCATTTTCCAGAAAAATATTTAATATACTAACTGTCTAGGTAAAAATAAAAATCTTTACATGTTGCCATTAGAGTGGTGCAGAGATAACTTATTTTTGTAGGCAAATCCGGAAGGGCTCCATAGACAAAAAGCAATTGGATTGTCCAAAAATAAATAAATAAGCTCTTTGGCAAACAAATGTTTATGACACTAATGATCTCCACATATTAACACCACTTTTACAACAGTAAGGAAAAAAACTAACAATAGGCTATAAATGAACTACATGTCACATCACAACTGCTAAGCTAAAGGATGCTAATGTTTGGCAGGATGACTTTCAGTAGTCTCGTTTAGTTACTCGTTAGCAATTGCTGTTTTTAAGAAGCTTCAGACATTGTTGATTATTTATTGAGGTATTTAGTGTCGTAGAACAAGTGGGGGAATGACTGAGTAGCTTTACTCGAGTACTGTACTTAAAGGTGGGGTAGGTACGTTTGAGAAACCGGCTCGAGATACACTTTTTGTTATATTCCATGGAATGCTCTTAACATCCCGATAGCAATGAATATCTTAAGTGCTTTGACAAAAAATCCATACAAATGTCATCTGTGGAAGCCGTAATACTGTAAAAAGCACGACCAATCATTTTAGCCGGCCCGGCTAAAGTAACTGGATGGCCTACCTGCCTGTCAGCCTTCCATCTGTGCACAAACTTATCTCGTGCCCTCATTGGTCATGTGTTCGTGTGTGTTGGAGGAGGGGCTCTGTAAGGAAGTGGCAGATTGTTTCCGGCTGTGTATTTTCAAATTCTAGCGATCTCGAGCTGGTTTCTCCAAAATTACATACCCCACCTTTAAGTAAAAATGTGAGGTTCTTGAACTTGAATTGAGTATTTTCACATTATGTCACTTCCTACTCTTAGCCCATAATTTTTCCGTTGATTGCCTAGCTGTCTTTTATTTAATTGATTCAAGGTTTTAGGACTCATTCCTGCACCTCTCTAAACAGTAAAATGATGCAGGGAAAAACATTGTTGGGGACGTTTGTGCCCTAGAACTAAACATAAAATCTTGTATGCTAACCACAAACCTTGGTATTTTTCAGACGGAGGAACCTGGAAGTGCTAAATGCTAACTCATTTCTGCACCACTTGTTTATTGTCTAGCTGTTTTTTATGTCAAAGAACAACATTTAAAAAAATGTTAATCTTGTGTTAACAACAGACCTTATTTCAAGAATCTAACCAAAAATGTTTAGGACTCATTCCTGCACCACTCTATACAGTAAAATGATACAGGCAACACATTGGTGGGGACTTTTATTTGGCAAACTCTCATAGGTCAAATTTGTTTGACTTTTTTTAACAAAACATTCCTTTGAGAGTAAACATAATTACCTTAGATTTCTCTGCCTTCAGTAGCCTGGCTGCAACAGCCTCCTCTCTCTCATGGCCCTGAACTTTGTGTCTCCCTGAAGTCTACAAAACACAATACGCAGGCCACAGCATGTTTCAATACAAGAGCACACATTTAAGAGAAGTGTCAAGATGCAGCTAGATTGCATCATAGCAACCCCTCCGTGTCGTCTTCTCGGAAACAAGACCCTGGCATGGTGGTGGATTTGTACCAGCGCTTTAGATCCCACTCCATCCCACTCGTTGTGAGCGGGCTGTGATGATGAATTACCGGCTGCTAGCAATAACATCTACCCAAGTGACTCATCATCTATTTGATTCACATCACAGCGGGCCCATCGGTGGGGAATAAATGTGCCCTGTGCTCTCCCTCCTCTCCTGCTCTTTAGTAGTAAAAGAGATGATTTTCCTCTTCATGTCCTCGTGCTCTGTTTATTTACCCTTAATTTTTTGGACAAATGCATTATTTCCCACCGCCCTGGGCCCTGCTGGTGTCCCATTAGGGCACTACGGAGAAGAGAGATGCAAATGAATTGGTAGCTACTATCATTACACAGTGGGTTGCAAAGTCTGGCTCACAAGAAGTTTGCAGGGTGAATACAGCTACACAGTGCCTCTCCGTGGTCTACTAGTGAACTGCAGTAGGCGTCAAAACGTCTCAAAAAGGGTTGAAACTGATTAGCTTCTACAAAACGCTGTCCTCAAAACAACAAGAAAAGAAGAACAAAATTGTTATAACCAACAGAATTACCATTCAAACTATTATGCTAATTATGTATATGGATGAGTGCAACGCAGCAATGTAAAAGAGCATTAATACAAGATAATGTGCTATTTTACTGCGACTGTGGGCATTGAGTGCATCTAGCTGTGAGTCACTAAAGTACACCTAATGACAGAGCTCTCAGCTATTAATGCTTCCAGACAATTGCATGCCAAAAAAAAAAAAGATTGGCGTGATATACGGGAAAGTGGCAATTGCTTGCTTAGCGACCATTTGTACTGCATCAAAGTAATTGCCTAGGTGTGCTTTATAGTGTCATAAAGCAGACAAAGAGGGTGAGGTGACACAGCAGGAATGCTGCTCTAACAAACAAGGGAGGACTGCAGTGCATTAGAGGAAGGTGAACCCAGCCAACGCAGAGACATTTGGAGATCTGGCAAAGCAGCTACATCTAATTGTGTGGACTAATCACAGCGACATATTTTGTGGCTCTGGTTGATTTATTTTCTGATGACTTGTTTGTAAAGGTCAAGCGTAATCACTTAGCAGACATCAATGGAGTTTTGGCTTCCATTTTCTAACACATTAAGCTTGTTTTTTAACCTTTTCTTACCAGATTTTTTTTAATTGAGCATTCAAAAATGTTTAAATGTTAGTTGTCTGTTTTATTACTCAGGGAATAACCAACAGGCATTTACTGCTGATGCTGCTTTTCCTACGTGGGTAGAAAGTCTTTCTGATGGCGTACTTTTTACGGTACAGTCAAATAATGAAGTAATTGCCTCACTAGCTGGTGTAGATATAAGCGTTTGATATAGTTTACAATCACGGAACTCTAGGTAGAAAATGACTGCATGAGACCAGCAAGGATATTTAAATGTAGCCATCACATGGCTTACATATATGATGGTGTATCAAGGCCATTGTAGGTATACAAAAACATATTAAGGAGCAGGGGGAGGGGGACACAACTCAGAGTGTCAGCTATTAAGGCGGTCAATGAATCAGAAGAAACCCTTTTCTCTTAAAACTGTTTGAGGGAAAGACACTTTTGCGGATATTAAAGTCACAAATTCATAAGAAAAATGTTAACACTTGCCGGTTATTATGCCTGAATTGGATGACCTAGCATGGAGACTTTGAAGATAAATTACGTTAAGAAGGATATCCCCCGTGTTTTCATGTTCCCCTGTTTACCGTATTTAGTTTTGAACAAATCTACAATGTACATCATCGAATGAACACACTGATTGTGCCAACAATATATCTGATATATATTATCTAATATTTGATGACTCATTTTGCTTTGTTTGCATCCTTTATTCTATGCAATATGCGTGTGTAAATTGTCATAGGTTTGTTTGGTTATATGTTCTTTCAAGGTTCACTTGTATTCATGCTGCATCTTACATTCTTTTTTCTTTTCTTTGCCTTTGTATGACTTGTTTCTATATTATAGCATGAACCTGTTCAGGGAAATCTATATCCAAACAGCCTATTGGATTTTCATGTTAATTAATGTGTCCACATTGTATTTTGTGAATTCATGTCATCTCTGGATTGTTTTTCAGCGTTCTCGTTGAATGTGAGAGAACACGAGAGTGTCAACGGGGAGGTGTTAGAAGGAAACTTAACAGCAGATGAGTGATGAGAAGTGTCACCTCATGCAGCTCGTCAGACACGGCCACCCGCTGCTCGGGCCTTCTCTCTCGCTCCACGCCGCCTTGCCCAGAATGCATCTCTCTCTCCAGCTCCTGCAGACGCCGCTCCACACGAGACGACACCTGCAGACAGTGAGACAGGGGACGGGGACACATGAGGTCACACAAACATCCCCCGGTGCAGGGATGGCAGCAGGATTTGATGAATGAGACAACAGGAAATTAAAATTGTGGGTGACAAAAGAATATATTTCAGAAACGCAGTGGAAGTAGGACATGCAAGAAACTCCCTGCATAATAAGGAAGCTTCACATCCACCTGTAAAAGACTGGTAATACCTTTATCTGTCTGTGGACGTGACAAGATCAAAAAGATGTGGGCTGTCATTTGGAGCAGTTTATTTGTCACAGTAGTGATGGTGCGGTGAGGAGCCATGTGCCTGGAGATTATAATGAAATATCTGCAAAAGTAAGACTTCACTTGAGATAGATTTGAAAAGAAGAGGAAACCATTTGTCCGTAGCCCTTTTCTGTTAAAGCAAAAGTAAAAAATGCATATATTTCCATTTTCCCTGCTTTATACATGTGTTTTCATTAGAAAATGTGATGTGATGCCAAAGTCAGTGTATACCTACAATACATAATTCGCCCCTGCACCTATCATATCACCCCTGTTCTTATTTCATTGCATTGGCTCCCGATTCAAATAAGATCAGACTTCAAGATCTTACTGTTAACCTTTCAAATCTTACATGGACTGGCATCTCCCTATTTATCATAATTAATTACCCCGTGCATATCTACCAGGCTCCCACGATCCCATAATGCCAGTCTCCTTTCCATCCCTTGAATTCACAAATCATCAGTAGGTGGCAGAGCCTTTTCCTTCCGAGCACTTTCCTTTGGAATCCTCTTCCCATTCAGATCAAAGAAGCTAATTCAAGCAAACTCAAAACACATATCTTTGCATCCGTCTTCCTTGTCACCTAGTTTCCATCACATAGTTTCCATCTTCATTGGCATCACTTCTGTCCTGTTTTACATACACATGCTTTTATCATTCATCATGGCAGTATTTATGTTGTTGTTCATAATGTTTTTATCATTTTTGCGCCATGATATTTGCATTTAGTTTTTGTCTTTGCTTTTGTTTGCTTTGTAGAGCCCTTTGAGGCATTCTTTGTGATTTGGGGCTATAATACATTTTGATTTGATTAGTGCAAAGCCTTTTTTTTTTTTACTTACACCACAGTTTTAAAGGCCTATATTGGAGTTGTTATATTATTAACAAAGATTGTTGGTCGTTATTTCTTTCTCTAGTGGAGAAGCAGACAGACGTTATGGTGCAGAAGCGAAGCTGCTGCTGTGGACGGGTGCTGCAGCAAATCACATAATAGCCACCTAAAAAAGACCAACCGACACAAATATCAATATTAGTTGAACTGTAAGCTACCTTTTCAATATTTTCTCCACCACCCTATCATCAGACAGCTCTTTAAGATGGAGAATTAAGCCTTTATATTTGCTTTCTTAAAAGCTACCAGACTCCATTGACAAAAACACAGATTTGTCCATCCGCTGCCTTGATAGTAGGGCTGTGCAATTAATCATATTTTAATCACAATTACGATTTTGGCCTGCCACAATTACGAAAACAACATAATCGAAAAAAACGATTATTTTGCTTTGCTAGGTTGTGACGGTGCACTGCAACATATTTGATCAAATGTATTTGTATTTATCATATTTATATATGTTTAGTAGCTTGTTGAAGTGCGCTCCAAAATATTTGTTGATCTTGTTTATTGGTATTTATTATTTTGATATTATTTATTTAAATGTAGATATAAATGTATCATTTATTTTTTTTTTTTTTTTATTGGTTTTTCAGTTGAATTATACGTTCAGGGTAATCAACAGTTAAAAAGATACTGTTCAAATTATTATTTGTATTTAAAAGTTCAATAAATGGATGTTTTCAAAGTCAATGAATAATCGTATTTAATAATCGTGATATCAATTATTGACCAAAATAATCGTGATTATGATTTTTGCCAGAATCGCACAGCCCTACTTGATAGGTTAGTAAGTGTGTGTTATCGTGTACCTTTGGTGAACCATAGTCACACAATAACACATAATAGCTGATCCACGCATCTGAAAACAAAGCAAAACCCTGTATTCTGTCGATTAAAATGACTGTTTTTGCCAAAAGGACTCTGTAGGCATTTGAAAGGAGCATAAATAACAGCTTTAGTTTTGTGTCAGAAAAGGGTTATCATTATGGTAAAGGAAAAATAATCTTAAAATAGTGTACACTTTAAATACAATTGATTTGGTAAATGGACTGCATTTATATAGCGCTTTTCTAGTTAGCGACCACTCAAGGCGCTTTGCAACCGAGCGAGCATTAACCGTTTCACACACATATCCAGTGTATTCACTTGCTCATAAGCTAGTGATAAACATTCACACTGGAAACACAACAGGAGCAGATGGGGTTCAGGGTCCTCAGCCCCTACATGTATACTCGTATAGCCATGTGCCTGGATATTATAATGAAATATTGATAAAGATAGACTTTACTGTTGTTGCTTTTAGAAAAAATTGAAAGGAACATTTGTCCTGCTTTATACATTTGTGTACATCAATAACTGTGATGTGATGTCCTTAAAGGGGTAGTTCAAACGTTTTGAAGTGGGGTTGTAGGAGGTACTTAGCCATAGCCAGTGTATATCTACAATAGATATTCTATTCTAAACATATTTTAGTCACCTAAAAAGGGTAACCTAAACTTACAAAAATATCAATATTAGCTTAACTGTAAGCCACCTTTTTAATATTTCCTCAAACGTACCTTGCTGTCAGACAGCCTTTTCAAGCGGGAAATGAAAGACTTCATCTTTGCTTATTTCAAAGCTACCAGACTCATTTGACAAAACACAGGTTTCTCCTTACAGAAGTTGCTTGTCTTCCGCTGCCTTGATCAGTTAGTTAGTGTGTGTTATTGTACAACTCTGGTGAATCCATACTAAGCCTTTAAAACACACAATAAGGCAAACTAAGTGATCCAGGCAGCTGTAAACAAAGCAACACGCTCCGTTCTGTAAATGAAGATGACTGTTTTCGTCAAAGGAGTCTGGTGGATTTGAAGAGAGCATAGATAACAGCTTTAGTTTTCTGTTAGAAAAGGGCCCTCACTATGGTCAAGGAAGAAATATTCTCGAAATAGTATACACTTAAACTAATAGATTTTAAGTGTCTAAAGTACATTTTGCCTATAGATCAATCCATAGTAGTAAATCGGTAAATGGAGTAGATTTATATAGCGCTTTTTTTGTTTTAGCGACCAAAAGAAAAACAAACTGGGGGCTATTGATCGCCATCTACTGTACTTACCTCACGACAACGCATTTCAAAAAGTTTGAACTGTCCCTTTAAATTCAAGTCCAGAGAGCTGAAAAGCATAGTTGAAGTACTGGTGATGAAATACACAGCTACAACTCACCGAGGCCTGTCTCGGGGAAGCGGGTGTGTGCTCTGTGAGGCTCTCCATCGCTCGCCGGGTGTCAATATCAGCCCTATAAAAAAGCAGACAAATATTCACACATCAGGGCTCTCTGTCATTTTGAAAAATCCCTTCCCATGGCATCATTGATCAAAATGTGAATGCATAATGTGACGGCACTAAAAATAATATATATGCAGCTTCAGAAGTTGAATTATAGAGGTGGATCAATTTGGTCTGGTCAGCAGCACCGGGGAGGAGAGATTTTTTAATAATGTGAAAATGTCAAATTCTAATGCATGTTGAGAGAAAGATCTGCTGCCTTTTGACTTTACAGGCTTTTGACTCTTTACGTTTCCAATGATACTTTTATCACATTCTCATCAAGGAGATTTCAAAAACCTGAAAACCATGCAATTGTTTTTTAAGCTTAGTGGATATGAAAAAATAAAAATCAATATTCAGTCAGAGCAGTCAGGCCTAAATTAGAGTAGAAAATAAAGAAAGGACTGCATAAGAGTCCCATTGCACTCATTGTGGATTACTATATCAGAGTGTACAAAATTCAGTCATTTAAAATTACATTTGAATAAACTTTAAGAAACGTGCAGCCTTTAAACACTGATTTATCCAGTCAAAATGTTTTTTGTAGTTCAAATGTCTAGTTCTAATTAGTTGTCTTTTCTGAATGAACATTTCTACTGTGCATGTCCATGTCATCACTTATTATCATTTTCTTCGCTTTAAAAATCTGGCAAAATGTTGTTTTTTCTTTCTTTTTGTAGTTCAACAGATCATTTATTATTTGTGTTACTATAGCAGGTAACAAAACACTAAAAATCATCTTGTCTTGTAAAAAAAACAATAACTGGTGAATTCAGTTGTGTACGGCCAACCTGCTAAGTGGAGGCAAAAAAAACCTAAGAGTACTGTTTTGATATTCAGTCTTAAATACCTATTCCTCCGGAGGATTTCTCTATCCAGATCATCAGACAGTCTCAGCTGGCCACAGTGCAGATCCCTCAAGGATTGATGCAAAACGTGAATCTAATTAAAGATACATAAAAATACACAAAAATGATAACGCGAGCATGGTAAAAAGATAGTCATCATTTCCTTTATGGAGATGCAAATGTATTGCTACCACTGTGGTAAGTAGATTCAAAAATAAATAGCACTCCTAAACACACTATAGGCCAAAATACTAATATATACAATTATTCAATCATATAAATCTAACAAACCCATTCCTTAGATAAGCATTATAAAATCCATGTCATTGTTCCTGACTCGGTGCGACCCCTAGTGGAAACTCTCTGACACTACATTATAGTAGTAAGTAGCACTGATTGATATTGGGTGGTTTGTCTCTCACATCCTCTCCTGGCAGGCTAGCATCTTTGAAGCGAACACCGGCGGACTGAGACCTCCGCGTCCTGTCTGGAGTGCTTGTATAGTCCTTCAGTGGAGAAGTAGGGAAGAAACGCTGGTCATCTGAAAAAACATCGATATAAAAAAAAGGGTTAAAGCAAATGATTTTACGGTGTTCTTTTCACGTTTGTTGTTGTCATTTTGGTATGTTGTTTCCCTATTCATGTTACATCTTTAAGCAAATCATACAGAAGTAAGACGTAAATGAGAGAACAGCTGAGAGTAAATATCATTTATTTTACTCCATACCTGATCCTGAGCCAGCTTCCAGGTCACTTGTGTGCAGGGTGGAGGCTGAAGCTGAAGCACTCCGAGCTCCGATGGTCCTGCTCACCCTCTGGGTCTGCAGCTGGCTGATGGACTCCTCCAGGTTGTCCCTGATCTGGTGCAGGAAGGGAAAGAATCAGAGATAAAACAAAAAATAACATAGCATTAGGAAGCAAAAACAAGACTGGTGTAAATAATGAATGATGACATTAAGAGATAAGTAATCCAGAACATAATAAGACAAATCAAATCCCTTAAAAGATCTGGAGAAGAAGAAATAAAGGAATTTGTGTTTAAAATGTGCATCGAAATAGAATTAACAGTAGGATAAACTCAAATATATCTTTAGTAGTATACGATTGGTATCATATCGTCCTTAAAAATGTTATGATTATGCACTGAAGATGTTTTATCAATCAGCTGAACAGTACAATGTCTAGTGCATTCCCACAACTATTGAAACAAAGTTACATTTTGACAAATGCTTTCTTTATCTCATCTAAATGTATTTGAATAGCTAAAATAATGTGTTTAGGTCTTTTAACCACATGTACCTGAAATAATCTGACATCAAAACATGGCTGTATGTGCAATGGAAAGACAAGCACCTGCATCTTATTGTGAAATCAAAATGTAAAGAATAGGTGTCTCACCAGTGTCATGGCTTCAGCCTGATCATCTGTATGCTCCCTGTAATGGCCCAGCATCCGGTCTACTTTGGTCAAGTTTCTACTGGTATCCTGCCAGACAACAACAGCGTTAATTACCAATGAATGAAATAACTCTGGGTTTCAATGCATGTTATATATACACATAAAGGCTAGTGTTTAGCTTATGTGTTGAATGCTATTGAGCTCAGTACCTGTAAAGTGCTCGCCAGTGTGCTGATCTTCTCGGACATATCTGCGGGTCGAGGCTCACTCCCACCGGCTCTGCCCCTGTCCCGGTCCGGTCTGTGGTGGGCTTCACGCCCCCGACGCCGGTGCACTCTCGTCCTGTCGTATGACTCCGTTTCACTGGATGTATCCATAGTTTAGGGCAGGTTTACAGTGGAGGCGACGATAAACGGCTGATGATAGCCAGCACTAGCTTCTCCTGCAGAACACGCTAACCGTTACCTGCTACATTAATCAGATTAACGAACAAACTGGGCTGGTTATGAACTTTTTCTACAATATATATTGTTGTCATACTTAGCAGACGTGGGGGCTTTGTCATTGTTACCGTGACAACCCGTTGAGACAGAGAGCTATCTGACCAGCAGCACACTACAATTCAAACTGCCCCTATCAATCACTGTAGCAGGCATTGTTGTGATGCTCCTCCAGGCTAGCAACAAGTGGAAACTACTATGACCGTTAGCTAGCTGACCAAACGTTAGCCAACTTATAAAGTCCTGTGAGACTCCCGTGAACTCTGCGAAACACTGCGTATGTCCAGCAGCAACAGAGCAAATAAATGCTACCTCAAGAAATACGTTAAACCAAAGCCGTTGGTTTAGTTTTGCGAGTGATAGCGAACAGAGGAACAGCCTTGCTATGGCAACTTGAACTAGCCGCGTCTGAGCCGGAAACAACAACAGAAAACAGCGGCTGCAAAGGACGCTGGGAAATGTATGCTGCTGACTATGAAGCAGTGTAGGAATGTATTATTTGTGAACTACATTGTCCAAAGGAATGTGTTAGCACCAGTCTTGCCGCTTAGAAAAGAGAAGAAAAAAAAGAAGAAATAAATAAAACAAAGCAGAGGTTGTCATACATGAAAAAACGAAACTCTTAATAAAAAAATGTTTTAATAAAACAAAGACATTTATTGAAATTGAACGTAAAATATAAGTGGGATACCTGGCTTTAAAGAAAAGTAGACTACTTGTTGCTGTATATCAGAATAGGCTGCAATACAATGAACGTTTCAAGGGGGAAAAGAAAAACAAACTATTCTCGAGTCTGACACAAGAGTGCCTCAGAAGTCCACCCTCCCCTGAAGTAGAAGACCACCTCCAAACCCACCAGAGCTGAAGCTGTCCGTCCTACATCATCCCCACCTTCACAACCTCACAGAAACTCCTGGGCCCCCGTAAAGAGCATAACACTCCAGCCCAGTTCCACTGACTCTACCTGAGGATTACACACCAAAAACAGACACCCTTGACTATCCTGGCTTCTTTTTGTTTTAAGGTTTATATAAATGCTTGTTGTGGACATCAAGAGGACTGTCAAGAAGTTATTCTGAGCCGCCTGACAGCAAGCAGCCCTCCAGCATGCAGGTGATAACATGCGTGTTGTTTACGCTCGTCACTCTCCATGTGAGCACCGCGGCGGAGGCTGACTCCTGTCCTGCTGTCTGCGAGTGCACTGAGTGGAAAATGCACACAATCTCCTGCCGTGACATTGATATTCTCCCCAGGTTTCCAGCAGGCACGGAGACACTGTAAGTAGGCGTACAAAACGCATCTGTAAAAGTCATTTTGCTGCTTTTTCTTTCATGCATTTTGAATGTAAAGTGCTCTTAACCCCAAGGAAAAATCATTATAATATCATGAATAATCCTTCAAAGTGCTCCCGCAGGGACTTTGAGGCTGTCTGTGATGTTAAGTAGCTATTCCATTTTAAAGTATTATTTTTAGTCTATTATCTCTATGACTAACAAGATATGTTAAAGGTTCATGATTTACTTGAAGTAGCTGGAACACTAAACGTACAAATAATTGATAGGTGTAGTTTAAAAAAATACATTTTAATGACTGTAATGATTAATTTATTTGAACTCTTTTTATTACCTTGAATAGGAACTGAACCATTATTCCACCAGAATATAAAAAAATCATATAAAAAAACAAAGCAGGTATACAGGTAACTCAATAGGTATAAAAGACAACCTGAGTATCTCAAACATATTGTGGATTTTCTTTTTATTTGGGGTAGTCTTTAGTGTTTTCTTTATTTTGCATCCGTTCAATTATCATAGAACATGTACACAACATTAACTTATATCATGATCATCATATTATTAATTTCCAATGAATATTTTAATTACACATTTACTGTAGCCGTTAAAATATGAGGATGGATGGAGGGAGATTTGCAGAAGGCTCCAGGGTATTTAAAGTGTCTATTTTTTTTTGGTCAACCCTATTATGTGCAAATTATAGAAAAGATAACACCTTTGGAATGATGGGCTCATTCTATTCGACAGCTATCAGACTACACTTTACACTAAATAAAGTGAACTGGATCACACTATGCCCACTCCTCTTATTTAATAAATCTTTACAGTAACATCATTATCACAGCACGGTAATAATTTGTTGCCATTAGAGATGCAAGTTATATATATATAAGAATTGGGTATTGAACAAGTAATCGTTTCCATTAGACATTAATCTGTAAAATAGTTTTTAAAGAATAGTTTTGGTCGATAAATTGTCAGAAAATAGTAAAAATGTCCATCACAATTTATAAAAGTCCAAGTAGAGGTCTTTACATGTCTTGTTGTGTCAGTCCAAAACACACATTCTATTTATTCAGGTAAAAACTAACTAAAAGGAAATGTCCATATACAGCAGAGACATGCTTTGATGATTACTCTAACGATAAGTTGATTATCATAATAATTGGCACTTTTTGAGGATCAACTTATCAATTAGAATTAATGCTTAAACTATAAAATGTCCGAAAATTATGATAAGCATTGCAATCTGAGTGCAATATGGCATCTTTATATTGCATATTTTTATCCAATTCAAATCTGTGCAATTTACAGTGATATACGGTGTAAAGGGGAGAATAACAGAAAGTTGTGTTCAAGGCCTAACACCTTCTTTAACTCATGTACTAAAAAAAGAAATGACAAATCTTAAATAAAAAACCTTGTTATAACTACATTTTTTAGGATTCTGTTAGCAGTTGGCCAAAAAAACAACAGAATTGTAAAAAAAAAAAAAGTATAACCAACAGCTGTTAAGTCTGCAATCTGCCTTCTTGATACTTGAGACCCTAAACTAAAGAATGCGTCATAATTCCCTGGGAGCCGACATTATGTAATATGTCGGGGTCAAGTCTGAAAAGTGTAGCGGGGCTTCTACAAATCCTAAATTGCTCAAGTGCAAGACAAAGATGATGCAACAGAGAGCGAGCGGCCTTGAGTGATGGAAACACATGCCCTTTAGAGGGACTCAACTGCATGTGTGGAAACATAGAACTCAAGGAGGTAGAAGGGGGTATTTCCATTAAATAAAAATTGGGCTTTTTCTAGAATTTAAAATACTTTTCTCTTTGATTCTCTTACACAAACATTTCTCAGAATCACTCATGTGGGGCTCACAAATGTCCTGCGCTGTGTTATGATAATGATCATTCCTTTCTTACAGTTTATCAGAACACCCCTCCATCCACTTTGAATTGCCTCAAAAAGCACCCATCACATAAAATTATCTCCCGATCACTGACCCAATTCACTTGACCACATGCCCCGATGTCCCCTTAGACTTCCTCACATTCCTGCCCAGAGTTTACCCAGAGCCCTCCAGGAAGATAGATAGACATGAAAGCATGCCACCAAGCTAATGATAAAAAATACCTGCCAAATAAGCCCAAAATAGACTGTGTATTAAGCGGGATCTTCTAGCAAATGAGGCGTGAGGGAGATTTTGTTGTTCACACAATGAGGAATGAAGCCCAGTTCAGTTCCACTGATGCCAGCTAGGCCAGAATTAAAGTCTCTGAAGATTCCAGGTTTTGTTTTGGTGGGGTCAAACTTCAACTCAAAATGTGTGTGATATAGGAACCTTGTCTTTTGGTCAAAATGTTCAAGTCCAACTAAAAAGTAAAATGTGTAAAGTATGAAGCTACAACTGGAAGTTGGTTTGTTAAGCTGTGCTTAGCATAACGGCTGGAATCAAGAGTGCACAGTCAAGTACAGAAAGCATTGTAAAAGTGCCAATTTGTTGTTTTTAAACTTTGCTTACTATATGGATTAAGCACATTACATATTGAGTGCTGCAGGTTTTGAGTACGTATTTTTTATGGGATTTGGGGATTTTTGATTATTGCAGAAAAAACGTCTTGTGGCAAAACAAAGTTTGTGATACTTAAAAGTTTTGTCCAGAAAGATAATCTTCACAAATGAAAACAATATTGTAGGTTCTATAAAGTAAAAGCCATAGTTTTTCTATCAAACAAATTACATCGCAGGCGCATGACTTCAACGTCAATGTCATAGAACAAAACATTTTTGTTAACCTTAAACCTTTTTTCAGACATAGAAACCCAATCAAAAACCAATGACTTTCTGGACGTTAGCTAAAATCCTAACTAATGTATTGGTTTTAAGACTCATACCTGCCGCTCTCCATTATGTATTAATGTGCTACCTATCGATGTGTTAAAAGGCAAAATGACCTACCTCTGGACAAAGCTGGCTAGCTGTTACCACCTGTTTGCAGTCTGTGTACTAAGATAAGCTAAATGAAGCTGGTTGCTGGCTCTTTAACTATATTTAGTGTATAAATATTAGCATGCTATCTTCTCTGCTAACTGTCTGCCAGACAGCAAATACGCTTTATTCCCAAACGAATACCTTTTAAAACTTTATTTCAACATGGGTAGAGGTCAGTGCTCTCAAATTGCTTTAAAATTCCTACTCTATCAATACAATATTTTTGAAAATGTCCCATCGGCAAAGCATTTTATTAACATAAGAGTTTGGTTAAAATATTTTGTAAATATGAGACTATGTGTTGTATTCAAAAAACAAAATGCAAAGCAAGTATGTGAGTGGTGTGCATGTGTGGACACTTAAAGATTGGAGTCCTTTGTGTGCGTGTACTTGTGGAGGTTACTCCATGTGTCACTGGGAGTCAGAGAGGTAGAAAGGAAAGCACAGCCGCGCTTAAAAACCTGCGTAGCGTGACTCCCGACTGCGTCTGGTCGCTTTGGATAAAAGCGTCTAACAAGTGACATGTAATCTAACAAGTGACATGTAATGTCTGGACGATGCATTCAAATACAATATTTACCTTTTACAGCACATTTCTCAAACACCCGGAGAGCTCCATTTGAGAATAATTAAGAGGAAAAAAGACTTCAAGGGGAAAGACGGGAAAACACAGCAGCTCCAGTCTTTCAATAACCTCAGCATTTTTTAATTGGAGTTTAAACATGAGATAACTGGTTATTTTTGTCGTCCCTCGACCTCTCATCTATAAAACCGACCAAAGAGAGAAACCCCAATGCTGGTTCCTGAATGTTAACAGATGAGCACTGGGATTAATTGTAAAATAAGAAGTGGGACGTTGAACATGATGAGCTGGAGCTGAGATTACTGGAAATACTGACAGTTTCCCCACATATTCATTTGTACGATGATTTGGGTAATGGAAATCGTGACTGTAACTTCACATTCTGCTATAATTATCTTGCGTTTTTATAAAAATAACAAGTATAATCTTGAAAAAATGTAATTAAACTGTTTGATTTATATTGCATGTCCAATAATTCTCACTGAGAAGACATTAAAGCATTGCTACTTATATAAGTTTACATTGAATCACACTGCAGGTTCACTGTGCATCAGAATATGTAAATGACCCTCTCTTCCAGTCACCACAGACCTTTACACATCAAAAGCCCATAGTAAACACAGCTATGTTGTCAATCAAATGCTGGCCGTATCATGAATTATGTGGCTTCTCCCCACTTCAAACTCAATTCCCAACCTGTTTGTTTTCTCAGGTTTCAATCCAAAATGACAAATTGGGGGAGTAATTTTCTCCTCGAGCTCTCGAGATGGGCTTGTTGGTGTTCTCTCCGCGCTCCCTAGAGAAAATGCCTGCTGGTTATTTGGGTTTGTGCGCGGTGGTGAACCAGCGCAAATCTGACTGGGGTGTTTGGTGTCAGGGTCTGCTCTGTGTCACTCTGTTTGTTTGAGTTTGTCAGAATGCATTCAGGTTGCTGTGCTTCCATGTCTACTGACTAAAACCCCCCATGATTCAGTCTCATGGGCCAGATCTCAGCCTCTGAATTAGTCTATTGTTCCCCTGATCAACCAAAGGTGCCTAAAGACAGTCACGTATAGGCTGAGTCACCGTTACGAACCTGATTCCAAATAGATGTATACATGGAACAAGCTCTGAATGTATACTCTGCTGCGGGGTGGCCCTGGAGTTCAATATGACATCAACACATGTGGCCACCATCTTAATCTCTTTTCTCTATTACTCTGTTGTGATTCCCATATCCAACACAACAAAATATGTAGCTTGATCACAGGAAATAAATAACACGTTTTGACCAGCTTGGTAAAAATGCCAACAATTTTCTCAAAACATTTTGGGAGATACGCTTATTACTTCAGCCAAGGAACAGATTAGTGTGGGCCAAGGAATAACCAATTTAATCTTGAAGCAGATCTGCAACATTCTACAAATACACACATTATTTTTCACCATTGGAAACGACCATAGCAAAGGTCGTGTTCTATTCTAGTTTACTTTAGTTTATGGGAGGGGGAGGGGAGACCAGGTGCATGTAGCGAAAAAAGTATTGTTACAGTGGATGAAGGGGGTGGGGGTGGGGTGTCTAAAGTCAAAGATGAATCTTGATTGGACCAAATGTGACCCCGAGTCACCCACAACAATTCTGCTGGGTCTTCCCAGACCCGAACACCAAATTATACACTTTTCTTTTTAGAGACCTTCAGACTTGGCCAAAATCTGTCTTGTAGTGTTTATCTAGCTGTTGTGGAGGATATCATGAAGCCTTAGGCGCTTTCACACCGCAGAGCGTAGTTATTATATAATCTTAACTTGAAACGGGTCACGGGAGACCCGAACACAACATAAGGGTTCATTGGCAAAAGCTAGATTTGCCGTTTACCATGCTTTTACAGTAGCCTTTATGCTAAGCTAAATAAGCCAACAATCTTTTTTGTTATGTGGGTAGTATTTATCTTCTCATTTAGTTCTTATCAAGAAAGAGCCTATCTACAAAAAGGTTAAACTATTTATCTTTAAACATTTTTTTTAAATTCTTACAAAAATGTCTCCTCCATTCATTCAGAAACAGCAACAAGCTAACAGGTTTGACTTTTGTGTAAAATGCAGGACTATAGATCATGTTATAAAAAAAGATTCCCTTTTTCAGTGCGACTGTGGGACAACACTGTGGAGGTCCATTTGTATGACACGTTAAGGTCCCAACCTTCATTTCTGAAACATGGTCCTAAACAGACCCAGACATTGTTTGATTTGGCTGCCAGCGCAGGTCCAGTCAGATCCAAGGCTTTGTTTTTTCCCATGTTCCTAGAATAGGGGGTCTGTTTCACCATGTGCTTTGAATAAACCTTTGATCTGATTCTGAAATTGACCCTCTTTATCTGCCTTTCTCTTTTGCTCTTCTGTTACTTTTAGATTTATTTTTGTCTTGAATTATTGGACATTTGACAGACATTCTAAATGTTCAATTTACATTATGATAAGAAAATCACTTTAATTAAAAAAATATAATTTTGAGTAATGCCTAATTGAATTTCTAAGTAATGGATACCAATTATGTTGAATATGAAGCAACAACCAGGAGATGGTAAGCTTAAAGACTTGAAACAGGAGGGAAAAGTTAGCCTTGCTCTTTCCAATGATAACAAAATCCACCTAGCTGGACCGCTAGATCCACTTACATCAAGCTAAATCTAAATTTGTACAAAAACTGAGGTGTAAAAAAATCAACTACAGTATGGGGATGACTATTACTAGGCCATGAGCAATTGTAAGTCAACCAGTTGAGACTTCAGGAAGTGCTCCAGACCAGAAATAGCATGACACTTCCTTCTTTTAAAGATAAAACAAACACAATTTAACTTTTTTGAATTTTTATATATGAAGGTGCTGCTTAATATACCAATTCAAGCTGAACATGAAGCAACGACCAAGAGACGGTTAGCTTAGCATTAAGACTTAAAATGGGAGGAAGATGCTAGCCTTGCTCTTTCCAACAATAACAAAATCCACCTGTACTGCTAAACCCACATCCATAAAGCTAAATCTAATTTGTTATGTCCTTACAAAAACTGAGGTGTAAAAACACAAACTGGTCATTTGACGAGGAGTTATGGAGCTGACTATTACTTGGCCAAGAGCAATGCAAAGCAACCAGCAGAGACTCCAGGAAGTACTCGAGAAAATAGCCTGGCACATTGCAATTCGTAAAATAACTATATATTGTCATCACAGATCTAAAAAAATACAATTTAACTTGTTTTTGATAATTAATGTGCTGCTAAAGAAATGTTGTTACCTTTGGGAAAACTTTGGGCCGTTTTCAGTTTTTATGCTACGCTAAGTTAAGCTAATTGGCAGCTGGCTCTAGGTACACACAGATGTGAGAGTGGCTTTCTCATTTGCCACTCTGCAAGAAAGCTAATAAGCATATTTGGCAGCATGTCTATTACTTCTCTTTAAAAATGTCAAATATAACATCAGTGTAAAATGTGTTTGTGACAACTAAAAGGTCCGTCTTTATTTTCCAACCAGATGGCTTTTTGAGACCCGCCTGACATCAGTGCCAGCAGACGCCTTTGCCTACCTGGTCAACATCTCATGGATGTGAGTGGCAATTTATTCAGTGGCTTTATTACATTCAAGGCTGGTACACTTTTCATTAACTGCTATTCTAAAAAAAAAAACCTTCACGGTGGCTCTCATCCACCTGTTGCCTTTTCAACTGCTTTGCTTAAAAAATGGGAACCAATCCCAGCTCCAAACTGCCCACCCACTTTCCTTTCTGTCTCCCACCCAAGCAGCTGATATGCTCTCTGGTTAGTATTAGCGCTGGCTCTTAATCACAGCTGGAAGCGCTAATGCTTTCCTTCAATAGGAATGTTGGTCCTTCAACCACAGTAGAGGTGTAGTCTCTGTGTAAAGGTAAAATATACACTTGATCCCCAGCCGCTGAGTCCGTTGTCTGTGCCCAAGTCATGCATGAAGGGATAAAACATTTTCAGTAAGCCTTAAACAGCCACAAGTGTGCTAAGCCAGTTTCCATTTACTCGCGCTTTCACACCGGAGTACTTTTACCCGTACTTTTCCCGTTTAGTTCCGTTAGTGCCTGGAATTTTGCGTTCACACCGTAAAACTCTGAAAAGTTTTTTGAAGCCGCCATTGTATTTGCTGGCATTAGCATTATTAGCATTAGCATTAGCCCCGCGCACCAACGAAGAGAGAATAACTTATGGCAAAAAAAAAAAAAAAATGGGAGCGGTGGAGTGATGAGGATGTGTCGGCGTTCTGGCGATTTACTCGGAAGGCTTCAGAAGCCAGTCCCCAACTCCGGGGACTTCGGGTGGCAGTATACGCCGTGAAGTTGTTTGCGGCCTGCCAGTAAACCCAAAGCAGAAGAAGAAGAAGTGACGTCAGCGGCTTCATTTGCGTAATCTTCCCTCAGGGAACTTATTCCGGTGTGAACGCGATCGGCTCTTAGTTCCATGGAGGTACTGTGCTGGGAACTAAGTGCTGGGAACTAAGTAGGCCTACGGCAAAGTACTTGGTGTGAAAGCGGCTTTTGTTTGCTCTTCAGACAGACTGCATAGTATAAAATACAGCAAAATGGCTGCCAAATTCTCAAACACTATTTTTTTTCTGTTTAGTTTGCCAACATTTATTTTTTGTTAAGTGCCTGTAATACCTATAACTATAAACAGAATATTTGTTTTTTTTCTAGTCATTTCTAAGTTTCGTTGAGTGCTAAGTTCATGGTTTATTTAAAAGGCATACTTGTTACCAAGTAATAACAAATGGAAACAGAGTGACTGATGAATAGGTAATGTATATGTGAGGTGCATTCCTAAAAATTACCCATGAGGTTCGAGGCTTTAGGCACGTCGGGTTGATAATATATCCAGGAAAGAGTTGCAGGCTGTAGAATCAGAGCCACACACTCATTTATAAAAACATTATATTTCACCATGTAAGACAGATGGTTGAAAAAACATCATCATTTTGATATTACAACGCCATGTGTACTTAAGATTTGGTATAAGCTCTGTGTATTCCTTTCAGATATATATCGGTGGACGTGACGCTGCAGAGGTTGGAGAGGCACTCGTTTCACAGCCTGAAGAAAATCACCCACATGTGAGTAACTAAAGGAAAATGGCACACTTTTTATCGATCCTCATTGATTAAGCTGTTCCATTTGCTCTCAGGAAAGAAACAAATGCTTAATTTTGAACCTTGCCAGCAGCAAATGGAAGCAAAGAGGAAAAAGATTAGAAGCTTATTTCAGTGGCGTGTTCACTGAACTGCTCCTTATCAGAGCTGTTTAGACTCTCTCGCATTTCAAGAAATTGACGAAAACTGACCCTGTTGTGGCAATTGTTTCTCTGAATTAGATGCGAAACAATTCAATTTGATTTGATCTGCAGCATTATTACTGAGCTTGGTATAAACAGAGAAGTAGAGGCCGAACAAAAGCCAGTATTTGGATTCTCTCCTCGTCTTCCTCATGCTCCAGCTCTTGTTAAGGTAGCTCAGGGGAAAGAAAGGCGAGCAAGGTGCGCTTTATTCTCAATTATGGGATAGAGATTTATGGCTGAGTCTCCGGGTGGACCACACACTTTCCAGCAGAACACCTCCTAGCAGTTCATATATTATAAGACTTCCTGCCCATGAGAATGATTTGTTCCAAGTTACAGCAGTGTTTGTGTGTATGCTATTTGTTTCCACTCTTCAATTACAGCATCGAATGTGGACATGTATAGCAGTTTGACACGGTAGCTGGGATTAACAGCGACATAAATGTATTTGACATGCCTCTATGGGTGTGTGTGTATCATTTACCTGTCATTTTCATCTTAATTATCCTTCCTTTTAGTCTCTACTTATTAGGTGCCGAATTCCAGACAGCGAAATACAGACAGAAACAATAATTCAAGCTGCGAGCTGAGGGTTGTATCAGTGTTCTGGGGGTGTATTTTGGATCTCCGGGGCCTATTTGCCACTGATTGGTGTGGTGTAGTGCCATACATCAGATAATGGCATCTCTCTCAGGTTTCCTTCAGGGTCAGACACAAATTAATGCTCTGCTTCCTGTTGGAGGCTTGAGGCCGACAGCAGCTGTGGATCTAAAGACTGCAGTCTGAGCCCAGATATTCAGAGGGGGCTGGGTAAAGTTTGTATCATACCACCATCAAGTAAAACCGGCAGTGTCTGGAATTCCTGTTTTTTTACTAGAAAAATGTGAAGTTTTTTTATATAGTTAAATCTCAGTCTTGCTCATCTAATTGCAAATGATGTGAGTCCACTAATGATCAACCTATGCATAAACCAACAAGTCCTCCAACTCATACGACCAAAGGTCGATTGTTCAAGCCCTTATTACGATCAAATAGGTTGATTGTTCAAGCGCTTATTACGACCTATAATCACGTTTTAAAGTTTTCGACCTCGAGTGCTCCTGTTGACTGCAAACGCTCCGGAGGGTCGTATATTCACAAATAACCCTCTCTGGAAAATCCTAAATTGTAGGATAGTTTGGCCATCAAAATGCTTTTTGATTAGATTTCTAGCGAGAAGTGTATATTGTACTTTTAGAATCCATGTCCAGTGGATGTGTAGGATCTATAGTTTGATAGATATTACGAAGATGATTTGAGGTCTCACCAGGAGAACGTGTAACGGCAGCGTCCATGTAAAGTTAGCGTCAACCCTCTCGGGGTGAAAACAGTATTTCCGGTCTCGAAGTTTTCATAATAAAACCGTATTCCCCTCACTGTCAAATGATTTTAAAGCTATATCTGCAGTACTCATCCACTAAAAAACATCAGTTTATCCTTGTGAATTACACAACATTAATTGGTTTAAAATGTGTACAATGCTTTTGTGTTTTTCCCATAGCTTTTTCCCTTTCGATTCTGAGAGACACATTTCTTTTTTCAGAGGTTTTGATAGGCTAAAACATCGAACTACCCATAATCCTCAGCTATCGTTGAAGCTCGGTGATTGGATGTTTTAACCGTAATGCACGTTTACCGTTCTGTTTTAATTTCCGTTCTGTTTTAATTTCACAATAAAGTTAATAGTAATATTATGTTTGATATTATTATGTTTTATTAACTAGACCACTGGGTCATGTTTGGTGTTACAAATATCAAAACAATATATGTGTGGATAACAAAATAAATCCGTCATAAACTAAACTGGAAATTATACTGGAAAGTATAATTTATTGTGTTAACACTGTAAACTTGACAGTTTTTTAACCCGAACTACCTAGTGGTTAAAGCACGTTATTGCATTTTTTTAATAAGGCTTTTTTTAAACATTAAAGAATACTTTAAGTTAAGGTCTTCTTTTGAATAAGAAAAAAAAGTTGGGGGTATCAACAGATACATATTAAGCCTGACAAAGTACTTAACGTCTAATATATTGCATAGTTTATTTTGGCACTTGACAATCACCTTCCCTGAATTTTACTCAGGTGTAACTAAAGTCTGCTTTAAGGGTCGTTTATATTTCACATCATTAATCAGAATCTGCAAAATAACTAAAATAAATGTAGTGGAGTAAAAATACCAGGTTAACCTCTGAATTGTAGTGGAGTAGAACAAAGTTGCACATGCTGCTGTAACAAAAACATTTCCCAACTTGGGATCAATAAAGTATATCTTATCTTATCTTATCTTAAGATGATCGATGGCTACTGCCATATTTGCAAAATGTGCCTCTGAACCTTGACAAGTGCATGTTTCAGGCTTATCAATTAACAACAGGAGGGGTCACAGACATAAGACCAGCTGTTAAATAAAGCTCTTCTGACCTTAGCTGTCATGTGGGTATATAGTAATGCTGCCCATTATGGACACAAGCGATTTTCACCCATTTATGAATTATATGTTTTAAAGGTCCCATGTCATGCTTTTCTGGTTATTATTGTGAGTTATGTAGCTTTTTATGCATGTAAACGGTCTGCAGAGTCACAAACCCTCAAAGTACACCCTGTAGCGAGTAAAACTCTAATGCAGAAAATACCTGTCTATGCTGCCCCAGAACGCCTCGTTGGGGATTTCTCTTTTTCCATTGTTTACTTCTTGGGTATAGTGATGTATTTCGGGTATAGTGACGTAACATAACGTAACGTAAGCGGAGCCGTTACGTTTGGACCAATCCGCGGACTTCCTCACAAACACACACTCGGCAGGACGTTGCGAGGCTCGCTGCTGCGAGGAGCGAGACACTGTGAGCTGGCTCACTGGTATGGGGTCGGCGAGACAGCGAGACACCGCGGAACTCTGCCTGGGCACACACACAAACTCCCAGCCAGGCTGCGGGTGTGTGTGTGTTTCGGGCTAGGTTTCGCTGTGTCTCGCTGTCTCGCAGACGGCCACTGGGCTCACAGGAAGGGGGGGGACAGGAGCTCCAACAAGCCGTTTAAGACAGAGAGTGAATACACATACTATACAGAGATGCTGTATGAGAAACCAATGTGAGTTTGGAAAATTGCACAATTTAAATGTATTTTAGTATACCTAATTATGTTGTGATGTCCTTTTTGTTAATTATGTTGTGATGTCCTTTTTGTTTTCTGTTGTTTTTATGTGTAACCAATGTACCGCAGGTCTCCCTTAAAAAAGAGATCGTTGATCTCAATGGGATTTTTCACCTGGTTAAATAAAGGCTACAAACAAACAAACCTCAACAATGGAATTATGATCAGTAGAAATGGCCATGACATGGGACCTTTACATTTGATAACACCAATGTGTTTCGTATCCCCTAAACCTCCAGGGATGTACACAGTTTAATACTGGCAACTTCTAATTATGGGAAATACGAAAACGTCTTTTAAAACTACAATTCCCAGTAGAGACGTGCCATAGAACAAGTTGCGAAACACAATAGCCAGCATGTGTAGTTCTGGGGGGGTTCCCGTTCAAGTCCAGTTTTGGATAGTCTGCCGTGGATTCATTCCATTTCAAAGAGCTCGGCGTAACCTTGGTGCACTGCCACTCCAACATCCAATCACAGAGCTTGAGGACTAATCACGGGGTTTGTCAAGCAAAGCGGATGTTGTAGTCCCAAACGATAGCTGAGGATTATGGGTAGTGTAGTGTCTTCGGCCATCCTAAACTCCGAAAAAACTATTTGTTTCTCCGAATCGAAGGTTAAAAACACAAAAGCATTGTACACAATTTAAACCAATCAATGTTGTGTAATTAACAAGGATAAACTGATGTTTTTGAGTGGATGAGTAATGCAGATATCACTGTGTAATCATTTGACAGTGAGGGGAATACTTCCGGTTTTATTATGAAAACTTCGAGACCGGAAATACTGTTTTCACCCCGCGAGGGTTGACACCAACTTTACATGGACGCTGCGGAAAGACGTAGTATATTAACGTTCTCCTGACGAGACCACAAATCATCTTCGTAATATCTATCAAACTATAGATCCTACACATCCTCTGGACGTGGATTCTAAAAGTACAATATACACTTCTCGCTAGGAATCAAATCAAAAAGCATTTGAATGGCCAAACTATTCTACAATTTAGGATTTTCCGGAGAGGGTTATTTGTGAATATACGACCCTCCGGAGCGTTTGCAATCAACGGGAGCATATGCCGCAAATTGTTGTTTCTTACACGACCACTAGAGGTGCTAAACTTTAAAACGTGACTATAGGTCGTAATAAGCTGCTGAACAATCGACCTATTTGGTTGTTTTTTGGAGAAGGACAGGCTGGCATAAACAGTTTGAGAAGGTTTTTAAATCTTCGTTTATTTTTGAGGATCCCCTATCACAACGAAATGTATGTATTTGATCTTTACAGCAGCAAGAACAGCATGTTGTTTGTGTCAACTACTTGAAATAGAGTGGCAGTTAAAGCTGCTTTTATCAATATTTTTTAATTAACTGGATGGCAAATGGAAAAGTAGTCGCTTTGGCTACAAATCATTAGCAGACGCTGCAGTTTCCCTCAACTTTATGGAACTTTTGAGCGTCTTTAAGTTGATTGACCTGGCTTTACAGCCTGCAACCTAATCCCATAACTTTCATTTCCCACAAAAAAACTCAGATAAACACACTGTTTTCTACCTTTTCAGCACCAAACAGCAAACTAATTATGTTAGTGATTAGTGAACATAGCAGCCAGCCATTTAAAAGCCATATTGTGTTAAGGAGTTGGTGGAGACCAAACCGTAGTTTAAATTAGAGAGTATATTGTCTATTAGCCAGAAATATCATTCTTAATTAATGGTTAAGTTACCAGGTGTCTTTTGGAAGACTAAAAACGTTGAAGTGTTACAAAACAGAAATGCAAATTAGGTACCTACCATCAACTGGTTTGGAGAGAAGAGCAGTTTGCAGTGTAGGCTGCTCTTTAGGCAGTGCTGTAAGTTGGCAGTAAACAGAGTAGAAGTAGTAGAGTTTGCAAACCAAAAACAATTCACCTCGGCCATCAAACCCATCTACGAGACAAAAAAGCCGAAAGATCTACTTTGGTTACATTTCTATCACCAACCACAAACAGCTAATCAGCTATGTGAGTTCAATGTTCACCATGCCAGAAATATTTTGGCATAGGCGTTTCCATATCACATTGAACGCATCTAATATTTTCAGCCAAAACCACCTCAAACAAGCACACATGTATGTTTGCGTTATTGAGGACGTTTTATAGAATATGTCGTTTCCATTCCATTGCCGTTAGATCTTTTCTGACTGCTTAGTTAACGCCACCGACCAGTTACTATGGCTAATATTTACACAAACTTTATCAGTAGAAAATCCAAGTAAAAGAAAATCGAATTCTAAACCCCACCGTATGACCGACCCTCTTGGGTTCAAAGGGTTTCAACAACTCAGCCAACTAATGTTCTGCCACTCAGAGTTTTATAGTCTGCTTGACAGACTATGTCATTGGTCATTGGTTACATTGGCTGATAAAACTGCCTTCAACTCCTTCAGTGAAGCTTTAGTCTTTGTACAGCAGCCCTGGGAAGAAGAACCTCTCCCACTGAGTGACTTCCATTGACCTGACCACATCTGTTTGGTGGGCTGACTGTGGTTTGCCAGGTGTGTGAAGAAGGGCCAGAACACACGATCCAGAGCAGCGCATGCCATGGCCTCAGACAGCAGAGGGAGAGAGAGGTGTTCAGTCCAGTCCAGGGCGGACCAGAGTAAACACACTAATGAAACACTAATTGAACTCAACTTCCGGACCTGGCTGTCTGCGCCGAGTTTCCCTCCTCTCGCACACTGGCATGCACCTTGCCCTGTCCTGTCAGCAAGTTTTAAAGCAGTGTGTTTCCGAGTGTGTGTCCTAATGATTTCATAGTGTCTACCACACACACTTCTGTCATTTACTTTTTCTCTGAATGAGTTGTTTTATGTCTCTAAGTCCTTATTGAAGACTCTTTTGTTCTGTCTTGTCTCCAGACAAATACGTAATGCACAAATTCTGACCTACATTGACCCAGAAGCCTTTAAACATCTCCCAAATCTCAAATACCTGTGAGTATTTTTCATTGCATGCTTTAAAGAATGTCATTGAATTCCACATATGGACAGCATTATAGTAAAAGATGAGGGATCTATATTTAAAATGCTTGAGTCTGGAAATCATTTTAACATTGTGGTCTATTCATAGCTTTGTGTTTATCAGAATCAGCAAGAAAAGTGACTGCACACTCTGAACCTTTTTAGAAAATATTAAATGTAACTGGCCTGATTTCATTATTACTTATTATAAGTCCTTTAAGACTCCCTGGCTTGTAACCAGAGAAATGCCAGTAAATGAACAACCTTAAATACTATGTTCCGATAAAACAAAACTGCATTGTGAATTATGCTTTCAAAGGAGTATATTTCATCCCAAATGTAAGCTTTTGAAAACTTGTTTCTGGCGCCTTTTTAATCAAAGTAAATGGATTAATAGGCCAAACAAACAAGCGTTTTTTCACCCGGGAGATAATTGATTGTGTCATATGTGTAATGAAAAGTCACACTTGAGTTATTTTAACTTACATAAGTAATGTACCTGATTAAAGTATAATCTTAACTTACTTATGTTACTCAAGTTACAGACCAAACATACTTCTTTTCACCCAATCTATGATCGTTTACAACATCTACAAGTACTTTTGTTTCATTTTACAATGCTAACCACATGCTTAAAGCTGTAACATAATGGGAACATATTTTCTTTTAGGGAAATACATTGAGTAATTGACAGAGGTGGGAGAAGTACTCAGATATTGTACTTAAGTATAAAGTAGAATTACCAGCGTGTAGGAATACTCTTTTACAAGTAAAAGTCCTGCAAATGTTACTCAAATCGAAGTACAAAAGTATTAGCATCAAAATATACTTAAAGTACCAAAAGCAAGTAGTCATTCTGCAGATTGGTCCATTTCAGAATAATATATATATTAAATGTCTTGTAATGATTGATCATTAAAGTGTTCTCAAAGCAGGTAAAGGTGCAGCTAGTTGTAATGACTTTGTATACTGCAGGGTAGCTTGTGAATCTACTCCAGGTGGAACTAAAGTCTGATTTAAGAGTAAATTATATTTCACATCATTAATCCAGATCTGTAAAGTAACTAAAGGTTCAAATAAATGTAGTGAGGTAAAAGTACACCATTTACCTCAAAATTGTATCAAGTACAGTGCTTGAGTAAATCTACATAGTTACTTCCCACCTCTGGTAATCGAGACAGCTGTTTTTGTTTTATCGGAACTTAATTTCTTAGCAGACATAGTTAAAATGAATTGATGGATATTATAAAATATAGTGCGTACTAAACTTAAGGACTATTTTTGTAAAGGCAATACTCACTATGCTTTTGCATTACACTGTTGTCTGATTGAGTCCTAGAGGATTATTAATAAGAAAATAATATACCACTTTTCATTGCATCTTAAAATGACCTTGTGTAGTCTCTGTTGTGTCTACTATATGTCCTGACTGTTTCCATCCTCTTGCTATTCAGGGGAATTTTCAATACCGGCCTTACCTTCCTCCCTGACTTGAGCAACATCCACTCTAATGACATGAACTTCATGCTGTGAGTTGCTTTAGCTTTTAAACTAAGCAAACTAATCAATATTCATGCAAATTAAAAAGTGCTTTGTGTAGCATATTAAACACATTGCCACATTCATTCGAAGCCATTACTAATGTTACCATGAACCAACATGGCTTCTAAATACTGCTCAAGGAATGATAAAGAATGAAATCATCGACTATATGTAGACCATCGTTTGCATTACATTTAAGGACAGGCATGAAGCAAGATTGAAACACAACTTTGCACAGGGATTATGGGAAATGTGGTTTCAATGATGAGAAATTGCCACCACTAACAGACCACTTCCCTTCAGAAATGTGATTTTGTCTTTTTTTGAGTCAATAAACATCTGCCTTTACGTATAAAACCTTCTGCATGAAATGAACATCTACACATCTTTCTGTCAACACCCTCTCAACTCCCTCTAATTTAATTTTCCCACTGTGTCGTAATACTTGAGAATTCATCCATTACTTTATTTCTCCCTGTGCCACTTTCCAATGAAAGGTATTTATTTGCAACACCACTTCATTTCCTCCCTACTCGGTTTCTTCCTTTGCAGGGAAATTGCCGATCATCCCTACATCACTGAGATCCCGGCCAACTCATTCCGTGGCATCACCAGCGACGTGCTGACAGTGTAAGATATCTGCAAGAGCATCCATATGCGTTAATGTAGAGAAGAACTGCTTAAATGTATGTTTCTGTCATACACTTTTATAAAAATTCATAAGAGAAACGTGAACTTGATTTAAACTGTAGTTGTTAAATGTATTGTGAACATCCTAATCCAATCTAAACCCTAAAATAGCCACTAGAATTTGTGTGGATTGGCAAGAATTACACTTTTGAAAACATGTCCTCAGACTGAACTGACTTGAACCTCTCAAAGATAGCGCAAACAAGTACACCGACACTCAAAGACCACTGGCAATCACATACAAGTGGTTAGGTTTGGGAGCAAAGGAAGATGCATTGCAATTATAATCCACAAAACAGCATGTTATAGAAAATGTTGGATGAAAAATCACAAAACTGCGCAGAAAGATGAAACCTCAACATCGAAAGTGAAATAAGTAGCTCCTACTTATCTGTCCCAGAAACAGATAAGGCATAAGCCCATGGGAAAGTATGCTAATTCAAAGGATTGTTTGTTTGAAATAACTGTTTCGTTGTGTTGATGTTACTGTATGAACTTTTTTGTTTTGTTCCAGGGTGCTGTATGGAAACGGCTTGAGAGAAATCCATAATCATGCCTTCAATGGGACTAAACTGGATCAAGTGTAAGTATTTCACATTAACTCATTACTTATGGTTGCAAAAAAACAAAACAGTAACCATCCAAAAACCAATGGATGAACTCACAGTGGCCATGTCGACTTCCTCTAAACAGCTTATGGTTGTAGATATGCAATAGGTTACTATTTCATCTGTTATTTGTAATTATATTATTGATAAATCTTGCTAATCTTTGATCATGTAAGGCTAAGAACGCCAGTAGCTACTGGCTTTAGCTTAAAGGGGACCTATCATGCAAAATGCACTTTTGTACGTCTTTTATACATGAATATGTGTCCCCGGTGTTCCAGGGAACTCACCAAGTGTCAGAAAACACAACCCTCTCTATTTTCCTCCATACCCAAATCTCTAAAAAAGGGGCTGCAACGGATCTGATAAAAACTGATCCAGCGCTACGGCTATTGGGCCAACTCCACCAATCAGGAGGAGACAGCCACGGCCATTGCCGTTCGAAAGCGCTGGAGACGCTGTAGTACATATGCCAGGCCAATAGATGGTGCTGTTCTCACTGAATCTGCCCTTGCTAAAACAGAGCTAAAAAATGTCAAATTGAGCGAAATGAGGCATGGCTAAAATGCATGATCTGTTTGGTATTTTGAAAAAAAAAAAGTATAAATATGCCTTATATAGGTATGGTCCTACACTATATTATTCAAATATAGCATGATAGGTCCACTTTAATATAAACCACACAAAGATTAAAGTGGTCTTGTCTTATCATCTCACCTTTTAGCAAACAAACAAATAGGCTTACGAGTATTTCTTATAATGTCATTTTGTACCTTTTCCAGCAGCTTCAAACACAACCTAGTTAATACACACACTATCACACAGAATAATATAAAACGTGTAAGTGGTGTAGCTACTTGTGTATTAGGTTCAAGGGTAATTTTCTGTTTGCTTTGTTTTTACTCTTGTGTTTTCATAAAATGTAACTCTTTACTCCCATTTGTTTTTTCATCTGGTAAAAATATTTTTCACTGGAACACCAAAATCAGTCAATTTAGCGGTCTTCAATTTCTCACAAAATTATGTTGCTCAGTGTTTTTGACTGTAATAAACCATTTCTGACATCTGGCATGTGTATTTCCTTTCCCACAATTGCACTACAAAAGCAGTGGGATCACAGTTGGGTCTCTACAAGCCTTCTCATATGTTCTCAAAAAGGACAGAAGCCCAGCTCTTGATTAGTCAACTGGAGTTTTCATAGGAAAATATGATTTTGTAGAAGTTGGTATCAGGAAACAGTAACCTTCCCACATGCTCTCATAGACACTGGATGCTAGATCTGTGTCAAACCTGAAGAAATCAATGTCACACTTATATACTCAATAGCCTCAGTAGGATAAATGACAACAGTGGAGGTAACCATTGCTTCCTTTTCCTCTTTTTTTGCAACATGTTTTCCTTTTTTCTGTCAACCGCTGGCCCAGAATCCTGCATATTTAGGATATGAGGTTTTAATGTTATTAATTTAAGACCCCTCTCTTCTTTTACAACACCTACACACATCTCAGGTCCCTTTAAGAGGCTAATTAAGCCATTGGTCGTATACCAGAGAGTCTTCACACATGTGTATTTGTGTTGGAGCACGTTCTGCTCTGAGGGGAGAACTGATCCCAGCACTGCCTGACCAAGACAAATACACCCCTCAGAGGTCTATTATCCTTATTAGATTTAAGGGATTTGGGGAGATGTGTAGTGTGGGTGCTCAGTGTGTTTAAGGAAAACGCCATCACATCTTATACTGTCTAATTTGAATCAACAATGTGAGTGAGACCTTTTTCTGTCATGTTTCACTTCTGAAATGAGAGAAAATAAACAGAAATGTGCGGTGATGAGGCTTGGAAAAATATGCCATGCCTCACCTCTCACGGTCTGATTGAAATGTGAAGGATACCCTTTCTCCTAATAAACTTACATTTGTGCTTTCCTGTCCAGGGACCTTCGCAGGAATAAGTATCTTACCAAGATCGATGAAAGGGCTTTTGGGGGTACCATCAGCGGCCCCTTGCTTCTGTAAGTACCTGAAGGGATTTGGACATTTGAGCCGCTTGCAACTCTGTAATTAAACACAATCCTTACCTCACATATAGCACCTATACTTATTTAACTTAAGCATGTCTAAACTCAGTTACATCCATTTTTGTGTAATTTTGTAAGATCTCTGTCGATTCATCTGGATGCTGATGACGATGACCTAAACTTTTCTTTTCATAAACAATGTACGCTAGAGGGGGTAGGACCAGAAACGTTTTTAAGCATTTCCTTGCCCCTTTTGAACATGACGGAAACTATTTTCTTTTTTTTATACCTTGAATGTTTTTTTTATTTTGCTTCTCTTTGTTATAATTATTATTATTGTTTGTTTTGTTTCTAACATGTTCAATAAATTGACTAATAATCTTAGTGATACTTTTATCATGTACCTTTTTTAACATTCCCTCAACTATCGTTTAAATGTATTCTTTTAAATGGATCTTGAAACTAGTTGTAGTTGTGGTAACCTGTAGCCTAATATAAAGAAGTCTATGTAACTTTCAAAGGAAGAAAAAGCTGTCCAATACAATCAATGTTTTTTCTCCTCCAGCCTTACTTGGTCTGGTATGATGACCAATAGCTTAGGACCCAAGGGTAGCTAAAACTGAGATGAAATGGAAAATGCCTTTTTTACAGCTTTTCTATCACATTCCTGTTAAAAAAAAAAGTGCTTCTGGTCCAGTGAGTCATTTTTCTGACCATTGGGTTTGACTTTAAAACAATGGGCACTCTCCTGTCATGGTAGGAGTGATTCATACCCTCTTTAAAACTATTTTATAGACTGTTTAATCATTGACTTCTGACTCTGATCAACAGCTGCTTGGGTAGCAAAAGGAATTTATAATTTCACTATTTAAGATGGATAAATGTTATTTTTGGCGCCATCTTGACTGTAAGGCACAATTGAGTGAGATCAACTCACCTTAGGAGGTACACATGGATTTTCTGATTTATTCTTAAGGCTATAGCGACTCCTGTTGCATGACTTTAAAGGAATAGTTATGAGCATTTTGGGAAATACGGTTGCTTTTTCACTTTCTTGCAGAGTTAGATTATGATTGATATCAGGTTTTGTACGAACAAGATATGTTATAACTAGTGAGCTTCAGAGATGTTGGATAGTGGATTTTGATACATTGGACGGAGCCAGACAATGATTCATCTTCTTAAACCTTGGCAAAAAAGGAAAGCAGTACTGCTTCAATTATTTATTTCAAATGTACATATAGCATACAATTTGAAAAGTGTATTTATCAATCAACATGTTGGAAGTGTCCTTGGGCAAGAAACGTAACCCCAAATTGCTCCCGTAGTCATGACTACAGTATTGAAGTGTATGCAAGTCGCTTTGAATAAAATTGTAAGCCGAATACCATGTAATAGTAAATAGGCCTAGTTTGGTAATTTCATTATTCACACCATGTCAAGGTAGATTTGAACAATTTCCTCACGCATCATGTGCAGACTGGATGAGCTATGTCTGCGAAATGGATAGCATATCATCAAAGAGTATAAATCATTCCTCCACAGCTGTGTCTTTGACCAGGAAATCTGAAACGCATTGTGTGCAAGCGTGGGACGGAGTAACTTCCGACATCTCCCTGATACTGTCATCGTTTTTGCCATTCTCAAGGATTTTAAGGCTTAGTCTGCGTTTTATAAGGTGTTTGATTGTCAAAACCCGTTACCACGGCTATTCAGTTGCTGTTATGGCTCTGATCTTGTCGTTAAGTGTCTGCTAAGGTAAATGGGTTCGTGTGCAGGTCTTCATCCCCCGTTCCACTGGGGAACATGTCCTAAGTGAGGTCAGCTCCATGAGGTCATGAGCTAAACATCTGGGAATGACAAAATCAGACTGACACTCAGAGTCTGTGCTGCTTTTATTGAAGACTTTCACAATGTGCCCCATGAGAGGAAAAAGAGCAGAGGGCACAGAAGTGGGGAGAGCAAATGGGACTTAAAAAGAACAACGGGGCTCTTAGCAAATATTAAATGGTTTGGCTTTTGTTTCTTTTATTTAATCGAATTAATCAGCAGATACAATGACTTTTTAATGGGTTAGGAAACTAAAGAAAGCAAAAGAGAACTTGGACTCTACTTGGCCTTTGGAAGGGGCGAATGTCCAGTGCTGAAAAGTGGAATGTCCGGATAATGGAATCACATGGGATGTCGATAAGATTGTCAATCCCCTGCATGTCTTTGGCCCGATGAGGTTGAGCTGGCTTTGGCATGATGGCCAACCACGTGTAAAAAGATGATGAAGGAGTGAGCAGTTGAGTGTAGGAAACAGATGGAGGGTGTTGTTTAATCTAGATCTCTGGTCTAATCATGTATGCCTCTAGGTTTTCTGATAGTATGTTTTTTCAAGAGATGTGCTGGGTGGTAACTGCTGGTTCTTCTCTCAGTTAGTCAGATGAAAGAATAGCATTTAAACTTAGTTAATAGCATCCATGAAGTGCATTCTCACATGTGAGGGATGTGCAGAAAATGCCATGTTATCACTTGTATTGGGGATATAGCTTAACCCCATTTGTGACCTCAGGAGTAATACAATTTAAGGGCAAAGTCCAAACATTTAAAAAGGTACAGGGTATCCAAGAAATGTCTGCGTGGAAAGTTTTACAGGAGCAAAAACCAGAATTTAAATCCAATATTTGCACACTCTATATCCAACCACAGCAACATATTTTCCGGTAGAGAGGAAGAAGAGCAGAGCGGTGCAGTCTGTGGAAATATTGAATTTTATAGTTCTGTTAGTTTTGACCCCCAAGATTTTAATCATTCCTAGCCCAAAAAGTACCCTTGAAAAACTTAAAATAGGGCTTTGCCAAGAATGATCGCATGCATTGAAGTTAAGATCTATAATAAGGCATCTAATTCTTTCATTCCCTTGTTGTCTCAAAGAGACGTGTCCCTAACTGGGATCACCTCCCTGCCAGCCATAGGTATGGATTCTCTCCGGAAGCTGACGGCGCGCGATGCCTGGGCCCTCAAGAAACTGCCACCCATCGAAACCTTCAAGCACCTCACCGTCGCCAATCTCACCTACCCCAGCCACTGCTGCGGCTTCAAAAACTTCAAAAAGAAACGAGGGTGAGCTTTCGTCAATTATTCACTTTGTGTTCTTGAATGTACTTGTGAAAGTCAGAAAAGTGGAGGCATCTCAAGAAGATTGTCCTTGAAAGACCAACTGCATCCGATAGAATGTTTTTGTGTGTTTGGATGATCTACCACGGTGAGTAGGGCAGCTGCACTTGTATGGTGTGGACTTTGGCAGGGATTTAATCAACTCTGACGTGTTTACCTATAACTTCAAACAGTGCTGGCATAATTAGTGTCACTCATTGCTGTTATTGTAGGAAGAAGGTTGAGCCAGACTTTTCTTCAACTGGATATAATGTAATGAGTTCATTTGACACTTAGCGTGAGTGAGGGTTAAAGCCAGGTGTGTATCTGTCTAATACAGGACTAGAATATTACTTTATGGACTCAATCTGTTTGTGTTTTACAGCTTTTACGAGTACATTCTCTGTAACTTCACTGCTTTCTACGACCAACATCACAAGCGCTCTGTGGGGCCCCTCGGCATGCCTTCCCTCCAAGGGGATGATGTTGTGGAAACAATCCCAGACCAGGAGCCAAGTGACGGAAGCCACAGAGACTCCCAGCAGGACTGGAGGAGAGGTGACTTCCATGGAAGCCTCCACTACCACGCCTACTTTGGGGGTCAGCCAGATGATGATGTGGGTTTTGGAGAGACCCTCAAGAACCCCCAGGAGGACACCAGCCAAGACTTCGAAGGTCCTTACGATTATGTGATGTGTGAGGAGGGAGTGGAGGTGAAATGTGTACCAGAGCCCGATGAGTTCAATCCTTGTGAGGACATAATGGGTTTTGGCTTCCTGCGAGTGTCCGTGTGGTTTGTGAGTCTGCTGGCTGTTCTGGGAAATGTGGTGGTGCTCTTGGTTCTGCTCACCAGTCACTACAAGCTCTCGGTCTCTCGCTTCCTCATGTGTCACTTGGCCTTTGCAGATCTGTGTATGGGGATTTATTTGCTTCTTATTGCCTCTGTAGACCTCCACACGCAAGCAGAGTACTTTAACCACGCCATAGACTGGCAGACGGGCCCTGGTTGTGGACTTGCAGGGTTTTTTACGGTCTTCGCCAGCGAGTTGTCTGTCTACACCTTGACGGTGATCACTCTGGAGAGGTGGTACGCTATCACCTTTGCTATGCGTTTGGATCGTAAGCTGCGTCTGCACCACGCCGCAGCCGTGATGCTAGGCGGCTGGATCTTCTGCCTCCTTCTGGCCCTGCTCCCATTGGTCGGGGTGAGCAGTTACCAGAAGGTCAGTATTTGTCTCCCAATGGACACTCAGTCCACAGTGTCTCAGATCTTCATCTTGTCAGTGCTGGTCCTCAACATCCTCGCCTTCCTTGTCATTTGCGCATGCTATTTTAAGATCTACTGCGCAGTCCATAACCCTCACTACCGGTCTGGATCCAAGGATACCAACATTGCCAAGCGCATGGCTGTCCTCATCTTTACTGACTTCTTATGTATGGCTCCTATCTCTTTTTACGCCATGTCAGCCGTTCTGGATCGACCGCTTATCACAGTCTCCAACTCTAAGATTTTATTGGTGCTCTTCTACCCGCTCAATTCCTGTGCAAACCCATTCCTTTATGCCATCTTCACTAAGGCCTTCAGAGGGGACGTATTCATCCTCCTCAGTAAGGTGGGTCTTTGTCAGCAAAGGGCACAGCTTTTCAGAGGCCAGACGGTGTCGTCAAAGGGCAGCAGCGGGACGTCTCAGGTCCGTAGGGAGAAGGATAAGGTTAGGAAAGGTGGAAGCGGAGGCCAGGAAGAGGCGCCCATCCACCTGAAGAAGAGCTCCGGACATACCTGCCAGCAGACGAGCCCTGAAGAGAGCCAGAGCCTGAAGACGTGAGACAAACACCAGCTGGAGCGAGTAAAGCAAGACAGGTTCAGGTGGGAGAGGAGAGGCCTTGAAGTGTTTGTGGACAGATCTGTTTGGATATTTAACAGAAAGCTCTACTTTTCTATCTGCTTCAGTTTTCAGGCCAAGTTCAGCTGTTTTGACAATTTCGGCTGTGATGATTTTATGGTTCCAGTTGTTGGAGAATATCAAGTGTCACTGAAATGCGAGCCGGACTTCATCTCACTCAAAGTCCTTTGTATTTGGAGGGACGGGCTAGAGAAGGACAGCAATTATTCTAAGGAAAGATAGTATAGATATTGTATTTGACCATAAGATATAGTAATAGATAAATACTCAAACCTACATATATAACTATGAATTGAATCTGATTTTTCAGTATCTTTAATTTAGTTTAATTTCAATGATCTCTGCACTGTCTAGCATTGATATACAAGGGAATAAAACAGATTTTTTGAAACACTTCATTATCCTGCAATATGATGACCTTTCAGAGTCTTCTCAGTCTTTGTTATAGTCTTCAAGGACAGCCTGCTGGCTCAGTGCTGTTCCACAGTGGAAACTTTATCCTGAAAATGTAAAAACACAGTCTTTCTTATTGTATTATCCGTAATAATATGAGGTAATTAGACAATAGTGTTTGGGGATTTATGAATGAAAACGGGACCGGTGGTATTTCATCTGTAAACTGAAAAATGCATTCACAAAAGTATGGTTATGGTACCTGACTGTGATGTGGAAAAGCAGAAATAAGTGTTTTTATAGTCCAAGTAGACTTTGAAATTATACTTTTTTGTTGCCTATACCTGCACCAAATGTATGTATCACTTTCTTGAATTCATAAAATATTTGTGTACTTGTTGTAACTGTTACTGTTTGTTAATGTAACCAAATATTTTCACATTTTCACATTTATCCAGCAAAACAGTTTGCATAAAGAGGAAAGGTATGTCCTTAACCCAACCACAAGTGTTAAATCCAATTACAAAAGCAAACACAAGACATATTTGGATTATTAGACATTTTCTACAAATTACAGACAGGTATGATAATCACAAATGTATACTGTTAAAGCCTGCCTTTCCATTGGAATGCCATGGTTGTTTTTCTAGCATGATCGTGATATTTTTCCCTCCTCTTACGGAAACAAGTGACTTATACAATCAGCAGAGATAGCTTTGCCTTCGCCTGGAGAGCCTAAAGCAAATACAGCTGAGACACGTGTGAGCTGGGGCGCTGTAACTTGTGCGATATTGAGCCATTATGAGTTAAAGGACACCCTCTGCCAATGGCAGCTTAACATCTGGTTAGCATTTCATCTGCTATGTGACATTTTGTTCAAGGAGATATACAGATGAACAGGGGGGACTTTCCAAGAAAGAGGGATCATTTCAGTCCTTTATTAATTTGCTTGCAAAGTTGTTGGGTCATAGATATTTGACCAGGCTGAATGGTTTGTTTCAGTACGGAAAAATATATTGTACAATGTTTACAACTCTTTACTGCCGTCTTGAAGCATTAGTGAGGTTAAACCTTAAAAAGAAGAGTGGCATCTGCTCCCTTTGTTCTAGACTTCCTAACAGGCTAAAAGGACATCATTTTCATCTAAATGTTTTCCACAGCTTTGTGTCAATCTCCTCCAATCACCTATTAACAACAATCCACCCTTCAAATGCTAAGCACACAGAGCTGGAGCACGATGTGCCTGGCTGAATTTGTAAGGGGCCTCCTCATTCCACTGCCATCTAATGTTAACCCACATTTTATAGTTCTGTATAGTGTGCGCATGTCAAGTTTGATAAAAATCAAACCACTGCACATCTGTGTGGGTGACAGGGTGAACACGAAAAGACTGGGGGTGGCGACACACCTGTCCTTTGAAACTACACCTCCACTTAGGATTCATGAAGTGTTTTTTCAAAGCCATCTGGATTATTACAGAAAATATCTGACAAAACTGGCCGCACAAACCGATCGAGACTTGGACTGTATTTATTTATGACATTCTTCATGTAGCTGGTTCTCAGGCCTGCCTGATTATTCCTCTCCCGGTATTTCAAATAAACCAATCGCCCAGTGTTTCCTCAAATAAGCAGGGAACGACCCGGCGATGCACCTCGCTAACACCAGATTATGTTGCTCAAATCAAATACAGCGGGAAGAAATCATGAGAAGCACGGAACAGAGACACTGAGGTTTCTATCAGGAGGTTCAGAGAAGTATTGGTCACTCAGAGGTCAGAGTCTTTAACCATCCGGCACTTATAGCTGGGAACACAAAATCCCTGCATTTATGACGTTATATCTTGCGTTGTTCAATGGGCCAGTAAGCATGGACGGTCCTCTTGAAGAGTAAAGTTTCTTTCTTTTACAGAAAGCTCTTTAAAATTACTAGAGCGAACCACAGAGTGGAAGTCAGTGAAAACATTTGTCTCTGTTGTTCCAAGAGTAGTCAAACCATAACATTTAAGACAGACTTTATATTTTCACTGAACATTTCACTTTTACACAAGCCTACATTTGATCTGTGAACAATCTACTTGTATGCAAGGTTTTATCTGTTTGTGCAGATGCATGAGTCATCACAAACTCATTTGCATGGTGGAGTGCATTGCACGCAACCAAAATGATCAAATCAAAACGCCATATTGTTGATTACATTTGTACAGGAGGAACACCTGGCTAAAGGCCCTCGTCAAAAATAAGGTATTTCAATAACAAAAGCTATGTTGCAATTTGTTGGGCTAATTACATGCACGGATCATCTCAAAGGACTGTTCTTGCCACAACTTGTTTCATCACATTCTCCTATACTATAGTACCAAAAGATGAAAGGGCCTTTTGTAACCAAGGTCCAATAACTATGCAGATTATAACACATTATTTGAACATTTCACAGCTGTCCAAACATCATCTTTGTATCCACAGATGTGTTGACTCAAATCACATGACTCCAAATCATTGACTCTTTGAATCTGAAGACTTTAAGTAATTGGTATGGTGTGCCGTCCGATCATGGCAAAAGCCAAATGTGTATATAGCTAACCACACTCGAAAGACATTCAAGATGTGATTACACTTTCATCTTTCCACTAAGCCATTTGAAGTGTTGCAATTATTTGTACACACAAGAAGTGATAGAGGTTATTGAATAAACAAGATTTATAGAAAACAGTACTCACTCAATGCACCTGCTCAGTGATCCGTGAAGTGGAAATGCTTGTCTGATGTTCGAAAGGTTCTGGGAGGAGTCAGGCGTTGTTTCATCATCCAACAACCACTTCAGTTACAATAAATGCTATCTTTACTATCGATTGACAAAATCACAAAATACATTTATCAGAAGATAACTTCACCTGGAGTTCTTGCCTCTTTTTCTTTGATGAATTCATATTTTCCCAAGGCCCAAAGATGCACCTCTTAAGACGTTGAGCAATTCAGCGATCAGTAGCCAATTGGTCTTTTTCACAACAGCCATTTTGAGACCTCGTAGTAGGAGAAGCACAGGTGTTACTAATAACATTGACGATGGCTCTGTTCCATTCGTGTCCCTTAAGTCATGACAGTGTGACAGTGAGCCAGCACGCACAATCCCAGGACCATGAAACTGAAAAACCAGGAAAGGAGGTATGTCCATTAGAAACGGATAAAGGCTCTTTGTCCCAAAAAGCTTCACAGACTACAGTAAACTCAACATGCCACAGCCAATAGACCTGGCTACTACATTCCACTGAAGCGTACAAACTCCATTTTGCCATGCTTCTGATTGGCAGTCACTGTCAGTTAGGTGGTAAGCAGAGAAAGCTATAGAGTCTAAGCTAGACATCTCCTGGGCCTCATTATAAGCCTCATTCGCCAGCAGCACAGGCTCTTACATCTGAGTGCCCAGGAGAAGCAAGAGGGCCCACTTTGTCAGAAACAGCCAGGGATACATTCTTCCTCCACAAGGTTTGTTCAGGACTGAATAAGTCTTTGTGAAGCTTGATATATTGTAGATGTGACGGCATGCCACAAATCCATTTACAATCAAGGGCAGAAATCTCCATGTAGTTTCTGATTCAGCTCTAATCCCAGACAGCACCACACCTTCATCTCATAATTATCCAAAAGGAAATACACAGGGATTGTATCAATTTGGTTAGGATTTAGAGGAAAGGCAAGGAGAACGCCCATGCTGTGCATATCCTGAAAGGCATCCAGACACTGGATTACAGGTAATTTAAGACAAATTGAGGCATATTTAGGCCCACTTTTCTATGTAGCATCAGATGTAGTGATTTCAAACCAGAATTCCTGTTCCCCTACACCGGGGGCTTTTTTCAGATTATGTTGACAGATAAGAGAAACTCAACTACTAAAATAAATATAGAAGTATTATTACTAAGATTGGATTCGAGAATATAGACAATTTAATGCAGCTATAAGACTTGCATTATGTGAACAAACTGTTGAAATGGTAAACTAAAAGCAAAGTGGTTAAAAGTAGTTTGGTAACTTTAACTTTATGGATTATGTTTTACAATAATAAGCTTAAGTACATTTCAAGTGGATAAAGTACAAGTGCTAGCTAAATTGATTGACCAAATACAATAGCTAAAAGTAATGGATAAATTGTTACTTCGGTTAACTAAATGTAATGGATAATTTCTAACAAAAGTTAGCTAAAAGTAATGAAAAAATGTTCAATAGTTAGCCAAAAGTAAAAAGTGAGTTTTTACAAAATTAAGCTAAAAGTACTAGCTAAATTGCTTCAATGGTTAGCTCAAAGTCTTAGATAAATGGTTACAATATTAAGCTAAAACTACTAGCTCGATTGCTAGCTAAAAGTAATGAAGTGTTAAATAGTTAAGATGAATTTAATGGATAAGGTGTTCAATAGTTAGCTAAAAGTAAACAGTGAGTTGTCCCAACTCCCAACTGCACGCCACGGGACCCTGACCAAGCGTTGCTCCTGGACGTTTAGGGAGTGAGAGTGTGTTGGCCATTGGAGTGTTGCTTGTGGAAGACATTCTCAAGCAACCGTTTCGCTTCTCATGCACTGATTCGCTAGCTGAACAGCCAATCAGAGTGATTTCTTTGTCCGACTGCCTGTGGCCGACGCACGACCATGAAAGGCCAAATAAGGCGTGTCACGGCCGACGGTGCGGGACACACCAAATTGAGTTTGGGCGACAGGGCACGCTTCGTCGTCCGACTAACGAAAACGGCCGATTTCGGCCTGGTGTGTCAGGGCCTTTATATAGCATCCTAGTACTACAATTTTCCAGGAGCTTGCATGCTTGTGATCATCTTATTAAAGGTAGGGTAGGTACGTTTGAGAAACCGGCTCGAGATACACTTTTTGTTATATTCCATGGAATGCTCTTAACATCCCGATAGCAATGAATATCTTAAGTGCTTTGACAAAAAATCCATAAAAAAATGTCATCTGTGGAAGCCTTAGTACTGTAAAAAGCACGACCAATCATTTTAGCCGGCCCGGCTAAAATAACTGGATGGCCTACCTGCCTGTCAGCCTTCCATCTGTGCACAAACTTATCTCGTGCCCTCATTGGTCATGTGCGCGTTCGTGTGTGTTGGGTACTAGCTAAATTGCATCAATGGTTAGCTCATAGTATAAGTTAAATGGTTACAATGTTAAGCTAAAATTACTAGCTCAATTGCTACAATAGTTAGCTAATATTAGAGAAATGGTTAAAATATTCAGATCAATGTCCAGCCCCTGCCCCAAAATGGTAGCAGCAAAAACGCTAACTTTACTTTACTGTAGTTTAGAATTTCATTGTTAAAAAGATAAATAAATTGTGTAAAATAAATATCGATTTCTATGTGAACAACGCTGAAAAATATTATCTTTTAAATCAGTTTGAACAACACTAGGAAGATAGTGGGTGAATAAAGGGTGGAGTTCAAAGTGACGTGGGGGGTAAATCTGACAGAAGAATTAGAACCATGTAGCATGGTAACAAAGGGAGAGCCTGATGACTATTCGACTACCGATATGTTCACCTTATTTAGAAAATGGGCTAAAAGTTGATCATTTATTTTTACTGCGGAAAAAATTACATGACTGCATTCAAAACACAATCTTCTAAGTTTTGTTCCAAACAGGATTTCATTATAAAAATTGGTTTCAAAGAAAAGATCAACCATACATTTCCTTTATCGAAAGAACACACGACAAAACAATAAGAAAGCAGATATATAGATATCCTTTAGATTAGCTTATCTGTAATTTGTTATTATTGGAAGTATTAAATCAAGTTCAAAAAGGCAAATGATCCACCCATGAGAACAAAGAAAATACTAAGCAGATTAGTTGAATGTGACTAATCATTTATTTACTGTGTTAATGTTAATGATTTTTTCTTAAATGTTCTACGTACAATTAAATGGAAACCTCTTTATTGCAATACATTTTTTGTCCATGGGGTAACAGGTAAATAGAAAGTCGATTGTATTCCCATTATATCTCTGGAAAATGTGAAACTTCTACTTCTTCATGTGTCAGCGCTTAAAAACATTCTCTATAGAGCCAACCATCAACCATATCGACACAAAATTCAAAAAACAAGTACTTTATTTCAAATTGCTGCAACAGGGGCACTAAAAACAAACTGCAGAGAAACACACAGGCCCCCCGAGTTAAACTCACTTCGATAGAAAATATTCTCATTTAAAAGTCATGAATAAAATGAAAGCACAGGAGAACATGTGTCGGACGAAATGATTTGGATCATAGCGTTTATCAAGCTTTGTCCATCCAACAGCGAGAAAGAAAAGGAACACTTATTAGATTATAAGAGCACAGTTTGGTGCGGCTTGCCAAGCTTTAAAAAAAAAAAAAAAAAAAAAAAAAAAACATGAAAACATGAACTTTCAGGAATAAATAAAACAAATTATTAGGAAAGGATGTCACCATGTACCCACCGAAAGAAGTTAAATTAAAATCTATTTAACTGATCCAACAGAGACATTTTGAGATTATGGGGTGTGCGAGGAAAAAGCAGTGAGAACATACACATCAATCAACATACACACGCTCACTTTCTTTCACAGACCCGCACAAAGAGAGCACGCTGTGGCTATTGATTAACTCGACTAACTGGTTTGACAACACATTGATAAACTGACAGTGCACATTTTCAGACGGCTGCAGGGATCTAAAAATAAGAGCAAAGAAGATACACCAACAGGACAAACGTTATTTGTACAATTCTTAAATGAATTCAGTGTTGGATCTGTTCCTTTTTCTGTGTGAAGTTTTTTGGATAAAGATGGAATGAAGCTCCAGAGAAGCAGATGAGAAAAAAATGTTTGGGGGGGGGGATTGAGTGCTCAGATTAAAATAATGTCTTAAAATAATTTAATTTTTGTATTAATGTAATTCCTTGGCCTTAACCCTTCATGGAACACGTTTAAAAAAAAAAATAAGTTTAAAACAACAGGTCGTTACCTACATTAAAACACTCAGTTTTCATGATTTTAGGGAAGAACAACATTTTTTTGCCATAAGTGAAAGGCAGCAATCTTGACCGGTGGCACTAAGGTAGGACTGAATCCTTCAGTGCGTCATCCAGGTGTTTCTCATCTACAGGGGTTATATTGAATGGCCCTCCTGTGGTGGGGGCAGGTCACCCTGGTCCACTACACCTGTACGATGTGAAATGCTTACTCTCCAAAAGATGTAGAAGAAGCCAAAAAGATAAAGAATGCCGTGTGCGTAACCTTCCACTGTCGGTTTCTCTTTCCGCAAAGGCTAGTCGGGTGTGTTTCAAGACACCCCCGTTTTTTTTACAGTACCTCACAATCCTTTTGGTTTGTCAGAGTTCTCAAAGACTCCGAAGAAGTTTCCTGAAACCAATCCAGTCCCAGGATGTGGAAGGATATTGAAGTATCTGTTAACTGCAGAGAAGGAGGTACAGAGTTTCTGCTCCTGTTGCTTTGTCTTTCTCTCTTTTATTCTTCTTCTTTTACTTCACCATTCGGCGTCCCCAATGGCTTTGGAGAAGACATAGTCTCTCCCGTTCAGATTCATGATCCCGTCCTTCAGGTGGAATTTCCATTTGTTCTTACTTCTGTGTATCTGGGGAGTATGGAGACGGAAATTAATGTTGTAGGCGTCAAGGACAGATGTTTCATCTTACGGTGGACACAGTCTCTAATGTCTTTAGCGTGTGCACACAGGAGACTGGCCGGACACAAACTGTGTATTCACCAGTGTCATACTTATAAACAGGCACTCATCTAGAATTTAAGTTTTGTAATACAATTTCTGCATGTATGCTAGTAGTCATCAACCACTGCACTCAAGGAAGTGCATCAAACTGATACAGCGCTAATGTACCACAGAAATGGCTCAGACACATTTTTTGGGAAATATTTAGCACTTTTTCAAAAGATTTATATGATGTAGGCAAAAATATATTATCTTATATAACGCCAGAGTTTATTTGTTATATAAAACTGATATTACATTCATATTTTATCGAAGTCCTTCTTAGTAGTAGTAATGTTTTAAATCGTTAAAATGTTTTTTCATCGATTGACAAATGTAAATAACTGTGTTTTTGCGTTTAAGTGTTAACTTTAGCCAATATGTGTGTGAGTCCTAAAGTACAGTGATGAAGGAATGACTCCGAAAACCCGGAAATGAGTTAGTATTTGACCTCTTCTGGTTCCCCTGAGTCATGCTTGCTTAAGAAATGTTCATGTTTTGTGCTTTAAATAACCCACAGGAGTATGTTTTGTGAATGTGTCATGAAAACGGCAGTTTCTAACAAAAACTAAATGAGACTATAAATGTCATTTAGCGGTGGTGGTGGCATGAAGTCATGACAAGGAGATGTAGTTTGTTTATAGCCTAACCTTATCTTACAATTTTGGCGATTGCATTGATACTACTTAAATCACAAAGTGGTGTTAATATGTGAGATTATCACAAGTGTCTGTTCGCCACAGATCTTATTTTCTACAATAATCTAAAATCCAATAGAAAAATCCCATTGCATTTTGTCGAAGAAGCCCTTGCAATGCTAACTTCAGGGTTGCCCTACAAAAATACACCATCACTGCACCGCTCTATAGACTAGTGATCAGTGCAGGGATAGAGCGGTGATTAAGGGAAACTTAAAATATTTTCAACTGTATTTTTACATAAAGGCTGATAGAGTTATGTTTTACCATGTTTCCACTCCACAGATCATTTCTTACCTTGTCATACTGGCACACCACTACATTCTCTGTATCAAACAGCTCCTGGTCCTCCTCATCGCTGACATCATCACAACTGTTCAGCGGCTCCTGACCAGGGAACAAACCAACACAATATTAAATATTAAATCGACTTATGGTGAAGAAGCCCTTGGAAATTAATGTCTAGTCTTTACAGCAAGTCTTATTATTATCATTTATAGCGTTCAAAATATTTGACACTGCAGTGCCGCTGCGTTTAAACTACAGCATTTGTTCAGTTTCATTACAGAACCAGAGATACCTTATTTATCCAAGGGAAAATTGAGTTGTGTGAGAATTGTTTTGTCAAATTTGAAAGTAAAATGTCTAATACAAGATGTAAACCGTATAGTTTCCCACCTCTTCCACCTGGCCGTCCTCTCCCCCCTCCTTGTCCTTCTCCTCGTCCTCGTCTTCATCGTACTCCTCCTCCTCATCCTCGTCCTCTTCTGAGGAGGTGTCTCCGGCGCCGTCCACCTGCAGCATAATGGGAGGCTGCTGGGCCTGAGGCTGCTGCTGGGCCTGTGGTGCAGCTGCGCCCTGGGCCTGCTGCAGCTGCACCTGAGCGGCCTGAGCCGTCTGCTGCTGGGCCATCTGCGCCGACTGCATCACCTGACAGGAGGAAGAGAGAGGGGGTGGATGTCACAAGACTTATAACCTCCAGAATAGAGCCGGGTTAGGGATAATATGCAGCAAAATCAGTGATTAAGACCATCTCTGGATTTACACATGATTTCACTGATTTAAAAATTATCATATTGCTCCTGCTAAGAAAAAAGTCTGTTCTAGCATAGCAAAATGACGGCAGCACTGATCTAGGATTTCTTTAAATGTCCAAGTCTGTTCACAGTTCCTCTTCCAATCACCAGTCTTCAAACGCTGCCAGAGCCCTTCTTCTGCTGATTCCCCTCTCCTTCAGCTCGCATTTAACCTTTCACCTTCTCTTGCACGGTTTTCTTGTTAATAGAGACAATTCAGCCAAGTCTCGTGCTCTCCACAAATATAAAATAAGCGTATTCAGTAAGTATTTGATTAGATTGACACTAATGTCACAGCTAACCGGACTTCTTTCTGCGGATTGATTTGACTGCACACGGTCTCTCTATCAGAGCGTCTTTAGCAATGGTCTACTATCGAAAAATATCAGACCGCTGAAGGTCAACATTGACCAATCGGAATAGAGTATTCCTCTACGTCAGGGGTTTTCAAAGTGTGGGAAGGTGAGCCTCCCCCAGAGAACATAAGAACAGCCGCGCCCTCCCTCCCAATTATTATTATTATTGTTGTTGTTGTTGCTATAATGCAGGGGCATTCAATTCAAAGAGGTCCAGTAAGAGAACATGTCATTAAATGCTCTGTTTTCGCTGTCTACCTTTCTCTTTTCTGAGCACGCCATTTGAAATGACTCCGACTGTTTCTCTCTTCTTGTCTCGTCTCTGTGTTTGAATCTATCGTGCTGACTCACTGACTGCACCCATTTGATTGGCTGAGTAGCGCCACCTCCTTAAAACATTAAACAACAACTTTCTTAAACCTTTTTATCTTTATGTTTTAAACAATTCGCTTTGCTGCGTGGAAACGGTCCCGCTGAACGGACCTCTGTCGCCTGTCAGCGCAACTTAAATGATGCCGTTTAAAAACATAAAAGATAAAGGGCGCTGCCGGCCGTCAACGGCCCGTTCTGTGATTCTCCAGAACACACAGATGGCCCGTCCGCCCCTGGGTGGAGGTGAAGGGAATGAGCACTTTTACAACCTTTTTGGCGAGGTGGGGGAACTCGCTCTCCACAGACAGCCAAAAGTGTGCACTTTACTCATATTTTTCTCGTTATTTTTTTCTCACGCTGCGCCTCCCCAGAAGCTCTCGCACCCCCCCAGGGAGGCGCGCCTCACACTTTGAAAACCGCTGCTCTACGTCATGTAATAATAAATGGATAATAAAGTAGTGCTGACCTGTGTGTTGCCTTGGACTTTGTTTCCTGAAGCTAAGACGATCTGCTGCGGCTGGATGATGACTCCTGTTTGCTGGGGGATGCCTCCCTGCAGAGGAGCCAGGACCTGCACGCAGGAAACAGGAAACACTCACAATCTGCAAAAAACTATACAACAGTTTGGAGGGAGCTAGATCTTAAAATGCCAAAAGTTGAGTTTTTTTGTTGAGATGTTAGGGTCTGGCTGTTGTGATGCATTTTAATACTAATACTACTTGTTTAATTTGAAAAGTCACTGAAAGAAAGGTAACATTTAAGTAGTCATGGGTGTCCTGAATAAACAAATGTTATGTTATACGTTGCATTTTTCAATATACTCTACGCATCAAGGCTGTGTAGCCAAACAGCTTTCTTGTAATAGACTGTGTTTTTCATAACGATAATGTATGTAAAAATATACATACTGTGTATAATCAGTCTATTACAAGAAAGCTGTTTGGCTACATAGCCAGACAAATTGGATACATGCAGCCCTGTCGCCCTTACAGCCTTTGTTCTTAATCTTTAACGGTGTTGTTGACAAATCAAAGGTGCTCCTACCTGTCTAATGGGGCATACCTGCTGTATGACCGGTGCCTGCACCCCCCCGGGCTGCATCTGCTGCTGCAAGAGGATCTGCTGCTGCGGCTGCTGGATGATGTACTGAGCCCCGTTGGCAGCCCGGACCACCTGCAGGATCTGACCTGGGGGGGAAACAGAGGGGGGGGGGGGGGGGTTAGTCTGTGAGAGGGCAATGGCTAGAGTAGAGTACAGTGTTTTACAGCTTCTTCTATGTGAGATGTAGTAAGTTACACACCAAACAAGCACCAGGAGAAGTTGTCATGCTAATTTTTTAAACCGCAGTTTCTCAATATGGGGTTTCGCATCTCGTATGGCTCTTTGCGCGCGCGTGCGTGTGTGTGTGCAATGAGCACAGATGTGTATTTAAGGCAGAGTGTGTTTTTGTATCTGATGGGAAGCCATTAACGGGGAAAGAGCCTGGAGAGGGCGATAAAAGATAAAGCCGGAAAAAGAGTTGTGTTGAGGTCAGAGACGGTAATGGCAGACGCAGGCCTCCACTTCGGAAAAGACCTTCAAACTATCCTCCACATTTTCCAGGTACGTGTTTATACTAGGTATTACAGTAAGAGCGGATAAAAACTCAAAATCAAAGTAACTAAAACACTGCCTTCAAAACAAAAGCGCATTTTCTATGAAAGTCACATAAAGGTCAAATTAGTCAATACATTCATTAATCATTTTTATTACATTTCAATTTAAATTAAAATGACTGAGAAAATCTGGAATTTTAATTGTGTGAATAGCTATGAAAAAAATACAAATAACAATCTTATAGCACACTACCTTAGCAACTTCCTGTTTTTTTATCGTTATCATGACCAAGCTCCAACTATGTGAATTCATCTATTAATTAGGAAATTTGAATATTTCGTTTTTTCTTCACAATGTGCTGCACTGATGAACCTGTGAGCGTCTCACCTTGGCTGGTGATGAGCTGTTGGTACGGGGTGACCCCTGTGGGCAGGGCGAGGGTTGCTGCGGTCGCTGCTGCACTCTAGAGGACAAAAGGAGGAAACACACACATGGGAGTCAGGTACACACTCACATGATCAAACAAACATTCAATGAACTGTCAAAGATCTTGACACACAATTAAGCACACTTTAGGGGTTAAACTAATGTGGTTAATGCTGTGTCCTTGTGATACATGTTGTTTTATTGCTCTATTTTAAATTGACTTTTTATCTAATTTTCATATCTCTGTAAAGGGTCTTTGAGCACCTGATAAAGCACTTGATGACCGTTTTAGTTTTTAAGATCTTCAAGGTGTAAAAGCTCTGTAGGGGTGTTTTAAAGGGGCCCTGTTCTGCTCATGTTCAGGTTCATATCTGTATCTTGTGTCTCTACTGTGACATGTTTTCATGCTTTCAAGTTCAGAAAGGTCTTTATTTTTATCATACTGCAGCACCTCTTTTCACCCTCTGTCTGAAACCAGAGCCCAGTCTGCTCTGATTGGTAAACTGGCCGGCTCTGTTGTGATTGGTCAACCGCTTAGAGATTACCGCTCCTTAGTCTATCACGTACAAAGTGTTGGAGCGATAGCCACTAGAAAGGACGAGTGTTAAATAGTGATGTCACTACTCTACGGAAGTAAACATTGGAGTTCAATGGAGGTGTTTCAGGCAGGGGGGGGGGGGGGGGGGGAGAAACTCCTTCTGGAAGGAACACAGGGATTTTAGCCTTTGCAGGCCATTTACATGCACAAAAACTTTTAATACACACCAGGGAAACTTAATAGGGCCTCTTCAAATGCACACAAGGTAGTAATGAGTTTAGCTTTAAGTACATTTCTCTGAAGGGATTTGAATGCTTTAGTGGTAATATTGACATTCCCTTGGCTGTTGCCTTTACATATTTGCATTCATTCATTTTGCCTGCCAGGTTTGATGGTTAAAAGGTTGGAATATTTGCAAGTGAGGATTAAGGGTTTGAGAATTAAAGACAGTTTACTATTACAGCACAGGAGCAAGCCTTGACATCAACAGATGGCTCAAGTGTTGTTAAGAGAGAGAGAAGTACAAAAGGAAGGGAAGTGTTGCCGCTCCATTGTCGTAATCACAACTAGTTAAGGGAAAGTGTGTTTCAGTGTGTGTGAGACACAACGGGAGCATGTAAGAGGATGTATTATTGTCTGTATCTCCACTGTAATTCAGACACTACACTTCTCTCTGAACTTCCTTCCTCTCCTGCTTTCCATTTCTTTCTGCCCTTCCGTCTGTCTGCTCCAAAATAGTGGCTCTGCTCTGAGGAAAAGTCCTGCAGAGACACTTTATAATCCTCTTGTTTTGACTAAGAAACATTCCTTGCCGTCTCTTAATAAAAATATATTACACTAACAGAATGCTTCAGGCAGTCACTGTATATCTGTATTCAGTGGATATAAGCGATGTGCATTATCTACTTACCATGCCCGTTGCATTCATGTGCTGTAGGATCTTGGGATCCTGGACAATGACTTGCTGCTGGGGAGCTGTGGAGAGAGACATGATTAAATCACAACATAATAACATAAGCATCACGAGTCTCCATGATTCTATCCGATTTTTTTTTCTAGTCACAATTAGATCTAATCAGTTTTTCCAGCATCGACAGCTTTGCTATTGTTAGACTGGACGGTATCGATTCATAAAGATCAAAAGATAATTTGGTTTTATGCCGAGATAATTATTTGCATTTAAATAAATCTTATTTAAATTGATGGCTACAGTGTATTAAGTTAGTTATATAACCACACGTTTTTGTTTTTAGCAATGTAATACACACTTAGGCCATATGGGCGCATTTTAACAATTTATTTATAATTTAATATAAAATGTAGATGTAAGGATTTTCAATTTTCTTTTCAGCACTGTTTGTTTTTAGGGAGTCTTAATTTGTAAAAGATAAGAATGGCTTTATGCCATGAAAACTGTAATTTACTCAAACCCTTCTTTGACAAGACAGGCGAGGCTATTTGTTATCAAGTGTCATATAGCCACCATATTTACATCGCTCAGGTTTGAAAACATGTTTCCCAACCACTGAATTCCAGGGAGCAGAAGGCTTTTCCACTTTTGTTTTGTCCACTATCTCTAACTCTAACAATAGCTGTGGAGTCTTGAAAAGTGCAGCTGCAGGCTACCCGTAAACTATTTGGTTTCATCTGTGAAATTACCTTTTATTTCGGAAGCAAGTAGGTGGGGGAGGAGAGAAAAAAAAAAGGTTGAAATTAAAATCTCAATCAATAAGGAATTAAACTTGTGACACCATTGAAAACTTCTAATAATGGGGTACTGGATAGCTCAGCTGTTAGAGCTGGCTGCCCATATATGGTCCACGCTGCCTAGTAGTCTGGTTCCAATCCTGATACGACCGAACATTTCAGGCAATGTCCCCCCCCTCTCAAGTCTAACATCTCCAATAAAGGCCCTTTGACCCAAATACCTTTAGAACACGAAAACTTCTAATAACACCCTGAAACAAAAATGCTTCAACAGAGAAATAGGGATGTTAAAATACCAATTGTGTCAAGTCATTTAATCTACAACTGGCTCTTACAGTTTAAAGTTAAAATCATATGGTAGTTTTGTAAAATGATTTCACTTTCTGAATATCAATGTCAAAAACTTGTGTTTAGTAGGAAGGCTGAATACGACTTCTCCAAATGGACATGTTGTGGTGTGTAATGGACTTGACAGATGTTAGCAGTCTCTGTTGCATGCATTAGCATTAGTTGTTGTTAGTGACGGTGCTGACTGACCTTGCTGCTGCTGGATGACCTGCTGGGCCTGGGCTTGCTGCTGCACCTGCTGCACCTGTTGGACCTGCACCTGATGCTGCACCTGATGCTGCACCTGATGATGCTGTTGCTGTTGTTGTTGTTGTTGTTGCTGCTGCTGCTGCTGCTGCTGCTGCTGCTGCTGCTGTTGTTGTTGTTGTTGTTGCTGCTGCTGCTGCTGCTGCTGCTGCACCACGGCCTGCAGGGCTGCCTGCTCCTCCGTGTGGAAGCCCTCCACTGCCTTGGACTGCATCAGTTTGTTTTCCCATAGCTGAGGCATCGGGAAGAAGAAAAGCGCTGAGTCAGAGGTTTAACAAGATTGTGATGAAGCACCTACATTAACCCTTGTGTCTCACTACGGACATTTTGGCTTTTAAATAAATGTTTTGGCTATGTTAATGCACATGGCATACAGAGTGTGAGTTTTCTTTCTTTTTTAGGATAAGGAAGTTTAGCCTCTGCTACTCTAATGAGTCAATTATTAGGTTGGTAGCCAAAATATAGATAGTGAGACCCTTAAAGACAAAAATAAATATTAATTTAATCCAACTGCCATTACAGATAAAAATCACACAATATACGACTTTCAATCTACAGCCCTGACTTTAAAATAGTTTTTCAGTTTTCTATATTGAACATATTTATTACGCTTTCTCTACAGGGAAAATACATGGCATTTTCTTGGTTTCTTGCACAAATAAATAAAAACTCACCAAAAGTTGTTGCTATTTACATATCCCAGAAAACACTTAACTTCCTTCTAACATTCAGTTTAAATAAATAATTTCAAGTGTTATTTCTCCATAAACATTGGGATTCAAAGGGATAAAATTCAGAAAATTAATGAATAGTTGATTGTGCCGATCAGGACTGAAGTTGGTTAAATATTTAACTCTGGGAAAAATATTTTTTTAATGGCAGTTAAAGGTGGGGTAGGTAATTCACTTCAGAAACACTTTTTGTTATATTCCATGGAATGCTCTTAACATCCCGATAGCAATGAATACATGAAATGCATTGACAATAAATAACATAAAAAAGTGTCATCTGTGGAAGCCATGGCGCTGTAAAAAGCACGACCAGGCAGGTAGGCATGGCCTACCTGCCTGTCAGCCTTCCATCTCGTGCACAAACTTATCTCGTGCCCTCATTGGTCATGTGCGCGTTCGTGTGTGTTGGAGGAGGGGCTCTGTAAGGAAGTCTGAAGGATGGGGCAGATTTTTCTCGGCTGCGTACTTTCAAATTCTAGGGCACTCGAGCTGGTTTCTCCATTCTTACCTACCCTACCTTTAATGTATGTATTTTTGTCCTCTGAGCAACTTTTTTTATATATACTTTATTATTGTATTGGAAAGGTTCTCCAATGAGAGGCTGAAGTTTCCAATCATAATAAAAGATTGGGATCAGCTAGTTTCCTATATCCTCCAATGAACTCGAGGATGCATCACACCTCACAGCACTTCTGCACCAGTGACATTTCCCCTATAGTTGTTCTACATAGGAACAATGCTTCTGCAGGGGCCAGTTACCGTCTTCAGCTCCAGCAGCACTTGCTCATCCACTCCCTCATCCAGGAACAGCTCTCGCACCTCGTTGATCACATCCTCGATCACAGATTTATACAGCTTAGGCTATGGGGAAGTAAGCACCAGAAAAGGACATTAGTTGGTTGAAGAAGAAACAAAAAACCCACAAAAACAACATATCTGTTACACAAAATATCCACCACTTGGTGCTTACTTGCATGGAACATATGGTGCGTGGTTTTCAGAAATATGTTTAATAGGACACTTAGAAAGCTTCACAGCTGCAATAACAGCAGCTAGCCATTACATGTCCAACAGACCATGTTATATACATTAAAATGATCCTCAACAAGTAAGTAAACAGGTAATATTTGGTGTGAATATGTTGCAAACATGTAACTCAACTCTTAAAACTGGCCCAATGCGAAATAATCCTAGGGATTAGCTACAATGTGTGCACGTCACTGTGTGGAAGGTAATGCTAATCCATATAGCCCATGTCTAAATGTCCGTCTGTCACAAACAACACGACAGTATGTCACTAGGAATTCCGTGGCATACGTGGCGCATACAAACAGCGAATGTACAATGTGTTTATGTCAAATACTGTCGCATTTCAGCACCGGTAGAAAGCGGTACAATGTAAGCCTAAAAGCGCCAACGCACTGCACCGCTGTGTCCCCAATGTCCGCAGCACGGACCTCGATCCCTGTGCTTCCTCCCCCTCGGCCTGTCTGCTCCTCCACTATTTAAAGCTCAGACTGGTGTTTATATGTTAGAGCCGGTGACGTAGCGTCGAGTAGCACCTTCCCATCCCGGGCAGTCTATATTAGAGAGCCAATATGGCGGTATAAAACCAGCAGCAGCGAGGAGGAGGGCCAGAACCGGAACGAGGGCAGACGTGGAGGCCATTTTACGGAGCGGGGAACTGCGCGCTCGACAGCCCCGTACATTGAGCACTATGTGACGGAATGTGAAGGATATTTTCGGTGTTATATATTATGAGTGCTCAGCTTTGACTACGTAGTATGGCTTGGTCGGTGGGGAGCAGTTATTAGATTGTTATGAGGTGGGTAAAAGTGGTGGTTTGGGACGGCTATCCTGCCTGCTGCTCGTGGAATGGTGGACAATGATGACTGAGCGTAACAGATTTTTCGGCTAAGGAGACTTTAATTTTACACAAAAAAGCTGAATTATTCGCAGTGGATGGTGGCGAGGTGCTTTGCAAACATCTGCATCTTAAAAGCTATGCAAAATAAAAACTATTTAGCTTATCATGTTTGCTTTTATAACACTCATCTACCCAAGCAATGATCAGCACAAACATCAAAATCAGATATTAATTTAGCCATAAGTGTAGTTTCAAAAGACCAACATGAACCAACTCATGAAAGCTTCAACCTGACAAAAGAGCCCATTATTCGCAACTTCAAAATTGCATTTCATCACCAAACCTACAGTTCTACTTCATTTCACTTACTTTATGTACAGCTCCTCTTACGTTAGCCATTGCTCCTACCAGATGGCTTTATCTCAGAGAACAGTCTAGTTTCCAAAAATGATTAAAATGGCCGAATGACTGAATTAAGCCTTCATTTTATTAGATATAAAAGTGAAGTGTGTGTTACAGCAAATTAATTTCACTGAAATCAATAATAAGCAGCTCGTCGACAGCTTTCCATTATCTTTACCCCCATTTTTCCCCGCTGACAATCCTTAGAGATTGGTCCTTACCACTGGGTTCGAGTTAGCCGAGCTCGCCATTATACGCGTAGTGTAAAAACCACACGGAAATAGGCGAGAATAGAGCCAAAAATTACGAAAAACGACTTAAAACAACTGGGAACGGTATCTTAAAACAGCCGGCATTACTTTTGTAAATAAAACACAGTTTTTGCGGTCTTATTTACAATCCCGGACTGCGACTTCCCCAGCCGTCCTCCGTCCGTCGTTGTCCTGCTTTATATACTGAGCGATGGAGCTGCGAGTGCGCGAGACATAGGGCAGGGTCAAAATCGCACATCGCGCGAGACTTCGTGCGGATTTATGATCCAATAAATCCGCCTGCTGCTGGGATATGTAGTTTACAAGTGGGAAGCAGTAAACACATGTGCACAGATCACATTAGCTTCATAATGCCCATTGATCTTGTTTACTGAATTAGGCCAAATGTAAATATTGTATGAGGAATTAATCCCAATGCTCCAGTAGGCTACTTTCCAAACACTAGTAGATAATTGCAGGGCCGGACTGGGACAATAAATCAGGCCGGGAATTATACACCCAGCCAGGCCACTACCAGTTTTTTTTGGTGCCATTTTTGCTGGATTTATTTGTGAGTATTTACAGCGTTGCTGATTTTTTTTGGAGTTAAATGCATCAATCTGGTGCATTTTGAGGGGAAAATAAAGAGACTAGATCTATGGAAACACTTATATGAAACATAACTGTATACATTTAAATAATCATAAAATCATAAGAACATGGCCATAACCAATAACATACCATATCCAATATTAAAAAAAAATGAAAGTTGTTTATTTATTTATTTTTGGTTCATTTATAGTTGTGAGTGTGTCTGGGCTCCTGAACCAGCCTCCTGTCTCCCCCCTCTCCCCCCTGCTCCTGTTGGCAGCAGCAAAGACTAGTTTTAGCTCTCAACACGTTTTTAAAGTTTATCTTACCTTTTTTCACCTATTTAACATTTTATTCATGCATATTTTACTAATCACTCCCCCCTCAAATGGAAATATGTGTTTACATAAATGATGACCAAACCGTTTGAGACCCACAGAGATAAGTTAGACTAAAGTTAAAGGAAACCTATCATGCTATATTTAAATGATATATTGTAGGGCCATACCTATATAAGGTATATTTATACGTTTCTGTTTTCGAAATACCAAACAGATCATGCATTTTAGCCATGCCTCATTTTGCTCTATGTGTTGTTTGCTGTCTACGGGTCTGATTTTGTGAGCTGCAGCTGACCACGCCCCCCTGCAGGAGAGGGTAGCCGTGCTCTGATCAGCTGCTGGGCTGTCAGAAGAGGGGGAGAAAAAGAGATCTCAGTCCTCCGTGTTTTATTATATAGAGTCGTTATTCATTTGTTTTAAAGCTCAATAAATAACAAAAGCTGCGTTCACACCAAGTACTTTCCTGTACTTAGTTCCGGCACTAAGAGCCCCGGCGCTTTTAACCCCAGGGCACTTAGTACAGATCGCGTTCACACCGGAGTACTTTTCCCTGAGGGAAGATTACGCAAATGAGCCGCTGACGTCACTTCTTCTTCTTCTGCTTTGGCTTTACTGGCAGGCCACAAACCACTTCACGGCGAGTACAGTAGGTGGCGGTATGCACCTTAAAGTTGTTTGCAATCCGCTGCAAAACAAGAGAAGAAGAAGAAAAACTTCCCGCGTATACTGCGACGCCCACCCACTCGCTGTACATTAGGCGTCTGTTGTTTACCTTCCGACCTCAGACATGATGGAGATGGAGTCGACTGAAGTTGTGCTGTTTGTGCTCATGTTATACAGCTTTGTAACTGAGTTAATGCAGCCTGAGCAACTTGCGTACAATAACAAAACAAGCCGAGCACGAGTGGTGGTGGAGAACGCTTTTGGCAGACTGAAGGGCAGGTGGCGGTGCTTGATGAAAAGAAACGACTACAAGATCACAATCCAGGTGGCAGCATGTTGCATATTACATAACCTTTGTGAAAGTAATGAGTACAGGGACGAATGGACTGCCTTACCGGCGACCCATCTTTATGAGGCATCTGAACAGCGTGTAAATTGTAAACATTTTGACAATAAAGCTAATCTTTTGTACAGTGCTTTTGTTTCTCTTTTATTTTCCAGTCAAGACAGGCAACATTACAATAGTGTACAGTGTGGCAATATAATAACAATAAACTGTGCCAGGTGTGTTGTATGCACAGTAAATAGGCTCAGCAGCAAACCCACCGTTATTAGTATATATATATCTTCCTGAGACCCACTGCATTCGTCTGCCATAAACACTATGGAAACATAAATGTTAGTTTCGGCCCATAGTGGACTCCATTTTGTGTTGTGTAAAATGGGGGAGGGGGGGAATTAAAGGTTTGCAAATCCCCATGTCCTCCTCAGAGGACAATCATAAAAACATTTAGTTTTAGGTCAAATAATATTTAAAATGATATAAATTATCATATTTGTGTATGTGCCCCTGCCATTCCTCCACAAGGTTGCAACATTGATGATAAATAAATGACAAATAAAGCTTTGCCAGTTTATAACCGATGAAACATGATGGTATCAGAATAATCACTTACATGTGATGTATAGGATGCTACGGTCACTAAAGATAAAGTGTCAGGAGAAATAAGCAAGCTACAGGATCTGTTTAACAGTAAATAGAAGTTCACATTTTTAATGTAAATAAAATAGAAGTTGTACATGTAAATTAACATCATCAATATAAAATAAAGTGTCAGTTGTATCAAGACTATATAATAACAGTAATAACAATAATATAAAATGAACTGGTGAGCATCTTGTCCTCCGTTTCCTGGGCCTTGGTGAACAGCACCATCTGATCCCCGTGCATCGACTCTTTCACCACGGCACGCCGGTCCTCCAACGCCTGGACGGTGTCAAAGAAATTCGCATCCCGTGTCCGCTTTCCTAAGAGGGGAAAATAAGCAAGATACAAGATCTGTTTAGTCGCCATGTAGTTTTACAACATACTAGGAATGTGTTTTTTGTATTTTCACAAATAGAATTAAGGTTTCACAAATCTGAAACTGTGTTATAAAGAATATTTTGACTCTCTGAGATAATCCAGTCCAGATTTGATGAGTCTAGGTATAGTGGTTTTAGATCAGGACCTGGTCTAATGTGGTCTACATGTAAAAAAAGCACTGAAATCTCCCTTTTTTGTATTTTTACAAATAGAATTAAGGTTTCACAAATCTCAAACTGTGTTATAAAGAATGTTTAGCCTCTCTGGGATAATCCAGTCCAAATAAATCGGCTATGCAGCGATTTAAGAGGTTCAAACACGGAGGATTGTGCTTCATGTATGCTTGAATTTTGTTTAATGTTGTTGAGGCAAGTTTTCGTACCGGAAGTCATGTGACCTCTAGCCCGGATGTTTACAATGTTTGTGAGAGACATTTGTAAATGCCGGTCTGCGAATACGTTTTCACGCTGTTTCATAATTGTACCAAGAAGGAAATAAACATGATTGTGAACATCAGTTCGATGCGTAACGTTCTTTCAAGACAAAGTTACAGTGTGTGTACCTTTGCGTTTGGTTGCTGGTAAGGCGGACGAGCTAGCGCTGTGATCTAGAATGCAAAGCTCGCTTGTTTCCAATCCCTGAGAGTTGTCCATCCTCGCCTGAAACAGACGATTAGTGCCATGAGTTAGTGAAGCAAATTACAGAAACACTACACAGTTATGCACAAGTCAAAACGTTTTCATACGGCCGAGAATATCTAGCTAGCTAGATGTAGCTAGCTCGGGGCCGGTGTTAGCCTATTCAGCCTAGCATGGCTAGCTTGATCTACTGAGCAAATAAAAGTACATCTGAGACCATTATTGTGCAGATTAAAACCCCAGTGCATGTAGTTGATTTTACCTTCGTCGTGGTCGTCATCGTTGGCCACTGAATCCGCCGTTTGTAGTCCTGCCCGAGTTTCTTTATTTTTAGCCGGTGTGTGCCGTGGGGCTGTGCACGATTCCCAGGTCGAGTGAAAGCTACTGAACTGGCTTCAGTAGCATTCCCTGGGTCGCGTCCTCGGCGTAGATCTCCAGAAGCGCCGACACCTCCTCATCATTTCTTGCTACTTGCCATAACTGCTTTCAAAAACAAACCCAACGCTCCGTCGGTGCGTTGGGATTTTGTAGCGAAGGAAAACAATGGCGTCTCCACACAACATTTTTTCACAGTTGTACGGGCGTGGTTTGCAATTCGCCCAGCCAATCAGCACTGGGGCACTTTTTGGGGCACTTTTCACCCTCAGGAAAGTACGCTCTCTCAGCCGGCTCTAAAAATGGGGGTAAAAGTACCCGAGATTAAGTACGATTTTTGGTGTGAACGCGACATAAGGGGCACTAACGGAACTAAACGCGAAAAGTACGGTGAAAAGTACTCCGGTGTGAACGCGGCTAATGAAGACCTTTGACCGGCACTTTTCTAATTTTGTCCGGAAGATTTAAACTTTAACGGACATCTTGACCGGCGAAAGAAACTGAAACTGAAACTCTGCCGCATGGTCCCCTCGTTCCTTGGAAGAGGCGGAGAGGTGGGTGTTTGTCATCTGCTGGTGGACTAAGCGGAGAGAATTACAGTGCTTGCCTCGACGGGGAGGGATTGCATTGCAGCGGGAGCAAACGCTTGCCTCGGGGAGGGAGAAAAAAAGCCACAGCGGAGAATAAACAGAAGGGTAACCATGGTAACCAAGTCTTCTTCGCTGCTTTTGTGGCAGACTACAGCGCCACTTACAGGCCTGGCATATGTACTACAGCGTCTCCAGCGCTTTCGAACGGCAATGGCCGTGGCTGTCTCCTCCTGATTGGTGGAGTTGGCCCAATAGCCGTAGCGCCACTGTCCTGACGTCAGGACAGTGTTCAAATCTGGATCAGTTTTTATCAGATCCGTTGCAGCCCCTTTTTTAGAGATTTGGGTATGGAGGAAAATAGAGAGGGTTGTGTTTTCTGACACTTGGTGAGTTCCCTGGAACACCGGGGACACATATTCATGTATAAAAGACGTACAAAAGTGCATTTTGCATGATAGGTCCCCTTTAACTATCTAAACACTCAGAGAGTCCTTAACCCAGCGTTTCTCAAAGTGTGGGGCCCGCCCCACTGGTGGGGCACAGAGATGTGATAGGTGGGTGGCGAATGGACGCAATGAACGGGAGATTATTTTTTAATTTTTTAATAAACTTTTTGGACCTCAGGCCGGAATCGAACCTGGGTCCTCGCGGGCGGTAGTGGACTGTTTACAGCCGGAGACTCTCAACGGCGGTGGACTTTCACAGCGCCGCTGCGCCGGAGCCTCGCAACAGCGGGTGTTTGCGGTGGCGGATGCGGTACACTCAAAGAAATAACTCATTGGATTAACTCAATTTGATTGTTGGCAGGTTTTCCATCCAATAAATATATGTGGCACAAACTCAAACTAATGGCATCCATGCAGTATAATGTAAATGAGTTAGTCCAACTCAAATCTTTCAAATAGAGTTTAAGTAAAATGATAACATTACCTTTATGAATTTAAATAATGCTAGTCCACCTAAATCCTATTTAATTAATTGAAAATGAAATAATGAGGTTAAATATAATTTAACCCTCCTGTTGTCTTCGGGTCAAATCTGACCGATTTACTACTTTCATCAATCATAACTTTTTTGTTTTACATTCGATTGCATTAAGGCTTTATGATATCCTTCACAGTAGGCATTTGAACATATAGAATTGCTGATCACCACTTTCATTGAATTTTTGATGATTTAGTCAACTTTGTAACACCCATGGTGTTCCCGGTCACACACACACACACACACACACACACACACACACACACACACACACACATACACATACACATACACATACACACACACACACACACACACACACACACACACACACACACACACACACACACACACACACTTGACAATTTGATACATTTCCCGCTCTTATGTGCCCATCCCCCCACATGGATCACACCTGGCACACGCAATACATGTTCAGTGTCTATTATTTGTATATTTACTGCAGTTTTTCATGTATACCAGTAGTCTGATACAATATTTACAGTTTGAAAGGGTGTTAAATGGCATTTGGTGATGATTAATGGTTGTTGTGTTAATGTAATAGCAGTTAAAACAGGACCGGTCAAATTTGACCGAACACCAAAGTAAGGGGGGGGAAGACAATACGGAGGGTTAATAAAAATGTGTTACACATGATAGAAAACATGGTTTAGTTAATTTTATTTTGAAATTCACATTATTCAAAACAAACCTCCATTCCATTCAATACAGTGTTTTAAATATGAATGAATTCACACTGAAAGATGAAAAACATTTCTGAAAGATAATACACATTTTAAAATGGCAGAGCAATGGAACTCCTAGAATTAAAGGGCCCATGTCATGGCCATTTCCACTGATCATAATTACATTGTTGAGGTATACTAAAATAGATTTATACTGTGCAATTTTCCAAACTCACATTGGTTTCGCATACAGCATCTCTGTCAAGCATGTGTATTCAGCAGTATTCACTTTCTCCACTAAACGACTCGTTGGAGCTCTTGCCCCCCCCTCCCTGTGAGCCTAGTGTGCTCCGATTGGTCAGCTCGGCCACTCGTTCTGATTAGTCAACCACCAGAGAGGCTGCGCCCATGTCAGTGCTTTTCCCGGCTGCTCTCAGCGTAACATCAGTCTTATCATGGCGTCGGTACAGCGGTATATTTTATATACATATATATTTTTAACTGTTGTTATAGAAGAGTGTGACGGCCCCAGGGCCTTTGTCTTACGATGGGGTGGAGCTGAAGAAGCTAATCAGCACGATCACGGACACCTCCGGACACTACGGCCCCAGTCTCTCTCCAAAGCGGCTGCAGGAAGACTAACTCTGCGATCCTCTCAACCACCTATCTTTGCATTTACCACAATAAATGTGCCGTGGTTTTGTAAACTCGTGTATGTCTCCTTGTCTTTCCGTTGTGGCCTACGAGCTACTCTCATAACAAAGAGTAAGTTATTTTTACCCGTTATAAACTACTACTGTTTGATGAGAAATCAAATCATGGTTTGCTATATATGAATTCAGGGAAGAAAGGATAGGCCTACTAAGTATTTCCATTAAACTTTATTTTTAGAAATGTACAAAATGAACATAAATATACATATATACACGGTATATCATCCATTCCTCCTCCTCTTGCCTGCGCACAGCCGGTGCGGTGCGGTGCCTTTTAGCACGAGGCCTCAGTAGTAGTAGAATCCCTTCCCCGTCATGGATTGTCCGCCAGGATCTGGCTGGACGAAATCAAATGCAAATCACAAAATATTAGAGAAACTTAGTTGTTTTAGATTCGTTAGTAGTAGTTGTGTAATGAACAGCTTGCCTGCTAATATGCTAACCTAGCTTTGTTTACCTTGGTAGCTAACACGATATGAACGTTAGCTTGGAGGAAAGGCAACTATAATGCAGTGTAATAAAACTACTATGAACAAAAGCTAGTGGTTCATATTAGGCTAGCAATAACGTGTTTATAATTGCAATCGTATACGGGTATTCTGCTACCATACAATGTAACTTGCATGAATACATTGTTTTGCGCTAGCATACAGCTAGCCTCGTTAGCTACATGCAGTATATGTACGGTCACAATGTACGGTAAACCGGAGTATACTGTATGAGTATTCCGTGTGTGTGACTGCAGACATTCTCCTGCCATGACAAACATGTAAGGCCATCTGCTGACATTGTAGTTGATATATTTAAACGCTAGCAACGTAGCATCACAAAAATGTTTTTCTGACCAAAACTAGCTCAAGCTCCGTGTGTTAGATCGCTACGCCAGCTATAATGTAATTACGTTTCGCGACTGACCGGCAAATCACCCGCAGTATACTGTCAATAGGTATTTTGTGTGTGAATGCAGACATTCTCCTGCTATGAGATACATGTATGCAAGGCCATCTGCTGATATTAGAGTTGATATATGGAAACTCTAGCAACTTAGTTAGCACAGTTAGCACTGTGTCAATGGCTTAGCAGTCCAACACAGTTTACACATTTAAACAGTCTTGTTTGATAAATACACAAATAACAATGCAAACTTACAGGTTGTATACCCAGATCTTCCCCTGCTCCAAACGGTCCAAACAAGCTGTGCATATCCGGCCTCAAACTGGGCAATGTTTTTGGAAGCTTTCGTCTGTGAAATGCCGGTTCTTCGAACCTCTGGAGGAGGAACACGCCGCTGCTGGTGTGGCCATAGCTCTTCGGGATTGGTCCATTTCGTTCCGGGTACCGCATGACATCAGGCGGTACCCGGAACTAAATGGAAGACTCAAATGGGCAGTGACGTATCTCCAACGAGGCGTTTTGGGGAGGTATTTTCTGTGTTAGAGTTTTACTCGCTACAGGGTGTACTTTGAGGGTTTTGACTCTGCACACCGTTTACATGCATAAAAACCTTCATAACACACAAGGGGACGGGTAATAACCGGAAAAGCATGACATGGGAGCTTTAACTTAAAAATCTCCCTTTGCCAAATACAATGAATACAATATAACAGGGTATGAGTATGCACTGCTTTTCTAACAGGGAAATAACACATAACATAAAGAGTGCACTGCAAACACCAACATATGGAAATAGAGCGTCACAGTGTGTTGAAACAAATCACATTACATCAGCCCATCCACATCTCTTTGAAGTGTGTATATGCCCATGACTCTGGGTGTTTCTCAATGTCGAGGAGGCTTGCTTGGTAGGACATGTACCTCCGAGTCAGTTGCTTCAGAAGCGAGGCAAGAATCCCTCCTAGCCTAGGAAAACGAAGAATGGAACATGCTAGCAGGTGGGCAGGTGTGCGTCATATGAGAGGCCCTGCCTTACATTTTCCGCCAAAGATTTTGGAAATTGGTCTGTGTGCAAAGCATTGTGGGGATTTTAAGACCGCGGAGGATACACATGTGCAGCCTCGAAATTTCCCGCAACGAAGGACGCCGGCCTCGGTAGAATTCCAAGTATCCTGGACATTGGAACAGTCCTTCGGCGGGACTCTATGACGTAGTATGCTTGAAATAGTGGCTCTGGAGCAGCTTTCCTCAACATTGAGAAACACCCTGTGTTTGCCATGTCCCTCTTGGCATCTTCAGAGGCCTGAACAAAGACACAAGCATACAACACATGTGTAAACTAAAACCTGAATTCACCATAAAACATTTTCATTGCAACTGCATTTTATAGAAGCAGATTTATGTGGCTCTCCTAATTGATCAAAACAGTTTTAGACTAACCCTCTGGTATCACTCAAATGTACTACATATTTATTTATTATTTTATAGATGTATTTATATATAAATGTAAATATTTATTTCAGCATTCATTTATTATTTGTATTTATTTCCAGATGTATTTAGTCATGTTTTAGTTCACATTTGCTTTTATTTATGTCTGTATTTATCAATTGTATTCCTATGTTAATTTATAGATTTATTTATATCTGTATAAATGTATTAATTAACTTTTTTCTATATTTATTTTAACACTTGCTCGATGAAATTTCTTCTGTATCTATTTTTGTATCTATTTATTTCTGTATGTATTCATTCTTACATATATTCATTCCTATATTAATGTATAGATTTATTTGTGTAGTATTTATGGTATGTAATAACACATCTAGATGTAAGCAGGGTTATAACGGGTTGTGTGCCATAGAATTTTCTTATTATAAATGTAAGTAATGGTGGCTATAATAGAGTGCCACAGTGACGCGTCCTAAAACCCGGAAGTAAGTTAGCATTTTAACACTTTTTTATAGCCTATTTTTATAAAGCACTTTCGGTTTTTCTGTAGGCAAGCGGTGCGCTCTGCTCCGGAGAGCTGTCAGCATTACATCTGCCTCACGCAATGCTATCTTGTAGCGGTAATTAGTGGAAACATTTTACAAAACTCCTTGACAAAATACCAGTACTGCAGAAAAATATTGTGAATTCATGTTGTAGTATCAGGCATGATAGGTGGGTAGGAACCTTTATGATGTAACTGTTGTGCATCGGTGATTAATAAACGTGAGCAAGTCAACCTACACGTTGGTCCAATCCTTTGCTATACAAGAGCCTCTATATACGTTATAGTGGACACTTATAACAATAGAACACATGTGTTACTGTTTTTTTTTTTTTTTTAGCAATATTTTTTAATGGACCGAGCGGGCAATTGAAAAGTAGGCTACTGTACGTTCAGTTGGCCAGGAGTAGGCTATTTAAATTCCGGGCCAGCGGCCAATTCATAATGTCGAGCCCCTACAGTCAATGGTTTAAACTAGTCTACATGTCTGTTTCCAGCCGGTTTCAAGCAACTGATTATTAGTCAAACATATGGCCCCTTTCCTACCACCTTTTATTATAGATCCATGACTACCACCCGAACGCACCTTGTTACCACTCCCCCCTCTGTGTGTGACGTCAGGTGCAGTGCACAGGGAGGCTGTGGCTCAGTGAATAGTGTGCTGGACTTCGAATCAGGGAGTAGCAACTAGTTCGAGTCCCACTGCAGTCAGCATGTCGTTGTGTCCCTGGGCAAGACACTTCACCCCAAATTGCTCCTGTGGGGATTGTCCACAGTACTGAATGTATGTAAGTCGCTTTGGATAAAAGCGTCTAACAAATGACATGTAACCTAACAACGGTTGCACACAGCAGCAGGTGAATTCAGAGCACAAAGTTGGGATGTATTTACCTTTAACAAGTCGGCTATTCTTAGTCACTTAATTCCTACAAATAAAACATACCGCCTTCTTTTTTAAGCCATCTTTTTCGGCGGATGTCCTTTCATTGTTTTCCTCCATAATAAGGCCTTCAACATGGATCTTGGGGACTCTTATGCCGCGTTTCCACTACACGGCCTCGCTCGGCCTCGCTCGGCCTCGCTTGGCCGCGCTTGGCCTGGTTAGGACCAGCTCACTTTATGGCGCGTTTCCATTACAGTTTAGGAACTGGGGTAGTATCTATAGTAACGCAGTGTAGGCGGAGCGACGCTGCTTAAAACTGCCGTGACGTCATCTTCAATGCGACACAACACACAACAATGGAGGATGTGGAGATGTGGAAGCGATCGTTTGCTTGTTTCTTGCTGTGTGGTTTATTATCACAAGAAATAGGCAAGAGTTGTTTCGAAAGAGGCGACTTATAGCAAGACGAGGTATAGAAGAAGCTGACGCGAGAGTTCGGGCAGTCCTACGCCGCAGAGACTACAGGACGACTCGAATCACTACTACTACTACTTCTTCTAGACTACAATGCTACTTGGTAAGCTAACGTTCGCGAACTAGCAATGTGTTTAGGCTCACGCTCCCTATACGACCAAAGTATTTCAAGTATTTAATTAATTGTAGCTACCACTTTTACGTATTAAAATATGTATGCTTTTGTTTGTGTATTTCAGAAGTTACGTGTATTTCAGAAGTTACGTCGCCGCCTTAGACCATGTGTTTGGATGCTCGACCGAGCTACCGAGTGGTGGAATGTGATTGTTCCATCTTTCACACACACTCAGTGGGTGGAGAACTTCAGGATGTCTGAGGAAACCTACGTCTACCAGGGGTAGCAGTGGCTCAAGGTGCAGAGGAGGGCAGGGACATACGAGAGGGTCTGATGCGCTACCTGAATACCTAGAATGTATAATGTAATACCTAAATATTCATTGTATTGTATTGAACATAAATAAATCTTTTTTTTTTCACATACATGTGTTTGTCAAATTATTTAAACCAAAAAAATGTTATCAGAATTGACTATTTAGTAAATATTTGAATTTCAAGCACCAGTACTTACTGCCCCATAATAATAATAATCTAATAAATTAAGCAAATATCAAAGCAAACTATAAACATAAATACAAAAGTGTAAAACACAGCAGAACTATATTCATAAATGCAAGTGTAAAAAATTGTTAACATGGATGGAGGCTAAAGTATCCACAGCATAAAATAATATGATTATGATGGTTTGTCTGAAAGACACAGCCTCAAGGTTCAAGATTTTTTATTTTGTCATACGAACATAGCTACAGTGTAGTTATGACAATGAAAATCTTAGGTCACAGGCTCCTCCAACAGTGCAACACAATAACCCAGATAAACAGAAATATAGTGCAAGTAAATATTAAGCGCTGTGCACCGCTCTCTTTGTATAGGTGTTTTCTTTTGTTGTCTTCTCTTTGAAATATATAAGCAATGTGTTTGAGTCTAGCACAACGAGGGTATTACAATTGAGTAATTTTTACTACATGTATTCTTAATACCATTACAAAATATGTAATGTTATGTTTTAGAGGAGGACCTCAAGCTAGCAAACTCAATTTCAAACAGTATGCAGAGTTGTCCTGCTAAAGACTTAAAATGTATTATTTAACCAAGTATTTATTCTCTTATTCGCTTTAATTGCAACAGATGATAAAGGTTTCACTGTGATAAGTATTCTCTTAAATCCATAAACCCCTGTACAGTGCTTTGTGGACGATGATGGTGTTTATGATATTTCTGACTGCAGAGGGACGCCTAGATGATGCCATCTTTCTGTGTGATCGCTGTTGGGTGCAATTATTTATCAACAAGCAATAAGATAAGACAAAGAAGTACTTTATTTAACACAATTTGGTAAGTGTTTTCTTGCAGCAGCATAAAAAAGGCATGGCATTGTAACTTACAAATACAAAAATAAGAAATGTTGGTTGCAGCGCAGCAGCATAAAAAAGGCATGGCATTGTACAATACAAATACACGCAGCGGTGTCTGTGCTCGTGTTGGTGTCTGTGCTCGTGTTGGTGTCTGTGGTCGAGCTGGAGTTTGTGCTGTTGATGTGGAGGATGTCGATGCAGAGGACGTTGTTCGGAACTGTTCCTCCTCGCTAGTCCCAATGTAATCATCTAGAACAGAAACATGACTTGTTAATTCCACAAACTACTGCAGCACAATACTATGAATAGCAACAACAACTAAGAAAAGACAAACTGAACATAAACAATGGCATATATGGTGTTAGCAAACAATAGCTCTAGCTAATGCTATCTGCCTTAGCTAGCTAGCTAGCCTTCGGGGCTCCATAAAAGCATGGGTTGTTGAACATAAATGTAAGGATAAAATAGACTTATTTGTTAGAAGTGAGCTTTAGAACAGATAAGGACACAAAGCTTTCAAGCAAATAACAGAGCGTTAGCAAAAACTTACCATGCAGAGACTCCAGTAACGCCGTTGCAGAGTCCAGGCCTCCCTCCCTCCCAACGCTAGCCGGTCTATGGCCGTAAATGGTGTCCATTAGGTCAAACCACTTCCAGTTTTTCCTACTGGCACCACTCGCGTTGTTGTTGTCTTTTACCAAGCGATATTCACTCTTCATCTTTTTGAGTTTTTCCCTACACTGCACGACAGTCCTTGAGTAACCGCTTGTGGACATCAGTGTAGAGACCTCCTGAAAGACTTTGATATTGCGAGTTGTCCCGTCGAGCTCCCGCTGGACCTTATCATCTGCAATATAATGGAGGAACGTCGTCACTTCCTCGACCGACCATGGCGTGCTTTTCTTTTCTTTGCCTCTGTTAACAAAAATGCTGTTTATAAAAATGCTGCAAGCTTCGCTATATATATATATATATATATATATATATATATATATATATATATATATGCGACGCTAGGGATTATGTCGCGCGCCGATTGTGACGATTCTCTCCGACCAATCAGCAGTCGAGAGTGTTGACATCACACACTCAGCCTGGTTGTCCCTGGCCCTAGAACCACGATTTTATGAGGCCAGAAAAACTGAATTAGGACCCGCTAGCCGGTACTAGGCCAAGTGGAAACGCAACCAAAAACGGGCCGCTGACGTCACAGCCCTCTTAAACCGTGCTCCGCGCTGTAGTGGAAACGCGCCATTATTGTCAGGTTGGGGAAAATAGGACCCAAGTGCAGTTAAAAAAAATACAAAAAGGTTTGTCAACCTTTATTAAAAAAAGCCAAAGATATGAAAAAACAAGAAACTAATTAACCAAAACAAAACCGGGGAGCATGACAGACAGGAACAGACTTACAGACGGGAACAGGCAGGAGACATGGACAAGCATAGACGCGCATAGGCGAGGCAGGGAACATGGACACGAAGAGACGACAGGTAGCATGGACATGAAACGACGACGAACAGACATGGAGCACAGGGGAAGACAAGACTAAATACACAGAAGGGTAATCACAGGACAAGACACAGCTGGGCAGGGGAGGCAGAAACACAAGGGCAACAGGTGAACACAATCAGACAATCAGACACACCAGGGAAACTAACGACAGGAAGGCAAACACAGGAAGTAGGATCAGACAAGACACAAGGAGGAAAACATTTCAAAATAAAAGGTGGAAAATTAAAACATAAATCCAAAACCATGACAGAACCCCCCCCCTCAAGGGACGGGTTCCAGACGTCCCAACAAAACAAAAAAGTCCAAAACCTCTAGAAGGGTGGGTGGAGGGGGTCTGGAGTCAGCTGGATCGCCGGAGCACTGGGACCGAGAGCAGGAGCTGGTGGGACCCCTGGCGGGACAGGCGTAGGCGGGACCCTGGACGGAACATGGGCTGGTGTCAGTGGGACCCCCGACGGAGCAAGGGCCGGTGTCGGCAGGACCCCAAACAGGACAGGACAGTGTGTAATCTCGACCAGATAGGACTCACTGCTGATTCAGAAACCTGTGTAAGTTATATTTTTGTTTCTAGACCTCTCTGTTTCATTCATTCTACTCTGTATAACTGTTCTGTAGTTATTCTGCCTAAAATTGTGTTTTGAAAATCTCAGAACAGCTAAAATACCTGTTTTCAGGCAGAAATCTTAAAAACTGAAACATTTGCTTGTTAGGGTTCACTTTGATTAGGGTTCACTTTGATTAAAGCTCCCATGTCATGCTTTTCCGGTTATTACCCGTCCCCTTGTGTGTTATGAAGGTTTTTATGCATGTAAACGGTGTGCAGAGTCAAAACCCTCAAAGTACACCCTGTAGCGAGTAAAACTCTAACACAGAAAATACCTCCCCAAAACGCCTCGTTGGAGATACGTCACTGCCCATTTGAGTCTTCCATTTAGTTCCGGGTACCGCCTGATGTCATGCGGTACCCGGAACGAAATGGACCAATCCCGAAGAGCTATGGCCACACCAGCAGCGTCGTGTTCCTCCTCCAGAGGTTCGAAGAACCGGCATTTCACAGACGAAAGCTTCCAAAACATTGCCCAGTTTGAGGCCGGATATGCACAGCTTGTTTGGACCGTTTGGAGCAGGGGAAGATCTGGGTATACAACCTGTAAGTTTGCATTGTTATTTGTGTATTTATCAAACAAGACTGTTTAAATGTGTAAACTGTGTTGGACTGCTAAGCCATTGACACAGTGCTAACTGTGCTAACTAAGTTGCTAGAGTTTCCATATATCAACTCTAATATCAGCAGATGGCCTTGCATACATGTATCTCATAGCAGGAGAATGTCTGCATTCACACACAAAATACCTATTGACAGTATACTCCGGGTGATTTGCCGGTCAGTCGCGAAACGTAATTACATTATAGCTGGCGTAGCGATCTAACACACGGAGGTAGAGCTAGTTTTGGTCAGAAAAACATTTTTGTGATGCTACGTTGCTAGCGTTTAAATATATCAACTACAATGTCAGCAGATGGCCTTACATGTTTGTCATGGCAGGAGAATGTCTGCAGTCACACACACGGAATACTCATACAGTATACTGTACTGTGATTTACCGTACATTGTGACCGTACATATACTGCATGTAGCTAACGAGGCTAGCTGTATGCTAGCGCAAAACAATGTATTCATGCAAGTTACATTGTATGACCGAACGTAGCAGAATACCCGTATACGATTGCAATTATAAACACGTTATTGCTAGCCTAATATGAACCACTAGCTTTTGTTCATAGTAGTTTTATTACACTGCATTATAGTTGCCTTTCCTCCAAGCTAACGTTCATATCGTGTTAGCTACCAAGGTAAACAAAGCTAGGTTAGCATATTAGCAGGCAAGCTGTTCATTACACAACTACTACTAACGAATCTAAAACAACTAAGTTTCTCTAATATTTTGTGATTTGCATTTGATTTCGTCCAGCCAGATCCTGGCGGACAATCCATGACGGGGAAGGGATTCTACTACTACTGAGGGTGCTAAAAGGCACCGCACCGACTGTGCGCAGGCAAGATGCGAGGAGGAGGAATGGATGATATACCGTGTATATATGTATATTTATGTTCATTTTGTACATTTCTAAAAATAAAGTTTAATGGAAATACTTAGTAGGCCTATCCTTTCTTCCCTGAATTCATATATAGCAAACCATGATTTGATTTCTCATCAAACAGTAGTAGTTTATAACGGGTAAAAATAACTTACTCTTTGTTATGAGAGTAGCTCGTAGGCCACAACGGAAAGACAAGGAGACATACACGAGTTTACAAAACCACGGCACATTTATTGTGGTAAATGCAGAGACAGGTGGTCGAGGGGAGAGGGTCGCTCAGTTCGTCCTTCTGCAGCCGCTTTGGAGAGAGACTCCGGGCCGCTGGGATTAATAGCACCGGCTACGGAGGTGTCCGTGATCGCGCTGATTACCCTCTTCAGCTCCACCCCACCGTAAGACAAAGGCCCTGAGGCCGTCACACTCTTCTATAACAACAGTTAAAAATATATATGTATATAAAATATACCGCTGTACCGACGCCATGATAAGACTGATGTTACGCTGAGAGCAGCCGGGAAAAGCACTGACATGGGCGCAGCCTCTCTGGTGGTTGACTAATCAGAACGAGTGGCCGAGCTGACCAATCGGAGCACACTAGGCTCACAGGGAGGGGGGGGCAAGAGCTCCAACGAGTCGTTTAGTGGAGAAAGTGAATACTGCTGAATACACATGCTTGACAGAGATGCTGTATGCGAAACCAATGTGAGTTTGGAAAATTGCACAGTATAAATCTATTTTAGTATACCTCAACAATGTAATTATGATCAGTGGAAATGGCCATGACATGGGCCCTTTAAACAATTGTACAAATACTAAGTGCTTTAATAGGGGTAATTTTAGTAGGGTTAACTTAAAACCTCTGTAACAAGGGTTTAGTCTGACATTTGTCTGTAAAAAGTGCATTTCAATAGCCCTGAAGGCTATGCTGATTGTGTGAAGTGAGACAGTTTCAGCTGGTGCCCATCAGCTGCAGAGAGTTAACTAATTAAAGGGGCGTAGGCCCACAGCTGTGACAACTCAGCAATCAGGACTAGTGTCCATGTTAGGCAGCAATTTCCTGGAGCGTCAGACAGACGAAGACTGACAAAGACAATAGAGTCCTGCGGGAGTCCAAGACTGACAAAGACAATAGAGTCCTGCGGGAGTCCAAGACTGACAAAGACAATAGAGTCCTGTGGGAGTCCAAGACTGACAAAGACAATAGAGTCCTGCGGGAGTCACGAGGTAGGCAAAGAGGAGGCAAATCCTACTTTGATTGAGCTGATGTTTTTTAGCCCCTCATGCTAAAACATGTGTATATTCTCCATTCCTGTTCATGTGTCCTCTCGCAATTATTACTGGCCCCGTGCATCTCCTAATCGTTATAACCGGCCTGCTCTCGTCTATCCCACATGCTCCACTGAGATCCAACATCTAGTTACAGGTGGCCTGTGGAACTGCCAGTCAGCTGTTCCTAAGGCTGACTTCATTTCTGGCTACGCTTCCCTGCAGTCTCTGGATTTCCTTGCTCTCACTGAGACCTGGATTACTCCATCCAACACATCCACCCCAGCAGCTCTCTCCACCGCATATTCCTTCTCCCATATACACCCAGACCCACTGCCAGAGGAGGTGGCACTGGTCTCCTGCTCTCTCCCAAATGGAGCTTTTCCCTCTACCAACTGCCTAACTTCCCTCCTTCCGCCTTTGAATTCCATGCCGTTACTGTAACCCATCCTATACAATTAACCATTGTTGTTCTCTACCGTCCACCAGGCGCCTTGGGAGACTTCTTGGAGGAATTAGATAATCTCCTCTCACACATCCCTGAAACTGGCCCTCCCACTGTACTTCTCGGAGACTTCAACCTCCAGACAGAGAAGATATCTGAATTAATATTTATTCGAACCGCCTTTGCTTTCTCACTGTCTCCATCCCCACCAACTCATAAAGCTGGCAATGTCCTTGATCTCATATTCTCAAGGAACTGCACTACTTCTAACCTCTCTGTAAACTCGCTCCACACCTCGGATCACTTTTTCATATCATTCTCTCTACCCCTTTCCAAACATAACAAACTAATCTCTTCTACTTCTGCACCTGTCCGCCGTAACCTTCGTTCCCTCTCCCCCTCTACTCTTACCTCATCGTTGCTCTCAGCCCTCCCTTCGTCTGACTCGTTCCAACTCCTGCCTCCAAACTCTGCTGCAGAAACTCTCCTCTCCACTCTTTCATCCTCTCTGGACTCTCTCTGTCCTCTCACATCTCAGCAGGCTCGTCAGTCCCCTCCTGCTCCCTGGCTAAATGACGCACTGCGTGCTAATAGAACCATCCTTTGGGCAGCTGAGTGGAAATGGTGGAAATCCAAACACTCTGATAACCTCCTAACCTATCAGGCTCTCCTCTCCTCTTTCTCTTCTTCGATCTCTCAGGCAAAAAGCACTTTCTTTCAAGATAAGATCCATTCTTCCTATTCCAATCCCAAAAAACTATTTTCTATCTTCTCCACCCTCCTCGAACCCTCCAAAGCCCCTTCCCCCTCCTCCCTTCTACCAAGCGACTTTGTTAACTACTTTGAAATAAAGGTTGATGATATACGCTCTTCATTTTCCGACTCACCATTACTCACCACTGGGTCACCAGACCCACCGTTCACCCACACACTAACCTCCTTTTCCCCTCTCTCTCCAAGTGAGGTTCTTACCCTCATTACCTCTGCCCGTCCTACCACCTGTCCTCTGGACCCTATCCCCTCAAACCTCCTTCAGACTATCGCTCCTGATATTCTACCGTTTCTCTCCCATTTCATCAACACTTCTCTAACTTCTGGTCACCTTCCAAACAGTCTCAAGGAGGCAAAAGTAAACCCTCTCCTAAAGAAACCCACTCTCAACCCGTCCGATGTTATAAACTACAGGCCTGTCTCTCTCTTCCTGTCTAAAACACTTGAACGCGCTGTCTTTAAACAACTCTCCTGTTATCTCCATCAGAACAACCTTCTTGATCCGCACCAGTCTGGTTTCAAGGCAGGTCACTCCACAGAAACTGCTCTCCTCGCTGTCTCTGAGGAACTGCACACTGCTAAAGCAGCCTCCCTCTCCTCTGTCATCATCCTTTTGGACCTGTCTGCTGCATTCGACACAGTGAACCATCAGATCCTCCTTCGCACTCTCCAAGAACTTGGAGTTTCAGGCTCAGCACTTTCCCCCCTCACCTCATACCTCAAAGACCGCACCTACAGGGTAACTTGGAGAGGGTCCGAGTCCGACCCTTGTCAATTAACTACAGGGGTCCCTCAGGGCTCTGTCCTTGGTCCCCTCCTCTTCTCTCTGTACACAAACTCGCTCGGATTGGTCATTAGCCCGCATGGTTTTTCATACCACTGCTACGCTGACGACACCCAATTAATTCTGTCTTTTCCCCGCTCAGAGACCCAGGTCGTCGCACGCATCTTTGCTAGCAGACATCTCTCAGTGGATGTCTGCTCACCACCTCAAGCTCAACCTTGACAAGACTGAACTGCTTTTTCTTCCTGGAAAAGATTGTCCCACCCTTGACCTAACAATCAACATCGGCCCCTCTGTTGTTTCCCCGACTCAGACTGCAAGGAATCTGGGTGTGACCCTAGATAACAACCTGTCCTTCACTGCAAACATCGCTGCAACAACCCGCTGCTGCAGATACACTCTTTACAACATCAGGAGGATACGTCCCCTCCTGACCCAGAAAGCGAAGCAACTTCTGGTCCAGGCTCTCGTCATCTCACGCCTAGACTGCTGCAACTCCCTCCTGGCTGGTCTACCTGCATGTGCCATCCGACCTCTGCAGCTCATCCAGAATGCAGCGGCTCGTCTGGTCTTCAACCTTCCTACATTTTCCCACACCACACCGCTCCTCTGCTCCCTTCACTGGCTTCCAGTAACTGCTAGAATCCACTTCAAGACACTGGTACTTGCGTACCATGCTGTGAATGGATCTGGCCCTTCCTACATCCAGGACATGGTTAAACTGTACACCCCAGCACGTGCACTCCGCTCTGCATCAGCCAAACGGCTCGCTGCACCCGCACTGCGAGGGGGACCCAAGTTCCCATCAGCAAAAACACGTGGGTTTGCTATCCTGCCTCCAAAATGGTAGAATGAGCTCCCCATTGACATCAGGACAGCAGATAGCCTACACATCTTTTGGCGCAGACTAAAAAGTAATCTCTTTCGACTCCACTTCGAGCAATAAAATTACTAACAAAGCACTTATATACTAATAAAGGACTGGCTTATCTAAAGCCAGTTGAGTAGCACTTGAAATGTTTTGGCTCTATGAAACCTGATGTACTTATATGATTCTGTTTTCTTCAAGTTTGTATCTTCTTGGTCGAATACACTTATTGTAAGTCGATTTGGATAAAAGGGTCAGCTAAATGCAATGTAATGTAATGTAATGAAATGTAAAAATGTGACAGTCAAAAAGCATAGGTGTTTTAATGCCATATTCACTTAATAACGCATGAACAACTTTTACAAATATTTCTATATAGTCTGTGTTGGTAAATGTCATCTACGTTGCACATTTCCTGCTGAAATACATGCAAACCAAGTTACTGCGTGGCACTTTGAAATGGTTTTGATAAAACAGTGTAGTTCCACTATATAAACATTACATTCATAATCAAACGAGACAATCTGCAAGATAATTAGCTATTTTTTGTTATTCTTAATGCTTGTCATTCACACGTTAATAAAATTAAAATAAGTACCGATACATAGCAGAACAATTGTGGCGATGTTCAGCTTAATAAGCCATGTTCAACATAATTTCTTTAGCTAATACTACAGCGGGCTGCAAGCGAACCAAGTCCGCGTTTCGCTGCATTCCTTGATATCCAGTTATAACGCCGGACTCCGCTGTCGGGACGTCGGCCGGAGCTAGCCCCCTGCGGCTCCGTTAGCTCCGGCGGCCACCACTGGGATAATTGGGTCCCCTTTTAACATTTGCTCCCGTTTAGCATTATGGGCGTCATAGCCATAGACTATAAAAGTCTTACCCAAGGCTGAATCATAAACTAAACTGTGTATATATATATACATGTATAAAGGGTTACGTCCTTAGCTGGCTAATAAGCTATATAACAAGCTAAGCTAACAAGCACACAAACACCTGCTAACGGGGTTAACATGTATAATATTATCATTTTACTCACCGAAAAAAGCTGAGAGTAGACTTCTTGGAAGTTCTGTTAGTACATTCAACCGCACAGCACGACATTTTAATTGTCTGGTATTTGTTACAACATTCCCTAAAAGGCACAATCACCACGAACACGGCTAAAGGGTCAAGTACAGTAACTACAACTAGCTAACGTTGTAGCATAGCAGAGTGGACAAGTTGCTGTTAGCTGACAGTGAGGCACGTACCTGTCCATCAAAGTGACCACGCCCTAATTTATGCAAAAACTTTAAGACCTAATATAAATAAAAGGGTTGCGTTATAAAACAATTCACTCACCAATCCATAATCATGAAGGTGGAATCTAACAATATCCCAAATCATTTTTATTGCATCCAGGGTAGGGGTGCAACAACTAATCGACTTAATCGATTAAAATCGATGAACAAATTAGTTGCCAACTAATTCAGTCGTCGATTCGTTGGTGACGTCATCACGTGTGTTTTACGCGCCGTTAAGCTCCAACGTTATCGGTCTTTTTATCGGTACTGGAGACATTTAAAAAAGATATGTCATATGTATTATTGATACATAAACATTCGCAGTCTTAGTGTCGCCAACTCGTTTCTAATATGCAAAAAGACAAAAAAATGCGTCTATGGTGTATTTTCGATCTCTCTCCCCCGTCTGTGTGCGAGGGGGCGGGGCAGTTTACACACACGCGGCTGCTACATGCAGTGGCGTTTTTATATGTACAAAAGTGGTGGGGCACAAAAAACTTAGATGTCTATATATAAGCTTCTGCAGAGACGTGCAGTGAGGTTCATGGCTGGTGAGGCACTGGCACTGACTCTTCAGGTTTACAAATATTATATTTTGACCTAAACCAAAATATAATATTATTTTCAAAAGCTTTTTTTGTCTGATGCTTCGATTAATTTTAAACAGACAGTTCAACAAAAGGATACCCAAAAAATGTAATTTATCATTTAAATATTGAATTGTTCTCTCTTAGTAAGATCCCATTTTCAATAAAATTGCGGTCTTACCTTGACTTGAAGATGAAGTCCATTTGCCTATCCTTCTGGACAAACATTTCTATTACTTTTTTGTAAAAGTCCTCCTTATCTTCTTGTAGTTTCAAAAGTCTATCATAAATCTAATCGATAGATTTATGATAAAAAAATTATAAAAGTAGGGTAGACATGTGGATGTTATCCGGCTGATCAAAACGTGCATTTATTTAACAGGTACGTTTCCCACAGATCTTATTTCGAGCTATTTTCTAAAATGCTATGGAGAAATCTCATTGCTTTTTTGTGCTTACTTCCTGGTTTTAGGACGCGCCACTGCAGCTCTCTCGTCTCCTCTTCAAGCACCACACTTTTCGCGGCACACGTACTTACAGCCAATCAGCTCTGAATGATTTGAGATGACGTATGGTGGGGATGGTAGCTCCGTGCCCCTCTGGTCATTATTTTTTTGCCACACACATTACATAGAAAAATACTCTGAGCATGCGCAGTGTAGTTTTTACAGTCACCGTTCACTTCACAGCGAGAGGAAGGGGCATCATCAGGTTTTGTCCCACATGGCTCTAAACAGCTCAATAGGCACACACTGTGACTGTAGACACACTAATTAGAAGAACACAGACTAAAACAGCAATGTACAGACGAATCAGATGATTAAACATGATCTTAAAATATATTTTATATATATATATTATTTTTTTTTTTGCATTTTTGTAATCATTATTTGTAATACTTTCTGCTGACACTAGGTGGGGCTGTGCCCCACCTGCCCCTAATGACCAGTCGCCACTGGCTACATGCATGCAACACACACACAGCGGGGATGGCGGAGAGAGCTCCGAGGTGTGGTTAAATGTTACCCGTCTTGAGGTGGACAATGCTCGTTGCCAATAGAGAGGCGAAGTCCCTCCCCTTCCGGTTGAGCTCCATGGGACCTTATTTCGGAAAAGTTATGCATTGAAGTCAATGGGGAGAGAAAGATTATCTTTCGATCCCGTTTGAATTGTGCCACGAATTACACATATGATGTTTGTCAATTTAAAAGATAATTTTACAAGTCAAAAAAATAAAAATGTGTCGTAAAACTGTGAAGTAACACTTTTTTTTGTGTGAACCGCTCAATGACCTATATCTCCCGTCTCGCACCACACACCAAGACGGCCGTCATGTTGGCACATTTCACTTCTTTCTTTCAGAATGAGGCGAAAAGTATTAAAAGAGGTGAAATTATTATTTAAGATTGACAAACATCATATGTGTAATTCGTGGCACAATTCAAACGGGATCGAAAGATAATCTTTCTCTCCCCATTGACTTCAATGCATAATTTTTCCGAAATAAGGTCCCATGGGTCGGAAGTAGATGGGCGGGACTTCGCCTCTCTATAGTGCAATAAGAGTTTAGCATGTAAGGGCTGTAACACGAGCAATTTGTCTAAACATTTAGCAAAAGTGCACCACATTCAGATGGAGAAATGCACCGGGTTCAACTGTCTTTCTTTCTAGCCCCATCCACGAATAACTTTTCCACGTCAGCAACACACGGAGTTTACAAATTATACAAACATGGGTTAATGATTAGAGGTAACTGAGTTATTTATTTAGTTAAAGTTTCAGCTATTCTGTTCACAATTCTGTTATCACATTATTTAATACGATTTGTTAAAACATTGTTGTTTCTTTTGATGTGAAATGTTATTTATTTCATTTAAATAAAAAGCAATGATAATTTTGTTCACAATTTGTTAAGTTAATTGAATAATATATGTATTTTTGAATCAAGTATTAATCTTTATTGTCTTCATTGTTAGTTTCCACATGCCTAAAACAACCTCAAGCTAAATCTAAAAGTTGATGGCTAAATAAGAGCGTTTGAGAAATTGTGCAAGGCATAATAGTCCGAATAGTCGATTCATCGTTTCATTAATCGATAGATTAATCGATTATCAAATTAGTCGTTTGTTGCAGCCCTAATCCAGGGGTAGAAACATGTTTATTTCTGCTGTAAAGTTGGGCATTTTAACATGGGGGTCTATGGAAATTGCTCCTTTCTGCAGTCATCCCCTATCGGCCAATAGATGAACTGCAGTTTACTAACTTGACGGGAAAATGTGCAGTCCTCCACGCAAACTCTAACCCATGCGTACGCACTAAGCACAACAACGGGAGAGACGAGAAACTGCGACACCGTTGGCAGAAGGAAGAATGGAGAGAAATATGTGGAAATAAATAAAATGTTACCTCTCATTTATCATATGAAGAATTCATTTTCAAACATTGATTAAAGCCAATCTTAAAATGATTAAACAAACGCCTGTTTGAGACTCCTCAGTGCACACAAAAACATAACTTGGAGAAATAAATAAATACGGATATGTTATTTAAGACCACCTCGAATATGTTGTGTTAATGTTATGAAATGTTTTCTCATAAATGATGCGGAAAGCAGGAGGACAGAATAACGTCTAAACTGACGCCGTTTTGCATTTCTATAGGTTGTAGATACGAGCATGGTTTTATATACTATCACGTTTAATCGTGTTTTATGCCGTTTGCCAAGACTTGATAAGTCGCTCGTAAAACACAGGAGGTATGGAAACTAAGAACACCATATGTGGTAAATTGTACAGCTAATATAACACAACACATTAGTTGTATTTCCTTTAACTGGTGGATTATGGATATATAGTTGCTGATCGACAGCTGGAACACAAACCACCAAATACAACAAAATAATTCAGATCCAGTCATCATGACTCCACTCCGGAGGGATTCCCCGATCATTTCTTAGAGTTTCTCATCAAGGGGGTGTCTCCTGTCCCCGGTACAAACACACTGCCTGAGGAAGGTTATGTGTATTTTTTTTGTCATTAATTTTTTTTCGGACCACTTATTTATTTATTTTGGTGACGATCTGACCTCCATGCTGCTACTCTGGTTCAAACTGCATCCACCAAACATGATTTATCTCGACCTCCCCAAAATAACCTAAATCTGACACGGTGTGAGATGTCTTTTTTAGCTGTTCGGTCGTAATTTCCTGCGATCTTCTTCATGCAGTCAGTCAAAATGAATGAATGAATGGGCGTTTCTTTGACTATTTATAGGCAAATATGGGCGTTACGTGAAGCCTGCAAAAGCTGCGCCGCATTTCGAGTCGATTGTGATTTATAAAGGGAAACAGGCGTAGGAAGTGCCGGTACGCACTTCCCTCGCCGGTACGCAATGTTTTGTGAATCGGAAAATGTCGGAACATTTCTGTACCTATTTTTTTGCTTTGTACTACGTAAGCAACCTTCTCACGCCAATCCTACGCAAGGCGTTATAAATGAGGCCCCAGGGCTGACAGGGCGTCCACCCAGAGAGCGGGGGGATTTTGAATTGAGCCGTCCCTAATCGATACTATCTCTTTACGTTAGTGAGCCGGATCATTTGGCTCGGCTCTCGTACCGGCCCGTCCACACAGCAGCGTTACAAAATTCTTCCAACGCTTCTGCCCATTCACTTTGAATGGGGTGACGTCACTTTGCCTCACTTTTCCCCGAACTGCATTGTGGGAAGCAAAGCGGAGATTTCCAGGCATCTCAGGCTTCAAAAGTTGAGCAATGTTCAACTTTTGAAGCTGAGGTGGAAGCGTCAGCCAATCAAATCCCGTTTATGCAAATCTGACAGTACAAGCGCTAGCCAATCAAACCGTGTGTATGCTGGGAGAGACATACCGCAGGTCATTTCCTCATATTCCAAAAAATGGAGGAGAAATTAATTAAGCGGTAGGGAATCACCCGGTGCTTTATGACCAGTCACTATTTACCTACCGGGATACAAACCGGAGGAGCCAGGCATGGAGGGAGGTGGCAGAGACAGTGGTAGGTTTTCGCCTGTTTGGGGAGTTTATATCCAGTTTACTTCGGGCTTTTTTGCTTTGTATGTCGGGGGCGGGAGATTCATGTGATTGGTTGTTGGTCGCGTTGCTCGCAAAAAATCCCCAAGCTTCAGATACGCCCACCACCAAGATTTTTTTAACGCTGCTGTGTGGACGTACCGTTAAAGCGCCGGCTGTTTCGCCTCCCAAACGGCTCTTCATGTTACCACAGTTTACCACGAAGCCTCAGTTTCGCCGCTGCGAGGCTCCAGCGCTCGCAGCACACGCGCGTGCTCCACTAGCCGAAAATAATCCCACAAGACTCCTTTGCCCCTCCAACAGAGGGATGTCCTTGTCCTTTTTCCTTTTCGTAATTTCAAGCAATAAAAACCCTCGATCTTCTCTCGAATTATAATTTTTTTTGTCAAATGACTGCAAGACGCCCCCCTGGCGGAAACGCGGGTGTATATATGTTTGTGTGTGTGTGTGTGTGTGTGTGTGTGTGTGTGTGTGTGTGTGTGTGTGTGTGTGTGTGTGTGTGTGTGTGTGTGTGTGTGTGTTACGGTGGCCCTGAAGTGCAAGACACCACAGCATTTCAGAAAACACCACAGCATTTCAGAAAACACCACAGCATTTCAGAAAACGCCACAGCATTTCAGAAAACACCACAGCATTTCAGAAAACACAACAGCATTTCAGAAAACACCACAGCATTTCAGAAAACACCACAGCATTTCAGAAAACACAACAGCATTTCAGAAAACACTACAGCATTTCAGAAAACACAACAGCATTTCAGAAAACACCACAGCATTTCACAAAACACAACAGCATTTCAGAAAACACCACAGCATTTCACATTGGACGGAAAGGGTATTCCTTTAGGGAGAACACTTATTGTTTTTGATTGGACAGAGCCAGCCAGAGAAGCACTGCTGTGATTGGTTGTTTTTGCTGCCAGTCAAGAAATGACGCTTTGTGATTGGTCAGCACCCGACAGCCCAATATGTCCCAACACATCATCCATTAGCTGTTAGCACACACTCAGAGCTCACAGCTCCTCATATCTGTTCAGAAACTGGACAAAAGTTAAACATGTACAAACCACAGACTGTCTATGTCATGGCGAATACAGTCGCTGCTTTATTTATGTCTGTATGACGCTGTTGTGAGTTTGGACGGAGCAGCTACAGGTTAGTTTAGACTGATGGATCCGATTCCATTCAGAAAACACGCATTTTAAAAGCTTTTCGCCTGCCGTCTTGTCTGCAGACTTGTCAAAGCATTAATTCATGGTTTTTACTAACCGGTATCAGTATGTAGTTACTTCGGCATCACTTTGAAACGTGTATTACAATTAAAGCTCCCATGTCATGCTTTTCCGGTTATTACCCGTCCCCTTGTGTGTTATGAAGGTTTTTCTGCATGTAAACGGTAGTGATGTGTCGGTCGCGAACGAGCCGATTCTTTTGAACGGCTCTTTGGTACGAACGAGGGGAACCGAGTCGTACTTGGTGAGAGCCGTTCTTCTTATCGTTCAATCAAAGTTGGTCCGCACTCACTGCCTGCCAAAATTCACTCGCCTTTTAAAAAGCTTGATTTTGTTCCCCAAACGTATTCTGTGAAGACCCCCCCCTACTCTGATTTGTAGGTTTCAGCACGAGGAGTTAGGTGGGGTGGGTCTTAACGGAATACGCGAGAGAGAGAAGTCATAACAAGTGGTACTGGACAGATAGACGACGTGTTTTTCGGATGTAAAATTAGCCAAACGCGAAAACGCAGCAGCATTTGGATGCACTTCAACCAAAACCCAGGCAGTGATAAAGCGCACCATTTGTAAAGGCAAAATATCCTTTAAAGCAGGGTCAACAAATAATCTCCATCGCCACTTAAAAACACACTACTAATATTAAGAGTTGCGTGAATTTCATTCAAGGCAAGGCAACTTTATTTACTTAACACATGCAGAGGGTAAATTCAAAGTACATTCACTGACATGAATGACATGGATATGGCGCCACCTTGTGTCATGTTTACAATGCAGATTATTGACATTAGGTCTGGCAATGCAGTCAATCATTATCCTGGTGATTATTTCGCAGATAAACCTAGTAACCCCGCCCCCTTTTTAAAAAAACGGCTCTTTTGAACGGCTCTTTTGAACGGCTCTTTGAAAGGAACGGAGCCATAAGATCCGGCTCCCTTCAAAGAGCCATAATTCCCATCACTAGTAAACGGTGTGCAGAGTCAAAACCCTCAAAGTACACCCTGTAGCGAGTAAAACTCTAACACAGAAAATACCTCCCCAAAACGCCTCGTTGGAGATACGTCACTGCCCATTTGAGTCTTCCATTTAGTTCCGGGTACGGCCTGATGTCATGCGGTACCCGGAACGAAATGGACCAATCCCGAAGAGCTATGGTCACACCCAGCGGCGCTGGCCGCACCCTCTGCCAGCCTAACATTTACTGTTGGAAGCTCTGGTTCAGTTCACAATCATCCAGTCATGCCACTGCCAAGGACACCTGTTTCCTGAAATGTGAGGAGAAATCTGAGCTGTTTGTCCTACCGACGGAAGAACCACGACGAAGTCAGTGGTTGAAATTTCTTTTTAACACTGTTCCTTCAGAGGTTCGAAGAACCGGCATTTCACAGACGAAAGCTTACAAAACATTGCCCAGTTTGAGGCCGGATATGCACAGCTTGTTTGGACCGTTTGGAGCAGGGGAAGATTCGGGTACACAACCTGTAAGTTTGCATTGTTATTTGTGTATTTATCAAACAAGACTGTTTAAATGTGTAAACTGTGTTGGACTGCTAAGCCACTGACACAGTGCTAACTGTGCTAACTAAGTTGCTAGCGTTTCCATATATCAACTCTAATATCAGCAGATGGCCTTGCATACATGTATCTCATAGCAGGAGAATGTCTGCATTCACACACAAAATACCTATTGACAGTATACTCCGGGTGATTTGCCGTGCGGTCAGTCGCGAAACGTAATTACATTATAGCTGGCGTAGCGTGTATGCTACCGATCTAACCCACGGAGCTAGACCTAGGTTTGGTCGGAAAAACATTTTTGTTATGCTACGTTGCTAGCGTTTAAATATATCAACTACAATGTCAGCAGATGGCCTTACATGTTTGTCATGGCAGGAGAATGTCTGCAGTCACACACACGGAATACTCATACAGTATACTCCGGGTGATTTACCGTACATTGTGACAGTACATATACTGCATGTATAGCTAACGAGGCTAGCTGTATGCTAGCGCAAAACAATGTATTCATGCAAGTTACATTGTATGACCGAACGTAGCAGAATACCCGTATACGATTGCAATTATAAACACGTTATTGCTAGCCTAATATGAACCACTAGCTTTTGTTCATAGTAGTTTTATTACACTGCATTATAGTTGCCGTTCCTCCAAGCTAACGTTCATATCGTGTTAGCTACCAAGGTAAACAAAGCTAGGTTAGCATATTAGCAGGCAAGCTGTTCATTAGATAGATCCACACTCCTACCACAACTACTACTAACGAATCTAAAACAACTAAGTTTCTCTAATATTTTGTGATTTGCATTTGATTTCGTCCAACCAGATCCTGGCGGACAACACATGACGGGGACGGGACTTCTACTACTACTGAGGCCTCGTGCTAAAAGGCCTCGTGCTAAAAGGCCTCGGCTGCGCGCAGGCAAGATGCGGGGAGGAATGGATGATATACCGTGTATATATGTATATTTATGTTCATTTTGTACATTTCTAAAAATAAAGTTTAATGGAAATACTTAGTAGGCCTATCCTTTCTTCCCTGAATTATTTGCTCCTATAACATATCATTCATATATAGCAAACCATGATTTGATTTCTCATCAAACAGTAGTAGTTTATTACAGGTAAAAATAACTTACTCTTTGTTATGACCGGCTCGTAGGCCACAACGGAAAGGCAAGGAGACATACACGAGTTTACAAAACCACGGCACATTTATTGTGGTAAATGCAGAGATAGGTGGTCGGGGAGAGAATCGCCGGGCCGCTGGGATTAATAGCACCGGCTACGGAGGTGTCCGTGATCGCGCTGATTACCCTCTTCAGCTCCACCCCACCGTAAGACCTGCAACTAGGGATGTCCCGATCACCTTTTTTTGCTCCCGATCCGATTCCGATCATTTGATTTTGACAATCTGCCGATACCGATTTTTCCCGATCCGATCTTTATGCAATGCATTAAGAGAAAAAAAAAAAAAAGCATTCAAGTTGTCCCTTAAACCCCACGTTCTCCACCACAGATAACGGCTGGTCATCCAACGCGATGAATTCAGCTATCTTGGCTGTTATTTTTTTGGCCTTTTCACTGTTCTGGGGCAGTTTCTCTTTCCTTTTAAAAGTCTCTGAAAGTGTTGGTTGTTTCAGTGCCGTTACCTAAATGGCCGCTGTGTACTCGTTGTGTTGTTGTGGTGTTTGTTTCTCAGGTGGCGTATTAGATTGGTCGTGTTGAACGTAGCTCTGTTCTTTCCACCACGCGGAACCTCCGCCTTGCAAACATTGCATCTGGCTGTTACACTGCCTTCGCTTTCAATTTTATAATACTTCCAAACTCCTGACATTTTCTCTGTCCCGAGTCACCAGCTGAACGTAGCCTCTCGTTAGCTTACTGCTACTATTAGACACTGCGCCCTGCCCACTCTGTTGCCAGATTTGAGAGAAATAAGCAACCAGGTCTATGAAAACAAGCCCAAAAGAAGCAACACATACATGATGTTGTGTAATTTTAAACCAAAACTAAGGCCTCAGGATGACTTTAAGACGTGAACATGGTCATTGTTGTTTTGTAACATTAAATAAAATAAGAAAAAAAAATTATTAAAAAAAAAAAAAAAAAAAATTCCGATCCCCGATTTTTTCCCCCCGATTCCGATCTTTTGAAAATCACGTGATCGGCTCCGATCCCCGATCACGTGATCGGATCGGGACATCTCTACCTGCAACACACCTGCACAAAGGCCCTGGGGCCGTCACACTCTTCTATAACAACAGTTGTAGGTTCAGTTCGGTTAGTTAGCGTATAAAATATCAGCTGTACCGACGCCATTATTACACTGATGTTCCCCGAAAAAAGCGGGCGGAGCCTCTCTGGTGGTTGACTAATCAGAACAGAGTGGCCGAGCTGACCAATCGGAGCACACTAGGCTCACAGGGAGGGGGGGGCAAGAGCTCCAACGAGTCGTTTAGTGGAGAGAGTGAATACTGCTGAATACACATGCTTGACAGAGATGCTGTATGCGAAACCAATGTGAGTTTGGAAAATTGCACAGTATAAATCTATTTTAGTATACCTCAACAATGTAATTATGATCAGTGGAAATGGCCATGACATGGGCCCTTTAAATCACGGTCAAATATGTTCATTTTGTTGTAGTTGGAAACTCGAGCGATTAGAGCGATGCGAATATTGGGTAGTCTACCATAGTATTTTATTTACATGGAGATAAGCCCCTTAAAACCCATGAATTAATAAAGCATTAATTCATGGTGTTTTCGCATCGCTCTAATCGCTCGAGTTTCACCGCGGCTGTCAGTGTTTACTCCTGTCATTCAAACAAGACGTGCTGGAGAGGGGGCGGATCGATCAGGCTAAACTAACCTGTAGCTGCTCCGTCCACACTCACAACAGCGTCATACAGACATAAATAAAGCAGCGACTGTATTCGCCATGACATAGACAGTCTGTGCTTTGTACTTGTTTAACTTTTGTCCAGTTTCTGAACAGATATGAGGAGCTGTGAGCTCCGAGTGTGTGCTAACAGCTAACGGTTGATGTGTTGGGACATGTTGCGCTGTCAGGTGGTGACCAATCACGAATCGTAATTTCTTGACTGGCAGCAAAAACAACCAATCACAGCAGTGCTTCTCTGGCTGGCTCTGTCCAATCACAAACAAGAAGTGTTCTCCCTAAAGGAATACCCTTTCCGTCCAATGTGAAATGCTGTGGTGTTTTCTGAAATGCTGTGGTGTTTTCTGAAATGCTGTTGTGTTTTGTGAAATGCTGTTGTGTTTTGTGAAATGCTGCGGCGTTTTCTGAAATGCTGCAGCGTTTTCTGAATAGCTGTGGTGTTTTGTGAAATGCTGTTGTGTTTTCTGAAATGCTGTGGTGTTTTCTGAAATGCTGTTGTGTTTTGTGAAATGCTGTTGTGTTTTCTGAAATGCTGTGGTGTTTTCTGAAATGCTGTTGTGTTTTGTGAAATGCTGTTGTGTTTTCTGAAATGCTGTGGTGTTTTCTGAAATGCTGTTGTGTTTTGTGAAATGCTGTGGTGTTTTCTGAAATGCTGTGGTGTCTTGCACTTCAGGGCCACCGTAGTGTGTGTATGTGTATATATATGTGCAGGGCCGGTTGTAGCTCTGGGAGCGGAAAAAACATTTTTGACCGTTGGTGCGCATCCTAATTTTCGGCCTAGATGTAACAACATTCATAATTAAGTAAATGTAACACCCTTTTCACCCCGGTTACACTTTTCATTTGCCCTGTACGATGGGCGCTGTAAGTGATGAAAGTGGGGGATGTTGGCTTATCAGGCACCCGCAGCTCACAGCCAAAGTGCGAGTGAGCGTGGGAGCGAGCGAGGGAGAGAGAGAGAGGGTGTTGTTATTAGCATCTGGTGCTAGCGGCTCTAACGGATATAAGAAGATGTTTCTACAACAATGGTGGAGGCTGAGAGGCTCAGTGAGGTAAAGGACTCTGAGTTTGTTTGTAGCCTTTATTTAACCAGGTGAAAATCCCATTGAGATCAACGATCTCTTTTTCAAGGGAGACCTGCAGAGTGTTTAGATAGTTAGCTTTAGTCCAGGGCCGGACTGGGACAATAATGGCGCATTTCCACTACACGGCCTCGCTCGGCCTCGCTCGGTATGGCTAGGCCTCGTTAGGACTGGCTCACTTTATGGCACATTTCCATTACAGTTTAGGAACTGGGGTAGTATCTATAGTAACGCAGTGTAGGCGGAGCCGTGACGTCATCTTCAATGAGAACCCCAGAAAAACAACACAGCCGTTAGCTGTTAGCACTCAGAGCTCACAGCTCCTCATATATGTTCAGAAACTAGACAAAAGTTAAACAAGTACAAACCACAGACTGCCTGTGTCATGGCGAATACAGTCGCTGCTTTATTTATGTCTGTATAGGCCGTTGTTGTGAGTGTGGACGGTCGGAGCATATACTGCGTTAGCTTAGCCAATCTCCATTTAGAAAACAGGCATTTTAAAAGGTTTTTCGCCTGCCGTCTGTCTGCAGACTTGTCAAAGCATTAATTCATGGTTTTTACTAACCGGTATCAGTATGTTGTTACTTCGGCATCATTTTGAAACGTGTATTACAATTAAATCACGGTCAAATATGTCCATCTTGTTGTAGTTGTAGCCCCCTTGCCAGCGATTCTCTCTTTAGTTTAGCATACTCAGCCCGACTCAGCCTCGTTGTCTCTGGCCCTAGACCCACGATTTTATGAGGCCAGAAAAACTGTGAATTAGGACCCGCCGGCCGGTACTAGGCCAAGTGGAAACGCAACCAAAAACGGGCCGCTGACGTCACAGCCCTCTTAAACCGTGCTCCGCGCTGTAGTGGAAACGCGCCAATACACACACCCTCCCGAGCTTGAATGACACTGATACCTTATACTTTTCTCCAGAGTGCCGTGGTTCATTGTTTATTAATGTGTTTCAGCGGCATTTACCGACCGCTGCAGTGCTGCCTGCTCTTCCACGGGAGTTTATTCTCCCGTTAGCTCCGGGTTAGCTCACACGGCTCTAAAGTATTCACTGTCTGACTGTCACACAAGCAGCTGATACATATCCCCAGTTCCCCTTAAGTGAATGTGTGTCAGTCTGAATTGACGCTGTTTGGCATCACAACGCTGTTATGAAAGTTTCTCTGGTATAACATGGGTGATGTTAGCATAGCAACCGAAGCTAAACTGACTACTTGCTAAGCCGTGTTCTACAGGCACATTTTACCGGCGTATTTTTCATTATGATTCTACTTGTGATAGTCGGACATGACAACCTGTGCAGCCCATGTATTGATTCCATCCGATAGCTGCTATAATACAAAACAAAACGTCTGCCTGCTCTCCACAATGATCAATAACAGCGAACGGATGGTCAAAGTAAGGTACAAATAAACAGAATCACACGAAGCCTGGTTAGTGTTGCCTGACTTTATAAAGTGTTTTTTTTTTATAAGTGTGTGGTTGCCTTCTAGTCACTTTGCTCAGCGCTACTGCTTGTAGGCAGGCATGACGAGACTCTTCAGTCGACCCATGTTCAGGGTAGGTGGGTTTAGTTTCCTGCACGCCTCGACGTAAGAGAGACGTAAGCGACGCCGCGTTCACAATACATTACAACAACAAAAAATCGCCAGGCCAGCAGGCCAGGCACTGGATCATTGTAATTTGTAGATGATATAATATTGATAGGGAAAAAGGGATGTTAGCTAATTTATTAAAGGTTAATCTTACCCTATCTCTTACCTTATTGCCTTCTTTTTTTTGTTTTACATTAAGTTACAAATTAATCAATATTTTTGTGCTTACTAATTCATAGTGAAAACCTTTAAGAAAACATTTTTCAAATGTTAACCCTTTTGAAGCCTATTATTCATAATGAATGATAAAACCTGAAAACCTCTTTAAAGGTACACATTTTTACACTCCACTATATTGGAATATTGTATACTTTTTACTATACTGCGATCCACTTAAAATGGATTAGTCCATAAAATAAATTCTATTTTTTATACAATTAAGTTTGTTAGATTTGAAATGAGATCTCAGTAGTAGCCTACAGCAGTGCTTCGAAGTGGGAATATGTAAATCCTTTGTTTCTGTTTCTTTTCTAGAGCTCTTCTCTTGTAGTAACATCTTGTAGCCACAAGAGCGTGATCACACCACGTTGCAGAACTCCAAGAAAACAAGCTCGTCTTCTGATTCCATGACACACACACAAGACACACACTCACACACAATCCATTCACTTTGTGTAGCATGCAACTATTTGAATTCAATAAAAGGGAGGATGGAAGTGATGTTTGGGATAAGCCATGTGTACAGCTTCTTTGTGTTTTAATCAAAAACACACATGTGCTGACTAGCAGGGGAGCATACCCCAAAACAATAAAGCTTTGCAGTAAATGAGAGCTGACAAGAGAACGTTACCTCCACTTCTGTCTCCATGGAAACTTGCCTCACTGGTCATTCTGTGGATATGGATGCTATAGACCAGGGGGGAGCAGCGCTCTGTGTGCATCCATCCACTCAGCACTTCCTGCTCCAAGATTGAATGTCACACAACTGATTTAAATGTATTTCACTGAAGGGAAATTAAAGGTCTCTCGCACTGATGACAATATGCTTTTGGATTCACTTGTAAAATAAATCTTTGGGGAAAAGAGTGTTTTTCTCAAACTGTGACATGTGATCAGACATAAAGCAGCTTTATGTCGCCATACCTTTCTTTGAGTCTCACTCTTGGTAACTGAGTGGTGTGATGCCCTCTAAAGATCTACAGAATGCACACTTTTCTCCCCCCTCTTTCTTTGCAGTAGTTGCATAGCAACAGAGGAGCTGCTAGCTCCAGTTGTGTTGGTGGTGGGAGCGCACTGCACAGGGAGGCACTGGCTCCAGATTAAGCCTGTCTCGGCTTCAATTATGAATGGGCTTCCACTGCCACACAGCCCTTAAAATGGCACCACTCAGGCTGATAAGACATTGAGGAACTCTTTGGTACACTTAACTCTTTTACACCTTTCCCTTAAGGGGGGGGGGGGGGAAGCGGAGTTTGACTTTAATCAGAAGTATTGAACTTCAATGATTAGAGGAAGTAAATGAATAATTAACTGGCGGAAGAGGCATGGTTATGATAAGACCCTTGTTGATGGGAATATGTGAGGTTAATGATTGGGGTCAGTCTTGAGAGCAAATTAAAGAGTCTCCAGTCTCACAAAGCCAGTAAATGGGGTTTATTGTGTGTTGCATGTTGGAGTGGTGAAAGGGAGGGAGGGGGTTAGAAAGAGTGATATGCTCTCTTGTAATCCTTGACTATATTTAACTCTGAACTTTGAGAGGAAAACGGTTAAATTGCTGCTTGTTTGCCCACATGAAGTGACTACCAGTGCTGCAGTGATTAAAGAAAACTACACGCATGAAATGAACGTTTGCACTTCAATAACTCACCTTGAATTATTGAAGGAAACTTTATTCTTCTCGCATGCTTCCACTTACGAAGAAAAACGACTCAAAATGTGTGATGAATTAAAATAAATGAAGGACACTTAACAACAGAAAAACTATATGAATAATCCCTTTCATAGATTCTCACACAACTCGTGCAGTATACATCTGGATTATTCAGCCATACGCTCCCAACATATGCAATCCCAATAAACCCTTACAATAACATTTCTAATGATAAAGTCTCAAGCTTAGAAAGGCGCACTACATGTCCATGCAATCAGATTCAGAAACAGCTTTATGGCCAAGTAGGAAGTAGGAAGTTCCCTTGATGTATATGGCCCATACATAAACACAGCTAAAATCTTAATAAGATTTTAATGAAATTGCTTGTTCATAGCGAAGGTTTGCGAGAAAACGTTTTTTATGTTTTTAAGGTAAGTCATTCATATACATATGGTCATTTTGTTGGTAAAGTATTCCTTTAAATGCGTCACAGTAGTCGACATGGGTTTTATTTATCTGATTATGGTTTAATCCGTGTCTTTTTTAAATGAATAGCCAAACTAATCTTCTGCAACTTGTATTTTTTATTATTGCAACCAACTGGAAGACAATACATCACATAAACATCATTGCAGTTTTTCAGAAAATGGAAAACAAAATAAAACAACATTTATATATTTTTTGCCACGGTATTGGACAACGTTGATATTTACATGTAGTGATGAAATAGGTCTTGAAATCATTCTTTGGCAATATGATTGCACAATAAGGAGAGAATTGAACATTAACTGAACAAAAAACAAAAAAAAACAACTACACCCGGGAGCACTCTGCATCACATCTCACAGATCAATAACAGTTTTGCATTTTGACATCTCTAACCTATGGCTTTCCAATACTCAGACAGTCACTAAAAAAAAAATGGCAGTATTGTAGATAATTTTGTCAGAGAGAGAAAAACAAAACAGAACATGAAAACGCGCATAACGAAAGAAAAATGGCAACTGTATATTTTAAGAGCGTTTCATTTGTATGTTTGGCAGGTTTGAAACTAACACTTGTTTTAAGGGGCTTTTTAGGCAGTGAAGTATATTTCCTTTGCTTTAATAGTATATTTGTGTGTTTTTGCAAGACTCAAAGGTCAGGAGTTCATCCCTCCTGCATGTCACCGAGTGAGTCAGAGGGAAAAAAGGTGGATTTTGTTCCCCCTCGACATGCCTCTTGCCAGCTGAACACGTTATTAGTCACCACAACAGTGGATTGTTGCCACAAATACAGCAGAGTGCTTGACCTGGGCCGCGGGAGCACTCAATGACAGATATCAGAACACACAACAAGACAGTGTCTCCTTTTAGCCTTTTTTTAATATGTCGGCATGGATACCATACAAAATGCGAAGCCAGTGATGCATGCTACAGGTGGCAAAAGACTGTACCGGAGGATGGGACATGCATTTGTTTGCCTGCTTGGCTCGCTGACTATCACTCGACAAAGAAAACAAAATAAAACTTGTGACTGCTGCTACAACCAAACCCAGCCTGATTTTATCCTGAAAAGCTGCAAGTGGAGGGGATTTAATACTTTATGCATTACTGTTTGCGGAATAATAGAGTGGTGCAGGAATGAGTCCTTAAACCCAGGATTGAGTTCGCATTTTTGATTCCCTCGTCTGGAAGTCAACGTCTTTTTGAACGTGTTTTTGGATGCCTAAAATAAGATCTGTGGTAAACACAAGCTTAAGAGATGTTCAGGTTGTGTTTTACGACATAAAATAAGTCAGAAAAAACCCGACTGGTGTCGTAAAAATTGCGATTTCTTTAAAACAAAAAACTACAAATCGTCATCAGGTCGAACGTTAGCCGCCGTTAGCTTAGCGGTAGTGAAGTAAAGTCATGCGAGCGTGATGTAGTTTTCTTTATAGCATAACGTTGGCATTTTACTTAATTTACGCTCTAAAAATCATCAAAGGGGTGTTAATTTGTAGAGATAATACTGCTCAACAAAAATTATACATTTCATAAATGTGTGTTTGCCAAAGATCTTATTTTCTGCAATATTCCACAATCCAATGGAAACATCCTATTGTTTTTTGTCGAGGGAGCCCTTGCTATGACTTCCCGGTCGGCCTACAGAAATACGTCATCACCGCACCACTCTATGGCAGTGTGGTATTTATATCACTTCTGATGCAAAAATGTCAAAGCCCCCAACTGACCCTTGTGGATTTCCATGATATTGTCTTGTAGATTGGCAACATATATTTAAATAAACACCTCCAGACAGAGCTCTTGAGATAGATATGTATACAAGCTTGACATCCACAAGTGAGTCCTTTAATCAAAGGGTACAATACTGTTTGTAAATTAAAAAAAACGATGCCATCTCCTACATTCCTCTTTCTTTTCAACACCTACGTTTGGAGATATGAGGTTCTTTCAAAGTTTCCCATGCCCGTCCGATCCAAACATTTACACTGACTATGCCGATGGGAAAATAAGGACACATGTACATTTACACACAGGAGAGAAAAAGTAAACAATACTGTTATAAATAAAGACGTGAAACGTTCTGACATGTCGGGGGGGACATGACGACAGAGGTACTGAGGGCAGGCAGGCAGGCAGGCACAATGTTAAAGGGTGTGTGTTCCTGGGCACACAAACAAACTCACACACTCTACAGATGTGTTCTGAAATAACACTGGGGTTAACATTGAACACCTAAAAATCACTGTACAGGCAGAAGAAGACGGAAGCCCACCCCTAAGAGGTGATCCAGCTGGCCTACAGAGCCTGAACCCGAAGCCCGAGAGGTGCAGAGTGATCCCCCCCGCTCCTCCCTGAAGACGTGTCTTTGAAAGCCCGCTCAGAGGAAAAATAGAACCCAAAAAGATTCAAACTAAACAAAAAAACAAAGAAAATAAATCCATTATAATCACGGGTATAAGAATTGGCGGCAAAACTTTTTTTCTTTCCTCTAGGATCAAGGTTTATATGAAAATAAGTCATGCTTCATGCTAAATACATTGTTTATCTTACATGATCTTTGAATAAAAAAGATTTGCTTTTTATCTTATTTACAAGCACCCATGCAATATAACTGAGAAAGTCCTGCAGGTCAAATTGCTTCAATTAAGAAAGGAAAAAAATAAAATATTTTCTAACCTTTTTACAGAGTTGCCCGCGTGGGACAAATTGCTTATATCTTTATGAGGGAAGAGTGAGGGTAAACAGACACAAACAGAAATCTAAAAACCCACAGTTCATGTATATAGTTTCTTTGACATTGTCAAATGAATAGGAAGGTGGTTGTAGCTAACTGGTAGCTACCATATCTATACCAAGTGTCTACGTCTATGGACAGAAGTACTGGGGAAGATTCAGGGACGTTTTACATTATGCAACAACAACAACAAAATGAAGGAGATATTGCCTCAGACCCGGCACACTATCCATCTCTATGGTGATAAACATGACCATTTTTTTTTCATTTTAAAATATCTATTCTTAAATACTATGAGTGCTCTTGAAATAAACCCCATGATGCTTCTATTATAAGTGGTGTTAAATAATCTTAAGTGCATGAATATATATCACATTGGGTTTTACAATTATTTTTGACGCTTTAGGTCGTCCTCCCTTAGCTCTTCTTTACCGCTATGCCTTCTTTATATTTTTTCATTTTTTGTCAGCTGTCGTAATCGGCTACATGAAGCAACCTGGTCGCTTTATCTTTGGCACAGTCTCACATTTGTGCTCGTGGATGTCGGAGAAGTGATGCGAGCGAGCGTCCCGGGGAAGAGCGCCAAGTCTCGATTTTGAAAAAGGCTCCGCTGCCGTCGTCTTTTTTTGCTGGCATCACTGCGAAATTGCTACAGATTCACATAGAAACAAACAGGTAAGACAAACAGCCATCCTTTGTGTTCGTGCACTGCGCGCTCCTCAATGTGATTTGGTTTTGTCGCGTCGTCCAAATTAGTGACAAAACATGCGTTGTTGTGGTTTTTTTTATGGCTTTCATCCCCTTTTTAAACAACGAAAACAACAGAGACACATGAGAAATACCCATCGATGTTAGTGTTGCTGAACATGTAGGAAAACATAGATTTTTGATATTGCCACAAATAAGTAGGATTCACCTAATGCCCTGCAGATAGAAAGAGGGAGATGAGACTTGTCCGTAGAGACTAATGCTGTAGTTACCTGTTGACCTATTTGTGTATGTGTGTTCATGTGTGTGTGTGTGTGTGTGTGTGTGTGTGTGTGTGTGTGTGTGTGTGTGTGTGGCGTCCGTTTTGCGTGACTACGTGTGTGTTAGTTTCTCAGGGCCTCTTTCTGCTCCTTCTGGCCCTTGGCGGTGCGGTTTGTGATGTTGTTGAGGCAGGCTCGGACCCCCGCCAGGTGGAGCAGTGACCCTGCCGCCTCCTTCATCTCCTCGTCGTCGCTCTCCGGCGGCTTCTCCACCGCCGCCGCGCGCCGCTTCTTCAGGGGCAGCGTGTCGCTAATGCCCCTCGCTCGGTTTTTGGTCCACAAACTGCTCCCTGCCAGAGTCCCAGCGCCCGGCCCCGAGCTACGTCTCTGTCCGCGCAGGGACTGCTGGGAAATGTAGTTAGCAGCGGCGGCGGCGGAGGTGATGTGAGAATCTAGCGGGATCTCCCGGGGCTCGGGTTTGACGTCCGATTGGATCTCCACTGCGATGATGTCGTCGTCGTCGTCGTCCATCCCGGAGGAAGGGGAGCAAAGCCTGCTGGGGGATTTGGCGGTGCTGTAAGTGTGGTCGTCCTGGAGGTCCTCGCTGCAGAGCGGCGGGGAGTAGCGGGACGGGCTGTCCTGTCCTCGGCTTAGATAATCTCCCAGGGATGATCTGTATGAGGCAAGGACAGGAGAAAGTGTTACTGCCAGCCAGGTGGCCCGCTGCACCCCCCCACTCCACCGAGGCTCTGCATTTGGCTGCAAAGCAAAAAGAATCCATGTGATAATCTATCAAACTCAAATAGCCCCCTAGGGCCTAATGTGCATATTTCTCAGGTCAGATTCAAACCTACGAAAAAGAGAGTCAGCCTTCCCTTTTTTTTCTTTTTGGTGAAATGACTCATTCTCAGATTGCCACCTATGCATTTTCCTCATGACACTGTGCATTTTGAGCACGCTCCCTGAGGTGCTGAAACATGCTGAGCACATAAAGAAGCTTTTGAAGTGAGGATGAGGATTCTGCAGCCGTTTAACCGCTATGCGCTTTGCATCAGCCGCCGCATTACAGTGCAACACATGTTGTTGCTCTTTTAGTCAGGAGACACTTTTCTCTGTACGGAGTTAAAGGACAGGGGTGTTCTCTGACAAGCGATACATCTAAAAGGAGCTTCTGCAGCCTGCCCTGTACCCCTGGACATTTCCCCCCACCCTCAGAATAAGAGTTAGCATATTAATATCTTATAAGAAAAACATGCACCCCTTACAGTGATCAAATATTCACTGCATACCTTTAGTGAGACTTTGGCTATGTTTAATTCATTGTGCGGTGCAGGCCATCACACTCTTGTGCTGCTATGATGAATGTGCATGTCCAAGCATGCTCCGGATGTTCTTTGAATCATGAGTCCTCTCCCTCTAATAAACCTGTTTGTGTGTGTTTTTGTGTGTATGTGTGAGACCGTTATATAAACACACCTGGATGAATTGTCTGGAACAGCCAGGAGCATGTGAATGCCTCTGACTTTTGGACATAATAAAGATGTAATTATGTAAACTATCAGTGGAAAGTTTTTGGTGCAAGGTCTGTTTTGTGTACGCGTGCATATTTGTGTTTATTTGAGAGCTACTGTGTGTGAGCTTGTGGGTGTGTCTGTATTTGACAGAACACTTTAAAGGGGCCCTATTATACTTTTCTCCTGTAGTGTGTTATATAGGTTTGTGTAGTTGTATATTGTAAATCCTCCCAGAGGGAGTTTCTCACCCACACACTTCCCCCCCCCCCCTGCCTGAGAAGCCTCCATTTGACTCCTTTGTTTACTTCCGTAACATAAGGACATCACTACGTAACACCTTTGCTTCTAATGGTTAGCACTCGAAAGCACTTTAAGTGGTAGGCTAAGGGGCGGGACAGCTCTAAGCGTTTGACAAATCACAACACAGCCGGCTAGCTAACCAAGCAGACTGCTGGGCTCTGGTTTCAGACAGAGGGTGAAAGGAGGTGCTGCAGTATGTTTAATCAAGTAGAGGATCTGAGTACTTTTTCGGCCTCTGATAATACAGTAAACAGGAGAAAAGTAAACCCACCTTATGGCTGAGGTTCTGCTCCCCACAGGGCTTACAGGTAGGGGTCTTATCACAGGGAAGAGTGCCTGGCTACGGATACGGGCGCCATTTTGGATCACACCACGGGGAACTAAAAGAGAGAGAAAAAAGCACTTGTTAGAAGTTATACACACAGATACAAACCACAAATCACATGCAACACAAACATCAGTTTCAAAGTAGGAAGGAAAGATTCTTCAAGACCCGATCGGACCTAGACTAGACCCCGGGAGCAGCTCAATGAGACTTCACTGGCTGTCTGAGGAGGCCAACAGGGCAATATTGATGAGCAAGGCAAGGTTAAATTGAGCGGGAAAGCGTCATAAATGAGTTAAGGCCGCTGCGAATCATTCAATTACGAACGACCGCTGGGCTCGGCTGAATCCGGCCTGTCTGAGGCTGTGGACTGAGCAGCAGGCAGCGAGAAGTTAAAGGGCAATACCGCACCTTTGAAAATGTGCAAGAAATTACACATTTGTCTTTGAAACTTGGATAAAACTCATACAATGACATTTTTTTAGTGAGCCATACTCCAAATTCAAAATGTATACCTTTTATTAGTAGTATTTGAGTAAGATTCTTTCCACTTTTAACCTGTTTATTATTTTCTCTATTTCAATACGATGTGATTTGAATAGGCAAAAAACAAGGAAACTTACTTCTAACACAACATTGCAATCAATGAGGACAATATGTTTAAGAATTGTTAACCTAAATTAAACCTGAGATTAAGATTGTCAGAACAAAGTAAAGTCTAAGGAGCCCAAAATCATCAATCAAAACCCCAAAATGTTTAGTTTAATAACATTGAGAGGCCAGAGAAATGGGGGCAATCAATTATTACAATTCTTGCCGGCTATTAATTTCCAGTCAAATAATTGTTTTAGCCCTAATTAGGTACACCATTTCCTTTTACCTCTATCAATGACACTCTGACTTGAAGGTGAACAAGATATGAATTAGAAATGCATCTGTATAAATCAGTCCGACAGCTTACTAAGAATGACAGAAAAAAGTAATGCCCGGACTGCTTCGTTGAGACATAGATTTGTGACAGAAACATTTCCCAGGAGCACAGTGGGCTCCATCATTAAGACGTTTCCAGAAATTGTCCATCTGGTCAACACTTACCAGGCAGAAAGGGCCTTGGTCAGGGAGCAAAAAGGAGAATAAATGGTCCAATGGCCTTGGTAACAAATTGTCAAGGAAACTGGAGAATCTACCAGAAGGACAACTCTCCAGTACTCCATCTAAGAGCCATTTCACTCTGCTGAATGAACAAGCATATGGCAACCCACCTGGAGTTTACCAAATAGTGCTTTCTCTGATCTAATGAGACAGAAATTGAGTCCTCGGGTCTGAGATTTCAACCGGGAAAAAACACATACTGCTTATCACCTGGTGTCACTACGCTGCATAGCACGACTTTGGCTCCATCATATAAAACACAGCCGAGTACAGACAGGCCCTCGAAGAAAAATGCAGCGAACTGGGATTTGCCTTCCAGCAACACAACACCCCGAAGCACACATCCAGGATAATGGACTGGCTTTGGAACAAATCCCTGAATGTCCTCGAGTATCCCCACCCAAAGCCTGGACTTGAAGCCATTTGAAAATCTGTGGGGAGACCTGAGGATCGCAGTGCAGCAACACTCCTAATCCAATCTGACAGCTGGTAGACGCAGGATTTACAGCTGTAGTCCCTGTCAATGTATTCTGCATACTGTAGTGACATTTCAGTTTGGATTTTTAATACATCTGCACCTAAGGAATAGATCGACTTACTGGCTATGGCGAGAAGATAGATACCACTCTTGTGTGTGTATGCTAAACAACAAGCTAGAGGTAGCAGCCAGTTAGCTTAGCTTAGCATAAGACAGGAAAAGGTGGTATGTGTCACTTCTACACCTTTTTCACAGATTAAACAAACAAGATATAATGTGTTTATTAGTAAGCTCTTAGTGTGCCTGGATACATAATTTTGATATATTTGGACAAAGCCAGGATAGTTTCCACAGACTCCCATCTTTATGCTAAGCTAAGCTAACAGGCTGCTAGCTGAAGCCTCATATGTGCTTTACAGTCATGGCATGAGTGGTGTCAATCTTCTCATCAAACTCTCAGCAAGCTAGTGAATACACTTATTTTCCAAAATGTCATACATTTTTTTTAACATTTGTATGTTTTCACTATTTCATAATGAATAAGGATTGTGAGTAGACCAGTGTGAATAAAGAACATTTTAAGAATTCAACTTGTGATGCCATAAAGATTTAAAATCAACTTGACATGGAATTAATTTAACCTTCCATTGTGTCCAGGGGGATTTCTGATGACAGTGGAACATCTTTCTGGTTCAGAACTGTCTCAGTATTAAAAAAAGAATAACCCTTTTAAGCACCATCAGATAATAGCTTTTTCTTATTCAGCTTTATATTTTCCATCAAGGTCAAAGTCATGATTATGGTTTCCTACTCCCTGACCATTTAAAAAAATACTGAATGGACTGTTAAGCTCCAGAAGGGAGATCTATGTGGATGCTTTCAACTCTGCAACAGCTGTAAATCTATATCTATATCTTTATTGTCTGTGTTGCAGAGGAGAAGAGAGGTGAAAAGGAGAGTGCGTGTGTTCATCTGAGCCAAAAGCTCTCATTACTCAGGGTCGACGAATCACCACCACCGCCATCCCATGCAGCTCAGTAAAACAGCTGTCATTTTCATCTCGGGGGTCAGTTTGCATTTTGCACATGACGACCTGCTGTTTGCTTATTCTGCAGCAGAAGCAATATTTAACTATAGCTGAATAAACTGTAGCTTGAATTCTAGTTTTATAAATCTCAGTAAAAAAAGTGGTGCAGTGATGATGTATTTTTTAGGTGGCCCCGGAAGTTGGCATCGCAAGGGCTCCTTTGACAAAAACCAAGGGGATTTTTCCCTTGGATTTTGGAATATAGCATAAAATAAGATATGTGGCAAACACAAGTTGATGATATTGACACATTTGTCCAGAAGGATAATCGCCGCATATTAAAATATTTTTATAACAGTTGAAACGTAAATGCCGGAAGTAAAAAGTGAACGTTTGGCTATAAACAATATACATCAGTCGCATAACTTTGCAACACTGCTAAGCTAACGGCGGCTAACGTTTGACATGATGATATTTAGTAGTCTTATTTAGTCACTTGTTTGCAACCACCTTTTTGTGACACATAGAAGCTTCAGAGATTAAGAAAAAAGTCTGTTTACTGACATATTTCATCTTAAAAAAAATGCCTACTGTATATTACCCACGGACATTTTTTACAGGTATATAAACCAAAAACCTGTTGAAAAAAAACATTCACTTTGAGATGAGGGAAGTCATTCCTGCACCACTCTATTCATGATTGATGATACGAGGATACATGTAATTCACCCCAGGAACCGCAAGCTCATTAAAACATACAAGTTGTCCCGGCGAGGTCCCCCGGAAAACACTCCCACAACGTGTATTTCTTTCAACGGAGCAGATGAGTTATGACGGTTGTGTTTGTCGTTTGTTATAGTCGGTGTGTTGCTGTAGCCTTTCCCCTGGCCGGCTGTGTCCACAGTAATCTTATTGACTCCAGTTAGTGCGGCCCGGCCCCTGATATCTCCAGCTCTGCTCTCCATAACCTTATAAGTAGGTCCCTGCACAGAGTCTCTTTTGTAATCTTGATAACTCGCTGCATGGCCGTGTGTGTGTGTATGTGTGTGGGCAGTGCATTAGGTCTCCCCGGGTTGATTTGCCTCCCGCCCCTCCTTCCCCACCTCGCTCCAGTCAGGCTTTGGGTTGCCATAGCAACGGCTCCCCTTCCACATGCCACAGAGTAGTAGATCATGCATCAGCAGAGAAAGTGATAGAGAGAAGCAGAGAGAAAAGAAAAGGGGGAAAGGAAATACCGAGCTCTGTTTGACATGGCCTCTCATAGCTCAGCGACACACTCCTGACCGCCACTGTTTACCCTAGATAGACACACACACCTAGCGCAAGCAACTCTCCTCTTATGTGCGTGTTTTATATCTCCACCTCCTCACGTTGGATTTTTCTCAGCAAAGCCCTTCTCTTTGTCTTTCTAATTCCGTCCCCTCCTGTTGATTTCCTCCCCTTCCTCCATCCATCTCGCTTCCATCCCATGTACAGTGGTGACTCATCTTTCCCACTGAGCCATGCACGCCGGGCCCCGCAGGTGAAAAGCCCGGGACATATGCTAAGGAGATGAGGTGACAAACTAAATGTGGGGGGCGTGGGGGGGTAGCATGGCAGCGCTGCCAAAGACCGTCCTCACTCACTGAGATTGAGCTATACATTTTACAAGCTGAAAGCAAGGAAGAACAACAACATTCGGCTCTGAAAGCGGGAAAGCGGGGCGCACTTAGGGAAGGGAATTTAAATACAGAAGAGGAGCGGTGTCTGTCCGGTTCTCCGTCTTTTTGTTTCCTGGAGAGAAAATATCCTCTAGGTTGTTTTCCCATGTCTGGTCAGCTGCTCTGCCTTTCTGTCTGCTTCCTACGTCTTCGTCTGCCTGTTTTCCTCAGAACCCCCCCTCCTCTCGGCTCTCCTGTTAAATGAGTTCCACATGGCCCTGCAGGCTGCAGTCTCCTCTCAGGCCGGCAGAGGAGCGGAGCAGACAGGCACACAAACACACTCGGTCCAAAAGTTCAAAGGTCACTCCCAGCAGAGAGACACAAGTGGCCTCTCTCTCAGTGAAACACCCCCCTCATCCCCCCCACCCACCTGTTTATCTGCCGTGTTGAACAGAGTACAGTCTGAGGGCAGGATGCATACTTATGGTGACCGACTGACTGGCTGCAGATTAGCTGGAGGGCTAACTGGCTCATCAATTTTGACACTCCAGCTGAGTGTCTAAGAGGCAGGCTGACTGACATGTGCAATGATTTATGGGAATGGAATCAAGTGTTGATTAATAAAATCAACACTTAATTAAGCAACACTTAATTAAGCTAAGGTAATAAACCTTTTTAACAGGATTACAAACATGGGTCATATAAGGCTGCACTATGGATGTATTGTATATAGGGACTAATTGGAGGGGGGGCCTCGTTCATTCAAATGAAGTTGCTCAGTGGCACATGAAGCCAAAATGGACTGAATCCGAGTATGATTTCTTTTTCAATCTGTCAGGGATCTACAACGAATCCCCGCCTCTAATCTGCTCCGTTTAGATTTAGCTAAAAAGATATATATACGCTGATGTCTCTTTTCCTCACTTCATGTTGCATTGACCAGAGTGAAGTGTTTTGCAAACAGAGAAACACTAGTTGTTGATTATATTTTGTATCATTATTCTAAATCTTAGTAGTGTAAATTAAAGTGGACTAGACGTATAAAGAAACAGGAAATTAATATGCTCAGTAGCTGAAAATGTTATTTAAATGTACGTAGTTACTGACCACCACTGCCAGCAGGAAACCTGCTACTACATCACAACTGGTTAACTTCTTTTTTTCTATTGATGCCATTTTCCAGTATTTATGGAACACTTTCATATGATTTCTGAGTCTATTCCCTAAACTTATTTAAAAAAATCAAATCTTTGACCTCCTGTTTGAGCTGAGTTGATTTGGGCTCCTCTGAAATCTCAAATGTGCCTGGAAAATCTAAAAGAGAATGATTTTACCCGTGAAGTTGAGTTTTCTCGTCACGATGTGTTTTCATCTGCCAGTAACTGTAGCACTGTACTTGAATACAGATATAAGGTTCTTGTAGGTATTTCAGTTCATTTAGACTCTGTACTTTCCTACATTTTATGGTTTAAATGGGGGTTGCACGGCTTGGGAAAATGACTAACTGTGATTATTTTTATTGATATTGACTATATTTGCGATATGATTTGCATAATATAGGGAATCATCTATTTGAAACATAATTGACATTATCATTTAAAAAGTGATTGATAAAAAGTTAATTTTCTAAGAGGATCGTTTGTAGGCCGAAACTGTGGGCCGAAAGCACCTCAATACGTGATTCAAATATTTTCACATATTTTGCCTGAACCGAAACGTTAACTTTAATTAACTGTATTATGCCAACAGATTCCACATACTTGTATTAGGTCCGTTGAAAGCAATACTATTAAGTTTAAATAAAACAATATAAGGTTCAACTTCATATTTTGCTTTCAACTAACCTAATACAAGCAAGTGGAATATGTTGACATTTAATTAAAGTCAATGTAATAGTTATTTCAGTGTAGTGTGCAAACTGCATTTTGCACTAATCCATAATGCGATAAAACTTTGATTGATTGTGAAATGAATTGTGCCATAGGTATAATACTGGATTGTTGTTACTGATGCATTAACATCCAAGCAGTATTCTACTGTAGCTAGGTAACATTTTAAAACTTGTGGGAAGTTTGACTTTTTGTAGAAAAATGGATTGTATCAAATCAAATCAAATCAAGTTTTATTTATATAGCACATTTAAAAGCGATTTTTGGTCGAGCCAAAGTGCTGTACATGTAATAAAAACACTTTACTACAATCAAAATAAAAGACAATAATTTACAACAGAAATATAAAAAACAAAAACACAGGGAATAGTCAGGTGTCATGCTCCGCTCTGACTAAAAGGCCAGGGAGAAGAAGTGTGTTTTAAGTGTAGATTTAAAAACCCCTAGGGTCTGGGCCTCCTCACATGGAGGGGCAGACTATTCCAGAGCCTGGGGCCAGCTGCTGCGAAGGCTCGGTGTCCTCGGGTTTTGAGCCTGGTCTTGGGCACTATCAGCAGCAGCTGGTCAGCCGACCTTAAGGCTCTGGCTGGGGTGTAGCGATGGAGGAGTTCGGCTATATAGGCCGGAGCCAGCCCATTTAGGGCTTTGAAAACAAATAAAAGGATTTTAAAATCAATTCGGAACCGAATTGGAAGCCAGTGTGGTGAGGCCAGAATTGGGGTGATGTGGTCACGCTTTTTGTGGCCAGTCAGAAGACGTGCAGCTGCGTTTTGGACTAGCTGCAGGCGTCTAATTGAGGCCTGGTCCATACCCACATACAGAGCGTTACAATAGTCCAGTCTCGAGGTCACAAAGGCATTAATAACCCTTTCTAAGTCTTTAAAAGATGAATACGACTTGGTTTTGACCAATAGTCTTATTTTAAAAAAGCAGGATTTGACTACGGTGCTGACCTGCTTGTCGAATTTAAAAGTGCTAGTGAAGGTCACTCCAAGGTTCATGACAGAGGGGAGGATGTTTTTATTGAGAGAGCCCAGAATATCAACCGGAGAGGCTGGAGGTTGGGGTCCAAAAAAGATGACCTCTGTCTTGCTCTCGTTGAGGCATTGTATAGTAATATGATCCTTACAAGATCAATTCATAACAGTGTAGTAGAATAGATGATGGGTAAAATGCATAAAGGAGCATATAATGAAATACTCTAGTAAGTACCTTAAAATGTATTTCTCAATACTGCCCGTTAAAAACCTTTGTTGTTATAAGGTCTGATTTGTATTAACAATACATTAACAATACATTAACTACTGCTATCTAGCTACAAAATAAAAAAGCACAACAGCCCAACCTTGTCTGCAGTCCGAGTAAAATATTCAGACTTTCCTGTTCTGTTAGTTTTAAAAGGAGTATCATTTTCAAATGTGACTCAAGAGAAGCAGGAACTCAAAGCGGTTGTGCTGTGCTGATATGCTGCAATCAAACATTTAGAAAGATGTTTCTATTAACTTGGAAACAGCCCACCTCTGCAGTTGACAGGTTAATAAAGTTTCTAAATGAACGCATAGGGCTTCTCTTTTAAATTACAGCAGGTACTTAAATAAAAGAGAAACACTTGGGAGAGATCCTGTATAATTTAGAGCTCCTGAATGATGAACTCTGGGCGGATGGTAAGGATTAAGGACACAGCTGCCAGGCCACAGGGAGAGGCACATCTCACCCACCCCGGCTCTGAGAGCTCTGGGAACGGGAGATGGAAGTAATAACGGAGGCACTAACAGCCCCGAACTCTTCCTGACAGCCCCCCCCCTCCCTCATCTTTTTCCTTGTCTTTGCCTCTGGCTGTCTGACACAACTTTCTTTCTTTCTTTCTTTCCCCTCGCTGCCTATGAATGTCACGCCCGGCCATTCCGCACCCTTTCAAAAACACGTTTAAAAAAGTTTTCCCCGTGCTCTCCCTCCGTCTATCTTTCTCTCTGTCCCGCTCAGACGCATCACTCTCACATAGTCTAGAGGGAGTCCAGGTTTCCAGACACTCCTCACTATCCTCGGCTCCTTGACCATTACTACTCCATTATCAGCGGCGATGGAGGGCGCGCCGCAGACGCCTAATGTATCCATTTCCCCCTCCATTTAGAACTCGGCAGCCCAGTGAGCTCCTGGAGTGCTCCCTGATTGGGATTGAATGTCCATTTAAACTGCCGTCCAGCCACCAGGGAGGAGGCAGGGGGGGTGGGGGAGGAGAGGAATAATGGGAAATACAGGGAGAAGGAGGCGTTCAGGAGTAAAAGTGTTGAATGAGGAAAGGAGGCAAGGGGATTGCCTGATTTGAATCAGAGTTTTCTCCCCCTTTCTTTTCTTTCCCTCACTTGCTGTGTCTCCATCACTCCTTTTTAACTTTCAAACACGCCTCAGTCGAAAAAAAAGCTCTCCTCCTCTGGCGCCGAGCCAAGTGTCAGAACTCAGCACTCGGTATTCTCAAGGTGCGCTTCTAAAAAGAGGGATTTGGAATTGAGATGATTGGAGTTGGCATATCCGTAGAGAGTGGAAGGGAAGGGAGGGAGGAAGAGGGTGAGACAGACGGAGAGAGAAAGAAAGAAAACAGAAGAGGCGGGTGATCACACACACACATATGTAGAGTACAAGACTTGAGGTGAAACCGTACCTTGTAGGAGAACTCCTCCGTTCTTTCTGAAGAGGGGACTTCCCGACCACAATGGAGGACTAGAAAAGAAGAAGAAGGGATAAGGAGGGCAGGGAGGGGAGAGAAAAAGATAAAACTGGTCAACCATTTGATCATGTTGCAGCAGTCAAAGCAGCCCGGCGGGCTTCATCACGAGGCAGATAGCAAGGCAGGAATTTGAGCCCATAAGCCAGTGCTTCTGATTATAGTGATTAGATTCCCGGGTGTCCCACTGTTGCCATTATTCCCTGTGATTACCTCGGAGAATTACAGCCTCGCCGCTGTAGTCCATGGGGGTAATTTCTCATGACAAACCCCCACCGCCTGCCACTAGTCCATTCACACACATGAACACAGAAGGAAAAAAAAACTCTTGTAAAACGCACACACATTTAACACTCGTGTCGCGAGTTTAAGACAGACACACGCGCCGAGGAACACGCACTCACTTTAGGTGATCATTGCACCACTAATGAGGGAGGTAATGATGGCATTTCTCACGGAGGCATCTTCACTCATACGAGCGCACACACACGCGAGAAGACAATGGATACAGTTCTGCTGGTGGATCCATTATTTTAAAAGGAGGAAGATGGAGGGATAGAGGAAAGGAGGAAGAGAGAAATGGGGGGGGTGTAAGAGCTTTTCCAGGTTGAGTGGTCTTTAGCTCCACATTAGACAACACGTCTGACTGCTCCTCTCTTTTTCTCACAGGCTGTTCTCAAATCATCGTGTGTCTGACAACTCTTGGTCGTATGTACACACACACAAACACGTGCAAAGCAGACAAACAGGAGAGGGAACACCTGGGGACGCTGTGAACTCTGAGAAAAAAAGAAAAAGCAGCCCACTCGTTCCCACTCATCAGGAGAGTTCCCTTTGTAATGCGAGTCCTGTTTTATGTTGGGCTAAGCTGCTGAATGAGAGGATTTGGACGTCTGCACTTGTGATGTGGCTCTCACCTCACCAGATGCAAGGGGAGAGATGGACACACACACTCTGTCACTCACTCACACACACACACACACTCTCACACTCAGACTCACGCACTAACTCTACACGCACACACAGACATGGCAATACGCAAAAAGCAGCGAACGCAAATTTCAGCCCTGAGCCACCTGCTGTTGCCATGGAGAGTTGCCACATTGGGTTGCCACGGCGATAACATATTTTTCCTGCGCTAACAGCCTGTCTGTTTTCCCTACCACCCCACCCCCCCCCTCTCCCTTTTCTCACTCTTCCTACTTGCGCCGTCTACCCCCCCCTTTTCCTCTCACCCGACAAATGGCTCCACGGCGCGACAGCACCTGCCTTACACTACATGTGTTGCCATGGCGGCGTTCCCGTTCCCAAGGCAACCCTGTGCATTTAATGTAGTGGGCGAGGGGCTAAACTCGTGGCTCGTTCTGCAACCCCCCCCCTCATCCACCCATAACGTCTTTTTTTATTTTATTTCTCCAATGAGGGGGGTGAGAGAAAGAAATAAAGAAACAGAGGGGGGGGGGGAGAAAGCTCCTTCCCAACCCCCTTGAGACACCCTTCCCTCCTTCCATCCATCCCCTCCTCCCCCCCCCAGCCTCCTTCTCATCCAGATGCTGATGGGGTGTGAAGGAATGCACCATGGAGCTGACCTCCTACCCAGCATGCTCTCTTCCTCCCTTCCACACAAACAGCCTTGCATGTGTCATCCACTACACCCATTTGTAAATGCATGCATAGGATACAATAACCACACACACGAGATGGACCTGTGAGTTATTATGGTCCATGAAAAAGCAAGAGATGTGAGCGACGACGAAGAGTATTGTAGTATATATAGTCTCTCTCTCTCTTTCTCTCTCTCTCTCTCTCTCTCTCTCTCAGAGCGTAGAACTGCTTGAGACGGTCCTTGACACGGTGCAACCACACCGTCATTACACTTCATAACATAATATTCTTCAGAGTGAGAGCTCTTCAGAGATATTGTGATAGACTGATTGTACCTTCTGCGGTCAAAGATACGTAAAAAAGGGAAACGGTTCATCTTCCACAGACAGTAAAGAAAGAAAATGCTTTTGTATTGAAGGTATATAATGAGGCGTGTTTCTTTGTTTCGCATTACTTTTAAAGAAACAAGTTTAGTTTTTGGAGCAAAGTACATATAACAATAAATAAAGAGTTAACATTTTTTATCTTTCATAGACAGTACATTTGATTTAGTGATTTGTTACATTTATACCCTACTTTACTTAAAATTCAAACTGTAAGACTCAATAATACATGCCTAATTTTATACAAATAATTCGTTTTTACCTCAAAGTTTTATGTGATGACCTTTTAAAGTAAATTGTTACGTTAAATATTTGAACATTGTGGTTGTTAAATGATTTACCATGAGTATGAATGTTAACTGAATTGTCTATTTTAATGTATGGCACACTGAACAGTATATGGGATCAAGTTAAAAGTGAAGTTTGTTAATGATTTAAAAAAAAAAAGAAGACCCCATAGCTTTTCTTTTCAAAGTGTTCAGTCGTATCCCATGGCCTTCATCCTGTCTTCATTATATCTATCGTTGATGTTATTTTTTGGTCAAATCCCTACTTTGCATGCGCATTTTCCACAGCTGTGATCTCCGGGCTCCAGGCAATACGCACTTCTTTGTTGTCTCAAGTCAACAAAAGTGCATAAGCAGTTGTCGACATTGCCCCTATTGTTGCGAGTTATTAAATATAACTTTAAAGAGTAATATTCATTATCCCTAGCCCATAAAACCTTGATTTCCCCTTTAATGTATTACTTTAAGTGGCTTTAAAGTAAGAAAATACTGTAAATTATTTATATTAAGTGCGGTATTTGAACGCCGTACAAACCAAAGATAGCATTATATAAGCTGCTGTACCTTTTATTTAGTTATTGTTTAATACCTCTGAATATACTTTATATATAGACATGTGCAAATTAATTGACTATATTTCTGTTTTCATTAAATTTTATTAATTTGCAGTTCCTGTCTAATTTTATTGCATTGTTTTATATCTTATCCCTTATTTAACTTGCACTTTTTTATATTTATGTGTTTAAATTATCATTTTTATACATATTTAATCAGCCTGGTTTGAGGCAGCCTTAAGATTTTGATTTCCAACGACCACTTCTTCATGCTTGTCGTTCTTATGATGAATAAATAACTTTTTCATTGTTGTGCCATTACATCAAATGGAATGATTACAGATGTCTGGGGCCTACTCTTACACACGTTTTCCTAATACAGCCCGACGTGTTTAATATGTTTGGGACCCGGCGCTGTGGATCCAGCAGCTTTACTGACGATGGAGAGGTTAAAGGAGCATACAAGTGGTGTTCATGTTTTAGCCCATTAGCAACAAATTGTGCATACTGTACATGCTGTGCGCCTGCTTTAAGTCGCTGTTGGCCAATTTCAACAGCACGCCATAAATTCCTAGATTGATTTCCATTTGACTTTCCAGGCAGCCGCTGGTTTCCATTCATTTAAGGATGATATGAGGCCTGCAGAGACTTGAAAGCTGCCTGTTATTCAATAATAGGTGACATTTAGAAGCCTTCAAAGTAAATATTTAGTTACATTTGATTCAGTCAAATGATTACTCCAATTGTAGTGGGACTTTTGTCGGAGAAGAAAATGGTGGGTATATGACCTTTGATTAGCAAAACGGATGTATATGGTGGCCTTTTTTTATGGTATTTTAAAGAGATAGAGTGGTGCAGGAATTAGTCCTCATCCCAGGAATGAGTTAGCATTGTAGCACACAGTCAATGTATTTTTTAAATAGTTGTTCATTGGATTATCAAAATAAGGTCAGTGGTTAACACAAGATCTTCACGTTTCGCCAAAAAGAAAAACGTCTGTAAATATTCACTGATAAATGCCAGGAACTTCTCCCTGACTTAAAAAACCCATTGCTAACAGCATGAGATGTTACCTTAGGCTAGTGAAACTGATGTAAATGTCCCCTTGTTTTATGGCATTTTACAGACCAAACAATTGAGTGGTCCGGGAACAAGTCTTAAACCCGGGAAATGAGTTAGCATTTTATCACTTGATGGCCCCCTTGTCTCCAAATCAATGTTTTTTGTAAGAAATGTTAGTTGGATTCTCAAAATAAGGTCTCAGGTTAATTCATGTTTATGAGATTTTTTACATTTTGTTGTACTCCATAAAATATGTCTGTAAATACTCACTGTTAAACGTCGGAAGCGTGTACGTGACTTAAAATCGGCGGTTGCTAACAAGTGGCTGTTGACGTAGTTCGTTTAAAGCATTATGTTAGCTCTATAATTCTAGCAATCGCATTTACGCTTCAACTCAATCCCATAGTTTCTTGTTGAAGGAAACCCTTGCAAGGCCTACTTCGCATCGGCCCACCAAATCCGTCTTCATTGCACCACTCGATTAATCAGGAATATATTTGTCAGATTAATTGATCGCTCAGGTGCTGCATCACAAGGAGCCTCTATCCAAGAAATGGACTCTCCTCACTTGCTCTCTCATTCCCCACTGTGTCACAATGCAAATGAACAAGCTCCCCTCTCTCCCCCTCCATACTCCCAACCTCTCCTCACTCCACACCCCCCGCCCCCCCTTCCTCCTCATGTTCCGAATCCGGCCTCCAATTTGTTCCACTTCCCCATACCTCATTGTTCAAAATGACACTTTTACATTTTATGGTGAACCAATTATTCTGTCTTACACAGTCCGCTGGCTCTGCAATCCAACCTGCCCGGATCAACTGGGGAGCGGGGTGGTGGTGGTGGTGGTGGGGGGGGAGGAGGTGGTCGGGTATGCGGAGAGAGAGAAAAGAGAGAAAGCGGAAGAAAGGGAAAAAAGACAACTAATAGTACCTCTTGCTGACATATCCACGGGGATGGGCAGGGGAGCTGGAAACTGAGAAGTTAGCGAAGGGAGAGGGTGGAGGCTGGAGGAGAGGTCAGGAGAGGGAAACAACACAGGTGGATGCTGATGCTGCGGAGAGGTGTGCGGGGCGTGAGAGTGAAGTGGATGTAGACAAAGGAGGATTTAATTGAATGATAAAGTGGTGCAGATAGAGTGAAAAGAGCGGAGGGAGAGAAGGGATAAATCACAGCAGGGATAAATAAAGAAGACGGAGCGCCGGGTTCCCCACCAGCTGTAATGTATGCCTGAGGATGAGCGGGAGGGTGTGTGTGGGACATTAAAAGAAAGGGAGACAAGAGAGTGAGAGCAGCGGAACGGAGGAGTGCGAGGAGCCGGAGGAAAGGAGGGATGGACAGGATATGCCGGGGAGAGGGCGAGGGAGGGAACTAGTGAACATGCGGAGAGAGGAAAAGGCAAGCAGCGTTTTTTACCTGTGAAGAGCCTGAGGGGGAAGGAGATAGGAGGAGGGATGGAAGTGTAGCTGCATGAAAACAGCGTGCAAAAAGATTTAAGGAAAGGATGGGGCGGGTCAGATGTATAATGCCTGGGGCAGGTGGGTGGAGAGAGAAGGAGAGAGGTGGAGGAGTGCGTGTTTTATGTTCTCTATGCAGTACAGCTGCAAACACCGATTATTTTTATATTCTTGATTTATGCATAGAATGTTTATTTATCCGTCGTTCAGTCTTTTAAAGCAAATAAATCAGGGAAAATATATGATTAAATAGTGATGAATAGCTGCTTGTTTTGTCAGAAAAAACTATTGAAATCTCAAAAATATTTAATCTAATATGATATATGTGACTGGATTTTAGCACTGCTCTCTCCATTTGATTAAATGATGATTCAGAAAGGCCTGACGTGAAGTGATTTGATTCTGCAGATCCACTTATATTAAATAAATAGCTATAATGTATTGACACACAATAAAAGCAAAAAAAAAGTTAAAAGGAAGTAAAGTAAAAAAAAACTGTTCTCCGAGCATTTAAATAAAAAAAACACAAATAAAGAATTAAAACCAAATAAGCACAACTATACCATTTATAACAAATAACCATAGTTAAAAAAAAAAGTTTAAAGGTCCCATGTCATGGCCATTTCTACTGATCATAATTCCATTGTTGAGGTATACTAGAATAGATTTACATTGCGCAATTTTCCAAACTCACATTGGTTTCTCATACAGCATCTCTGTATAGTATGTGTATTCACTCTCTGTCCTAAACGGCTTGTTGGAGCTCCTGCCCCCCCCTCCCCTCCCTGTGAGCCCAGTGGCCGTCTGCGAGACAGCGAGACACAGCGAAACCCAGCCCAAAACACACACACACCCGCAGCCTGGCTGGGAGTTTGTGTGTGTGCTCAGGCTGAGTTCCGTGGTGTCTCGCTGTCTCGCCGACCCCACACCAGTGAGCCAGCTCACAGTGTCCCACTCCTCGCAGCAGCGAGCCTCGCAACGTCCCGCCGAGTGTGTGTGTGACGAAACGGCTCCGCGGACGTAACGTAACGGCTCCGCGGATTGGTTCATTTGGTTACGTTACGTCACTATACCCAAATACGTCACTATGGAAAAAGAGAAATCTCCAACGAGGCGTTCTGGGGCAGCATAGACAGGTATTTTCTGTGTTAGAGTTTTACTCGCTACAGGGTGTATTTTGAGGGTTTGTGACTCTGCAGACCGTTTACATGCATAAAAAGCTACATAACACACAAGGGGACGGGTAATAACCAGAAAAGCATGACATGGGACCTTTAACACTTAAAATAATTTATATCTGATTATTACATTTGTTTAAGTCTTTTGATCGAGATTGATTGAGTCAATGAATAATGGGATATTTATTCTTTCAATTCTTATAACTTATTTTACTTTTTTCTTAGAGGCTTGACTCGATAATCCAAATCGGATTCACTACATTCTATTTAATTCAAAAAGTCATAAATCCCTTTTTTCAACCTGCGACCTGTTCACAAGTGGGTCTATGTTTGTGGGATTGATCACTGGCATAACAACCCCCCCTAATAGACCATATAAAGCTCCCTGTTTGTTAAACGGTTTCCTCAAAACAAAAATGTCGCCCATGAGTAAAAAAAACTCCTGCTGTCAGTAAAAGAAAGCATAACAAATTTAGCAGTGTCTGTAGTTGCTATAAGGGGACCTAAAACAATTAAAAACACATCATAAAATGTTATACTAGCACAGCTGCAGTGGCGTACTGTGACAGAAATAAAGAGGGGATGGTTGAGATGGAGTTAGAGGAGGCCATGAATAAGATGGATTGGGGCCAGGCAACGTGAAAAATACTAGACGAGAGAATAGAATGGAAACAGTGAACCATTGGGCGCCATAGAGCATGATGCTGGACAGAAACATGCATAAAAAGACCCATATATAGCTGTCTGAACTTTTCTACTAACTACATTATTGAACTCTTTGCTGCTGTGCCAAAATATGCCAAAAAGAAAGATACAATCTTAGAAAAACTTTCAAACTTTACAGGAAATTGGCGAGCCACCAGGGTGATGACATTTATTCTGTTTCTTTTCAAAGGTTCCGTTTGGGTTCCATTTGATCCTCTGTATGTCAGCAGGATTATGGAAAAAGTACTGGCTCGATATTTATGCAAGTTAGAAGAAGGAGTTGCATGGGCCATGGAAGAAACCATAACATGTGGGAGCAAATTACTTAATCCCAGGCAGATACACTTATTTTTCACTTCTTTAAACTTTGAATAGGGCAGGGCAGTCATTCACGTAATCGTACTTTACTAGAGTGCCCTTCTATTTACGTTAATTGTAGCTTTATCAATTATTATAGTTGATTTCAATTGTATATTTGACCTACTAATTCATTTATATTAGGGCATTATGATTCTAAAGTCAAACAAATATTTTTTTTCCAGTGGTGGATTAAGTCGACATGCCTGTGCATGGCATAAAAGAAAAAGAAAAGAAAAAAGTTGATACAGTTTTCTTTTTCATCATCGTAATTGAATGTGCCTTATGAGTTTATGACTCATAAACTTAGAATGAGTTAGCATTTTAGCACCTCTGGGTTTCATCATCTCAAAGTCAATGGTTTTCTGAATGAGATTATCAAACTGAACAAAAAATGAAAAGTAATCGTACACGTGCGTTTGCCACTTCTGCAATATTCCAAAACCCAATGAAAAACTCCCATTGCATTTAGTTCCAAAACTCTATAAATATCGCAAATTAACCCAATCAAAACTCACGAGGAGAGAGATATTTCATAATAATTCATTAGCCAATCAGCTTATCTGTCTTACCTGTGGTGAAATGTCTGAGGCAGGGTGGGTGGGGAGGTGGAGGGGGTGGCCAGGCCGGGTGAGTAAGGATGATACGGCGTCTTCTTCAGCGCCTGGATCAGGTTGTGTCTGTACTCGGGATCTATGGACCACAGAGAGCCTTTGCCTATGCTCTGAAAGAAAGAGAGAGATGAGAGAGACGTTATTGGAAGTGCCGGTGGGCCCCTCAAAGCACAAACACAAACACAGCGCGGCACACGGATGTCAGCCAACAAGTCCAAAGCCCAAACACAAGCTCAAAGTCCGGAGCCTTATTTACCAAACCACCTGTACACACACAGCAGTTATTCCCATATTCCCAAAGGAACATAACACTCGGAGGAATGAAAATGAACACATCCTCAATGCCACCGTGCTCAATATTTTCCAATCCTCTGCCTCTCCTCGGAAAATAAATCTGGAGGCTTTTTTCTGGTTAAGACACAGGGAAACTCTTTAACTTTTTTTCACTCCAGAGGCGATGATGATGCGTATTTTTAGATCAAAGCAGCTTTCCCCCTCACCTAATGAAGCTGTCGGCTCGCAATCTGAGTGAAACCAGCCTATAGATTACAGCGGAGGGAGGGATCTGGATGAAAATACATCCCCTGTCTCCATCTCTCACTGCACTTTCATCTGCCTTGTCATCTGAACGTGGCGAAATCTGGAGTTTGTGTACGGCAGACGCTGAGAATTGCAGGGGGGGGGGGGGGAATTAAATATAAAATGAAATTGGCTCATGTTCAGCTCACTTTGTAGTGCTCTGTGATATGATACGGGTACAGGCTACAGGGTGGGGAGGTGTCATGATGGCAGGCTTCTGATTTCCACAAATACTGCAAGAAATATTTGAAGAGGGAAACGTCAGATGTGCCAGATACACACCTTTAATGCTATCCACATCAGAGGATCAGTCACCAAAATTATAAAAAACACTCACTTATCTCTAGTAGTGTCTTGCCATGCAGCTCATTTCAGTTTACTAAGCCCTAAGAGTTTTTAGATGTTTTTGCCACATTTTAAAAGCTCATAATTAATATTGTTAAGCCCTATTTGCACAGGATTAGGGATAGAAATTATGTAATTGTTACCAATACCAGTGAAACTCTACAGTTTTCCATTCAAATTTTATTCAACAGGAACATTTTTAAATTAGCGGCTGATAACAGCCAACAGCTCACCTACTGCCGTTTTCAACACTGATATAATGTTCAGAGAGCATAATCAGGGGAAAAATAGTGTGAGTTCCATGGATCGACTACGTACCAAAAGTATTGCTTCTTGTGACACCCCTAGTGCTTCTATTAATAATTGCATAGGTCGTGTTATGTTGTCCTGTGTGAATGTGGATGAGTAATTCCTAAAACACATGAGGTCGCTTGTTAACAAGTGTGAAAGGGTTTTAGTCAGGATAATTCACTGACCTCATCGTAAGCTGTTTTCTTTGGAACCACTTCAAAGCATAGCTCCTACATTAGACTATTGGGGGACACCATTTCTGTGAAGAAATGTTACTGTTTCTCTGGTAAATTCTTTAGTAAATCATGAAAAAATTTGCCAAATTAGAACAATATTTAAAGAAAATAAACATTAGCAGATGTTGTTTTTTAGGCTTTCCCTCAATATCATGTTAATCATCTTGTGACAATTCAAGTTTATTCATATCAACATTATTTAGGAGCAACTTTCAAGTGATCACATGTTTGAGGAGAGACAACCAATCAGAGATGTATTTCACCTATTTTAAAACAAACCTTACATTTTCTCAGACCTTATCTTTTTCTATTAATGTTGTTATTATTTACATTTTTCAAGTTCATAATGTGTGAAATCTTTAATATGCCCAGCAGCGAGTTAAACACACCATAAACAACAATCTATACATCTCGGATGTCTAAACAGGGATGAAAGGAATGTTTGCACCCTGAAGGAACATAAGAAAAAGCCTCTGTAACATTATATCAAATGTGTTTTGACGATAACAACTTGAGAAAGAAGCAGCTTCAAATAGAGGCTAATGTTTCAGAAGGTGTTTGCATTAATTAGTTTCTATACTGCAGCCCCAAAGACCCCAGAAAAACAAATGTCAGAGATGTAAGCTTAAATACATTTTTTAGTCAGAAGAGATTAAACACATTTGCTTTTATTCTTGTAAGCAGGGCTAATAGTGAAACGTTTTGTTTAGAAATGTCCAATTGTAAGTCCTCAATTTGATACGATAACAGGCCACGACCCCCAGGTAAACTGCACTAATGTGTTACAATGACTTCTATTAAAGTATTGTATTCAACTTTTGACAGGAAGTGCTCACAACCTGTTCTTCTAAATCGAAAGAACCTGAAATATTGTTTATTAAACAAAGTACAAAACTGACAGTTTAACTGCAAAGGACAAAAAAACGTGCGTGTCAAAAATAAAATGTAAAATACACATTTTGAACTTTAGTATTTACAAACACTAGTGTTTTGATAATCCTCAAAACACTTGATTTTAATCTTTAAATGTCAAGTTACATTTTTGACATTTAGAATTTAATTAAAAAAAAATATATCTTTCTGCTATCTCGAACTTTTTTGAATTCTCAAACTTTCAGACTTTATTTTCAAAATATAAAAAGCAAAGGAAAAGTTCCTTTCTTTGACTCTTTTCTTCTTACGTCTGGCAGAAATGAAAGTTTGACTTTACTCAGCACATTCTGACTTTATTCTTGATATAAAATAAATTCTCCTCTGAATCATTTTTGGACATTTAAACTTTAATTTCCAAATAAGAAATGTTTTCTTCACTAAAGAAATATTAATATTATTTATTTTTTGTTTAATACATTCCTCTACATACTATAGGACAATACACACTGTCCTTTCTCTAATGGCATGCAGAGCCTCTGTGGTCAGTGTCTCTCGGCGTGTCCCCTGATCCCAGGATGTCCAGTGAATCAGTCAGACCTGTGCTCCCTCTTACTACACCATGTGACCTTGTAAGAACGCGAGGAGCTAATGGCATGTGTGCGCACTGTTGATTTGTTTCCCCCCCGCTGAGATCTTTGCATTAGTATGTGAGCGGTGTTGAACACGGGCCATATGTGCCGTGTTTTGCCTGGTGTGTATGTGTGTGTGAAGAGGGGTGAGTGTGTGTATGGCAAGTTCCCTAGGGAGTGTGATATTACCCAGCGTGGTGTGCTCCTGGGAGTGCTTCTATTACTGCCAGCAACGCCTCTCCTGGAGAGCATGATATTACACACACATACACTCGCTCCCACAGAGGTGACCCCCACTGGGCCAAATTTCCCCTCACACCTCCAGCCCGACAGCCGTTTGTGTATATATATTTATATATGTGTGTGTGTGTGTGTGTGTGTGTGTGTGGCAGCATGCCAGCCAGATTAAATCAATGCTTTCTGCAAAATCTCTGTCTGCCGGGGCCCATTCCTCCCAACCAGACAGCCAATCATAAAGCGAGATGTGTAGACCCCCCTCATGTCGATAGGCCAATCATAGGGTACGGCTCACAGGAAGGGTCTGTCACCTGGGTTATAGTGGTCGCCTTGGCAACAGGCATCATCTGGGCTTGGAAACGAGAGGAGGGGAAATTTCATTTTCTCGCAAATTCGCAAAGTTGGGAAAAGGCAGCATGTCTCGAAATCGATTATCACGAAAAGTATTTCAGGTCAGAGATTGGTTTCAAGTTTTCGGAGGGGTTCAACTTTGATACACAGTTTTTTTATTCTTGTATCTTGCAGCAGGTGATAGAGGACCCTGGTTTTCACTTTGACCTGAAACTGTGTTTATTTCCTCCCTCCATCCTCTGATCCCAGCTGCTTTCACTCCTCAGCTACGAGCACTATTTTCTGGATGATAGGTTTTTTTGTGCATGCTGGAAAATAGTCACATCTCTCTACCATTTGCAGATAAAGAGCAGGATTACACAACAAATAATCCACAAGTCGAAACCCCTACTTCAAGAAATATCTCACAGTGTGAAACCAGTACAGCATTAATCTTCAAATCATAATTTTAAGCGATATTAAACTTAAACTCAACGTAATTATATGCATCTGTGTCACTACACAAGTAAGTAGTAGTTGCGATCAAGAAAGCAGCACATTCTGAAACGAGTTGGTGTTATAAAACTGCACAATCCTGAGCAAATGCACAGATATTTTCATGATGGAGAAAACACATACTGCCCTGGACACGTCATAGTGTGAGTAAAAGACAAAAGGGGAAGAAAGAGGAGACAAAGGCGGAGGGGGAGAGGTGGAGAGAGAGAGAGAGTGAGTGTGTGTTGCCAACATCTGTTTCCTGTGTTATATAAGCTGTGGGGGCTGGTCTCCAATGGAAATGGGAGATATTAAAAAGTCCTGCTGCCACTGACCCCGCTAGTAACACTACACTACTGCTACTGCATTCCTATCTGCACCATTATCTTCTCACATATACATTTACCACACATCAAAATGTATTTCATTTCTTGAAATGTGTAAGGTCGGTTCATTTCAGAAAACACAATTCACAGAAATATATAAAAAAGCTGTACTTAAACTAATAAAATGTTCATATTATCACTAACTATATTTTGTGAATTTAGCAAATACTTTATTGTATAGTTTAATGAGCTGAAGGACTGGTTTGCCATTTTTGAAAATACACTTTCTTGCCGAGTTATATGAGAAGATTGATACTACTGTACGCTACATACAGTATGAAGCTAATGCTAGTTAGCTTAACTTAGCATAAAGATTGAAACGGGGTAAACTAAAGCTTATCAATTAACACATTATATATATTTTTTTAATGCATACAAAAACAATAACTAGACTTTTGGGTTTTTAAATTAATATTAAGACAACAAAAACAAAACACATTACTGAACTGAATTAGTGTTTACACATTTAAGAGTCTTGCTAGCAGCTTTCCGGAGATTCCAGGCTTTAGGCTAGGCAATGCTAACTGTGTAACAGCAGTTGTTCATTTTTATTTGTAATGGTAACAATGGCATTATCATCCACCTCTCAGCAAAAAAACTAATAAGCACATTTCCCAACATGTTGAACTCCTTTAAAGAATCCATATTGTTCTTGAGTAAAACTTTAAAAATGAATGCTACTTACAGGTTTTGCTTGTGAGCCTAAAGCCTGCTTTTCCTATTTTGCTGTGCTATCAATAAGCCACACTGTTGCACAGATTGGTGTGTTGCTTTATTACAATGACCACAGTATTGTAGTCTAGTTTTGTCAATCCCACAAACACTGCTATTGTGCTGTATATAATCAATAAGCACCAAAGCTGTATTAATCCACAGCTGAAAATAGATCCAAACAAAGTCCCAAATGTTTGCTAGCAACAACACTTTTTGTAAAATGTTACTTTGTATTTTCCACCTGGAACTAATGGGCTTCAGGCTCAGTGCCATAGACATAATATGAAAGTCAGTATCGAGAGATAGATTCATTGTTGGTTTTGTCCTATTTGATGATAATATGAAAACACATCTCCTCAATCAACCGCTTTACCTCCCACCAGCAAAACTACAGCTTAAAATAGTTTCATCATAATCAGCACTGGCATCCATATACTGTAGAGACCCATTTAAACGGTTCATATTGGCCATTACGAGAGGAGAAAGTAAATTTTGTTTTCCACTCCGCACTGAAATGAGATTAAAAAAGATGTATGATGCACAGAGCGCTCGGAGCTGCCACTCTCTGTGCAGAGGAACACGCCAGGCATCAGCGTAAGAGGCTTTGTTGTCCAGTGCATTTCATCATGTGCAATATAACTTAACCTACCCTACCAATCTAAAGTATTACAGCTGCCTATAATTTCTATGATGGACATCCACAGTCGGAGTAAAAGCATCAAACCTGGGTTGTGTTTAATCCATATTAACCCACTGTGATACTGGGATCCATCTTTACTTACGGAACAGAAACAGATAAACAGAGGATTAATAACATGGCGTGGACCAGATACATGTCTGAACACCAATTAGGATATTCAGTACATTTGAACAAAAACAATATGAGGTCTGTTGGGAAATTAAGCGTGAGAGAGATGAGAATTACAGCAAATGTTCTGAGAGATCTATTTGAAGAAGAAGAATAAGGGGGGGCGGGATATTTCTTCTGATAAAGTTGCTTAATACAGGCCATTTCTGTTCTCGTCGAAGGCCATTTGACAACAAAGAGAGAACGGGAAAGTTGAGTGGGAAAGTTACACGATGGTTGGACAAAATTATATATTTATAGAAAAACGGGGCGGGTTATGTGTGGACATTTCTCCTACAGGTGTTACGGATCGACTTTCCTTCCACAATGTACCAAAACCCAGGTGGTTCTAATTTAAGCTATATTTGCCCTAGTTTGTGCTTCTCCTGTATGTATTTATACATTACCGTCTTTTACATTGGATTTGACCATCCAGTCACACATATAGGTCTTCCTCAAAGTAAAGCACAAGGCAAACTTCCAAAAATGTTTCGGGTAATTTGCCAACACTGACGGTATGTAACAATTCCCAAGACACTCAAAAACATTTAGTCCGGTTCCGATCTCACAATGTTTGTCAAATAAACTTCAATCCAAAACTGGAATATAATCAGAAATGTAAAAGTCTCAAATGTAAAAACACTGATTACATGAGAGGCACAAACTGGACCAAATCCAATGTATTTAACTCCCAAAGCATCTACGATAAGCTGTCACTTAGCAATTAATTTCAGTCAACTCCTCTGGGTTTCTGAGCCTCCCGAGCGTGTCATGGTGGCATAGTTTACACGTCCATGAAACACTTCTGTCGAAACAACCAGTCTTATAGATTTTTAAATAGTTTCCCTTTGGCTACACTGAACAAATGGTATTTGACAACAAATATTGTCGTCTCATGATTTAAATGACAATAGTTGAAGATCGTAAATCTAACTGGCAGTAAATATTGATAGCTTCCAAAAACAGTATTAACTGATTTTCTGGCTACTTAAAAAGGCAGAACAAGAACACAGGTCTGACATATAAACTCTTCATACATTTGATATGGCAAACATGTAAGCAAACGATTGGCTGTACCAATCCAGCACACAATGCAACATTAGCATTTATTTAGTTTTTCCTTTTATCTCCGTTTTGGTTCCCACCTCCTCCAAAAGGGAAATAAGGCATTTTAGCTTCTAAATGTTCCAAATCATTCTCTGTTTGCAGTTTGGAGCACGGCAGGTAGCGTATTCTGGGTTAATCATAGCTCTTTCTCTAAACTAAACTTCCCTGCTGCAGCTGAAAATGTTAAAACTGAACCAAAACAACAAGCTGAAAGGTGCTAAAAAGTTTGATAGAAATGCCAGATCAGGTGGACTCTCTGTGATTTTGTCCCCATGGGTGTTCCCTTTCATATTGCAAATAGTAAATTACTTTTTTTATTGTCAAAATATTGATTAATGCAGCTTAAAAAAAGTGTGCCTACAAAAAATGGTAGCTTCTAGCTAACCAAAGTGCTGCAGCATTATAGCTGGATATCTCTTACGTTTTTATTAATTTCATCCCTAAAAAATGGTGGGTTGAGCGAATATAACAATATTATTTCAGCATAATGTTATACAACTGGATATCGTCTTAGATTTAGCAAATTGTAATATGTAAAATACTAAGATAATGTGTTTTCTTTCTCTTTTTTGAAAGACCGCATAACAGTGAAAGGATGTCATTTTCTGAACTGACTAGACTGTCGACACCCATTATGTCCACACTAATAATGATTATTTATAAAAATCTCATTGTGTAAACATTTTGTGAACACGATCACAGCAAAAATATTATGATATTTAATTTCATGCCTGCCCTAGATGCAAGTTTTAATTGAAACAGTTTTGATTTATGGAAAATGGCTGACAAAGATTTATTTTAACACTCGAACCGCCAACGGGTACATTTTACCCCCAGCTGTTTCTTGATTGTATGTAACTTTGTTTTGTCAGTGACTTTTCCTGAAAGTGTGTTATGTAGATAGATAGATAGATAGATAGATAGATATATAGATAGATAGATAGATAGATAGATAGATAGATAGATAGATAGATAGATAGAGATAGAGAGAGAGAGATAGAGAGACACTTTTAGCGAAATGTTATACTTCATGCTATCTGCACACTAGATATCATATGAAAGCTGAGATTCCACAGATTCTATTGGTATAAGTTTCATCAATGTGCGATCAAAACTCATTGATAACCCTGTGTTCTAGTATGACAAATAAAAGAACATTGTACCTTGAATATCAATGCATTCTAATAGCGGGTACATTTGACCCGTTGGCGGTTTTAGGTATACAGCGACCCCTGGCGGAAAAGCCCACAAGCATTTGCCTAATTTCTCATTCATTAATATTTATTTTTTGTGATCCTGTCATTAGAGTCTTTGTTAATTGTATGCAAGTATTCTTCCGCATGCATTCTACAACTCAAAACAAACCAAAAAGTTAACCTTAAGATGTACCATGTGTATTTTGAGCAAACACAGTAAATGATATTCATTTTTGCAGATACATCAGCTGCAGCGACCTGCTGATGAATGAGCGTTAAAAAACAACAACACCTGAGGCAAAGACAAATCAAAGCTCACTCTAGACGCTACAGTTCATAACACTGCGAGTTAAAACGCGAAAAAGTATCAAGGGCGCCTCTCATGTGAGCGGGGCAAGGTTAAGTTAGAGGTGACACACTTAAGTGTAGCACCGAGAGACTTCATAGCGAGTCTTAGATTACAAAACCGCCTGTTGTCTCTCCTCTGATTTCATAAGAGGCTTTGAGAAATATATCACTGCGCGAGTGTGTGTGTATGTGTGTGTGTGTGTGTGTGTGTGTGTGTGTGTGTGTGTGTGTGTGTGTGTGTGTGTGTGTGTGTGTGTGTGTGTGTGTGTGTGTGTGTGTGTGTGTGTGTGTGTGTGTGTGTGGTTACGACACTGATCTTCAGCACTGATCCAGAAGTCTGAGGGCAACAACACTTGTCATTAAAGGCATGTCATTCTGCACAGGGGAAGAATCCTGTTAGTAAACAAAGCCATGGCAACCGTGGAACGCACACTCTCTCACGCTCTCTCCCGCAACTTTGCCCTCACACACACACACACACTCACACACACACTCACATGAACTGAGCAGTGAGCCTATTCTAAACTAGTCCCCCATCTTGTCATCTGCCTGGATATGACCCAGAAATACAGTGACTGGAACAAATAGGCCACTGTCATATTAATCTCCACCTCTGTAAATTGATGGAAATATGATTTGGTGCGTTTACCGTCTCCCTGCTTCCACCTCTTTCTATGTGTGTATATCTATCACTCACTACGATAACTTGAGCTACGCATAATCCAACATTAAAAAAAAAAAATCTCAGACGCCGTAATTGCACGCTCAAATCAAATAGACACAAACAGGTAAAGGAAAAAGCCAGAGCCGGGGGGGGGTTGGGTGGAGAAGAAGAAGCATGCACATGATATTCTAAGTAAAAAGCTTTGAATGGCAGAGTCTGACTGAAATTACAGAGATTCTGTAATTGCAGCTTCAGATAAAGCACGGCGCTTGGCAGGTAGAGTAGGAGTCTGCAGAGATGTGCCCTCATTTCCACACCGTGCATGTGTGTGTGAGTCCTTTTTGAGCATTCATGCATGCTTGAGAGTGTGTGTGTGTGTGTGTGTGCGTGTGTGTGTGTGTGCAAGAGAGAAAAAGGGGAATAGGTTTGAAGGGTTAATTAGCGTGCTGTCTTAAACGGTGTGCAGCGACAGGAAGACAAGACAGGCTGTCCTTGCCAAAATCACCTCTACACAAGCTGCTGCACACACACACACACACACGTACATAAATGCATATAACACAGAATGAGGACATGCACTAATTCTCCCCCACTCAGCACCTCAGTGCCCATCTAAAGCTCATATACACTTGCACACACACACACCTAAGTCAGTAAAGCCAAATCAGTTTTCCCGTTGCTACAGCAACAGCATACTTTTATGTCAACTGCAACCTAGTTACTATGGCGATATGTATACAAGAGAAACTCTGCAGCGTTGTAGTCAAGGGCCAGATGACAGCATAGCGTGAGGGTGTGTTCACACAACTATTTTGACACACACACACACACACACACACACACACACACACACACACACACACACACACACACACACACACACACACACACACACACACACACACACACACACACACACACACACACACACACACACACACACACACACACACACACACACACACACACACACACACACACACACACACACACACACACACACGGTTCACACGCTGGTCAAGGAAAGCATAAAGAGCTCTCATATCCTCCGGTATAATCTCAATCAGCTAAACTCGCAAAGCCAGCATTGATCCTCGCTGTTTGTGTCCCCCCCCCCCCCCCCCCACAAACCCCCAACACCCCCGGGCAAGAGGAAATCTAAAGTCTGCTGGCATCTGTGTTATTAAATCCTCCAGTATTAATTTTGCACTAATTGAGTGAGAGATTCATTCCCCGTTTACCGGGAGTATTTAATGGAGGGCAAATCTGGATAGGGGAGCCGGTATAAAAGACTGTATCAAGACTTAAATCAAAAGCGAAACGCTGTTCCCACTGGGGGAGCGCACAACGTCTGAGTGAAAGAGAACTATGAAAGCAGAGATCATCAACTATTGATAAGGCCGAATCTGGTACAGCTGTAGACAAAATACAGAATATGTTTGACTTCAAGTTGGATATGCCTGCAAACCGCTGATAACTGTCTGGCTGTGAAACAACTTATAAGCACACATGATAGAGTGACTAATGGGAGGTATTTACCATATGGCTGAAGCATATTTCAATAATGTTGAAAATATGATAATGAAAAGCAATTTTTCAAAAATATCCCTGCTTTGGTTTGAATTGGGGCAATGTTTGAAATGTTCTATATTTGAGGACGGACTATCAAAAATGACCTTTCACAATACAAAAAAAAACCCTACACAATAACAATTAAATAACAAATGAATCAATATTAGGCATATTTAAATCAGACATAATTTATATTGATGTTTTGATTACATTTAATGAAATTAAAAGGGAATTTTATGCTAATTTCAGATTCATAGTTGTATTCTGTGCCTCTACTGTGACGTGTTAAGATGCTTTAATGTTCAAAAAGCTCTTTATTTTTCTCATACTGCCTGTGCTGCAGCACCTCTTTTCACCCTCTGTCTGAAACCAGGGCCCAGTCTGCTCTGATTGGTTACAGTAGCTGGCCGGCTGGGGATTTTAGCCTTTGCAGACCATTTACATGCACAAAAACGTATATGACACAGTACAGGTAAGGGAAAACCCTAAAAAGCAACTCTTTAAAAAGATCACCTATTATGCAAAATCCACTTTTTCATGTCTTTTATACATAAAAATATGTCCCCTCTGTGAAAGAGATTCTGAATGTTTCAGATTTTGGCCACTTTATGATGTCATAACGATTTATTGGCTTGTCTAACCATTAGCCAATAACCAACCAAGGTAACCCCCGCCCAATTTATCACCTGAATCTCCTCCTCGAGCACCATTGTGTTCTTTTTAACCAAATATCTCTGAGAGGGGCGTGGGGAGTGGCTCCTTATTTTCATCTAAAGTAACAGACAGAGAATCAGCACTTTTGAAACAGGGCTGAAACAGAGGGGATTATGGGATGCTGCTAGGGCTGTGCAATTAATCGTTTTTTTTTTTTAACCTCGATTACGATTTTGGCTTGCAACGATTACGAAAACAATGTAATCGAAATAAAACGATTATTATTTTTATTAAAAAAAAAAAAAAAATTTAATTTTTTTTTTTTTCTGTTGAATTATACTTAAAGTTCAGGGTAATCAACTGTTAAAAACATACTGTTCACTTTTTTTTTTTCAATATATGGATGTTTTCAAAGTAAATGGATAATCGTTTTTAATAATCGTGATATCAATTATTGACCAAAAATAATCGTGATTATGATTTTTGCCATAATCGCACAGCCCTAGATGCTGCAATGATCTGTTTGGTATTTCGAGCCAAACACTTCAGAAACATGTTTTGTATATATCTGAGACCTGTAATATATTGATGAAAAACAGTATAATAGGGGACCTTTAATACCTAAGATTTTAGAATCATGTTGTTGATTACATCCTTTGTTCCAAGATGGCCTAATTGTGCCACTGACAAATATGCTATCGGTATTTAATTTCATATTTTACTTGGAAGTCATCTTCAAAGAGTCCATTTAGAAGACAGATCAAATAGCTCATATACTGTAATAACTTAATTACCTGGATACTTGGAACTGGGTAATAATTAAATAATTTCACATCAAAAGTGGCCTTGTTTAGTGAGAAGTGTTCTACATTTGCTGCTCAGTTAGCGTTAGCTTAGCTGCTGCTCAGTCCTGTACTCGCTATCTTTTGAAATGTTTACACAATACAGAACTGCTTTGACAATCTTTGGCCAAGCGCTCAGAAATTATGATGCACATTTGGCAAAGAACATTTTGGAATTCAAGTGTGACTGAATCACAAAATTAACATCGACTCCAGCAGATAAGATGTAAAAATGAGGAGCATTAATTCTGCCCTTTACCTTAAGGGGACGCATTTAGGTCACAGGTTTTATTTCTATGTTTTTAAGACGGTTATTATGTCACCGTGGCTGTTTCGGGATCAACCCTTGATCCCGAAACAACAGCTTGTTTTGCTGTTGCTACAAACGCATTATCAATTTAACCAAACAAGCTTTAATAATCAATCGATTCTTGTATAAGGCTGTCATACAAAAGCTTTTGCAAATTGGCAATTTTTTCTGATAAGGTCAGAAAATATATTTAAAAAAAGCAATTGTACAGGACTTTCAGAACATAATTGACCATTATTCGTGGTTAAACACAAGCAATACGTGCCTTTTCCATTTTGTTTTACCTTCACACTAACACAGAAACAGGTTACATAAGTGTTGAGAGAAACATTTTCCAATGGTTGTTTCTTGATTTATTTTGCTGTGTAAATAAAAGATACACACCTTGTGTAGACAAAGATAGAAATTGTTACCATCTATTTTCTCAAATCTTCTACGGGATCATATTTTCGATGTATACATTTTAGGACCTCGAGTACTTTGTTTGGTAATCAAAAAGTACAAGTTAATACCCATACCTAAAGGCGACTTCACTTGATCAGCATAAAACGGCTCTGCGCTGCCATTGCCGTGACCCAACACTAATGCCAACCCTTATCGGTACGGCGGGTTTTTTTCCTCACTTTTTTTAAAACTATTTTTCTTTTTGTATTACTTTTAATAAAGCATATTTTAATATTGTTTTAATATTGTCTGCTTATCTGTATTATTGTGTTGCATTGTTGGAGAAGCCTGTGACCTAAGATTTTCAACGACATAATTACTTGTTAGTATGTTAGTTTGACAATAAAGAACCTTGAACCTTATCATTTGAACCTTGACCTCAATGTCCTCTGACCTTTTGACAGATGTTTAAAGCATCACAAACTATGTACGTAACAATAGAAACAAACATTTACCAACTGTTTTCACAACAAGGCTCTGCGCCCAACCTTGCAGTGACAAAAGAACAAGTTGCGTATCATGTGAAAGCCTACATTTGAGCGGAAATTATCCAACATTTCTCCACACAACTGCAGATGTGTTTACCTGGCTCCGGTCTTTGTCCACCTTCTTGAAGCACTTGTTGAGCGACAGATTGTGGCGCACTGAGTTCTTCCAGCCTGTGGGGGCGCTTGCAAAGTAAGGGAAGTGCTCCAGGATCCAGCCGTAGATATCCTTCACCGGCAGCCGCTTGTTTGGCGCGTCCTCGATGGCCATGAAGATCAGGCAGCTGAAGGAGTACGGCGGTTTTCTGTTGGCTCCCGCCGCCAAGTCGTACGCCGAATGTGCGTCGCCGAGCAAAGCGTCTTCCAGGGAAGGAGACGAGGAGGAGGGCGAGCGCGAGTGCTGACCGTCGGGGTCCTGCAGGGGGGAGACGCTACGAAGCCCCGAGTGGCTGAAGCTGTTGAGGAGGTCGGTGCTCTCGTGGAGCCAGGAGAGGCTGGTGAGCTCCTCGTCCTCAGCCTTGGAGAAGGAGGCGGACAGGGACAGCGAGAGGTCGGCTGCCTCGGCCTCGGATGCTGCCGTGGCGGCGTCCCCTTGTCGGTATGGCGGGCTCATACCCTGCGAGGCACTGGCGCCACTACTGGGGCTTTGGGCCTTCTTACTGGGGGGCATGGTGGGTCCCATCCAGCCCAAGGCTCACTCCTGGAGAGAGGAAAAAGGGTAGGACAGAGGGAAAGAGAAAAAGAGGAAAAAAGAAACAAGGTCAGCTTGTGAAATTCATTTAGCTTTCTCACATAAAGACTTTTTCTTAAAGGCCAAATGGTGGAGACACGCAACAAGATTTTGACCACATTCCCAATTAGGCAGATCTGAGGGGAAAACTATACATCATCGTTTTTCTCTGGGGCTCTATACCCAGTTCCGGCTGGAACGGCACATTTAGTGCTTCATTGGTTGAGGAAACCTTGCCTTGTACGACTACCCTCTAATTACAAGCGTACCAGGAACGTATTGACATTACACGAAGGTTGCAGTCATAACATGTGAACCCTGGTAAAGGTCTAATAGCGCTTTGACATCTCTATAACAGGAAAATATCCAAGGTAGGCGTGCTGAATAAACTTTAACCTGTCCATGACCACATCCTCACAATTAAGACATCTGCCAGAAAAAAAGGAAAGAACAACTTTTAAATTCCTAATCATCAATATTCTCCCAAGATAAGAGCAATGGTGTTCTCGTTAGCAGAGGAAGAGCGGTTATTGACGGGGACAGGGTCCGAGTAACACACACCACGCTCAGAAGGCTCACAGCAAGAACTTTGATTGTCCTCTAGCAGCAGGGACAGCTGTGGGAAGAAGGACCCTCGCCCTGTGTGCACACGTTTAAGAATCTGGACACAAATACACACCCTCGATAGGATGTACCACGCCGACACGCAGAAAGAATATCCTAAATTTGCATGCACACAAATTCGGACAAAAAGGTCCTGACAGGGGTACAAAAAGGTTTCAAGTGTAAAAGCATGAAGGAACACACACACACACACACACACACACACACACACACACACACACACACACACACACACACACACACACACACACAACACACACACACACACACACACACACACACACACACACACACACACACACACACACACACACACACACACACACACACACACACACACACACACACACACACACACACACACACACACACACACACACACACACACACACACACACACACACACACACACACACACACACACACACACACACACACACACACACACACACACACACACACACACACACACACACACACACACACACACACACACACACACACACACACACACACACACACACACACACACACACACACTGCCGTGTTGTGCGATCTTCCTCTAATCCAAGGTGATCATCGGCCGATCTGTCCCCTCACTCTACGCGATTGACTGACAGATGTCACCCCTGGCAACCCGCTGTGCCGTGACAACTGTCAGTTCGCAGCATCTCCGCTCGAAGTGTCACCATGGCAACAGAGCAAAACAACTCTGGTTATGTCTCTCTTCTCTGTGTCTACCTATCCTCCCCCGTCTTTTCACTTTTTCCCTACCACAGCCGATAACTCTGCCTAACAGTGCCTGATAGGCTGGAGAAGGACTGGGCTAAATATAGAAATGTGATATATAGCTGCTGTGCTGCTGCTCCATCCGACTCTCTCCGCCGCGATGGGAAACGCTCAGCAGCGTGTCTTTGATCCCCCCCCCCTCCACTTCCTCCCTTTCTACTCCTCACACTTTCTGACAGCAGGCGCGCTCATTCAACAAGCTGTACCTGTCTGAGGTATGCCGTTGTTGCACCAATATTGACATTGAGCGTAATGAATTCAAATTGCCCCGGCGACGATAGCTGAAAATAGTGAGCGCATAATCAAAGGGATGGGCGAGGGTGTTTGACAGGCTTTTCAAGGTGTGTGTGTCTTTGTATGAGCGTATTCATGCGTGTGTTTGACAGGCTTGTCACGCCGTGTGTGTATGTGTGTGTGTTTCTCTCAGGCAGGAAGTAAGGGCATCGCAGTGACATTGTTCCTGGTAGGAGTCCGCTGGAATGCAGAGATGCTCTCTTTCTCTCCATCTCCTCTTCCTCCTCCTTGTTATGTTGCCATAGCGGCAAGGGGGCCATGAAACATTACGGCTGACAGTAAAGTCATCTCATTTTACTGTTGCTATGACAACAAACTCCTCACTGTTGGTTGGGGCCAGCGCGAACTGCCGCCCAAGCCTCGTGCCGGAGTGTGGTGCAAGTAGATTCATGTGTGTATGTGTGTATGTGTGTGTGTGTGTGCCAGCATGTCTCCCATGGGCACTCATAAAGCTTAACACACTTGCTCAGCCCTAAACAAACTTTCATGCAACTTCTACAGCGGCCCCTCAGGGCCAACTGCTAAAGGACAAAGGCAGATATCGCTCAAGTTCAGACTAAATGATGCCTGCTGCGTGTGTGTGCATGTGTTTGAGTGTGTGCGTGTGTGTGTGTATGTGTGCGTATGTGTGCGTATGTGTGCATGTGTGCGTGTGTGCATGTGTGCGTGTGTGTGCGTGTGTGTGTGTGTGTGTGTGTGTGTGTGAGAAGCATACTCACATTTGTTTGACAGATGGGACTGTGCTATTCTCTCTGTCTTCTTCATTCCCTGGATCTCTTTTGTGTTTGCATGCTTTGTTTTGATTTGTTTTCCTCTCTGTTTGGCATGTCCACATTTGGCTAAGTGTATTTTTCCCGGTGTTTCAGTATGTGTTTGCATCGGACTGTAAGTACACTCTCTGTCTATAAGTACATTCTCCCATCGTAGTGCCTGTGCATACCAATGCGATTTAAAGCAGCTGGAATCTGCACGGTGTTGCTCTCGCTCCCTCTGTGACCCGGGCACCATGCCGGCTCTGTTTGCTCTCTGCACCCTGATAACACAGGCATAAAAAGACAACACTCAATTAGAGTAAATTGCTTTCTCGGTTTGAAACGCTATTCTTTAACACGCTGAGATGAGGTCACTAATAGGCGTACTGGGATCTAAGTCCAGACCAGATCTTATCTAGACCCTGACCTATAGCCAACGTTTTTTACTTTCCCAGAGACCAATGGATTCGTAGAAAATCATCTCAGCCAATCAAATCAATGCTTTCGATAAGCAAATCAGGCAAGATACATACAGGAGGGGAGAGATGAGATGAGTGAAATGAAAAAAAACAAAGGATATTTTTTTTCATTTGGCGCTCTAAAATGGGACAAGTAGACAGTGAAAATGGAAATTTAAATTAGGTATGGACAGACTAACTTCATTCAAGTAATAGATTTAAAATCCTCACAGGACAAACTTACTGCTCTCAGTAAATAAGAGAAAGTGGAGGAATGGTATTTATAAAAGTGAAAGAAAAAGAAAAGGAGAAAATCTGTCAAATGTTTACAATGTTTTGAGATTATTTATAAAAAAAAGTTTGAGTATTTAATATTGAAATTCAGTTAACATTTTTAATTAATTAAATTGTTATTATTAATTATGTATTTCATTTTCTTAAACCAAGGATTTTAAAAGCTCCCTGTTATGTATTTCATTTTTAAATGCAGCTGTTATTTTAACTTGAAAGGAGTTATCATTACAGAAGGATAATTATAATCCCATCAGTTCAAATTGAAAACTGACAATGAATATTGCTGACATTTTATTGCATTGTAATTGATTTAATTTAACTGTCAGTTATTGACATAACTCCTGGCTAATACAGTATATACTGAGTCACTGAATCATAAAGCAAGTTATACATTATAACACTCCTGACCTTTACTAGAGAGCAATTTCTCTAACTCGGAAAACCCTGGTGTCGAGGTAGGTGGTACACTAACGTCAGATTGTTTCTGTTATTATGCCTTCCATGAATATAGGTTTCTCTGACAGGTAACAAAGGCTGGAAATTACCGTGGCAACTGTGTTGAACACTTAAACTTCCTCAGACTCCGCAAGTAAAAATATCCTCTACTCAGAGACATTATTATAACTGACAGCGGAAAATGATAACCTACAACAAATATGCTTCAACGTTTCAATTTGCGCTGTTTTATATTGTTGTATTATTATACTGTCAATCAATCAATTTAAGGAAGTATGCTTGGGCTCTGGGAACCTGTGTTAGGCCTTTTTTTTTTATACATTTTGTTTGACTTCCACCAAACAATTCTGACTCAAAAGACTTATTAATTTTTTTCCAGACCTTTCTACCATAATCACATGGTCTTAACCAATTATGATCTATCCATAGCACATAATGTTGGCTTAGATGTTAAAGGACAATTTCAACGTTTTGGGAAATACGGTAGTCGCTTTCTTTCAGAGTAAGATGAGATGATCGATACCACGGTGCACTTCCCTATGCGTTTGTAACTTCTTCTTTTGTGGTACCTACCACCTCATCAGGAATGATGGTGACGGTGACTTTTTTTTCTAACCTTACACTCTGTTGTTTCTCTCTCTCTCTGTGTGTGTGTGTGTGTGTGTGTGTGTGTGTGTGTGTGTGTGTGTGTGTGTGTGTGTGTGTGTGTGTGTGTGTGTGTGTGTGTGTGTGTGTGTGTGTGTGTGTGTGTGTGTGTGTGTGTGTGTGTGTGTGTGTGTGTGTGTGTGTGTGTGTGTGTGTGTGTGTGTGTGTGTGTGTGTGTGTGTGTGTGTGTGTGTGTGTGTGTGTGTGTGTGTGTGTGTGTGTGTGTGTGTGTGTGTGTGTGTGTGTGTGTGTGTGTGTGTGTGTGTGTGTGTGTGTGTGTGTGTGTGTGTGTGTCTCAAGCCACCACAAGCAGCCAGTTGGCTTACTATAGTCTCCACTGGTTGCCTAGCAACCTCACAAGCAGGGAGTGACTGCACCTGTCCAAGAAATAGTCTGCTACAACAACCCTACGAAAGCACAACTTTCCATTTTTTTACCTTTTGTTAAGTACAAGTTAAGTAAACAAAATATAGTATAAATAATGAATGAGCATATTGGTGCTGGGATAAGACAGCAAGGCTGTTTCCCCGTTTCAAGTCTCTATGCTAAGCAGAGCTAACTGTCTACTAGCTTAATCTTTATCGTATAGACATAAGAGTGGTATTAATCTCTTAACAAGGAATTAAATAAATTAGTCTAGAAAATGCTAGAAATGAACCTAACATTTTGAACATTATATGAAACTACCATTTCCAAGGTCAAGAATGAGCTCTGTTTTTTTACAATTATAGAAATACATTATCACTAAATGAACCAGTAAGAAACATAAATGGGAGACAGAAATTACTGTCTTTTGGCAATCATTGACATGTCAATGAACTGGGATGCGTTATTGGATTGTTTTTTGGTTTGAAAGATTAGTAAATTGGATGACACTTAACCCAGAAAATGAGTTAATGTTACAGAATATCATCGACTTCCAGGTAACCCTGTTGACCTCTGGTCAGCTGGAAACCCTCCAAAGGCTTTACCAGTGAAAGCGGGGGCCACTGGTGTTTACACAGAGGAGAGAAGGTTAGCAAACCCCTCTGAGGGCGGATATGTTGTAGGCTAATTCATGTGCTCTAATTAACAGCGTAATCATCTTACATTGCATTCATGCTCTCGCAGATACGTGTCTAAATCACATGCCACATTTACGTAATCCTCAGAATCTTTATTCCCCGTCGGTGGCTTTTTCTGTCTGACTTGGGGTCGCTTTGTGTTTGCCGGAGCCAGAAAAAAAAATGTCAATACTTAAATTGAACTGTCTGGTGCCTGCTATAATGTTAGTCAAACTGATTTTCCAGAGAAATCCCCAAGTCATCACCGCCAAAAACCACATCAATGCAGAAATATTAAAATAAAACCCAGATATGCCCGTGACACGCTGTCAGCGATGCGTTTATGTTCGGCTCTGGGCCTCGGCGGACTCAAACGACTATTACAACTTTGTCAGTTTGATCGCGACTCGTGACATACGTTGCGTGTCTCATCCTCCCACTCGTCGCTTTCCTGTCAGTCTTCCATATACAGCCCAATAAAGCCGGTGCCATGAAAATAATCCCCCCCTACCCCAGAATGGAGTAGTAATAGTAGTGTAGGAGATAGCGGGCGAAGAATGCAATAGTAGCTGGTAGGAGTTATTACTTTGCAGAGGGGTGAGCTGAACCTTGTGGCTCCTCTGGCCACAGTGATAAAGCACAGAGTCAGATGCACCGAGGCAAAACTAATCTGGAGTTTTGATGACAAAAGGACGACCTTTATCCCTCCTACACATTCGCGGGATGGATGGAAAGGGAGAGGAAGACCAACAGAGGGAAGGAGAAAATGAGAACTCTCTGATAGACGGGGAAATAATAACTTCTGCTATATGTCAACACCAGCTGCATGAGGCCTTGTGATGTTCTCCATTTTCAGCCCGGGAAATCGTCTACACCCCCCCCCCCCCCCCCACCCCCCACCCCCTTCTGTATGTCCTGCTTTTCCCTAACGACAAATGTCAGGATTCCAGGGGGCTTTAAGGAAGCAGAGCCAATCACATCCTATGAGGTCTGGATGTGTCTTCCTTTTTATATCATCCGCAGTGGCAAAGAGTTATGGGATAGAGGTCGGGGGTCAGGGTGTCCCAGAGGACTGCTCATAACCCCCCGGCCCTGGCTGCTGCTCCCAGCTCACACTGTCACACACATGCACACACTTATGAACATGCAGACAAACAGAGAAGCACAGGGTTTCTTTGCTTTTCCTTCCCAAGGTTGATTTGAGTCGGTGCAGAGGAGGGTCATTCACCACTGGGCTGGTTATACTTGAAAAGCTAATATTTGCTCAACTATATTTGACATCATTGTAAATTGAAAAGATTGGACTGTTGATCTGACAAAAACAGTCAGACATTTTCTTTCTCTTTTATAGCAAAAATAAGTTCAGTTGCTAGGAATTATGGACAGGGGCACAACATGTAAAAATCCAGGCCACTCTTTTAAGGCTAAAGACTCCAAACTTATTCGAAGAACCAGCCAAAAAAATGTATTTCAATGTCATGAAGTCTGTGTAAACCGTCACAAATATTTAAAGTTGTAATTTGACTTTTTTCATATAAAGTGGTTAAATGCTATGTTAGGAAATACAATATTGTCGTTTTTGGCTATTTTGTCTTACTGTTCAGACAAAACAAGTACATTTTCTTAATTTGTATTGTTCATATTAATAGAAAAATATACAGTTTCAGTTTTTTTGTAACTTAAGACACACTTTAGTAAAAAACAAATCAGGGTCTATCACAAAAAAAAGGAAATATGTACAAGGCTGTAAATATGTGTGATGTCAATGTCAGCTGTATAATCGGCTCGTCCTCACCCATCACTGCCTGCTATTATAAATCCAAATGTATGATCATATTTCCTCACTGTTTGATAAGGAGCTTTATCAGGGGCAGGGTTGTCTCCCACGGCATTTTTTTTGTTTCTGAGAAAGATCTATCTTGTCATTCCGATCTATCCGTAGGAACGTTAGCTAATGGAGGCGAAACACATTATTCTCTGTGATGTGACGTTTTGTTATTGATTTGAGTAATCCTACAATTTTTTAGCATATTAAACACGGTTTGTTAAATACCAATTGTTTTATTAAAATGTTACAAATTGTCCGAAGTACAAAATGAGCCATAGCTGTCATGTATAGTGTATAAAAAAAAACACAATTACTAGGGCTTATGTTAAAATGGGTCAAGGTCATTGCTTTGCGCCCTAAACATTATAAGTTACAGTACAGAGCCTGTTCTGCTAGAGGATTAAACATTGCCTCTGTGTCTATTGGCAAGCAACTAAGCAGATAATAAGCATATAGTGTACAATATATTTAGGGGAGCTGAGTCCCAGAACTTTCAAATTGAAAAATGATTGCACAAAACGCATCAATGGGGCCGCTGCTCCTGCTGTAAGCACAGCGCTGCACTGTTTTACTAAAGAAAAACGGATGTGCACACAGTAACTAAGAGGCAAAAGCTCTGGGAAAACATGTGTAAAGTATGGTGCAAGGAAATCAAATATTGCCAGTGAATAATTCAAGATGACACGCATACACACACACACAAACACAGCCTCCAAAGTAGGCTAACCAAGAAAGCAAACAGACATTTGCATCAGGCAAACACAGAGTAAGTTTGGTATAATACATCAGCAGCAAGCGATCATGAAGTCACGCTCATCCTCGCTCTTTGAGGATGGCGAACAATCAGACGTACACACACACACACGTGCAGACACACAGGCTGATGTTAGGATACGGACGCTTGAAGGTGACTTGTTTGTGTGCTAGCCTGGAGGTGGTAGAGTACAGGGATAGTGTGTATGTGTGTGTGCGGTGGACTGACTCGGATGGTTAGGTCAAGCTTAAAAAAAAAAGCCCAGGCTCAAGGCTCTAGACTTCCATGATAATGGCGGTGACACACCACATGCAATGACACGTTTGTGCACGCTCGCTCAGTTACTAGCTCGCTCCAATGCTCATTCAGCGAGCCTTTTATTTTCTCAGTCATTCGATTTAGGTCAGGTCAGTGTGTTCTACCGGTGTGGCGTACAACATGTGTTGTTTGTGTTAGAAAGAAACATTAACACCAGCTGTCTTGTTAAAGAGGACATATTATGCTCATTTTCAGGTTGAATAATTGTATTGTGTGTCTCTACTGTGACATGTTTACATGCTTCAATGTTCAAGAAGCTCTTTATTTTTCTCACCAGTGCTGGAGGGAACTTTGGGATGTTAGCCTTTGGAGACCATTTACATGCACAAAAACCTATACACCACACTACAGGAAAGGGAACATCCCCAAATCATTATAGGGCCTGTTTAACTTGTGTATTCAAACAGGCCAGATGTACAAAATTGGGCCCTTCAGCTAAAGACTACATTTTTTCCCAACTGTCCCTGAAGTGTACTGAAGTCTGTTAGTAATGTTTTCCGTTTACTTTAATCTAAAATGTTTCTTTTGCCTAAAATAACTTTTTACAAATGATTAGGAAGTAAAATATTTGACTTTGATTTAAATATTTTAACTGATTAACAATAAATCTTGGCATCAGTAGTTTTAATGATGTATTATAAGCTGCTTAGAGCTTGCTGTTAAACAGATCATAATTCCTTTCCTAATATCTATTTTGTATCGCTGTGAACAACTGTAGGTTTTTTAATTCAACTCTCAATTCTTACCAAAAACAACATTTGTCAAGATAACATTTAATAGTTCATGATAACATTATCATTTTCCTCCACCCAATGCTAATGTGTGGTAGATACAGATGTGTCGACGCATTTTAGTTTAGCTCAATGCAACCTAGGTAAACGTTAGCTTTTAGCGCCGCTATATCTGTCTGCTAACAGCTAATGTTACTAGCTTTCCTCATGCCGATTTCAACACTTTTTTTCATTGTATTTAATCAATATGTTAAAATGGGGCTGTACCGTTACCTACGTTGGTTATTTTTCATTCTCCTCTATGTGTATCAAAGAGTGGGGAAATAAACACAAAAAGAGGCAAAATGATCGAAACTATAAAAGATCCAATTATAAATTTGTCATTTCCCGCCATGTTGCTATGTAAATGTATGTACATTTTCTAATGCATTTTTGATTACCTTAGAGAATAGAAGTAAATGTGTTATGAATTGTCAATACAATATTTCAGTAAGTAGATATTTCTTATGGAATTTCTGAATACTGAATAACAATGGGGGGGGGGGGGGGGGGGGGGGGGGGGTAAACCAATAAAGACTGAATCACAAAATAGAAAAGAAAATAACATTACCCCTACTAATGCAAGATTAAGGTATTCTAAACTGCTAAAATACCCATCTGATAAACTAAGAGGCTAACAAATCTATTATTGAGTCGTTTGTCTCTCCTTCAGCAAAGAACAATTAATGTGCAACACATGCAAGTCCCAGACCTCTCATTGTACCGAGCACTGATCATTGCTGTTGCCGCTTTAAATGACAAATGTAGCCAAAAGGCCCAACTGAAACTCCCGGCTGTTGTCTAGTTAATGTGCTCCTGCAAGCAGCAGGGTGTACTGCGCCAGAGATCATTTGTTAGAAGAAGAAGCAGAACTCTGTGGAACCACTTTATTATTATGGGCTGTTTATTTGCAGTTCAACAAGACCAACAGAGCGGGGAGTCTCCTTATGTGAACCTACGAGCTGATTTCTAAATATTGAGATACTTTGGGAAAGAGTAAATTATTTTATTTTGGAGTAGAGCTGGAGGAGGGTGGGTATAAGATTAGCGTAGCATTAGCTAAATTGTATCTTGTATTCCAAATATATCAGAAATGTTACATCCTTTTTCCACATCATTCCACTGTACACCAAAGACAATCGTATTGGCGTGACTGTTTATATACATTGTGGGGGAAACTTCTGTGTAGCAATGCAGGAGGAGTCACCAACTCAAAGGAGACACGGGGAGAGCTGGAGCTTTGATGTCAAACACTGATGGGTTTATTTGGAGCTTCGGCCGGAGAATTCACAAAACAAGTCAAAGAGTCAGAGGTTCTGACTTCACGGTAGAGTTGCCACGTCAATTCTGAAGAACTCTACCCCAGACTCATGTATTTAGCTAGTTCTGAGAGAATAATCAACATTGTGCATAACAAGATAGAATCATAACACCTCTATCAGCTGACGCCAACAGGCAGGAACAGGGAGACAAAACACTGAGAGCACAGCCAAGGCTACAGGTGCCTGTGCTCAGTCAGGACAGTATGAACTGATAAACTGGGTCAAAGTTATGGGCCTGGGAAAATATTTCCCCAACATACATGAGCTTTAATAGTGTCCAATAGCCAGGCTAGCTGTCCTCCTTTTTCTAGTATTAATGCCAAGCTAGGCTAACCTTCATGGCTCTAGTTTCATATTTTAACAGAAAACGTGTTATTTCACTCTGAAAAAGTAATATTACCAAAAACCTAAAAACGATTCACATAATGTACTCAACAAGTTGACCAACAGCATAGTTGATGATAAGAAAGATAATCACCAAATATTTTCTAAATCGAATAATTAGTTAATTTGTGTATTCAATAATGGCATCAAATGCGGTATGGAGACTTTCGGCTTTTTTGGTTTGATATCATATTAAACTAAATGTATTTTGGGTTTTTGACTAATAAGAAAAGACACAACCTTAGATATTGAGAAAATGAGATGGCCATTTTTCTGAAGTATAAGTACTCTTTAACAAATCTTGTGGAATGATCAGCTATTGCTGTTTGGTATGGTCTATTTTAGTAGTTTGAGTCTTCCTGTTAAAACATTCATGTTCCACAGCATAACAATTGTCCAATTAGGTCCACAAATAAGTAGTCCTAAATGTGGACCACCAGCACTTGATGTAGTTGCAAGACAAGCTGTGAAAAAGCCAGAAGTACAAACCTGTTGTTTAATATTTGTTATTCTACTTACAAAGGTTAAAGCTAAGCCTAAACAAACCTAGATGCCAACAAGATACAAAGGTAATACTCGCTCTCTCCCTGTTGCAACCTTCGCCTCCCTCACTCCCTCTAAGGCCTCCCTGTCTTTTCTCTTTGACAGTGAGCAGGTCCCTGTTGGCGCTCTGTGCTCTTTTACAATATTGTGGGAAAGGAGAGAGAGAGTGAGAGTGAGTAAAAGAAAGAGAGACAAGGAGACTGCCAGAAACACTATAGCATATCAAAGCTGCCCAGTGCACAGCCAACAGAGCTTTGATAGCGGGCAGGGAGGGGTGTGGGTCAGACAAACGTCAGGGAGAAAGGCTCGGTGAAATACTTAAAGAGGGGAGCGTGATCTATCGGGATCCCCACACTAGAGGGGGGAGAGCGGGGGGGGGGGTAAAGCTTTGAGGTGGTGAGAGTTTTTCAGCTGGATGTCCTGCAGTCAAAAAGGGGAACAAATTAAGCAGCGCTCCCTCTCTGTGTCTGCCTCTTTCTCTTTCCCCCCTCTGGCTTTCCCACTTATCTTTAACAAACAGCAGCTCAGGCTCTCAGCCACTGGCCGACAGTTTGTCCCAACAACAAAAAACCATGGCAACAACCGCTGCAAGAGCCTGTCCGGTTCCAAAGGTCCGCCCTCTCTGGCTTCTCCAACTCGCCCTGCGCTTTGAGCCTTGTGCAAATTTGGCTGAAACGGTAGATTGGAATCAATAAGCAAATGAGGAAAAGTGAGAGAAGTTTGTCGTTGATAAACTGCACTGCCGGTTGTTTGGTTCAGATGGGTGGGAGACTGGGAGTGGTGCTGGAATGAGTCCTAAAACCCTTGGAATGAGTTAGAATGTTAGCATTTTCGGTTTGCTTGTCTTGGGGATTTTTTCGGATGGTGCCTGAAATACATTTTGTGGTTAACCCAAGGTCACAAGACTTTCACGTTACGTTCAACAACTCACACTACATCAGTAAATATATACCACTCATGATTGTCTGAAGCTTTTATGTGTCAGAAACGGCGGTTAAGTGGCTAAGTGAGACCGCCTTTAGCTTAGCGAATGGTGTCAAGTCAAGCCACCATGATGTAGTTTGTTCATAGCCTATCGTTAGCTTTTTTACTTCAAGGGGTTCCATTTAAGTTTCAAAAATCATAAAAGTGTTGTCAATATATGGAGACTATCCTGCTGTGTAAGTATTCAAAATGTTTGTTTGCCACAGAGCTTAATTTCTGCAATATTATAACAAAAAATGCATTGCTTTTTGACATGGGACCCCTTGCGATGCCAACTTCCAGGTCGGCCTACAAAATACCTCAACACTGCACCGCTCTAAAAAGCTTGAAGAGTTATTAGATCGCCCTTGGCAAAGAAAGGCGATTGGAGCACAAAGAATGTGTTGTGGTTGAGTGGAGAAAGTGGAATTTGAAAAAGTGAAAGCAGAAGGACAAAGGGAGAGAGGCAGCAGTTTGTCAGGAACCTACACACACCTATCCGGCCTGCCTTTGCTGACGACACTTACACCGCTTCTGCTGATGATACAACTCTGCAAACATCCTTCACTCCACCCTCCCACAAGCTGTTTTTAACACTGCACAAGATACCTTATGTCAACTCAAACGTGTCCCAAATGCTGACAACCCCAAATTTGGAAACTCACAAACGGGCCAAAAAAGGAGAAAGATGTGATATGAGGAGTCACACTAGTATGGGAGTATCAAATGCTTCTCTTCACATATTTCAGCACCTTGTTGGGAAGTTAATATGCATGTCTTATCCAATTAAATAATAATTTGCATGCAGAATTTATTTACTACGGACAACTTTCAAAGGATATCCGTCTTATTTTTTATCTGAATATTTGCACAGTCCCCAAAGATCAACGGTGCATGCAAATTCACTAATTAAAGTTAGGTACGGTAACTTTATTTTTTATTTTTTATAAGAAGAAGCCAAACTCTTTCCTCAATGTTTGTGTGGTGCTGGGTATCAACATTGCAATACTTTGTCAAATTAAAAGTTAGGCATACATTAAGTACCACAAAAAAACAGGTATCAAATACTGGGTTTAGATTCATAGTCATATCTGTTCTTGAAGAGATGTTTTTATTTTAATATCACTAATTATATTTTTTTTTAAGTGTTCAATTTAAGCTTAAAAAAAGTATTGTGTTAATATTTCAAATTTTTATCTAAGATTTTATTAAAAGTATTATTGCTAGTAGAACAATTTGTTAGGCATCAATAGGTTGATATTTCAAGTGAGCATTCAAAACTAGACTTGTTTAACTTTGTACCAGCTAACCTTTCACATCTTCTCTGTACACATGTTAGCATGCTGGCATTAGCGCTTAGCTCAACGGACCACTGATCCAAACTACAGCCTCACAGAGCCACAAGCGTGACTGTAGACTCTGAACTTGACACATACAATAATTGCCCTAAAAATGACAGCACAGAAAGAGAAGGGGGAGCGGACATTCAAACAAAAGTAACTGTCGAAATTGAACCGGAAATATTTTGATTACAAGGTTTCACACCCGGACAATTTGATTGTATTTTCTGTAGTTTTCTGAATGTTTGGGAGTCGACTTGAACAGTCACTAGAAGATGTGTGAACCCCACTAAAACGACTATAGAAGATAAAGCCACTTTGGAAAAAAGAAACACTCACTGTGATGGATTGCCTATCTTAAGCAAGTTTCAAATCTTTGCAATTTCATTTTGTTGCCGTTGAAGATGAATGGAAAAAAAATGTCTGCCTGGTAAGTAGGAAAAGCTTTTGCAAAGTAGTAAGTGGGCTCTGATGTATAAAAAGGTTTGGCCAATCAGGTTCTTTACACACAAGTCATGGTTTTTTCATTTTGCTGAGACAGAATTATTGCTTTTATAGCCCCGCTACTTTTATGTACTCTGCTCCCTGTACGTGGAAACGGTTGCAAAATTATTTAAAGCCGAAAGCCTTCTCAGTGAGTTTACGTGGTTAATGAAGGTTCTTGTGGCAGACTCAATAAGGAGCTGTCTTTGCTTTGTTTAGTCGAGATTTAAATAAGTTTGGCAATGAGCCTGCTGCTTTGACGCTGAAGTGTTGCCTATTGGATCGCTTATAAAGTGGTCTCTCGGCTACGTTGCTTTGATTGTTTTTTTGCTTGTGTGTTTTTCCTCCTAAGACTTTTGTTTGTCATGTTGCTGCGTCTTGGTCCTTTGAAGAAGAGATTTTTAATCCGTGGGGCTGCCCAGATGAAGTCAATGACATTTGGACAGAAACACGTCCATATATTAACCTTTAATGAAGCACAGAAAAAATGGTCTGATGCGTTGCAATTTCTTATTAGCAGATCCAGAGAGTTCTTGAACAAGAAAGAGGATGACCGCGAGTGTATATGACAGGAGTGGACAAGAAAGGAAGAGTGAGTGGGAGTAAAACACAGAGGGTAGTTATATCCTAGGGTCATTAGCAGCATTTCAAAGTCACCCAGCTTTCCAGCGTATGCTGTTTGACAGGACCTGCCAACAGAATTAGGGATGAGGTATGATGGTGGCGTGATTAGACGCGTAACTCAGGGGAAAGACGGAGCCTGATCCATGGTTACAGCACACATACCATACAGCACCAAGAAGTAGGGTAAGAGATATGATAACCCCAGTCTTAAGAGATGGTCACTCATTGATAAGATGGCCCTGAAAGTCTTTATATTCCAATCCATGGTCCTCCTGCTAGACTAACTGATAAACACCACAGGCTCCCCCTAGGAGAGAATTGAATTCCCAAATTACCAGGCTTAAGATAACATACCTGGCTAAATTGCCGCTCTTTATGAGGCTCAAATCTCTTTGTAGATATTCATCAAAGGCCGCTTCACTCCTGATGCGGAGAACACAGGAGATGGGAAACAAGGAGAACAACACACAATCTGTTTCGTATTAAGGCCTCTGATCTTCTATCTCGAGTCCCTCGTTTTCCGCTACATTCCTTTAGCCAGGGGTGATGTGTGGGAGAAGAAAAGAGGGGAAAGGGGGGAGGGGGCTGGCATCTTCTCTGTCAGTGCAACATATGTGGTGAAGCTTCCATAGTAAAGTGGAAGGCAACTGATGCTTTATCTGCCACTTGTTCAGCCTTTTATGCGAGCATAACACAAGCTCCAATGGAACAGTTCTTGTAGATTTCTCTGCTTTACTACATTGCAGTTCATCTTACATCTTGATTCCTGACTTCCACTCTGGAGAAAAGTCTGAAGTTTCCATCTGCCCGGTGCTAAATACATTCCAGTGATAGTAGTGTTTGTTGGATAAACTAAGAAGGGTCCATCTGTTGGCAGCAGACTTACTCAAAGACACACCCACTCTAAGATTAACCCTACACACAAGCAAAACGCCTACACAAAGACGATGTTACTGCTGAGACGAGGAAATACCATGTAGGAGAAGTAGAACCATGAATTGGCACCTCATCAGATGCCAAAACTTCCCAGTGGTACCTCAATAGGGAGATGAACCGAATTGTATTGGCTGTAATCCTTAAGTCACAACATCAAATATGAGGTAAACTGAAGAACTGTAGATAGTTCAGACTGTGAACGTATCCATCGGGATTGTGCGCTTTCAGAAATGTCTTCACCAATGTAAGGAGAGGCAAGATGATGTGCAAGAAATTAGGCCAAGATAGACTTTTTTGCAGGATGTCTCTTGAATTTTTGCCAAAGTTTTCTAGGCATCAACGCATTGGTCTATGTTCAAGAATGAGGATGAAACTGAATGTCTTCTAGAGAGACTTTTAACCCTAGGCGTTGCTGATCTGTCAAAGACAATCTCATTACAGCTGATTGACAGAAGCATAAGCATTATGATATCCAGAGAGAAAAAAAGGTTGTTTGTCAGACCAAAAACAGTTCTGCGTAACCATAGGGGGTTTGTGGTAGGCAAGGTCCAAGGTGAATTCTTAACGTCTTGTTATATCAGCATAAAACCCAAAGGTATTCAGTTCAATATAATAACAAAAATGAGAAAAGGCAGGATTTGAGAGACTGACAAAGGCATTTATTTTCTTATTTGCAAGAAATAATATTTTCAATTAAGATTAAAAGATTCCAGAAATAGTGTGGGATTCATTTTCTGTGGATGTACTAATTGTTGCAGCTGTAGTTCTTGTTCAGAATTTATGATGAGTCAGCTTTGGCTGAACTCTAAGTACTGAGTCAGTGCAGATCAGGTCGCTTATAATGTGCAGACAGCCTTAAAGGGCAACTACAGCCTCACATTCTGCTAGAACCCTCCCTCCCAGAATATCTAAACAGAGGAGTGAGGGACTATAGGAGATGTGAAGAGTCAGGGGACATGGGGACACTGACTGAACACTGCTCACTAGTGAGTCTATTGGAACTGAAACAGTCCCTAGAAGCACATTTATGAGATTTGGGCTGAGCTGAACTTTCAAATCAGGCCGAAGCAAGCTCATCTTGTGCACACAATGTTCGTATTGTTGGAAGAATCACCACATTATCTATGTGCTGATGTGGATAGCGCAAAAAAGGATTAAGTGTGCATCTCCTCTTTAAGTGAACTCTATTAATAACAACATTTATTCCTGTTGTTGCTTCTCTCAAACTTCAAAACTATACCTCAGTTCTGCTACTCACTTAATCCACTGTTTGTTCAAGCAAGGTTTGAGATGAAAACATAGTTTATTCTATACACAAAATGGCACAGAAAATAAGCACGGTAACGAACTACATGTAAAATGTATATTACTTATGTACTGTACGAGTCATAGCTTTAGTGAGGCTGCGTACAAGGAATACTCGCAGGTTCATTTTTTCCAGTTCATCAGCCCTTTAGCCAAAAAGTTGATTTCAGTCTCCAAGAAAAAGTGAGCCATAGCACTGAGACAAACCATCAACTAGACAGGGAAATAAAACCAAGTTCTCCACGGTTTCCTCCATAATTATGTTCTTGTCAGGATGGAAAAGCCTAGGAAACAAGATCAGACACTTCAGCTCTCCAGTGGAACGCGTACTAATGAAATAGTTTAAAGTGTGCTGGAAGCTACTCAAATGAAAAATTCCAACTTTAAATACATAAAAACCTGGAGGGAGTCTGGTCCCATTTTGTCGTTTAGCGAAGGTTTGGGGCTCTGCTTTGTAAGATCAAAGAGCAATACGACACGCATTGACACTCGGAGCGACACATCACGTAGAAGACATATTCACATACTTTGCCACTGACAGCACTCATGGTAGACCATAATGCAATGCAATCGCGAGACATGCTGTGTTGAAAGGGAGCAACTAACTTTTTCCGGGGAAATAAATCCTACTATAACTCTCATAACAGACGTGTTTCAGCAGCTGCTAAAAATCAACAAGTTAAAGCCAGTCTCAGGTGGGGGGGGGGAGCTGGGCTGGGGCATCAAGAGGAATTCTGGGAAATGTAATCAAACTGAAGAAAAGCTGAGGGAAAGTGGACACAACCGAAAAGGCAAATGACAACAGGATAACAGAATGTGTCCGAGATCCCAGCCTGATGATTTACAAAAGCGAAGGAAGGAATTTTCCTCTGAGGCAGGGCGTTCCACTCTTTTACCAAACAGCAAGGGAAACTCCAGTGACACACACATGCATTCCTGCCCAGATGCACGCATGAAAACAGCAGAGAAAACCACACACATTTGTAGGCATTTACGCACACATGCACTTGTTCTCCCCGTCTCCTCTTCTCCCCCTTTATTGCTCTTTTACAGCGGTTTCATGCGCACGCTGTCTACCTCTCATGGCACATTCAGAGCATGAACACCCAGAGTCAGCAAGTCTGGACACAGCTGCTGAATATTCAGCCCCGCGCTCTTGCTTGCTCTCACCATCGCTGTCTTCTCCCACCTTATACTCTCCTTATTTTTCCCCTTCTCTCCTGTTCCAATCTACTCAATTTCTGACTGCCTCCCTGTGAAGCTCTCCACAGCTCTGCCGCCGCCACCGCCTCTGCTCTCTGTGCTCCACTTTCATTAAGGGGCTCTCCTCTGATAGCCCTTCATATAACACTTAATCATCATAACAATAAGAGCACTCTCCCTCCGACGAATCACCTCGAGGGGCCGGTCCTAAAAGATCCTCCGCTAACTGATGTCATTAACTGCTCAAGCTGCTGATTGGCTGGAGCTGCGCAGGAGAGCCCGCCCCAGGTGTTTGACGGAGGGCTCAGTGGGGAGCATGCAGGTCGGACAGGCCAAGGACATTCCTCTAATGGAGAGGAGAGGAGAAAACACACACATACATACATACACACACATACACACACACACACACACGAGCGCAGGCACAAAGGCTCTTGCGGGGAGGCAGAAGACAAGGCGTGTTTGGTTTTTGCAGTCAAGAGAGAGATGAATAAGACTATTGAATAAGGGGGAGGGAGGTTTGAATAACAGTATTTTACATGAATGGATCTTCAGGGAAATGACTGCTTCAGTCGCTCCCTCTGCTCTCTATTTTCTGCTGCGATTTGACAACAGGCAAGTGTGTGTGTGTGTGTGTGTGTGTGTGTGTGTGTGTGTGTGTGTGTGTGTGTGTGTGTGTGTAGGGGGAGTTGCATTTTGGCTGATTGAGTCAATGCTGCTATCACGCTGTGGAACTGACAGCGTGCCATATTATGTTGTTGTGGGTGTGTGCATAGATGAACAGTGAAGGCGGCTTCACGCAGACCTAAACGCACACAAACAAAACTGCACAGCCACACACACACACACACACACACACAGGTCCAAACCACAGTGAAATCACAGCTGTTCTCAGTTGCTATGCGGCAAGTCGCGCCATCGTCTCAGATAACACACACGCACACGGGTGCGAGACGGGGACAGTAACACCACACTTGGCAGGGTCGGAAGGTCACAGGGGTATTGTGACAAAGTTGCCTAGCAACAAACACAGGGCACATATAGTTCCCAGGGTGATCTCCCGTGTGAACCCCTGACCAGATCTGAATGTGGTTATGATGGATGCGGTGACAGACCATGATTATTTCGCACCCGGCTCTTAACGTTAGCACAGAAATGTGTTTGAATGTGCTGGTATCATTATAGACCGCAATCCATCTTCAGCTATTGTTAGCACTCCGCACTTAGGAGGTTAGCATGGTCAGTTGCATCTAAAAACATCAACATATAGTCAGTGTTTTAGGCCACATTCTCACTTTTAAGCAAGTTCAGTTTGGTTGCAACCGGTAATGTCGTTAACTGTGTATTATTTTGTCCCTTGAGGCTTACCATACCCCTTGCTCTACTGTAACCCTGTACAGCACACCCCTGCGGACAACATTAATACAGTAACAGGAAAGTGACATTGAATGCAACTTACTAAAGTGTGTTTCCTCAGGACTGCAGTCAGCGCAGCGCATCTGTGTGCTAAATTCTTTATAGGTTATCACAGGAACAAGGCTCCTGTCCTCCCTACCTCCATCCCACAGAGTACGGTGGTGTTCAAAAGCACAAACAGTGAGCTGGGAAGAAAATTGGGGGTTCTGCGAAAGCTGAATCACAATCGTTTTTTGGTAAAAGAGCACTTGTCCAAGGCTGCGTTCAGACTGACATTTATTTAAATAAAGCCAGTTTTTCACCTCAGCAGGGGGCTAACGCAGGGGGTTTGAGCTATAAAGTTTAACTAGACTCAACCTTTGGTGCAACGTAACGTCATCCAGCAAGGCCCTGCGGTGGCCAAGCCGACGCATGGAAGCACAAAATCCTGGTGGTTGACTTTGTATCGCGAGGCTTTCTATGGTTCACCTTCCAATTTCTGCAACTAAAGATAAAATAATTGCTGCCATGACGACTTTCCACAGTTGTTAAATCATATCTGTGAGTACTACAAACCGCTGTGCTGGGATCTGATAAACCTTTACATGCATTCATCTTTAACTCCAGCTGATTTCTCAGTGGTGCATTAAAAAACACACCAACGCAGCCCCCTGCGCGTTTTACACAGCAGGCGTGCTTTTATTCCAAATCCATGCTAAGTTGTAAATTCCGCCTGAGACTGATTTGCGCCCTGACACCACCATACTGCACTCTTTTTAATCATTTGCCAAAAGTAATTAAGTCTTTGGGTTTGGTAAGAAATAAAAATGCAGAACTTGCAGCAGTTTATTGTCTGCTGGAGGGGACAATATACCAATTTATATAGTCATGGGGAGTCCTGCTAGAGATTTGTATTATTTAATGGACAAACATTTATTCTCTGACTTTGTATTTAGTAACTTGATCATTATTTAAGGTTTTCTTTTTATTGTTTTGTTGCTTTAATGTTGAAGGCAGTTTCAGACAGAAGGTGAAATGGTATTTAATGGTAGACAGGTGGAGGAAAGGCATTTGTTTTTATAACGGGGCAAGCCAGGGGAAAAGGGAGACGTAAAAAAAGCCATTGTTCTTTGTATTGTATTGTGTTGTCAAAACTTAAGACAATAAACCGCCCTGGATTATATCCCTGCCTAAGATTTGCTACTTGGTAGCAGTTTCATTTTGAGTGTTTTTCTGAGGACAATTAGCCTCAACAAGTAGCACTCATCCTGTGAAAACTGGGGACGTTTCAAGTCGATCTTGAGGATTGGTATCAAGTCTGATCCAGGCATATTTTAATGGGCAAATTAAAGCTGGTCCAAATCCGATCCTACCTTTCCTTATCGAACTTTACTGAGTTTTGTCCACCTCAGCTTGCTAGTGCTGCAAAGCCCTAATGACAACCAGGCTCTGGAAGTGTTTCTCCGATATGAGAGGAATTAGAATGTGTTAATGCCAAAAAAAGATTTGGTCGCACCAGTGGTTGACTCTGACACCCAGGTTGGCAAAAACACAGATTTGCCGAGATCCAATGGCAACAGATCTGTTATTATTAGAAGTGTTTCGTTAGTTCACTTTTGCAGCCGTCAATATGCTCAAATCATAGCTGTAATAAGTTGCTTTTATATACAAGCGTAGTTTCCCTGGTCTATTGGTTTACTTCTACTGTTGTCTGTGAGAATACACAGTACCTGCACACACACACTGTCTTCCTCCACAATAACTGTATTTCCTATAAAACAGTAAAAATAATGAAGTTCCCTGTTTCGGCATTACTCGCAACAAAGTGCTGTGCGCACTAAAAACCATCATAAAATCAATAAAATACATTTTTACAAATCGAGTTAAAAACAGTGGCCTCCGTTTTTACCTTACTGCCTCCTTTACTTATTGATGTCACATGTCAGCCCCTGTGCCTCCTCCATCTTTGCCGTCTCTTTCCACTGTGTGCCGTGGAACAAAGCAGCGATGGCAGAGAAACTTATCTTTAAAAAGAAACTGCACAGTGTTGTGGAATCATTTGGTAAACTGTCACAGAGAGCGAATCCTATCTCGGAGAATGCCACTCACACACACACACTAAAACACACTTGCACACACAAGCTTACGAGCACATGCACGCACACACACACACACACACACACACCAGGACTTTGGTGTTTACATCATATGGGAAGGTATTTTTTCCCCTCGCACTGCCAGGGAACAGGCCCACGCATGGACACACAGAGGCTGACTAAGGCCCTAGGACTCCTGGGGGGTGGGGTGGGGTGCAGGGGCTTGTGCATGTGTTTGTGTGCATTTGTATAGAATTACTGCAGTTGATCTACGTCCAACTCCTACTTGTTGAAGTCAAGCTCGGACTTTGTTATCGCTGCCAGGCAAGGTTTTTTTTGGGGGGGAGGGGTGATGTGTTCGACTGTGTGTTTGCATGTGTGAGTGTATTTGTCTGTCTATAGGGCTGGCAAATATATTGATATTATAGAGTGGCACAGTGCATTTTTGTTAGCCAACCCGGCTAGCATCACAAGGAGTCGCTCGACAAAAAGCAATGGGATTTTTCCAAAGGTTTAAGAATATTCCATCCCACATTTATGATACTTACAAGCTTTTTTCAGCAGGATAATTTCCACATGTTAACACCACTTTTAGACTTTTTTTTTTGCATTAATGCATTTGCCAGATGTAAAAGCTAACGTTGGTCTATAAACAATCTACATCACTGTCGCATTGCTGTCGTATGACACAGCGTGAAAATCCTTGTGTTAACCACAGATCTTATTTCAGCCATTTAAACAAAAACAGGTTTAAAACACGGTTGACTTCAATACGAGGGAACCAAATGTTTCTGGGTTTTAGGACTCATTCCTGCACCACTCTTTATTGATAATATTACATAGCTGTCTTTTCCGGGTATTAAAGGCCTCATTACATTACATCTAGCTGTTGTGTTATTTGCGAAACACAATACTTTTACCCACTTAGCCATTGTAAAAGCACCAGTAGGCAACTCTACAATAACATGGTAATATCAATAACTGGGTATCTGATCAGTAATATTGCAATGCTTGATTTTTCCAATATTGCCCAGAAAATAAAAATAAATGTATAGACTGTTTCAAACTGTCACTGACGGCTCCTCTTAAAAAAGGGCCGGTAAAGAGCCTGAAATTGACATTCATTGAACATTTTATCTCCTTTCAAACCAGAATATTGTAGATGGTTTCCATACCCAATATGTTATTATCCAATAAAGTTAGGCATGACAAGAAATGAATAACTCCCCTTTATGTTATCTTCGCAGCCATTTTAAGAGAAAGTGAGCCTGGGGGGACAATTAAAATGAAATTATTTTTACTTTGACAGTGCAGCTGAAACACACCTGGCTGAGATCTGCACTGTACCGAGTGTACTTCTGTACAGCAACTATGATTTATTTGCGTTGTTGTCGTATGTGTGGTTTGTTTTTTGTTATTATTTATGCATGTGTGTGTTTGTTGTGCAGTGGTATCAAATCATCCTGTGTGGTTACTGGAATGTACCGAGGACCGTTTGTGGTTTGGTGTAAGCGGACGAGCTAATGCTAATCAGTTTATTCGAAGGAATACGCATATAGTGTGTGTAATGTGTGTTTATATGATTTGTTTGTGTGTTGCTCCATTCATAAACTGCTTAGTCACTGTTTGGTGTGATTTCCTTACAGTTTGGGGTTTGAGGTTAGAGATGGGAAGAAAAAAGGGCTGGCAGAGAGACAAAGAGTGTTTGTACGTCTTTGAGTGTGTTAAAAGCTCCCACCCAACATTAGGTAGCTGATGTTCAGCCACAACACTTGGAGAACACAACAGGCGGCCTATTCAACCCAAGATGCAAATAGAGCACTCTTCCTCAGTGCTTCGCTCAAACTGCGTGCTAAAAACAGATATTTTCTGTTGAGAGCCGAAGAAGGCAAACCAGCAAATCATTCCTCATTCTCCATGACGCTGTGTTTTCTCTTGCTAAAATAAGAACTGGCACGTACAGTATCTGTGGAGACGACCCAGAATCATCTCGTTCTTCTTTCATTCACTGCCTGCGATTGTTGGCGAGCATCGGGATTGAGAATCAACAAAGGTCAGACATTCGCAGACGGAGGGCAGAAGGGCGATGGAGTTTCCAATTGCGCGACGGTGGGATATTCGTTTCAAATATAACCCTCTCTCGGGGGGCCGCAACAGGCTGCAACAATGTCTCTGTGAATCTTTAAAATGTCTCATGTTGCTAAAAAAAAAACACAAACAGCACAATAAATATCTGCTGTGAAGTCTTTCCACTTTAAGGGAAAGAAAGAAGGGGGAGGAGCAAACACATTATATAAATCAGATAGATCCTGAGGTCCTTTTTGTCTCCACACACACACACAGTGTATGGCTGCATCCACTGTATGACATCACTGTAGCTAGCCAGAAAGACAGCAGAGTCAGAGAGAGCCAAGCTGACGTCACCCCATTCGCTCAATGTCAATTACGTAATCAAGGGGTCCAACGGCTGCAGGACGGGCATGCTTTGTGTGTTCTTTTTTTGTGTGTGATAGCATGCGGGGCAAGAACACATAATTGCAATCTCATGTGTGAGAGGAGACATAAAATGAGGCATGCTGATGACATCATTAGCGGGAGGCGGTGACATGGCGAGAGTGTTTGGGGAGAAGAGGAGGAGACGGAGCGCTGCAAACAGAGGAGTTATGCAACACAAATCAAACTCAACAGACTAGAAAGGGCCTTTTTTTTGCCTTTTCTCCGTGTGTGTACAGTGTATACACAGTGTGTGTGTTAAGTGACTTTCCGCTCGCACTTTTACTTGAGGCGAGGAGTGCATTAAAAACACACAAGCACTCAAGCACACTGCACTGAAATCTACACACACACACATGCATATACATACAGCCTCTCTCCACCCCTCTACTTATAAACAAAGCTTCCTAAGGACAGGAAATCCTTCCACCCACGTTCCTGTGTTGCTCGGCAACCAGAGCGGCGTCACCGTGTGCATGCCTCCACCGCTGAAGACAACACACAAAGACGGAGACGCGCAGAAACAGCAACTCCTTGAACTCCTTTGAAATGTACAGATAGCCACGCCAAAGTAAAAAAAAAAAAAGGCTAATACTCAACACAGCTGCCCTCCCATTCGTCAGCTATGGACCTAAACCAAACATGACATCACTCCTTGTAAATAAAAAACCCTTTTCCCCTCCGTTTATGAAGTCTATTTTTACACAGGCTGACGTCTTTCCATATTGCTACTCTGTATGTGTATTTGTGTGCACGTGTGAGAATGCGCGCAGCAATAGCTCAGCATGAATCAGTACAGAGAGGCTAATTGAGCTGAGGTGCCCATCACTGTGGACAATGAATCCATTCTGAATCAGCAGGAGGCCTATTGAAGACAATTATAACCTGGGGGATTCAGAAGAGCATTATTCTTCTAAGCCATTTTGGCCACTCAGGCTGGCTGTGTTTTCACTGCTATTTAAAACCTCGCTTTTAATTCTTCGGTTGTTTTAACATATGAACCAGCACATGAAAGGCAAAGGTCATCTAAGAAAAGATGGAAAATAAATAATTAACTACTGCAAACTCAGTAATCCACTTGTCTAACTTTGGGAAACGAAACAGAAAGTGGCACAAAATGTATAAAACAGCATGATCTGTTTTATAGTGAAACAAAGTGGGTCCAAAAGTCACTCTCTGTTACAGCTAGTAAGTAACCCTAACCCTAAAGACATCATAGTCTATTGGTGTTGCCTATTCTTCAAATGTCAGTTCAGCTTACTGTAAATGTTTAGAAAGTCAACACAGGTCACACTTAATTTAAAAAGTGAGCAAATGGGTATGTTAGGGCGTTGATGGTCCCTTAATGCAGCTCACGAAGGCGTTACATATTGCACATTTTAGAGCCATAGTTAAAACAATTTGATTCGGGATAATTTGGTTGAGATGCATTAGCTGTTAAAAGAAATGTCACAAATAAAAAAAAGCCTCCTGGAGTCTTAGGTCGCATTCACACCAGCCTTTTATAGTCCGGTTGAATCAAACCCTGGTGCGTTTAGCCGCTTGGTGCGGTTAGTTTGGGTCGGTGTGAACGCAGTCCGAGACCTCTGAAGTGAACTAAACAACCGGACTCTCGTCTGCCTAAAAGAGGTGGTCTCGGACCGCTTGCTTGTGAACTCTGGAGCGGTTCATCGCTGGTGTGAACGCAGTCCGCACCAAAACATAGGAAGCGTAGTATTTACGTGTCACAAGAACGCGGGTGTCTTCAGAATCGTTAGCGAAAGAGTGAAGCAGAATGAAGTGTTGAACAGTGTCGTGTAAAGTAAAAACAACTATCAAACTAAAAACTATACATAAAAGTCAGAGCCACCTGCCGTCGGTGAAACCCCCTCCTTACTGCAGAACGTCTCTCATTATATGTGTTATAATGTTTTGTATCGCACGTTGTCTGATTATATAATCATATGCGCCGTTGCTAGAATCTGTTGATATGCTCTCCAGATTAACAACAGCATGAAAATAACCTGCCGATGCTCCATGGCGGAGGCTCCGGCAGAAATTGCCGGGATTTACGTTCTTACCCCTTAATGTCTGACCAATTGTTGAACAGCATTTCCGAGCACATGACTTGTGTTTAAAGTTTATAGTCCGTTTGAATTTTGCCTGTGAACGCAAACCGAACCATCTGAAAAATTAAACAATGTAACAAACTGTCGTCTGGTGCGCACCAGTGAAGCGGACTATTAGGTGTGAATGCGACCTTAGTGGGTAAGATGCATAGAACCGCAACGGCATTGGTTCAATTGCAGCAGTTGTTGCATCTCCTAAACCCCTGACTTACAAAGCATGACCTACAAAGTAAGGGTCACATGGGGTAACCATGCGCAAACTACCGCTAACGAGCTAACCAGATAGCATGTTTATTGCTGAATCACTATTATTGGTAGACTGGTTCCGGACCTCCTGATTGGTTCATAAATTCAAAAAGGTCTGTTGTTGTTCGGTCCACCTATCAGAGCTTTGTAGTCTTTATTTAACTTATCATTATGAAGTAAATGTTCAGCGCTGTAGAGTAATGACACCATTAGCGTTTTTCTTTAAGACATGACCTATCTTCGCAATTCTGTCGGACATAATGTACGATATCTCGGGAAAATTAAGGCTTGATTTACGGTACGAAGGAAGTGCGCCAACCATTGCTCAAGCTAAACAGGAAGAGGTTATATTATTGTTTTTCCTTGTAGCAATTGGTAGCATTGACCAGTTACCAAATCCCCAGTAGTGGATATGGTTAGATGTAAAACAAACGGTCATCCCCTGTGCCGTTTTGTACACTACTTAAAAAAATAAAAGTAGATAGTCTAAATAAGTCCAAACAAATTGCTATATTTGTCACAGCTACCAGCAGCACTAACTGTAATACCAATTAGAAATGTGATGGAGGGAAAAAATGAAAAGTTAGACAAGACTTTCAAATGAGTTATCTATATTTAGTGGCCTTCAACATGGGAAATAAACCCATGGCAACATTATCGGCAGCACCATGAGGTACTATGAATGACATCAGTGGATGCATCTTGACATTGCTGCAGCTTTGGTAAACAACTTATTGAACTATTTGACCATATATACAAAATGAACAACACGATGAAGCTTTTAGCAGTGACATGCCAAGATACAATGTCAAAACTCTTTGTCCTCTTTTCAGTGAGTAAACAATCCATAAAGGACAAAGCGTAGGTGTTTGCCTATAAAAGGAAAAAAAGTCAAGATATTTGTATCTCTTTTGCCGATAAGGTGCACTTCTGTAGTGTTTACTTCTTAGAACTACATGAAGCCTGGAGGTTTTTTTTCCTGACTGTGCATTTTCTGCCATATGGCTCCTGGGGCCACAGCTGACCAAAGCACAGCAGTGGGTCATCGTGTAGCTCCAGGCACGGCTAATACAATCAGAACAATTTAAAAAGAGCCGCTTTAGAGTATTTACGCTGAATAAATCATGCGCTGGCGTCTGTGCTTTTATTCAAAACACAGACTGTTCAATGCATTCACACATGAATTATAGATCCATTATGGACTGTTTGGGTTGTGTTCAGGGAATCCGACTAACAACAGTTGTTCTGAGCGCACTAACCCACTGAGCCATCCATACCAATTATCTGTGTCCAGGGTGGAGTCTGAATTCAATATTCAATTTACACAATTCAATCTCACATCAGAGCCTCAAAGCTGGGATAAGAAGTGGCGTCTAAAAGGGCCGGACAAAAACAGAGCGGGGTCTTCGGAGAATCACAACTGTCTCCAAAGTGAAAAAGAAGCGGGCTAACTGAACGCCACACCACAGGGGTGTCCATTGAGAGACAGGGAGAGGTGGAGGGGCGAGAACTCCATTGAGTGCAGCCATGGGGGGTCAATATGTGAATGAACGTTTGGCATGGAGGTGAATTATGAATGAGCAGCACTCTGAGCGCTCCTGGAGAGAGCATGTCAGCCCCCCGTCTCCTCCACTTTCCTCCCATCTCTCCTCCTCCTTCCTGTCCTAAAAACCTCCATCTTCCTCTCTTCCGTATCGGTTTCATCCCTCGCTACTGGATTAATCTCCTCATCTGCCTTATTCTCCGTCATCTGATCGCTCTTCCTCCCTACAGCCTCCCCCCTTTATTAACCCTTCTTCATCTCCAGACCAGGAGGAAGGGGAGAGGAAAGGGGGGAGGGCAGAGGTAGACACACACGCCGTCTGTCTGAAGAGACGACAGAACATTTTCCTGCACATACATACATATTTACACAGCCTCAGATGGCTACACACACATTTTTTAGACACACACACACACACACACACACAGGAGCAAAAGATAATATAGAAGCAAACAGTCCTGCACGTGCAAAGGCCGCCGCATGCATTAAGTGAAAGGCTCTCAGGCACTGACACACACATTTCTCCCAGCTGTTATGCTGGCCACAGAGTTTGTGTGTGTGAGTGTGTGTGTGTGTGTGTGTGTGTGTGTGTGTGTGTGTGTGTGTGTGTAGTCGTCTGTGTGTAATCCAATGTGCTGCTGCTCAGCCTGTGCCACGCTCTCTCCTCTGTTGCTGTGCGTCTGATCAGATCTGCCTCCCCTCAACCTGTTTGCCGTATATGGCACACATGCACGCGCACCCTTACACACATATATCACACACACAAGAAGCTGCTACTACGTATCAAGCCTCATTCAGTGTCAACCAGGAACACAGAAAATCCACTCTGTGCTGCTGAAGCAACCTCCAACCAGAAACTGTGTGTCAGAAAACTCTGCTCACACACACACAGTGGAGGAAAAATGGGACTTAACTTCAAGTAGCCTACCTAAGAAGTGTGTGCTGGAATGGGATCAGTGTGTTCCTTAAAAAGTATCTACTCCTTTAGATCCCTTCACTCCAGTTCCCAGCGGTCAGCTCGGCTCGCTTACACACTTTGGTCCCCTTTATAGCTGGTGGAAAAACAACCCGAAAAACTCTCACAAATGTATATTTAGGCTAAACAGACACTTAGCCACACACATTTTTGCCCACCCCTCACACAGACACACACCTCCACGCTCCCCTTTAAGTGCAGAGCCAAGCAGCACATGTCAACACCCCGCACACACACCTTCTCCAGACCCTGCATACGATACAGCCAAGAAAGACCCATAAAGTCACCTTAGGATCTTTCTGTGTTCCAGAACAGCCAGACGAGCCCCTTCTTCACAGTCTTCCTCTCCTCTGTCAGACTTCTCTCCTCCTCTCCTTCCGTCCTTCCTTCCTTCTTTCCGTACTGTCCGTCCGTCCGTCCTCTTTTCTCTCTTCTTTCTTTCCCTATTTTTCGTCTCGGTTCTCGGTCAGTTCCCAGCGTTTCTCCCGAGCCCCTCCATATCCGCCCCGCCAGTCGTTTCTACCACCGAGCGAGCGTACCTTCACACACAAACACACACGCGCACACACACACGAGCCGCTGCGTTCCTATAGTCTCTCCCTCTGTTTATCCCCTCTCTCCCCTCTGTCGGAGAAGAGCTCGCAGAGTGTGTGTGAATGCGTGTTTGTGTATGCTTGTGTGCGGGGATGTGTGTGTTTCTGTGCTCTGCCTTGCCCCGCCAGCAGCAGAGAGAGGACTTCCCCCGGAGCCCGCCCCGGGTCCTAGCGCCGGTCACGTTCACTGAAAGAATGCCATTGTGTACGGAAGGTATAAACAAAGATCGTCTATAGTTTTGACAACACGATGCACACATTTTTTTGGCTTATTTTGCATCTTTGATTTTTTTCCTATAATCTTATTTTACCAAAAAGCTTTACATATATTATAATTAGAATAAATACATTACACAATACTGTTAACATGGCTATACAATTTAGAATTGAATTGAATTGAAAAAAAGGGCCTGTTCATTTCATATTTAGAAATAATAGACTACAAAATATTTGAAGAAGAGACTTGTCTTCAACAAAGTCTGTTTTGGAGTATACACACACACACACACACACACACACAAAAACACACCAACATCATACAATACAATATAGGCAATTAAGAGAATAAATGAATAAAATCACACAAAAAGCGTTGGCCTTATGTGTAATAATTGTTGTGTCAGTGCAGGAAAAATAAACATCAGAAGCATATAACTTTCCAGACACCACAAACATAATTAGCAAAATGCATACAGGCACATATTTGCAGGCCATCTGCAGAAACAGATAGATAAATGAGCAGTGCCATGGATAACTGCTGTTCAACCCCATCTACGGCTCATTTAGAGCAGTTAACATCCAAAAGGTAAAATGTAGGTTTTCATCAGTAAGTTGTTTTGAGTCTATACCAGAGTGGTCGCTATGGCAACAGCAGGGCAGTAGCTGAGACAGAGAGCCCTGCAAGGGTGCAGGAGCCATTACAGGACGGAGGATGGAGGGGACATGCCCTCTGCATATGATCACGCCTGTAAGACCTGATTTGTTCAGATAATAAAGCACTATTTTCACGTTGTCTGCGTATGTCAGGGCCTAGTCAAACCTCTTCCTTTATATTGTGTGTGCAAATCCATCTCAGGTCCCTCCACTCATACACACACATATTGTCCCTCCTCTTCCACTTTCAAAAATGTTTCCAAACATTAAGCATTTATGTGTGAAAAAAATAAGACTGCAAATGTGAGCAATGGCATACAGCTCTTGTATTTTGAATCGAGTGAGTCATCTTCTCAAACGTACCTGATCTTTGGTGCAGCTACCTTCTTCCTCATCTCCCTGCACCTCCCTCTCTTTTCTCCCTCCAAGCGTCATCAGGTTGCTATAGCAACGGCCCGCCTATGGGAGACAGAGATCAGATCATTATGGACCATGGGATCCAGAAACTGAAGGACATGATTTTTATTTATTTTTCTGCAAACACAGGAAGTGGGAACCCTTAACAGGGAAGCTTGAACTCATTCTTAGTTAAACACCCAGAGTAGCACTGCATGGCTTTGCAGAGGGAAGTTTTGCTGGGTGCTGTTTGGGGTGAAAAATGAGCTCTGGTAATCCATTTAAACCCTTCAAAAATACAAGTAATGCCTGTCTAGAATCCCGGCACGTTGCTAAAAATAAACCACATTTAATTAGATATGCAAATGAAGTGTTTCAAGATGTAAACATGTTGCCCCAAGAAACGGTTAACCAGAACTTGCTCGCACACTTCTGAATTAATGGATCTGACAGACGTGGCAGTGATCGGCCTACTGAAAGCCCACAGTCAGGAAATCCAAATGTGCTCTCATTTTATTTATGGGTGGGGAAATCGAAGTGGGAAAAGTGCATTGCAGCATGTTCAAGTTGAGAGATGGAAGCATAAAATACACCAAGGAAAGTGTTTTGTTTGATAAAGATCAAAGAGAATTGTTGGGAGAAAGAAGTGTGTTTACGAGTCCTCGAATCCAGTCTGCCTCTCCCTGCCCCTATTATTAGTGGGAGGCCTTTCCCCACCTTTCTGTTCGTTTAGTTTGGTCTGTTTCTCTGTTCTGGGGGAAACAGACCTGAGCATGGGACACATCTGGGGCTGTGTGTGTGTGTGTGTGTGTGTGTGTGTGTGTGTGTGTGTGTGTGTGTGTGTGTGTGTGTGTGTGTGTGTGTGTGTGTGTGTGTGTGTGTGTGTGTGTGTGTGTGTGTGTGTGTGTGTGTGTGTGTGTGTGTGTGTGTGTGTGTGTGTGTGTTTGCACTGAGAGCCTAGAGGGCTGCATTAAGCTGAAGTGACAGTGGGGATCTTTAAGATGACTCCCAAAGAGATCTTATCTCTGAGCCCCAAAAAACTGCCAAGAAGAGGAGAGGAGAGGAAGATATGACAAGATATGATAGGAGAGGAGAGATGAAAGACAACAGAAAAACGGGGTTAGCAAGCAAGGAAGTGTCCAGGTAGCAAGGTAAGATTAAGCCCCGATATATGTGATGCTCTTTACGGTACAAAAGTACAATGGAATTGGCTTAGCTGTTTATCTGCAGAGAATCAAGGTAAAGTTTTCCAAGATGTTGCAAATTTGTCTGGGTTTGTTCGAGTGAAGAGTTGGGAATCAAATCCAGGCGAACAGAATGAGCGATACCCATTTACATCTGGTATAAACATGCAATCTGTATCTTAGTTATCTTAATAACAAAATCTGATCATGGGTCGTTGCATGTACGTCTGCTATTAAAAAGTATGGTAATGTTCTTGTTAATGCCATCATGCACACATTTTGATTGGGAACTCATTATCATATGCACAACAGTTTCAGTGAAGCAGTCGTTGGCAATGAAAATCATGGCTCCCTCCAACAATGCTCATTAAATATGTATTAAAATGAAAATCACACAAGTAAAGCAGTATGGAAATCCAAGACATTAAATAGTGCAACTTACAGTAAGTACATTAGTTAGGTGGGGCCGTCGTACTAGTTGACAAACACAATGGGTTGTCGGGCAGATTTGTTTTAGAAAGGCCCTAAAAACGACTTTGTATCAACTTTTTTAAAGCTTTAGGGAAGTGGCCACATGTGTTAAAGTGTATTTAAACCAGACCAGACCAAGAACACATTCAGACACATCCAGATGTCTGACAAAAATTATAGCATTTCATCAGGACTCTGACATGAGTTTGGACATGAACCTGAACTTGCCTGATTTTAACCAAACGATTTTGGCTAATATTTGGGAAATGTTACGCAAGGTTAGAATGAACGCCATCCTATGGTTTCACATTAATGTGCAGAGTTTTTAGCTGAGGTGTGACCAGGAACATTTGATACCTAGTTGGAAAACCATTAGATCCTAGAGCTGTGCAGTGATGACTTATTGTTAATGGGGCTAGGAAGTTAGCATAGCAAAGTGCTCCCCTGACAAAAGCAATGTGGATTTTGGAATATTGCAGAAAACAAGATATTTGGCAAATGTTTATGATATCACACATTTTGTTAATCAGGATAATCTCCACATATTAACACCACTCTATGATTTTTGAAGCGTGAATGCAATCACCAGAAGTAAATGACTTCATTTCACCACCGCTAAGCTAAATGCAGACTCGTGTTTGGCGGGATGAAGTTTAGTTGTCTCATTTAGCAACTGCTGTCCTATGACACATAGAAGCATAACACTTTCAAGTAGTGGGGTATTTACTGACGTATATTATGTCGTAGAACAAAACGTACAATTATTTTATGCTTGTGTTAACCTCAGACTTTATTTCAGACATCCAATCAAAACAAGTTAAAATAACCATTGACTTCAAGACGAGGGAACCAGCAGCAGTAAATGCTGACTCTTTAACGGGATTTGGAACTCATTCCTGCACCACTCTATTTTGGAAGAAGACAGCACAACAAGAATACGTACCTAAAAGAGCACCAGTCAAATAAAATATTGAAAAGCAATGCTAAAAAACTGTATTGAAACATGACATTTCTGTTTGTTCCATGCATTCATATATTATAAGTGCGGAACATCAGAGATGTATGGAGCGTTGAGGAGACTGTTCATATATGTTTTCACTCTCTTTAGTTGAGCTGAAGCGTCATTGGACGTTCGAGTCACATGCTTGATGTGTTTAATCATTTTGATCACTTAAACTGCTTCCATTGTGTTTTGCTTTTATCAATATAAAAAATATTTCACCTTAGGAAAGCTTAAAAGTTTGACTGAACTTCTGGGTTTTCCACGCAGGTTTTTTTATTCGCATATAGAAAATGCAGATAAAAACAGATGGATGGAAAAGCACGTAATGTATTTTCTGAACAATATTAACTCTATCAGTCATGGGGTTTGTATGACAAATAGCTTTTCCCCTGCATTCAAATAACACTTACATGACCACAGTTTTATTTGTTGGTTATGTTACCAGGATCCAGCTGGACAACACATGCTTAAACAAACAAATTGCAGTGGTCATTCTGGTGGGATTAACAGTTAGAGATTAACGCTAATGGTAACAGGGTGAAACTGGGTAAAATGCTGAATCTAACATTCACATTCACATGTAATATGCACTTACTGTAAGTACTCTGACGCAGACACGCATACAGCTCAGAGAAAGTGAGCGGCCTGGGAGGCGTCCACCCATTCATGATCCTTCATTCTTTAAATGGGGCTGCCATCTTGGCCTGTCTACCCGGAGGCCTCAGCCGGGCAGAGGGGTGGGTCAGCAATCATGTGTGTGACAGGAAACAGGCAGGCGTATTGGCTGTCAATCAAACAGCCTCTTTATTTCCTATCCTCCATGTGCGTTTCTCCGGCATCTCACTGTCTCTTTTTTTCTCACCCCGGATCTCCCTCAAGTCTGACAAGCAAAAAAGATTTTCACTTACTTCAGAGAGGGAAAATAAGTGAGAGCCGGGTGTTAGCGTCTTCCTGTCTCCTTTTACCATTCCCTCTCTTCCTCACACACACACATACACACATACTCTCTTTGTCTCATATGTATGAAAGACAGCTCGCAGGGGTTTGTCATTGTAACACTTTAGTGGACTATGTTTTTAGATCATCCCTTACACTTTTTCTGCAGACAGGCAGACACATAACATTTCTCAGAAGACTCAGGAGAGAGAGAGGGGAAGTTGTATAGTCTCTCCTTCCGAATGCAGCTGAGTGCTCCACGCGGATCGATAGTAATCCTCGATGGGAGCCGTTTATTTTGGAATGTGTGTGAGGCCCAGTGGGTGACAGTATCCACGTTCACACTCACACATGCGTGCAACATTATAAATCTCGCTGCAGCTGGAGTTGCGCTCGCACACATAAGCGCAACACGGCAGAGACAAACTGACACTAAAAGTTAATTCACAACGACAAGAACACACTCAAACTCGCTCAGGGCCTGAAGAGCGAAGCCTCCTGTTGGGCTCGCTTCTCTCCTCCACTGAGCAGGACTCACACGGCTCCAGGCTGGAGGAGAGGACCCAGTGTGTCTCAACAACGTCCCCTGCCAAGGTCTCTGTTTCTGGGGATGGCAGATCTCAGCAGCTGGCTGGGCTGGAGCTCTCTGTACGCTCACTCCAAGCCACTGGCTGTCTTGTCCTGCCAGGAATTTATAATTCTACAATCACAGAGGAACTTTTTTTCCCGCCTCCCTGACCGATATAAGCAGGGATTACATTTTTAATAATTTAGATGGAGCTCTGTAATAAAAGATCCAGCTACACCAACATTTACAATGGCGTCATGGAGTAATTAAGTTATTTCAGTGGATGTGAGTGTTTGTAAGGGTGAAGTACATTTAACAAAAACATGAATTTGTATATTCCCTTCCATATAGGGTTCACAATAATGGAACAGATGTGAACTTGAGCCACCAATACCCAATTATTTAATGCAGGGGTGTCCAAACTACGGCTGGGGGCCAACTGCGGCTCGTGGTCCATTTTGAATCGGCCCGCAGAAAATTAAAAAAGTATAATGGAATATGGCCCACACATGAAACGTGTGCTTGTCTTATATTGTACCTCTCAAATATATATGTAGAAATATATTACACAGTATTCATGTGATAATACTGTATGCCCAATTTTCAATACATTCAGTCAATTAAAGTAAAAAATATATATCTGAATTTATAAAAAAGCTTCCTTTTCTTAATATATGCAATCTGAGGCTTCTGTTTTAAGGGATTTGCAAACACTTTCTTAATATTCATGTATCAAGCAAAATGTGGATTTTGCTAACAAATATCTTAACTTATGAGGCAATATACCTAACCTCTAGTGAGTGGCCCAGCCCTTCGTATATTTTCCTGTATGTCGCCCTTGGTGAAAAAAGTTTGGACACCCCTGCTTTAATGCATGTGTCCAAGTAGACGTTTGTGACAAATATGGCAAACTGACAACCCTAAAACTTAAAAAGCCAATACCGAAACACCAAATGAAGCTTCTTTGTTTCAACAATGTAAAGCTGCCTTCACATAATACACGTTTCGCTCTTTGCTCACCGCTAGCTTGGGCGCAGAGTAAAAACGGCTTATTAAATGTTGTTTCTAACTTGCTAACTTGTGCTGCTTCATACAGCTGTCTTCTGATTGGCTGCGTGTCGAAAGGTCAGCAGTAAACAAGGTCAAAACAAAAATATTTGAACTTCGAGCGCAACTCTGCGACAGTTTGTGGTAGCGCCTAGTCTGGTGGCACTGCCCTATTCATAGGAATACAACGACAATGTCAGTGCAGAGCCGTTTAACCGCTGATTATGAGAAAGCAGCTGAAGCCTGAAACTTAATTGTGTTATTTCTATCTGAAGATGCAGTGACGAGGGCTATTTAAGAGTAGAAGAGCAGTGAGTCAGGAAAAGTCTGCTAGTCCTCAGGCAAATGTATGTAGTGTAAAAAGACATATGCTTATGCAACTAATGGTCACTATTGAGCTGAAAACCGTGTAACTCCATTGGGTCTTTTACCAATTAACACCCATTTCCTGAACATAATATAAGAAATCACTGCAAATGGCTTTTACATTTTCAGAGAGGATGCAGCGTATGATTTGTATTGGGGTCCAATAATCACAGCAGACCCTCCGGAGGGTTTGTTTGGCAGCATGCTGTGAGGGCTTGTCAGGGCTTGCTGTTGGACTTTTTGGGGGATCAGTTTGGATCTCTGGGCAGAAACGTTTCCCTCAGAGGCAGCCAGGCAGGCCAACACACACACACACACACACACACACACACACACACACACACACACACACACACACACACACACACACACACACACACACACACACACACACACACACACACACACACACACACACACACACACACACACACACACACACACACACACACCTGTGCTACGCCTGAGAGCGTTGCATTATCTGAGGCAATCTAGCAGCACCACGAATCCCGCTGCGGGGCAAAGTGAGAGCAGTAAAAATGACCAAAAGCGGAAACTCTGATCCATTTAGGAAAGGCTTTTACCCTGAATGAGTATTTCACAGTTCAAATTGAGGTCCATTTTGGATATTGTTTCAGGCTAATTTAACGCCGTACTGAATAAATTATCATTGTATTTCTAAGGCAAGGAACGTAATGGTAAGGTGTATATTGTATTACATTTTTTTTATGTTTAACCTTTTAGTCTACTTGCCAGCATTGTGAACCCGGAATTGTTGGGTTAGCATTATGCCCTATAAGTACAATGGTTAAATTGCTTGGCCGATTTGATCAATATTGGAGTGATTTTGAGGATTATTGAAGATGCTGAATCCCTTCCTGACATTTTCAGGATCCAAAATGGCAGTTTTAACCAAAAGGTGGCCATAATTCAACCCCCAGTGGGCAGATTTGATGGTAGAGATAGACGGGATGACAAGCGTAAATGGACCGCATGCTGGTTTCCAACCGTCTGCCAATGCAACACTATGTGGCTGATAATCTGCTTTCAAGTTTCTTTTATCACATGATATATTGAATAATTGAGCAACCCTAGTTCCTTTAAAAAGTTGAGTAAGGGGAGAATAATGGTGCAGTCAGGGCATCTGCTGGATGTTGCTCTACAGGCACATGGGACCTGACCACTCAACTATCCCTGGGCTTTGCAGTAGTCAGCAATCCAGACACATCCTCAGCAATACAGCCAGCGCAGTATGTGTACCTCCTTCAGTGCAGTATAATCACATCTTGTGACAACATCCCTGGCTCCTCAGGAGTCGATCTCCCCTCCTCAAATACCCTCACACCATAAGATAAAGACATTAGAGACCGTGGGATTTGGAGAGAGTTAAGAATTGGGTCTAACAGTCTGTGATGCACAGTGATACCAGCGCGTGGCAGTTTGGGATCTCTCTCTAACAGATACCATCAGATGAGTACAGCGGAGCAGGCTGGAGCAAAGCTCAGCGTGTTGCTGAGCTGCTAAAGAGGATTGCTGTTGTTCCACCGTGATGCAAAAAAGGAAAAGCGTTTTGAAACCAAAAGAAACGGGCGAGGGAATCATCGACGAGACTTCACATGGGACTGGGGAGGATCATATCGAGTGTTTGCCGGGAATAAACGACTGCAAATAACTTTGCCCCCAATCGGATTAGCATAGCATTGAAATAAAAAGGTCAATAAGAAAATGCTTAAAGCCATATGTCTCCTCTGTGAATCTGTAAAGCAGCTTTTTCGTCCCTCACACTCTCCTCTGTCTTCCTCCTCCCTCACTCGCTGTCCCTGGGTGGGATGAGTCATCGAATAGAGAGAAGAAAGGAAAGGAGAGGAGGTGTATTTGTGTGTACTGTATATGTGTGTGTGTGCGCATGTGTTGTGTCATTCCTCCTGAGGTGCTTTGCCCTTCACACTCCTTCACAGCTTCATGTCAACCTTGCTGCTAGAGTGCACATATGCAGCAAAGGTACACACACGTAAACACACAACTCTACTCAGATGCCATGATATACATTAAAGTCACGTTCGATTTTCTGGGGTAAAAACTTCAAAAATACATATTCTCTTACAGTTTTAAGGATGAAACCACCTACATTGTGACCACCTACATTAGTTCCTTGTAGACAATGAAGTCACCCACCAGGGTTTAACAGTTGCTATCCTTAACAAACAGACACGGTGCAATATAAGTACTTACTTTAACAACTTTTGAACCTAATTTTCACATTAAAAATGTTTAAATAAAGTGAGATCATGTCATAGAGTAGCTTAATATTTAAAGGTCACTTACTTTATGTCCAAGCCACTATAGGCCTATTGTATGTTGAATTGTAGCACTTTAACTGGCCAATAACTAAACACGGGACAGTTAAAGGGACAGTTCACTCAAAAATCGAATAGTTTCTCTTGAAAGTAGTTCCATTGATCAATTAAGGTTATCTTGGTGTGTGTTGCAGAGTGTTGGAGATACTAGCCGTAAACTCTGCCTTCTCTCAAATATAATGGCAATGGCACTAATTGGAACTTGCGGTGCTTTAAAGCGCCAAAAATGAAATTTGAAAAACTTAACTGCAATATCTGTTTTTAGAAATCATGAACCAGTTACTTAAAATAATCTGTGGACCATTTGTGGGACTATTTTCTCTCTACTGAACTATCCGTGAACCATGAGCAGGTGTTTGGTTGAAATAAAGTAGTTCAGACTAAACTGGTTAAAACAAGTTATGTTTGTTATCTTCAGTAACCAGGTCATGATTTCTGTTATTGCCGTTGAGATGTTTTAATGTATATATTTTGCAGTTTGAGCACCACAAGCCAAGTGCCATCTACTTCCATTATATTGGAAAGTAGAACCTAACCCTAACCCTAATCCTAACCCTGATATCCCCAACGTTTAGCATCTAGGCCTAACCTTAACCCTAACTAACCCTTTTTTTTAATTATTCAGTTAGGGGGAACTGTTCCTTTAAGCCTCATGCATTACCTTCTGGAGCCAACTTTGGAAATTCGACACAAAGTGGATTAGAAAATAAATAGCAATGAAACTGTTTCAGACTGTTGATGATGCAGTGTGACAACAACAATCTAATAGTAGATTAGTTGGCACCTATAGAGCAGACAAGGGCATGAACACCTAAAATATGCATCAGTCTTCTCGGAGAGACAATACATCTCTGTCACTTTACCACCTGTACTGGTGTCCACTTTTGATAAACTGGCCAAGATGAAATTGATCTGTTCTGTCATCGTTGCAGGTGATGGATTAGGATAGATTGTTTTCAAAATGACAAAAGGTTAATGAAACTCTGATAATATAACTATGATAAAATAGTTTGTGCGTATGTAGAACACTCTTAGAAGAAAAAGGTTAGCTGTGTATGATGACTCAACGAAGGACCCTATTGGCTCAAAATTCACTAAGAAAAAAACATGAAGGAGCTAAGGGAAAGAATCCAAAAAATTCCCGTGTACCAACTTTGCACAAAAGCTCACAAGGCAAGAAAAAAACAATAAAGTAATTATGATGATATTAAATGCCACTGATAAGAATGTAATGAATGTCAAAATCACCCTGAAAATGTAGTAACACGTGCTTTTGTGACACGTATAAGGCTATTTAAACTACATTACATTGTAATTACATCAAGTTTTTTATTCTCGAGCCCAGTCCCATTGTGAACTAATGACGTTGTGCCTTCATCTGAAGTTTTGAAATTCATGCTTTTATTTAATTGTCATTTGGCCCAGCATTTATCCTTCCAGATGATACCTCCATAAACAGTTATTTCTCCACCACTGGCCAAACACGAGAAATATACCATCCATCATCAACCCTCATTTCATTTGAAGCCTGTTTATTTCGCACAGCATCAACGTTTCCTGTGCAGCTGTGGCTGTTGGAGGCGAATGAGTCCAAATACTCAATGAGAGGGAGTCTGATGTGAGTGGACCGCCGCGGAGCTGTCCAAAGAGACACAGACGGAGGGATGGTCGGTTAGAGGGAGAGATTGACAATTTAACTCTTTCATCTCTTCTCTCAATGTGTTTCTCTCAGACAGCCAAAGTCGATATGCTGTAAGATATTTGTTATTAGAAAATCAGAAATCTTTTATGCGTCTCGCAATGAGGACATTTACGGGGTTACAGCAGCAAAAGGCCAGCACACATCAGCAAATAAGTACACAATGGTACAAAATAAGCAGCAGTATTTAAATAGTAAGTGATCATGTAAAAATATTGAAGGAGCCGTCAACGTTTAGAAATTGTATGTAAATTGTAAAAAAACTAAAAGCGTAAATGAGTTTCTGTCTGCCTTCAATAAAAGATATTCTCAAAATGCAAAAGGTGCATGAATTGGTGATAATATAACTATAATAACATTTCCTGGGAACGATGTTTTAGCAAGTTTTTGCGTATGTAGAAGAAGAAAATCACCAAATAAAGGGTACTTTTGAGTCAGAATAATGACTCTTTGAAGGGCAAGTTTGGTTCACAATGCAACTAACAATACAAATTGAAGAAGCTATAGGAAAAAGCGAAACATTTGTGTAAAAACTATGGCTGTTAACGATAACGCAAAAAAAGAAAATAACGCAAATGAATCAAATGACTGAGTTTGACCAACAATTCAGAAATCATATTATGATAAAGTTAGAGACCCTATGATTTTAATTCCCAGTTTGTCTTTCATTTAAGTACAACACCACACGTGCATTTGTTTTATCAAATGTATTTTAGATCATTGTTTTATGCGATTAATTGATTGACAGCACTAGTAAAAACTTTACACAAAAGCCAACTAGGGCTCACAAAATAATTATGATATAACAACACCGATGCACAAATTACAAAAAGGTTCCTTTAAATCTGATTTTAATTTGGAAAAACCCTCACGTCAAATGTGCGGCAGTGTTGCGTCCCAGTCCAGTTCCAGTGACACAGAAAAATAAACAACCACAGACCTTAGACTTGGACATACACATCATTAGTCGTGCACGACCACAGACGCCGGCTGATATTCACACAACTGAGCTTTTAAATCCTTCCTTGTGCATACACACACGTGGATACACATACAACAAACACACACTCACACACACTCACACACATTAAGCAACCGAGCAGTGTGCAGCCCTCCAGAGTGCTGTACTGTCATTTCCATAAATACTCTTAAAAGGTGCAGCCAAAACCATGGAAGGGTGCGATTGCCTCTCGGCTAGAAACGCTACAAAAAAGCTCTTTTCTCTTTCAAGAGACTGTAGGAGAGGATGACCCACTTAATCGAACAATTTGGAGCGCCTGCAAATGTGTGTGTGCTGCTGGTGTGTGTGTAAAAAGGCCTCCCAGTGCCGGGAGACAAACAATAAACAAAACCAACGAGCTTATGGTTTTGCAGAGACATGGCTTGATGGCTGTCTTGCAAGAGTTACGTGTGTGTGAGTGTGTGTGTGTGTGTGTGTGTGTGTGTGTGTGTGTGTGTGTGTGTGTGTGTGTGTGTGTGTGTGTGTGTGTGTGTGTGTGAGGGTGTGTCTCTGTGTGTGTGTGTGTGTGTGTGTGTGTGCGTGTGTGTGTGTGTGTGTGTATTCAGAGGAGAATTATGCTCTACATTTTATGAGTCACAGCTTTTTTTTATCACCATCCACAGGTATGTTTAATGGTGGGAATGCAGCGGAGAGGGCACGACCAGCAGTTTTATTTTAGGTATTTTTAGCAGCATCTCCCGGTGTGTGTGTGTATGTGTGTATGTGTGTGTCATTCCCAGAGCTACAGCAGTAATGAAGCCTTCCATCTGCCGTTCAGAGCCAAGTAAAGTGGAGTGGGGCTGGGATTGAGATTGTGTATGCCTGTGTTTGTCTATGTGTGTGTGTGTGTGTGTGTGTGTGTGTGTGTGTGTGTGTGTGTGTGTGTGTGTGTGTGTGTGTGTGTGTGTGTGTGTGTGTGTGTGTGTGTGTGTGTGTGTTTGTGTGTTGGTGTGTTGTGTAGGGGGGGGGGTCAATCTTGGTTTAGCTCCTGATGTGACCCATGCCAATATTTTTAATGTATTTGCTCCCCTTTTTTTTTGTACACAAAAATCTCTTCCCTGCAGAAAGTAATAGTTCATTTTCATTGCCGGCTCATGACAATTTCTCCTTTAACGACAAGGCATCATGGGAGGAAAATCACAGAACTCCCTCTCCCTCTTTTTTATCCTCTTGTTCTTTTCCTCTATCACTCATTCTCTCTCTCTTTCCAGCCATTCAGATCCACTTTCATCTCCTTTTATAAAGCCATTAAACATCAGGCGGGGGTTTAAATCTAACATGTGATTGCTGTAATGGCCAGCGATCGGCAACAGGAGACGGGGATACGACTCCCGCAACAGACCGGGTCAAGGCTGCCTCTGTGCCACGGACACAATTAACAGCAATGCAACAGAGCTGGCTAGTTTGACATGCTACTCATGCACGGAGTACAAGACACGGCACAGAGGGGCGAATCTCCCCGGCTCAGAACGCGCTGTACACACACTGAGAGACACAGGCTGAATAGAACACTAATGGGATTCAATTTTCTTGGTCCTCCAGAGCTCCGCTACGAGGCGTACAGCCTAACACAAATATCACTCACAGGGCAAAACACAGAGAGCCATTCACTAGAGGAAGGACAATGAATGCAGGCACTTTGAACAGCTCCACTTCCTACACGCTGTACAGTTTCATAGAAACACTCGCTCTGTTAGGCACCAGAGAAAGCGTGTACCACTGAAAGTCAAAATTTCAAGGAATTTGGAAACGTGCAGTTATAATTGAGTGGTGTCAGATACAGAAGCCACTGTAATAGATGCCAACACTCCATTAGGGCTTTAATTTTTTGGGGATGATTGTATAATTATCATATTTTATCAACCTGTTGAACCACCATTTATTGTCATGTGGGTGAATGGGATGGGATGATTGTCTCTTGGGGATTGGAGATGTTTCAGTAAGTGGGTTAGAGCGTTGGAATCGAATGCAGTGGTTGTTTATTTTTTTTTTATGTCTTTTTAAGCCACTCAATTAAAAATACACTCAATTTAATACAACTCATAACATTTTTTTGGGAAGACTGATGGCCTGATTGGGATTCACAAAACTTCACAGATGTGTAGTTGAGGTAGAATTAAGGCATAGTCCAAAAAAGGGGTTGCAGCTGCTGTGATGCATTGAAAGATCTCTAGAGTTTTATTGTATTTGGTTGAAGACAGAGTTCTGAAACAATTGAAACGCGTTCTATGTGGGAACTTTATAAATGCAGTCCTGGACAAATAATAGGACAATTACATCTCTTTGATGACTTTTTCTGTGTTTAGAATATTTCAAAATTGCACTGCCTCATTAGTTTTTCTCTGCAACTGTTATAAGTCTACAAGAGGAATTTAAAGTATGCCAAATTTACAAGGTGCAAACGTGGAACAACGGCCAAAAACCATAGACTGTATATATAAATGGACGTAGGGTCTGTGACGTCACCCATAGGATTCTGCAGAGTTGCAGAGAAGCACTTAGTAGGCGGAGTCGGCCACTAACGACTCGACAGTGACGTCAGAGTCTAACTCCCGCCTGCTCCAGCCTGATCCAAATAAGGGCAAAGAGGCGGAGCCGAGGCGGGACCTGCTGCTGAAGCACAAGGCGGGGCTCCAAGCTCCCGATCTAGCTTAAGCTACCAAGCTAGGCTAACATGCTCACATGCTCATGCTCACTTAATAAGCTTTGTTCAACATCATTTCTTTAGCAAATACTACAGCGGGCTGCAGGCGAACCAAGTCCGCGTTTCGCTGCATTCCTTGATCTCCAGTTAGAACGCCGGACGCCGCCGCCAGGACGCCGGAGCTAACGGAGCCGCAGGGGGCTAGCTAGCTCCCTGCGGCTCTGTTAGCTCCGGCCGGCGGACTCCGGCAGCCACCACTGGGATAATTGGGTCCCCTTTTAACATCTGCTCCCGTTTAGCATTATGGGCATCATAGCCATAGACTATAAAAGTCTTACCCAAGGCTGAATCATAAACTAAACTGTATATATATATATATATATATATATATATATATATATATATATATATATATATATATATATATATATATATATATATGTATAAAGGGTTACGTCCTTAGCTGGCTAATAACCTATATAACAAGCTAAGCTAACAAGCACACAAACACCTGCTAACATGTATAATATTATCATTTTACTCAACGAAAAAAGCTGAGAGTAGACTTCTTGGAAGTTCTGTTAGTACATTCAAGCGCACAGCACGACATTTTAATTGTCTGGTAATTGTAACAATATTCCCTAAAAGGCACAATCACCACGAACACGGCTAAAGGGTCAAGTACAGTAACTACAACTAGCTAACGTTGTAGCCTAGCAGAGTGGACAAGTTGCTGTTAGCTGACAGTGAGGCACGTACCTGTCCATCAAAGTGACCACGCCCTAATTTATGCAAAAACTTTAAGACCTAATATAAATAAAAGGGTCATGTTATAAAACAATTCACTCAACAATTAATAATCATTAAGGTGGAATCTAACTATATCCTGAATAATTTGTATTGCATCCAGAGGTATAAACATGTTTATTTCTGCTGTAAAGTTGGGCATTTTAACATGGGGGTCTATGGAAATTCCTCCTTTCTGCAGTCATCGCCTATCGGCCAATAGATGAACTGCAGTTTGTGGCACTTCCTTATTGGTGTCCCGGCTCTGCCCCAGAGTTTGCCGCTTGCCAAAAACGCATACATAAGCAGGAAACAGCTGCAAATAATTAAAAGAAAACAAACCCTGAAAACAAATACAACAAAAAAACGCTGCATTTACAGAAATGATGCAAACTAAATACAACACACACACCCCAAAAACAAACGCAACAGAAAAACGCTGCAAAGTCAAAAACACATACAAACCCCAAAACACATACAAACCCAAAAACACACAGTGCTCCAGGCCTCTAGGGGGCGCGTTACGTGGAACAGATTGATGTCTGACCATACATAGAGAGAACGAACGAGAGTGATGGAAATTGAAGCTGGAGGAAAGAAAGTTGATTGAAGTGGACAAAGTCGATATAAGAAGGTAAGTTTTGTTTTGTTGTTATACAAAGAGCGTCATATTTACGCAGCTAGCGTTCACGTCCCTACAGTAACTACTACACCAGCTGAGGAGAGGAGAGCTTCACGTGAAGAGAAGATAAAGTGAGCGAAGAACATTGTTAAAAGAGATGACAAATGGAGTGCAGGTAAATAACACGGGCCATAGTGAGTACCGCGGAAACATTTGAAGAGAGAGAGAGAGAGACATTCTTAGCAGTTTGTTTATATGTATGCATTTGTGTATAGATGTTGCAACTATACAGAGCTTTAGCAATACTATATGTAACTATGGTCGGTGGAGAAGTGATAAAATGTGAAGAGGGACAAAGTAATGACAGGATAGTAGTGTGCATTAAACATGCTCAAGAACAAATATAGTGAAGACATTCAAGGAGAGAGACAAAACACACAGATTCAACGGTAAACATGATGTATCTTTCTATTTATTTAGCTAACCACTATTTAGACTATGTGTTTTTGATTGACTTGATTAAATGGATTTACTACATCAATGTATGTCTTTTCAGGCTGCCATGTTTTGTCCTTTCTGTGGCCAACATCTGGGGACAGTTCAAGTGTTCTGTGGCTCCTGTGGCAAACATTTACAGTTTTTGGCAGAAGTTGAACAGAACAGTAAGTTCACTTTTTTTTATTGTATCTGTTTCAAATGCAAGAAATAAGGATTCAACACACTACTCTGTGTACTCACTTTAGAATACTAATTGGCAGATGCATACACTAGTTATCAGCATGAAGGACACATGTTTTCATTGTCTGTTTATGTGAAATATGTAGAAGCCATCATTAAATTGTAGACCAATGCATGATTAAATACACAAAACAGCTTATATTATACATTAATAATTGTGTATTAGTTCTATCTTTATTGAGAAAATTATACATTTAGAATCAGATTTTGAGACAGTGAGCGGCTGGGAAAGTCACACCGCCATGGGGCACAAACAGTTGCTATGACATGATGTTTTCTTCGCATTCTCAGGCCTTCCATAAGGAGGGTCAGGAACTCACGCTTGGGACCACCAGTGTCCACTCCATCCTCAGTTTGTCCCTCATCATCAGTGAACTTAAAGTGGACCTATCATGCTATATTTAAATGATATATTGTAGGGCCATACCCATATAAGGTATATTTATACGTTTCTGTTTTCAAAATACCAAACAGATCATGCATTTTAGCCATGCCTCATTTCGCTCTATTTGCTGTTCTCCAGCCCTGTTTTTGCAGGGGGCTGATTCTGTGAGCTGCAGCTGACCACGCCCCCCTGCAGGAGAGGGGAGCCGCTCTGATCAAGTCAGACGAGGGGGAGAAAAATAGATCTCCGTCCTCCGTGTTTTATTATAGCCTATTATTATATATAGTCGTTATTCATTTGTTTTAAAGCTCAATAAATAACAAAGAAGACATTTGACCGGCACTTTTCTAATTTTGTCCGGAAGATTTAAACTTTAACGGACATCTTGACCGGCGAAAGAAAACCTAACTGAAACTCTGCCGCACGATCCCCTCATTCCTTGGAAGAGGCGGAGAGGTGGGTGTTTGTCATCTGCTGGTGGACTAACCGGAGAGAATTACAGTGCTTGCCTCGACGGGGAGGGATTGCATTGAATTAAAGCAGCAGGAGCAAACGACACTTGGTGAGTTCCCTGGAACACCGGGGACACATATTCATGTATAAAAGACGTACAAAAGTGCATTTTGCATGATAGGTCCCCTTTTACTGACATCTCATGAGAGGGGTCGGATGAGGCACCTTCGAAGGCGTGGATTGCTCCATCCCATACATTGGCTCTATTAATATTGAACCTGCTGCAAGATGTATTTGTTATTTTTGCAGAGAGTTCTGCAACAATGCCTCCACAGTCAGGTATTGTGTGCTGGGAAAGACACACTGATGTATTGTAATATTAAATGATGAAGCTAGTAATAAGATTTACAGTATAGAATAGAAAAATTAAGTGGTAATAGTAACAATTAATACCTTTCCTCTGCAGTTTGCTCCATTTTGTCTTCTGGCTCAGACTGGCTATCAATAATGATAGGTGCATACACATTTGTGTAGTTGCTGCAGTGAGAAGACAGTTGAGGGAACTCCAGTTCGAAACCCGCCACTGCGTCAGGCCATTGTGTCCTTGGGCAAGACACTTCACCCGAATTTGCTCCTGTGGGTATTGTCCACAGTACATGTATGATATCAATGTGTACTTGTAAAGCGCCTTGATGACTTCGAGGTGTGAAGATGGGCGGTGTGGCACAGTGCGCTGTGCATTGATTATCAGATCAAGGGGGCGAAACCCGCCGCTGCTGCGTCTGTAAAGCCGTTGTGTCCTTGGGCAAGACACTTCACCTGAATTTGCTCCTGTGGGTATTGTCCACAGTACATGACCATTACATGTATGTATGATAATATGTGTAATGTGTATTTGTAAGGAGCGCTTTGAGAGTCTTTGAAAAAGCGCTATAATAAATGTAAGGATCATAATTACATTTTGAATTAGTCTTATCCGATCAGACGCTGGTTGTGGGTGCCTGAGAGGTCTGATAAAGGTAAACAAAAAATATATTCAAACTACTGTACTGTTAAAACACTCTGCTTCTTGTGGCACAAAATAATATGTTGACAATGTTTTATTTTACCCTGCCAAACTGTTGTCCATTCTTGGAGTGCTCACTTTTTGAACATTTGGAATGTCCCACACCTGCATACACACAAATGACTGACTGAAATAAAATAAATTCACTTTAATTAAGAATAAATGCACGCTAAATCAGAAGGTTTTTTTTAACCAATGAAGTTTACTGGACAATAACAAAAGCTCTTTTTTCTATTGAGTGGTTTATCCTGATTTAGCAGAGCGAAGACAACACGCATTTCTTTCAAAATGCTGTAATGCGTTTCGCTATGTGAGCGTTAAGTGCATCCCCATTGAGACAGGCCTGACCCCGGCGGCAGAGCCCAGGGGCCGTACATCCCTGTGACCTTTCTGAGCACCGCTGCCTTTGTTCGCCTAACGGGTCCCACACAAAGCGACTTTTGACCAACAACAGAGGAAGAAGGAGGGCAGAGATGGAGAGATAGCGACAGAGGGGAGGGGTTGAATGGATAAAGGGACAGGCGTCAGCTGGAGGTCCACGCTAATGGCCCCTGTCTGTTTTGTAATTAGGAGGAGTGTCAAGAGACGCGTTGGAAGAAATGGGGGTGGTCAGACGAGGGGCAAAGAGAAACAGGCCAAAAGAGAGAAAGGAAGACGGAGAGAGGACAGATATTCAGACAGACAGAATAAAGCCAGTGGAAGAGAGAGGAAGAAAGAGAATACAGAGAAGAAGAGATTAGGGGCCAATTAAGAGCGAACTGGAGAGGTTGACTTCTAAAGAAAGCCAGAAGAAGGAGCTTTCAACGTCTGATCAGTAATTGATCTCGTGCCACTGTGCCTCCTGCATCCATATGAGTAACGTGTGAGTGTGTGCGTAAAGGGGACGTGCACTGAGTTGCACTTTAAGAACGGGCCGCAGTATTAAGCCCTTGGACGGCACTTTCTGGAGGCGAACTGAACAACTACACGGACAACGATGATAAGCGGAGCTCATGTTTTTATCTGGTTTTAATGCTTATCAGGCTTACTTTGTAATTCAAGTCAAATTATTTTGCTATGCTGACAGTCTCCAGGAAATTCACTTGTTTCATGATAAAATACCCCTAGTCGAGACATTTGCTTAAAACTCAAGAGGTTATAAGAGGTTGGATTTCTTATTCCAATTTGTTTATTACAGTGACAGATACTGTGTTCCTTATAGATATGAGATGAATAGTATTTAGGACAGGGGCTGCTGTTCACAGGAATATTTACCCTTTTTTGCATTCCAATAAAAAAGTTTCTATCGGGAATATACTTCCCAGACTCCGACATTTCAACAATCCTATAGGTTTATGGGTGCCGGTTTGAATTATTTCAACTTTGTTTAAAGGAAATCCGTTTTGTGATGTCACTTTAGCATAGCGGAAAGGTCTTTTAAACACAATACCCTTGAGCCTTTGCCACCGTTGCCATGGAGAAGAAGACACTCAACGGTGCGAATCAGAACGCTTTGTCAAAGCGGTTGAGTACAAAACACTGCACCATGACCCAAAATTTAAAAGTGAAAGGATTTAAGCTGCAGATCGTACATACCGCTAGCTTGGCACCTAACTAAAGTTGTGATTGGATGTTTTTAGTTGAAAAGCATTTTTAGAGTTGTAGTTTACTTCTCCCCTGAGGTTCTTATGTACAAAAGCTTTTACTTCTGACTTCTTATTAAAGAACTCAATACTTTCTGACGCTGTTCTTTACCTTTTGCATTGATGATTCATTGAGAGTTTCGAGCTGCAGCTGAAAGATGAAAGGGACTGTTAGAACTATGGGATCCTATCCTATGGGAATAGTCCACTTTGCTACTTTACAATGCTAATGCCGCATTTCCACTGCATCTTTCGGCATGGGTCTTCTCAACTCTACTAGCAAAAATGTGAATAGTACCTGACACTTTTTTTTGATAATACCTTTTTTTATACCACCAAGTGAGCAGAGCCAATACTAGAAGGTGGACTTAAAACGTTTGAAGACCACTAATCAGGGAGAAGAGATTTAAATAGCTAAGCTACCGTCAATGGCGGGCCATAGAATGGAAGCCTGTTAAACTACGCTATACTGTACACTAGACTTGCAGTACAATTGACAAAGTGTTCCCACTTTTCCACAAAGAATGTTCTGTTCGAGTTCCGTGCTGGGGCTATTGTTTGTTAGAAATGTTTCAACTTGCGGACCTTCTGAGAGCCCGTTTGCTCTCCAACGATTAGAACCCAATAGGCTCTATGTCATGACGAGACCACTTACAGTGCTGTGTTGTGTTGCTCTTATATTTACAAAGCCAGATTAAATTGCAACCCGACTTCTCCAAAGACTTTCTTCTCTTCTTCAACAACTTTCTAATCTTACCACCAGGAACTGTTGCTGCTCACTTAGGAGCAGCCCCATACTTTGGTCTTTGGCTCCAAACCTGCCCAAATTGTGTGTGGTTGCCAATAAAAGTAATCACTGAGTGTGTCATTAAAGATGATGTTACAGCAGTTTCACTACCAACTTACTACACTGAGGGGGTACTATCTGCTGTGGAAAATTAATTAGAGAAAAGGTAGCAAAAGTTATTTAAGTCCAACTGAAACATGCAGTGGAAATGAGGCATAAGACTGGTGTCGACAACTAATGAAAGCGACATGCTTTCCGGAACAACAGTTTTCCATCTGCACATCTGTCAGAAATTGTGACTATAGCTAAAAATAGCTGATATAAGACTATACAGTACAGTGGAAGCTACTTATGGTATTTTGTGGTTAAGAAGCAAGTCCCACACTGTCAAAATAGGACAATGGTACCAAATCGAATGAAGTCAATAAAGAAACATTATGAGTCAAAACAACTCTTAAGACAGATAGGAGTTTTTAATGAGAGGCTTTCTCTACATGTTCTGTGTATGCAGCTCCTGGTCCCCTGCGTGTTTTGCGTGTGTACCAACATGCATGTTTATGTGAACGCTTTTGTATGTGTGTGTTTGCTGCTCAAGCGTTGAGGGATGGACATCACCAGGGCAGCGCAGCGAGTGAACGAGGCAGATCAGTCAAAGACTTAAAGCCCTGCTCCCCGACGGAGGAAATGGACAGGCTTTGATGTTGATGTGAACAAATAAAAGGAAGCCAAAATGAGTGGAATGGACCATTATCTGCTGTGGAGAGGCCCTCCCGTGGAACTGAGCCTGCCTGCTTTGCTTCCAATCAGGGGGGGGGGGGGGGGGTGAAGAGGGGATTGAGAAGGATGGAGAGAGAGAAAGAGTGTGTGTGTCTCCTCTCTCTCTCTCTCACACACACACACACACACACACACACACACACACACACACACACACACACACACACACACACACACACACACACACACACACACACACACACACACACACACACACACACACACACACACACGCACGCACACACAAAGACTAGGAGAGAGAGGGGGTAGGGGGTCCAGAATCCTATTGATTTCACTCGTGTGCTAAATCCAAATACTGCAGTGTTCTATATTTGCTAGTGTGTGCAGCCTCTTACAAAGGACATTTGTATATGCAATATCCCCTTTCACACTGCAAGAGGCCAAGTGAGGATGATCATCAGTGCTAAACATGCTTATCCACCATGCTATATATGGAGAAGACTATTTAGATCATAGGTGTGAAATTCTAAACATTTTCTCTGCTGATAAAACAAGCTAAATGCATCACTGTACTGATATACTAGTAATAATTTTAGCCACTTATAATAAGACCTGGCTTGTTATTTTTAGCACCTCTAATGTTAACTCGGAGAGAGACATGAGGCTTTTTGCCAAAGACACAAATAGAGAAAATCAAAGAATAAAATCAACTTTGGCTTTCTGCTGAAGTTGTGAAATAAAACACTAAAGTGGCTACTATACAGAAGTAGGCTAACTAATTGAATTAAAATTGCGTGTTTGTCAGAGGCCAATTCAAAATGAGACGTTGCCAACAGCAAAATAACAACATGCTAAAAGGTCATTCATGCTACAAATGAATAGAGGGGTATTTAAAGGGAGAGGGAACTTGTTTGCACGAGCTGACACATGTTAACCATCTTTTGTACTGGCTGGAAAAAGTGGGTCAGACGCAGCGAATGTGTACAGGGCTAACAACAGAGAGCGAGACAGAGGGAGGAGGATTCATGAAACGCTGACCCAAACAGGAACGTTTTCCCTTTTTGTAGGAAATGGCATGTAGAGTGTGGTTACAGCATATCATTAGAGCGAAAGTGATGCAGCATGTGTGCATCTGAAAATACAAAATCGTCTTTTGGACAAAGAAAAAGATTGGACACAGCCAGAATTTGGTATAAACATGTTATTCTGTCTTTTTCTTTCTATGCTTGAGAGGCATGGCTGTTGAACTTAGTGTACTCCTTACCTGTTAGTTCAGTGAAAACAAACTCTAGTCAGGTTGGACTGGTGTAAAAGCTTTCAATCAAACCCTGTTTCAGAGCAACCCAAACTGTGATAGCTGGGAAAGTTCTGGTGCGGTTTGCTTGTAGTGCGAAAGCAAACACACCAACCACAGGATTTGACGAGAGTAGTATGTGATTTTAGAATGATTTCAAAAGTCTAAACTATATCCTTCTGCTGAACGTGGACTCAGATAAAAAAATATCTCTATCTATATCTATCTATACAACCTATTATGGTCTGTGCACTCAGTTTATTTAATCCATTAAACAGTGTGTGTCAGCGATCCCAAAGTGATAAGCCCAGATCATTACTGTTTCTAAGTGTTAGTCAATATTCATAACACGTGGTCCATTTGCAGTCTGATAACACTAATAATGTTTATAATTAGTTATGTCCTTGTCAGCTTTTTGTAACTCCAAAGAAATTAAATATGTCAGATGCATTGAAGTGCTGAATAAACTTCTGTCATTCTTCTGATGATGAAATCGCCAAAACTGTCCAATAATCATGTAATCTGTCTGTATAACTGCATGTTAAATGCAACAATGTATCATTCTATTACCTTTGTCAGGACCACATGAACTGGACATGTGTTCCTCAAAAAAAAATCAACTGGATAGATGAATTGATATTAAACTTCCATGGTCCCCAGAGGATGGATGCTAAGGAATTTGCGTTATACTGTATCCTTCCTTTTGGAAAATGAATAAGAGAAAAGGTAGCTAAAGTAATTGAAGTCCAGCTGAAACATGCAGTGGAAATGAGGCATAAGACTGGTGTTGACAACTAATGAAAGCAACATGCTTTCTGGAACAACAGTTTTCCATGTCAGAAATTGTGACTACAGCTAAAAATAGCTGAAATAAGACTGTACAGTGGAAGCAGGAAGCTACTCGTGGTATGTTGTAGTTAGGAAGCAAGTCCCACACTGTCAAAATGGGACAATGGCACCAAATCAAATGAAGTCAAATGAACTTCATGTTAAATGAAACAATGTATAATGATATTCCTTTGGTGAAGACCCCATGAACTGGACAGGTGTTAAAGCACCCCTTGAAAGAACAATATAATCAACTAGATGGATTCATTGATAGTAAACTTTCATGGTCCCCAGAGGATGGATTCTAATGAATTTGGGTTATATCCTGCATTTTCCTTTAGTGCCTCCAGAAGATAAAAGGTTAACTTTTTCAGTGACATCTCTAAAAATGGTGGATTTACTGTAACTTTTAATAGATATTCATGGTTCCCAGAGGATGAATCATACACTGACTTTTCCTCTAGTGCCACCATAAGACATTTCCCTTGTAAACAAAGTGGTTATAGGGACAGAAAATTGAGTAAGGGGATGCCCTGGCATGCTTGGGGTCAAGGCACTGACCTGCATCGTCCCCAGTCTGCATCTAGCCACACATCTTTTGTGGCCAACTTCAGTAACAAATCAGCTGACATAGGAGGGTGGCTGTTAATTTAGTTTACCACGCTATAAAAGGGGTCCAATGCATCACTTTATTTTGGTTGTCACCCATACATCCATGCACTTGCTGTTCAACAAACTCCATTCTCCATTTAAACCTTTTAAATAAATTACTCTTATTCACATTATTCCCATCTTTCCCTTATTTCCTGTCATATCTAATTTTAAGACTACCAAGTAAAGGCAAAATATTGCCACATTTTCGATACGAACCAAACAAATAAGACAAGAACAAACAAGTAGTTAAGTTTCCAATAATGTTTTTTCCTCCCAAGTGTGTAAATGAGTATCCAGGACAGGGATTGAGATAATGCAGGAAATTGGATAATGGATCGTTGGGAGAGGAAGAGCAGGAACTCTTCCATGAAAACCTACAGCCCTACTGCAAGTGATAATGAATAATTAAAAATAGGACCTTTTACCTGCTGGATGATATGTGAGAAGACAATACGCAGCATGACTTATGGTTGCTTAACTGAAGTGTTTCCTGCACTCAGCACTTGTTGAACGTCTAAACACAAGCACTTTTCTAGAGTGCTTAGTAAACTTCCAAAACAATACATCTACCCATGCAAGATAATCCTAGTTGATATCCTCGGCCACTTTCTCTTTCAATGCACCACGATAGCGAGTGAAGGTTGGGAGCGTCGGCTGGTGAAACTTGTAATTAGTTTGTAATGTCACATCTGCTGAAGGGCAGTCATCTCTAATGAACATCAGTAGCCCTAATGGAGCATAAAATGACGCTAGGAAACACACGATGCTGTGCGGTCAACAGCTACATCAGTCAGGCCCTTCCTTCCTTACCCTAGATACACTCTTCTTTAGACAGACAGAATGATAAGGACGTTTTTCTTCTCTACATTTAAACATCAAAACATGCTTCATTTAACTTTTCTGGACTCTTAAACAGCTTCTTGATCTGTCTACTTCAATGAGAACTGCTGAGTTCTCAGATGTCCTATTTATTCCGCTCCTCTTATTCCCCACCCTCTTTCTACTTCTCTTTTATTTTAATAACTTCAAATATTTTCCCCAGGTTTTTTCGCTGTTGTGAACTCGAGCTGTGGAACACCAAGCTTGACCGAAGCTTTGGTTTATTCATGAGGTTCAATGAGGGAGGCCTTTGATGTCCATTAATTATTTAAAGGCAACACTTTCTTTTGGGGAATAATCTCTCACTTTCGGAAAATACGTCCTTGTGCTGATCCACGGAGTCTTTTTCACCGTGGTGTTTCGTGGTATGATGACATATGCTCAGACAAATGGTGTCCCAAGGTGGTCACAGAATCTAGTTTTTCTTTGGTTGTTACCACTACTTTTGCCCTGATGGCAAAAATACCAGAGTCCCTGTTGTGTCTAGGAAAAACTGCCGAAGATAATGGTACACTTTCGTCAAATCTGTCCTTGAAGAAATGTGTGATGTTGCACTTGTTTGCACTCACAATATTTGACAAAATAGATTCTGTGAAAAATGAAAGAGAAAGGTTGAGCTGCAGTTTCTCCACACAGCTGGCCAATCACTGTGCGAAATGGGTGTAAATATATAATTGTCGGTCTCAGAAAGTTTGAACACTGCTGGAAGCAATCTTTTGCCAATTTTGACGTTGGAAAAGTGTAGGGAGACAAGGTTTCGAAAGCTGTTAGATAATCTGAAGGAGTTTTGTTAGAAGCAGACTGATTGGTTTAAGATTCAGTTGCGTCTCACCCAAAAGGTACAAGATGGGTTTTGGTATATCTGGTCAAACAATACATATACAGATGTTTCTTTATCTCAAGTCAGTCAGTGTCACAAGTAATGGAAAAAAGTGACAGTGCAATAGTTTTTCTTTAATATACTGTATATTGTGATATGAAAGTTACAAGTATTTAGGCAGCAATATTTGCATATAACTTTTCTACCGTTCCTCTTCATTTTCAGGTTGGGGTTGGTACAGTAACTAGAGGTCTTCTTTTATTGTTTGATGAATTGATCTAGGTTCGCTGAATAGAAATCAACTTTGTGTACTGTCTACCAAATAACCTATGAATTGGACTAAATTCTGATCTATCACCAACATTTGTCTTCTAGATATTAATGTGAAAAAGCGAATTGTCCAAGTTTTTTTTATTAAGCATCAAAAACGTTGTAACATTAAAATTGCTGTTGCACATCCTGCAATGTGACAATCGCACATGCATGTTTCTCAAAGTTGATGCTGATAAAATATATTGTATAGCCCTGATAACAGATAAAGAATGATTAGTTAATCGATTTGAATTTAGCCTATATTATGTGTACAGGGTACACAATAGTTATCGTGCCTTTTCAAATAATATTGCACAGCTTCACAGTATTAAAACCATAATGCTTTTTCTCTACCTTCAGTAAAACTGTGTTTTACTATTGTAAAGTGTCATGAGAATACATCTGAATTTAATTAAATAGGGTTAGGGTTAGGGTTAGGTTAGGGTTAGGGGGTTAAAGTTTTTGAAGCATCTGTTCTTATTGGTTAAAACAAATGCTTGTATAGTGTCAATACAATAAGATTTATTCTTGAAAAATAACACTTTCAAATGTATTCTCATTTGTGCACTCATCTACTGTGTTAGAAAGATGTGATATAATGTGCACAGTTAATACGCCTGGTGATTAGTGATAGCTGAGACCCCCTACTGGTCTTCAATGCCAACTCTAGCGAACATCTACTACGCTCCAAACTAATCTCAGCTTGTCTCTCATTTGATTTGTTCACTGAGTGGTAACAGAGTTCTGTCTTAAATCACATTGTAAAACCAGCCTTTCTGTCATGTACAGTTCAGCAGCAGCATCACTCTGCTCTGCCGCTTCTCTCCTCGGCTCAGTTTCTCATTCACATACCGGTGCAACCAGCCTTCACGCACAAATTCACTTTCCCCTCTCCCTGTCCCTGTCTTTTCTCTATCTTTGAGCGGTGACATTATACGATAGCATCGCATAATGTGGTGCGAGGGCAGCGGAGAGAGCAACGGCTGAGAGCAGCGGCTGAGATCCTCGCCCGGCCGTGCTCTGCTGTTTTACCCCATGTGGTGGCAGGCAGGAGTGATATAATTAGAATGGAAATTACAGAAAGTTACAGGCGAGCTAAATCCCCCCGCGCATCGCGTGGCTAAAAATGTCCCGGGCAACGCCAGTGGATGTATCACCATAGCAACAGCCTTCTTCTGCACTCTATTTTCAGACTGAAAAAAAGGGAGAACCATCCAGAGAGAGGAAGTGAAGGGAGGCTGAGAGAAATGCAAACATTGCCATTTCTGTAGCAATTGATACATTATTCAAGTAAGGAAAACATCTCAGAGTGCTGGCGGATGGGAGGTGAGGTGCTGGCTTGTCAGGGCTGAACTGAACTGTCTTGGGGGGGTGGGGGGGCATGAGTGTGACGGTCATACAAGGACAATGGAGAGCTGCTGGGTTGACTTACACGTCTCAGCAGAGGTCAATTGTGAAATCCACACCAGCAGCAGAGATGTTAACATCAATGCAGCGGTGTGATAAGGCTTCCTAACCAGCGCTGCACCGGCTCCTACTCCAATCAATCACACATCAAACGGCTGGAGGATGAGCTGCTGTGGAAAGTGAATCATCCTGTGGAGGAAATGGAGTAATTTTTGGCATTAGGACCAGGCTGAGTGCATGCCGGCATTAAAGTTCAGCACCGTGTCAAGGGCACGGTGTCATTGCTCCAACGAGTCAAACATCTGATTTGGAAATAGCTGGGGGAAATGAAATTCAGAATCAAATGGTGGTAAATAGAATGCACTTAATGTCTATTTCCCAATTATCTTCAAGCTCAGTTCAATTTATCATAATTCATTTCGGCACAATGAGCTTTATTGGCATGGCGGTTGGGAATGAAATGCCAAAGAACCAAGACAAAAGATCCACTTTTTCTCTCTCTGCCGTTCTAATCAGGTCTTACAAGAAAGCATTCTCACATTCTACAAAAAAATACTCTCTCTGTCCATCTTTCCGTCTCCTAATGTTTCTCTCTGCCCCCAGGGGGTCTGATTGAGCCGGCTGGGAGGCATGGATCTTTCTCTATTGATCTGCCTGCTGAATCACTTATCCCTTTTCCAATGGCCTTCATCACCACACTCAGGTTTTAGCACTCTCTGCATGCACAGATTTCCTTACTTGTACAGCCAAGATCCGGGCTTGGAAAGAAACGCTCCGCGACTGAAAAGAATATAGTAATTGGATTGCCAAAGAACTTGCTAACTGCAATGAGTTACAGTTTCTAGATAAAAAAACGTGTAAATCACACTGACCGGATAACAAGTACCTCAAGGAACAAAAGGCAATGTCTAAGATGAACCCAATTTCCAGCAGCAATCAATAAGGTTGCTAAAGGAAATTGGGTCATCGCTATATATAGCAAGACAACTGATTACGGAAACATCCTGACCATGCTAATATGTGACATCACAGGTCCTTGTTTCTGACAGATGTTACAGTCAGTTCAAAGCAGGAACATATAGCATGCCTAATTAGCAAGACATTTCCCATTACTAGACTTATAGATGTGAAATCTTTCCATAGGAGAAAAACTGTACCTAAAGGGTGATGGACAGAAAAATGTCTAAGGTCAACGTCCATGAAGTAATGGAACTGATTAATGCAGCAGGAAGAATTAGTAATTACAGAGTCATCATGTATAACCACTCTGCAGAAACTGTGTGTGTTTCTCAATGTCGAGGAAAGCTGCTCCAGAGCCACTATTTCAAGGATACTACATCATCGAGTGCTGCTGAAGGACTGTTCCAATGTCCAGGATACTTGGAACTCTACCGAGGCCGGCATACTTCGTTGTGGGATATTTCGAGGCCGCACATGTGTAGACTCCGCGGTCTTAAAATCCCCACAATGCTTTGCGCACAGACCAATTTCCCAAATCTTTGGCGGAAAATGTAAGGCGGGGCCTCTCATATGACGCACACCTGCACACTTGCTAGCCTGTTCCATTCTTCGTTTTCCGAGGCTAGGAGGGATTCTTGCCTCACTTCTTAAGGAACTCACTCGGAGGTACATGTCCTACCAAGCAAGCCTCCTCGACATTGAGAAACAATACATTTGTTTTCGTCTGAATTATTATGTGTTTTGTTATTTTAGATGTGTTGATGCGAGTGTTGGAGATATTATATATATACTGTACTGTACATCAGCGACGTGCAGTCAGGGGAGGCAGAGCCTCACCTGTCATACTCCAATGTAACGGAAAAACAACTAAAGAAAAACTAAATAGTAATAATAATAAAATGTCTCCACTGATCTGTGTTGTAAGTGTGATTTCTGTATGATTCCAATCGCTTTTTATAGTCAAAATCAGCAAATTTGCCGAGCTCCGCTACGGGAGCGATGAGAAGTGAGGCAGGGACGTGCACGTGCTCTGCCTCTCGTAAGCCCACAGTAACTTGTTGGAGCACGGGCACTAATTTAGTGCGGGCACTTATTTTGTGAGCGCGCTCAAGCCAGTTACTGTGGGGTGAGGTGAGGCACAGATGAGATCTGCCTCACCTCAGAATGCGTCACCCCACAGAAACTGGCTGGAAAGCGGGCCCTAAGCGCATGCCTGTTACCATCTCACTGTAGGTCACCAATGTAATGTTTGTAGATCCCTTTATTACATTTATCCTCGCCATCCATAGTCTCTAAATAACTTATTTTACGTATATATGATATTTAGGCTTGCTGGTCTTATCATACAACGGCAATGAAAAAAGCACCAGGGGAGGCAGCCATAACCTCTGCCGCACTGAAGGGGGCGCACGTGAGCCCACAGGTTCTTGTTGCTACTGTAATTCTACGCAGAGACGGTAGACGCAAACAACAAACTAGACTTTTGAAACTACAGGAAGATAAGGAGGACTTTTACAAAAAAGTAATAGAGATTGTTGTCCAGAAGGATAGCATGGACTTCATCTTCAAGTCAAGGTAAGACCACATTTGTAATGAAAATGGGATCTTACTAAGAAATAACAATCCAATATTTAGATTTTGGGTATCCTTTTGTTGAACGGTCTGTTTAAAATGAATTGAAGCATCAGACTAAAAAAGCTTTTGAAAATAACCGAATATTTCGATTAAGGTCAAAATATAATATTTGTAAATCTGACTCTGAAAGAGTCAGATTTGACGTGCGGTGAGGTTCACCAGCCATGAACCTCACCGCACGTCACTGCTGTACATGGCACATAGCTTGTACAGATTTTAAGAACTCAACAGCGCTGTCAACAGGAACTATTTTCTTTCTACCAAACTACACCTACCGTTTGATTCACCGTGCAGATGGAAACACATATTTGTATGGATTGGAGGTGGCTTGTGACACAGCTAAAAGTGAACACGAATGGCATACTGTTTGGTTAAACAGACCATTAACTAGCTCTGTGTTGCAAGGTGCGCTACGAGTTTCAGCTAGCTTTCTTTTGCATGGTAAAATGGCTGGATTGTTTAGTTAGGTAGAAATAAAATAGTGCCTACATGAAACTGCTCACAACAGGTTCTTTGGATTATGTTAAAGGTCCCATGTCATGGCCATTTCTACTGATCATAATTCCATTGTTGAGGTATACTAAAATAGATTTATATTGTGCAATTTTCCAAAATCTCATTGGTTTCTCATACAGCATCTCTGTATAGTATGTGTATTCACTCTATGTCCTAAACTTGTTGGAACTCCTGCCCCCCCCCTCCCTATGAGCCCAGTGGCCGTCTGCGAGACAGCGAGACACAGCGAAACCCAGCCCGAACACACACACAAACCCTTCAGCCAGGCTGAGGGTGTGTGTGTGTGTTCGGGCAGACGGCCACTGGGCTCATAGGGAGGGGGGGGGGGGGCAGGAATTCCAACAAGTTTAGGACATAGAGTGAATACACATACTAAAAATTAGTAATGACAGAGTCATCATGTATAACCACTCTGCAGAAACTGTGGGTGTTTCTCAATGTCGAGGAAAGCTGCTCCAGAGCCACTATTTCAAGGATACTACATCCCAGCCCGAACACCCTCAGCCTGGCTGGGAGTTTTTGTGTGTGCTCACACACCGACTCACAGCCTCGCCGCGTCCCACCGTCTCAGGGAGGAGAAATCGGCGGAGCTGCAGCTGAGAAAAGATTGAGTGTGTGTGTGTGTGTGTGAGGAAGTCTGCGTAACGGCTCCGCGGACGTAACGTAACGGCTCCACGCATTGGTCCATTTGGGTATGGGCACGTCACTGTACCCAGGAAGAAAAAGAGAAATCTCCAACAAGGCATTCTGGGGCAGCACAGACATGTATTTTCTGTGTTAGAGTTTTACTCGCTAAAGGGTGTACTTTAAGGGTTTGTGACTTTGCAGACCGTTTACATGCATAATAACCGGAAAAGCATGACATGGGACCTTTAATGGCGCATTTCCATTGCAGCGCGTAGCTCGCTTTAAGCGTGCCGTGTCGTGCCGTCCCCTTTTTTGGTTGTGCTTCCACTAGGCCTCGTTCCGGCGCGGCACGGCGCGGGGCCACTTTTTCCCCTCTTTTCTGGCCCTAGAAAATTGTGGTTCTATCGGGGCCAACAAACAGGGCTGAGTCGGGCTGAGTATGCTAAACTAGAGAGAGGAGCGCTGGCAAGAGGGCTAGAACTACAACAAGATGGACATATTTGACCGTGATTTAATTGTAATACACGTTTCAAAATGATGCCGAAGTAACAACATACTGATACCGGTTAGTAAAAACCATGAATTAATGCTTTGTCAAGTCTGCAGACAGACGGCAGGCGAAAAACCTTTTAAAATTCGTGTTTTTCTAGATGGAGATTGGCTAAGCTAACGCAGTATATGCCCCGACCGTCCACACTCACAACAACGGCCTATACAGACATAAATAAAGCAGCGACTGTATTCACCATGACACAGGCAGTCTGTGGTGTGTACTTGTTTAACTTTTGTCGAGTTTCTGATCATATATAAGGAGCTGTGAGCTCTGAGTGCTCACAGCTAACGGCTGTGTTGTGTTTCTGGATTTCTCATTGAAGATGACGTCACGGCTCCGCCTACACTGCGTTACTATAGTAACTACCCCAGTTCCTAAACTGTAATGGAAGCGCAGCATGAAGTGAGTCGGCCCTGTTAAGGCCCAACGCGGCCAAGCCGTACCGAGCCGTACCGAGTGTGGCCGAGGCCGACCGTGTAGTGGAAATGCGCCATAAGTAACCAGGCCACAACTTCTTTAAAAAAAACATTGCTGTCTAGTTGTACAAATGCATTCTTTGGCGATTTAAGCTCCCAGCCGATTGTCATTTAGTCCCATTATATTGGAGAGAAGGAAGACATTGCTATGTCCGATATCGAAAAAACAGTTAGTAACTGATCCAAAAAACTAAGTAGACTGATAAAAAGCACTATGCTAGAGAATAAATATGTAATTTTGATCAATTCCATAATATTCTAGTGTATAAACACAAGTGTCTGGCAAGAAAATATCTCCATGGAGAAAGGCCATGACCGTGAAAACTGAAAAAAAAGAGTGTCGAAAAGCTGAACGTAGGTGGCGAAAAACAAATCTCCAGGTTCACTTTGAAATCTATAAAGAGAGACTTGGTTTTTATAATTTGGAATTGAAAAATGCCCGACAGTCTTTCTTCTCTGACATCATTACCAAAAACAAAAACAACGCACGTGCCTTGTTTGCTACCGTCGACAGACTAACTAACCCCCCAGTGTCAGTAGCCTCTGAATTTCTATCCACCAGGGCCTGCAATGAATTTGCCTCCTTCTTCACTGACAACATTCAGAAAATCAGACAAGCAGTCAGTGCCTCTGCAAATGTTTTGTCCCTGTGTCCACCTAAAATTAATTCAAACACCATAACACTATTCCATCTGATTAATGATAAAGACCTAGAGGACATTATACAACATCCTCCTCCTCCTCCTGCTGCCTTGATATTAATCCAACAGGATTTTTCAAAAATGTTTTTCATTGCATGGCCTCAGATCTACTTCACATAGTAAACAAGTCTCTTCACTCAGGTGTTTTTCCACAGGCCCTGAAAACTGCAGTCATTAAACCGCTCTTAAAAAATAATAATCTAGATCAGGGGTGGGGAACCTTTTTCCTCTCAAGGGCCATTTCAATTTTTTCAACATCCTCCGAGGGCCGTACAAATTATTGACCTCTGCTTAAAAATACTAAAATCACAGCCCATTCATTTCGCCTTTCTTTCATGTGTGCAAAGAAAAAGCAACCTCTTAATCCAGATATCTTACCATGACTCGCGCATGCATGCACGTGCACAGTTGTGGCATGACCACCCAAACAGAAAGATATGGACACAAGATGTGTGCAAATGTATTTAGTTTCCTATCCATGTGAAGATGATGTAAGTGGGGGGGGGACCCAACCTCCTCTAGGGGGGTCCGGGGGCCTGCTCCTCCGCGAAGATCTTTTTTAAATGTTGAAGTTAAAAGCATCAATCTGGTGCACTTTGAGAGCAACATTAAGAGATCTATGGATACATCTCTCAACACCCATATGAAACAGAACTGGAAGCAGATTTCTTTTTCTTTATGGATATTTTACAAATCACTCCCCTTTTAAACTGTATTCTTGTTTATTAATAACAATTTATTTTATTTTATACCTGTTTACATTATTCTCTTATTTTTTTATAACTATAATGATCATATAAAGATGTGCCTTTACCTCACTGGTTGGAGAAAAAGCTTCTTATATTCGTTAGCATAGCTAGCTAACCAGATGTAAATAACAACAAAGTTATTGACTGTATGATCAGTATGACAGATGAACAGATCACCACTGGGCTTACAACTAAAGACAGCCACGCAAAAACTGCAGCATGTGCACTGAGACTGCTCTTGTAAAGGTCTTCAATGACATCCACTTACACACAGACAGTGGCAGAACTTCAGTGTTAGTATTATTAGATCTCAGTGCGTTTGACACTGTTGACCACAACATATTACGAGACCGACTAGAGAACTGGGTTGGACTTTCGGCAACAGTTCTAAATTGGTTTGAATCCTACTTACTGTAAAGGACAGAAAAAACGTTGTTTCTATAGGTAAATACACATCTGAGTTGACAAATATAACATGTGGGGTACCTCAAAGCTCTTCTCTTTAACATCTATGCCAGGGATCACCAACTACATTTGTCCAAGGGCCAAAATGTATCCAATAGACACTTTCGCGGGCCAGCGATTTTTATATAGCCCAGAAAAGAAGGAGTTGTTGACCGGGGGGGGTTGGGGGTGCTAGTGGAGCACGCTCAGGTACTGCGGAGCGCATAAAGCTCAGCAGACTCCTCACGCTAATGAAGGATCACTTCTAGGCTACTGTCCCGCAGCTCCTGCCTCTCTGTTGGACTCTGTCGCAGCGGGGCTACTGCTGCGGAGAGCATAAAGCAGACTCTTCACAATGACGGATCACTTTTTCTTCAAGGCAGGGAAGGCTACGCAGTACGCAGTCTACTGTCCCGCAGCTGCTGCCTCTCTGTTGGACTCCGGTACTGCACATTACTCACGAGAGGTTGTAAAAAAAATTATGAGTGGGGGGCGAACGCACTAACCACTCCGCCACAGTCACCCCCGTCGTGCGGGCCGGATGAGAATGTCTGGCGGGCCGGATGTGGCCCGCGGGCCGCCAGTCGGTGGTCACTGATCTACGCTAACAGTGGCTCAGATAAAACAACTAAATAAGTTACCATAGCTATGCAGATGACACACATTTACATAACCATTTCACCAGGAGACTATGCTCCAATTCAAACACTGAGTAAGTGCATTGAACACATCAATTAATGGATGTGTCAGAACTTTCTCCAATTAAACCAAGATAAAACTGAGGTAATGGTTTTTGGAGCCAAGGCAGAACGTATAAAAGTTAGCGCTGAGCTTCAGTCTGCAATGTTCAAAACAACAGATAAAACCAGAAATCTAGGTGTAGTCATGGACTCTGACCTGAGTTTCAACAGTCACATTAAAACAGTTACTAAATCAGCCTACTATCACCTAAAGAACATATCTAGGATTAAAAGACTAATGTCACAGCAGGATTTGGACAAACTTGTCCATGCTTTTATCTTCAGTAGACTGGACTACTGTAATGGTGTCTTTACAGGTCTCACTAAAACATCTATTAGAAAGCTGCAGCTGATTCAGAACGCCGCTGCTCGAGTCCTCACTAACACTAAGAAAGTGGATCACATCATTCCTGTTCTGAAGTCTTTACACTGGCTTCCTGTGTGTCAAAGAATATATTTCAAAATACTGCTGCTGGTTTATAAAGCTTTGAATGGTTTAGGCCCAAAATACATTTCTGACCTCCTGCTAAATTATGAACCATCCAGAACTCTCAGGTCTTCAGGGACTGGTCAGCTTTCTGTCCCCAGAGTCAGAACTAAACATGCAGAAGCAGCATTCAGTTATTATGCTCCAAATATCTGGAACAAACTCCCAGAAACCTGCAGGTCCGCTGCAACTCTTACTACTTTTAAATCCAGGCTGAAGACCTTTCTTTTTGCCGCTGCTTTTAATTGAACTATTCATATCTTAAACTGCACTGTAACTTTTATCAATTTATCTTTTCTTTTTAATGACTGTTTTTAAATGCCATTTTCTTAATGTCTTTCATTTTTGTAAAGCACTTTGAATTGCCTTGTGTTGAAAAGGTGCTATATAAATAAACTTGCCTTGCCTTGCCTTGAAGAAATACACATTTTATTTAAAGGTCCCATGTCATGCTTTTCCGGTTATTCCCCTTGTGTGTTATGAAGGTTTTTATGCATGTAAACGGTCTGCAGAGTCAAAAACCCTCAAAGTACACCCTGTAGCGAGTAAAACTCTAACACAGTCTATGCTGCCCCAAAACGCCTCGTTGGAGATTTCTCATTTTCTTCCTGGGTACTCTGACGTGGGGATACCCAGAGGCCACACCCTCTGCCAGCATTTCACGAAACAAAGCTTCCCAAACCTTTCAGCGATTCATGGCGGATATGTACAGCATAGGGCACTGAAGAACGATGCTGTTCCTACTTTGTTTGGGCCAGCGGGAGATTCGGGTACACAACCTGTAAGTATTCATTGTTGTTTGTGTATTTATGATGTTTAAAAAAAACAAGGTATCTACCACGACTGTTTAAATGGGTAAACGTTTTTCGGGCTGCTATGTTGGGATCGCGGAGAAATTCTCTCCGCAGACCCATGCTCACAGCGTTATAAACCTTTTTCTTACTCAATATCAAGCCACACTTATTGTTTTTACTTCAGCTGTGAGTGTTTGTGTGTGCTCAGGATGAGTTTCGCTTGTTCTCGCTGTATCGCCGACGCGGAAGCCTGTCCGCTCCTCGCAGCAGATCGCAGCAACGAGCCTCTCAACGTCCCGACCAATCAGAGCACAATGGACTCACAGGGAGGGGGGGGCAGGAGCTCCAACAAGCCGTTTAGGACAGAGAGTGAATACCGGTGAATACACATACTATACACAGATGCTGTATGAGAAACCAATGTGAGTTTGGAAAATTGCACAGTATAAATCTATTTTAGTAGACCTCAACAATGGAATTATGATCAGTAGAAATGGCCATGACATGGGACCTTTAAAGTCAACAGAAATGTGCAACCAGAATCCCGCTACCCATATAAACACTTTTGTGCAACTATGCTGACAAAGCAAAGCCATGAGACATATATTCATATGGCACGCTACTGTATGTAGGCTACTGGGGATCATTTGAATGCAGCAGTGCCCTACACAAACCTTTTATTATCACCATCCATCAACATGTCAAGCATTATTTTTGTGCTGCTTAACTGGCCAGCTGAGGGAAAACAAGGAACTGTCCTTAGTGGTTGCAATTTGAGCTAAATAAATCAAACAATCATTTGATAATTATCAAACCACTATGGTAAGTCACCTGAGACCTTAGCTTTTATGACTTCAGGATTCAGCTTGTTTTGGCTATATATTCAGCAGTTGACTGTGCTGGTGTAGACTGCTGTAAACATGTTTTTAAGTGGTGTGGTTTGTGGCAAGCCAAAATGTTTTTTAACTTTGAGCACCTGCCATATTGAACACTAAAAATATGTCTCCCCCATACTGCTGGGAATGCGCAAAAACATGTTCTTAGCATTGAAAACATCCAGGAAAAGAGGCCAACGCTGTAAAGACAGGTCCCTAGTGGTCATGCAGCTTTTTCGCAATGTCAACCAGATGCCTGTGGGCTGATACAGATAATTTCATTCTCTTAGCAGGACGGACCCACTAACAGTGCCAGCTTCTGCCCGGGTACAAAACAAGTCCCTGCATGCATCCTGATAATGTCGATCTGCCTGTTTCTGTCAGCCACTCTCTCTAGTTCATTCTTCCTGTCTCTTTTAATTTTATTCTGCCTTTTTTGGTCCCTTCTCTTCCTGTGCCTCCCTTGTGCTTTTGTTTGACTTTATTTTCGTCATCAAACATGACAATTTGTCATTGTTGACACTATACGCTGTGACCTCCAGTGCGCTGTGCCACTTTGAACCTTCGCCGTTGCTCTGTTGGGATGACTCGCGCAGACAGACGGAGGACACAGGGAAAGAGAGACAATGGAGGAATAATGATGATCATTTAGCACAGGGGTTGAAAGTCAGCAAGATACAAGGGCGCCTGATCAAATGAGACAAGATAAAAGCAGACAAAGAAAAGGAAAATTGGACGATTCCAGACAGATAAAGTGACCATCTGTAGCATCTCTCGTTAGATGCCCATGTAGAGCATGCTGCAACGATACATATTAACTTGTCATGGCAGCTTCCACATGTAAGCATAACCAGGTCATGAGAGTTATTCCTGGCCGCGAATGTAAGGATAAATGTAAAAAAAACACGTGACAAGCATATACACAAACTCATACATATCTAACTCCGGTTTGGGTTCACAGATGCCAGTCAATTATAGATGTAGGTCGAAAAAAAGCAGACTGCACTGGATGTTCTGGACTGTAATGGATGACTCAGACCACGAATAGTAGGCTGTGGTATCTGGGACTGCAGGGTCAATAAGAGTCGAGCGAACAGAGAGAAAGTTGGATGAAGTAAGCAAGTACAATGAGGGAGAGTAAGGATAAGAATCCAAATTACAAAAGGGAGAGGCAGGTTTTGTAGGAGAGGCAGATTTCTTGCTGACAAACTATAGAAGGCCTGCTCCCAAACTACGAGCCTCAAGTTGCTGTGTCAAGGAGAGTAGCACCCCCTTGTTAAGCACGGTAAAGTATACGACGTGTGCGTCTCGTGTGAAGAAGCATTTGGTTGCTTAGACATTTTTTTTACAATTCCCAGTGTGTTACCAGAACTGGATGAGAACCAACACTGAGAGAAAAACAGAGGAGTGGATAAACACACAACCTGTTTTTGCCAAGTCGCCAGTGGCCACAAACCAACTTTTATTGTTACATGTGGAAGCCAGCAAAGCTCTCAAACAATCAGAGCATTTTGGTGACTAATTGTGTCTTCATATGCTTCTCATCAATTTGTTTTTTCTAATTCATCTAATATTGTCCACTATGTGTTCCAATAAGAAGTAAACCTGGTGGATTCAGTTGTTTTATCATTGTGGACAGGCACTGGGATATTGAGTAGCAGAATAAAGATGAGAGACAGCTATATCTACACATTAGATGTGCAGAAAGAAGAACTAATTTTCCCTGTACTCTAAGAAGGGAGGGGAACCTGCATGTGTTGCATTATAACTCAATACATTTTGATCATCAGTTACAGAACTAACTTAATCCCCAAGGTTTTAATCAGAGGGATGACAACATTTTTACTTGAAAGTCAAAAACAAGTCTCAAGTCTTGGCTACAAACAGGTCTCAAATCAAGGCAAGGTTTGCACTCTAAAGAACTCATAATAGAACTAGAAAATATCTCCAGTCATGTGTGCAACGACTATTGCTGTAATGTTTGATTGAAAGTAAATCACGTCCAGACTAGCTCTATGCTAAACTCCATCTCAACCGCGCCCTCAAGTGTTCATTTAAAGGGGACCTATCATGCAAAATGCACTTTTTGATGTCTTTTATACATAAATATGTGTCCCCGGTGTGTCGGGGGAACTCACGCAGCGTCAGAAAATAAAACCCTTTCTCTTTTCCTCCATACCCAAATCTTTTAAAAACGGGGGTACAACGAGCGGATACACATTTGCTGCCGATATTACGTAATTTCGGACAGTGGACCCACAGAAAGTTGCTATCAGAAACAATGCCTCACGTGTTTTGGACGTAATCTCGTCTTTGTTTACATTAGCAAGCCTCGCTAACACTCAGAGCTAACCTGTACTGTAGAGCAGAGTCCTGCACGGGTCTGATTTTCAAGACCCGCTCCCGCCCCGCACCCGCGACGTGCAATACCGAACCCGCCCCGCCACCCGCACATATTGCCAATTAGTTCCGCAAACCGACCCGACCCGTCCTGCATATATTTATTATGCAGGACTGTAGAGCACATGTGTTTAAAAAGCAGGAAATAAAAAAAGGAACTCACCTTGTGATAAACCCGCAAGAGAAAAGGCATTTGAGCTCCATACTGTTTCAGAAATAATCCTTGATGTGGTTTAGAACAGGATGGCATTTTATCACAGCAGAATTTAACTTTATCTCCGTTATAATTCTGATCAGGCATTAGCTCCGCCTCCTCTTTTTTTTTTTTTTTCAAGCTAAGGACCCAAAATCCGCGTTTCTCTAACCAACACACTCTCACTCCATAAACGTCCAGGAGCGACGCTTGGTCAGGGTCCCGAGGCGTGCAGTTGGGACGCTCCTAGGCTCCTTCAGCTTCATAAACAGACGCAAATAGCTTTCAACTGATTGCAATGCATTCCCATCTGCGGCGGGATTTGACGCTCATGGAAGCACGGCATTCGTTTGTGTCGGAGGCTGTTAAAGGCAATGTGAGCGTCCATTCCCATTGGATAACGGAGAATTGTACACCCGGAAGTAAGTATTCCCCTTACTGTCGATTGATTTGACAGTGATATCTCCACTACTCATCAACTCAAAAACACCAGATTATCCTTGTTAATTAAACGACATTGATAGGTTTTAGTGTACAATGCTTTTGTCACGTTTTCCCCTTCAATTCTGAGAAACAAGTAGTTTTCTATGAGTTTTGGATGGCCGAATACATTACATTACCCACAATCCTCTGTAGCAACCATAGACTGTATAAAAAAATTAAATAATACATTATTCCGAGTGTGCTTGCTTTTCTCTTTGAAAGTCATCACATAACGGCATTGTAATACACGTTTCGGCTGCATTAAATATTACATATCTGCCGTAGTTGTCTATTTATAGAGCCCTGATGACAAGACTTCTAGACAAACAGGAACTGCCGCCAAAACTGAAAACTTGACGTGGATCTTAAATATATAAGCAATTAAACAACATCTTACATTTCTTTTCACACAATACGTCTCCTTGCAGCATCAACACTAATTCGGCTGACTTTTATATTTGATCCAATTGGTAGATAGGCTGTATTTACGCCATAACGGTGCACAGCTGATAGAAAGGGACACCTACTGGTTAAAGCACGTTATTGCATTTTATAATTGCATACATTGCAATCAGTTGAAAGCTATTTGCGTCTGTTTATGAAGCTGAAGGAGCCTAGGAGCGTCCCAACTGCACGCCTCGGGACCCTGACCAAGCGTCGCTCCTGGACGTTTATGGAGTGAGAGTGTGTTGCTCTAACAGGGCTGCAAAAGAGGGGTATGAGCAGTATGAGGCATGGCTACAATGGATGAACTGTTTGGTATTTTAAGCAAAAAACTTCACAGACATGTTTTGTATAGGTATGGCCCTACAATATATTTTTCCAATATAGCATAATAGGTCCACTTTAAGCTTTGAGTCTATTCTTTCACCAATACACCTTTAAATGCGAGCAAAGTGCCCAATGATAAACCAGTCATTTTCATGCGGCCGTTCATGTGAATGAGCCCTAAACAAGACAATATCCAGGTCATTTTGAGACATTTTGGCTACCTGCGTCACTGAGAAACTCTTATAGGAATGAATGAGCTCTAGCCTCGAATTCTGTTTCCAATTATCTTTATACTGTACATGATGCCCCTCCTGGCTTATGCGTGGTAGATCAGGTAAATATGGACATATAAAGTCTAATTATTGTAAGCTCAGCAACGCCTGCAGGGATATTCTTCAAATTTGGCACAAACGTTCAATGATTCTGAACGATGAACTGATTGGAATTTGATTGTCAAAGTTCAAGGCCTCACTTTTCGCCCAATTTTCATGAGCACGATTTCTCATTAAGACCTTGATGGAATTTCTTGGCTCCATATTTTGGCACACTTAGACTCAAGGATCGACCGCTTTAAATTTCCCCGATGAAGGTCACTGAGACATTTTTAGAAATATCTGAAAATTCACCAGATATAATAAATTATGACAATTTTGCACGAAGGTCTGATAGGAAAAAGTTATGAAGTGATGACATTTCTGACAGATATTGAAGTGAACTTCAACATGACTTGATGGCAAGGGCATACAACAGAAAAGCGGTAATTCTCCTTCTATATAAATAAAAGATGCCGCCTATTATTATTATTCATGCAACAGCAATGGAAGCCAGCGTTAAACTGCCTTTAGATTGACGGTGCGATTGATGTGCTCACAAGAGGCCGATTGTGAGAGATGTCGGCACCGCCTGATGGGCTCACTGTTTCTTGTCCAGCCTTAACATCCCTATTTCAACAGCACACACACACACACACGCACACACACACGCACACGCGCACACGCACACACACACACACACACACACACACACACACACACACACACACACACACACACACACACACACACACACACACACTCAGAAACACAGGCCTTGTTTAGTTAAACAAGGCCTAATCAAGTTCACCTGTGGATTTTCATCAATCTCTAATTAACGTGTGGGATCAGCGTACATGAGTCCGCCCTCACCACACTACGTGTAGCTGTGTAAACTATATGTCTACACACACACACACACACACACACACACACACACACACACACACACACACACACACACACACACACACACACACACACACACACACACACACACACACACACACACACACACACACACACACACACACAGCTCATGTGTACATGTGTGATTAGCAGGAGCTGAGTGAGAGCTTTAGCTATAGAAAATGACAACAAAGGGAGGGCGGACGTTGCTGAGGCGGAGGGTGGGAGAGACAAATGAACGACGCCTCACTCAGGTTTACTCTGTATCGACAGTTGAGGTCATGTTGAGAGATTGAGTCTAACCTGTAGCTTCAGCACAGGGAAGGGGGGGGGGGCAAAGTAAAGGTGTTCAGTGGCTTAGAAAGGATGTAAAGGGAGATCACGTAACATGTTGACACACAGACCAAAAGGCCTTTCTATTTACCAATCTGCTGTTTCTTAATTAGACGCGAGACTGCGGGTCCTCCCTGGTCACATAGGCAAACACACACACACACACACACACACACACACACACACACACAGGCAGTAGAAGATGACTTCAAATATAGAAGGATTTAATCCACACCTGAGGTGCAGGGGTATTACGGTAAACAAAGGCCTGATAAAGATGCATTTCACAAATTTAGCCGGGATATGAATAGAATAGAATCGGAGGGATGAAGCCCTCTTTAATGGTCACACATGCAGAGCACACAGCACACACAGTGACATGTGTTCTCTGCATTTAACCCATCCTAGTACCAGGAGTCTAGTACTAGGAGCAATGGGAGTGGGGGGGGGTGTCCGGTGCCTTGCTCAAGGGCACCACAGCAGGGCAGGAGGTGAACTGGGACCTCTCCAAGTAGCAGTCCACACTCCATATTTAGGTCTGGTCGGGGACTTGAACCGGCGACCCTGCGGCTCACAGTCCAAGCCCCTACTAACTGAGCCACTGCCGGATTAGTAACAACCCCAACCAGGTGAGATGCCCGAGGCTACTGTGCTGCTACGCCAATAAAGAGAGAGAGAGAGAGCGAGAGAGAGACAGGTAGGGACAGAACGCGAGCGGGAAAGTGTGGTCTCGTATGGTCTCGTATGGAAATTCAATTCATCTTTAAAGGAGGCAAGAATAAGAGGTGTCATTTGGTAAATGGGACTAAGTAAGTGTGGGAGGTTTCAGATGATTATATTATAAGCAGGGACAAAGGATGCACGATTACAGCTGATGACAGGATGGCGTCTCTTGTAATGAATCAAAACAGTCAGGAGGGGGAAAAAGTAACATTTCTTATAGAGGCCCAGGGGAGAGGAGGAAACGAAGGAGGAAGGAGTATGAATGGGGCATAGGGAGGAGATAGCGGCGGTTCTCTGTCGGGCACAGCAGGTTAATTTGCTCTTGTCAGAATGAGGGCTTTCCCTCTAGCCGCTCTTATCTTTGTTGTCCTCCTGGATGTTGGTGTCAAACCGAAAGGCGGTGTGCGGATCCCGCCTCGGCACTGTCATCTCGCCGGTTGCAGCCCAGGAGTGACAGAGTAGCAGCTTTACACTGTAATCCTCTAATTATGTCAATTAAGGGGCTGAAGAATTGAGCGGGGGAATCCAAATTCCTCTTGTAAAGAGGGGAAAGTGAAATGATATACACAGGTGCAGACTATAGGTACACAAGGACAAACAATTATTTGACAAAAGCACACATGCACGAGGATCTTTGCCCATTATTTAAACCTAATGAGATATTAACTGGTTAAACAAGTTCAATCATGGTGACAGCATTACTTCCAAAAGAAAACCAGATAAAGCCGGAATAATAAAGAAAGAGCCAAATGCAAATTCAGGATGAGTGTCAGGCAAGAGGATTTAGGCAGCCTTAAAGTGTTGTACATTACCTCAAATAGGATTTACAGCAGCTATAGTGAGAGATTACACAATAACACAGACTACATAGTCATGTACTAATCATGTACATGTTAAAGTCCTGTGGAGGTCCACTGCTTGTTTCTAGTTTCACAGGCTGTCTGTTTGGAAGATGGTAACGTAAAATGGTGAAATGTTCATGGGTACATGATGTAGCGGCTGTGTTGAGTGTTGGCCCTACTCACTGAAGGTACATGAAGAACATGAAGAGAAAACCATGCTGAGCTGATATGGAAGCTTAACAAGAGCCCCTGTTTGAACAACACAGTCTCATGGCATTTCGTGTTATAGTCACAAAATTAATCTATTGATTCGTGTTCACCAACACGATTTCGCCATTTTTTTCATGTCACACAGAACGATTTTAAAAGCAATGTAAATAATAACAAGTTAGAAGGAAAAACACATTTAAAAAAATACAGATTTAAGTATTCTGACACAGAACGATTTTAGAAGCAATGTATTTATATTGGTAGTATGTTTCGTGCCTGCACCAAATAATAACAAATTAGAAGGAAAAAAAGATGACATAAAATACAGATTTCAGTATTCTGAGGCTCTGAGCCATTTCTTTTCCTCACTGATGGCAAAAAAACTCAGACATTATACAATTTAAAATAAAAGGGATAGGGTTAGGCTTAGGGTAAGATATTGAGTAAGAACATGTTTTTATGAACCACACAGCTTCTGGTCTTCCAAGACCCGACCGGACAAAAAGACGTGTTGCAGGCACGAAACATACTACCAATAGAAATACATTGCATTTAAAATCGTTCTGTGTGACACGAAAAAAATGTGAAAATCGTGTTGGTGAACACGAATCAATAGATTAAATTAATTTTGTGACTAATAACACGAAATGCCGTGAGACTGGGTTGGTCTGAAACACTTGAAAAAGTATGTAAGACTATAAAATGACTTTTTCTGTGGTGGTCCTTAAGGAAAGAAACCCATGCAATACTGAAGCATCAAAAGAACCAAGAAAAGCTGCACATACCAAGAGATTCACAGTTGGAATTTAGTAACACGAAAAATATGTAAACACCAAATGATATACACATGCAAAATCACACCAAAAAAACAACAAGAAAGCATAGCAAAGCTGATACAACTAAAGAAAAATGCACACAAACACAACAAGACTGAGGATGTTTTAAAGGGTAAAACTCTAAATACGATATTTAAGATAGTACTTTTTTCAAAGGTCACAGGTGTAATCAATAACTTGTAATTATTAAAAAGTACAGTGTTAACCCATTGTTAGTGTTCAAAACTCCTGTGCATGTTCTGCTATGCAATGTAGGTAACTTAAGGAAGTTAATATAACTTCACAAAGAAAATTAGCAGTATCCATAAACAAAAGACCAGAATAGCTAGTCTAAAGCACAATTTTCATAGCTAATTAGCTGATGGTGTCAGTAAGTTAACATGACTAATATGAGCCACTGTTGTAACTACTTACAGTAAGAAATAGTGTAGGGTATTTTAGGGGGGTAGCTCTTTTGTTGTCTTAAAAGAAGCTGAACGAAAATAAAGTTTTCTTCTCTTTGAATCTATTGGATGTGTTAGCTTTGTTCCAGAGATGAGGTGTAGCAGGACAGCTAGCCTCCACAAGGCTACGGATAATGCCTTCCAGTAGCTATAAATTTACAAGTTATTTCTTGCTAGCTAATCCCTGGCATAAAATCAATAATAAACCTGGTGTTTCGAGGTTTATGTGTTCAGAGTTGTGTAGTTGTTTGTTCACGTCGGTGAGCTAAAACTGCAACACATAGCACGCCGTAGCTTAGCTAGCTAGTCAGACTTAAGGCTAAGTTAAACTTTTGGCTGCTTGTTCATTGCTTTGAAATGCAAAACAGCTGGGCTAATAACAAGAAGTACTTATTTTGTTTAATGATATGTTGTTAGCAATTTTTTTCAAGTTGTCTATCACTGCTCATAACCCACAATTATTCTGATGTTTGGTATCTAAAAAATTACAGCTGAGCAAATTTCTCAAAAGTTAACATTTTCACTATCTAAGCACATAATTATTGGAAATTGTTTGTCTATTTGGTATGTCTTTTTTTTGCAGTAGAAAGTGTGACCATAAAGGGCTAATGCCTTAAAGTCCTGTTGCTGGACATTTCTGTCTGCCTTTGGAAAGTTTGTCCCCCTGCTTTTTTCTTGATTTGGAGTGTGCTACATTTCCCTTCCTGTCTGTGGTTTAGTTATGTGTGTTTTGAGTGTAGTTCTAGATTTAATATTTGTGCTGTCCCATTTGTATTTGTTTTGTCCTGAGGTGGCCACAGTAAATTCCAGTAATCCTTGGAAAATATGTTTTTTTTCTGTTCCAGAGAAGAGACAAATGTTTATTTTAAAGGTTATTTTTGTCTTATCTCAATGGTTGTGAAAACCTTTAAACTCTCAAAAAGGAAGTTCACCGTACAAAAGAAAACAAGTGAGTTCCAGCATAAAGATTATATGCACATTTTTGCTTTTAGATTACAATACCAGGCAGGTAACATGAAGGATAAATAAATCGTTACTTTCACATCCAGTTAAAGCAACAACTTTATTTTATTATTGAAAAAAATGATATTGCACACTGGGTGTTGTTGATGCAGTGTTACTCTAGTTTTCCACTGCAGTACTGCAGGCAACTTACCTTCTCTGTGGTTCTGATCCATGTCGGCCATCAGCAACAATCCCCCAGGAGGCGTCCCTCGTTGATGACATCATCTCTCAGCGTAGGAAGTTGATGGATCCCTCGCCATTTTGGTGCCTGTGGTTTTGATAAAGTGTTGAGTAGGTAGCTGAGGGGGGAGGTTAGGGGAGGACGAGTGCCAAAAAACACCCATAGCGCTTTGTCAACGTCAGGGAGGAGCACTCAGGGTCCCCATGCAGCCCAGACAGAGATTAAGAGCAGGGAGTATACTGGAAGTGGTGTGTGTGTGAATGTGTGTGTGTGTGTGTATGCTTACACCATCATCAGATATATCAGGTTATCTCACTACATCTATTACATAGTGAAATATCTCCTCATGACTCACTACACATAACAGGCGGCCCCCATCCTGTGATTCCATCCAACCCTTATTGAACCTTTAGCCTGTGAACCAGCCCAAGATAAAGAGTCACGAGGGGAAGTCAAATAAAGGGAGCAAAGGGGGGAGTATGGAGTAGTGTCTTGCACTCTCTGTGAAAGTGTAAAGTCTCTGTTCTTCAAACGGCTTCGTCTCACTTTAGTCTTGAGCTTGAACAGGCCAGCAGGGGGCCTCACAGTCGGGAGGCGCGCCACGAGCTCATACAGTAAAAATGTAATTTAACTGCATTGCATGTGTGCTGCTATATGGATATGTGTGTGTGTGTGTTTGAATATGACACTGTATAAACTGTATATGTGAGACAAGGACAGGGGGGGAGATGGGAGGCCTGCAGCTGCATTTCTGTCAAGGGCAAATCAGACCTGTCAGAAAGCATCAAGCCGTGCTGCCATGGCAACGACGTTAGCACCCGCGAAGGTCACAAGATGGAGTGTGTGCTCCCCTCCTGCTGGGCGGCTGTCAGGAATGACACACAACTAAAGTCACACACACACACACACACACACACACACACACACACACACACACACACACACACACACACACACACACACACACACACACACACACACACACACACACACACACACACACACACACACACACACACACACACACACACACACACACACACACACACACAACACACACACTCACACACACACACACAAATTCAATCTGTGTTAACAATAAACAGCCGTATAGAATAATGTTTATCAGTTTTTTTTATTGCTTGGCAGGAAGCAGGCAGGACTGTTGTGTTGCCATGAGAGACGGCTGGTGTTGTGGTTCAGACAGAGTTGATTTCATTTTGAATTTATATTTAGGGAATATGAGGAGCTGTGTTTTCAAACCATGAGAGATGCATTGCTCTAAAAGCGTTCTATTTTCATTGAGTCTTGGGATAAAGAATTACAGATTTTAAAGTATATTGTACACACATTCAGGTAAACACACAAACACACATTGTCGCACATCCACGCAAACACACACACACACTTCTCAGCAGGTTCACATGCTCATTAGAGTTTTCCCAGCTGTCTAAAGAGGATCTGTGGGACGTCGCCATCACTTACCTCAACTACATAGGGACCTCACCATCAGCTACACACACACACACATACACAGACACACACATCTGCGGCACTACAAGCAAATGTGAGCTCAGAGCAATGTGCATTGTCTTTTCCACAGGGCCGGCTGCTGGCGAGATGATGAATGTGCTGCTCTGCCGTTTGTCCTCCCTTTGTTAATAGAGTGATAGACCCACAGTGGCACCCTGCTCTCGCCCACCCCCCCTCTCAACTGCACCCAGGAAGTGGTCATAAATAGGCACATAAAGCCATAAAGCCCTTGGCATCTGAATAGGGTCAGAGAAGCTTTGTATGTTTTACCTCATTACAACGATGGAACTGCCTTTCCACCCGGTTGCCCTTGGAGTGAAGTCCCCGTGCCCTAATGAAAACAGAACAAGAAAAGTATGAGTGCTGTGATAACCCTACATACTGTATTGGTGTATGATGTGACAGCGGCTGCACGTTTAAAATCCTATGGTCACTAAGCTTAAATAATTTACATTATTCTTTGCGATATGAAGTGTGTTGTTGGATCTGCCCTTTTCCTCCTATTCAATTTGTCAAGTTCACCTGTCATTCAATTTAAGGATCTACTTTATTCACCCACCACCATCATGGTGAGATATCGGACAACAATGAAGCCTAAAACTGATGCTGAAGAAACAGACAAAAGGGTTTTTATTGGATCTTTTTTACTAAAAACATTTCCCTGTTTTTCAATTTATTTCTGCCTCTGTCATTTTGTAACTTCGCTATCTTGTCTATTTGTATCTGTCATGCTAGTCCTTACACCCTTTACTGTGACAACATTACAAGCAGAAAATGTAAGAAAGTTCACCTTTCAACCTCAGTTCGGACCTTATCGTACTTTATACGTCACCTAAGTTCTTTGCTCCGATCATTATTACTACGGCCACAAAGGGTCGCTGGCTCGCTGCCCAACAATTTTTAACCTCCCTGTGGTAATTGAGTTTACTAATAGACGATAACGACCTACTGAGCCAACTAGAAGGTAGAGTAGGGCGATATTAACTCTAATCTGATAACAACTGAAAACAGCCATTTTAATCGGCTGATCAAATTCGAATCGGCTATCATTATGCTCTGCAGGTTTTGTTTATGCTGACCAAACTGATAAAGATACTATGGAAAGGAACAAAGCATATCCTGTAGGCTAGTGAAGGCAGTTACTGTAGTTCTAGTCCATTGTACACTAACATAAAAAAAAGGGCAAAATACATCCAATGCAACATTCTGATTTAAGCAATGTAGTTAAGCCACACCCCAGTATACACCAGGCTTAACATTTTTGTGAACATTACACCCGCATAAAAGTAAACATCCACATTGCGGTAGTGAAAGTGTGCTGCTCCTTTTAGTTAAACACCCTATTTTACTGTAAGTAGTAATTACAGCATATTTTGGAACACCACGGACAGAGAAAAGAGCAGAAACACAATGAGTAGTTTTACATGGTGATTTGGGTTTCAGTCTGTCTACATGAATTGTCAACAAAGTACCACAAGAGTGTTTTTTACCAACACATTTGTACCATAGCAAACTTTGTGGCGGTCACACAGGAATGCACTTGGGTGGATCAAAGGACTATGTTCATACATGAGCTGTAGCGTAATACCTGGCAATGACATTAAAGGAAACGTTGTATTTCTGTTTTCTGATAACATTACACTGCCAATGTTGTCAGCATGCTTCATTTCTTCAGAAGCTGAATAGTCAGTTTTGATCTTTTATCAATGCTGGCTCCATACTGTGTGTGTGACATTCTTTTATCACGGACGGTGTAGTTTATCTGTATTCCCTGTTGAACAAAACAAACCTCCTCAGCCTAAGGGGTTTCTCGTGTCTAAACATAGACTTTAGAGGATCATTGTGATCAACTGCTGAGTTCCCAAGGTAGTGCATTAGTTCCATCATGTTTTACTGGAAATGTACTGTCTGTTTGCAAGCTACGTTTTGCATAAAAACAAGAACGCAAGCATCTCTATGTAATATTTCATTATAAATAAAGGTCATATTCACTTTTCTTTTGTATTTGCTCTTGTTAACGCTGATAAGTGGGTTTCTGTTCCTAGAAAATACCCTTGGGTGCACAGGCGGTAATGAATTTGGTGTTTTTCTCGAAGCAGCTACAGCTAAAGCGGTTTGTTGAGAAATAAATAGCAAAACTGGGCATCAAGAACTACTCTAGCTAAACACACAAAGGAACAATCACGAGCTGCTTGAGTAAAAGTAACAGCAACTCCAAGTGTATCAGCATACACAAAAAATCAAGGGAAATCATTCGCTATTTGATAAGTGGAAGAGTGTCTCAGTGCCAAATGTTGACTGAAAATAAGTGGTGCCTTTCGAGGATAAAAAGGGCTCAAGGATGAGACGGGATTGAAGAGTGATGGAGAAGTGTTTTCTTTTTTTCCCTTGGGACTGGTACTGTAGGTTTTTTGAAGATGTCGTCTATTTTGCAGTTGTATTATTGTGCAGTTGAAGTCGCTGTCAGTATTCAATACTGCCAAGGCATTCAGCATAGATTCTGACTTAGGTCTTCGGAAGTTCAGTCTGTTCAAGTTGTTGAGTTCAGCTCAGTTACCAAATGACTTATTATCCAAAGAGATAGTTTGGGACAGAATCACATTGTGATCGTTTCTGTTCATTAGCAAGCTTTAAACAATCAAGTAACATATAATTAACAGAAGCACATGACCAATAATAACTATGCAAAATGAGCCCAATTGGCTTGTACTTGTTGCCTTTGATGATTTGACAGTTAGGTTTAGGCCCAACGGCACAACGAATGAGATTGTTTAGTTAGGGTTGGGGTTAGAATATCAGGGTAAGCCAATCAGATGCAAAGTAGGGGGGTCTTGCCTTTGCCGTAGTAGGGAAAAACGTCAACAAAAAGTTCCAAAGATGTCATTTTGCATAATAATTTCCCATGTGTTTACTGCAGGGAGAATGTGGAGCAATTGGCCTTCAAAACAATGTGTGTATGTTACAAATAATGGATAGATGGACAAATGGGCCTTTGGAACCATGGCACCTGAAAATCACACATAAGGGCTGACAAAGACAAATGTTGTCAACTCCCAACTGTTTTCCCTTTCGTACTGAAATAGAAGTGACAAATGACAAAGTTAAAGCTTGCCTTTACAGTTATTGCGACAATCCATTAGTATCACCAACATTGTTTTAACCAAAAATTCTCATCCACTGAAGAACACCGATGTAGGAAATGCTATTAGCGCTGGAAACATATTTAAAAAGAAGTGCATTTTTGGTTTAGGGTATACCATTTGATCAACTAAGTACAAGAACGTAAGGTCACCAGTGATATTTATACAGATTCTTTCACCATTAATTAAACATTTCTGATACCAGAGAATGGGCTTAATGAAAAGCATTTGTTGACCTGACTATTAAGTACACATTTGATGATTTTGCATTATGTAGACATAAATGTCTCACCTCATAAATCTCCCTCTGTTATTTAAAGTCTCTTAGTGCAGGAGCCCATGCTTGTGGTTGTGGCAGCTGCTGTCAGTCCAGTGATGTCAAATTAACTGTGACACTGCTCTGAAGTGATTGCTGGGCAGAGCACTGCAAAACACTGCAGAGGTGATCATTTAGCACCGTGCTGTGCCAAAATAAGAATGAAAAGATTACAGATTATCACTTCAACACATGGTAGTTGGAGACCTGCTGCACAGTTCAAGCCAGCTGATGGTTAAGCTCTCCTGGATCAAGCTCTTTTGCTTCTGGTCCTTCGGCATCATGTGGAATTCTGGTTATTGTTGCATGGCTCTACCACAAACAGAGCAGGATTTGAAAAAAAAAAAAAAAAATACATTTTGGTGGCCTGACAATTCATTTCGGCCAATTTATGCAAGCTTTTAACATCATATGTTCAGCTCAACTCCGTAACCTTTACAGCTTGGCACCATTTTCAATAGAAGTGTTATTTAGTAAAGCAGGAAAGAAAATAACACTGCGGGAGGGGAGGGCTTTTCAAAGTTGTGATATTTGACCTAGAAAAAATGCAGACGAATCCTCTTTGAATTAGTGTTTGGAATTAGAAGTGGCAGCAGCACAAGCTCTCACTTCAAAAACAAATAGATAACAGTCAGGTTCCGATTTCCAGGGTCAGACTCCAGCTTTATTTGTTTGAGCAAGACATCATCGTCTTTGGTATTAGTTTGTTCTAATTATTAATGGCATCGGAGGATGTTTGAACAGCTCATTGATGTTTATCGGCTTTGATGAGAGAAAAGCCGCCGCCATCATCGCCCCGCAACAGCGAGCTTTATTCATCTAACACCAAATCTATGCTGGAACTGATCCCAGCACTTACACACACACAGATACAACCCTGTAGTGTATATTAGTGCAACTGTACACAGAAGTAAATTAACGGCAGAGATGTAGAACCGCCCACACTGTGTTGTGCTACACTCTCACACAAAGTTGTGAGTGATGAAATGATCAAATGGCTGCAGAGTGCTGATTACACGAAGTGATTCACCGTCAACAGATGTTGTGTGATCATAAACAAGAAGAGTTTTGTCAGGGCCATGAATCAAACTGCCTGGCCTAATGCTGCTATGTTCGTCACAGAGCCTCATCAAGGTGCTTTTATTATTCCAGGCAAACTTGGATTCCAACTACGAGGAGATAACGAGTGGGTAGACTAAAGCTCATGTTGAGCTCTTTGATCAAGCGAGAGATTCTAAGTTTCTTCTGGATCCCAAACTTTTAAGTCTGGAATTCTCTTTCTGTGAACTTTTTCTTACTGCCACCCCAACAATGGTGTTCAGCGATTCTACTTAAATACGAATAATACTGGTGGTCTTTATTTGCGTAAGGGGTTCTGCGAGGTTTATTAAACTGGCTCAAAATAATTCAAATGTAATCAGGGCTTCATGAAGTGTTTGAGACTTTGCTCCAAATAATTGCCTTACTTAATATTTGCTTGATATTTAAGAAAATCATCAAGACACTCTTCTGTAACTTTACATTTACCTGAAAATTATTCAAAATGTAATGGGTGGGTAAAGTTAAACTAGGCAAAATCAAAACAAGACTCCTGTTCTAGATGAGTGAGACCTGTGATTCCCTTTATGTATGGGTCCAACTAACAGACAATGTCTAATAGGGTTATCACATCTAAAGTGAGTATTCTCAAAATGTATTTGCAGATGGTTGTATGGATTGTAAAAGGATACAAGCTTCCAACTTAACTTTACATTTTTTGTGGATTTTGGAAGCTCCTGTGGAAAATTATGAAGTATTTCCGCAGTGATGACTGAAAGATGTATTTTTCCTTTTTGACTCACAGCTGTTGCGCGATACAAACTTCCAACAATTGCTTGGTGCATGTTGGCAATTATAGTCATATTAACAGAAAGCTTTGCAGAGCTGGCATTATCAGAACATGTGGCTAACCTTAGCTACATTCTAGGGATTGGTATTTCAACCAAAATTACAATTCGAGATTCACTGGGAACTTTCCATCATTCTTCAAAGATTGTCCTTAGACAAGACGATAGTTGCATTTACTATTCATACATTTTATAATTGAATGACTTGAAGGTCATGACCTATCCTTACAATATATATAACTAATGCTAGCCAAAGCTATAGTTTACATAACAAATGTAAATGTATATATTCATGTAAACCAATATATTTCATTAATAAAATGGGCGTATGAAACCAGTCTACCAGATAAGGTTCCAATTCATGATTGGTTTCCTATCCTTCAAAAGACCACAAGTCCCTGCATCTGTTGAATAATTGACTAAGGTTGACTGGTATCTTTGCCCGCGCCATTAAAGCTTTTTTTGTTCTTCGCAATTACTTTCTTCTTTTCTTTGCTGATCTTGCTTCAACCATAACCACAAACTTGTTGAAATTCTCTAATGAAAATGATGCCTGTGAAAATAAAAGAGTAGGCTCTTTCGATCAGCATGCCGTAAATGATGTCGTCTGAATTTATGGGGTATCTGACCCGGGGGTAGACATTTAAAATAAGCATAAAGAAAAAGCCAAATCTCGCCAATGGTCTTGTTTGCTTGTGTACTGTAGGTCAACACTTTTAAAACTCAGCAGCTCCAGCTTATCCACACTATTCTTTATCGCTGTATCCAGGACGATTAGAGCTGTGTGTTGCTGCTCTGCATGTAGAGTAAGTCAGGCTGTGACCGGGGACCTCCTCATTAAGGTGTTAATTGGATTGGTTACCTGCACTGTCCGTCTGCCCTCTGCAATATGTCCTCTTGTGTGTCAGTGTGTGTGCGAAGATGTGAGGGTATAGGTGTTTGAAAATATAAAAAGATATAGGCAGGAGGCAAAACGAGGTGTTGAGGTGATGGGATCTGGGGAGAGCCCATCTCCCGGGGGAGCGGGGGGGGGAATCAAAAAACCTACGTGGCTTTTGATGAGATGTTATTTTATTCCTGATTGATACAAGACCCTCTCTAATTGGTCTGCGCTGCGAGAGCGATGGCTCCCAGGCACAGCTGTCACTGGATCAAATGTATGCTGATGTGCCCCCGCTTCATCAATGACCTTTTTGAAAATGAAGGCCCGTGCTACAGAGAGCTGTCATGTTGATCAGAGCCAGAGATGACGGCGGGGTTACAGAAATCAAGTCACCAACCTGATTCCACTTGTCACAATTTATTTTCCATGACAGATTGGTTCTTTATTAAAAGAGGTCACAAAGGAATACCGCCTTTCCAGCTATGCACAATAATTTAAAATATCCAATTTAGTATACATTTCATTGCATGTTTGACTTATACACCCATCAAATGGAAATGCGAAGAAAAAATATATATGTACGTTTTTGATTCCCCCAAAGTAATTGTCAGATGACATGGTAGTGGTTTTTAGGTGCCGTTAACCTTATGTTTGTCATTTTTATCTAAATGGTTCTACTGCAAAACTACATACAAGTCTACTGTCTTTACCTATAGTTAATAAAAACACATAGGAAATTACATGGGCCACTTTATCTTTAAAGATCAGCAAATGTACTCAGTTTGACCGCAAACTGAGAAATCTAAAGCTTTATGTTTAGAGGGTTGAGAAATACCAAATACAATAGAGCTATAAAAATAGCCACTGCATTCTGAACACAAGGCAAATTAAATGGTTATTCAATACATAAAATGACCTAAAGAGGCTTTAATTGACAGTTTTTATAATTAAATTGTTTGAAATGACGATGTGGCCTAATGAGAATTACAATAGTATTAATTAATTACTCCGAATGTGACAGTACATCAATACCACTAGTTAGTTATAGATTTTCCAGAAATGACTAATAAAATAATCAATTAAATCAAAAAAATTACATTACAATCACTCACTTAGATTTCGGCTTATTGTATTTTCCAACAAAAAAGGTTATTCTGGTAAGAAAATACTAAGGAATTGGTGGTGGAGTTGGAGTTGGCCCAAGCGTAGTCAAATAAAAAAATGTTGAGTAAAAATACTGGCAAGTAAAATACCCATCATGTGTACGTTTTTATTTGTAGTCTTTGGATCCACTCACTTCATCCACCCACAAGTGTAAGATATGTTCCTACATGACCTCTGTAAGGACAGTGAGGACAGCCATTGATAACAAATGTTGCTTTGACCCTAGTCACACTTCTCAGCAATATTTAGCCAGCAGCATCGAGTTAGACCCTGAGCCCGTCCACACATAAATGTCAAGTTGAGCCTCAGGAGAAAATGCCTCAGGTGTCTACCCTGTACGGTCCAGCAGATGTGACTAGCTCACTCGCCATATCCATTGATTTTCCCCGGGACCAATTACCCCGGCGTCAGAGATCTCACTCACAAGTTTCCGGACGGCGGGGACGGCGGGGGGGGAATTCTCTGACTTTAATCACACATCAATGCTAGTCCCTTGGAGCAATCTCCACTGTTTATCCCGAGCCCCTGCCTTTTGCCAACTCTGTATCGATTACTACCCAGCTTTCGCCCTGTACTGCGATCTGTCACGTTTCTGTGTCCAGCCGTCCCCCTGATTCCCTCTCCTCATGGCAGGGAGAAAAACAGCCAGAAGAGCTTAGGAAGAGGAGAACGGATGGTATGGGTGATGATTTCCTCATGAAACTGCCATTGATTTTATGACATGCTGATGCCATCTCTTTCTCTGTCAGGAGCGGGAGCGAAGGAATTAAACGGTCTTGACGGAGCGGGATTGGTGGTTATGTAAAACTAGCTGGTGGTGAGTGCGGTGGAGCCCAGGTGGAGCCCAGGTGGAGCCCAGGTGGAGCCCAGGTGGAGCCCAGGTGGAGCCCAGGTGGTTGATTAACAGCCAGGCAGGTGGACTGGGATATGGTGATTTACTTACATGGTGTTTTACTGCTTGAGTTTTTGTATTCATTCTGGAGGCACAGAGTGGTATTTCTTGGTTAAAATTAGACCATGTCTCAACAGGAAAATAACAAGTAGTATTCATAATATTAATACTAGTGATATTCCACACAGCTGCATCACTTTCAGGGTCCTTTGTTAATGATGGCACAGTGGCCTGTTAGGACACCTGCATGGGTCAGAGCCATCAACAATGTTATTTTTAACACCTGCCTCAAGGAGTCAACATGTTTTGCAGTAACAAAGTTCTCTAAAGACTGCTTTGCTTGGTTTGGCACATTGGTGGTATGTCACTAAACATTTACTTTAGTATTATGCATGAGTAGAGTTTAAAGGTCACCTATTATGCAAAATCCACTTTTTCATGTCTTTTATACATAAACATGTGTCCCCTCTGTGTAAAGAGATTCTGGAAGTTTCAGGAAAAAAGATTGGCTCACTTTTTGTCCTGATCCATTTATATAAAAACCTGTCCGAAAATGAGCTGATCAGATTGTGGCCACTTTGTGATGTCATCATGTTTTTTTTGAATTGTGTAACCAATAGCCAATAACCAACCCCTCCCCCCTTATCACCTGAATCTCCTCCTAGAGCACCATTGTGTTCTTTTTAACCAAATATCTCCCAGAGGGGTGTGGGGAGTGGCTCCTTATGTTCATCTAAAGTAACAGACAGAGAATCAGCACTTTTGAAACGGGGCTGAAACAGAGGGGATTATGGGATGCTACAATGATCTGTTTGGTATTTTGAGCCAAACACTTCAGAGACATGTTTTGTATATATCTGAGACCTATAATATATTGATGAAAAACAGTATAATAGGGGACCTTTAAAGTGTTTTAATTTGATACTTTTCTACATATTTCCATTATGCTTTAATTAAGCAAATGCTGTGTTTTTAACTCCACTTCTACAATATGTATTTGATAACTACAGTTACTAAGTGTCTTTCAGAGTAAGATAACTACAAAGCACATACAAACTAAACAGTATTATGTTTGAAAAATGAGCTCCACTTCAGTACAAAGCCACTTCCCCTTCATCTTTTAAGGTGATAAGATGAACATTCTCAGTAGCATTGATTATTTATAAATCCAGCTGTTACAGAGCAGCATTAGCAGTCGTCTTTCTGGTAACTTGTGAAATATTGACTTGGCTATACTATACTTTCCATACTAATACTACAAAGTAAATGCAAGTAAAAGAAGAGAACACCAACTACTAGTTGTCTTGTAACCCTAACCAATAGCCGCGTTCACACCGTAGTACTTTTCCCCGTACTTTTCGCGTTTAGTTCCGTGAGTACCCCTTATGTCGCGTTCACACCAAAAAGAGTACTTAGTGCCGGGAACTTTTACCCCCATTTTTAGTGCCTGCTGAGAGATGGTACTTTCCTGGGGGAAAAAAGTGCCCCAGTTCTGATTGGCTGGGCGAATTGCAAACCACGCCCCGTAAAACTCTGAAATGTTTTGTAGAGCCGCCATTTTATTATCCTCGCATTAGCATTATTAGCATTAGCATTCGCCCAGCGCACAAACGCAGAGAGACTAACTTATGGCAACACAAAATAAAACATGGGAGCGGTGGAGATGAGGAGGTGTCGGCGTTCTGGCTATTTACTCGGAAGGCTTCAGTAGAAGCTGCTGGGAGTCCCAGCAGCTTCTACTGAAGCCAGTCCTCAACTCCGGGGACTTCCGGCCGGGGACTCCGGGTGGCAGTATACCAGGGTTGCCAACTTTGGGTACCTGGCTGGAGTGAGATTTTGATATCATGGGTTTAATTCGGTTTAATTACACATATGCGCACAAAATGACTGCTATCGTGTCAGCAGCGGGACCTTAGCATATAGGATATATATACAATATATACAAATACACAATAATGGACACAGACTATAAAGGGCACACAGTTTCATTCACTAATGAAAGTCAAACATGTTTGTTTCCACTGTTTTATTGTGTGCCTGTCGCGATAAGCAATTAATTGACTTATCGTACGATAAATAAAAATGAACTCGATAACTTTTCTGACCTCGATAAATTGCCATTTACATGAGGATGTGACTAGCAGTTTGAAAGGATGTACTTGAATTATTATTATATATTATCGTTATGTCAGTGGTCTAAAATGGTCATACAACGGTGCCGACAATATTATCGTTTATCGCAATAATTTCCGGGAAAATGTATCCAACAAAATTAATTATCGTGAGAGGCCTATACATGAAACACACACACACAAACAAATCTACAGACTTACTCCAAACTGCCAAATATATTAATTAACACACTCTCACTCGCATATACTCTTTGACTCTATTTTGGCCTAGTAGAACAATAAGCAGCAGACTCCAGAGTATTTTTGTTGGGTAATCTATGGTAGGGCTAACCCATACAGTGGTGGGGCTCAAGTCAGTATTTGCAATGTAATTACATACACGCTCCCCCCGACAGTGAAACGCCACGCGTGAGGTTTAGATTATTTCCCTGTCTCAATCCAAATTGAACTGTATGAAATAAAAAGGCACATTTGTCTTGTAGTAAATAAAAAGGGCGACCTGGAGCCAATCCTGCAATTTCCCCACAGGTGAAAGAGTTGACATGCTGAAAACCCAACCCCTGCAGGGGGTCTGGGGGATTCTCCCCCAGGAGATTTTTTTTAAATACTAACATAAAATACACATTCTGGTACTCTCTTGAGAAGAAAAATAAATAAATCTATTACTACACGACATATTTAAAAAAATGAATGCCATTTTAGTTTTGTGTGACTTTGTTCTGAAAGCTGAGGCTGCTGCAGCAGTGCTGCTCCTCACAGAGAGAAGAGGGAAGAGGCTGTGTGAATTACTTTACATTGTGGATAAGGGTGGATAGCCCCCATTGTTCTGTGTGTCAAAATGAAAGATAGCCCACACACCTATCAATCATCAAACCGTGGGGTCTTATTTCATTACGTGTTGATTTCTATCAACACGTAATGTTGTATCGATGAATATAGAGATGTACTACCACAAAAGTATTCTCCGTCGGGACTTCCTGCAACAACACCACGCCGTTATCGTGATTCTGATTGGCCAGAAGACATTATCAAAGATGTTCTATTGAGAAGACGATCACTACGACAAAAGTTTTCAAACCCGTTTCTAGTCTTCGGTATTCTTGTTTTTGGCGTGAGAATAGTTTGGGCAGCGTGAGAGCGTGAGATTGAGAGTGAAAGCGTGTGTCACACGCCAGATGCGTGAGAGTTGGCAACCCTGGTATACGCCGTGAAGTGGTTTGCGGCCTGCCAGTAAACCCTCATTTGCGTAATCTTCCCTCAGGGAACTTATTCCGGTGTGAACGCGATCTGTACTAAGTGCCCTGGGGTAATAAGTGCCGGGGCACTAAGTGCCGGCACTAAGTACGGCAAAGTACTTGGTGTGAACGCGGCTAATGTCTTATACTGGAACATTTTAGGGTGACTAATGCTAGCAGACTTGTCTAGATCTGTAACTAAAACCGTTTTCTGACTCTGTGACCGCAATAACACAACCACTTGTAATCTGTATCTGGGTACTTTATCTGAATAATGACACCACACCACAGGCCTCTACACCTGGTGTTAATTAGAGCTCCTGTCATCTCAATATAACCCTCACTGTGATCAAATCTCAAAATGCAAATAAGGTAGGCAGAACAGGTGAACATTTTGAACACACAGTACATGGTGTATTTCAGGTCAAGGGCCATTAGGGAGACAAGAGACTGCTACGGTGTTCAAGGTGAATGTAACGTGAAAGACAGAGAAAGTAATGGTGACAAGTGGAAGAACTAGCTAGCACTAGTGCTAGCCCTGTTATTTACTGATCGTGACCACTATATTCCATCATATAGCAACTCCTAAAGGGTCTTCGACTATGACTTAGAATGTAACAGTCACACATTTCAGTGGTTGTATCAAAAAAACGTACCAAAGGATGTTAAAATACAACTTGATACTTGAAGGTGGGTTGTCATTTATTACAACCCAGTCTCACGGCATTTCGTGTTATTAGTCACGAAATTAATTTTATCTCTTGATTCGTGTTCACCAACACGATTTTCACATTTTTTTCGTGTCACACAGAATGATTTTAAATGCAATGTATTTCTATTGGTAGTATGTTTCGTGCCTGCAACACGTCTTTTTGTCCGGTCGGGTCTTGGAAGACCAGAAGCTGTGTGGTTCATAAAAACATGTTCTTACTCAATATCTTACCCTAAGCCTAACCCTATCACTTTTATTTTAAATTGTATAATGTCTGAGTTTTTTTTGCCGTCAGTGAGGAAAAGAAATGGCTCAGAGCCTCAGAATACTGAAATCTGTATTTTATGTCATCTTTTTTTCCTTCTAATTTGTTATTATTTGGTGCATGCACGAAACATACTACCAATATAAATACATTGCTTCTAAAATCGTTCTGTGTCAGAATACTTAAATCTGTATTTTTTTAAATGTCTTTTTCCTTCTAATTTGTTATTATTTACATTGCTTTTAAAATCGTTCTGTGTGACACGAAAAAAATGGCGAAATCGTGTTGGTGAACACGAATCAATAGATTAATTTCGTGACTATAACACGAAATGCCGTGAGACTGTGTTGTTTATTAATATAAGGGTTGTTCAGTAGTGCATGAAGCCCAAAAAGTTGGTCTGTTGGGTCAAATATAAGGTACAGTGAGCCCACAGTGTAACCAATTTAAGTATATGGGTATTTGTCCAATGGGGTGTCTGGGGGCTTGAGCATACGTCACCAGGGGATACAATTCTTGTTTCCTGCATGTGTGAATAATGTTCTCTTTAAAGCAACCAACTCAAAAGGATCTAGGGAAATTAAAGAACATTTCTTGTTGTCTTTATACTATAATTGTCATTTGTTGCCACAGTGGCTGCTGTTAAGCCAAAACTGTTTGCCAAAACAACTTAAGTATATATGTGACAACTATCAGTTTAATAAAGGAGTCCTTATAGATAGATAATTCACCTTTAAGTGCATTTTGATTACCTCATCATAATTTGGCTTGCTGGTATCACTGGATGGTCAGAGCCAAAGGACCATATATGTGTATGTGTGTGTGTAGGTGTGTAGGTGTGTAGGTGTGTAGGTGTGTAGGTGTGTGTGTGTGTGTGTGTGTGTGTGTGTGTGTGTGTGTGTTTGCATGTGCATATGTGGCTTTAAGCATACATGTGTGTTTGCTTGCATGAGCTTGGCACGTTATTTTTGGAGTGTGTGGGTTCCAGCCTATAGGTATGTGTGTGTGTATGAATGTGTGTGTGTGTGTGTGTGTGTGTGTGTGTGTGTGTGTGTATGTGTGTGTATGTGTGTGTGTTTTGGCTGAGTCACGGTTGTTCTGGCAGGGTCGGGCTGTGATGGGTTTCTGAGTTTGGAAGAGGTGGAGGAGCGGACGTGGGAACCCTCTCTCCTGTTCTCCCATCTGTTCTTCTTGGTGGAGGTGCGAGAGGTGATAAAGGTACTGACTGTGTGTGTGTGTGTGTGTGTGTGTGTGTGTGTGTGTGTCTTTGTGCATGGGCATACATACCTGTATAGTTCTTTATACGCCTGTGTGATTTTCTGTCCCTATACGTTTGTCCTTCACACACACACACACACACACACACACACACACACACACACACACACACACACACACACACACACACACACACACACACACACACACACACACACACACACACACACACACACACACACACACACACACACACACACACACACACACACACACACACACACACACACACACACACACACGCCACAGATGGCAGAGTGGAGGGGTTAGGGCTTCCTGAGGTCTGTGCCTGAGCATCCTGTGGGCAGTCTCTCTAGAGCCAAATTTCTCTTCTTCTTCTTCCTCCTCCTCCTCCTCCTCCTCCTCTTCACCTCCCCCTCCTCCCCCCCTTCTCCTTCCCTCCTGACATGACACTCATTCATCACCTGCAGGCAGGGACTCTGTTTTACAGCCATTAGGATGCAGGTGGTGCATCACTCTAACCTTGGCCGAAGGTCCGACTCCTTCAGCACTACTTTGAGGATCTGACGTGGCAGTGCGTGCACCTTGCTCTGCATTTTACTCCTGTTTTTACCATTTATCTACCCTTTATTTGACTTTGAGAGTGAAACTTTCAGAGAAAACAAGTTTATTACGATAAAGGTCTAATTGCTTAGATCTGAGGACATGCTACAACGACGTCAGAGAGGGCTAGAAACATGAGCATTTGGACAGGTGTCTAAACAAGCCAACAGTTAGTTATTTTAACTCTTGGAAAGATAACAGCAAAGATATACTTAGCAAAGGGCCAAAAGGCTCAAATGTCAGGTGACCCCAAACCTGGTCAGCATTTTATTTTTTATTTTGTCCTGTGTCAAAGGTTCTTGGTAGCTTTGATCATATTAATTTAAAATCATCCTGTTTTCATTTTGCCATGTTTTACTTGACTAAAAGTCTGGGCACTTTAACCAAAACTTTAGATTGAGTAGTAGGAAAGGTTGCTCACTCAATTTGAGGTCAGATACAACGTCCCGTTCAACAGCCTTGAACGTCGATACTTGACAATTCAAACCCTGCATCATGACGTGTTCAAGCCAACTACAGTATGAGTCAGTTTAGGGAAAAATCACGGTTATGGTTAATGAAAACATTGATCCTCTATAAAAGTTGGGACGAAAAAGAAACCACTCCGACCCCATACCCTAACTCTCCACCTAACTATACATCAAGAGAACACCTATTCCTGAACTGACTTAACTTGGCATTAAACATAACTTCTGACCTATGTAATAGCCCATTATAGATTGAATTCATTAAATACTGGACTGGATCAAATACACTACTCCTGAAGTAAAGCTGCTCTAAACACAACATACATTGAAGACATTGATTTAAAGGTGACACTAGTTCAACACTGCAGGTACCTGCTTGAGGTTGTTTGTACTCATTTTGGTGGCATACATTAGATTAGATCACTTTCATGATCTATTGGGGGGATTGAGTTGTTGCAACTGCAATGAATACTGTTAAAAAATAGAACAAATCCAGATTATTGAAGATAATACATGAAACAACTGCAACAACAATGTATGGAGTAAAATGCAATACATTAAAGCATGACCTCTTCTCCTTAGAGAGTCTCTTTATGCTGACTATAAGCACATGTATAGGTTGGCAGATGTACAGTGAAATAGAATCACATTAAAAACACATGAATACGGTTATGACTCGATAGGATGAGACAACACATGTTGTCTTGAGAAATTCACCTCCATACCCCCCTCCCACACACACGCTTCCCCCCATAATCCCACCTCCCCTGAGTCTCTCCAAACAGGTGACATCCTGTGTTGTATCTGGTTTGAAATAATCTCATACAACAGATGGGTCCTTTTCCCCGAGCCTGCCAGCCAGCCCCGCACGGCACCGCGGGCTCTGGTGGCAGCGAGGATACGATGCTGCCCACGCCAGGAGAGCGGTCCAATTCTCATCGCAGTGCCCACCACACACATCGCTCCACCGGTACCGGTTTCTTTCCGGAAATACCGGTGGGCGTTTGATTCACTTCCTGTGCTCTGGGCTGAGGTGTTAATGCTGGTGTTTTTCTGAAAGTGTGGTGGTCAGGGAAGCTGAAGAAGAAGAGTTGTTTTGTGGAGCTGAGGCGACAGGTAGGTAGGCAGCAATCTGACTGCACAATGCAGAAGTGGGCAGGAGACCAACACACAGCCGAGGCAGGCAGTAATGTATGAAAGCAGGTATGTGTCTTGAGTGCTGCTTCTTTCCTTTGTCCCCTTGGGTTTGCCTAATCAGCTAAGCCCCAATCTGCCTTTATTAACAACACGAGGATCAGATAATAAGTCAATTGAGCGACATGGAGAGAGGAATAGATGCATCAAAGATGACATTTCCTCTAGGACCACGCTGAAATAGACATTTAATGTTTTTTTATTGAACAATCTCAACAACTACTTGATGGATTACCATGGAGTTTGATCCGGACATGCATTTCCCCGCCAGGATTGATGCAGTTATTTCACTTAAAGGTCCCATGTCATGCTTTTCCGGTTATTACCCGTCCCCTTGTGTGTTATGAAGGTTTTTATGCATGTAAACGGTCTGCAAAGTCACAAACCCTCAAAGTACACCCTGTAGCGAGTAAAACTATAACACAGAAAAGACCTGTCTATGCTGCCCCAGAACGCCTCGTTGGAGATTTCTCTTTTTCCATTGTTATCTTCCTTGGTACAGTGACGTGCCCATACCCAAATGGACCCATTGGTCCAAAAGGATCAATCCGCGGAGCCGTAACGTTAAGTCCGTGGATTGGTCCAAATGGACCAATCGCTGCGGATGTGTGTGTGTGCTCAGGCTGGTTTCGGGCTGGGTTCCGCTGTGTCTCGCAGACGGCCACTGGGCTCACAGGGGGGGGGGGGGGGGGGGGCAGGAGCTCCAACAAGCCGTTTAGGACAGAGAGTGAATACACATACTATACAGAGATGCTATATGAGAAACCAATGTGAGTTTGGAAAATTGCACAATATAAATCTATTCTAGTATACCTCATCAATGGAATTATGATCAGTAGAAATGGCCATGACATGGGACCTTTAAATATAGGGTCAATGTGAGAAAAAGATTATCTGCACCACATTGGTTAATAAGCAATAACCTGCAAAACTACTGGCTTTATGTGAGTGCTAATTGCCAATGGGATACACAATAATGTGTGATTCCTGATAAATTAAGAGATTGAACATTGTTAACATACCTGTTTACAGTCATCATGTTGGTATTGTCTCTATTAGCATGTCAGCATGCTTACGTATGTGAGCATTTGGCTAAAAGCACCACTGTGCCTGAACAGCATCATAGAGCGCTAGCATCGCTGTACTGTGTCTTAATTTGCGTTCTTTAGTACTTACAATTGCTATTTTAAGTGCAGTCATACTGACAATGTATGGCACAATACACTACGAGTACCTTGATGGTTTAGCCATAAATGTCAATAAAATAGAGTGGAACATACTTCTCAATCGTGATGGTCATGTTAGCCACTTAGCAGAACTTGTGAAAATGGCGGCACAGGACCACTGTGCTATTTTTATTGGCTACGTTATGTAGGTTTTTTTCTTCAAGTGAGCAAACAAGCTAGCAGATATTTTGGAGGGCAACAATCAGTTAGACATTTGTGAAAAAAGCTGTCAAATGTTGAATATGTCATTTGTCATAAGTGCAAAAATGCCTCACAAACTACCTCAGTGATGTACACAGTGTACTAGACTATTGTAATGTGCTCTAATGGTATTATCCAAACTAAGACAGAGCTTAGCTCAAGTTTCTTTTTTTGTGCTGAGCATCCCTTTGCTGTAGCTTCATATTTAACAGACTGACAATGAATGAGAGTGGTATTGATCCTCCCATCTAACTCTAGGCGAGATAGCAAATAAGCACATTTCTCAAATGTTGAACTATTTGTTTGAACTTCTTTTTAATTTGGATATTTACAGCATCTTGACTGGTAGTTACAGCAGTGCCCTTTTGAAAAGCCTGAACTGACATGTTTTATTATGTATTGATACAAAACTGTGAGACCTGGTGGATATTGCATAAGGATACATTTGAGTTTGAAAGGTCATTTCTCTACAACTACTACACCCATTCAGATGCTGGTGTGTGTGTGTGTGTGTGTGTGTGTGTGTGTGTGTGTGTGTGTGTGTGTGTGTGTGTGTGTGTGTGTGTGTGTGTGTGTGTGTGTGTGTGTGTGTGTGTGTGTGTGTGTGTGCTCACTGCATGCTAAATTAATCACGCCACTTTAACATATTTGTGTTCTCTGCTGAGCCAGCTCTAAAGTTAGAGTGAGTGTGAGAGAAAGGAAGAATGCTAAGCAGCTTCCCCAAACTCTCCGCATCACAGGGGAAACTCAGCACGGTTACAGAAACACTCCTCCTTGTCCTATTCTTCTTTTATATCCCTCTATATTCTTCTTTGTGCCAACCACCCCATCAATCCTCTGTCCTCCTCCTCACATATCCTGCCTCCGTTACCTCATTAATAACACCTGAAATCCTCCCTCCTTCTCAATACTTTCCATCCTCCACCTCCTCCCCCCTATTCTTTTCTTACTTCCATGCCCTCCGCCTGCATCTCCTCCCCCCCCCCCCCCCCCCCGGTGCCATCTGAGCACTGTTCTGTAACAGCTCAGCTGGTGACGGCGTGCCATGAGACTGCTCCTTTTGTGCCCCGCTGAAAAGGACTCATAGCTTGTGTGTGTGTGTGTGTGTGTGTGTGTGTGTGTGTGTGTGTGTGTGTGTGTGTGTGTGTTTAAGGGAAGGGGATGGTGGGGGGGGTCAGAAAGATTGACATTGGCATCCATCAACGTGAGCGTGCGACGTGCCTATTGCTGTCACAGAGATTTCAGTCGAGCTTGTCCACATCAATTATATGTGGTAGATAACTGGGACATAACTCCACACACACACACACACACACACACACACACACACACACACACACACACACACACACACACACACACACACACACACACACACACACACACACACACACACACACACACACACACACACACACACACACACACACACACACACACACACACACACACACACACACACACACACACACACACACTACTACTACTACTACTACCCTTAAATGCCACCTACTTCAGGTTCCCTTATTGAAGCCAGTCACTCTCTTACAAGTATACACACACACACAAAAGCTCAACAACGTCAAAGTCAACTCTTTCAGCAGTGGCTATAATAAAGACACAAAAGAGAGGGCTGCGTGTGTTGAAGGCCAGTAGAGCATGACACTGAAGAGAAGAAGAAGCCTTGATAAAAGCACAAGCAACTCCGTCTTCTCCCACTAATGGATGGGTACATTTAGAAATATAGTCAAACGAGAGAAGAGAAGAGAGAGGAGGAAAATGTTTCAGCCTGAGGAGCTGTCCTCCTCTTTTTCGGTTGAGGATTGTAAAGAGCTTTCCTTAATACACTGAGAAGGGTTTTCAAAAAGGAACAAGTTGCTCAAAGTGTTTTGATCTAATGCAAAAAAATATAAAAAATTCCCTTTGTAAGAACGATACGTGCGGTAAATTGAAGACCACATGGCAAAATGGTGGTGTGATGGTCAGCCATCAAATATGATGAAAATGACAGAATAAAGAAAGGACCTGTGGGGGATGATATCATCATAATGATATTCAGCCTAATGCACCATCTGGAGTAATGGCTTTTGGATGGTCCTTTGACCGAGCCCCGAGCTACAGTGATTTAATGATTTATTGACAGTGGCATGCCTGATGACTATACGACTAAATAAAAGCTTATAATCACGCCATTCTGAAATCATTCTTTTCTGTACATGCAATGTAGGAGGCTCAGGCAGATAATACGGAAACTAATCCTACATATGTCAATCCTCAATGATCACAGCCTGTAACTTGGATACTTTGATGCTAACCAGCTCATAGTGTTCTTTAACAATGTGGAAAATACATGCTCAACACATTATAGGCAATCTTCTTAGCACTATTAAAGATAGAAAACAACAATGACAAGCACGTATGGTGTACCAAAAAAAGTGTTGAATTATTCCAATTAAGACACATGTCTTCCATTGGAGTCAAAACCAGACTAAACAACTGGTGGCCAGAAGAGGAGAGTGTGACAGGACATTCTGCACCGTTTGACATGTGTTTCATTGACGTTGAAGAGTAATTGTTCTGAGAAAATCTTTGTTACTTTTTTGTTCTGCGCAAAATAAAGTATCTGTTGGATATATTGGCATTCTTCAAGATATAACTGAGTGGAGAGTGTAAGTGGTAGGGGAAGTCAGTTTGTGTTTTGACCTGCTTCCCAGCATGGCCAGCAGTTGAAGATGCAAACGTGCTGGGACACATAATAGAGGCAAAAAAAGTACTTAAAGTAGCAAAATGAGGCATTTATTGATGTGTTTTTACATCAAGACCAGGTTAACAGGATATGTGCAACTATTTGCGTGCACAAGCCCACCGTATATAAGGCGGCCACGCCTCCCGTTCCCGTCATCCTTTTCTCTTCAGCGAGCGAGCAACAACTGAAGCAGAGAAAGTAAAAACGTTTGAAAGAAGAAGAAAGACTTATCATACCTCCATGGAGTCGCCACTACTAGACCCGGGCCTGTCCTTCGTAACCTGGCTTAAATAGCGGGCGCCGATCCCCACCACCTCTGCTTCGAGTGTTTCGGGGACCAGGATATGGCCGAGGCGGTGCCATTCAAAGTCAAAGTCAAAGTCAGCTTTATTGTCAAGAATCCTACATGTTGTACATCCAGAAATCTCGAAATATCATTTCCCGCAGTCCTACAGTGTGACATATATACATCAAACAAAAAGGGCCTAGATAAACATGGTATACATTAAACAAAACAAAGGGCCTAGATAACCGGGGTATACAGTTTAAAATGTTAATAATATATTTAAGTGTTCAAAGTACAGTTTCAGTGCAGTAGCAGCGGAGATGGGCAGAAAAGTGACTGGTGCTGGATGAGGGAAGTTGGTTGTGTGTGTGTGTGTGTGTGTGTGTGTGTGTGTGTGTGTGTGTGTGTGTGTGTGTGTGTGTGTGTGTGTGTGTGTGTGTGTGTGTGTGTAGGCGTAGAGTTATGCGTAGGGGGGGGGGGTTTAGAGTCCAGGACCATTTGGGGCAGGGGAGAAAGGTCGGAGGCAGGGTGGAGAGTTCAGGGGATAGATGTCAGAGAGGGGGAGGGAGGGAGGGAGGGAGGGGAGAGTGTTCAGCATCCTGACCGCCTGGTGGAGGAAGCTGTTCCCCAGCCTGACGGTGCGCGAGCTGAGGCTGAGGAACCTTCTTCCTGAAGGCAGGAGGCTGAAGAGGCTGTTGGAGGGGTGGGTGGAGTCACCCACAATGCATGATGACCATGCCTGTGTGAGATATAACGGTGGGTTACGTATTGTAACCCTAGTTATATAAGCACAGGCGGAGCCCTCTACTCGGGCCCTGTCTGTCCTATGCTCCTCGCTGAAGAGAAGTGTAGGATGACGGATGCCTTATATACGGTGGGCTTGTGCACGCATTCGGGTAGGCCCGCCCCGGGGGCCGGCTACGGTTATAAATATCTCAGTAAGTGAATGCTCGCATGGTATGGTTGAGAGGTAGTACCCATAGAGTCCAGTAGAGGGCTCTGCCTGTGCTTATATAACTAGGGTTACAATACGTAACCGTTTGCTTAGACTGCAGCCTCACCTCAGTGCGCTCTTTGTAAAAAGTGCTAACTGATGACAGCATGTGACCTGCACTACAAGGAGAGAGAGAGGAACAGTTGTCTTGAGTTTGTCTGAAGCGGGGCCCAATGCCTAGAGCATGGTTTCAACAATGTTTCGGGAAAAAAAGCGTATTTTCTTTCTTCCTGGGAGTAAGACGAGGAGATTGATCCCACTCATCTGGTAAACATATAGCTACAGCTATCAGCTAGCTAGATCAGCTAGCACTAAAACTCTACAAGTGTAAAGGTTGGTTCCTGCCCAAGAAATAGTCTGGATCATAATCCCAATTGGTCTTTTTAACACTTTGGATTTTGAACAGATAAAAGCTCAGAACTAGCTGTTTTGAATAGTTAAGGTAACCTAAGCAGTTACATTTAATTAAAATATATTGGAGTGGTATGGACCCTTTCATCTAAGGAAAGAATGTGAATAAGTGCAATGTCCCGAAAAATGTCAACCTGTTTAAAAAATACCCTTCAGTACTCTACAGTATCTGATGAGCTTGTATTATATATTCTTCAGGTAACACTTCAGAAAAAGCCAATAGCCGCGTTCACACCGGAGTACTTTTCACCGTACTTTTCGCGTTTAGTTCCGTTAGTACCCCTTATGTCGCGTTCACACCAAAAAGAGCACTTAATCTCGGGAACTTTTACCACCATTTTTAGTGCCTGCTGAGAGATGGTACTTTCCTGGGGGAAAAAAGTGCCCCAGTTCGGATTGGCTGGGCGAATTGCAAACCACGCCCCGTACAACTCTGAAATGTTTTGTAGAGCCGCCATTTTATTATCCTTGCATTAGCATTATTAGCATTAGCATTCGCCCAGCGCACAAACGCAGAGAGACTAACTTATGGCAACACAAAATAAAACATGGGAGCGGTGGAGATGAGGAGGTGTCGGCGTTCTGGCGATTTACTTGGAAGGCTTCAGCTTCGACTGAAGCCAGTCCCCAACTCCGGGGACTTCCGGCCGGGGACTCCGGGTGGCAGTATACGCCGTGAAGTTGTTTGCGGCCTGCCAGTAAACCCAAAGCAGAAGAAGACGAAGTGACGTCAGAGGCTCATTTGCGTAATCTTCCCTCAGGGAATTTATTCCGGTGTGAACACGATCTGTACTATATGCCCTGGGGTAATAAGTGCCGGGGCACTAAGTGCCGGCACTAAATACGGCAAAGTACTTGGTGTGAACGCGCCTTGAGGGACTGAACGACCGAGTTTCGGGAGACGGTCTTCCAGGACAATGCACTATTGACCCTCTTGGATCAGTGCTAACTCTGAGCTTCACACAGCCGGCCGGACTTTGGAGAAGTGGGCTTATAAAGATAAAGTAGAGGGTTTTACTGCATGGTTGGGAAACTCACTGAACACATTCTCTCCTCTCTGTGAAGCCACACAGAGACACCTGAACGAGGCATCTGTGCCCCAGTGGAGATGCTCGATGTCCACAGGGGCTGAGGCAGAACCCAGGTATGTTCAGTTCTGCCACTGAAGGAGGATATGCAGAACATTGCTGTATAAGAGCACATGTGTTACGTCAACCCATTGCAGGGTGAGAAAACTGTCAAATTTGGCTTTTAGAGCATTTTCCACACTGGTTTAAAAAAAAAATCTAGAAAACAAGGCAGTCCTTTGTGAGTGTGATCCAAAACTGAAACATGTCAAATAAAAAAAAAAAAGGTAAACGTGGCGTGTTTCTATTCATTCCCAATGAAATGTTCCAGCGCAATTGTTATGGTTTCAGCGACAGCCTGCGCGCACGTCTCCTGCCTGCCATAAGACAGTCAACACAAAGACACACGCCGCAGCCATGCTAACAGGATTTTTTACACTTCCAGACAAAATGAGATTATTTTTTGCCATTGACATAATTTCAGGCAAGCGTTCATGTTGTGTCTAAACCCTGCTTAAGCTCATATTGCACTTCTGGTGGCTACATCCAAGAAAAAATAAATCATAATATAATAAGGACGGAAGCCTGGTTTCACCTACAGGGCTGAGTGGGTTCGGACAGGACTTTGCTCATTATTCATGTTATTCATTCTTCCCCTGACTGTGTTTTTGTATGCAAGGAGAAATGAATTGTCTGCTGGGCTGTAGTTTAAAATAAACAAGCGGCGCTTTCAATCCAATTCCAAGTCGGGGATGGTAAGCCCCGGCAATAGCCACTTTATCCTGTGGTTGATAAGTGGTTATTGTGGGCAGGGGATGATACAGTGATGGTGAATGAGCGGCTGCAGACATCCCATCCTCCCGGCAGCATCACAAGCACTTGATCTTCTTAACGTCCCTCCTGGTGAATATGAGCAAATTAACCACCAACTGTGCTTTGCTCTACCTTTCTTCTCCATTTTGTTTGTCCTTCACGCATAGATTACAGCTCAGACAATCTGCTGTTTAACTCTTAAAATGCTTTAAGTGCCACAAGACACCGCACATATACTCTTTCTAATTTGGATGTCAATGAATTTAAGTGTCAAAAAGATCTTTGATCTAAAGTTTCTATGGGCCGCGCTAATTAAAAGATCAACATCTAACAGGTATGCCTGGTGGAGACGGCAGCACAGACACTGTAGTAGTTAATTTCCCATACTACTCCTGTGTGGCTTCAAATTGCAGCAATTGGATTTTAATCTGTGTACCACTGATTAGTCATTTGGCTCCCCAGCCGCTGTGTAATTTGTTCCACAACAGAGAGCGGAACAGGCACGTGCGCACACACATACTGTACACACTGAGTCACACACACACTCAGGCAAGCATGCAGAAAAACACACACACACGCTGAGAAATTTGGACACTCGAGACAAGCGGAAAGAACTGATGGAAAGACGGAAAAAGAAAAGGAAAGACTTGTGAGGCAAAGATGAGCAAGAGCATTTGAGAGATTCTAGAGTATCTCAGCTCCCTCTCATGGTGTTTCACTGCATGGCAGGCGGTTCAAAAGATTGATTGTCTTCACTGAGTAAGCGTGCAGATGTCCAGAGGGGATGGACAAGGTCGTTCACTCGAGTCAATCTGTTTGGACTGTCACTGCAAAGTGGCAGGGACTCCTCCAGCCAAAGGTCAAGAGCCTAGCAGGGGGCCTCAGCAGAGAAGAAGAGAGTCATCTCACCTGACAGGCAAGGGGCCCGAGTGTGGGCGCCGTGTGTTTTTGTGAGTGTGATTGAGTGTTAGTGAACGCAGCTTAAGACCCTTTATCCTTTACTTTGGGCCACCTCTCTGTATAGTTGCAGTTTATTATGCTTCAAAACACACAGACACAGTATTTGCAAAGATTATTTTTCACCCTTAAAGGTCACCTATTCTGCAAAATTCCCTTTTTCATGTCTTTTATGTTGTAAAGTTTCAGGAAAAACGATTCTCTCTTTTTGTCCTGAACCATCCATACAAAAACCTAGAATGAACTGATTAGATTTTGGTCACCTTTTGATGTCACAATGTCACAACTTATCACCTGAATCTCCTCCTAGAGCCCCATTGTGTTTTTTTAAACCAATCACTTCACAGAGGGGCGTGGCCAGCAACAGCTCATTAGCATTTAAAGCTACAGACACAGAGTCAGCACTTTTGAAACAGGGCTGAAACAGAGGGGTTTGTGGAATGCTACAAAGGGTGATCGGTTTGGTGTTTCTGCCAAACACTTTAGAGACATGTTTTGTATACTGTATATCTGAGACCTATTACATATTGATGAAACATATTATAATAGTGGATCTTTAATGTTTGCATATGTTTGAGAATTCTGTCGTTTGACCATAAACTTTTAGAGTTGAAAATAAATAAATAATTTAATCTAGTGTTTTGACTTTTAATGTTTTGGTTTATATGTTCATAAATGTTTCATGGGTTAATGGTGAACTGCTTTCCACTATCCCCCCTGAAAAAAGACAGCAAATGTCTTACTTTATTTAGCTCTATAATCTATTAATTGTACCACAATATTTTCAGATTAGTAATACTATATGGAAACCAATAACTGTCAGCATTAGAACTGTTTTTCAGTCTCAACAGTAATATGAAAAGTGTCATTAAAGAAACGAAGTTGTTTCATAAACTATATTAGGCTTACCATGTTATTATTCCCAGTACTTCAATAATAGAACTATGCAAAATGGTAAAAGATTTTGTTGATAAGTCATGAGATAAGCGTTAATAAATAACAAGTGGGATTTTAGTGAAGACAAGGGAATGTACATTGATTTTCATCTCCATTATAAAAAGTGTGTTGCATACATTTGGCCACTAGATGGTAACAGTAACATATACACACTCTCTCACTGTGCTTCTACAGCATCATCCCATAGGATCAAGTGCATTAGGTAATGCTTTTTTCTGTAAGGCCTGGAGATTGATACACTCCCCTGGTCACAACATTTAATTTATATTTAAATAATATTAGTTTGACTTGCATATTTAAATTTGTATGAAGACACAGGACAAGTTATTGGATTTTGCACATAGACTGTATATATAATTTGCACATAGAAATGTTAAAATGCTAAGGGCAACAGGTGAAACTCAAAATAATGCAATATCTGGCCACTTGAGGACAGCAGAAAGCGTTGAAATACTTTGAAATCTCACATTTTAAATCAATAAGGAGCGCATAATAGTGAACATGCTTATTTGCAAATAACTTTTAGCTCTGTTTTGGTCTCCACTTTTAGAAATAATATACACTGTAGATGTATTGATTAATACCTTTGGCCATATATGCTTAGTTATAGCTAAAGAGCCATTAAGCTAGAAATATGTAGATCTTCAGCAGAAAGACTTCACACTCCGTCCTCAGCAGTTATTTTCCAACTTAAACCCTGTTTACGGTTTGGTGTCAGGCAAGAAGTGTGGGTTCATTAGAGCTTTTTTGCTGAGAAATGTGGCCTGCTGAGGCTGAAAGCAACACTCAAGACAGCGAAAGACTGGACCAAACTATTAAAATTGATGCAAATGACACCAAAACAATGGGAAAGTGTAGGGGATCTCCAGGTGATGATAAGAATCAGAATAAGCATCTGATTTATAGTCGTTCAGTCTCACGTACAAGGAATGTTGTTTGGTGTAATGGTGCATAGTGGGACAATATGCAAGCAACATCTAAAACAGAATACATTCACAATTTAAATATGAAAAAATGATGTGAAGAAATGTCACTACACATCTAAATAAAAATGAAAGCGCAATGCAGTTTGTAGTAGTTTTGTGCATAATCAATGTCTTTGTCACACAAGCTAAATTACTATCTGACTTATACATGTATTATAGCAGGGTTGTTTCTTTAGTTCAAGATCTTCATGATGACGACGCATCCCCCCCACAAATGACATAGACTTCTTATGGACAAATACCTAGCATCATTCTTTGGTTTCATTCCACTTGAACCTTTTATATATCAGTTTTATAGTGAATATGATGAATACCTGAACAGACTTGCTTTTATACATTCTTTTATTGCTGATAATCATTCCACCAGTGTTTATGTAGTGGGTGATATGAATGCTGACATATCAGACAAAAGTTCCTTGTTTGCTAAGCATATGCTACAGTTCAGTGATGATAACAATCTTATTTTATCAAGCCAAATACTTTTGCCTACAGATAGCTATTCATATATAAGCGAGGCCTGGCACACAACTTCATGGCTTGACCATTGCATCAGCACTGCTAATGCCCATGACATTTTAAGATCAATTGAGATTGTGTATGAGGCATCAATGTCTGATCACATTCCTTTTGTAATGTCACTAGATTATGATAGTCTCCCTGAGATGTCTCAGGAGGTTAAAAATGCCTGTAACACTAAAGTGGATTGGTCCAAGCTCACAAATGAGGATAGGCTATTGTACTATGGGAGAACTAATGTCCTATTGAGTGATTTGTATCTACCCAAAGTAGCAACTTTGTGTATTGATGTGGGTTGTACTGAAAGCTCTCACCGTGAAGACCTCTGTAACATGTATGATTGTATTGTGGGAGCTGTATGTGAAGCCAGTAGACCGTGCTATACCTACTCTGGGAAGAGACACAACGTCAAGCCAGGGTGGAATAAACATGTGGCTGATCAATATGCTGAAGCTAAGAATGCTTTTGGGGCCTGGGTCCGGGCAGGAAGGCCCAGAGAGGGGCCTGTCCTGGATCTCAAAAAGCTTACAAATGCTAGATATAAATATGCAGTTCGTTATGTCAACAAACATACAGAAACATTGAGAGCGGATTCTATGGCTGAAAAGCTCCTTCATAATGATGTTACTGGCTTCTGGAAGGAGGTGAGGGCTCTGAACAGGGCCAGTACGTCGTTACCATGTACCATAGAGGGAGTATCTGGAGCCGATAACATAGCTGAGTTGTGGAGGCAGCATTACTCTACTATACTCAATTGTGTTAAAAGTGACCCCTACAAGGTTGGTAATGTTGTGAAAAGTGACACAGTGGGAATCAAGCTCATGAGGTTTATCGAGCAATTGCACAGCTAGCTGATAACAAAGCAAGCGGCTCTGACCGAATCACTGCAGAGCACCTTAAACTGGCAAGCCCGAAGGTTGCAGTTCTTCTTGCCATTTGTTTTACCGGCCTCATGACTCATGGTGTGTTGCCGGACTCCATGTTGACTGTTACTTTGGTGCCTGTCATTAAGGACAAAGCGGGCAAGGTAGGGAGCTTGGATAATTATAGACCAATTGCTCTAGCCAGTGTGTTATCCAAAGTCCTGGAAAGAATTTTGTTAGATTATGTTCTTATTTATGTACCTCAGATAACCAGTTTGGCTTCAAGGCTATGGTACTGAGCTATGCATCTATGCTTTGAAGGAAATGGTAGAAACATATAGAAGACAGAATTCCACTGTTCTGATTGGTTTTATTGATGCCTCTAAGGCTTTTGACCGAGTTAACCATCATACACTGTTTTTTAAATTGAAACAAAGGGGTGTGCCGAACAGTATAATTAGGATCCTGGCTTATTGGTATGCCAACCAGAGCCTGCGGATAAAATGGGGGAATGCAGTCTCGGCGCCATTTGGTGCCGGTAATGGAGTTCGCCAGGGGGGGCTCCTCTCACCATGCCTTTTTAATATCTATATGAATGATCTAACAGATGATTTAAGTGTCTGTAAAACAGGATGTGTGATTGGTAATGTGATTGTAAACCATCTTATGTATGCCGATGATTTGGCTATTGTTTCTCCTAGCAGTGCTGGATTTCAACAGTTGCTAAATGTGTGTTCTGATTATGGTGTCAAATTTGATGTTAAATACAATGCTAAGAAGAGCGCTGTAATGATCTGCAGAGCAAACAGGGATAAGAACCTTGGTTTTCCAACATTCTATCTGTCAGGACAGGTGCTGTCTGTTTGCTGTAAAACTAAGTATCTGGGACACATCATTACAGAGGAAATGGCTGCTGATGATGACATGTATAGACAGCGGCATGTCTTATATACACAAGCTAACATGTTGGCTAGAAAATTCTCTTGATGTTCAGATAAGGTTAAGGTGAACCTCTTTTGAGCTTATTGTACTCCTCTCTATACTGCCCCCTTGTGGGTCAAGTTTAAGAAGGCGAGCCTCAAGAAGCTCCAGGTTGCTTATAATGATTGTTTGCGTATACTGCTTAGGAAACCAAGGTGGTGCAGTGCAAGTGAAATGTTTTGTAATGCACGAATCAACACGTTCCATGCTCTCTTGAGAAATCTGATGTACAAATTCATCTGTCGATTGAATGTTTCTCAAAACTCTGTCATTATGCTGCTTTCAAATCCGTGTCTCAGTGCTGTACGATGCAGTCACCTCTGTGGAAACATTGGTATAACTGCCTTTTTTAATGTATATTTGAGTGTTGCATGTCTTTTAATAATGGACCAAGAGTCTCTTTAAATAAAGCTGATGATGATGATAGTCTTACAAAGATTGAAACTTGACCAAAGAGCATCTCCCTGTCAGACACGAAACACTGGTGTACCGCATTTGACTTAAAAATGTCGACCTTTAATTGTACAATCACCAAAAGGTGTGTGTGTAACTAGCAAGGTTTTTAATCTGTCAGAGTCACATTTTCTGACAGAAAATAGCAGCTTTCAAATAGATATTGACCTTCAGTTATGTTTTTTCAGTTACATTCCTAAGGGTGTGGGCTCTCTTGTCGTGAGAATCAGACTGTGATTGTCCCTTGCTCTTCATGTTTCACATTCCACTAATGTAGCCGGAATTCATATTAATGTAATTATTGATGAATCTCTTCAAAAGCTATAGCAGATTCCCTTTTCCTCCATCTCTGTAAGTACCTGTAGGAATACTTGCCATTGTATTGTAATTTCCCCAGAGAGTGCATCAAGAGCCATTCATTGCATCACGCTGCTTTGCTAACCTCTGACTCTCTGATTGGTTCAATCTTGAACCTAATTCCCAGGTCTTAAAATAGCTGGATAGTTGTTCCCTTTCTATCCTGATCTCTATGTTGCTCTATTAAACTCAATGAGTAACCAACTGCATTCAAGTATCCTATGTTGCATCCACCCCTGCTGGCTGCTGTGATGATGGCTGTTTACTTCTTCACTGTTAACAGTTTTCATAGAAAAGAAGAATTAAGTTACTAAGCACTAAAGAGGGTAAAAGTCATTTCCTAATGTCGATTTTCCTTTAATCCAGGTGACATTTCTTGAATGCTCTCCACTGACTTTAAATCAACCTTATCTACATTGATATCGCCCTCTTTAGGAACTGCCCATTGGTTCGCCATCCAATTATCACAAAACCCCAAAAGATTGGACCATTATACCAAAAACAAACGCCCATTGTTCCAAAGGCACATTGTTCTGAAAAAACAGACTCTCCCTGGAAAAAATGAATGGCTTCTTTGGTTTAGTTATGTTGAGGAATGATGAGTGTGATTGGTCAGGGCAAGGGTACAAATATTAGGTTAGGCCAATCATCGCAGAGTAGAACGGGTCATGTGAAAAAAACATCACTACCACAAAAATATGATGATGCCATTTTGTTAGGATGCCAACAATAGGCATTTGTTTTACATGATATAAGGATGTCCGAAAATAATCCTAATTATAAACCATTTTTTAAACATGTGTAAACATCATATTTTCTGTGTTCAAAGCTTTGAAACAGAGTCTCCACTTGATAGAAATGCCTGGAGTAGTCCTTTTTATGCGTATTACATAACTCCTTGAGGAAGCATACATTCATTTCAAAAAACCAATTAGCCCACAGTTTGTTTAAAAGCAAATAGACACCATCAGCAAGAAATACACATAATGATATAATATAATAGCTTTTCTCCATTATGTGTAACAAAAAGGCCACATTAGTTTTGGTTTCCTTATAAGTTGCATTAAGCTGGTGTTGGGTAACAAGCACATTTTAAATGTCCAGTCCTATCCAGTGCTTCATTCCATCACTGCGTTTTGTTGGTCTTTATTTACAACTCTGATTCTGATGCCAGTATATCAGACAGCCTTTTACATTTTCACAGTGCATTCACTCAATCATTTTACTAAAAAGATGGTCCCTCTGTATAAAGAAAACCTCATGACACATATTCTCTGACCTTGTAATATCTATTTTTGCTGCTATTGCCTTTTTTCTCTATCAGGCCTTTTCTATCACGCTTGCTGAGTCATGCAGTTATATAATCAAACCATGGAAATCCCGAAAACTGCCACTTTGCTGCTGATAGCCTCTTATTGAAGATTTAGAGTAGCTGTTTTTTACTCACACTTATTTCGGTGGATTAGAACTGGCAGCCTTTCTTGCCTCACACACACAGAGACACACACTAGAGCAGGAATATAAAATAAAGATACAATCAGCCCTCCAGCACTCCCCAATGCTTGAGAAGCTCAAACACTCCATGTGTTCCATAAGTCACAGTTTTATGTCCCGATGCAACAAGAAGATGTTAACTGGGTAGGCAGTTAAGGAGGATATCTAAAAATAGTAATGACACCGTGACACCAATACCTAAATGGGCTGGCCTAGACCTGGACTCCTTCAGGAATCGAGAGTTTGGGGGATAAGAAGATCAAAATAGCGCTTATTGGGCTGAAACGTGACCTGCCTTCAACATTGCAATCAAACACACACACAGAGACATTTCTATCCGCAATAAAAGCAATTTTAGGTCCTTCAGGTGCAGACTATTTCTCAGGACAAGAGTCATTTATGCCCGCCTGTAAGCTCGTTCTCATCTTTTTCACTTTCTCATCTCTTTCGTGCCTTTCCAGCTCCTTGTGATTGTTCCACTGTCCTCACGGTACCCCTGTGCGACCTCCTACTAGAACTCAACAGTCTTAGTAACAAGCAAACTGATGATGGTGCTAAAGAGCCAATTTATGTTTCAGTCACTAATTTAAAGACAATGGGAGGGCTTCACATGGAATGCTTTCTTTCTAATTTAACTGAAATGCTGGAATTACTGAATGGTGAATATGTGGTGGTTGTAGAGTAAATTAAATATTATTCCTCTATGTTCTTGATACTTGTCCCCTGTCCTACCCCTAAACCTGCTGGTACTATCACGTGTTGGTTACCATGACGTCTTCAAAAACCCCAATCAGTGCTTGAATTCATCCTTAGAGGTCTTCAAAAAGGCTCCTGATCACCTCTCCCTTCTTCTTAACCTGTTAAGCACCAAGCCTGTTTTTCATGTTTCAGGCTCGAAAATGACATGCCCAAAACAAATGACTACAACTTAACTTCTAAAAGGGTTATATGAATAATTTCTTTTATCAAAGCAAGGTTACATCTGTGAGTTGGATGTGGAAGTGTCAGAATCAATATAGATGTTTTTTATTTTAAAGAAAATTCAGATTTTACATAGTAAAAAAATGTAAATTATAGTGTCCGTCCAAATATTCTTTTTTACTTATAGTGAAAACTACCCTTGGATGATGGGTTAGTAGACTAAAAGCTTTAGGAATCCAAAGTACAACATATAATAAGTACCCTGTATCAAGATTGATGCAAAACAAGTGACATTTGACCTTTTTAGAGAGGTTAGCCAAAACCACTCCACCTCTGAGGTGATTTGGGTGAAAATGTTTTTTTTTCCATATCTCTGGCCCCCCTTGGTCGATTTGGATGGTTGACACCTCTTTCTGACCGTTAGAGCCAATAGAATCGAAGGGGGAGTCCCCCACACACACACACGTTGTGAAGAGAAGAGGTGGGGGCTTCGCACGTGAAATTTAGCATCAAAGTGGACCTATCTCTAGCTCTGACATTTGGAAACGAAAAAGCAGTTGTATTGCTTATGGATTATCAGAAATCATTTCAAAGAGGACACAGACACATTGGATTAACCTATGGATTAACTGCAGCATCGTTTTTTATCGTTTTAATGCCATTGAAGACCAGTTTTGACCAAGGTAAGCCATGTTAGCGTTTCTAGCTACCTAGCTCCACATGTTCTGATGTACGCTTTCGTTTATAGCATCGCAAATGTTTATCACTGAGTGTTGAGGTTTTTTACACAGATTCTGTGTCTCCAGGAGATGCTAATCGATGGGTTGGCTGTGCATCTAGGATAAGTAATAAGGGAGTTATGAGTGAGTTTAGGTGCCGTTTTAGGTTACATTCTTTCGCTCGTGGATAATTCAGAGGCTGAGTGTTAGCATTGTGGGTTTTTTTTTAATTTTTTTTTTTAAAAGATCAGTTAGCTGAGTTTCTTCCCGTTACATGGATATAAAACATTCATAGTTTATTAAATATTAAGATTCCTTAGACGTTGTTTCCTGCAAATGACGCGTTTATCCGCCCGGTACCGGGGGGGCGGTGCGTAACAGGTTAAAGGGCCCATGTCATGGCCATTTCCACTGATCATAATTACATTGTTGAGGTATACTAAAATAGATTTATACTGTGCAATTTTCCAAACTCACATTGGTTTCGCATACAGCATCTCTGTAAAGTATGTGTATTCAGCAGTATTCACTCTCTCCACTAAACGACTCGTTGGAGCTCTTGCCCCCCCCTCCCTGTGAGCCTAGTGTGCTCTGATTGGTCAGCTCGGCCACTCTGTTCTGATTAGTCAACCACCAGAGAGGCTCCGCCCATGTCTAACAGTGCTTTTTTCGGCTCGCTCTCGGAACATCAGTCTTATAATGGCGTCGGTACAGCCGTATATTTTATACGCTAACTAACCGAACTGTACCTACAACTGTTGTTATAGAAGAGTGTGACGGCCCCAGGGCCTTTGTGCAGGTGTGTTGCAGGTCTTACGATGGGGTGGAGCTGAAGAGGCTAATCAGCGCGATCACGGACACCTGGCCGGAGCCGAGGTGCTATTAAGCCCAGCTGCCCGGAGTCACATGGTGGCCCCTGTCTCTCTCCAAAGCGGCTGCAGAAGGACAAACTCGGCGATCCTCTCCCCTCTACCACCTATCTCTGCATTTACCACAATAAATGTGCCGTGGTTTTGTAAACTCGTGTATGTCTCCTTGTCTTTCCATTGTGGCCTACGAGCCGGTCATAACAAAGAGTAAGTTATTTTTACCTGTAATAAACTACTACTGTTTGATGAGAAATCAAATCATGGTTTGCTATATATGAATGATATGTTATAGGAGCAAATAATTCAGGGAAGAAAGGATAGGCCTACTAAGTATTTCCATTAAACTTTATTTTTAGAAATGTACAAAATGAACATAAATATACATATATACACGGTATATCATCAATTCCTCCCCGTTGTCGGCATCTTGCCTATCGCAGCCGGGGCTTTTTAGGACGATGCATCAGTGTGGTAACCCGTCATGTATTGTCCGGCAGGATCTGGCTGGACGAAATCAAATGCAAATCACAAAATATTAGAGAAACTTAGTTCTTTTAGATTTGTTAGTAGTAGTTCTGGTAGGAGTGTGGATCTATCTAATCCATCTATTTAATCAACACAGTAAGCTTGCCAGCTAATATGCTAACCTAGCTTTCTTGTTTACTTTGGTAGCTAACACGATATGAACGCTAGCTCGGAGGAACGGCAACTATAATGTAGTGTAATAAAACTACTATGAACAAAAGCTAGTGGTTCATATTAGGCTAGCAATAACGTGTTTATAATTGCAATCTTATACGGGTAGTCTGCTACGTTCGGTCATTCATTGTAACTGGCATGAATACATTGTTTTCCGCTAGCATGTATAGCTAGCCTCGTTAGCTATATATGCAGTATGTACATGTACTGTCACAATGTACGGTAAATCACCCGGAGTATACTGTATGAGTATTCCGTGTGTGACTGCAGACATTCTCCTGCCATGACAAACATCTAAGGCCATCTGCTGACATGGTAGTTGATATATTTAAACGCTAGCAACGTTGTTAGCCCAGTAAGCTGGGCTTGTTTAGTGTAATAAAACCACTATGAACAAAAGCTAGTGATTCATATTAGGCTAGCAAGAACGTGTTTACAATTGCAATCTTATACGGGTAGTCTGCTACATTCATTGTAGCTGGCATAACAAAAATGTTTTCCCGAGCAAACCCATGTCTAGCTCCGTTGGTTAGCTCGGTAACATACACGCTACGTCAGCTATAATGTAATTACGTTTCGCGACTGACCGTACGGCAAATCACCCGGAGTATACTGTCTATGAGTATTTCGTGTGTGAATGCAGACATTCTCCTGCTATGAGATACATGTATGTAAGGCCATCTGCTGATATTAGAGTTGATATATGGAAACGCTAGAAACTTAGTTAGCACAGTTAGCACTGTGTCAATGGCTTAGCAGTCCGACACAGTTTACACATTTAAACAGTCTTGTTTGATAAATACACAAATAACAATGCAAACTTACAGGTTGTGTACCCGAATCTTCCCCTGCTCCAAACGGTCCAAACAAACTAGGAATAGCATCGTCCTTCAGTTTCAAATGCTGTGCATATCCGGCCTCAAACTGGGCAATGTTTTGGAAGCTTTCGTCTGTGAAATGCCGCGCACACAGTAACATTCTTCGAACCTCTGAAGGAACAGTGTTAAAAAGACATTTCAACCACTGACTTTGTCGTGGTTCTTCCGTCGGTAGGACAAACAGCTCAGATTTCTCCTCACATTTCAGGAAACAGGTCCTTGGCATTGGCATGACTGAATCGATTGTGAACTGAACCAGAGCTTCCAACAGTAAATGTTAGGCTGGCAGAGGGTGCGGCCAGCGCCGCTGGGTGTGGCCATAGCTCTTCGGGATTGGTCCATTTTGTTCCGGGTACCGCATGACATCATGCGGTACCCAGAAGAATCAAATGGACAGTGACGTATCTCCAACGAGGCGTTTTGGGGAGGTATTTTCTGTGTTAGAGTTTTACTCGCTACAGGGTGTACTTTGAGGGTTTTGACTCTGCACACCGTTTACATGCATAAAAACCTTCATAACACACAAGGGGACGGGTAATAACCGGAAAAGCATGACATGGCAGCTTTAACACAGTTGCTTCTCCACCTTTGCCCCCCCCCCACCTTTCGCCAACACACCTCCCGCCCAATGGGTTGCCAGGGAACGGTGACCCCTTGAAGTTGTGTGGGCGGACGGCTGGACAAGTGGATGTGTGGATGAGCGAGGTAGGGGGTGATTAATGAGCCTCTAGTGCTTGACTCTATCTTATGCTTTTTTCTGTATCCTCTTCCCTCTAGGCCAGGGGTCTGCAACCTTTTTGACCAAAAGAGCCATTTTGCCCCCTTTTCCAACACTTTTTTTGGTCTGGAGCTGCAACACATATTTGATAGCTTGATAGCTTATAAAGTTGTATATATTGTTATATCATAGACAAAAACTACAGTTTTTTTGCATTTATTATTTATTACATTATATAAAATGGTTTACCTCTAATAATAAACAAATCACTCTTATAAGGAGAACTAAAAAAAATATACACAGGCCTACTTTTAAATAAATTAAACACAGCACTTGGGGATTCCTCTGCACATTTGAAGAAAACAAATACAATTAAAATTGACCCACTTTGAAATAAATAAAACATATAGCTGCACCCTAAAAAGAGTTAAAGGTGGGGTATGTAATTTATTTCAGAAACACTTTTTGTTATATTCCATGGAATGCTCTTAACATCCCGATAGCAATGAATATATTAAATGCTTTGACAATAAATACATTAAAAAAATGTCATCTGTGGAAGCCGTGGCACTGTAAAAAGCACGACCAATCATTTTAGCCGGCCCTCATTGGTCATGTGCGCATTCGTGTGTGTTGGAGGAGGGGCTCTATAAGGAAGTGGCAGATTTTTTCCGGTTGTGTATTTTCAAATTCTAGCGCACTCGAGCTGGTTTCTCCAAAATTACATACCCCACCTTTAACTGATTGAATTATGACTGAAGATCGTCAGCTGTCTTCCTCTTCCGTTTTTTTCCTCGATACGTAAAGGCTGCAGCACCTTTGACAACTCGAATCGTTTGCTGTGAAAGCATATAACTCTAACCACGCAGAATTAAATCCTGTGTTCCTCCGATACTTTTATTTTCTTTGATTTAGCCATAGTTCGCTCATCGAGCCGGGGGTCAGGTTATTCACCTGCAAGAAAAGGCGCTGGTGCGGGACCGTAGCAGGATGTGACGCATCTTTTAGTTGACTTAATTAAAACCGTTTTGTTTTTTATTTATGTGTCACAGTATCACCTCAAAATACAAGATACGAAACATTTTCAACCATGCAACAACATTTAAATAGTCCTACAAATACTTTTATTTTATTTCCTTCTTATTTTTGTCTAAGCTCAAGGGAGCCAGAGCAGAGGGCTTAAAGAGCTGCATGCGGCTCGAGAGCCGCGGGTTGCCGATTCCTGCTCGAGGCACTCCGAAACTATCTTAGCCCAATTAGACTTTTTACTTATCCCGTGAGAACTGATGGCATTGTATCCATTGTGTTTGTATGTGCTTGTCCAGTGTTATTATTTGTACGTATTCAAGTTGCATTGGGGAGTTCAGAATCTTGCTAATGACTGCACATCTACTAGCCGTCCGATATGGCTGGACAAACACTTCTCTCATAAATCAAATGTACGTGGTTGTGAAGGAGAAGAGGACCATTGGTACCACTATGCTATAAAATCAGAAGCACTAATCATACTGTATACAACATTGGATAGACACTAGATACCATTGTGCCACATCCCGTTTTCAGTAGTTGCACCCTTGCTTATTTGCTAGCAATTTATGCACTAATTTCAGAGAATGCAGAGCAGGCTCAAAAGTCCTTCAGTGTGAGATTACCCAGCTCCCACCTGGTGGAACATTTCCATTTCGGATAAGCTCATATTTAAATCTGCTTTTTATATTCACAATGGATGAAATGATGATGATGGTATTTTGTGCGAGGGGTGGCACATAGTAACAAATCCAGAGAAAATTGTAAGCGTGACCCTGCATTCCTCTCCTGCTCATCAAAGCTTTTCAGCATCTTTTAGCTCATTGATGGAGCTTTTTCTTTGGTTTTCATCTATACAAATCTTACTTTTTTTGTTAACACTAACTAACAATCAGTGTAGTAGACAGCTGTTTCTGTGAAAAAAGTTGAAAAGACCACAGCAAGCAAAATGCAAGCACTATACAATTAGATTAACTAGTCGCAGACCGCAATGGAGAACTTCGCTGCCAAATAGATACTTGTTGTGGAGTTGGTGGAGACCAAAAAAGAGCTAAAAATAGTTTTAAGCTAGTTCTGCATCCAACATATTCTCACATTAACCCTTTAGTTACACTAGAATGCCATGTTACTTTTTGATTAAAGCTTACCCATGAGTTATTGTACCTGTTATCAATCAAACAACCAATAGTACTGTAAACGAGAACCAGTTAGTGCCGAGCAAAATGAGCTATCACTGAAATGGAAATATAGGATTCAAATCAAAATCAACTTTCTATCCTCATACGTACATAGCACATTGCACACTGTGGAATCTAGACACGGCATTCAACCCATCCTTGTAAAGCAGTAGGCAGCTACTCTAAAGCGCCTGGGTAGCAGTGTATGAGCCTGGTACCATGCTCAAGGGCATCTCAGCAGTGCCCAGGAGGTAACTCTAAAAGTACCAGTCCACACTCTGTACTTGGTACAATCGGTGACTTGAAACCAGCAACCATCAGGTTCTCAAGCCAAGTCCCTCAAGACGAAGCTACGGCCGCCAAAGTTGTAATAAGTTCACTATAGTTATTTAAGTAGTGTATTTGGAATACGATTTGTATAGGTGCACCTATGTTTAAAGGTGGGGTAAGTTTGAGAAACCGGCTCAAGATACACTTTTTGTTATATTCCATGGAATGCTCTTAACATCCTGATAGCAATGAATATCTTAAGTGCTTTGACAAAAAATCCATAAAAATATTTAATCTGTGGAAGCCGTAGCGCTGTAAAAAGCACGACCAATCATTTTAGCCGGCCCGGCTAAAATAACTGGATGGCCTACCTGCCTGTCAGCCTTCCATCTGTGCACAAATTTATCTCGTGTCCTCATTGGTCATGTGCGCGTTCGTGTGTGTTGGAGGAGGGGCTCTGTAAGGAAGTGGCAGATTTTTTCCGGCTGTGTATTTTCAAATATGCACTCGAGCTGGTTTCTCCAAAATTACCTACCCCACCTTTAAGTAATGTAATACTTAATTAAATCACCTTTGTTATCCTGAAAAAGACACAAAGCTTCTGTATTTAATGTTTAAAAATACTTTCATAGAAAGATAAACGGTAGTTAAACATCTTTGTTTCAGTTTTTAAAGCATTGACATATTGGGCAATATGCCATGCTTTCTTGCTGGAAAGATCAATACTACTCTCAAATGGGATAACATCATATGAAGATACAGTCAGGATGAAAACGGCTCATTTTCACATAAAGACTGGAAACAAGATGAAACATTTAGCCTGCTCAGTCCAAAGTAAACAATAATAATAATAGTAATCTGCCATATCAGTGTCTCTAAAGCTTAGTAATTAACATTTCATATCTTTTTTTTCATCTGCAAACACATTCTGCCTTGTCTCTGCTGGTTGCTAGGCTGCCAGACATTACATCACTGTTTGTGTACAAGATGAAAAAACCCAGATATAACGTCTTATTAGTCACATTTTTGAAAACTTTGGACACAGCCAGGTTAACTGTTCCCTGTGCTTCCACGGTTTATGAAAGGCTTTCTAATTGCTTGCACTTTTGTTATTTCACTCTCTAAAGACAATACACTTAATGTCTGAACCTCAAGGAGTTACTGTTTGTACATGAAAAGGAGATACAAATGTCCAAAAATACTATGGTTGGTTCATTTCCATTGCGCACAATACAAACATATACAGTAGCTGCATGTTAAACAGAGGATACGCGAGGAAAGAATGAACAATGCAGACACTGTCCCGAGTTCACAGCTTGGGAGCTCTTTTGCCTTTTGCAATATCTATTCAATAGATCCCCAGGTCCCTGAGAAGGTTTATTACAGCCCCATGCTGGTGGCTAACTGCTGTGAGAGTAGATGAGGAAGGGAGAGGTGCTAATTTACAGCTGTTGCAGTGACAGCACAATCACAGAGGGAACATGGATTGCTTCCACTCCAGCTGGATGCGGTGGAGATAATGAGGAAGGTGCTTGGTTGGTAAGTTAGTGTGTGCAAGTTTATGATACGCCTTGCTGCTGTTATTGATTTCTTAGCATTTAATTAGCTGTTTATCATTCAGGGAAATGTATTTTGAGGCCATTTCAAGCAGCTGTGTGATTAATACATCATTTGCACTACAATGCGGCCAGGCAAAGTAATAGAATGTACTATTTTAAAATGCATAGATGTGATGTTTTCTGTTTTAGTGCTATAGCTTGCAATAACACACTGTAATATGTCTTAATGCCTACACCATGTATTAAAGGTCTGATGAAATATATACCCATTATCAAATTCCGTACCTTTACTCGCACTTTGTGTATTAAAAGCTTAGGTGGGACCATGTCATATTTTCACAAGTCGCAAGTAAGTGGTTCGAAGTCTGTCCAAAATGTGTCAGCGCATGTGACACACAAGTACATAATCACCTGTGGCAACTGTTTAAAGAGCTATTTGCTTAATAGATTATATATCCTGGGGAAAAAAGTAAGACCGGACAACGTTCTTGAAAACAGAAAGCGATATAACAACAAAGAAGAACAACAAGTTAAAAACGTGTTAATGGGGCACATCCCCCTAACACTATTGAGGCTGTAACACAGATTTACGGTGCACAGAGGCGGAGGTCTCAGCGGACAGACGAGACAGCTGCTGCCGCTTTCATCAGCCCTTAATGCAGGCCCTGATCCAGTGTTAATTTCGTCAACAAAAACTATGACGAAATGTTTTCGTCAACTACCTTTTTTAAATGACTAAGACGAGACGATGACGAGCTAAAAATAGATTCTTGATAATAAAAACTATGACGAAATGTATATTTAGTTTTCGTTGACGAGAGGAGACTGGACTAAGGTGTTAATGGTGGACTATCGGACATTCAAAATGCAGGGTATTTTCCCCCAATTGTCCGTCTTGTCTGTCAAAATGCATCTTACGTTTCTAACTTGCAATATCACTATTTCCGCTCTCTTCACTCCAGAAGAGCGATCTCCGTGGGTGTTTCTCAATGTCGAGGACGCTTCCTTGGTAGGACAAGTCTTCCGAGTCAGGTCCTTCAGAAGCTATAGGCAAGAATCCTTCCTAGCATCGGAGAACCAAGAATGGAACAGGCTAACAGGTGTGCAGGCAGGGCCGTCCCTCCCTACAGGCCGATCATGCACATCATTTACTACGCCACTGAACATACTTACATTTAAATGTGTACTGCCTGGATTCAGCCATTTTCCGCCAAAGATTTTGGAAATTGGTCTGTGCGCAAAGCATTGTGGGGATTTTAAGACCGCGGAGGATACACATGTGCATCCTCGAAATTTCCCGCAACGAAGGACTCCGGCCTTGGTAGAATTCCAAGGATCCTGGACATTGGAACAGTCCTTCGGCGGGACTCGATGACGTAGCATCCTTGAAATAATAGGCTCGTTTGAGATGAGCGAGACCGACGCAGACCTGCGCAATTGCGACCGCCATCTTGCTAGTGCGTTGCATGATGGTTAGTAATTTTGTCCGACTTGCTCTGGAGGCTCGACTACATGAGACGTTGAAATCTCGCGGGACAAAGACGCCGGCAGCCTTGAGAGCGAGGCGGAGCAGTGGGTGTTTCTCAATGTCGAGGAAGGCTCCTCCAGAGCCACTATTTCAAGGATGCTACGTTATCGAGTCCCGCCGAAGGACTGTTCCAATGTCCGGGATCCTTGGAATTCTACCGAGGCCGGCGTCCTTCGTTGCGGGAAATTTCGAGGCTGCACATGTGTATCCTCCGCGGTCTTAAAATCCCCACAATGCTTTGCGCACGGACCAATTTCCAAAATCTTTGGCGGAAATCGCGCTCCATTTAAGGCGGGGCCTCGCATATGACGCACACCTGCACATCTGATAGCCTGTTCCACCATTCTTTGTTTTCCGAGGCTAGGAAGGATTCTTGCCTCGCTTCTGAAGGACCTGACTCGGAAGACATGTCCTACCAAGGAAGCGTCCTCGACATTGAGAAACACCCAGATTCTCTCCACGAGCTGCAGAAGCGAAATGCTTGATGGGAAACGACTCACTGGTATATCGAGCTGAGCGCTCATTGGTGGTTTTTACCCCGTGCAGGTGATGAAACTCTCCAATTGGCTCCACAAAAGTTTGTTGTTTTGTGTCAGTTCTATGTCGCCACTTCCATTCACATTTTTCATCATTGTTCCACAATGTTCATCATCATGAAATTAATATCTATATATTTTATACTATACTTGCACTGCTTACCGTTTTCATACTTTATATATCTTAGCAGATTCATACACACTGTTAATACTGTTCACACTGCTCATAGGCTACTGTGTATATCTAGTGTATTCATACTGTTTATTCATCATTCAATTCATTCTATATTTTACTTTTCACTTTACTGCTTTTTGCACTCCTGGTTAGAAGCTAACTGCATTTCATTGTCTCAGTACCTGTAATCTGTGCAATAACAATAACGTTGAATCTAATCTTGAGCAGGAACACATGTATTTACTTAGTACATATCTGACATTAACGATTAAACACATTTGTGCATTCTTTATAAATGCAAACCGAGTCAAGCCGACTCCGAGCTGTCCGACTTCAGACGAGCTTTTTGAGACCTCCCACGGCTGCAATCGGCTATTCTCGTCTACTTTCGAGGCGTGCCGCAGCTCATCTCAAACAAGCCTAGTGGCTCTGGAGGATCCTTCCTTGACATTGAGAAACACCCCCTGTCGGCCCATCCACACGGCGGCGTGCGTTGAAACTTCAACGCTTCTGCCCATACACTTTGAATGGGGTGACGTCACGCTTTGCCGAACTGCATTGTGGTTCCGTCGCTTCGCTTTGCTCGCGTTGCTCGCTTCAAAAGTTGAGCAATGTTCAACTTTTGAAGCTTCGACGGAAGCGTCAGCCAATCAAATCATATGCCAGTACAAGCTCTAGCCAATCGAACCGCGTGCTTGTGTGTCCGGGGCGGGAGATTCATGTGATTGGTTGTTGGTCGAGTTTCAGACACGCCCACCGGCAAGCTTCAACGCACGCTACCGTGTGGATGCTGCGCGTGTCTCTCTGTGTGCGGGGGCGGGGCCTAACAGACACGCTGCAGCGGCACACAGAGATCTGCCGGGGACAGAGCGTTAAGGCCCTGACACACCAAACTGACACCAAGGAACACATCCCGACGGACCCGATTGTTGTGTCGCCTCACGTCTCCTGTGTCTTGGCCAAAAAGTCGCACTGGAACACACCGCAAAGACTTCAGCCGACGGCCAAGTTGCACGTACGCACTGCGCATGCGTGAGTGGCAATAACTCTCCTTACCAGCAAGCGGCAGTAGTGTGTATTCTTAATTCAAAAGAGGCAACCGGAAGACAGACTGCGTGATATACAAACAACAAATAGCGTGCGTTCCATTTTCACTCTCGTCCATCACAGACTGTTTCACAGACTGTTTCACATAACGACTTATAATCGAAAACATGTTTAGTGCGGTACTGGAAAATGAAGTATAATAGCCGTGTGTGCGCCTTCTTCACTTCCGTTTCGCTTCTCATGCACTGATTCGCTAAGCTGAACAGCCAATCAGAGTGATTTATTTTGCCGACAGCCTGTCGGAAGGTGTCGGCACTGCCGAAAAGACACAACGGTGTTGGACACACCAATCTGAGTAGGGCGACAGGACGCTCATCGACGACCAGACATCTATCGACGGCCGAAATTGGCCCGGTGTGTCCGGGCCTTTAGAGACACTCTACAAGGCTCGATGTGGACAAAGCTTGTTTGCCATTAGTGTTTTTGCGTAAGCGCGTTGACACGAGCAGTCTGTCCAAACAGCTGGCCAAAAGGTGTCATATTCAGTCGGAGAAATGCACAATTTTCGACTTCCTTAACTCGTAGCTCTGTTGCCCCAATTACGAGTAACGTTATCACATCAGGTGCGCAGAGGTGGGAGAAGTAGGCTACTCAGATCTTGTCGTTAAGTAAAAAAGTACCAGATTATAGGAATACTCTGTTACAGTAAAAGTACTGCATTCAAAATGTTACTAAGGTAAAAGTAGACAAGTATTAGCATCAAAATATAGGTAAAGTACCAAAAGTAGTCATTGTGCAGATTGGTCCATTTCAGAATAATATATATGATATGTTTTATAATGATTGATCATTAAAGTGTTCTCAAAGCTGGTAAAGGTGCAGCTAGTTTGAATGACTTTGTATACTGCAGGGTAGCTTGTGAATTTACTCCAGGTGGAACTAAAGTCTGATTTAACACTTGATTAGATTTCACATCATTAATCCACATCTGTAAAGTAACTAAAGGGATTGAATACATGTAGGAGTAAAAGTACACCATTTACCTCTGAACTGGAGTAGAAATACTAAGTAGCAAAACATTTAAATACTCCAGTAAAGTACAAGTACCTCAACATTTTACTCAAGTACAGTACAATATAATAAAATAATTATATATATTTGATTTATTTCACATTTAAATAAAGCAATGTTAATTCGGTTAACAATTTGTTTAGTTTTTCCCTTTAAAAAATAACAAAAAGGACCTATAAGAATACCGTTAAAGTACCGGATCGATAAGAGTAGTAGTACCGTTAAAAACCTTAACGATACCCATCCTTATACACAAGTAAAGTGTTAAAGGTGGGGTAGGTAAGTTTGAGAAACCGGCTCGAGATACACTTTTTGTTATATTCCATGGAATGCTCTTAACATCCCGATAGCAATGAATATCTTAAGTGCTTTGACAAAAAATCCATAAAAAAATGTCATCTGTGGAAGCCGTAGTACTGTAAAAAGCACGACCAATCATTTTAGCCGGCCCAGCTAAAATAACTGGATGGCCTACCTGCCTGTCAGCCTTCCATCTGTGCACAAACTTATCTCGTGCCCTCATTGGTCATGTGCGCGTTTGTGTGTGTTGGAGGAGGGGCTCTATAAGGAAGTGGCAGATTTTCTCCGGTTGTGTATTTTCAAATTCTAGCGATCTCGAGCCGGTTTCTCAAACTTACCTACCCTACCTTTAAGAGAGTGAAATTTTGTTTTACGAATTTCAACACTTGATGCTGTCACATTGATTCCAATTTCAGATACCTGTATTTGAATTAGTTTAAAGCAGGGGTCTCCAACACGTCGATCGCAAGCTACCGGTAGCTCGCAAGCCCTCAATAAGTAGCTCGCCAAGCAAATCCAAAATGTAAAAAAAACACACAAAAAAAAGGAAATGTAATTAACCTGTTAAGCACCAAGCCTGTTTTTCATGTTTCAGGCTCGAAAATGACATGCCCAAAACAAATGACTACAACTTAACTTCTAAAAGGGTTATATGAATAATTTCTTTTATCAAAGCAAGGTTACATCTGTGAGTTGGATGTAGAAGTGTCAGAATCAATATAAATGTTTTTTATTTTAAAGAAAATTCAGATTTTACATAGTAAAAAACTGTATATTATAGTGTCCGTCCAAAAATTATTTTTTACAGATAGTGAAAACTACCCTTGGATGATGGGTTAGTAGACTAAAAGCTTTAGGAATCCAAAGTACAACATATAATAAGTACCCTGTATCAAGATTGATGCAAAAACAAGTGACATTTGACCTTTTTAGAGAGGTTTAGCCAAAACCACCCCACCTTTGAAGTGATTTGGGTGAAAATGTTTTTTTTTCCATATCTCTGGCCCCCCTTGGTCGATTTGGATGGTTGACACCTCTTTCTGACCGTTAGAGCCAATATAATCGAAGGGGGAGGCTCCCACACACACACACATTGTGAAGAGAAAAGGTGGGGGCTGCGCGCATGTAAATGTGAAGCAGAGTGAAGCTCTGGAAACGAAAAAGCAGTTGTATTGCTTATGGATTATCAGAAATCATTTCAAAGAGGACACAGACACATAGGATGAACCTATGGATTAACTGCAGCATCGTTTTTTTTATCGTTTTAATGCCATTGAAGACCAGTTTTGACCAAGGTAAGCCATGTTAGCGTTTCTAGCTACTTAGCTCCACATGTTATGATGTACGCTTTCGTTTATAGCGTCGCAAATGTTTATCACTGAGTGTTGAGGTTTTTTACACAGATTCAGTGTCTCCAGGACACCAAAAACGAGTGGTTGGCTGTACATCTAGGATAAGTAATAAGGGAGTTATTGTGAGTTTAAGTGCCGTTTTAGGTTACATTTTTTCGCTCTTGGCTAATTCAGAGGCTGAGTGTTAGCATTGTGGGGTTTTTTTGGAAAAAAAAATTAAAAAGATCAGTTAGCTGAGTTTCTTCCCGTTACATGGATATAAAACATTCATAGTTTTATTAAATATTAAGATTCCTTAGACGTTGTTTCCTGCAAATGACGCGTGTATCCGCCCGGTACCGGGCGGATGGTGCGTAACAGGTTAAAAGAATCGACCCTATGTCACAAACGAGCTGAGGACCAAAATGCAACACACGGGAAACCAGGGATAGTCGGTAACCAGCTTTATTTAAGGCAATAAGCTGGTAGGAGACGAAAAGGCAGATAGTAGGCAAAGGGCTGGTCGGGGACAGGCGAGGGGTCCAGGAGAAGGCAAGACGGGAGTCGCAGGTACAGACCGGGTCAGGGAGCAGGCGAGGCAGAATAGTCCGGGTACAGGCAGGGTCAGGAAACAATCTGGAGGGTAATGCGGGAAAGACTGGCATGCTGCAAAGTACGATCTGGCACTGAGGTGAAAGTGAAGTGGGCCTATATACTAATGGAGCTGATGGGTGTAACAGAGTGAGAGAGAGAGACAGGGTGTGGCTACCAGGTGACTAAGGAATGTTAATGCAGAAAATAGGTCAGTGAGAAAGCAGACTGTGACACCCTATGCATAAACAAAACCTCAATCATAGCGAACTCTATCTACTTACTACAACTCTATATCTATCTAACACCCCTCCTCCCCCCACCCCCACAATGAATATCGACCAATCACGTTCTTGCTTGATTTGCGGGACCAGCGTTGCAGTCCGGAAGAAAAGAAATGTGGAGTGGCAGCTCACCGCTTCATAAGGAGTTTGACCTTTCCTTCTGGCAGAATCTACACAACACATCAGCCCCATTGAACAGCCTAGTCGTGCCAGCCGATACAACACATGAGGGGCAGAGCTTTACTCTGTGTGTGTTGCAACTTACATATATATTTATTGCACACATACGCATGGCGTCATTTCCACTGGGGACAGAGGGGACATGTCCCCCCCACTTTTCGAAATCCTGTTTCCCCCACTTTACAAATATGTTTATTATTTATTTTTTGCGCAAGCCGTCATCGCCACGGAGGAGCACACAGCCTCTGTGCACGAGCGAGCGAGTGAGACAGAGAGCTAGAGAGCTAGAGAGAGCACACCTTTATCTATTTAATATAGTTGTAAAGTAAGAAATCATTCCAATGTGTACTATAACAAAACAAAAAACAGTTTAAAAGGGGAGTGATTAGTAAAATATGCATAAATAAAAAGAAAGAACGCTAACTAGGTAACATAAGATAAGAATAAACAAGTTTAAATTATTTGTTATTGGTTGTGATCATATTCTAAAGATGTTTGGATTATTGAAAAGTATACAGCTCCCTTTCATCTGAGTGTTGAGAGCTGTATCCATACATTCATTTTGCTCTCAAAGTGCACCAGATTGATGCTTTTTACTTCAACATTTAAAAAAGAATCTTCCCGGGGTGTATGCCCCCGGACCCCCCTAGAAGAGGTGAGGTCCACCCCCAAATAAAGCAGGTTAAAATAATTAAATTGCATACATTTTATTTTAGTAAACACTGAAAACGGGTCCCACAGACCCAAACAGCACACAAAGGTTAAAGGTGAGCATATAATAATGTTAAAATGTGCTAAATATATACACTGCAAAAAAAGAAAAGAAAAGAGGAGTAAAAGTAGCTCACGACTTGTTTTATTTTTTGAAAGTAGCTCTAACCCTAAAAAAGGTTGGAGACCCCTGGTTTAAAGAGAGACATTTTTTTGACTAAAATGTAATGATTTTTCATCGACTAAAACTGGACTAAAACGTTTTGAGTTTCCGTCGACTAAAACTAGACTAAAACTATGAAGGATAAAAATGACTAAAATGTGACTAGACGAAAATGGTTATTAGTTTTAAAGACTAAGACTAAGACTAAATCAAAAATAGCTGCCAAAATTAACACTGCCCTGATCAGGGTTTCATGCACTTGGGAGGGCGATGGGGGAGACAATCAACTGAAGGAGGGGAGAGAGGAGAGATACACAAACAATACCGCACATAACACACCCTCCTATAAGATCGAACCACGCTTTGACAAAAATACATCACCTGAACACAGTATAACATTGGGGCGCATCTCCTGAGTGTCACCAAAACACACATTGTAACCTGCGCAGAAGGTCTAGACATGGGACAGAAAATGCTGAGAAGTTTCACAGGTGGGCTGGAAAGGTCTGCCACACCTTTAGCTGTTTAGGGCTGCAGTTCATCAACTCACCAACAGGCTGCAACTACTCTTCAATTAAGGCAGAAGTAATGGGTCAGATGGAACATTTAAAACTCACTAACTAGTCTGAGCTCTGGTTTTAACACTAAACACACATTGCAATGGCTTTGAACCAGGTCATCAAATACAGCTTAATAGAGAGTAATATCACCAGCCACTTCGCTATCACAGGCAGACTCAGTTCCCAAGAGCAGGGCACTGGAGTGGGCAGACTTCGAGCCACAACAATCTTGCGGCACTATAACTGGTTGCTTGCCTTTCCTTTGGACTGCTTTAAAGCTGCCACCTTCTGCTTCAAAGCTACACACTCGGCAGCCAGGATCCAGACAAAAGAAACACAAGCTCTAAGTTGTACAACGCGACAGAGGAACACAACGACAAAAGGAATCGCGCTGAGCAAAAACCCTGAAACTCAAGAGTGGCGGCCTGCTGCAGGGTGGTTTCTTTGTAGTTGTTTAAATAAACCACAGTACCCTCTGGCTTACAGTTTTACAATTCTTAGAGAATAATCAGTTCACACACTGAGGCTATGTCATTGCCTTATATGCCGTACACTATCTATCTAAAAGTATTCTTTGCTCTGTGGCAACATCCACATAAACCTTACCTGACGTTTTCTCAAGACATCAAAAACACTGTCTACAGGCTTCTGGCACTTACTTATGTTAATACTAGAATAGCGTCTTTAACCTTGACATAATTAAGAGTATCTTGCACAGGAAGAGATGAGAAAACCTCCTGAGCCTTAAAACTAACCTGCAGTCTAAATGTATTGTCCACACATTTTGTGGACAATGCAAAGCAGCAGCAATACACTAATAAGCACCAAAGTAGTACTTGAACTAGAGAAATGCTTTTTAATCTCGTCAAATGTGGCAGCAGAACCAGCTATAATTGTGTAAAAGGTATAAACTGAACTTGTCTGCAGTTCTAGCTGACACATCCAGTTCTCCGCCTCCTTTTGAATTGAAGCTCACTCCTGAGCTGGAATTTTTGCTCATGCTCCTCCTTTACCCACTGGAGACGAGCTAACCGCACTTTAAAGCTCACCTATTATATATTTGAACAATATATTATAGGGCCATATCTATACAAAAATATGTCTCTTAAGTCTCCTCACATATGTATGTATAAAATACATCAAAAAGTGCATTTTGCATATGAGGTGACCTAGGGTATCTAATTTAGAGGAGGCCATACTCAACACATACAACAGTCAAACAAGTTTGCAACACTAACGCCACTGCTTCAGCCTACCAGTCTAGATTATCAGCTAAACCTCTTATCACACAAAAAAAGTCCCAATATCCTGCCTTACCGCAAACTAAACCTACCTGGCTAGGGCGACTCGATAAGCACACATCAGTGGCCATACCCTGAAACACCGAAATGTAACTTAATCCTCGCCCAGTGGTACTACAAAAACAAAGATAAGCAAAACATTTAAAGCCCGCAGGAAGGACTGATAAAGCCCAGTTGAACACATTCCTGTCTAAACTGAGGAAGTTGTTGACAACTAAATGATTTTGACAACACTATACATCTAACTTCACTATACTCCGCATGGGCCACCGGAGACACCAAGAGGTGAAAACAAATCAATTACTCAAATAATTTTATTTCACCATCCCGGGCGAGTCCCCAATTGCTAAAAAGGTCTACCTTGCTGTATAAGTCATCAGTAAACTCTATTTTATGATCTTTCTCTAACAAAAACTAGAAAATGATCACTTCATTTAGGTACGATCATGATAAGACTTGTCATCAGCAGCTTGACTACTAATGACCGACTCACACACACTTGTGTGATTTTTCCTTTGAGAGACAATTACAATGATAATGTTTTCCGGCTGCATCGTGCTCAAACTAAAATAATAAGCATACAATTGATTGAAATGCTAGCATCTTTACCAAATAATTAATTGTACTCCAGTAGGGTGCCATGAATGAATGAAAGACTCAGGGATTAGTGTCCTTGGATTGAATAACCAAAGATGATAGAGTGGTACATCATGGGCGGGAAGAGCTGATATGACACATCAAAGGGCCAGCCAGTGGAAAAAGCCATAGCAACCAGTCTGGCTCACCATGACATTGACACTAAGGGCAAAGACACGGTGTGTGGTCTTTTAGAATGAATTATACGTTTGATAGTCGCGCCAAGGCTGGATAAATGGCCATCTGTAAGTGTACTCTTTTCTAGGACACACTTGTGATTAAAAGCAACAAATCCCAGTCCTCACATCGATTATTAGTGTGACCAGGTCACTTGAATAGACTCAGAATTTAGCTATTTCATTCATATAACACTAACGTCTGAATGTACAAGGTTGTATAATAGAGAGACGCCATCCTGAAAGAAAGGGCAGTCTCAAGTGGAAATAACGGTCCTCCTCTGTAAGACCTGCCAAATCAGAAACATGTGTGAGAAGACGATAGTGTGCTCTCTGGCACCGAGAGGGGAGGAACATAATAGTGTTTCAGAAAGTGAAGCTTTAGCACAGGTGAACGTTAGATATAAATCTGTGTTTTAGCCATACTTTTTAATCTATTTTGCAACATCAACAACCTAAAAAAAACGATTTGGTTTCAGTTTGCAGTAAGAAAGGTTGCTGTTTGTCAACAAACCAATCCAGAATTCGTGTAACTGCAAGGCCACATAATCGTATAATAGTAATCAATCCATTTAAATTAATCCAAAAAGTCAGGGAAACTGATTCTAAAGATTATGGCAGGGTTTTTAAATTGCTTGTGTTAACAAACTTAACCAACAAAAAAGTACCTGAAGCATGAATATTGCATAATACACAACAATACTAAAATGTGCTCTAAATAGGAACGTTAGACATCTTACACAGTTTGTGCAGGCTTCCCCCCACTGCAGCAATCACTGACTGATGGATTTGCACCAAATAATTGCATCATTATATTCTCACTGATCAGCATGAGTTGTGCATTTCTCTAAATGTTAAAGGGCAAACTTGTCATTCAAATTGTCCCATGTTGATAGCATATTTCAGATGTGTTAATTCAGGAGCATATTACTGTAAAATTCCTGAGGCATAAATGATTAAACCTGTCTGCAGGAGTAATTTTAGAACTCATTCTGGAGAACATATTGAAAGACATAAAAAAAGAGCAGGGTTCTTAAAATCTGAAGTGTGAAAAATCTGTGGAGTGTTTGACAGAAGAAGAGTTGTTTCTTCTTCTGAGCTGTTCCTGACATTTAGAAAGAAAGGACCCAAGGAGTTTTCTTCTATGGCGATCTTTGTCAATGGATTTCCATGTGAGAAAGTGCTTTGGAACTCGCGGTGAATTTAAAGTGGTCAGGTAATATTGTGCTCTAATTATATTCAATACAGTACATCTTTCATTACCTCCGCTAAGGATGTTATGGGGTTCTTTTTCTTAGTACAGACAATTTATGAATCAGACAAACACAATTATTGGCTAACACAATTAGAAAAAGAAACATTTGTGATTTATTAGTTGGTTTGTTTATCAGCAGCATTACTTCGGAACTACTGATCCATCATTAAAATGGTGAAAGGGAGAAGCATAGAACCCATACAAATGTGCAAGGAACTCAAATTAGATGACATTTAACACACGTTTTTTTTCATTTTTCTAGAACATTGCGGGATAAGGCCTCGGCAGAGTCTAGTTTTCTCTACTGTGTAATTAACTGCTAACATCAGCAGGGGAACATGCTGGACAGCTTTATTGTTTCCTTACCTCACCATTAGAGTTGAGCATGTTAGCATGCTAATATTGACTCAAACACTCAACACAAAATACAGTTAAGCTTGAGTTCTGAAGATTTTAGTAAACCACATTGTGGGAAAATATGTACAATATGAGATGATGATGGCATTAGAAAGTCAAGAGATCTAAAGTCTGAAGGTCTGAAGGTCTCAGCCAAGAGAACAAAAGTCTGAAGGATTCATCCTGTGGAAGATGTAACCGCAATCCATCCAATAGTTGTTGAGCTATTTCAGTCTGGAACTAAAGTGTTGGACCAAGCAACATTTGTATTAACATCATCATCATTGGTCCTATTTGGGGTACAGCTCAATATAAGGATCAGATCAGTTTCTGGGCTTCAGAATTTCCAATAAAAATAAAGTGAACCCTCCAGCAGAGGTGGGAGAAGTCCCATCAGTCAGGATGGCCGACCACAAATCAACTGTCATCGACTACACAGGGAGTACGAATGCTTTCTTTGACATCGTTGATGGTATAGAGCCAGAATAAAGGGCAGGTATTCCAATTTAGTTTTGTTATTACGGCTCTTCGGTTTCTGCAGCTGTTCGCTCTCCCTCAAATGGCGTAAGCTCATTATCCCTTCCCGTCCAATTACAATGGACTTAAGAGGCTGCGGTGTGTGTACTGGCTTTGGACAGTCAAAGTGCCACGCTGCTAACCCACTGTGTTTTCAAAAAAAGGCACAAAAAAAGCTCTGGGCATCAAAGGCACATATGTAACAACATGAACTGGACCATGTATGTGCTTTTCCCCACGGAGACGCACACATGAAAAGGCAGCCACTGCGCCTAGAGCAGATAATTGGCTCAAAACTAATCCCTGTATGTCTGCTGATACACTATGTAATAAAGAGAAAGTCTTCTGCTTAGACTCCAACCCAACGTAGCAAGGCCCGAGTCCCTTAAAACATAGTCATCTGAGAGAAGAAGAAACTGGAAGAGAGTGTGTCGTAAGTCATTACCTGAAGCCACGGCAATTAGCTAAAGGGGAAAAATGTTCTCACACCTCCAGCTTTAGCCTTTTAATTAATGTGGTCAACAAAATGTTTCTTCTTAAATCAATACTTTTTCAGGATTTTTTTATATGATTTTTGTGTGTATTGGAAACTTGAGTAAACTGATGAATGTGTTATTAATAAGGGAAAAGCATTCATTTCTAGCTAAAATAATTGAGGCCTTAGGGTAATTCAGTCTTCATTCGACTTTTGTGTTAGGGTTGGGAAAAAAAAACAATGTTTCACAATACGTTCTTACTTCATACCCTACCTGTTGTTGCAGTAACCCTAACCCAGTAACAGGTCAAGTTGTGTTTCATAACCTGTAAAATAGAGTGCAGTGTATTTAAGGTGATGCATTGTGGGAAAATCCCATTGAATGATAATGAGAAAGAGAATTAGATAGAGAGACAAAGCTTCGCCTCCTGATAAATAATATATATGATTTTCAATATCGTTCTCTGGAACATCTTGTTCTTATTCACAGTCCAAGAATACGCACTGTAAGCTTCTGTGCACTTTACTGTTGTTTATATACAGTACTTAATAACCTACTTTCCAGTTACTATGGTAACCCCATGCTCAGTGGAGAGATGTCTCCCTAAAAGAAAGAAATAGAGATAATCGCTGTGAATGTGCTCAATTCAAATCGTGTGATTTAGTTGAACTGGATTTCTGTTTTCAATTGGTTTGCAGTTCCATTTACCGGTGGTGCTGGAAATAAAAACAATAAAGTGTAGCTAAAATTGGATAGTGGTATTGTTCAAGTGTTCATAGCTGAAACTATTGTAAACACAGTGTTTAGGTTGTCAAGAAGAAAAATACAATTTCATAATTCAAAGAAGAAGATTGCTTTTTTTTCCCCGAGTAGTGTATGAATAAATGATTTGTAGTTAAAATTGTTGAATGGGGTTCTTTGGTTTTGGTTTGTTTGTTTGTTAGAGGCAGAACAGAAATATTTGGTAAAAATGCAATATGCCATGCAAGCGGCTCTGAGAGGCTTAATCAAAATGGCGTAAATGTATATCATGTTAGCATGCTGACATGTGGGCACTAAAGATGGAGTGGGATAGGATGTCCTTAGTATTTGTTCATAAATGGAAGAAAATGACCCGATGATGGTTAAACTCATCGAGGCATCATAACGATATTCAAGAGATCACCAAATCAAAGTAGCTATTGTCTTTTGGGGGGGATTAATTGTTTGCACCAAATATCTTGGCAATCCATCCAATACAAAAAAATTACCAATATCTAGAGCCATGGGACATTTGGCTAAACAAAGGCCAAGTTCCACGAAAAAATGAAGTGTCACCTTTTTCGGCATTTTGATGTATAGTAGTAGTTATAATGGAAATATGTGAGGAACTTGTGTATTATCTAAAAAGAGACGATAAAGAAGGGAAACTTATACAAGATATTCGGACAAATACACCAAGAATGAATTGCATCCGGATGATAGCTCCATGAATTTCATATCAACTGCGATCACCACCTGCCCCCTCTCAAGTTCCTAATCACAAAAGATTTGGCAAAAATATAGTAAACAGTATTACAGCAAACATCCTCCCGCAAAGTTCTGCAGCTGAGTGCAATTTGCCCTTTTTGGAGTCTGATTGCAATTATTCATGTCGCAAAGTATAAATGTTGCCTATGTGGCCACGAACACAGTAGGCAGAACAACAGAGAGCAAAATAAATTCCGTTTTTTCAGATTGCCAGGTATATGTTCCGACTCAACTAATGCACAGTGATTCCTTAAAACATCAAGCAAGGAATTCGAGGGTGAAAGAGAGAAACTTGGGATTGAATAACTGGTTGGTGTGAGGCCCCATATAAATGTACTTCAAAAACCACACCGTCTGAAGCCATTCATAGTTTCACTCTAGCTGTATGTGGCTATCAGCGCTGAACTTGGTCAAATTGACTGTATAACATGAGGCTAATTTGCATAGAAAGGGGCATTTTATTATGCATATTACCTCGTTTAAAAACATGCAAACAGCACATAAGACCACAGATGTCAATTGCTTGGCAGTGCAGTGAGTGGAGTATTCCTCACTTAGCTGGGGCTTGTTTCTTTTCGTTTCATTTGTGCAGGTTTAGCGTGCAAAAAAAGCCATACAATCCTTTTGAAAATTCTCCACAGTGTGAACCAGACCGGAGCAGCAAACCTTTTAGTCGAAGATTACAAAAAGAAACGCTCAAGCAAAAGTGCTTATCGAATGATCCGACCAGCATCTGGAACACCCTCGTCCACACCTTTTTAACATCAGACTCATGCTGAGATTGGTAAGCAGAAAAGAGAAAGGTGAAACAAGTTCAATTGATGTGCTCACATGATAAACTGAGGTTTTATCGTTTAATGTGGATTGATCAAGAAAGTCCAGCTGCTCACATGGTTTCTATGGGGATCAGAGTAGCCAACCCGCTTTTATAATAATAATATTAATATTAATAATAGTAATAATACATTACATTCAATTATATTAAATAAATAAATGGAATAAAATGAAAATAGCTGAAAAAAATAAATATATAAAAATAATGTGCATTTGTATACTGTTTGCTTGGTCTACTCTCATCCTTCTCTTTATCAGAAATATGTGGCCCTCCATAACCTCCCTTAGTATAACAACATGGTTGCACATTTATTGGAAAAAAGCAATATGTTTCTATCATCTTATGTTTGGTTGGTTTGGTTTGTTGTGTTCTGTCTAATATATTCTTTATTGTACATTATTTCTTTCTTTTTCTGTATTGAGTATCACTACTACATGTGCCTCTCACCAATAACAATAAATAAAACAAAAATAAATAAATAATACACACAAGCATAAAAATGGATCTTCCTAATGTGTTTTAAGCTAAGTGTTTAAAAAAAGCCCTCAACCATGATTCTAACAAGCATTTCTCTTTTTTTTAAGTGCATGTGTACATGTGTTGGTGTGCAAATCATTAGAGTCCTCGCCTCATGACGCTGCTTATAAAGTAAGGTGAAGTGGCCACTTATGGATGTAGAGGCTGATGACAAATGGCTGCGACCTTGGCTACAGGGTATTGGGGAGATTGTTGTCAGTTGTAAAGCTGCAACCTTGTGTTCACATCAGAAAGCAAAAGTCCCATGATGTATACAAGAAGATCGTTATCAGGTCTGCTTCTGCGGTTAAATGTCTCAACACTCAGCTCATGAATAACCCTTATTTGAACATTCCCAATGTATTTCCATGGAAACAGATCTCATACTTTCCAGAAAAGAACAACAGTAAATTACAAAAAGTAATTACATGCTTCAGCATCCTCTATAAATTCACATTTTCCCACCAAGAACGTGTCAAACATTGTGATCTTGTTATACTTTGATATATAAATAGCTGTATATGGTATAAGGAAAGTTATGAAGGACCTAATATTTGTTTTCCCCATGTAAAGCTTTTTGAGCATCTTATTCATCATATTAGGTTTGATGTTAATAGACTAATGTGTCTCATTTTCTGACAGAATGTGTAACTAAGACCAGAATTTATCTTTCCCTTTTCTTCGAAGTGATTTCTACTTCACTTTTTTGTTCAACAATATCCTATAGTAAATACAAGTTCATTTCATCCTCTGCTTTAATGTGTATGAGGAGAGCTGTGAGGGTGGTTACTATATACAGTCTATAGTGGTTATACTAATGAGTTACGTAGCTCTCTTTATGCTGTTTTCATTCTGATATACTTTTATAATCATATGCTGTCAGATGTGGTTTCCAATGCTGAAGGACATTATTTGGTACAAAAGGTCACCAAGGTCAGCTGTAAAAGTGTGGCTTTCTTGGCAAAAATACAAATCCATTGCTTGCATGGAAAACATAGTGAGTTTTGCAAAATGAGCACAATGCAACAGCTTCTCACAAAGATAAATAACTTGATTAATTACTCTTTTTATTTCAACAATGTATATAAGAGAAATATTTTAATTAAATGCATTTTCATTATTTTGTCATCTGACATAGTAAGCTCATTTTCAGGTTCACATCTGTATTTCATACCTTTACTGTGACATGTCTCCATGATTTGATCAAAAAGCTCCTTAGCCTATCATGTAACAATGTGCTGGAGTGCTAGCCAAGTGTGCGTGGGAGAGAAACTCCCTCTGGAGGGAACACAGGGATTTTAGTCTTTGCAGACCATTTACATGCACAAAAACCTATATAACACACTACAGGAGAGGGACAACCTAAAAAAGCATTATAGGGCTTCTTTAATAATTAATGAAAGTTTGCCCACAGAAAAATAGGTTACCTTTAAAAAAGAAATCCACTGGCTATTGGGAAGAAATGACGGCATGTAAACCAGATCCAGAATTATATATGTGTCTGTGCATAAATAGGACAATTGCATGTATGTACGCACCCACACGCATGCTTGTGAATGCCCAGTCACAATTAATCACTTACAGTACAATCACAGCCATATATGCACAGTCATGAATGTTTAACAATAATATGAATGCATGTATGCTGAACTCTGTTCATGATGTCAGTGTTTCTAAATAAATGTGTTTATGCTGGTTTGTCAAACAAATGTCACTTTAACCAGCCTGAAGAAGAGTGGGGCTTTCAGTCTTTTCACTCAACAAAGTGTATTGAAATAGTAGTGCACTACTACTGAAACAAACTAACCCTTCTCTCAAGGGAATACAGAATTAAAGGGAAGCTTTTCAAATGTAATGGAGCCTGACTCAATACCCATCTTTGTACTAGGATTTATATCATTAATAGAAACTACAGCCCAATAATCTCCAGTGCTTTGTGAAACAAGGACAGAATACAGTTAGCTTTACTAATACTTTAAAAAAGCTGTAGTTACAGGAAAAAAGCATGAGAAACATACATATAGCTAATTTTCAACTAAGCTATAATTTTGTATTATTAATAGGCATGTATTTTCTTTTTTTGTTACCACTATCCGGGTAGTTAGTAAAGCCACTGTTTAGTATGGTTGACAGCGAGAGGGAATGTAGGTCAGTTTGACTGTCCATTTTTTGGGAGAGATGCAGAAACTTCCAAAAAAGATCGGATTCTGCTTTAATTTTAAGAAAGACACCTAAGGAGGCAGGGCCGGTTCTGACCAATTTGCTGCCCTAGGCGAGATTTTAGCGGGTGCCTGATAAGCCAACATCCCCCACTTTCATCACTTACAGCGCCCATCGTACAGGGCAAATGGAACGTGTAACCGGGGTGAAAAGGGTGTTACCTTTACTTAATTATGAATGCTGTTACATCAAGGCCGAAAATTAGGATAACAGTAAAAAAAAAAAAGTTCCATCCCAGAGCTACCAGCGCAGCGCCCCCCCAGATCTGGCGCCCTAGGCGACCGCCTATGCCGCCTATGCCAAAAACCGGTCCTGTAAGGAGGTAGAGTCTTTTAACTTCCACAGTGAGCAATGGGAGCCAAAAAGAAAATCTTCAGATTGGCCTGTTTCTGTTTTCAATTGTGAGCAACAAGGCTCAAATTGTTATTTTGTTTTGACGTATTTGAAAACCCAACCTAATTAGATATCCGAGACAGACAGGTTCTGCACGTACAACATGTTATCGATTGATTAAAAAAAGCCACCCACCTTCACTTGCATGGATTTGAAAATAAGAGCAATCACAAAGCTTTAAGTGTTAGCTCAATACTTCAGAGACAAACAGCATAGTCATACTGAGGAGTATACAAGCTGCAGCTGAATGTAATGAGCAGTTCAGTACAGTAAAGTATATTGTAGGGTTTGGTTTTTGGTATAGTATATTATAGTTTAGAATATATGGTATAGTATACTATAGTTTTGTACAGTATATCGTTGCATCGTATAGTATAATATGGAATAGTATAGTATAGAAAAATAAAATGTATGGTAATGTGGTATAGCATTATAGAAAACCTAGTATATTATAGTATAGTAAAACATGGCATAGTATAGTACAGTACAATATATTGTAGTATAATATGGTATAGTTCAGCATGGTATAGTTTAGTATAGTCTAGTAAAGTATAGTATGTAACAATACAGGGTAGAGAAGCGTAGTAAGGTTTATTCGGTATAGTGTAGTAATTTATAGTATATTAAAGTATAGAATACTTCAGTACAGTATAGCATGTTATGACTACAGCAAGCTCAACAACATGAAATCCTAAATTACTTAAAACAAACCAGAATTTACAGTGCTGTTCAACCATGAGAAACCAGAGAAAATTAGTCTTTGATAGCTTTCAACAACCACTTTAGATAAATAGCAGTTGCTCGGAGAGGAGAAACAACAATCAACACTAATCTCAAACTAATTGCCAGTAAAATATCGATACTCGGCACTCAGTGTGGAATGGATTTGGCCCGGTCTATTAAGTCCTGTAATCAGGGGGAGAGTCATGTACACAGTAGGCATCAAGAAGATTGCTGACTTTCTCTGATGTTGCCTATTATTACATAAGGGTTTCTTGTATTTATCAATTGACATATTTTTCATGGTATGATTATCTGTGGGGTGTGTACACAGTGCTGCAAGACACAGCCCAAGAAGTGACTCTCCACTTCCGACGTCATTCCTGATAGACTTCCAGTTTCAGTTAAAAAAATCCTTGATCAATGTCTTAAGTGTTTAAATCAGACATTAATTGTTAACTGTAAAATATTACATTCATCTGTTGTCACGTTACAGTGAACAGATTAGAAATAACTCTTGATTTTTTAAAACTTTTTTGCAATATTTGTACGCATTTTTTTCACATCACGACAGCAATAGAACAAAATCGAATGCTTTGACACAAAAAAGAAAATTAATCGGATATCCCGTATAAGACTTCCTTTTCTGTCGCTGCCCAATATTTAAAGTTTCATTGGCAACTTGAAACTGAAGACTGGAGTTGCGATACAACTTCTACGCTCGGTAAAGTCAGAAAGATATTGATAAATGGAGGTATAGGCATATGGAATATTTTCTATAAGAAAAACTAAATTAAAAAAAAACTGTAATTTCCCCTTACTTGTTGATGTGGTAAAACCAAGACCACTAATGTGTGAAGTGATTTTGGTAGCACTTTATTGTATGACTGGAAGTTTGGGAATATGTCTTTTCGGCATTGCACTTTGTAGACGGTCCCTGCGCATTCGTCCCTCCTTCGGCTGCAAATTGAGAACAATGCAAGTTGTCCAGCTTGGAAAACTGCGCGTTTTGGCTTGTTTTTAAAAATAAAAATGAGGTTTTAACTCATTGTCTACCTTGCAACTGTTGTTAATATAATTGTTATCGATCTTCGAATCAGTCAATTTCTCTCTAACTTTCCCAAACTAAGTGTGACCTGAAAGTCTTGCAGCTCTGTCCATGGTTCTGAAAAGTTATTGAAAAATAAATCCCAATTTTACAGAAATAGCTCTTTGTTGTCCCTGTGATCGTGAATAATTTATCTCGCACCGCCGTTCCGTGCTGACATTTGCTCACATGTCCCCGGGTAAGCGCGACAGGAGCATGAATCCCTCATCAGAGGAAAGAGAAAGGTCAAGTCTTATTGATTTCCCTATGCAAACGCGCTCTATTTTGTCGAAATCAAACCTCCAAAGTTGGACTCAGGTCATCCTCATCTTCCTTTTCATTCGACTTGTATTATGCTCTATACAGGCTGAAATTAGGTAATAGTCTGGATAGTAGCTCTAGCAAAATAGACTTATATTTAGTGATAAATGTACAGAGGCTGTAAATGCTTCTGTATGTTGGTGGTCAATCAGCGGTGCGTAAAACGCGCGCTCAGGGGTGGGGACTCCTTTGGAGAGGCAGGACCAGAGAGTAAAACAGGACGAGTCTGCATCCACAGGTTGCCGCGCGCCTCTCTCCTCCTCTCAGTGAATCTTTAGATTGCTGACAGTGGAGGAGAACCGTTTTGGACTTGGGCTGCATAGAATCTCATTAGCAAAATGCCAAATCAACCGCCTCGGGACAACTCGATATATAAGAATGTAATCTTATTGCGCTGGACGTTTCTGTCGTAAAAAAAACACCTGTTTATTCCGAGGACGGTGCGTTTTTATTCCTGAACACCATGCCACCTCACATGAGCTGCACCACGCTGACAACAGCTACATAATGGCATGTAGGAGCGGCTCCGGTCCAATAAACGAGGATAACGCAAGGTTCCTGCTGCTGGCATTGTTCATCATCATCTATCTCCTCTGTGGGGCCGCAGTCTTCTCCGCGCTGGAGCAGCCAAAGGAGCGAGAGGCGAAGGAGCGCTGGGAGCAGAGGTTCGAGCATTTCAGCCAGAAGTACAACCTGAGTAAGAAAGACCTCAACAACTTCCTGAGGAACTACGAGGAGGCGAACGTGGCGGGGATCCGCGTGGACACAATCCGACCTCGATGGGACTTCACCGGCGCGTTTTACTTCGTGGGGACGGTGGTGTCAACAATTGGTGAGATGGAGAAAAGTCGCGTTTTAAAACAGTGAATTTGCGATTTTCTCTGTCAGCTCTATCATCTTTTTATTTAAATCATTTTAAAATCCACTATTTAGTATCTCCATAATCTTCATAAAGTCCTTGTTTGCAAGAAACTATCTTAAATATCACAGCTACTCCACAACTACTCCACAGCTACTCCACGAGCCAACATAAAAATAAATGTAAATAGAAATGTACCCCCTTACTGTATTTTATGTTAGTAGGATGTTCAAAGCCCAGTTATCTGATGTTTGAATTGTCATAGAAGCATAAATACTTGCCCAACAAAGAGCCAGCATGTACACACTATTCCTGGAACAAGCACACCTGATTATAATTAAGCCGTAATTAGAGACATGAGTTGCACCTGTGACAAGTCGAAATCCTGATTTGCATTCAATTAGGACCTCCACTTTTCTCATATCTGTTTGTGTATGTTTATTTAGTCCAAAGAGATATACTTCAAGTTATTCTTTATAGTAACATCGCTGTGTAATATTTATTGGCCATGACTTGTGATTTGATCCAGTAGGTTCAACCGAACAAGGCTATAGGAAAAAGGCAATTTAGAGCAAGATTTGTCCTTGACAACCGTTTTTTCCATTTCAGTATAGGCTGCTTCTGAGAGTCAGTATTTCATAAACAGTGAAGCCATATTCCCCTAACCAATAGCACTGTTAAACGACAGCCCTGTTGATATTATGTTGTCGATATCATGGATTTGATCCGACCCTACACTCTCAATGTTTTTTTCCCTCATTAGCTAAGCAGTAGTCATCTTCACCTGTAATTGGAGTGAGTTGTTTCATGATTATTGACAGTTTGACAGATTGATTATGGGCATTAGTTATGTTGATGATGGTCCAGACTGTTCTTAACTGAACACATTGTGATTAATGTTGGTCTAAAAAAAGTGATCTCCATATTGATCCGATGATTCACCCGTGATTACTAATATACCAGGGGAAAAAGGAAGACAATGATTGTTTGTAGCCTCATTATCAGTTTTTGGAGGATGTATACAGCCCCTCATCGAGAGCACTTTTTGCATCAACAACCCAAACCCGACTCTCGCCCTGACAAAAAGAGGTGATGTATAGGCACCAAAGCTACTTCCAATAGAAATACATTGTTTTTAAAATCATTCTATGTGACAAAAATAGTGTTGGGTGAGACGGGTTTGGCTTCAGAGCATACATGGAAGAGAAGCCTTCAAGAGAGCATTGCAGCCTTTCATGTTTATGCATAACATATGCACATTATGTTCTCGTGCAGACTTTCACTGATGTGGAGTCTTCAGTGAATGGCTTAGTATATGTTTTTTAAGGTTTTGATATATATATATATATATATATATATATATATATATATATATATATATATATATATATATATATATATATATATATATATATATATATATATATAACATAACAAATTTAAAGCAATAGTTTGACTTTTGGATCGTGGGTTGATATTACAACAAGGACCATGTCCTTTGAATTTACTACATAAATATGTCAAACTGAGGATATCTTTAAAAAAAAAAAAATGGAATAAAAAAACCGGGGAAAAACTGGAACCAGCAGCTCTTCCCACTACCACTTCACAACTTTGAATGCTACAGCTAGCAACCTGTTAGCCTAGCTTAGCTTATTTTAGCACACAGTCTGGAAACAGAAACAGCTAACATGGCTCAAGGTCCAAAAATAACAATATATGTCTACCAGCCACTTCTAAATCTCAACCTAACCCAAACACTTACGGATAACAACAATTTGTTTTTTTTAAGGTGCTTATGTGAAATTTGGTAAGCTTACTTTGGACAAACAAATAAAGCTTGTATTAAGCTATAGCTAACAAGCTCTTGAATGTAGCTTCATATTTACATATTTATCTAACTCTCCCGAAAAAAAGCCATCAGCCATACTTCCCACAAAGATAAACTAATTATTTTCTTTGAGTGACTAATGTTTAATTTGAGAGGGAAATAAGTCAGCACTTTGTAGCCCATCTCCGGCAGCCCATTAACGCTTATCAGGAGTATACCTTTTATTCCTGATGCTGGTGTCAAACTGACAGAGAAGCACAGTATCTTTTATGTCTTTCATGTAGACCACTGTATTTCATTGAATAGGTCAAATGACTCATCCACACTACATTCAACTGAGCTCACGAAACAATGAGGAAGAAAATCATTAAATCCATGCCATTTGGATTTATCGTCATGGTTAAAGGAAATTGATGGGTCAATTAGAACCTTGGGACCAAATCTGAATGTGGAGGCCATCAAATCCTTAATCAGGACCGGCCACTGGCATAACCACAATAAGCAGTTATTTAGGGGGCCAGTCTAGCTTTTTATATGTGGCAGCAGTTACTACTCATTTGAGGCCAGTCATACATTTTACTATTACAAACCATCACTTCAAAACATTGGTGCATGATAGAAAAATCGTGTGTCAGTTCCGCCCCACATGCTCTGAATGCGTTTCATGTGAGTGTAAGAGATGCCCAGCTGAGAGGCTGTATCACGCAGAGATAGCAGAGTGTCGTCTTCAGTATTAAAAAAATTGATGCCAAAATTCATTAAGAATTGTGGTGAGCATTAAAGAACGCTGCATTTCTAAGTAGCAGGATAATGTCATGACATGTAAGGATAATTAGACTGCCTCAGCCTTATACGTTTTCATTTGGTCTTTTAACACTCTAAAGTCTCCCCTGAGTCATGATTTAAAATGTGATGCCCTGGAACTTCCTGCAGTAATTTGATCAAGCATATAGCTTTTTCCTTATTATACATGTTGGCTTTATGCCTGCACGGAGCCCTATCTGCAAAATTAGTTTAGGCCCACCACAATCCTAGGGTCGGCCTTGAAAGGAGATTCAGTCAAATGTATCTTTGCTTTTCTAGTGAAAAGGCTCTTGTCAGAATTCCAAGCTGCACAACAAAACAGCGTGCATGTAACTGAATCTGCAGACAATAACATTGTTATGAAGATATCAAACTCAAACAGGTGAACAGACACAGACAGTGCTTCATTGAGCTTTAAGTGCTAAATGAGGGATGAAAAGGAGACATCGCTGAGATCTGTGCGATCGATGGATGCACCTCTCGGCTTGAGTCCTATTTTGTTTCTCTGCCAGTTCAAAAGAGACAAAGAGAGGTCACACACCAACAGTGTGTCTGTTACCCTTATACATAGAAAACAGTTTAATGGGTTCTTACCTTTTAAAAATGATAGAACATGATACAATTGACATGTGAAGTGGCCCCAGTGGGACTTTCACTTGCTAAATAACAGTAGGGAATACGGTGAAATCTTAGAGAAACGGACACCTTTGATCTGATTGTCAAGATGTGCTTGGATTGAAAACACATTTGCGCTTTGATTAAGTGAGTGACAAAGAGACAGAGCGAGAAGGAGAGCACGTCACCAATGGCAACTAAGGGGTTCAGCCAGTGTTGTGAGAATGATTTCCCTCTCTGAGAAGAAAAGATCAGTAATTAGCCTTCTTTGTTAATGGCATAAAGGATATGAGTTTGATTAAAAAGGTAAATACAATTAGCTGGAGGCAATGGACACAATGGTCTTCTCTACAAAGGATCCATTCATTTACAACAGTGTGTGCGATAGTTTTCCAGTGATAATAATGCTTCTCTTGTGCTTTTTGAAGCGTTTATTCTCTCCATTTTATTCAGAGCCACCTGCACCTGCAAAAGTCAAGGAGTTTAGCTACTCTCTGAACGTGAGCTTGCCATACCACCAGTCCTATTATGTATATATTTCCTTATTGCATATCTTTGTGTGTTTCCAAGGGTTCGGTATGACCACTCCTGCCACCATTGGAGGAAAAGTCTTCTTGATGTTCTACGGCCTGCTCGGTTGCGCTGCCACCATCCTCTTCTTCAACCTCTTTCTGGAGCGTGTCATCACAGTCATCGCCGTGGTCCTCAAGTCCTGTCACGAACATCGGCATAAAAAAGCTGCGCTTGCATCAAATGGCCAGCGGGTGTCTGAGGGAAACAGAGCTGGTGGAAATGGAGGAGAAAGAGGAGAGGATCTGGATGGCTGGAAGCCTTCAGTTTACTGCGTCATGTTCATTCTAGGCATGGCGGCCATTGTGGTGTCCTGCTCTGCCTCGCTCATGTACTCTGCAGCCGAGGGTTGGGACTACCTGGACTCGCTCTACTTCTGCTTTGTGGCCTTTAGCACAATTGGTTTTGGAGACATGGTGAGCAGCCAGCGGGCGGTGTACGAGGGCCACGCCACAGTCGCGTATAGGTTGGGCAACTTCTTCTTCATCCTGACCGGCGTCTGCTGCATCTACTCCCTCTTCAACGTCATCTCCATCGTCATCAAGCAGGTCCTGAACTGGCTCCTGAGGAGGCTGGACACACCCTGCCGCTGCTGTTTCCCCAGGAGGGGTCACCACTCACACCGGCACCCCCGACGGAACGTGGTGGCACCGGGCCACCTGCGCGCCCGCAGAGACCCCTCCATCGAGACGGATGCCCTCAACGAAAGTGAGACCGACAACGGGCGCAGGATGTCTGGGGAGATGATCTCCATGAGGGACTTTCTTGCAGCCAACAAGGTGAGAGCTTCACGGTGTTACTGACAGAGTCATTTCATCTATCTAATGTCATTACGTGTTATGACGCTCAACATATTCAGTTATCTCCCAGGGTAATTTAATTTAAACTGCTCACAAGATTAGGAAAACGGACATTCATTCAATCTTGTTGGTTCCCTGTAGTCATGCTTACTTTAGTCATTAACTCCTCATTCACCCTGCTCTGTCATCTTGCTCCTCATAACCTGTATTGAACTTTGCTCTGCTCTAATGCAGCTGTTCTGCATAATTGGCAATGAAGAAACTCCAACATAAAAGTAACCTATCATATAATAGAAGGGATATATGGAGAAAATCTAATATCCCGATATTTCTGATCAATTGCTCCGATATTTGACGATATAAACACAATGTGATGCCGTTTTGGAAAAAGTAAACATCTGGAATTTGGATATAATTGCTAAGAGGGTTCAAATGTATGTTCATAAAATTACAGCACTTTACTGCCTTTGAAAGAAGAAACATTTGCGATATTACGATATCCAAAATGTAGGACGATATCATAGTCTATCATGATATCCATTTTATATATATAAACCTAACACAAAAAGTAAGGCAATTTGTGTTTGGTTGATGATTTCTATGTTGAAACAATGCTTTTTGGCAATAAATCTTATACCGTTATATGCTGTTTTCTTACCTTTCCAGTGGTACCACATTTGTGAGGAACAAGCATTTTTGGGATGAGCAGCAGAGCTGAGTATGTGGGGTGCGCCCATGAAAAATGTGACAAATCTCCTCTGCCAATGCCAAACATATTTTTGTTGCTGCTGACTCTAGTTTTGTGTTGTTTGGTGGATTGGATGATAGAAGTCTGATAAATAAAGACATATTGGCAACAATTGATTTATTAACAATTGATTCATTTAACAAGCAGCCTCAGTAGCGTGTGGAAGAACCAAACACAGCCACAACAGCCTCTCCTCCTCATGCTGGTCACCAGCCTGCTCACACTCTGCTGTGGGATGGCATCCCATTCTTCAACCAGCATTTGTCCCAGGTCAGCCAACGTGGTTGTGTTGGTCACTCTGGAGCGGACAGCAGGGCCAAGTTGATCCCCAAAATGGGGTTCAATGGGGTTGACGTCAGGACTGCAGGCCATCCCATCCTCTCCACTCCTACTCTATCGGTGCAGCAGTCAGCAAAGCCTTCTCTGCGTCTTCTCCACACTGTGACCCTACGATCCATGTGCCGTAGGCAGAATCTAGACTCATCGCTGAACATAATGTTCCTCCACATGTTGAGGTTCCTGTTTAAGTGGGCCTGACGGTGTAGGGCAGTCATGGCAGGCCTCCTGGCAGCCGTACGAGACCGGAGAGTGGCTGCTGTTTGGCATTGGCAGAGGAGATTTGTCACATTTTTCATGGGCGCATCCCACATACTCAGCTCTGCTGCTCATCCCACAAATGCTTGTTCCTCACAAATGTGGTACCATTGGAAAGGTAAGAAAACAAGCTTTCCAACGGTATAAGATTTATTCCCAAAAGGTATTGTTACAACATATAAATCATCTACCAAACACAAATTGCCTTACTTCTTGTGTTAAGTTTATATATTACCCAGCCTCATAGTGCTGTTTCCCTTTAAACACACCAATATTAAATCATCTGTTATAACTAGATTACAAGTATTTAAACAAAAGTTTACTTAAAAAGGTAGCGTAGTGCAAGTCATAGTTTGACTTCCTGGAAGAAGCAGTATGATTTTGTTGCTGTTTTCTAGGCTACATGGATATTATGTGTAAAATGTATCTGAATACAAATTCCCTACTCCATTGCTATCACCCTTTCAAGAGCCCTCTGAGACACTCAGAGGTGTCAATTGTCCATACATTTCCATAACTGCCACCCTACTTTTCCGACGAGACGAATGAGCAGTGTGTGCTGTTGAATATCAAATTGTTGCTCACTCACTCCAGGGTTATTCTCGACTGGAAGTACAACATCTGAATGTTCACACCTGGTTATTATTCTGATTACTGAGCCTGAAGTTTCTGGCTGAGATCATTAGAAGACAAAATGGTGTGATGTTTCAAGGATGTGAATATCCTGACGCAAACTAGCCAAATCTCCAGCGATGTCACTTCCATTTACCTGCTTCATTGACTATTAATAACTATTAACAACATTAATTTATTCCTAGGCATAGGCATAGGTGGAGCCAAGAGAAAGACAAAGGAAACGACAGGAAAATCAGAGATATTTTTATAGGCAAGGGGACTGGTAAGTGTTATTAGAAAATACATGCTAGCAGGGCTTTTTTAAGCACGTTGTAGTATTGCGACTACCCATCCATAGTTCATTATATGTATTTAAAAATGGCATCAGAACTTCAGTAACACAGATCTAACAAGGCTTAATGATGCTTAACACATGTCCAATTAGAGCTATGAAGAGATTACGGTTGCCGACAGGGGCAACCGTAAGGCTAAAAAAGAAATATTTGATTATGGAAGTGCAACTGACAAAAAAATTATAATATATATATTTGCATTACATATAAGTATATGTGGTCAATACCAACAAAAGCAAATGCAATGTGGCAGTCCAATTTTGAATAAAAAGCACAAGTGTTCAAAGCTGGATTCTGCCTATCTGATAACATCAGAGTGCCACAGGAATAGCATTTAAAGTCTGAAAAAGTGGCAGGGTACATATTGTACGTGTGCAAAGAGGAATAAGAGAGAAAATGAGGGGAAAGGGAGGGGTGGAGAGGATGTAGACGAGACATGTCATAGAAAAACAGAATGCTGCTGTTGCATAATGTAACAAACGGGCCTTTAGATGTTCAATCAGGGACAGCTGCACATTGAAGATGTGTATATAGACTTTAGTGGCAACATGGACCTGTACTTTATTAAGGCCTTAAACGTTTCAATGCAGGGGGATAGGTGGAAACATTCTTAGAGATACACCTCCAAACACTGAGTCATTTTTATAAATATGACTTTGTCTGTCATTGACCAGAACAGGGGTGGCCAACCCGCGGCTCTTTGCCCAGTTTGCCCAGCTCTTCAGTTCATATCAACTTTTATATGTGTGAGTGTGGCACAGACTCCTGACAGTTAAACCTGATATTTAGTAGGTCTGTTAAGTATTGAATGCTGATAATTCTGACGTAATTTGGCCGGTCAAAGTTGTTTGGGCTCGGATAAAATCGCTCCGTTACTTTCGTCCCGTGTTACTTTAGTCTGAAAAATTATAGGGGGGCTTCCATATCCGGCAGCCAGCCACAACACCTTCTCTGCCGGATATGGAAGCCCCTCTTTAGTTTTGTACCTGCTGGGCCCAGAGTAAAATGCTTTGGTGAGCATAAAGTAGAGGGGAACAGCAAACACCAGTGTGATTTTGGTGAAGTTGTGACTATCCTGGATAAAGATATAGGGAGGGTTCCAAATCCGGCAGCACCAACACCTTCTCTGCCGGATTTGGAAGCCCCTCTTTAGTTTTTCACCTGCTGGGCCCAGAGTAACATGCTTTTGTGAGCACAAAGTAGAGGGGAACAGCAAACACCAGTGTGATTTTGGTGAGTGTATGACCATCCTGGACAAAATGATAGGGGGGGTTCCAAATCTGGCAGGAGAAATACCTGCTCTGCTGAACATGTTATGTAGAGAACAGTGCAGATCTTCCCTATTGACACCAGGATTAACCTAGTCTAAAATAAGGAACATTAATAGTGTGATATAGGCACAGATATAAGATCAATAATACACTTTATTTTAGGGCACCTTTCAAAGCATTCCATGTCACCTTAAAATACAATAAAAAATAAAATATGAGTGGCATTACAATACAAACATGTGTTGAGTAGGAAACCACAGAGGAAAATTACATTCAAAGGAGCAATTAAAGCGAGTGAAGCCAGTTTGAACACATTATCTTTTAGGATTGATTGAAAATAACACGGTGTCTGACATGTTATATCATTACTGTATGCACATTATTTATTCAGCCGTTTGCTGTTTAATCTGATGGGAAATATATCATTCAAAAGAGAGAAAGTAAATAGAAAACTAGGCGAACGCTCAATACAGGCGATGACGTAACCTTTGTGCGTCCCCGCGAACAGGGCTTCAATCATGGCTTCAATCTACGGCAAGGCTTCAACCTACGGCATAACACCTGTTCTCCCTACGTGTGTATGTGTGGTGTCAGGTGTCAGTATGAGAGGATGACAGCGCGTCTAATTTTAATGTGGCCCAAGAGCCAATCACAATAATACCTGCGATGCAGTGAACCATTCACCTTTGAGTGGGGGAAAACCTATCGTTGATTAAACACTATCTGACCATGAACTGAGTTTGATCCTAAAATGGCAGGGAAGAAATGCACAGCTAAGCGAAAAATATGAAGACGAACATAGGACGTTTTTAGTAGAGTGGGAGAGTTCATATTTTTTTATCGAACGCAATTGCAAGCCATTTTGCCTTATATGCCAGACAGCATTAACCCATTTCAAGGCTTCAAATCTTCAGTGCCATTTCACCTCACTCCATGCTAACATCGACCAGGACTTCCCAAAAGGTACGGAACTTCGCAAGCAGAAGATAAACACCTTGACAATGTTCATTGTTATGTTGTTATGTTGTTATGTTAACTGGCCTCTGAATACTGGTAGGAGAGGTTTAATTCAATTTCTGTCAATATTATGGTGTGTGACATTTACAATAAATCTGTCTGAGCAGAGCTATGTGTGTCTCTCTGTGTGGGGAGGGTCTTTGAGTGTGTGTGTGGGTGTGTGTAAAGTTTTAGATTTTCATTTCATCTGTGTGAGAGAGAGAGGGGAGGAAGAAAGTGAAGGAGCACAGAGAAAGACTGAGAACAAAAGAGAGAAGGAGGGAGGGGGGGGGTGCACGTGCATCTGTGACTGTGTGTTTGATGTGGCTCTTTGCAGTAACATAGTAACATTTTTGGCTCTTAACCTCTGACTGGTTGGCCACCGCTGGACCAGACACTGAAGACGAGGTCATCGTGTCATGGTCATCCTCAGCATATTATGTGACAACCTCATCCAATTAAAATGCTATAATTTCAGGTATAACAATATAAGTTTAGAGGTTAAGGTGATTCAGCAACTAACCATACTCATACGTCCTTGAGGTGGTCTGAAGTGAAACAGAAAGAGAATTGAGACCTCTTTCAAATACATTCACACAAGAAACATATCCGTTTTCTGTTGGTCCACTATATGGTTAGTTTAAAAGAGTCTATATGTGAAAACATCCTTAATTTCCCTCACTTCAGGTACATGTTTAACTTGTAGAAGAACAGAACACTTTCATTAACTACACTCAGAAACCCAAGACATTTAGGTTGATGATTAAAATCTGTGGACTACAAACATTTAGGGTTAAGGCTTCAATGACAAGGCCAACATGCTTGTACTAGCCAAGTATAATGTCTACAAGTACACCATCTCAGTTTGTTTTTTAGCTTATTAGCTCCGAACACAAGGTACAGATTAAGTTTATGGGAATGTCATTATAGTTTCCCATTAAATTAGAGAAATTGGTGATTTGCCTGATGATGGTGCTAGATGAAACATCATATGGATCACCAGAGTTAATAAAAAAACATCCAGAGGGGAGCATGAAAGTCTATAACAAATTCCATGGCAATCCATTGGATATTTTTTGAGATATTACAATATGAGTAGTGCAAGACTCAGGGGATCACCAAAGTTAGAAGGCTTCTCCCACGTGGGGCTTTCTGTACTGTACACATTTCCTGATAAATCATCTCAAGAGCTGTTGAAATATGTCTGTCTGGATGAAAGACAAACATCCAGTCATGCAACTACCATGGCTAAGAATACCCATTAATCCAAAATACAGTTCCATTAAATATTCATTCATATTAAATGTTAAACAATATTACACATCAGTAATGTTTATTCCCTACAGGTTGTTTTGTACACTGATAAAGCAAAAAGAAGGTTGCCTTGTGGGAGAGTAAATATCTGCTTTCTGTCAGTAATACTTGCTCAGTATTTGTCGTCCTTATTCACATAAATCGACACCACAAAAGGAGAGGAAAGGCACCATCTGGTAGCCTCATATCACACCTGTGAAATCAGATGTGTGTGCTGCCAACACATTGTAATATCCTCATTGTGCAAGGCTTCACAGGTTGCAGCTACCACTTCCAAACACAGACAGCAAATATATCCTCATCTGTTCATTTCTTTATCTCTTTCCCTTCCTGCAGGTCAATCTGGCTATTATGCAGAAGCAGCTTTCCGAGATGGCCATTGGGCACCCGCGCCAGTCCAGCTCCAATTCACGTCAGAACGGATTCTCAGGAGGGGTGGGAGCCCTTGGCATCATGAACAACCGTTTGGCAGAGACTAGCGTGGACAGATAGGGCAGACAATTATTTTTAGGGGTAACAAAAGGCTGCAAGGATAAGCCGATAAGGACACATTTCCACTGGGGAAAGCCTTCCTGGAAAAAAGAAAATGAGACTTTGGGTGGTTTAAAGACTGAATACATGACTAATTCATCCATTGACAGCACGCTGACTCCCAGCAGCAATCATCTCCGCCAACTTCCCTGTCAAGAACATGGCTACACTAATGATGAATTAGAGGGGCTGGAGTCTGTCTTCTGGACCAGAATGTTACCACATGAGGAATTCAGTTGCCATGGTGATATAAAAAAAAGGCCTGTCTGGAGTACTTGTATCTAAGCCTTAAAATCCTAATGCACTACACGCTTCTTCACAACTGAACGCAACTTCTACTTACATATCGTACTTAACAAGACTCACTATGGCTCTACCCACATCCATAATGACATAAAAATAGCTTTAATAAAATGGATGTTACTTGGTTTCGTGTCTAACAGTAGTAATTACATGAAGCTGGGTGAAATGTAGAAAGGAAAAGCTGAATTAATGGCTAATTTGATGTTTTGATCCTGAATGCATCATTTTACAATTAGACTTTCAATGCCACACTCGTTATAAATGTTTCAAAGCCTTTTTATATGCCATTCAATAGCCTCCATCTTGGCAATGCTTAAATGAATTATATCGACAAATAGAAGAAAAAAAATCCCAGGAGAACCTTATTATAAAATAAACAGACCTATTATCTTCAGCTGAATGGGTGATGTTTTGCGACTGAGATGAAACCTATTATGTTAGACTGATGTTTACTTTTTGGTTTGCAGCACTTTCTCCAGGCACAGACGCAGATAGAAGGACATTTTCACACTGATGTTGTCTTACAGTCCCAGGAGGTTGGCAGTTATATAACGTGTCGAAAAAGGTAGCTCCAGGGGCTATTCTTTTTCCTTTTAGCACAACAGTGTAAGGTTTCCTGTAGTCTAGGTTTACCGCAGATGCAGTTACTAAAATGGACGGACTGTTCAAAACATGCCTACACTGATTGACCGAAACCTGAAATCAGCCACGCATGAAGACAACTTGTGGACACTATATAATTAACTGCAATTTAATAGGTATCTTAATTATCTTTGTTCATTCATCTGAGAGGAATTTACAGGTTGAGAATACTTGTGCTCCACATCTGACGTCAACAGCTTTTGGAATCTGAATTGTGTAAGAAGTGTCTGAACAAAAGCAGACAGGCAATGTTTTTTGTTGATAAATTGATAATCAAGCAAACCTGCACAGAAAGCATGTGCTATATTTTTGTACGGGGTCTGCATACATTTTTTTTAGGATGATGATGAAAGTAGAAGGAGGTCGGATTCAGATGGCACACAGCATTAATAATATGCAGTGTGAAGATTGAAGAATGTATTTGTATAATAAAAAAGAAAAACAATGTAAGTGAATATTTGTTACAACCATTTCCCCATATGGAGTTTTTTTAATCAGGATCGGTAATATAATATGCACAGCTAACCTTTGAAGCTTTGGATGTCTCAACCTGCTAGAGCAGTGTTATTTTCTGAGTCTAGTAATAGTGTCTTTGTGTAACTTTTCCCAAACAAAAAACACAAAAAAGGGTGCTTTAAGGTGTTTTTAAACTAAGTTTTCATCTGCTCTAATGTAAGCTAATGTCATGAGCATAACCAAACTAGCTTATGAAATACAGGAGCAACTCCAATGCCAAAAAGCCTTATATTGTATAAAATAATTGGACGTAGTCAATATTGGATTGTGGACTACCATTTTGGAAGCCTCGAGTTTGGTCATTTAAATGGGGGGCATCTTGTTTTTTTGTGAGCATTGTTGTTTTTTGTGAGCATTTTTCAAAAATTAACGTTAGCTCTAGCAAGCTAGTTTGATTAGCAAGTGTATATGTGAAATTCACACTAAGATATCAGTTGGTACCCTCCTTTTGACTTGCAAAAAGACATGTTTAACAGAAAATACACTTTCCCCAAAAAGTGAAAAGCCAATTACTAAAGTAGTGTACAACTGAACGCTGAAACAAAAGCTTGGTAGCAACGCAGTGTTAGGGACACCATGGTAGAAGCTCCCTAAGGCATACCCTGTCCCTTATCCTTTTTACTCTTTTTTTTTTTTTAACTCTAAATGGGACCACCAAAACTAGCAATCGAGACCATAAACCCATTAGGACATTTTTTTACTGAAGTAAGCCTTGACTCTTTGGACAAGGAGGTTGCCCCTTGAGAACAGCTAATGAGCACTAATTCCACTGTGTGGTCATTCTCCACCTTATAGCTCTTCCTGGATGCTGCAAGATCTGCTTTTCTCTTTACTGGATTTGAGGAAGTTTGTACACTCGAGCCATGCATGCAGCTTTAGCCTCAGTCTTTAAGCACAATATCATATTTGTCAAGTCTTATACAAGAATATTTTCTTTAACAATTGTTGTTTAATGCTGGAAACATTGAAAAGTAAGCCAGAGACAGTCTTTTATAACAACTAATTTTGCAAATGTTAGCTTAGTTAGCAAACGCTTGATTAAAATCCCGAACCACTTTAATGTAATATCTTATAAACAGTAAGAACACTGACAAAAATAACCTGAATTTGGCAGCCTCCTTTTTTTGCTATGGAGATAGTCCCACACTAGGAAAGAATATTCTGACACACAAACTGCAATGATGTTGCTTAGCTATTGTCAACGCAGATGCATGATGCACACACACACAATCACAGAGAAGCGGTGCCTACACAGATAATTATAGCTTTGAACAGATGCTTGTGTGTTCCTATTATTCTGTATGTGTGCACAAGTGCATGTGTGTGTGCTACAGACGAGACTCGGACAGATGCAGACATACAAAGACTCTTTGTCAAAGCTGTAGTCTGAGTTAAGGCAACTCCCAGAGAATTACTGACACTGCTTTCAGACCCTTTGCATTGGAGACAATTTGATGCTCAGTATGATGGAACAGTCATGTGGTTTTATTATGCTCTTCTGCAGAGGTTGTCTCAGGCATGTAAGGTTTAGAGGGAAATCCTTTAAAAGGTGGGTATTTTATGATGATGTTCACAATAGGTGTGCAAACTCTGTGTACCTTAGTGAAGATGCATGTGTGACCATACTGTGAAGACATTTGAGAATAAATGAAAGTGAGTGTATTTTCCTTACTATGACTGATACATTTTTTTGGAAAAAACACAAGTTTATATATTACACGTATTATATAATGTGTAATATATGCAACCATTTGGGTCAGGTAATGGCTTTGCACATATACAGACATGTCCGACCAGTGGGATTAGCTACGCAACAAGTGAAAACCTTGCCCAATTAGCTAATTACCTTAATGAATAATTGGAATTGTTGGAATGCGTTGTCATGTTGTGTGCATAATTATTGATTGATCATCGGCATGACTGTGACAGGGGAGGGCAAACAGCAAGCAAGCAAGCCAATTAAATTGTCCCTGAAATCCAAGGGGGTTACATGTGGCACATGGTGGCAATCAAACCAAGCATATGCACAGTGACGGGCTCATTTGTACAAAAACAAAATCAAGACAATTATTTCTGCAGCTCTTTCCCATCCTCTTCACTGTCCAACACCCATGTCACGATCTTGTGCAGTACTGAGGATGTAAATAAAGTCCAATATGAAAGTCTTCCTTGTAGTTTATGTCTTTTCCACCTACGTGTCAACATGTTCTTATGGCATAAACCATGTAGATTATTTTGCCTATTTTAGTGACATACAATAAACAATGGAAATCAGCTGGTAGTATGCATTTTCACATGGACTCATGATTATGGTTCACTAGTCATCAGCTACAATGTGCCATAATGTCAGATTTGACCATAACCCACAAATTATTTTATCAAACTTAGTTTAATAAAATGTGAAGGCAAACTCTAATTTAACCGACAAAGTGTGCTATTTTAATGAGTTGAGCTTTGAAGTCTGTACATACAACAGACATAGAAGCAGTTTACGTTGTAGACAAAATGGTATGCTATCATCATATTAAACATGTTTACAAGTAGTAGGGAGGATTAAAGTTTAGTGCAATACAAAGGTTGTGTTAAAAAATCCCAGCCGAATACGTTTTGTTTTAATTTAAAGGAAGTAACCCATTAAAGTATTTTTTTTAAATAAGGCTTAAAAAAGTGGACCGTTCATTCCAGTCACAGGTGTCTTCTCTTTCCCGGAGATTTTTGGCCGTTAGTGTTGCCGTACCGAGTGACGTCACTTCAGAGCGACAACTAACAATGGTAAGTGAGCAAGCAATTTTCTCATCGGCTCGTATATTTATTTTACTTAAACATCATATTCGCCAATACAACTTTAAATCATGGTACTTGAAACGTTAACATTCGTGCTGTCGTGTCGTTTTAGACGGATTTATGTCTTATGTGTGAACTAACAACTTGTATATAAATGAGAGTAGGGTAGAGCCTAAAGCTAGCAACATTAGCTTATTTTTCTCGGTTTGAAGCACTCGTTATCCTAGCTACTATTAGCATAGTCATTCATATGGTAACGGCTAGCTTTTCCCGACTTCTTTCAAGTTTGTGAGGTTTTTTGTGGATGACAGTGTTACATATTGTTTCTATAGCAATACAAGCGAACGTGTTGAATTCAGCTATGCTGGCAGGTAATGTTAACGGCGACGTAAGCTAACTTCACTGTAAACAGCTAAGCTAATGAGCTATGAAGGGAAATGTCTAACTAACCAGAAAGGCCAAAATGCAATGGTGGATATTTTTCTTTTCAGCTGTTTTTAACATATCTGATATTCTTTTAGGGTCAAAGCCAGAGTGGAGGCCACGGACCGGGGGGAGGCAAGAAGGATGACAAGGTGAGGATGACACAGCTTCTGCTAGCTTAGTGTCTGACCGTTTTGTTTTGCTAGCCACATATTATCCTTCGTGTGGCCTCTGAACTAAACGAGTTAATCGTGACATTACATTTCAAATTTAAAAAACCCAAATTGTATTTTAACATTTTAAGACATTTTGCATATTGACACGTTTGGGTAATTTATTTTGATCGTCTAAATTGACAGTTAGTGCTGTAATATATGATTATCAATAAAGTAATTGCCTTGTGTTTATTTATTTATTAAATATATAAGATTAATTATAGGACATTTTGTTTTGCATAAGCTCGTATTGTCTGACAAGCCATCCTGGTCTACTAAAGGCCTTATTTAAAAAAACAATGGCTGTTTGTGCCATTATGTCAAACAATAAATGTTTTGCTGTAGGTGATGAGATTCTGGCTATTTCCTTTTCTGACATTTGTCATCATCCCACTTTGTCCCAACTGAAGGATAAGAAAAAGAAGTATGAGCCTCCAATTCCCACAAGAGTTGGCAAGAGAAAGAAGAAGACCAAGGGACCAGATGCTGCCAGTAAACTACCATTAGGTAAGGAACTGCAAAGACATAGACATGTGAAGACGTGTTTTTATCTGTCTGGTGGCCTGTTTTTGTTTGAGCTGTATTTCATAAGAAGTCTTGAGCTCTAAGGTCTCCTTCCTAACGCTATTTAAGCTCACCGGATACAACTAAGGATACTCAGATTGGTATACAATTAAAACTCCTTATTTGGCAATATAAAAGAGAACAAAATGTTACAAGCGGTCATGATATTGACAGCATTCAAGCTGAAGAGGCTCTGTGAAACATCAAGTTTTTGGTTGGATGAATTTGGTATTTATGTTATTTTTTGCTAACACTACATATGCTGACCTTTTTGTTTGTCTTTCAGTCACTCCTCACACTCAATGCCGCCTCAAGCTGCTGAAGCAGGAGCGGATCAAAGATTACCTGTTGATGGAGGAGGAGTTCATCAGAAACCAGGAGCAGATGAAGCCTCTGGAAGAGAAACAGGAGGTCAGTTATTGTTCTACATATCTCTATTGCTTTAGTGCTATGATTTTTAGGAGAAATATAGGAACATTACCCTATTTGACTTTTTATACTGATTTATCTTTAGTCAAGTCACTGAGGAGAACGGATCTTAATTTTTCCTACCATTTAACTTTTGATAATCCTGATCGTATCTATTCTATAGGAGGAGAGGTCAAAGGTGGACGACCTGCGAGGAACCCCTATGTCCGTGGGCACTCTGGAGGAAATCATCGATGACAACCACGCCATCGTTTCCACCTCGGTTGGATCAGAGCACTATGTCAGCATCCTCTCCTTTGTGGATAAAGATCTGCTGGAGCCTGGCTGCTCTGTCCTGCTCAATCACAAGGTACAATTCAGATTACATTTTTTAATTTAATTTCAGGTTTACCGTTTTGTAAATGCATTTCAAGATAACTTTGTGTTGTTTCTGTCAACTCTTAACTGTACCACAATTCATAATTTACCTGTGTTTGTGTGTCACTCGTAGGTCCATGCTGTGATTGGTGTGCTGATGGATGACACTGATCCCCTGGTGACAGTGATGAAGGTGGAGAAGGCCCCACAAGAAACCTACGCTGACATCGGAGGACTGGACGCTCAGATCCAGGAGATCAAGGTACAAACACTTCCACCTGCTGTGATATACACTGGCCCCGAGTTAGCAACCCTGACGCAATTAAATAATGACAATAATAATATGTTTAATGTCCTTTGTAGCTTTCCCAGTGATTTGTTCACATCACTTGCAACCACTTTTAATGATAAGCCAAATTGAGCACATTTACAAAACATCCTATAAGATGTAATTGTTTATGTATGTCACTTTTTACGGTGTATTTTTTTGTTGTTGATTTTCATAGGAGTCAGTGGAGCTGCCTCTCACACATCCAGAGTATTATGAAGAGATGGGCATAAAGCCTCCCAAGGGTGTCATCCTGTACGGACCACCCGGCACAGGTGGGTGCTTTCATTAAACATGGCAACGGCAGTGGCTCTCAAACAGAGAGAAGAAATTGACAAATGTTTTTCATCTTCTTTCCACCATATAGTAGGAACATGATGGAAAGAAATGAAATATATGTGGGACCAGATGCTGGGACCATGCTTTATGACTTTAGTTTTAGGTTCAGTCACATAAGTATTTTTCAAGTGAATCCAGAGATAAAGGTCAATTTACCTCAGAGTTACATGAGTTTGATCATCAGGGAGGGATTTTAAAGGGCACCACAGCAGGGAAGCTGAGAGACTGTCACCAGCCTCCTGTAGCTGTGGGAAGACATTCGGCGCTTTCACACCAAGTACTTTGCCGTACTTAGTTCCCAGTACTTAGTTCATCAGAACTCTTTAGTTCTGATGAACTAAAGAGCAGATCGCGTTCACACCGGAATAAGTCCCTGAGGGAGGATTAGGCAAATGAAGCCGCTGACGTCACTTCTTCTTCTTCTGCTTTGGGTTTACTGGCAGGCCGCAAACAACTTCACGGCGTATACTGCCACCTGAAGTCCCCGGAGTTGGGGACTGGCTTCAGTAGAAGCTGCTGGGAGTCCCAGCAGCTTCTACTGAAGCCATCTCCACCGCTCCCATGTTTTTTTTTATGTTGCCATAAGTTAGTCTCTCTCCGTTGGTGCACTGGGCTAATGCTAATGCCAGCAAATACAGTGGTGGCTTCACAAAGCTTTTTGGGAGTTTTACGGGGCGTGGTTTGCAATCCGCCCAGCCAATCAGAAATGGGAACCTTTTTCTCCCATGAAAGTGCGTGCTCTCTAGCAGGGACTAAAAAGGGGGTGGAAAGGTTCTCATGAACTAAGTTATAGTTCCGGATTTTTTTGGTGTGAACGCAACATTTCAAGAACTACTGGGAAAAGTACTCCGGTGTGAAAGCGCCTATAGAGAATGTATTCTTTAGTCTGTCCATGTCAGAATGAGATGTATTTATAACTTGCATATAAGACAGTATTCCAAAAGGGGAATCTAACTCTTTACACAGTTTATGAACCTTTTATCAGAATTGCAATATTGAAATTGCAGGAAGCCCAATATGTGTTTTAGGCTGAATATATAAATAATAATTGATAGTCGGCAGCTGCAAACTGAGGTCCTGTTGACAAATCATGAGCGTCACTCCTCACATTCACACTGTTAAAGTTGTTGCATCCTGCTCTGTGTGAGCTACAGAGACGCCTTTAATTAGATAATTGTATATGTATGAGGATTTTAATTGCAATTGCACACATCCTGCTACTGAACACTGCTTCAAAGATGTGACAATGTGGGGATTTATCTAACTCTTGCTGTTTTTTTTAATCTTTTTCTCCCGTTTGTCCTGAAACTCTTTCATAATAATGCACATCATGACCACTGTGTATAACATTCTGAATGTCAATTGGAAATACACTTAGTAAAGTAAAGGTTAAATACATTTTATTTAAACATACCAGAAGCTTTTACCCTTTTACTGAAAGTGTCTCAAAATGGATACCGCAGATAGATTTGAATATCTTTAAAAATGCAATGTCATTGTGTGTTACCTAAATTCCAGGTGTTATCAATTATTGTCAGTGTCCCAATTCTTTTTATTGGACATTTTACTTGAACTTCTTTTGTTTGTATTAATACCGTTTCTCTATTTTATTGAACAGTATGTCATCTTTTATTGGACATAATTTAATTTCTTATACATATCTTTAATTCAATTGTTAATATTTTATCTTCCGTTGGGCATTTTACTACTTATTTTTATATAAATATTGTATTTTTTCGAGTTATTTTTCATTTGATGTTGTTTTTCAAATGGAGCAACTGTCCCAAAACCCAATTGTGCTTGGGAAAAATAGAATATTCTGATAGTTCTTGTATTGCTTAAGGTACACTTGAGAATGTAGCAAAGAATGACTGTATGTTGTTTTGTGCAATTACCAGGTAAGACTCTGCTCGCCAAGGCCGTGGCCAATCAGACGTCGGCCACCTTCCTGCGCGTGGTGGGCTCCGAGCTGATCCAGAAGTACCTGGGAGACGGGCCCAAGCTGGTCCGAGAGCTGTTCAGGGTGGCAGAGGAGCATGCGCCCTCCATCGTCTTCATCGATGAGATCGACGCCATCGGAACCAAGCGGTATGCAGACGTCTTCTTTAACCTATTTTAGTGCGAGAACGTGAGAGACGGAGATCATCCGAGTGGGGGTGATGCATCACCTTTTGGTGTCTGGGAGTCACAAGTGGGTGACAAGGTGTTGATGTAACAGTTTTATTTTTATTCAGTACTTAACAGCACATTAACAGCTCAGCTAAATTAATGTACTTCATCATAGAACTGAACATGAGCTTAATGATGTAATCCTAATCAACTGAATGTTGTACCTTTTCAATATGTACTTTGCAAGAGTGTTATCCAGGTGGGCATTATGTAAACCTGAAAAAGAGGACAGTTTTAGGACCAGATGCCAAAGAATATCCAAAATGCACCACTCACTCACCAGCAGCTAAATGTAAAGATTCATTGTTAGGTAGGATCTCGGCTGACTTGGCACTAATTAGCCTGGTTGGATCTTAGCAAGAAAGATAAATGAGATCTGAATATAAATGTGTACTTCCTGTCTGTTGTGCAGGTACGACTCTAACTCTGGTGGAGAGAGGGAGATCCAGAGGACCATGCTGGAGCTGCTCAATCAGCTGGACGGCTTCGACTCGCGGGGAGACGTCAAAGTCATCATGGCCACCAATAGGATAGAAACCCTGGACCCCGCCCTCATCAGACCCGGTCAGTGACTGAATCTGTTTCCGCCTCCGTTTTGATTTTTACATCTACAGTATGTCTGATACGGGAAATGGTTTCACTCTGCTGAGTCCTGGCAGGAAATGCTGCTGCTCTTTGAAACCTAGATCCGTGCTACAGGTGGTCACTACCAGATTTGTATTTACTTTAGCAACATAAAACATGTTTTAGTTTGAAAATTCTGCTAATTAAAAAAACATCTTTAGTCATATGACATGTTATTAGTTCATTTAAAGCTGTTGCCAAATCTACCTTAAAACGCTTGACTAAACTACCTCCTCCTCGTCCTCCTCAGGGAGAATCGACCGTAAGATCGAGTTCCCCCTCCCCGATGAGAAGACCAAGAGGAGGATCTTCAATATTCACACCAGCCGCATGACGGTAGCAGATGATGTCACCCTGGATGACCTCATCCTGGCTAAGGACGACCTATCAGGAGCGGACATTAAGGTAAGAGACAGATTAACAAAAATCTACTGGCAGCTCGACTTCTCACTTCTTTATTCACATCAGAAAGAATCTTAAAAACACATGGGTAGGCACATTAAACATTACAATACCCAAAAAACAATGACACGCACTGCATGATGGGTAGAGCTGGTGGTTCAAGTGAGTTGATTATTTTTTCTTTTGAGTTGTTTCTTTACTCCCACATGTGTTACTAACAGTGTCTGTGGGGGTCTTAACATGTGGATTAAGCAGCGAGGTTTTGTCCAATCAGGGTGCATGCTGGCACCGGACCTGCTTTCTGTCTGCTTTCTTAATTTGCCCCGGCCTGCTTCTGTGACCATTTATTGATTGTGTGATTTTGAAAAGGTCTTAGCAGCAAGCCATCTCACACTGGCTCAGCAGGAAAATTCAATGAAGGGGCTGATTTGCTAAGTTATTGTAGCATCAACACTTATTTGTAATTGTGTTAAGTCCTCCAATAAAGAAGATCTGATCCAAAGTTTACTGTAGATTGAACTCTTAGTATCTCACTGACTCAGCTCTGCTGCCCTCATGTGGCGTCTGACAGAACTACACCACGAGTCGGTTTCCAGCGTGCTGTATGCTAAATTACTTTGTAGATTTGAGTTCTTTAACATCCTCAATATTATCAAATACATATTATGACTTAAAGGGTTAGTTCTCACATAAGCCTTTAAGTCAGGGGTGTCAAACTCAAGGCCCGGGGGACAAATCCGGCCCGCAACTTCATTTTATGTGGCCCCACAAGAGCTTGCAAAGAATATAATGTTTATTATACGGTTACATGCTACTTTACAGAAGCACGTTGCCCATAAACGACATGTCCCACAATGCATCTCAAATTTGAATTTTTCTCAGAATTTGAATTTTTGTCATATGATTTTTTTTTCTTAGAATTAGCCTTTTTCTCATAAATAGATTTTTTTTCAAAATGTTACTTTTTCCCCAATATTTCACTTCTCTATTTCAAAATGTCACTTATTTTTTTATTTTTTTTTCAGAATGTGGCTTTTCTTTTAAAATCATATTGGGACATTCTTACTGAAGAGACTGCAATTATTTGCCCTAGACTTCTGCTTTCAGATGTAGTTAATTATGAAGTTATTACCCTATTCGATAATAATCCAATGCAGAGGCAATAATGTAATATAATACATTATTTTATATATATTCAATATTTATATACGTCTTTTTATATAGTCTTAAAGTTACAACCGGCCTTTGAGTGCAACCATAATGCTGATGTGGCCCGTGATGAAATTGAGTTTGACACCCCTGCTTTTAAGTGATTACTCTCTGAATTATAAAACACGCTGGGGGCCAAGAGAGGGATGTTCAGTTCAACCCGTGATCTGAACTGTATGCCTGTTAGAATTATTTAAAAGGTGAGAAGTTGTTATAATTGAATAAAAAGCACCTACAGCCTGGGTTCAAACTACATCCTGAAAGTTAGGGAAATGGCACATTTTAACCATTATGTTTAAAGGTTAGGAATACGCTTGACTTTAAGTATACTCCTTCACATATGCTACATACAAGAGAATCTGATTTCAATTTAGACAATAGTCAGGTTGGTTGTCCTCTGGTGGCAGAAGAATGCAGGGTGGAGATAGGAAAGCCTGAAATAATCATAATGTTAATATGAACATCTGGAAAAATTAACATAGTGACAATATACATTGATACAAAAGATGCTTCTTACATTTTATCATCAGAATACTTAATTTATCCTGGTGGAAATTGGGTTTTGTGACAGTTTCTAAAGAAAAATTCACAGCATTGTCAAATACTTCATGAGCAGTTTACACAATCATTTTCTCTATATAAAAACATGTATTAACTCATTTCCTGTGTCTCCAGGCCATCTGCACAGAAGCCGGCCTCATGGCTCTGCGGGAGCGCCGTATGAAAGTCACCAACGAGGACTTCAAGAAGTCCAAGGAGAACGTGCTGTACAAGAAGCAGGAGGGCACACCGGAGGGGCTTTACCTCTAACCTAAAAACTCTGATGTATCTCTAGCCCTCTCCCCACCAACCTAAGCCCTCTCTATCTATCGCTGTGTGAAAGAGAGGAGGCAGCAGCCGAGTTGTGTGCCTCCCTAGAGAGAGTTTTGATATATTTTCTGCATGTCTTGTATGGCTTTAATCCACTCTCCTGTTACTGTTATGTGAATAAAATAACAAAAGAATATTCGCACTGTGATTTCTGGAGCATTTGTTTGTTGACGTCTGCTTCTCATTAGATGTATATTGAGTTAATCGCTGCTATAATATCTTTATAATCGACCACATTAATTATTCAATTAGTTCAGTCTGTGTGGCTGCCTTGGTGTCGCAAATGGAATTGATCCTAACACGTTCTTCTGCCTTGCTTTTATCGCATACTTCCTGATGATGCGTGTTATTTTCAGAGCTTAGCTACGAGACAGGCCGGAAAGGAATTGCCCCATCCTTTCCCCTTTCAAAAAATTAACATTCTCCACTCATTAGAATAGAATCGGAGGGATGAAGCCCTCTTTAATGGTCACACATGCAGAGCACACACAGTGACATTTGTTCTCTGCTTTTAACCCATCCTAGTACCAGGAGTCTAGTACTAGGAGTGGGGGGGGTGTCCGGTGCCTTGCTCAAGGGCACCACGGCAGGGCAGGAGGTGAACTGGGACCTCTCCAAGTAGCAGTCCACACTCCATATTTAGGTCTGGTCGGGGACTTGAACCGGCGCCCCTACGGCTCACAGTCCAAGCCCCTACTGAATGAGCCACTGCCGGACTATTAGTAGAGTATTTCATACAAGACCCTCACAGTTTGTGACATAATTAAATCTCTGTTACAGAATTGCTTAACACACTGCATTTTAATCGGACATTACCTCCTATCATTGCACTAATGCTTCCCTCTTAAAGGGGTCTAATACAAATGTAAGTGAATTTGGGTTTGTTTTCCGCACATGATCATGAATGTTTTGCAGGGGGATGAGTGCTGTCTTCCATTCAAACGGGCCTTTAGGTTATTACGCCGCAGTTAAGTCGCTCGGAGCTGCCCTTGCTGCAGTCTGACATGCGGAGAACAGCGGCGGTGATTTAATTCCTCTTGATGTGGAGCCATGTGTAACTCAGTGCTCAGCAGAAAGTGGCCCCCATGCAGCAAGCATCGCACCACTGCTGCAGCCCCCCCCCCCCCCTCCTCGTAAAAACACTCTCCTTATTAAATCAGTCACGCATTTCAACTGCAGCTCATACAATTCAGCAAATGGAAGAAGGAAAAAAAACAAAATAGTTTTAAATCAAGCGGGGAGAGTCTTGGAGGGGAACAGGAAGAGGGGTGCGTGTGCTGTAATGAAGCGTTCGCTCAAGGCAAACTGTCCCCCCCCTCCCCCTCAAGGGAGAGCTCAGATACTGATGGGGGATGATACGGCAGGGCGGAACATGGTGTTGGCATTCTCTGAAATGTCACATCCACATGATTGCTTATTCACGATGTGTGCAGATTGTGCTCAGTTTATACGCAAATAAAAGCCTCATTTTCGAGATTATCAACTCTAAAACACATGAAAGAAATGCAAAAGAATACCAAACTGCATAATGTACTCACAATTACCAAGCTTTTTATTTGTATGGGATGGAGATAAATCCTACAACAATCCATTTGTATATTTTAAAGTAGAAAGATACTGACACTGGGACGTACTCCACCTTCATAGCTAAAACCAGCATATTTGTACAGCTGAAAATATTGTATTGAACACACTATTATGCGTTTTTGTAGATATACATTGGATTATGTGCACATGTTTACCTTTACTTCTTGTGCACATGAATATTCTTATATTCTAAAATGGAGCAGAACCCAATTGTACCCAGGATAAATAAAGTATTCTGATCCTGAATCAACCGATTTGCTATAAGTGTTGCATCTGTGCTGACAAATGCCTTTTAGAAACCTGAATGTAATTGACCTTCTATATTGGCAGTCAAGGGTTTGAGACGAGGAAAGGTGACCTGACGCAGGAAAATAAAATACAATGCTCATCCCCCCCCACCTCTGTGACTGCCAAGAGTCAAGCCATTAAAAAAGAAAGTTGTGAGAGTGAATTAGTGACTGGGAGAGACGCAAAGCAGCAAGACAAATCTGCTTATGCAATGTCTAATTTCTCGTGTTAAACAGGGCAACACATCGGACAAATTCAGCAAGAAGTCCCGATTAGTTCCACCAGATTAACAAATAAAACTTGAGTTAGAGTTTTTCTTTAAATGTGCTCCATTGTGCTGAAATGTTCATGGAGATTTTCACATAATGCTACAAGCAAGCTATATCCTCCTGGGGTCCACAGCACAACAAAAAAAAGCCTACTTCATATGATTAATGACAAACACATGAACATAAAAAAGCCACAGCACTGTAATATAATCAGCAGTAATGCAGCATGCACACTATCAAATATGCTGTCAAACAATACAAACAATACACTTTACTATTACATTATATTCTTGTTATAATAAACTATATATATAAATTGTGATGGGTTTGAAAGTCCTTTTTTTAAATGTAATGCTTTAAAACTATAAATTACGATTAAAATGATGTGTAAAGCTGATTACATGTTATTGTTTGTTTGCATAAAAATGTGTGTATATGTTCATAACACACATTTAATGGTAATATCCACTACCTATGAGCATAATGAAGTGTTGGTCAATGTATAATTGTAGAACAATTCATTATGTTTTATATTTCTCATTAAAAAGGCGTTAAGGTAATGAATTTATTTCCGCAGTGTCTCTAAAAAAATTTTTTTAAAGGCGCACATTGATCATTATTTCCAACTGTACAGTGAAATGACATCCTATTTGATATAAAGAGAAAGAATATGTGCATATAATGGTCTTTGTTGTACCATGTTAATACAAATCAAATAAATTCTCCTTCATTTCAGACGACCTTCAAAATATTTATGGCTCATTAGAAATCTGTTTTTCTGATAAATAATGGTAAATTATTCAACAGAAACAAAACAGATGACTTTAAATCATTGGTTTGGGACTGTGGACTAGTGACCTTATTATTCATTTCCACATGTCTAGCTTTAGTGACGCAAACAAACGTTTTACAGCCTTGAATTAGTATTTTAAAATATTATGATGTCCATGGGCACACAGACGCACAGACTTCTTTATGCTTAGGGTTGTTTTTGTGGTGTCTCGTTTTTTGTGTTTTGTGTATTTGTTGTTGGTTTTATGTCTCATTTGGTTGCTCTGCGTGTCATTTTGTGTTTATTTGATCGTTTTGTTTGCTTTGAGTCAATTTGTTTTCATTTTGTGAGTTTTTGAAGAAATGGGTGCTTATTTTTGTTCTGTTACTTTGTGGTAATATACGCCTCTTTGTAGTTATTTTTCGTCTCTTTTAAGTCATATTGTGTCTTTTTTGGTCGTTTTCATGTTTGTCAATTTGTGTTTGTTGTATGTCAAATTGTTGCCCTTTTGTTTGTCTTCGTAGACATTTCGAGTCTTATTTTGTATCACTTTGTGATCACGTATGTCTCTTCGTTTTTTGTCTCATTTTACTAATTTGTGTTTATTTTGTGTCTTTGTTTGTCCTATTGTGTGTCTTTGTTGTAATTTCCTGTCCCTTTTTAAGTCTATTTGTTACAATTTGTTTATGCTTGGTGGCTTAGATGTTCTTAGTATTCATTTTGTGTCTCTTTGTAGTGTTTTTGTCATTCCTTGTGGACATTTTTGCATTACTTTGTGGTGGGAACATGTCTTTTTGAGTGACATTTTGTAGGTGAAGGACAGGGGGTGAGGATGTCACATACATCTGTTTATAATGTTAGTTAAGTCTGAATGTCTTCTATCCTTTGAATAAAACAGAAACAAAGCTATGAATGGAGCCATCAAATGACAGTTACTAACATAAATTGTGTGTGTTATTACACTTTGTCCACTGGGTGGTGCTTGTGTCAGATACACTGACTGCACACACTCATACAGGCTGGAGGATTTATTCAGTATGTGTGTACATTATGACAACACAGCGATGATATCTGCTTCGCCAAATTCTGCGTCGTCATTCTACCAACCGAATTCAAATACCTTTCATTGTAGAGGCCGATATATATCCTTAGTAAATGACACGACTGCTCGTTTTCGACATACAAATGCAACAAACCACCGGTTGTGTATCCACCTACCGCTCAAATAAGTAGGCGCCGTGCTTCATTGTTAATTCCACGTAGGCCTGCACACTTTGTAGTAGCCAATAGTAAATCTGCGCACTTCCCATATCGAGCCTATCAAACATTCACCCCGCACCAATGAAAAGCTGTCGCATTTTCCACCCGTCTCGATCAAATAAATTAAAATAATGTCACACATTCATAAAGCGCTGTAAACACGGCGTTGAATAGTGTGATGGTTTTTAAGTTTCCTTTATTTATATTTATTACATTTTCATCAAGTGCCACTGCCTGGTGCAATGCAGGTCCCGTGTAGCCAATCGATGCGGCCGACACATGGAGTATAATATTGCAGGTCTGCAGCGGCCAATCAGAAACGACATCACACAACGGCAGAGCAAACTCTCCAGTGTCAGCCGGGCTGCTTCCTACACTAGAGATATCCTTCCGCGGCTGAAAACTAGTACTCCGTGTTGGGAGAATCTAACTCTCTTTCTGAAATAATAGGGTGAATGCATTGTAGTTAATGCACATTTGGAGATTTGATATTAATTATGTTAAGTTAATTATTAGATATATTCAGTGAAGTTGAGAATTCTAAAATGTATAGGCTCCAATTTAAAGGCACAGTCTGCATTTTCTTTTCTTTTTTTAAGTTTGATTATGGTGTTCACATTTGCTACAAATGGCTATATAATTACAAATAAACTGGTGGATATTGCCAGATGTAAACTTTAGTTTGTGCAATATTCTTATTTTCTCAAATATATTATCAGTCATGTTGCCAAAAGTGCACCATCTTTCACATTTGTAGCATATTGGTTTTGATTTATTTAGCCATGAAAGAGATTATCCCAATGAAAAATGGCAAGTCTTTGGCATTCCATAATGGCCAATTACTAAAAATGTTTAGTATGCTCTAGTTACATATAGGATGATGAAGATAGTGATTGAGCAATATATTTTGTTTGCCCACTCAAAGTTAATTCTGGTTTATATCTAAAACCAGAATACCACAATAAGTATTTGGTCTTAACTTCATTTTGCAGCTTCATCTAACTGGCCCTAAAAACTCTTCAAGGGGCCTAGAAAACACACACACAAATAGTGCACAAAACACAGAAAAGCTGATAAAAAAAAAAAGAGCCAGAAAATGGCCTCCAGTTGGTGATTAAGTAGAGCAAATATGCATTTGTATAAAAGTGAAATTGAAACAAACATTAATGCTATCTTTAAAGGACCTTATTCTCAAACAACTATGGCACTGTCTCTCAGATGGAGGCCAGTGGTAAACTAAGCAATACAACTTAACCTAAAAAAATATATTATTACATTATATGTTTGATATCAATTTGTAGGCTACTATGTGTTTGGTGTATTTTTATGCATTAATCTATATTGAAAAAGGCCTTCTAAAATGATGACTTTAGCCATAATTAACCAAATATCGACTACATCCTTGTTGAAGTAGTTTAACATGAGTGTACGGGTGCACTCCATGCACTGCAAGCGTTTTTTAGCGCGGTGATTGGCATGTCTCCTGCTGGAGGCCTGCGCCGCTGCAGCAACCCTGAGTTGAAACAAGGAAGTGAGTGATCAGTGCTAGTGTGGCGGAGGGATACACAGGCAATCCCCATTCTGGCCACGGCCAATATACACACTCCTAACCCGCCAGTGGAACTCCATCTAAGGAACGACCACATTCTGCCTCCACAGACCAACAAGCACACAACCCATCCGACATGGTATGTATTGTCATTCATTGTGTGCAGAGAGAACATGTGTTTTAATAGCGTGATAGCATACTTACTACAAGTGTAAACCTGGTTTGTCTTTTCATTCGCTATTCACTCATTGATTCCGCTTACGAGCGATTTGTATGCGTAGAAGAGACGGAAAACACCCGTAAACGGCATTTTACGTTTTCTAGCCATTGCATTGGGATAATGTGACGCAATATTATAGTCTTACTTGCTTCGTTTTGAGTGATATATGCGTGAAATTATGTTCACCTTCACAACGGGACAGTATTTCCTCATAACTGCGCAATTCATACAGCATTATTGTATTTGGTTGGTCGGGCCAAGAAGCTGCTTCACGGCTGCTGCATGGTGCAGCTCGAATTAATTGTTGGACTGCATTTTGTAGTAAGCTATTCTGGGTCATTACAGCGTAATTCTGCAGTCATAAAGGCATTAGGGTGCATTTAACACTCCGACTTAGTAGCACGAGCGTGTTGGGAAGCCTACCTAACGTTATTAGAGCCACGCGCTGACATTTTCACATCAAAGCCGACATGTCTCAAGACGTATGTTCGAGAGATATCCATGTTTTATTCTGTTTCCGCCGGCTGAACACGGTGAACCCGCAACTGACGCCTCCTCTCGTCATGAAAAAAACTGAGCATGCTGCGTTTGGCTTCCTCTTTTTCTATGTTGCACCATCTTGGCTCTCGAGCTGAGCCGTGCCGTGATAGGGGAATGGCACTGCTGTATCTTGTCAGTGTTCCGCAACGGAAACTGACCATAATTGCAATGTTACCTTATCGCGTGGCCATTAAAGTGTACTAATAAAACGATATGGGACGCAGTTCCGCCTTCACTGCAGCCTCTGAGGGGTTTATCTTTGGCTTGGCTTTCTATCTGTGTTATGTCGCCTGATTTGGTTGCCTCTTTGCAAATGTCGATGTTATGCAAATGTGTGCGAGTTGTCCGAGAAGCTCTTTCTGGCACTTGCCACCACAAAACATCAACAGCTGGGAAGTTAGTACATTTTTTCCAAAACAACGTAATGACTATTCTAAAGAGATATATTCCAGGACCAGCACATCCTATACATTTTTTAAAAGGTAACATATTGTTCAGCAGGAAGTCAAGAGAAACCGCAATGTTTCAATAGGCCTCAGTGACTTGCAAAATGTGCATCACAGATTTCTAACACATTTCACCAGATGATTGAGGCACACTTTCACACCAACACTGACATCTGCAAGCAGCTAATGGAACAGAGCTACGTCACATGAGAAGAAAATCTGCATGTGTAAAAGAGGCCTTCAACCCATTGATTATCAAGCCTGATAGATCATTAATGGCCCGAGGGAGTCAAGAAACTGTAAAACTCTTTTCCCCCCTCTACTGTGATCAAATATCCCATATATTGCATCGAGCTGCGATACAGTTTCACGTTGCAATGTGGCACAGTAATTGGAGTGTAAAGCGTGATTGTTATGGAGTTAGTCTGCGTATCAGCATCTCTGAAAAGTTTAATCCACACGCGTAAGCCCCCTGTCTGCAACAATACGGCCATTGAAGTGGAAACAGTCTCCCCCATTGAGGTGGAAGTATCGAATAAGTATTCGGACCTTGCTAGGGACCTATCACATTCCTGTTACACTGTTGTTTGCTGATGCATGTTTAGTAACTTGAAGGACATCCGATCCGCTGCAATGAATAATGAATATGCTTGGCGGAAACACCTAGCCATGCCCCATGTGCCCAGTGTCTCTGAGCGATAAAGTGCTCTCTGTGGTGCGGAGGAGTACCCAGCCACCCACCACCATCAGGCCATATGGTGGACCGGCCTTGTCCGCAGGGTGTGGGGAGGCTGGTGTTGTTTACACCCATCTTTTCTCCTCCCCTCCAGACACAGCCCGGGCCCAGAGGCCTCATTGTCTTTTGTCCAGCCTCAAAGACAAGAGGCGTTCAGGGCTATGTCGAGCTCAGTGCTGCTATAGAAAGGAAGTGTGCGTCCCACACTAACTCTTTGTGTTAGAATGAATGGAAGCGTGTGTGTGCTATTGTGTGTTTGTGTGTGTCACACCCTCTGTCATGGTGACAGCCGGTTGTGCATCTTTCGCTTGGTGACTATAAAGAACCTATATCGGGATTTATGTATCTGGAATCTAAAAGTGAAAGATTATTATAGGGCTTGGCAATATGGGAAAAATGTAATATCACAACCTTTTTATCGATTTGGCAATAATGTCGATTAACCATTGGCGCTTTCACAAAAATATTTACACAATGAGATTTTAAAAAATCATCAGTAATGTGGATATAATGACTAAGTGGGTAAGGGAAATAGAAGAACATCTACAACATTCTGGTTCATGAGTTCATAAAATGAGCAATTTGAAAAGTGCCTACAGCGCTGACAACAGGGTTATTAGGAAGAAGATTAGCGTTCTCTTACACCCTTTTTCATCACCTATCAAATTAAACCAGTGTGAACAGTGAGCGATGCAGTATGTTTATACAAGGGTATCAACTGAGAGCACCAGATATTTCTCACTGCCTCCCACAGTTCTGTTTGGAGCGAATTGCTGGGGCCGGCTTCCCGGGCAACAGTGCGAGTGGTTGACCCACTCGTGCCAGCAAACTGCTGCCAGCAGTGCCCCCCCGCCCCCTACAATCCCCAAACACTCACACTCCGGTTCCTCTACAAGCTGTCATAAGCCTGGCAGTGAAAAGCCCTGTCCAAAGGACAGTGTGTATGGTGAATCACAGGGAGTTTCCTCTGCACAGTATGTCATATATATGGTGAGAGAAACACGCAGAGGGGAAAGGTCTAGAGGAGGAGTTGGTGTAGGCCAAAGTCCAAAGTGCCAGGGAAAGTAGGAAGAAAGATGAAGGGATGGGCCGGTAGCTGGTCTGGTGGTGCAGCAGCACCGTGAGGCCCCAACAGCTTGGGCCTAAGCCAAGGGAGGATCCATAGCACTGAGTCACCAAACCCCACACCCGGTCCACTTAGAGAGACAGCAGGGGACAGAGAGAGGCAACAGGAACGACAAAGCATGACAAAGAGGATGACTAAGGGGAAGATAGGAATGGAGATATCAACAGAGCAAGATTGAGAAATGTACAAAAGATAGAGGCAACACAAAACACGACAGAATATTGGTCGAGCTGGGTGGCATTTTAGCATCGGGAGAACGGCTTTGTCTCTTGACATTTTCCCGATTCTCACGGTGGAAATGGAGAAAGGAAAAGGGTGAATTGAGGGAGAAGAAAAGCATTGAATCATGTCAGCTAATTGTATGAGCGCCACTGATGTTATCCGTGAAAACCCTCGCTGGGCTGGATCAATCCATCCTTTGGCTGCTGCTACTTTAGCCTTCAGCAGAGGCTTTTGTTTTTGACAAGTTAAAGGTCAGCTCGCAGTGTGTCATCTGCTAAATCTTATCCAGTCCAACCCAATCCAGTAATTGAGCAAGAAATTCAATTTACTACCTAGATTTACAGAATAAAATACCCTCACTTCCAAACATAGATTTTACAAGGCTCTGATTTCCATAGCCATGGGCATTGAAGGTTTTCTTGGCAGTATCCACAGCTGCATTGCTTGTTCAAACACACCAATGTGATGGAGGAATTTTCTTTGAGGCAAACTGGCAACTCTGACTAACTCACAGGAAACATGGGGATGGAAAGTGTTGGTGTTGAGGAAAAATGCACCTTAAGCTGGACTGCACACATGTTTGTGTGTGACCTTATGTGCACATCTGCAACTGCTAATGTTTATCTGTGTGTGTTCCTTTGCTGCCAAGTGTGGTCTGCTAACCATAATAATTAAAGAAACTGTCGTTTTACAATATAAGGGATGGGAGGGTACCTGTGGTATTTATTTGCCCCTCAAGCTTTGTATTCAAACTTTACTGCTGAGGGTCTGAAAACAGCTTCACAAAGAAGCTTGATACTTCTATGCAAAAGGCCTGGCAGTGGATGCTCGCCTGCAAGCCATTTAAAGCTTGTGTGAGTCACTATCAGCCGTCGCAAAGCCCCAGCTAGTGAAGGGGAACAGGCTGGGAGGGGAACCAATCTGCGCCAACCCAGCAGGCCGTTTTTCCTGTTGGTCAGCATGACCGTGGAAAACGCTCCCATGCTGATATGTCCCGAAACAACCCCGCCTAAACAGTCCATTCTGGTCTGGAGACAGCACTTCATCCGTTTTATTACAGCATCCCACTGCCGAGCAGTTCCTCTTGGGTGGAGCGCCATGCTGTAGCCTACTTTTCTGACATCGTGTGAGTCAATCCCACAGAGCCACTCATCAGCCGGAAATTGAATTTTGTGCAATTCCATTGTGGAACTCTTTAATGTAGTAGCTTTACGAGACATCTTGATAAGGCTTCGGTTAATTTAGCTGAGTCTGATAACTCATAGTTAGCATCGGACTTGGTTTTAAAACAAATCAACGTCTGCCTGGAGTCAATGTGGAATCCAATTGATTCTAAAATAATACAGGGACAAATGGTTTTGAGTCTGAATAGATACAAACATTTTGAAAATACATTTAAGAAAGTGACATCGAAGCATGCTCTTAACTTGTTGACGCTCCAATGCTAGCATTTGTTGCTAGCTAATGGGGCTAGTAATTCATTTAGGTTATTTTCATTGGTTAACCCGGTCAGATTCAAACACCGAGGCCAGCAGACCCCTAAACACTGTGACCAGTGTTGAGCCGCGTGGTTGTGGTTGAGTGGGGACGATGAGGAATGTAATGACGCAACAGTTCAGCATTTGCAATAGTTGCCTTGTCGAGAAACTTCATTGTTTGTAACCCTCTCCCTTTTTTTTCCTACCACAGGCTGACCAACTAACAGAGGAGCAGATCGCAGGTAAGAACAGAAAGATTTGTTCTCCTAAGATTTGTCCCTCATACCCAAGTCTTGCCTTCACATATCCACATTATCTTATTCCATACAGTATCTTTGTCACATGGCCAAGATAATACATCTCATTAGCTGTTCTGATTGCTTCCACCTCACATATAGAGAGCATGAAATTAAACAGAACATTGAATGATCTGGCAGCCGCCCTCCCTTGGTAGATCATTAGCTTTTCAAAATGAAAGGGAAATAAACGGAAAAAGCATTTACAGTATGTCATGAGTCAGGAGGAAAACACACTGAACAGAGTTTTCCAGGCGAGCTCATGAGAAGTTTCAATCACTAAGGCACCTTGAAATTCTTGATAAATAAATTATGTGGCCCTTGTACTAAAATTGGAGTCTGCACAGTTTCCTCTCAGTCAAACCCCCTCTGTGGCTAATTAGCTTCAGCTAAGGCTCCAAGGCTGATGCTCAATATTGCCTGCGTCTCCCTTGATGGCTTTTTATGGATATGGAAATATTTATATTTAGAAGCACGCTTGTACAAGCCGGTGCAGACAGTTACTACAGTAAATTCACTCAGCTTTCAAAATGATGCACCATTGTTAAGTTTTTCACAGTAGGAGATAAGACTGTGTGTTTTTAGAGCTCAGCTTATTTACAACCTCACCTCTGTGGGTCAGTTAAGAAACAAGCATGGATTTAGTCAACACGGCCGCTTTTAGTAAGGGACTGATTAACCTTTTCGACCCCACTTCAGCGTCCTAACATAACCCTATTTTGCAACCGCAGCGTAACGGATATCTAACGGCTCATTCTTAACTCCGTTCCCCACAGAGTTCAAGGAGGCTTTCTCCTTATTCGACAAGGATGGCGACGGCACCATCACCACCAAAGAGCTGGGCACAGTCATGAGGTCGCTGGGCCAGAACCCCACAGAGGCCGAACTGCAGGACATGATCAACGAGGTGGACGCTGACGGTCAGTAAACATGCTTGATTTACCCATGTAGTTGGGAGTTATTCATTACTGACATGAGTAATTCATAATCAATTCATATCAGGCTTCACATTTGAAAATAATGCTAGTAGATTTCTCTTGACTGGTCCAAAAGAGGTTAACAATCAGAACTACCTACCTTGTCAGATGTCATACAAACACACACTGCTTCAGTAGTTCATATTAGTGGGTTTCACACTATAAACCTAATTTAACACCTAGAGATATACAGTGCTGATAGTCATATTTTCTGCTAAATCATAAAAAGAAAATTGGACTAAATCATCATGTGGTGCTAGAAATGACTTTTTAAAAAGACAGCATGATTTTTTTAATCATTATTTATTTAAGTAGGTGAAAATCTGTCACTGGATATATATACATAATGCTTTAATTGTAGGTAAAATGTAAAAAGATGAATAACTGTAATCACATTTGACAAAATCTATTGTAGGAATGGTTTGACATTTAGGTTTATAAGGTGAGTCAGTTCCTATCAAGTTTAACCTTTCCAGCAAACCCATTTTTAATCAGTGAAATTATTACAGTTTTAGTTCAATACCGTGTGGCACTGTTCTTTGGGCGATTTATCCATTAATGCCAGTCATTTTCGTGGAATAGGACCATAATTCCATGTTGCATTTTGTTGCATGACTTCTGTGATAAAACCTCTGTTACAAATGCATAAGGGATTACGAATGGCATCCATTACAGCCCCATCTAGAAACACATCAGCGGTGCCGATGCCCACCTCCCTCCCCTTTTCCTACCAACTGTCAACCAACTGTCCACGCCAACTGTCTGGCCAGCTTTACTCTCGGATGACGTGTGTCTCTGTGTCAGCAGTTTAGTCACTGTGTGTTCAGCTCCATCAGAGTTGACAAAGTCAGGGAGATGTGTGCGCAGGAGATGCTTTCACTGCTGGTGAGTGGAGCAGGCTAAGTGTCAGAAAGGCTGTCAGCGTCGGCGCCCCACGCTGGGTGCCATAATATGGGCAGATTCTTCACCGAGTCTTTAACCTCCACTGTCTCCAAAAGGCACTGTGATAAGAGAGTGATAGAGAGAATAAAAGGCAGAAGAGAAAGAGAGAGGAGTCAGAGCAGTTGGCCCGTGCTCACCGTCCTTGGGCTGTGGAGTCGAGGATGTGAGCCGTCAGTGGACCTTTACCTCAGCGGTGCTCTGTCAGCTCATAGGATTTTGTTAATGGGACTGCATTGATCAAGAGGAATCAATTGCATCGCAACTTGGCTGCCTCTTTTTTATTGAAACGCCCTCCCAACATCCTCAGCCCCCCCCCCCCCCCTAAGTTTCACCCAAGAGCACACACACCATCACTAACATCCCCTTGTTCAGCCTCTGCCTCCCTTGGCTGATGCAATCTAGGTCAGACAGCAATGAAGCTAGTAATGGAAAATAAAAGTGGTTACATAAGGCCTCTCTTCGCTCTGCACATCCAGTACCCACAATCGGCAGCCATGGGATGTCAGCTGGCCCATTGAAAATCAGCTTTATTTACCAAACAAGGAGGCTGTGGCAAGGAGTTACAATGAATAAAAATGAGCGGATGGAAGGCAGACAGACAGGGAGCCGCTGAAAGAAATAGTCTCGCGGGTGATTTGATTGTAAAAGCCGAGGCGTAATTTATGAGCAGTTTGGGTTACAGTATCGAATGGCATTCCTGCTGTTTATCGCACACAGAAAACCACAGCTGCTTGAAATAATACACTGCCTTCCACATTTCAGTATGTAACAGACCCCACCGAGCTGAAATGTGTCAAAAGATAAATATGGGTGTATGACAAAAGTATTAGCTTTAGTCACAGCAAGTCATCGTTACACAACCCTGCGCTTCATTCTCATCTCAGGGATGGAAGTTGGCTTTATGATGCAGGGAAAGCGATGACCACACGCACAAGTGCGCCGAGATGCCTTTGCCTTCTATAGTTTGCGTCAGCGCCTCTTATGTGTAATCGCACCATCTCCCACTCGGTTCACTCCTTATATTCTCTCCTCTTCACAGCTCCCTCATCTCCATCTCCCTCACTACCGCCCACTCCCTCCCTCCCTCCCTCGCTTTATTCTCTCTCATTCCCTCCCACCATTTCTCTCTTTTCCTCCCTATCTTCATCCCTCCTTGCTTCCATCCCTCCCTCCATCGCAGCAGCAGCTGGCTGGAGGTGCAGTTGAGCAGATATCGCTCGAGGGCTGCTTTTCTAGTCATTGCACCCCCCCCCCCCCCCCTCCCCCTCCCATCGGATGATGGTTGCAGTCCTGCCCTTTTTACAAGACTGGGACAATCCCTCACCCACCCCTGCTCCAACCCCCAGTGGCAGCATGTGTTCCCTCGGTGCTGCTGGCTGTCTCTGTGTGTTAGATAACAGGTCCTTAGATTGTTACCCCGGGCTATGAGATCACCATCTGCCCCATCACATTACTGCATCCCTTTTTACTCGTTCCACACACCACATCCATTCTCGCTCTCTTATTCTGTCTCTATGTAGCTCTGTGACGCATGCGCCACCATTGGTTAATCTGCGTACAATCCCTCTGCCCCCATCAGTCCCACCCCGGGGCTAATCCTCCCGGGTGCTTTGCCCTCGGTGTCCCTGACCTTCTCTTCAATCCCCTGACAATTTTTTTTGTTCGGATTTTAATTATTATACACCGAGATACTCACTCCCAACATTTCCAGTTCTGAAATGTAACCCCACCCTTAGATTAACCAGCAACCCACCCTCCCTCCCTCCCTGTGGTTGCTGTTAGTGAGCTGCTGAGTTCCTCATAGATCCTTCTTCTGTCAGGAGGGTCTGATCCCCTGGTAATCCCGTCTTGACAACAGTAACATGGATATTGATCCGATCGCACGCACACACTCAACCACCAGCACAGCCATTAGCACCACCACAACTCAGTGCAAAATGTTAGAGGGAAAAAGGGACACAAAAAAGGATTGAATGTTGGAGATAAGGGATGGTGCATCTGCATAGAAGCTCCCCTGCTCCCTTTCCCTGCAGCCAGGAACACCAGAAGAGATCCTTTGATTTATCCAGGCTCCTTAGGGCCACTGTATACTATACGTCTACATTATGGATGACTGGCCATGGGTCCCCCCTGCAATCCTGCTGAGCTGTGTATAACATATGCAACATCTTCCAAGGGCTTCCCTGAGGAAGAAAGGGAAACCTCAGCCTGTGGTAGCTGTTTATCACAGGAAGGAAGGTGTATACGAAAACAATTTTAGCGCCGCTCCTCTCAGTTATGGCCAGTACAGTAATGCGATAAACACTAGTGTCATATACACGACAATGAGCACTAAATCCTCTCGGAATATTTTCACTTGGTTGCTTTTCATCAGCTAAATGCCGGGTCACATTATCTCTACTTATCCAAGTTCGCTTTTTAAGTAATTGCCATTTTTGCTGATTAAATGTGCCTCATTGGTCACCCACTGCAGGTAATGGAACCATCGACTTCCCCGAGTTCCTGACCATGATGGCCAGAAAAATGAAGGACACAGACAGCGAGGAGGAGATCCGCGAGGCTTTCCGGGTATTCGATAAGGTAAATAAAGCTTATAAGACTATATTAAAGGGACATTGTTATGTAATATATGTGAATAGTTTCCATTCTTTGCAAAGTAAAGTTTAGCTTTGCTGCCTCGTTAATTTATGTTGATTCAAGTCATGTGATAGTGGTAAAGAGATTTACCCAAGTAATCCGTTTCCAACATCCTGCTCAATTAACACCCAAGGGCCCTCAGGGTCTCCTCATTTATCACCCCGGTGGAAATTAGTCCGATAGGACTTCTGGTTTCACAAATGTAATCCCATGCCGCATGTTTCCAGGATGGAAACGGCTATATCAGCGCCGCAGAGCTCCGTCACGTCATGACGAACCTGGGGGAGAAGCTAACGGACGAGGAGGTGGACGAGATGATCAGAGAAGCAGACATCGATGGAGACGGACAGGTCAACTACGAAGGTAAATTGAAGACAGTCGTAAAAAAGAAAGTAAAGTGTCACGGTGCACAAATAGCTTTAGTTTCTAGGCCACAGTGTAAGCTTTTATTAAACAGGGGGACCAGAGCTCTTCATTTTCCAAGCTGTGTATTTCTCTGAGGGCGCCTGCGAGACAAACCAGCCACACATAATATCAGTTATTAGATAGGGGCTATAGATGGAGCCTGATGAGATGGGAGAAAGCCATCCTTCTGAATTATCATCAGTGTGCTAGGAGCCTTTTCACTCTTTTTTTCTTTTTGTTGCCTTCTCCCTTCCCCCTACATTCGCTCCCTTGGCACATTACACGAGAGACTGCGCTCATTTTCTAGAAGGCTGTTGATATATTATGAACAGTCCATAAGTTTTGTCTGAAAAGTGCCCCACTTCTATACTCCCATTGTACCGCAGACAGAATAAGTAGTCAGACAATGAAAGCCTTCTCTTATTTATTTATTTTATATGTGCGGCGTGCATATCGCTCTACGAAACTGTAAGCACAATGCGACAGCTTTTGAATCAACCGGGTTTAATGAGATGAACATGGAAGCCGTTTAGAAAGGGGACACTAATTAGGATGTGTGTTCTGAACCTGCCTAAGTTGATTAAAAACATTAATAAAGCATTTAACAATTTAGCAGGTGAGTGCTCTTACTGGCAACGGGCTGTGCCAAAGCCTTAAACCCAATGTCCTCATTGTCTTTTGTCTTCTCTCTTTCTCTCTCTCTGCAGAGTTTGTACAGATGATGACTGCAAAGTGAAGCTTGCCCGCCCCGTCCTGTCCCCTCTTAGAAGAAAAAAAAAAGGAAAAAAAAATCAAAATGTTTTACTTACCTCTTGGAAAAAAAATGTTCATTTATTCATACTGTTTCTGTATAGAAAATAATTGAATGTTGAAATAAAATATCCTTCTGTCCACACAGGAAAATATAAAAATATACAAAAAATATCTGCATGAAAATGATGGTTAGTGATCCTGTCCCCTCCCCCCTGGAGATCAGTTTAGCATCAGTACTTAACAAGTAAAATAATAATATCAAGGAACCCTGTAACTACGACCTTCAGACTAAAACAAAAGCACTTGGCGAACTACTTCCAGTTCCATTTGCTAGTGGTAAATGTCTGGACTGGCCATCTCTTCTTTCTCTCTCTGTTTTCTGTTCTTCATGCATGCAGCTTGAGACCGGAGCACTAACCCCCGCCCCCCCATCCCTCCTCCGGGCTACCAGAGCGTGCTGATTCCACTATAAGCTGTCCTCTTGTTGGTTTGGTACAGTTTTTTTGTATTTGGAGAGGAACCCTGTACTGTTAAGATGAGAGTTTACCAGGTTCTAACTCAAGCGTTAAAGTGGAATGGGACTTAATTGTATGCTAGATAAAGAGAAAAAAACAATGTACAAAAAATACATTTTCAAATGTTTGGCATGTTCTTTTGTTTTTGTTATGTTATTTGGACGGCCATCTTAGTAGTTGTGCGTCCCGCCCTTCTTAAACGAGGGGGGACTTAAAGAGTCTTACGGTGAGCTTTCTGTTTCTTTTTCTTTTCTTTTTCTTTCGCTGAGATGGAGCGTCTGTTTCTTGCAAGAGAGAATCACTGGCCTTCACTTTTATTTTTTCTTCTTCTGTTTCTCGACTCAGACAAGAGCATAGTGATGGGTGTACTGTGTTCGCAGTGCATGCTGTTCCGAGTGTCAGCGCACCGCTCTTCGCAACTGTTCGTCTGAGTTCAGTTTACATTCATTCCAAGTTGTACATGCTAGTCTTTATTTTTTTTTTCAAATAAAAGACCATGAACTTTATCACGTCTTATGTCATTTTTCTTATGCATGATCTGTACAAATTATCGCTATTGTGCTGTCAGTTGGCTGTCAGCCTTCAAGCAGAAAAAATGGTCTATGTTTTGCCAACTGGAGAAATGTGTCAATAATAGACGATTACCAGCATAGTCCTCTCCATGTGCAGTGTCATTGGGTGATGTTTAGCAGAAGAGGACTCGCGGTGTGTAATTCTGTGCTCCATTACATGGCAGTGCGGTTGTGGAGAGAGTGAGCTGCTCACACACAGGGGGAGGGAGAGGCAGCAGAGAGTGTTTGCTCTCGCGCTCAGCAGTGAATATACATACACATCTATGACGCTTCTCTTCTCTCAAGTCCCAGCGGGTTGCTAGGCAACAGGAACATGCTGTAACTGGGATGTTTTGTTTTTTTTAAAAGGCAAGTGGGAGTTTGAATAAACCCTCCTGCTTCTGCTGATGTCTCCATGTTGGCTTGTCAAACCAGGCCACAATGCTACTGCCGTGTGCACTTTTTAAACAGCACACAGAGTAGAGCACAGCAAGGTCTCTGCCATGACACTGCACTACCTTAATGTCTTAAAAAGTCAAGTTTACTATATTTGGACTGTAATTTGACCATGTTTAGAAAGGAGCAAAGATAGCCTGAGAAAGCTCTCCGCCCACCTACAGCGTGGAAGGAAGCACTTCCCCTAATCAGAGCTCTAAACATAAGCATACAGTACACACCTTATCCTTTTAACACAGAGATAGGGTGGGTTTCTGCTTTCAGGGAAAAACACTAAACACACTGCATTCCTCATACACTCATTATTTCGATCTGTTTTAAATTAGATGCCATTTACCAACTGTGGAATGAGCCTTGCAGGCATTAATCAGATAAACCGAGGTTCAGTGGAGGAAAATGTGATAAGCAGGAGGGGAAGCCCTGCCCAAATGCTGCCAGTAACTGGGAAGTATGTTTCTCATCCTCTAATTACAGCCCTTTTATTTCTGAAGAAAACCAGGCAAACTAATGCACTCAGCTTTCCTCGCCCCTCCCTGCAGCACCAGAAGAGCCAATAGGAGCAGTTGTGAAGTTGATTGACAGCTGGCCCTGAAGCTCTGCTGTTCTAAGCTACCTCAACTAGGCAGGTGGTCAAACCTGGAAATTAACATAGGAGGGAAAATAGCAGAGCTCTTTTTTGTATCCCTAATGTGTTTAACATTTAAGACATAATTAAATAAACAGTCATATGAATAAATAAAGTGAGATCTACAAATTAACCAATATGTTGCAAATTAATTCAGTTAATTATTCGAACAAAATTGATTTTGTTGTATACTTTTTTGCTTCATGTTGCTTTTTATTTCCTAATTTAACAGCCAGTTGTATGCCCCTTGTCAATGGAAACAAATACAAGACACATTTAAACAGCCACTGAATTACCTACACTATGACTTTTAAACTATTTTACTTTGAAAACAATGTATCTCAATACATTTGTTCTAAATAAACCTCTTTGATCTTAAATGTGACATTTTTGATTTGCAAATAAAAAAAAAAAAATGTTGAATGTTTATCTTGGCCAGCGATCTAGCTGTGAGCCAGAGCTTTGCAGCCAGCTAGCTAGCTAGTTAGCTTGTGTACCAAAAGGAGATAGCTAACCATCATACAACAATAAAAACTGCCTTTTTTCTCTTCACAAAGGGGTGTGTCTTTTTATGTAAGTAAGTTGTTAGAATCACAACAGTAGTTGAATTTTTCAGCTAGCTCCAACTGTCATCACAGGCTCTTCAATTTGTTGCTAAAAAAAACCTCACAACTTAACTAGTTAGCTAGTTCATTTGATGGCAGCTGTGAGCCTGTTAAACTAAATACAAGCAGAATTCCCTGTCTTTGAACTGGGTTATTTTGAGCAGCAGCTAGTTGGTTTAGTTGGAATTAGTTAATACTGTTGCTATCGCTAAGAAGGGCTAGCTAGCTGGTCGCAATGTGGTTTCTGTTGATGAGCCCTACCAAGGGAGGCAGGGGGCTCGGCTAATGTGAAAATGATGAGATGGGCACAGGTGACACCTCTAAGGAATAGCGGCTTTACAAATATACATTTCTACAACTAAATTAAAATCTAGAAAAAGAAGAATGATTTGTATGTCATGTTTAACATGTACGTTTAACATGTTAGTTTCACTACATATTAATTTGAATATTTATTGCATGGCAGAGTACTATCTAAGCTTCTGAAGGACAATCTTGGAGTTCACTGAAATGTGTTTCGCTTACCACCCAACAACTACAGCCATTACTCATTCAAATTATGCATGCTCTGACAGGCATACAGTAGGCATACAGTAAAAGTACATACCAACCCTACAATCACAAGCTCACACATGCACCCAGAGAACAGGTGGGCCCACAATCCAAGGACAAACCCACTTTTTATATGACTCTGCTGGTAGGTTTGTGACTGCTGTTAAATGCAACAACCAACCAATAAGCCACAACCCAAACGCACCCTGTCAACCAATCCCGAGACTGAAAGGTTGTGGTTTGGATGAGACTCCCAGAAAAGGCCTCCCCTCCTCTCTGGTAAGAAGGAAGGGACACTTGAGCACCCTGGGGGTTAAATTAGGAACATCAATATTTCACGTGTAAATGAAGCAGCACACTGTGGAGGCAGTAATGCGAGAAGGATTGACTGGGCTGAGGTATCACGTATCAGCGCCCCTGGAAAGAACAGGCACACGTATGAGACAGGCCTGTGACATACAGCAGGAGTGTGTATGTCCGTGTGTGAGAGGGTGTGTATCCTACATGTGTGTGTGCAGACAGGACATGTGTGCACGGACATGGAGCCCTGTTTGTTTGTTAGTGTCCAGCAGTATTTAGCAAGTTAAGGAAGTGGACGTGGTGAGCTGAGCCAGAAGCAACATCAATATGGGGAAGCTTCTGGCACTTTCTAACACGCACACACACACATAGATACACCCTAAGTCCATTAGCACCAGCTTAATGCGTTTTGGATGTTCTTATAGTGAGTTAAACAAGCATATGATTCTTTCTAGTGGTTGTGAAGGTGTCAACATTTTTAAAGAAATGGACCAAATCTCGCTAAAGTAAATGGTCCAGTGTCAGAAGGGCGGTAATAAAGTACGGCAGAGAATATTTGTTTTAATGGCTTGATCTTCACACTTCGGCACTCATGCTTTGCCTGAACACAAGTACACAATAATCTACTTGAAAATGTCTTTGTATTTCACGCAAGTATGGGCATCACCTGGGGCGACACAGACACCAGAACATTCCTCCCACTCCGTCGCTGAATCTGTACCTATAAAGCCATGCTTTGCTGTTCTTTATTTCACTGTATTATTAATACCAAAAAGCAGAAGCACCTACAGTAATTAGCCATAATGTTTGTGCAGCCTCACTGCTTATTATGGGCTTTGGAGGGTTGTTTTCACCGTGTTGCGCTAATGACGACTGTAGAGGTGGTGGAGCGAAGCACTGCAGGGGGTTTGGCTCTTCTTGCTCCTCGTACTCTGCAATGCAGCGTGTCACCCCCTCCCCACCACCACCATCATCCCAACAAACCCAGTGTAGCTCCCCTCTAAATCAGTCCCAGTGCCTTTTCAATTACTCGGAGCAGCGTGGGTCTCTCACTAACTCTTTCTCTCAACCTCTAATAGCCCATCTCTCGTTCTTTTTATTTTTTATCCCCCCCACTCTGTCATTCCCTCCATCTTGATTTCTCGCTCTGTCTCCCTCCCTTGTCCTCTCCCTCTCCCTCTCTCTTTCCCCCTCATTTGCCCAGCTCTCTCGTCTCTGCCTGCTCCATTTGTCTTACACTGCATTTTCATTTTTATGGACTCCAATCACTCTTCTAGTTCCTTTTCTTCTTCCTACACCCTCCTTTATGGTGCGTCAGTGTCCCCGTCAACGTCTTCGGGCTTTTCCTCACCGGCGCCAGGCCTTCCTCTATTTACCTAGAAGAATAGGCTCATCCATCTTTGATTGTTGTGAAATATTACGGCGGAGTCACGACAACCAAGCCTCCCTGAACCTCATGCAATATTCAGAGGCGATGATATAAGATTCCTGCTAATGAAAAAAACAGCAGGCAATGCAAACAGCCTTTAATAACGGCCTGGCAGAACAGCCTGCTCCCTATTGAGCCTCAGGAGTGCAGTCAGCTGGTTGTGGTCAGAGGCTGAGAGACCCTGTAAATCAACACCGGGCCCCCAGGGTGAAGGCACCGGCCCCCATGGACCTGTTTGCTACATCGGGTCCCACTTGCAGCCGCCATTATCAGCATTGTAGGGGCAATGTTCAGCATGGGAGTTCACTTCCATTCATTGGAAATATATATTGTACTGCTAGGGTTGGGAAACATTGTCAAAGTGACGAAGAGCCAGTGAAGCTAGAATGTCCTGTGCTTGCCTACTGATGCACGAATGCACACACATGCAAAAAGCAAAATACACCCACTCGCATGTATGCACACACTCCATATACACATGAGCAGACCTGAGGGGAGGGGGACTTAGTGGCACTGGATTGCATCAGCAGCTCTACCAATAGGGTTGGGAGAAAAAAAGAAACTGGGGGGAAGAAAAAAAAAGAGTGAGAAATAGCGAGAAAGATCAATGCAGGGGGGACCAATCCAAAGAGACAGGAAAGAGATGCAGAGGGGGGAATATGGAAAAAGGGGGGAGGGTGTGGAAAATGAAGCAGAAGGATGGAAGGAGGTGGGGGGTTGTCAGAGAGAAAGCGCTGAGCTGGGATCCTCCTGCAAGGGATTTCCTCCCTCTGATGTATTTCCCCCCCCTCTTTTTTTTTTACCGCAACGTAATCTTTCCTGGGTTCATTGCATATTCCCTGTCAATACCCAAGTGCTGCTGCACACCGCAACTCTCCCATCAAACACTACTACTACTACTACTACTGCTGCAGACCTCCCGAGTGGTCCCGCCCCGCCCCGGTCCTGCCAAGCCCCTGCAGATTGGAACCACCCTGACATTGGAGAGAGAGATGACGGAGTGGGAAAGGGGAAGGAGATATAAAAGGGCGAGAGAAGAAAGGGGAAGTAGGGGGGTAGTGAAAAGAGGGCCACTCCTGCGGAGGCAATGCAGAGGCAATTCGATGCAAATGCAAGATAATGCAGTGGTGTTGGGGGAGGCATTGCAGATGAGACAGGGCAAGGACAAGCGAGGGAAGGCTGTTACTCCAAGCCCCCATGGGCACGACGGATGATGCTGAAACACACCCTCGACCTTGATGGACGTATACTATGAATTACATATTAGTACGCAATGGAAAATGTGCAACAGTATCCGCAAATGAAAGTGAGAGCTGACAACAGATTGGTTTGGCCTGGCATCCAAATCCAACTTCTACCCTCTCCCGCCTCGAAGCACGCGCATAAACATTTATCAACCCATGCACTCACTCATATAACAATCTACACGACTAACTGCTAAATTATTCATGACCAATATACGCACCGTCTGAACAGAACACAACCGGCTCAAATGTACCTTGACACAAAGGAAGTCATTACAGGAATAGGGTGAGGTTTTAGGTAATGTAGACACGGCAATCTACGCTGACGCAGTTCGGAGTAATGCAATTTTCAGAAGTAATCTTGTTTCAAGTCTTGTTATAGAGCGTACAGTCGGAGCCACAACATGAGTTCCTCCTCCCTCAGTCTGGAGAATGTTCCCTTAAATGTTAACGTCCTCCTTTTTTGATTTAATAATTCAATAAAGCTAAACTTAAAAGGGTCTGCACTCTCTCAGGGCTGCCAGGAACAATTCAATTAACCAAACAACGTGTTGTGACAGCCTGGTTTATGCTTGGATCCTTTATTTGTTGGTTGTATTGTATAACCCCTCAGCCCCAACTACTTCTCCGTCTTTCCCTCCCTCTCTCTTTCTGTCAGTTCGCCCTGCATTGACAGTATATCAGAGCGCAGAGAAAGCCGAGTCAGACTTTTTCTGTCCCGCTGTGACGAGTCGTGGGCCGCATTTTGTGCTGTGGGGGTAACAAAAAAAAGAAAACCTGCTGTCAAGGGGTAGCTGGAAGAGACAACAGGGAGAAATGTGATGGGAATGGAGAGGCTCTGCATTTGTATAATATTGTATGTGAAAGGTGCTGACAGGCGACAGTGTGGGAATGGCAGAGCATTCGTTTCCAGGATGGGTCGGTCAGCCAGCCTTCATCGCAGGCTCATTCACAGCTCTGTTGATTGACAGGGAGCCAACTGTCAGCAAGTGAAAAAGCCTTGGACTCAACACCACACTAAGGCTTTTCTGCACAATAGCATTGCCGGAGAGCAACACTTGTCATGTATAAAGCATCAGGCCTGAAGCAGAAATGGGAGGTGACTATATGCAGGTTAGGAAAGGGCCAAGAATTCAAATGACCACGTACAGTTTTCAATACTCATGTGTCAAGCAAAAATATAAAGTTCTAAGAATAAGGACATCATTATTGTGTAGTCCATTGATTTAAAAAAAAAAAAACAGAGCGCTATCATTTAGAAGAAAGAGGGCTTGAAAGGACTAAAGATAACATCTGTTTGGACTAGCAATGTCCATCAGCACTTACATACAACATACAGTAAGAAAACACTTAAAGTAAGCACAATCTAATACAATACTAGAATATAATACAATGACATGCAATACAATATATTGCTTTGTCTTGTTTTGGTGTTTTTAGTCTTTCACAACTTACGAATATTGGCCTTAAACCGCCAAAAGTAGTACTCGTTCCAAAAAGAAAAGGGGCTAATCTTCCTGGATACTTAAAAGCTTAGAAAATGTTATTTCCATTATCAACAATGAACAAAAAACCCACTGTTGTGGCCTTTACTTGTTGTGTATTTGTTGTTCCTAGATACAATGGAAATGTCATATTTGTGTCGCCCGCCGCCATTTCCTGTTTATCAATCAACTTTGTATGGAATTGCACCGTCCAAATAACCTACCTCTAGTTGGGTCTGAACACACATCAAGAGTCAACAACGATGTTAGCAGCTCTGTGAGTTTGCACTGAGCTAAATGCTAATGTAAGACCAAAACAGAGCTAAAAGAAGAAGGTTGTGTTCTAGTACCCCTGCACTTTTGTGGTTAAAAAAAAAAGATTACTGCTGTCTTAAGACATTACAATGGATTCAAGAGAGGAGCTTAACTAATTTTCAAAAATCTCTAATAATGCAACTGGAGGAAAATGTGAGCATAATAGGCAGCAATACAAATCAAAAACGGATTCTAATACAGAATCTGATCCCGAAGATCTAATCTTTGATTATTTTGTCAGAAATAAAGCTTCAACCCATCAAATTCAAATGGTTGACAATTATTTGCTTATAAATAAATACAATAATTGGAACCCCATAGACTTGTTTTAAGCCTTATGCATATTAAAACAAATGTGTCTGTAGATGCAACCACAGAGACAAGGCTGGAAAGCAGCAGTGTCCTCTCCGCCGTGTCCACCCACACAGAGGCCTAGTCACCAGGTGGGCGGCTGGCAGTCCACTCTCATTGGCCAGCTGAGGCCTCCTGTCCACTGGAAACAGCGAGAGCATGGTTTCCCCAGCCAAAAGGAGATGATTTCCATCTCTTCATCTCCCCACACAAATGTGTCCCTGCTGCAGTGATGAGCAGAGGCTGATTCAGAACAGAGAATTACCTTGATATAAATAGATATGCCATCATCCTCCTTTGATGAGCCTTCGTCTAGGATTTAAAGCGATGGTTTTAGAATATCGAGAAATGTATATGAGTCATACCGAGCTCGGGAGGCCTGTCAGACCTTGGCTCATTCTTAGATCGTTTAAGCAAATGGAAACAGACGCATTATTGCAAAGGGAAGTCAATGGGGTCAAAAACAATAACACAAGGTGGCATTAAAAACAACTCCCTAAGTGGTTTGCTTTATATTAAACATTGCCTTTGGTTGGACAAAAAGTGATTAATCTGACACTTTCATTACCCTGGAAACTTATGAAACTTGAAAAGCACTCAAAATGAGAGGCGTTCTTTTCCTTATTGTTACAAAACCACACATTTTACACACATATTTTTGACACATGTCTTAAATGTATCCTCACATACATAGCAGTGGATCCTGTTAAGCTTTTAAAAAATCCTTTGCAGAATGAAATGCATGTCAAAAGAGGCGGAATGCAATTGCTGCAATCGTCTGGCGCTAGCTTTTTAATTCGCTTTTTCCCTTTGCTACTATCCAAATTGAAACAATAACCAGCACACAAAAAAGGATATATTTGCCTGGATATCTGTTGTTGTATTTTATGCTGGATACACCAGAACCTGCAAAAATATTGGCTGTTTCTACTAAATCGTAAATCAGACCAATAGCGTGGTTCCGAGATTGGACCAAGGAAACCCCATGTTATTTAAAAGTTAGGTACAGTATATCGTTTGTAGCATTACTAGTCCACAATAAAGAATATACTCAATCCCCTACCATAAACCCGATCAAAAAACCCAATGATGTTCAAGTTGATTTTACACAATACATAACATCATACATTCTTCATTAAACCCTCAATACTATACAGTGCCTTGTGCTGAGCAGAGTCAGTCACTTCTTCATCCCTTGTCTTGCTCTCTTTCATTCCCTCTCTCTAATTACTGCCTTGCAAACTAATGAGGAGGATACTTTGGTTAAATGCAAACAGCAGCCTGGCCTTTAATTAGCAGCCTCTCTGGCTTGTTTTTTGAAAACACAGTGGAAGAGAATAGAGCTTCTAATAAAGACTCAGTCCTAGCTGACATCAAGACAAATAAGGGCCTTGCTACCCAACATTAAAATAGGGGGGGAAATCACTGTTTTAGGGAGTGTATGTATATATAATGTGCAGTGTGTAAGAGACATCTTGTGACTCAGTACGCTGTGAAGTACATCATTGTTTGGTGGAATGAATTAACCCTTTACATCCACAAACGTTAAGCTTCATACCTTAAAGATAAGATTTGATGGTCTATACTCAGACAAAAATATGATGTAAGCAGTGTATTCAAGTATCCTTGAATCTGTACAGCAAAAGCAGACAATAAGAAACATAAAAGGTAGACGTCAGAATCATTTTGTCATGGATATCTTTTTGAGGGAAATCTTAGGCTGTTATAATTCTCTGTTCATTGTTAAAGCTACAAAAATAAGTGCACTATCATTTGTGTATACCCCAAATAATCATAATCCAGTACATGCAGGTCTAGGTAGATAGGCACTCCAAAATTATCCAATACTTATACCCAGGAGACTGCTATTGGTGTCCTGTGTGAAATCAAAAGTCACAGGGAGTTATTTTGACGTACTTTTGTTACTACGACCAGTACGTAAATTACGCAACATACATAGGCTTCATATTTCAACCCAAAGGTCAATCATTTCCTAAAGCTAACAGTAGTTATGTTTCTTGTACTGGGTGGGTTTACGCAGAGGACTCATCAAACATGTTGCTGGACATGCAAAAAAAAACTGAAAGCAGCAATGAACGCATCAACGTGCGTTGGGGGTCATGATAGGTAGCCCGTTACTGCTGCACTGCATTATGGTGACTGTTGGCGAATTGCATGGGGTGTGATTGTGCTCAAATTGAGTTCTTTACACACAGTGGCGGCGCCAGATATTTTCTTTTGGGGGTGCTGTGGGGTAGCTTGACGTTTCATAGAGGGTGCTCAAACATTTAGGGTTTCCCATTAATGTCCCAGGCGCTACAGTTGCATTTTCTACTGCAACACTCCCCACACGCACATACACAGTATACCCGCGACAGTTACAATGAAGGCTCGATAATCAGCTCACGGCATATAGGTGTAAGCAGGGGTAAAGTGCTATTTTTTGTATAAGTGGGGGGTGGACCTAACATAGGGGGGTCCGGGGGCATGCTCCCCCAGGAAGATTTGTTTTTAAATATTGAAATTAAATGCATCAATCTGGTGCACTTTGAAAGCAAAATGAAGAGATCTATGGATACATCTCAACATCCATATGAAACAGAACTGTAAACAGATTTACTTTTTCTTTATGGATATTTTACAAATCACTCCCCTTTTAAACTGTATTCTTGTTTTACTGTCATATAGTATTTCATACCTGTTTTTCATTTATGCTCTTATTTTTTTATACCTATAATGATCATATAAACGTGTGCCTCAGAAATACTTATTTACATTAATCGTGACCAAACCGTTTTGAGACCCACTGAGATCACTTAGACTAAAGTTAACTATCTAAACACTGAGAGAGTCCTTTACTTCACCTGAGCTGAGGTTATCTGAGACTCTCAGTCTGACAGGAAGAGTTCTCCCTCCACAATTGTTGTTGAAAAAGCTCCTTATATCCGTTAGCGTAGCTAGCACCAGATGCTAACCACAACGATCTCTAGTACCGGTGCGCTCTCTCGCGCACGCACACAAAATGGCTCGTGCCACACACACACAGAGCAGAGCTTGAATGAAACACAGAGACACAGAAGTACTTGTAACTGTACTGTAGCATATTATTTTCGAATCAATCCTTTTTCAAATGATGAATTTCACACATAATAATTTCCGCCGGAGCACCCGTGGGTAGCCTCTCTGACGCCGGCCAATCACAACGGCTTGCCCGGCGCCGACTGGCGAATGACAGACGGCCAAGGATCAATCGGTCGAGAGAGGGCAGCGGGTGGTGTCCCGCTGAAGTCACAAAAGCAATATTTGAGGCAGCTGAATGGACCACTAATGAGACATTGGATCCTAAATGATAACAGAATGTTTATGGGAGGTCACCGGAGATGGCTGATGAATAATAAAGGGGGTTGGAGCTTGGTGAGGGCAGGTGAACTCACCGGGCTGTGGTTAGCGCTCAGCTCAGGGCCGGAGCAGCTACAGGCCAACGTTTAGAGGCTCCGTCAGCCTCAGGAGAGGGGCATCGAGTGAGAGGGGCAAACAAATGCCAACAGGCACAGAGCCCGGGACAGCACCTGGCACCCGGCAGGACCAGGGTCACCGACACATAACTGGGATAATGAGACCCAGTAGTATGAAGGGCCGCAAACAACAAAAAATGGCACCAGAAGATGGAGGCATTGAAGCTCTAGTTGTTGGTAGTAATGGAAATGTGCGCTCATATACAGTATAGTAAGATAGTTCCTGATTTAAAATTAGAAAAATTAATTGAATTTTATTAAGTTCATTTAAAGCAATATAGCAACTTATGACACTTTTTAACATGTATGTGCTTCTCCTAGAAGAAAATGTCAATGTGTGCTTGAAAATTGCAAGAGCCATTTCTTTTCAGTGAAGATCACTATAAGTCCACTGTTTCCAAAGCAAAGTCTTTAAATTGTCATCCAAGCTCCAAGATTTTTTTAAGTTATTGCAAATGCTCACATTGATAAGCTCAACTAGCTTTTTAAAGGATAGATCATCTACAAAATAATGTTAAATGTGTTGATTTCTGCTATTTACTGAGGATTCTCAGCACTGCACCCAAACCTTCATACTTGCATCTTATTGAGAAATATTTTCCAATTCAGCTCACACTATTGCTATATTCAGGGGTGCACATAACTGGTACGCAGGTACGCATGCGCGGCAACAATCTGAAATGCGTACCGTCACTTGTGTCACAAAGCGCATTTGCGTACCGACGTACTTGTGAAGCTTTTCCAGAAGGCGGTTAGATCACCGGACGACAGAGTCGGTCTCCGTGTGCACAGACAGGGCTGCTGTTAACGTCGGTCTGTACAGCAGCCCTGCGCTAAAACAGCTGATCACAACGTCCACACGCTCCGCGGTCATGAAGCTCTGACCGCCCCCGTTGGCAATCGCGAAGCGCTGTGCTCCACTATCACCCCCCCCCCTTGACAATCGCCAGAAGTTGGAGTACCAAACACTGACTCCAGGTACTCATCTGAGTAACTCACTGAGAAAGTTGTGTGCACCCCTGGCTATATTGTCTTACACATGACACCTGAAGCAAATGAGCAGGTATGCTTAACCCTGACCGACCCCATGTAACATTAATGAGGGCAGGTGTACTCTTAATAACCCCACTGGAACTGGAATCTCAACCTTTTTGGAAGTGCACACTCCAATTATTATAATGCTGCAATAAAACATAGTTACATGAGTCTGTCTACGGTTAAAATTGCCTCGGAAGCAGAGCAAATGTGTTGCTATATAAAGCAGATTTGTCTTGATTTGGCTGGATGATAGTGAATTCCATTAGTGCCTCCTCTCTTTTAACTGCCTTTTCCTGCTTATGTAGTCTCCCTCCCCCTCCAACCCATTAAAGTTTGCACCCATTTCACAATAAAAGCCCTTTTTCCCCCCCTTCCCCATCCCGCTGCATTAGCCCGCTGACAGATAAAGGGAACAGAGCGTTGCCTTCCAAAGAAAACGCAGACACATCAGCCTATTCTGCTTAAAACATGCATGTGGATGAATGGGTCAGGTGGAGCTTTGCGCGGAGGGCGCTATGTCTTTATGTATGTTCCAGTGTGCAGTCTGCGGGGCTTAACACGCCCCCCCGGGCATCTCTGAGGCTCAATGAAGCCAGCACATAAGAGCCTGCTCCTCTGCTCGCCCTCCTTCTGAGGGTTACATAAGAATGGAAGACGCAGGCATACCGGTGCTGTTGCAGCCGGAGGTGAAAGTAGGCCTGTTAAGCCAAAGGGGTGATGGTTGCATATCTGTGTGTGTTAGAGGAAAAAACAGCTTGAAGCGGTGGGCTGGGCTGACGCAAATGGAGCCACTGCTGGACAGGAAATTCTATTTACTTATTCATAAACTCAGCGCTCGAGGGCTGCTTTTCAACACATGGTGTGTTGGCTTTTTAAAATGTAAAGCAGAAATAATTATCCACACGTGTACATGAGGAATACATCAGGTAACAGGTGAAATGTAGAACACATCATTGTCCATATCTTCTCATTGTAAGCTTGATAGAGGCAACGCTTGTATGCACAATGTAAATGCTTCCTGCACGGTCTTGAGTGACACGACCTCTCCCAGGTCCCCCAGATGCCACGAGGTGAGCCTGCTATGAAACATTGATTCACCTCAGCGGTGCACACGAAGCCTGCACCCCCACTGACCGCCCCTCCGGCAAGCCCCTGTGCAACAACACGAGGCTTTTACCAAAGACAAGAGGACCTCATGAATATTCATGTCACCAACACTGCTGGAGACGCAACAGAATTTGCTGAGATCAGCGCCGAGAAATCCCCATCGTGCGAAAACACACAAGTACACCAGTGCAGTACAGTATGCATGCATGGTGGTGCTGCTATCTCTCTATTTCTCTGTCTTTCTCTGACACACTGCCCGCCCACACACATCCAAATGTCGAAACGTACGCACGTGCAAACGCACAGACTTCCACCTACATGCTTTCATGTTTACGCGGTCTGGAATACTGTGGTCTTCTCCTCTTCATTATGAGCTCCTCCTTCCTAACACAGGATCATTTGTGTGTCACATTTCAGAAGCAAGATGAAATTCAAATGTGTAAGTGAATTATTTGTGATGAATCCATATTTCAAAAGCTGCTTCTTCTCTTTATTTATATCTGCCTATAAAGCGCTCACATGCTAGATTTGCAGCGAGACTGACCTCTGCACAACCCAATGATTGATTTGGGAAGGCGTAGCAGCACTTGGACAAATTCACACTGCGTTCCCCCTCGTGTTCATGAGTCAGTGCTTCCCATCATGTCCTCGCCTGGCTCCGCGCACCACGTGTTCAACACCTGCCTTTCAACTTCACAGTTAGCAAGTTGCTACAGTAGCTTCAACAGTACGGAGGCAGAGACTCTTGATGATAAGAGGAGATGACAGCGCATCTGATGGCAGCTTTTGAGAGTTGTGACGAGGTCGAACCTATGGGCCCAGACAGTGATGAGGACCCTCGTATTACTGCTGTATTCTGTGATCCCCTGGCAGCGCGGCTCAGCTCACAGCTGGCCATTTGGTTTGGTGTTTAAGTCAAATGTGGGTGAGACAAAAGGTCACATTTGGAAATCAACGATATACTGTTTCAAGTTGTCATTAATCTAATTGGTTTATCTAAGATTTATTTCTGAGGGCATGGGTCAGAGGACGGTTTCAACATATTGACTGGATGTGTAAAAAGTGTACTTCCTACCTAGCCTATAATCTACTGTTCTTAACAGTTAATTTGTTTGGTGCTGCTGGAAAGCATTCCTTGAGCTTTAATCATTTTCAGCAGTGTCAGCATTAATATGTGTTACTGTACAAGAGAGATTAAACAATCCGTTGATTAATCTGCAACTATCAATCAACAAGCAGCCACGCTAGCAGCTTTTAAGGCTGCACTTAGCACAGCTGTGCTTTGTCGTCGTGCCAAACGTCACATGCTAACTTTGACAAGGCTAACGTGCCGATGTTTACCAGGTTTGCCATTAGTGAATTATGTTAGCATGCTAGCATTTAAACACAAAGTACAGCTTATGGTGGGAGATGAAAGGTCAAAGAATCATAAATTGTAACTCATGCTAAAGGGGACTTGAATATTACAAAACATTATCGAAACATTACACTAAATACCACAATTGGCAACTTCGTAAAGAAACAAGAAGAAAAGTCAGAGGATCACCAAATTAATTTGGATTCATCTTGTTAGAACCATAAATGGCTCTGCAAAATGTAATGACACCAATGTAATAGTTGTTATGATATATGTCAGGTTACCAAGTGGTGGACCGACATTGCTTCCCCAACATCCATGCTGCGAGCTTGGCTTAAAACAATTGCATCTACTCTGATTCCTTGCATTTTTCTAAGCAAAAATGGCAAACATTCTCTAGTTTTAACTCACATATCAATATTTGTTGCAATTCTTTTTCGTTTGGGAAAGTAAAGGAATACTTTGGAGATTGGACACAAGTTAAGTAATCTCATTCATCTTTAGAAAACTTTGATTCTTCACAATTTCCGTTTATTATTCTTGAATAACTAGTGGAATCATCACCAGGCCTCATCATAAAGATGATGTTCAGCATTGTCATATAGAAGATAACGAGCTGTTGTGACTAGAGTGAGGCCAACTGAGGCCAACCTCAATGGAAAACATGCAAAGATGGTGTAGTATAACTTGTGTAAGCCATTGTTTATGGCCACATCTATTTAAATCTAGGAGCTCTGGTGCAAACCTATTTTAAAGCATGTGTGGTAGACACAAAACAGAGTTTCAGAATGGAGGGAATACAAAACACTGGTGATTACTAATGCTAAATGCTTAATTCATGTTATTTACCCAATTTCCCTTCTTTCTTTCATGGCACACACACATTTCACACTGAATAATTTGTTCTATATCATGAGCAGATGCCATATTTATCGCTGCTAGATTTCCAAATGAAAACCTAAAAAACACATATATCTTAAAAGAAAATAAAAGCAAAAAATCACCAACAACATTATGCTATTAGATCCGTTGGGTTCACAGTAACAGCTCAGAGCGTTATTAAAATTAACATTTGAAAATGCTACTCTATGTAAAGAAACATGAGATCAAGCTATTTCCTCTCTTATAGTCAGTAAATGAACTGCTAAAGACCCAAATAAAAGCTTTGAATCCATGAGCTTCTGTTTATTTTTGGTGGCTACGTCATACAAAAAAAAAGTACATCCTATCTGACAAAGGTGGGCTTCACTTATAAACGTAACATGTCAAGAGGGGCTAAGGCTTAGTGAAAGAGGGTGTAAGAAAGAGAAGAAGTGATGTAACATTAAATAGGCAGGCATAAAGAGGGAGCATAATAGCAAGAAAGGAGAAATAGACTGTACTTTAAAATGCCGGGTCAACCCTGATGGGTCTGTGACGCTGGTCTGCCTCCCTGCCTGCACTCAGCCTCACAGCACTTTCAACTTTTAAACTCTCCCTCCAGTTTAAGGGATTTATTAACGCTTCATCTACTCTCAATGCTGGGTTCACCACAAGCCTCAGATTTGTTTCTCTCCTCTCCTTCTCCTTCGATATGTTCTGGTGTCATAGTACATACTGTATATTTTGATCATAAGGAAATTCAGCATTTTATTTTCAGGCCATGATAAACTATTATTTAATCCATCATTTATTGTATTTTAGCTATTATTGTTGTGAATAACTTACCAACAAGACAAAGAGTCTACAAGCTATGACTCTGTAAGGATTGAATGTGCAGAGATCCTAATACACGCCTTTCTATCAACCAGACTTATTGTAGTTTTATCAGGCCCACTGCATGCTAGTACTAAAATACTTCAAATAGTTCAGAATGGTGCAGCAAGAATCCAACTAAAACTAAAAAAGTACTAAATTGCTAATGAGCAGGGTACCTATTTATTAACGAAATAAAAAATCTCGAAAATCTAAAACTTATCTTTTTCTTAAGTTTCAATTAGTTTATTTTCTAACATTATGTCGCTGGAGGCTTGGTCTCGGCCTCATTGTATAATTTAAGGCTAGTAGATGCATATGAGAATTATATAAACTTAATATTAATAATAATATTAATGTTAACTTGACGTGTAAAAAAACATTGCATTTTTAATAACCCCTTTTTTGTTTGTGTTACACAAGCACTACTATGCGTCTCTCTTTGCCTTTTTTTCTTTCTTTTAACTCAGGCTTCAGCTATGGAGGCCTAATATAGTGTCTATATTCTATTTTTGATTATGTTTATCAGGACTATTCTGTACGCACACAATCTATTGCACGTCCTTCCGTCTTTCAAGAGGGATTCCTCCTTAGTTACTCTTCCTGAGGGTCCTGCCATCCCCCCTGTTAAATGACTATACAGATTGTAAAGCCCCCTGAGGCTTAATTGTGATTTGTAATATCGGTAAAAATTGACTTGTGACATAACTTCACATCAAGTGTACACAATAGGAAAGGCCAGCTGAAGGGACCTCGTATTAAGTTAATGTATTTGTGAATTATGAGTAGAAAAAGTGCATTAACTGATATCATTGTGAGCCACCGAAGTGCTGGATAAAAGCAGCCCGAGGCGGCAATCTTTACCGTCTTTAGACATGGTTCATTTCAGTTGTTGCTTTACTGCACCTCCCCCTCTTTCACTTGAATCCCAGTGGTGCTTGCTGTCCATCAAAAGCCCTGTGTGAGTGATTGAAGTATGCCATTATGAAGAGTGGTACTATTGGTTATAGAACCCAAGGCGTTTGTATTTTTCCATTTAAGTGTGAAGCTGATTAGCAGGTGAGTATATATATAAGTATATTATACACAAAATAAATTCCAGTAGTAAAATGCGTCTAACAGACATTAGGTAGTCAAGCAGGTCACTGAGCAGGAAACACCCAGGCCAGATAAGAGGCAGAGAACACTCTCATTAAGGCTGGGCTATCTCCAGCCTCCGCATTCCCTTTTTATTGTATCCAAACACAAGAAAAACAAGCTTTGTAACTTGTCAAAGGGCAGCACTTAAGATTATTTTTTTCATGCCTTGAAATGAGTAGAGCTGGGAATTCCTCCAAGGAAATACTTTCACAAACCCAGAAGATGAAACGGAGAGAAACAGAGTACCTGTCGTTGCGATGTGCTCTGTCAGCATCTTGTCAACAGCACACAGCCAATTAGGACTGCAGCCAAATGCCTGGGTGAGCTTTCTGTTTTCTCACTCCACTGATTCTGCATCAAGCACAAACATACACACCCTCATATGCACATACACATATGCAATAAACAGGGCTGCCCAAATGAAACACGTATATGTGTCTTTGTTTACACACACATATATGCACTTGTTTTTTTTTTACAGTAAACCAACACAGCCTACATTCTAAAAGAAATTAAGCCTAAATGGTTATTGCAGGAGAATCACCCTGACTACCACGTCTCTGTAGTCACTTATCCTGTCGCTGATGCCAGTTGGCCATTTGACTACATTTCCATATTGAGCCTGCACTTGAGGCTGAGCCTGCAAGAGGAGGATAAGGTGTGTGTTAATCTGCTTGGGGTGCATGGTGATGCCGAACTCGATACCCTCTCTATGTAAAATCATAGCTAAAGAGCTGCCACTGGCTGGGGAGCCCATCCAGACACACAAATACAGACAGAGGAGGACGTACAACACACAGCCTTGCTTGTGCACAAACACACAAACATTGCCCCTGTCTGCCTCTGCCATGCTACAGTGGTTCCTGGGGCTACTTTGCATATCATACTTGACATAATGAGGAGATACTGTACAGTGTCTGAGGACAGTGGGTGTGGAGGTGGAAGGTGATCCTGCCACCACGTCTGGTCAGATAAACAACCCTAACACGTAGACTCCTGCCAGCTTTTTGGAGCCCTAAGCTATCAAGTCAAAAAATATAACTCTTGAAATGAATGATCGCAGTTATATTTCAGATATATGAATTATTTCCAAAGGGAGTTAGGGGTGATTACTTTTAAGTTGTAGGCAAAGGCAACAGTCAGAGTTCTAATATCAGAACATAGATCCAAAACAAACATTCGATTATTGGTCATCCATATTTTCTGCTACAATATCCAATGATGGATACACATTTTGACATGTCCTCTAAGCACTATCCCTGAAACAGGGCCCTAACAGCCTGGCCACTTGTCATCCTGGATATCTGCATTTCAAATTTGCATGAAGGCAAGTAGCTCCAACCTATCTAATTGGTGAAAGGAGTAGGAGGATGTATTCCCCTACACCAAGTGATGACGCTGCACCAACTGTTTATGAGGCAGTAGTTTGATCAAGTTGAATGGTACACCTCACCTGCCTGTGCTGCAAGTCTGGTCAAATACCATGGTAATGTCCTCTGTACAGAAAGGACAGAGGGATAGCTGGCTGAAAGCAATTCATGTAGACATTAACAGTTCTTTGAAACCACTACCAACAGTTAAAGCCTAAGGACAAATGCAAGACCTCAACCAACTGTAGATGCTAACATACAGATGACCTCAACAGATGTTCCACTGAGTAAGGCTGCTTTTGCACTTCTTGTTGAGTGTACACAGACAGCAGACAAGATACCCTTGCACAGCCAATGGGTGAGCCTTAAGGCCGCTACACACCAAACTGACACCAAAGAACACGTCCCGACGGACCCGACTGTTGTGTCGCCTCACGTCCCCTGCGTCTTGGACAAACAGTCGCACTGGAACACACCGCAAAGACTTCAGCCGACGGCCAAGTAGTACGTACCCACTGCGCATGCATGAGTCGTAATAACTCTCCTTGCCAGCAGGCGGCGGTAGTGTGTATTCGTCATTCAAAAGAGGCAACCAGAAGACAGACTGCGACAGCTCGAGCCAAGCAGCACAGGGATGAACTATGCCAATATTTAAACAGTATTGGTGCAGTGCCTTTTCAGTGGGGAAAGATATAGCAAATATGTGTGCCTATCCTGCTATTTGTGTTTATTCTTTTAAATCACACAGCGTTAAGATGAAATAAAAATGTGCCTACATAACTGTCAGTTGCAGCCGTAGCATTATTATTGGTTTAACTAGCCTAACAGTATATTTTTAAATGACCATCTTGAACAGCTACAACATTAAAATACTTCTAGGCAGATTGTGGACAGTAACAAAGTACATTTATTTAAGTACTGTACTGCTCCACTCCCATTCAGGCAAATAGTGTTTCGCTAAGCTGAACAGCCAATCGGAGTGATTTATTTAGCCGACGGCCTTTTACCGACAGCCTCCCGATTCAACATGTCGAATCGGCGGAGGAAGGTGTCGGCACGGCCGAAATCGGCCCGGTGTGTAGCGGCCTTAAAGTCCCTTACACACCAAGCCGATTTCGGCCGTCGATAGATGTCGGGCCGTCGATGAGCGTCGTGTCGCCCTACTCAGATTGGTGTGTCTTGGTGTGTCCCGCACCGTAGTGTCTTTTCGGCCGTGCCGACACCTTCCGCCGTCGATTCGACATGTTGAATCGGGAGGCTGTCGGCTAAAGGCCGTCGGCCAAAGAAATCACTCTGATTGGCTGTTCAGCTTAGCGAATCAGTGCATGAGAAGCGAAACGGAAGTGAGGGACCCAAACAAACAATTAAGAAGGCAAATCTGAGATTTCATTTAACTCCAGCTCTCGGCACAGGTTCGGGAAAGCCCCATGAGCTTCTCGTTGGAGAGTGAAAATGGAACGCACACGCTATTTGTTGTTTGTTTATATCACGCAGTCTGTTCTTCTTCTCTCAGTGTATCACGCAGTCTGTCTTCCGGTTGTTGCCTCTTTTGAATGACGAATACACACTACAGCCGCCTGCTGGTAAGGAGAGTTATTGCCACTCACGCATGCGCAGTTCGTACGTGCTACTTGGCCGTCGGCTGAAGTCTTTGCGGTGTGTTCCAGTGCGACTGTTGGCCAAGACGCAGGAGACGTGAGGCGACGTTCCGTCGGGACGTGTTCTTTGGTGTCAGTAGGGGCAATATATACTTTTTCTGGTCACCTCTAGGGTCATGATTTAAGAGCACTGAACCTGGAAAAAATGTCGCCTGAAAAACGTTTAATATTCACTGCCTAAAAGGTATTCTGTCTGAAGGTAGCGCCTCTCAAGGCCCCTAAATGGACCACACAACTTGTTCACCTTTTTGGATGTTGTCAGAACACATAGCAATGCTTTCTTGATGGATGTACAGCTTCAAAGGTGCATCCCTAGTGGGTATAACCGGGCAATTTCTACTGAGGGGGAAAGGAGTGTACCACAGGATGCAGCCACCTCAGAGAAATTTAGTAGAGGGTGGTTAAAAATAAACTCTCTCCAAACCCTAAATGAGAGGAAAGAGATCACTGATGCATACACCTTTATAGAGGAGAATGTAACAGACAGGAAAGAGAGAAATATAACAGATTGGGAAACTCTCCAGGTCAACTCCCCGTCCTCACAGCAATCCTGTTGAGGTTGTCCGGAGTTGGGCACTGTGCCAGTCATGCTATTCGACAAGATCCCCCAGTATTAGGGATTTTAGCTTGCGTTAGCTGGGATACCTCAGCATATCATAAACCTTTTGCCCAGGACAAGAGATTGAAAGGCAGTTCCTCCTGCCTGAGTCTCTGACAGCTAAAGAATAAAGATGGAGGGCATGCAGCTTTGGTCATGTAGGCTCATCTTGACTGGTATCTTGACTAGTAAGTTCTGCGTAAAGGTTTAGCAATCAAAGACAAAAACTGCTCGGTTGCATTCCTTGAAATTGAAATTAACAGCCATTTTTCTGGCTCTGACTGTCTTCGGTCGCCAAGGATTCTCTCAGGAGTTAGTAGGGGACCTCAAAATACTTTGCTATCCTCCTGCTGTAAGGGCTCAGGTCCTGCCAGACCTTAGATACTCTAATAGTAGTTTGCGGTTTGAGAGTAGCTATAACTGTCATTTCAGCCTGTCATCTAAGCCACTGTGCAGAATTTAAGAATCAGTTTCTGAAAGGGATCTGTTGCTGAAACAAAGGCTTTTTATTTGGATATGCCAAAACTTGTTGTTTGCTGCAATTCCTGACTTCATTTCAAAGAAGATATTGTTGGCTGCGGTTACATCTTCTTTTTCTTGGTTGTTCTTGCAGAAGTAAGTATTTGGACTCCAGAACCAAGTGGGATTTCAGGGGTGCGTTGCAGATGCCAAGAAACAGTAGCAAAGCACCATCAAGTGGATAGTTTTGTTGTTCAGCTGTCAAGTCCAGGAAACTCGAGATGAGGGCAAAGGTTGTCAAACTTTATAGACTTGCTGGGAAACAGTCTAACCAGGAATAGGGCTGGTGGGTCATGCACAGGAGCCGATACATACAGTCCAGATGTATTTTTTTCTCCTGCTCACTCTCAATCATGAGTGCCATCTGAAGTTGACGAATGCACCTTCTATACAAAACATTGTAAATGTTGTCCTTTACTAAGTGCTTGCATTATTGATTCCAACTTGAATTTGACATTTCTGTTCACCAGACATTTGTCACCCTGTGGGAGAAAAAGTTTCTTTATTTATGATTGAATTTCCCAAGAGTGAATCACTTAACATCTTTACTGGAAAATGGATTTAGTGTGGATGTCTACCCACAGCTTTGTGTCACTTGCTACACTCCAACCCTTTCAGTCAGCCAGCTCACGTGGAATAGATATTATGTAAATGTAGAGTACGTACAGTATATTTGGCCTCCAGGCTATGACCTAGTCACCCCCCACAAAAATACTTCAGGGAGTACAAAGTGACTGGACGAAACTCAACCCTTACGGCAAACTTGATTTAGAGGCTATGGTGGATGCTTAGGTTAAGGTGGCTTTTGAAATGCAGCAAAGCACTGGTGCCTTGAGAAATGAAGGTGAGCGTATCAGGGGACATTTCCAAAGGATATTCTTGTTTCAAAATTAGTCTTCAGGTATTAAAAAGGTTAATAAAATGTAACTGATACAATAGACTGCATGTAAACAGTATAGGATGAATAATCGGCTAAACCCTCAGTGCTAATGAATCATAGGCCCCTGGTTCACCAGGTGACGCCAGGCTCATTCAGAACCCAGGTTGCAGGTTGCAGCAGCATCAACTTGAATCCACCTCGCTCTCGCCTCTCCTCGTACTCCCGATGACGAGCAGCTTGCCTCATCCCTTTCATGTTAACTTATGGATGTATGCATTTAACATTCTCTTACACAATCAGCATCAAAGGTACACACCCACGCACAGGGCCCGGCACACAGCACATGCATGCATGCATGCACAAAGAGACCCAGATACACAGTCTAACTCTCTTGAAAACACATAGCGATGCACATACATCGCACAGCAGAGGGGCCGGGATATAAGTAATTTAGCACAGTGTGACACTTTCACAGTCTAATTAGCCCCTGTGTTGCAGTAAACACGTCCCAATGACCATCCAGTTCTGGTTACTCATTAAGTATAGATTGGGCAGAAGATTGCCAGAACCTAGTATCCAGATTCAACCAACATCATTAGATGTAAAACCAACAAGGAAACCCTTTCCTTTGAGGCATGCATCGTGTACACGTTGACAGGACTGTGTGAAGCTGATTCAAGGAAAGCTCTAGAGAGATGCTGTAAGGCGTGTAAAGAGACAGACAGCCCTGTTGCTAGCTGCCGCTGCTGCCTTTGACGCGGTGATGGGGATTTTCCTCTTTTCCTGCTCTCCCTCTCTCTGTTGCGGTAGCAGACGTGGCCAGCGAGCTGTGATCAAACTGTGCCTTCATCCCTCCTCTTTTCTCTCTCGCTCTCTCATCAGCTGGAGGGCTTCAGCAGCAGGGTGCCCCAGATTCACAAACCACCTCCCTCCTCCGATGGAGTGCAGAGGCCGATTCCTCTCCAATGTAGAGCACTACTGACACCTTCTGGCCAGGAGTATGGCATGCAACAAAGAAATGCAAGGAGGGCTTATGTGAAAATTGACATATATTCTCTATCATAACTTCATGGTATTGAGCTAGTGTCACCAAAGGGTAAATTCCACAAAAATAAAATGTAATTACAACACCAGTTTTGGTTAAAAAGCTCTACCTAAAAGGCACAATTTAACTAATTTCAATTGAATCCTTTGAATTTGTGGCCACCCTACCGGTTCTGATCAATATTGCCAATAGATTGATCAAAGGTTGAAGCGGTTCTGCAGGAGGTGTTGCAGAGGCCAGAGGCTAGGCAGAGGGACAGTCAAGGGGGGCAAAAAATTGTACATCAGCGTAGATCCTGAATCAATACCTGTGCGTGGAGTTAATCTAGTGAGTGTCCCTCTGGCAGAAATAAGTGACTGAGAGGTTGAACAGCAAAGCAGACCAAAGAGCCATTATCAAATAGGACTAGCTCAGCATTTTTCTCCTAAATAAGCTACTTTATTTTGGTTGGGGAGTGTAGCCAGGATTCAGCAGACCTCAGGGTTGACTTTGGGTTGAGCATAGTCAGGGACTTTCTCCCTTTGTACACCGGGGTATTATATAAGATTGTATCTGGGCTTCTCTTTGCATGATTGGCCACATCCAAAAGGATATCTAAGTTCTATGCAAAGCTGGGATATTTTTTATCGAAAGCTCTCGCGTCCAAGTAAGGTAAATTAGCATGACGCTGCATGTTGATACTGTAATCACCTAAATGCACACCTTTTATTTTTTGCTAAAATTGCTGGCAGAAAGTATTTTAAAAGTCAAATGGAAATACAAATGTTCTTTTTTCTGGATATTATTGAAAAGTTTATGTGCAGGGTTGACTCTATAAATGATACAAACAAAAATCTTTAATCAGCTGTACATGCGTTGGCACAAAGTCACATTTGTTTCTGTTTATCCGAAATGGTGAAAGGAACAATAACACATAAAAAGGTAAAAACAAGCAGAAACAACCTATCAAAAGTTATACTGAGTTGATGCCTTACCAGGCTTTACAGACACTTTGTTCCTGTTCATGATATAATGTTCTGAGCACCTCTCTTCACAACACTGTTGGCAGGTAATACTTGCAATGCATTGCTGAAAATATAAAGCACCGTACAACATAGAGAAAGATTCCATTGATTGAATCTAGCAAAATCTACACATACGATTGGACGGATTTTACACAAATAAAATCCCTTAGCCTTGATATCCCATTGTTCTGTAAATACATCAATGTTAAGAATCAAGTTTTACTGTCAGCTAGAAAGATAATGGGATATAGGTCAAAAGAAGCGCCATTTGATAGGGGAGTAACACAAACCAGAAGAAAAGACAGAGAATGGGAGATACTTTGGATCTTTCCGATGAAACACTTACACTGCAGGACTTCACCCATCCTTCCAGTTGGGTTAAGTCCAGTTACAAAGTAGAATAAAGATAAAAATACCCTGAAAAATGGCACTATGAATTATAAATGTGAGGCGAATATGAGCCCACCACCACAGACTAGGAGTCAGTTCAAACTGGTGGTGTACAGCAACTTGAAGGGATAGTTCGGATTGTTAAAGTGGTTTGAGGTACTTTTATAAGTACAAGTGTATTACCTACTGCAGATGGCAAACGGAATATGCCCAGCAAGACAGGTATACTGGCACAGAAGCTAAATATTGTACTGCAGTGGACAGGGAAAATGTATTGTAGCCACTTAAAATAAAGGCCCACCTAAAACAATCAATATCAATGTTCATAAGTGTATTTTTAGAATATTTGTACCTTACCTTGCCATCACAGCCATTTTGATGAGAAATTAAAGCCACTGGTTGGTTTTCTTCAAAGCCTCCACAGTCCATTAATAAAAACTGTTATTTAACCACGCAAAACACGGAAGCTGCTGCTCTACAATGGCTAGTTTGTTCGTGACATTGTATGACCTTAGCGGTTTATAGGCTATAGAGTTCGGATTCGCTTAAGGAAAGATGCTGAAAATATTACATACACACTACTTGGGATTATTTCAGGTGGTTAAAACACATTTTGATGCTGCCACTGTCCACAGCAATACATAGCTTAGCTTCCATGCAAGTACTTCTGTTGGTTTCTCGAAACCTTTGGCATGCTAACTGTCATCTACTGCTAGTAATACACTGACTATGGACGAGTATATTATACAAACCTACTTGAAAAACTATCCCTTTAATCCTTATCCCTGCCTCTAATGTTTGATCAACAGTAGGCACTATGAGAGGCATGAGAACATGATAAGAGACGGAGGGAAGTATCAGAGTGACGGAAAGACATTCATCTCTATATACAGGGCACCTTACATTACTGTATTTCAAAAATACAGATTGTTATCTTTAAAGTTGTTTTAGTGCATTGAATTGGCCTTGGTTTGAACTTAAAACATTATAATTCTCAGAAAATGACACTAAAAACACCTAAAAGGTAATTTAGTACAGCAGCCCCCCAAAGTATCAACAATACCCGCTTGGGGTCCTTGAATAATTCTCATTATGTTCACAATAAAATCACTCAAAATTGATTGATCATTATCCATCACAATATTAACACTTGTGCAACTTTTTTTTACGAAATGTTCTCAAACTGGGATCCCGATACGGATTAATTCGGCTCTATAGAGACATTCAAGTCTATACGGCGCGTCCGGAGAGGCAAATCAAACACACCTCTGACGACATCCTTACCTGGATCGGTTAAGGGGGGGGGACATTGACCCACTTCAGTTCTCTCGGTGTTTACACAGTACAGCGTAAGGCTTCACTGCATCGATATTGATAGTTCGGGACAGGCATCGTCTGCTCAGAAAGGCACGTTCCGCAATCAAAGTTCTCTACCGCTCCGATTCCTTGACCTTCGTGGTTTTGTTTTTTTAGCAGCACTTTGCATTGATCTCCGTTCCAGAGAAAATGACACTTTGTGACCTTGTTGATAATATCCACATACATACATATTTACAGAGAAGTTAGAGTCTCCATAGACTGATATCTGTTTGAATACACGTGGTTTGATGTGTGACTGTACATATGGCAAGAATGTAGAAATATACTAAAAGGAGATGAATATAAACAGCAGAGATGACGGTTCTTGTCTGTATGCATGTGTTTTTACGAGTGCTTGATGGTGTATTTGCCTTTCTGCAGCTGGGAGATGTACAGCTTTGACTTGGTCCCGTCGAGTCGTTTGAACCACACCTCGTCGTTGTTGATGGTGGTGATGATGGCACTGCGGGACACAAACATAGGACAATGTTAGCGTGACATCAATACCACATCATTCCGCGTGACATCACGATAGGCAGAGGTAACTGCAGTCATGTATCAACATCATGTATTCATAGGGGAAAATAACACTGTGCACCTAAGTGTTAAACGATCATGAAGGTGTACCCTGTGTTCACTGAGCATGGTGTACGGACACACAGGGCAGGACGCACAAAGAGCAGAATGTGGAATCACAATGATTCCAGCCTAAAGCCACAGTGTCTCTTTGTTTGAATCCATCCATAATCATTTCCATTACGAATGAATCCACCATGTGACCACTGTGTCACACATCTGGCCTCATTGAGCAACATGCTCTTTAATCTGATGTTGAATATAGATGCAGCAAACATTCTCAAACATCAACATTTGCTTTTTGGTATCCAACTGATTAATCCCACTTGTTCATAAATAAGAAGCATCTGGCAGATTGTTGATTGTTAACATAGGTAACGCCCACTAAACTATACTAAGGGCAGGTGTTGTGCTGTGTGCAAATACTCTGGCACATGCCCAAGAATTAAAGATGGAACTGCAAGAAGAATGAAATGAAAGAAAGAAATTAACTTTAACAAATTAGATTTGTCAGAGCATAAACACTGGTGTGGAAGAAAAAGAAAAAAAAAGCACCTCAGAGTAGTAGGAAAACTAATCATTATAATTAATCCAAAACATTTAATAATCAACATTTTGAGATATAGTATCTGTGTTATTTTTACTTTTACTTTTGACAAACAAATTGTTGGCTGTAAAAAAAAAGTTGTTTCTTGCTCTTGAACACTTTATTAAGAATGTTCTATTACCCAGGATGAGAATAAATCGTGGATATATAACAATATAAGAGGAAATGTGGTCTTATATTGCTTTCAATATGAGGCCCAATGTATTAGAAATAAGAAATTGGATGAGAACACACATTATTGAGCATCATAGCATCAGCTTTTGTTATTACAAAGACTAAAATAAACCCACACACACCTCGCTGGGTACTCGTCCTTCCTGTTGATGCAGATGGCCTGGCCCCTGCAGTACCACTGGTTGTCGTAGAAAAGTCGCCCTTCCTCGAAGCGCGCCACGTGGTGATGTCTGTCCGGCTTCACTGCAGGGACTGGAGGGAGAGAATGAGGTGGAAAAAGGGGAGAATAATAGAGAACGATTATATAAAAAAGTATGTGGAACAAGGACAAAGACAGACGAGGAGGTAGCATTTGTCTCCTTTCCACTGTGAGCACTTTTTATCTGACAGTATTGAGTCTCCGGTGAGCGTGCGGGTCGATGGCTGCACTCAGCCAGGTATTGAATGTAACAGAGGACGAGGAGAGGCTCTTACCGTCCACCTTCACCCTGTGTGGCCCCAGTGATGCCATCGCCTGCGGGGGAAAGGAAACAGACACAACTAAAAGGTCGAATCACAACACAGAGTTATTCACCGAACACTGTCCTCGTTTCCAAAATACCTTTCTAATCGCAGTCCAGTCTTCCAGGATATCAAGATCCTGCAGCATGTAGACGATATAAGGCCGTGGAAATTGGAGGTTAAGGAGGAACACACAGCGAGGTGACAGGGAACATCGGTGTTAATAACATGGGGAAATGTTCTGCAGCTGAATGATGGGAGCAATAAGACGAGGAGAGGACTAAAGGGAAAAGGATATCAGACACAACAACAGGCTTCTTCTTCTTGACAGGGCAGAACGGGTCCTTTTTCTTGTTTTTCCGCGAGTGCAATCCATCATTCCACAACTCTGGAAAGGAAAGAGGAAAAATTAGAAAGGAGAGCTTCTGTGGGAAATTCCTTTTCAATTTGAATGCCCTTTTTTTTAGATCACAAGTGGACATGTTGCATTATGTTGGCATTCTTCATATTCTTGAAATTGCAACATTTACTCACTGCTTCCTCACTAACAATACTGATTGTTCCCCTTATCAGAGGTAGGTTAGAACTTGAAATATACAATTCATTAACAGGCTTGTCAGTTGACAGTTTCTAATTTGATAAATAAATGATTTGAGCTTTACAAAATGTCATTATTTTTGTATCAAAAGCTTTTATTGATGTATTTTGAATTACCCTAAAAATGTTTTAAAAGTCTCAGAAGTAAAACCTCAACTAACGAATTCCAGAAATGAAAGAGCCATTTAAAACTTAACTAGGCTTTTTGTACTGTTTCTGTTTCTGATTTTATGTAAAGCGTCTTTGAGCACTAGGAAAAGCGCTATAAAAATTAAATTTATTATTATTATTATAATATACTGGGGCTTGGTCCACGGGCGGAGGACCCCGGTTCAAATCCTGCCTGGGATCCTTTGCTGCGTGTCATCCTCTCTGTCTACCCTTTTCAATTCTCTACAATACTACACTGGTTGCATAAAACAATCTTGAATCAAGAAGATTTTGGTTTGACTATTAAAAATGATTACACCCATCTTTTTGATATCAATGTTAACATTCAGACTTTACAACATTCTGGAGTTATTGGAAATCTTTGGATCCCAGAAGTCAGAAAAACGTCTATGTCACCACCTATGTCAAGAATTTCATTATACAAGTATTATAACACAATCATTCAAATGTAGATTTTGAATAAAAATGTTATAATTGAAAGCTTGAAGCTCCAAACTATTCAGTACAACACTATTAACTTTTCTCTATTTTTCACAACCGTATATCCTAATAGTGTGTATTAATAGGGACTCTGAACAGGATGTGACTGTACTTGTACCTGAAGTGATGTCAATACTGTGTCTGTCCTCCTCCAGTCTTCGTATCTTCTCCTCCAGTTCGCTCTGCACAGTGTCGAACAGCAGCAGCTTCTCACTCTGGGAGGCAGAAACAGGGGGGGCAGACACACACGTTAGAAAATTATCATTAAAACGTTTTTTCCAGAAAAGCAGACTGGGGTTTAATTCAGTACTGTGGCAAAAACCCAAACTCAGAAAATTACAATATATATCCCACATTGTAGAGGCAGTAATTTATTTGAGCATAATGTGTTTTGACGAAAAAGCAAACCTAAGTCATTCGTTGAGCTCTCACCTCCCAGTGTTGGCACGCGGCCTGGATCTCACACTCATACTTGTTCTTCACTGAATCCAAACAGAGCTCCCTGTAGATCCCTGAGAGGAGCATTCAAACAAGAAATCATTATGAGGCAGCCAGCAGTAAAGAATATATATATATATATATGTTTCAATATATGTGGCTATATAGCCTTTAAACTGCAAAAAAACGAACATTTAGTTTAATTCCATAGGAGTCAAATGACGAGGTATGACACCTAAAATATATTTAACACAGTATCCTTTGCTTTTACCACAATAAGGTTTATTTAATTTAATTTAAGGTTTAATTTTATACACATAACAAGTCATCCTAACATTCTCGGCACCATAGGTGGCTGACATGAACAGTCAAAGGCATTCATCCAGATCTAAATATGTAAGTATATCCCAGTAAAGCCGGTAATATTACATTGACCTACCAGCCACTTTGGTTCTGATCTGCATGTTCTCCTGCAGGTTGGCTAGAGGCTCCAGGTACTCTTGTGCACAGCCAGCCATCACCTCCTGCAGCTTGATGTCCACCTGGCTCAGGCGCTCCTTGTACAGCCTGAACAGGGAAAAATATGAGGCAAAGAAAAACGATTCATAAACATAAACTGTCTGGGGAAATGTTGTGGTTATTACCAATTTCACTTCGCACATATAAGCATATTTAAATCATTGGTAATAAATAAGGAATTTGAATGAAACTCAACAGGTCTTTAGAAAGTCTAGGCCATGAGGTAATCAGAGACCAAATTAGAATCTAATATCCCAACTCTCTGGTGTTTCTTCAGTTTGCCCAGTCCCAGGCTCCTTCAACAATAAATATAAGTATACTGTATAAAAGACATAAAACATTAGAACATGTTCAAAACAGAATTAAATAATTTAAAAAAAAATCAAAATTGCTTGGAGAGATTTTATCTAACCCAAAAAGATTTAAAAGAATAACATCTGTTTTTTTGAAATACTTAATTTGTTGTTTAGGGGGAATTGGATTCATAACAGGACCATCAAAAAATATTGAAGTAAAAGAAAAATGTGTACTACAAAACATAATAAAAATAAATATGTAAAAATGTATATATTCCAATATATACAGTAGGGTATTACTATTGTTTGTGATTGTAATGTAAAGTTTAAAAAGGGATAATGCCAAGTAATGTTTGAACATCTGTATTTTCTATTGTAGTTTGTATAGAGAATATGGATGACTATCACTCAGAAAAAGGTCCCACATCCCAAGAATCCCAAGTAATAACATGGCAATAATCTCAAGGTTTCTAGCAAGAACTTTAGTAAAAGTTCAACTTCATTAAGAAGTGTGTTGTTGTTGTTGTCTCAGATCAGACAGCAGTAGGTGGAGGCTAGCCTGTATTTTGTTGGGAACAACAGAGGGAGGAACTCACTGCTCCTTCAGGTCAGTGAACTGTTTCTCCAGGGTGGTCATCTCATCCAGGCACTCCATCCTCCTCCTCTCACAGTCCTCATCATCCATCTCTGTTGTCATAAACACAGACAGCTCTGTCAACACCTCCATACCTGCTGCTTCTCTTTTCAACACCCAACCCCATACTGTAGGTTAGTCAAAATGTCAGCAGCTGCAACATGTCATTATGAACACATATGTCTGACAGACAAGCATATTTCTCTACTATTTATCTGTGGGTGGATATTTAAGGCCTTATTTTCCTACCAGAGCTGTCTCCATCTTCAGACACAGACGAGCTAACAGTGTCCTCCTCGTCTGTGCTGCTGCCGTCTTGCTCGGGAAAGTCCACCTCCATTTCTTCGTGGTTACTTTCTTTCTTCTCCCGGGAGTGAACCGGCATTGCGACTTCCAAATAATCAGTTTTTAACGGGGGTGGGAGGGCTGTTTGTTAATGTAATACCCCGAAAAAAGAGGCAAATGTAACTCAGACAGCTAACCGGTTAGCTAGCCAGCATCTAGACAGCTGGAAATGCAAACATGGTCCCTGTCGGCCAATCACAGCGAGCTTTACTGAGTCTGTCCAATCAAATGTTAGCAGGGTATGTCCTTGCTACGCAAATAATTTAGGGACTTGTAGTTTCTTAAACTTTTTCTTCAACAACGTAGGCCTACTGTTTGTGAAGGTATACACCTAAATAGATGTTTTTGGACATCATTTTATAATAATATATATTGCTTGGTTTGTTTTCCTGAGCTTATCAGCACAATACTGAACCATTATTATATTATCGGTAGTACTTTTCTAAATCCTCATAAGATATAAATGTTATTTTTTGTAATAATTAAAACATGGGACATTAATAATAACATAGCCTAATAACAATTTATTATAGAAGGGCTTCGTATCAACGTTTATTATCATAGTTTATTATCCTTTATCATTGCATATTAACATTAATAATAATAATAATAATAATAATAATAATAATAATAATAATAATACATGATAAAGCTTTTCCTGGTGCTCAAAGCGTTGTATGAGCTCTGTCATAATGGCAGAGAGACGTTTTACAAACAAACTCGCATTTGTTGTTATTGATTCAAGTTATAAATAATCAATAAAGCATCTGTAATTGATTTATACCACTAATTAAGTCATTTATTACAATTTATAAAGGTTGGCTTATAGAACGTGGTACAGTTTTGGGGTTATTGTCTTGTTACTTACTACTTGCTACATACTGATATTCTGTACAAACTGTGAAGTCCACTTAGACAAATGTAACATTTGTGATATTGGGCTATATAAATAAACATTGATTGATTGATTGATTGATTGATTGATTGATTGATTGATTACTTGTGCAAATCAAGACTGAACCTTCATAAGGGCATCGCTAATGATCTTTAAAACTGAAACAAAATGTTGCTTTAACATCAGTACATGATATGGAAGCAATATTAATACTAATACATCTACAGTAGACAGTTATTACTGCTGAAGATGATGTGGAGGAATGAGGAGAGGTAGACAGCGTACCACAGAGGAGGAATCTCATGTTCTGACTGCTGACTCGTGATGAGAATGTGTTAGTCCTGCAGGTCCAGACTGCAACACATGCTGTCATTGCATCATCACCGTCAGTCTGGGAACTTTTTTTTGGCAGTGGAAGCAGACAGCAGGTTTTTCTCAGTGTGCAGCTGCAGGGGTATGAGGAAGAGGTGCCAGAGAGCTTCTGCTCGCTGACTGGCAGATGATCGGAGCACCTCAGGGCCAAAGCTGTCAGCGCTTGCTTCTCGAGTCTTTTCTCACTCACCTGGGTGTCACTGATGGACAGACTGAGGGGTGGGGGGAGGCTGGAGCCTTGGGGTTGCCTACCAGTGTGATTGACAGTTTGAAGTGTGTGCATGCGTGTGCAGTCTTTCACTCAATATTAGGCCTTTTGCAGCGCTTTGATTAAATAACTAAATAACATTCCTTTATTCCAGCACAGCATTCTTGTGTAAATGGTAAGTATGCCTTCTAGTCAAAACAATTAAATAATATAAAATCCTAAAATGAGTAAAAAAATGAAATACATATTATGCCTAATTTGCATAATTAAACATAACATTGCTGAAAATGTGTAACACAAGACATTGTCTTAATATAAGTAAAACATAGGATGGTTTTGTGGTATGTACTGTGATCAATGTAATAAAGTAGCTTTGTTGTTGTGAAATTTCTTGGCTGGTTATCCCATCAACATTTTCCAGAAAGAGTACTATATTGCAATAGAGATTGAGGTACTTGTACTTTACTTGAGCATTTACATTACTTATTAGGCAACAGACAGGTAGATGGAGCTGCGATCCCATTGTCTGCAATCCACAGTACAACCACATGGGGGCGACATATACTTTGATAGGTGGTAGCTCTGACTATAATGCTCAAAATTGAGTATAGGCCTATTCTAGTATTGCAACATCATCATCATCAGCTTTATTTAAAGAGACTCTTGGTTCATTATTAAAAGACATACAACACTCAAATATAAATAAAAAAAAGACAGTTATACCAATGTTTCCACAGAGGTGACTGGTATCGTATAGCACTGAGACACGGATTTGAAAGCAGCATAATGACAGAGTTTTGAGAAACATTCAATCGACAGATGAATTTATACATCAGATTTCTCAAGAGAGCATGGAACGTGTTGATTCGTGCATTACAAAACATTTCACTTGCACTGCACCACCTTGGTTTCCTAAGCAGTATACGCAAACAATCATTATAAGCAACCTGGAGCTTCTTGAGGCTCGCCTTCTTAAACTTGACCCACAAGGGGGCAGTATAGAGAGGAGTACAATACGCTCTAAAGAGGTTCACCTTAACCTTATCTGAACACCAAGAGAGCCAACATGTTAGCTTGTGTATAAGACACACCAATGTCTATACATGTCATCATCATCAGCCATTTCCTCTGTAATGATGTGTCCCAGATACTTAGTTTTACAGCAAACAGACAGCACCTGTCCTGACAGATAGAATGTTGGAAAACCAAGGTTCTTATCCCCGTTTGCTCTGCAGATCATTACAGCGCTCTTCTTAGCATTGTATTTAACATACAATTTGACACCATAATCAACAGAAATCATTCCTAGTATTGATAGGATAACTTCTTAAGGAACTGGATTTTTGGTTGGATGACTGGATATATGAATACAAGGGGGAATGAAAATACTTTGATGATGAACATAAATACTTTCTTGCTATAACAAGACACTTAAGATTAATGTGTTGCTCAATTTAAGTCTATAAGTTAAAATGTGTTGTCATCATAAGACAAAACAGGAAGCTGACTTTTGAATTGTTACACATGAGCTGACAGACCTGCTCAGAAATCGCAGAACGCAAAAATGAATATGAGAATATGAATTAGTGATAGATTTTTCTCAGTCGATTTGTGGTTTGTCTTGTAGCCTCATTATTTCCTTGGTCTGTTTCACGCTGCCAGTCAGAATCAATTTTCACACCGCTGTAAGTGTGTCAGGAAACTTTGCTTATCTCATTTGTATTTGGGGCAGTACAGTCTGCTCGCAGAAAGTGTGAGTTGGTTGTGGTTTATTTCATAACACTGAGCTTTTTTTAGTCTCACACAGTCCGGAGTGGAGACTGCTGCTGACACAATGGAGACCATTAATAAAGTTGCACACAGAGCAACGTAGGAGAACGAGAAGACACCTTACTTCCAACCACATGTTCAACTGGCCTGTTTTTCAAGTATCTCTGCAACGCTTTTTGATTTGTTTTTACTGCTTTGCATTTGCACTTACACGAGATTCCGCACTGTGATAACAATGTGCTAGCAATGTACATCTTTGACCACAAAACATACTTACGTAACCCAGACCGCACACCCTATCTTTTTTTCTCTGAGATCTTTTTAGTCTTGCAGTTTCGAAAATACAGTTTCATTTAGCTGTGACTTCATTTGAAACACTATGTATTCTTAGAATTCGATGATCTATCGATTCAATTCAATTCAACATGCTTTATTGGCATGAAAGTAACAAGTGTGTCCAAAGTGTCAGATAATAATAAATATACAATGTGAACGAAAATAACATTGTACAATTAAAAAATCAAGAAAATAGCAAAACAACTATTCACATTTGCCCTGTCAATCTTTCGCATCAAACCCATTGGTTAGATTATCATATCAAGTTTTAAAGAGAAGAGATGCAAGTGAAGACTTGCTTCCTACACTTGAAAAATGATCAATCAAAAAATATGTTGAAGTGGGTCTCTGAAGCTTTTATCTCATATTCTTTGAACTAAGGCAGACTCCCTTACATTTTCTAACTTGTTCAATATGCAGCAGCATGTATTTGAATTAGGGCCAAGTTAAAAGTGTTTGTAAACCCCCAACATTAGCAATCTGCATACCAATAAATGATATCCAAATTTCAACGATCATGTTTAACCCCTTAAGTCCATTACAGAGCTCTTGGTATGTGCAGAGCCTAACAAAGATCCTGCATCCCTTGTGGCTCAATACTTTATTATCAACTTCATTTTGATTTTGATTTGAATGTGTTTTAAAAGGTTAAATTCAAACACAAATGAACCCCACACTATGCTCAAACCTTTAAAGAATAGTGGAAGTATGATAATTGGCTTTCTTGCCGTAAGTTGAATAAAAACATAAACAAAATCTATTTATTTTTTAGGTAAATATGATCCATAGCTTAGCATACAAAACTAGAAACCGCTAACGTGGTTCACTTCAAATCTAATAAACTACTCTCTACTGTACGAGCACCCATAAAGCTCACAAATCAATATGTTATAAGTTTCTTAGTAAATGTAAAACTATCAAGTTCTGGTTTCAAGAAGAGTACAGAAGTGCTGGAACTATTTCTTGACTGTCTTGCTCTTTGTCGCTATCACAATAAAACCACATATTTTCAAGCTTTTTAACACCTTTGTTGAATTGGACCGAGCCAGGTTAGCTCTTCCCCTCTGTTTCCAGTCTTTTTGCACCTGCTAACACCGTGGGAATGCCTGGGGAGAGAAATAAAGGTATTACCCCTTCTCAGAAAAACACCTACGTTTACCCGAAATAATATGCATTTGCACATTCAGCGTGAAACCGAGGCAACGAAGGGGAGGACCTCACCTCAGTTTGAAAGTTTCAATCAAGCTTTGGCAAAAGGACAATTTTGAAACACAATTTTCCCACCACAAAATCGCAACACCATTGAATGCCATTGAAAGGGAACAGTTATTTTATTTGTACAGAGTTTTGTGTTTGTTCTTGGAAACACACTTTATTAATGGCCTTCCTTGTACTTTTATCCATGCTACATATTGAATGAGATCATGGGACTAGGTCACAAAAATAAAGGGCACACACACTATGACTTCCATTCATGTCATTTCCTTATGTAAATCACAACAAATGTGAATTGAAAGGCATGTTAATATAATTATACCAGATAACAATCACATTAACTGTTATCTTTTCATAAAGTATGGTTGTGGTGAAAATCCCTCTGACAAATAGACCTGACTCATATCCTCAAACAGCAAGCATGCCTACCCATTATTTAATGCAAACCATAGGAAACAGCAATGTGTGAACATGTCATAGTAAAATACACATTATTTCACCAAGCCACACGTAGTAAAGTGAAAACATAGTGGTTGAAGTTTGTGTAACATTTTGGTGTAGAGCTGCTGTGTCACATAGCCCACACAAAATGTTATATATTAATTGAGTGATTACTGTAACAATGGAGTTATCGCTTCCTTCTGTAACAGGAGGGAAGTAGTCATGAATGACACGGGGACATCTGGGAACCTGAAGCTATATTTAGACAGCTGAGTCGTAAGCAGATCAAAAATGCAAACTGCTGACCTTTAAATTACAGATTTAAAATGTTATCACCTGAATGTGTGCCTTACGTGACCCTTTAACATGTGTCTAAACAAGAGATATATAATTTAAGGGAGAATTTTAGAAAGATAGTTCTATGTTAAAATGTGCTTTCCTGTCACTCGATGATAAAATCAATATCTATTGTCTGTGTGCTAGTCATGTCAGAGACAGGGTGCTATTCGCTTAAAGACTGGAAGCATGTGGAAACGGCTAACGTTAGTCAGCCCCTCTTTGTAACATTGTAAAAACTTTAGTTTGGTCGGTACAAAAAGGGACAAGTAAGATACATCTATGCATGATAATGAAGAAATTAGAGCTAGGAAGCTATGATAGCTTAACTTAGCTTAGAAACCGAAAGCAGTCAAAATAAGCTAGCCAGCTCTGTAAAAAGATTAAAATAATAATACACATACCAGCACTTCTTAAACCCCAGTAATACAATAGATCGCTAATTGTTTAATCTTTACTCAAAAAGGCACAAGTGAAATCAGTATGCTAATTGGATATGAATATAGGCTAGATGGAGGTGGCTAAAAACTTAGCAGCTGAAAACTGTAACCAGGCAGAAACAGCTGGCTGAACTATTTTAGTAGTTTAACAATATGCCTTCATACTTCACTAGATAACATATTCTGTTCATATTAAAAGTTAAACAAAGTAGATATGTGATATATGGTGCTTGTATTCTTTCTTCCCATTCACAGAGCCAGGCTAGCTGTGTCCCCCTGTAGGCCTACTATTTTAATGCTAGGCTAAGCTAATTGTCTCCAGGCTGTAGCTCCATAATTAGGCTACAGTATATCAATCTTCTAATCTAACTCTCGACAAAAGTGAATAAGCATATGTCCAAAACTGTCAAACTATTCCCTGAAAAGTGTAGGCCTAAGTGCCTTCCAGAAATTACAAGTGTTTCAGTTTAACAATGTAACCATGATGTCATTTCAGTGTTATCAATGCTTTATTTTACTTCCTCATCATCAGTATGTTAACCTGATGATAAACCCTTGCTAAATAATAAAAAACAAACTGAAATACCATTAACTTCCTTAAAACAAATGATGTCATTATGTTATTTGGTTCATTTATAATAAGCACAAATGTTTTATTATGAATTCAGTTACCAGTTTATTGTGTACAGGTAAAAAATATCCAACCGAATACAACGATGCAGTCTAATACAACAGCTCTGTATCAAATCATACTCATTATGGCTATAATGTTACATTTTTTTATTTGTATTTGTTTAATCAAATAATGGTCACTTACTTAGGCTGCCGTTGCATTAAACTGATGGGATTAGTAATGATATTTCCTCAGTTTATTTCAATAAGGGTAGACGTAGCAACATCGTACAATTCACCAACAACACTGGCTACAAACTCCAAAGTCGTCATACATTTGAATCAACACTAAATGTCTGAACCAAAACTTAACATAACCCTCTTGATTAAAGATCTGTTGTGTTAGACGGCATCGGTTTTCCTTGTTAATAAACTGGCAGTGTACCAGCAAAGCATAACAGCCTTAGATCCCAAATGAGGGTGAGGTTGGTGTTAGCTGATCAATACAGAAAAGGGGAGAGTTTCATGACTTTAGCACTTCACCAACAGGGTGTAATGCCGCCTGAGGCTAACACTGACGCAGATAAGTGGTACTTTTCCATCACACAGACAGAGGGCAATGTACAGCACTTGACACTGAACTGGTTTCTCAGCAGTTGTTGTCCATAGCAACTTGCTGTAAACAGAAGTCAAGTGCAGACATGAAGACTTGCACAAAAAAGAAAATCTCAAGGATGTAAAGTGGAAGTCCCAGTATTTCCTGTGTGGGGTAAATATCTGGCCATATATACACACAAGCACGCAATCTTAGCAACAAGATTTAAAAAAAAGGAACAGTTTGTACTAAGATGCCTCCTTGCGATACTTGCCTCAGATTAAAGTACGTTTGGAATTCAACAAATCAGTCTGATGTGACGCATTCATGGGCATAGAGATAAGTGGGCTGCATTTGAAGTGACATCACATGACATCAGAGACATGCTGGGAGTGTATTTTTCTGGGTATCGCCCCGTAGAGGTGTGAATATGGCACTGCTCTTGGATACCGTTGCTATTTATTCACCAAGCCTACCTTTACTATGTAAACAAAAGCAATCCTGGGAGTTTTTTTTATCTTAAATGTCAGGGCAGCACAGGTAGCTCTGTCACGCACTTTGCTATCATGTTGTGCAACAGAAAGGAAATTCCTCCTTAAGACTTGCCTCAAAGCAACAATAGGACAAAATGCAAATTAGGTAACAGGAATAAGGAAAGTCACCGTTAAAACAAAAATATTGAAAATTCCTATCAAATCTCATGCATTTTCTCAATAAAAAAGTGTTTTCTGGGATTTTTGTGCAGAAATTCATCTCCATGAGGGTGTTTTTTATGATGTGCAATGCTAGACGGGTAAATCCAGAACATTGTATTGTGGAACATGCAGTGTTGGTTTCATAAGGGAGTCTCCACAAGGAAACTCTAGATTATTCCCCCTCTTCTCCATGTGCTGCTTAAATTCGCATTCTAGTGTGCAGACACAAGTTTTGAAATCCTGGCAGCTTTCTTTCTCTTACCATGTTGTGTGAATTATATTGTGTTTTCACCACATGCACTATTGTCATTTATGCAAATCCTATTCATATACAGGTCACATATTTTCTGTTAGAACATAATTTGCCTCAGGACAAAGGGACGCTGTTGTGTGCCAGATCTAATCATAATAAGGATATTATTTGGTTGCATGTTCCAAAATCACCCCAATTATGTCATGCTTTTCTTACTAATCTAAGAGACTGATAAAAAACAATCCCCGTTAACGTATTTTATCGTAATTTAAAATAATTGTATTCATGTTTTCAATGTATTCATTTAAGTTGACTTACAGTTTGGAAATGACCCCTTTATTTTTAGTATATTTACTTTTTTATCAAATATAAATAAATATGAAGATGCTTATGCTTGTGTTGACTGTTGCACAATCATACAATACATTGAATTGAAGGAAATAAAACAAACAACAACAACCTTTGGAGACTGTAAAAGTATTTAATGGTGACAAAGAATGCAAATAACAAAGGACAACATTTTAGTTAAATAACATGTATTGCTTACATTTTGTGATATGAGACTGTAGTTACATATAAATATGCTTTACAAGTAAAGTTAATTTTATTTTGTTAGGACAGCCACAGTTATATTTTAACCCAATGTGGTAAATAGTGGGCCATAGTTCATATTCAGTGTAAATAGTGAACTGAATTTTCTATTGGAAACTTTTCTCTTTTTAGAACAAGTTTAAATGAGCCAAATCAGGCCAAAAGTAAGTCAATGGAAACTATATTTAAAAAGTAATTCTAATTTGGTTAGCCACCTAAATTAGATAATTCCCCCAACGCAGGAGGGAATTCTTGAAGAACCTTTTAGGGGCTGTCTCCCTCTCATTCATACCCATGGTGTATCATTCATTGGCACAAAAAACGACATGTCCCCTAACCTACATCACAGGTGAAAATGGTGTCTAATAGGAAACTACAGGTTTTCATTCTGAGTCTTTAGGGGGGGATTTTTCTTACAAAAGCACAAGCCCTGTGTGATTTCCCTTGCTTTTTCTAAGATAAGTCAATTGGAAATCCCCACTGAAGCCCCGCCCCGACCGAATTGCACAAAACCGAGTGCGCCTCCTTCAGCGGCACCACTCTTCCCTGACCTTTGGACACAACGGAGCTGTGTCTTCTGACAGTCGCAAAGTAAACATGGACATTCACAGAGTTTCGAACCAAAACCAAATGGATTATAACTTCGACAACACGGAGCCCAAGCACGGCAAAATGCTGCCGTGCCAGGAGGACCGTTTTGACAGCGGCCTGGATTCCCTGAAGGAGGACGAGCTGGTGAGCGACTTTGAGGGGATGTCTGTACACACAAGCGAGGAGATCCAACAGGAATATGAGCCGTGGAGAACTGCAGTGACCGAGGATGGTGACACGTAAGTTCTTTTTTCTGTAGATTATTAATTATGCAAGTACGCATTTCTTCTCTGTGCTTACATCAAGTCAGAGTTTTGCAATCGAACGCAGCATATTAAGTTTAAACTTCATGCATTGGAAAAGCTGCAAAAGGAAGCATGAAATTCTCGAAAGTTGCACAAAAACTAGAGGCCTTTAAAAGTGTATGCAGCAAAGCGCGTACCCTGTGTGTGTGTGTGTGTGTGTGTGTGTGTGTGTGTGTGTGTGTGTGTGTGTGTGTGTGTGTGTGTGTGTGTGTGTGTGTGTGTGTGTGTGTGTGTGTGTGTGTGTGTGTGTGTGTGTGTGTGTGTGTGTGTGTGTGTGTGTGTGTGTGTGTGTGTGTGTGTGTGTGTGTGTGTGTGTGTGTGTGTGTGTGTTGTGTGTGTGTGTGTGTGTGTGTGTGTGTGTGTGTGTGTGTGTGTGTGTGTGTGTGTGTGTGTGTGTGTGTGTGTGTGTGTGTGTGTGTGTGTGTGTGTGTGTGTGTGTGTGTGTGTGTGTGTGTGTGTGTGTGTGTGTGTGTGTGTGTGTGTGTGTGTGTGTGCGTGTGTTCTTTGGCTGAGAGCGCAGTCTGGGCGGTGCTAAAGTCCGCTGTGCGCGTTCAGGAAAGTCCCTGGCGCTCTGCCAGGAACTGATAAAGCATCAGATGTGTCAAGCCACAACTGGTGGAAATAACCCGACAAAACTCCAGTCTTGCGAAACCATCCACTGCTGGCGCTTTGTTCTTTCTCATTTGGCTGAAACCACTTCCTCTGAGCGTGCATTTCTTGATTTTATTTTATAAAAGGCACTATTTTAACTAACCAATCTCTCTTTTTTTCTGTACCCACAGGCTTCTTCACTTGGCCATCATTCATGAATCCACAGAACATGCGCATCAGATTATCAAACTGTCTCACAATCACCCCTTCCTCAACACACAGAACCACCAGAGACAGGTAAATTCAAAATGATTGATTACCAGCTGAACAAAAACACTCCTTATCACACACACATTCCCTTTTTAAAGTCAAGATAATGATGAAACCTAACTTGTAAATGTAATTTCTGCAGACTGCTCTCCACCTGGCAGTGATCACCGAGCAGCCTCAGTTAGTGGAGCGGCTCCTGAAGGCCGGATGTGACCCGTGTGTGGCCGACGACAGCGGCAACACCGCGCTGCACATCGCCTGCAAGAGAGGCTCTCTCGCCTGCTTCGGGGTCATCACACAGAACTGCCAACGCCAAATCGCCTCCATGGTTTCCTTTCCCAACTACAATGGTAAGTTAAAATAGAACCCTTAAAGACACATTTATAATTTTTCACTTAAGCAGTTCTTGAATTGGTTAACGAAATGTTCTCTCCTCTTCACAGGACATAACTGTCTCCACATGGCGTCCATTAACGGCTACATTTCATTGGTTGAAAGCCTTGTTCAGCTGGGAGCAGATATTAACGCACAGGTAGGTTTCATTAGCACTAAAGGAAGCAAGTTTTGAAGATGGTTTTCTTCAGCAAAAACTCAGTAAGAAGCACAAGAAATCTAACTTTTTTTCTCTATGTTGTTTCTTTCAGGAACAATGCAGTGGTCGTACGTCGCTTCACTTGGCGGTGGATCTCCAGAACCCCGCTCTGGTCCGCCGCCTCCTTGAACTCGGCGCCGATGTTAACTGCTTAAACTACGGAGGTTTCACACCCTACCACCTCACATATGGGCGCCACAACGAAGAGATCCGCAGCCAGCTTTACGAGAAAACGGCGCAATACCTGAGGGAACTGCCCGAAAGCGAATCAGAAGTGAGCGATATGGAGGATCTGGACACATCGGAAGATGAGGTACGTTTCTGAATCAGGCTCCTCAGAGGATATACCACCTGAAGATTTCATATAATGTTGTCTTCAACAGAATGGGTTCCTAACGTCTTTTTTTTTTCTTTCCCACAGTTGTACGATGACATAAAGTTCGGAAAGTAAACTTCCCGTCCGATCAGTGGTGAGAACCACAAGTGAAGCTGCTACTGGGTCGCCCAGCCACGCCCCCCCCCCCCCGGACGAGGGACAAATCAGCCCCCCGTCCAGGCCCATGTCCAAAAAGCCTGGTCCCGGGATCAAAAGAACATGGATGGAGACGTCGAACGATTGGTCCGGATCGCAGAACGATCTGCGCCCCAAACACAGCGCGACCACGTCCTCCATATTCTTCTTACTGTATAAATATATACCAATGTGTATATTCCAGACAAGACGTGTGTAATATATTGTAAATACAGAGATATTATTTTTGTACCTGTACATAATGTTGTGTGAATTTAAACACTATTTACAAGAAAATGTTCCGAATAAAAAAGAATGTTATGAATATAAACAGCTATGACTGGTTTGATTTCCTTCCACGGGCTTTCCACATTGTCAAAAAATAAGTACAATTTCTCCCTTGCACAAAAGTGACAGAGATAAGAGTCATCACCCAGACTTGAGAAAGACACAGAGAACATTCACTTTGAAACAGTCTGGGATTTCCTTGTTGGGGCGAGGTCACTGTGTCTATGAGTCAGCGCGTTATAAGAGGAACATAATGTGCTTAAATATTCCACCCTTACCGCTGAATAGCAGTTGGAACTTGCTAAAAAAGTACCCAGGAACTTTAGTGAGTAGGAAGTGTCTTTTACAGAGAAGGGAAATTAGCCAGACATAGTATAACTGCTGTGTCACAACCACCAGGAAACTTTGCAGGGAAGTACAAGATTTCCCAGTCTGCTGATAGATCTGCGCATGATAGCTGGGGAATTTTTCTGAAATTACCTTAAATAACCAGGAACAAGCTCTAATTCCCGCTATGAAGTTAAACTGGAGCCAGCGCTTATCCCAAAATGTCCCTGAGTGATTAGGTTTAATAGCAGTGCGTACTGTCTGTAGCCTGTAATTGTTTTCATGGCTGTAAACATTAACCAGGTTGTAGACCTGAGGACTGCAGGGGGGGTTTCCAAGGACTTTTTAAAGTTAATTAAGGACAGGGGAAAATACCAAGGAGACTTTAAACAAGTTTAAGAAAATGACAGAAAACATCACTAAATATAACATTAAAAAAAACTATTTTAACTGAATTTCTGATTTAAAAAAAAGCTGCTAATAGAGAGAAGTTGGTTGGATTTAGTCCAAATGAGGGTGAAAATGTGTGATCATCAGTTCTAGTCACATGTTGATGACAAATCCTTTAAAATGCTGAGCTGGAAGGGGTCATTGACTAGAATACTCAGCCAGTTCCCCCCACCCTGACACTCACCAAATGTCAGCTTGGTCAAAACCAGTTAGAGGGGGAAAACATTTTCCCTTAGCAAAAGAGAAACTACTCGTATGATACATCCGGTGGGGGGTTGAAGTATGCTATTTCTGACAAGCGACATCTGCGTAATAAAAGCAAAAATGTAGAGAAAATTAGGTCAAATCAGGTCTACATCACTGTGTAGTAAAAGAACCTCTCCGCAGCACCTCGGCATGTCATGTGATTCTTGTGCAGAGCCACAACAGGAAGCTCAGAGGTAAAGTCTGCACAATCTCATGTTCCAGTAAACGACTACTTGACACATGAAAACAAAGCTCAGGAGTTTAACATCTAACATACTCATATTTACTTTGACATCAAATGCAAACAGCTCTGTGTGCAAAACAAGTAGGGATACAAAGACAACGGTTACTCGAAAAACTTTTTTTTATTGTTGAATGAAACAGTGGGGGGTAAATGTACAGCAAACAAAGATAGCCTCCATCTGGGAACTGTATATCCCATCATGCTCTAACTTAATCCAACAGGGGACGTGTCTCTGCTCGCTCAGTCCCGCTCGGCCAGGGCCATCAGGTGGACGTCCACCTCCCCCTCCGTCAGAATCCTGCAGAAACACACAGGGGCATGATTCTGATATCAAACATGTATTTCAACCACAATTAGCAACATGAATAAAGGAGTTAAATGACTGTCAGAAAAGGGGTGTTTAATGCTTTTCTTGGCATCAATGATAGTATCTGGATTGTTAAAGGGTTGATTTAATAATGGAGCAATTTGAGTACACCCACTTATGCTGTTGGTAGTTAAAATCTACATTTTACAGTTAGAAAGCAAACAATTATTTCTTCTTTCACCTGGTAAAATGCATATTTATTGTAATTTACAAAACAGTGATTTACAACAAACGTAACTAATACTTACAACTAATAATATAATTAAAGGGGAATAAATGGCAGATCGATCGATAATAAAAATAATTGATTAATGTAAAAAAATGAAAAATGTAGTTTCCCAATAGCATATGTGGTTATTTAAAGGTGGGGTAGGTAAGTTTGAGAAACCGGCTCGAGATACACTTTTTGTTATATTCCATGGAATGTTCTTAACATCCCGATAGCAATGAATATCTTAAGAGCTTTGACAAAAAATCCATAAAAAAATTTCATCTGTGGAAGCTGTAATACTGTAAAAAGCACGACCAATCATTTTAGCCGGCCCGGCTAAAATAACTGGATGGCCTACCTGCCTGTCAGCCTTCCATCTGTGCACAAACTTATGTCGTGCCCTCATTGGTCATGTGCGCGTTCGTGTGTGTTGGAGGAGGGGCTCTGTAAGGAAGTGGCAGATTTCTTCCGGCTGTGTATTTTCAAATTCTAGCGATCTCGAGCCAGTTTCTCCAACTTACCTACCCCACCTTTAAGTAACCATTAAAATGCTATTATACATTTTTTCCATGGAGCATATTAAATTGAAAATGCAATATAAACAATGTTACCGGATTTTCAATTTATGCAAGCAATATTAAAAGGAATGTCAAATAGCATTTTCATTTGCAAAAATTGCATTTAAATTGTGGCTGAAAGAATGATTCCACATTTAAAAAAAATTAGGCTTCACTGACTTTTATTTAACATTACTGTACACAAGGCCATTCTTGATTTTCAAATTGTGAGAAAATTGCATTTTGGCTTTAATAACTGAAGTGTCCACTGTACGTTGGGGTATAACTTTAAAATTAAATGTCAAATGCATTAATTTAATTGTAATTAATTGTTTATATTGCATTGCAATTTCATTCTAATATAGTCAATGCAAAAATGGGTTAAAAGCATTGCTCAAATAATAAGTATATATATATGTGGAAAATGATAATGCTGTTGCAGAATTACACATTTATTTTTCCAGTATAATTATGTTTCCTAAAGCAGTCTCCCTGAGAGCTTAGACGCTGAATGTGAGCTGTAATAATGGAAAACTTTTGGTTGATTGCTTTTCATATCATAATTATAACTCCAATAAAAATGTTTTTTTTTATAAATCATTGTGCATTTTTGGTCTTTTACCTGAACTTGGGGTCCTGTAATGTGACAACTCCCACCTCCAGCTCAGAGGGCTTGAAGTCGATGGAGAGAACCGTCGACAGACAAGAGATTGCGGTCTGCAGGGAAAAAACAAAGAGATAATGTTACATCCTAATAATAATTTGCTTAACATTCAAATAAATGCAAAATTAGAACCCGCAGCTGGAAAGCACCTCTGAGATTACTTTCACTTCCATGTTCCGCCCTTATCAACCTGTGTACCATCCTTTAAAGACTTTAGTCTCACCTCAATAGTTTGCTCAAAGGTCCAGTCCAGCTTCTTTTTTACTTTCTTCTCCAGGAAGCTGGTGGCTTCTGTCTGCTTCACTCCGGAGGCGGTGGCCTTGAAGCCGCAGTAGTAGCCTGCGGGGTCGTTTTTGTAAACCTGGGGCCCGTGCTCATCGTCGATGCCGATCATGATCATACCTGTAGGAGACAGCAATTGGCGTCAGAGTTTTACGCCTATAGATTTGCCAAAACACATCTTTACCCCCTCTAAATTTGAATAATACGTACAGCAGCCCAGTGGTCGCATCTCGGCGTTCTGCGTGTAGACTTGTGAGATGTCAGCGAGTCTCTTGCACAGCATGTCCACTGGAATTTCGTAACCGTACTTGTACTGCCAGTTGGCGGCCTCGTAGCGAGCTCGCTGGACTTGGGACCTGCTGTCAGCTGGAGGAGATAGAGGAGGTGGGAGAAGTGGGCGATAAGTTAAAAGCATTCATTTAACTGTCACTCAGTCATGTTGGTACTTCTAGAATCTATTTGCAATGTTGAAATGAGATCCACAGAAAGCTGATGTTGACGGTAGGAGTTCTTTGGAAAGAAGAAGCATTTTTAACAGTTAATGTTGTGACTGAGTATGATGTGAAATGATCCGCAACACTCATCACTTTGAACTGAAAATAATTGGAATTTTCAAAAGATAGGGTTTTAACTGGATTTCATAGATTATTTTCCCGATATAATGAAAAATTACAGCATTTCTTGCTGCAAGGCATGCCCCCAACCTACTATTACTGTGACAAGTTTACACCAGGCAACACTCAGAATGGTTACAGAATATGAAAAGTAACAGATTTACTTCAAAGTGTTTAGGCTGAAATGGGTATTGTCCAAAATCCAATGTTCCTACCTTTAATATTTAAAATAGACACACCGATTTGTTGAAATCCTTTATGATTGATGATGATAAATCAAAAACCTGACTTAGTGTTAAATGCAAATAATCTCTGGTTGTGTCCCCTCTCAAAACACGACCCAGCGTATTTTTCTTACCCGTCATCCCGGACATTACGCATCCAATATGGTCTGTTATTCTGAAAAGGTGCGTCACTGTGCCTGCATCCAGGAGCTTGTCCTGTTGTCAAGAAAGAAAAGGTTTAAAATGAATAAATGTGGGACAGCTGCCTCATTATTTGGTGTCATTAATGCATCAAAAAGATGTTTGAGACAAGGAGAAACATTAATAGATAGAAATATTACATGTAAACAGACATACATGCTTTTACATCTTCCGCCAATAAAAACAAAGTAGATTTAAATGAATCATTTATGTATTTTACCAAACTTTTCCTGGTTAAATCTCTAAATTGTGAATACATGTACGAGTAGTTTAACTTCAGCAGAGAACTCTGGTACATCATAGAGCTTTTCACTTAGACAATAGACATATTGATCACGGACACAGGATATACATTTGCTCACTGTTGACAAATAAAGGATATCCAGCTTGCAAAAAATATGCAATACTTTCCGATGTTAAGAGCTTTATAATGAATATATTTAAATATCAGTATGGGTGTTGGTACACTTTATTCACCAGTTTAGAATGTTCACAGTGCTTCAACAGTGTGAAATCAAACACCTGATAAGAACTCACCGGTACTTTTTTCTGTGTTACGACGATTGCGCAGTCCTTCCCCCTGATTGCTACTGATGTGAGTCCACCTTGGTTTATGGCCTTGAAAGCATATTCTGCAGGTTAACAGCAAAAGAGGGTTTCTTAGATGTTGCATGATCAGACATCAGCGGAAAGAATGTAATGGATTAATAAAAACAAGCACAGCGTTCAATTATGTTGTACTAGAGTCTATATGCACCAACACACAGCAGTTTCCCTTCAGCAGTACAACAAGAAGTTGGTGTCATCTGATTGGCCAGCATGACATAATCATTGACTGAGGGTTGCATCCCAAAAAGAAACCCTTGTCACATCAACAAGCCCTGTCCATGTGTAGAGTATATCCTATGACAATATAGGATCAGTTTCACAAGCTATAACTTAGCTGCAAACAGCAGAGAACACTTATTTGGTTCATATATTGGGTGGAAATAAAACATTTTAAAACAATTAAAAGCAGCCTTAACATTTGACTCAATGGCATGTACACGCAATGAATCAGCTCCCCAGACTGCATTGCTAAACATGCTAACTAGCATACTAGCCAGCTAGCTATTGTCAATTGCGCCTTTTGTTCAATTAAAGCATGAGTAAAACACACGTACAAATAACAGGTTTCAAGCAACAAACACGACTTTAATGTTTCCATTTGATACCACTTTCACTTTTGCGCGGTGTCATTTATCAGTTAGAAGCCAGGCTAAACGAACCATGACAGAGCATTTAGCTAGCTAGCTAACAAGTGAGCCTGCCACCCGGCTTTTGTCTGGACAGATCCACATACTGACCGACTTGATAGAGCCTTCCTTCGGGAGAGAAGATGGTGATGTGTCGATCAAACCCTGCACTCGAGCCTCGAGACATTTTACAAGGTAAAGTTGGCCGAAAAGTTCGCCAAATGAATTTGCAAGCAGATTTTTACTTCATGCACAATGTTTTCCCCGGAAGTTGAACTGATGGTAACGGAACTACATCCGGTGTCAGCGGTCTGCTTCGTTACCATGGTGATATAACACACGCTGTATCTGAAATGGTTTTGTTAATGCTTTTATCGCCCACTTCATTTTAAAGAAAATGATATAACTTGACTACTTGACAGTTGTAAATATTACATACATTTCACATTTATGTTTAAAAAAAGTTAAAGTCTACTTGTTTGGCTTTATGTTTAACTTCTCAACAGTAGCCTAAATAAAGAAGGCTACAATCAGCTACCCCTTTAGGGTACTAGCTTCAACATAAACATGCTATTTCCCTTAAATGCAATAGTAATAATATAAATAATAGAAAACATAGTTTTAAAATTAATATGTTGATTCAACTCAAGCATAAATAAGGTCAGCTTTATCAAATGTGCACGTCCAGTTATGGGCAAGTATTATCAGAATATTGGAGAAAAATAAAAATATTTTTGATTTTGCAGATATATAATAAATAATGATATATAATACATTTTTAAAATGTCCTGTTTGTATAAAACAGTAGGCTACATTACTGCAAAACAGTACCTGCAAGTAGGCTACATTGTAATGGGCCTATTGGGTACTTTCATGATGACTCGTGAAGTTTTATTGTCAAGTGTCCCAGTAAGGTTCAGGGTATTTTATTTGTTCCTGTAGGCAGATTTGGTTTGCAGTTAAAGGACAAGGTATCCATTGTGACACACGCTTCAAAAAACACAGACAAGACAAACCGCCATGAAAAGGGTGACAGAGATCCAGCTTTCACAATACCTTGAGAGAATTATTCATTTTATTATGTACAATTTTCCTGCTGTCAAAAAGCGTCCCATAAAACCCCCCCGTACATGCTGACCCATAACCCACATGGCTAACTAGAACATTACATGGAAAGGTGCCATCATTATTGTCATTAGTCACACCTGTGCTTCCCCTCCAATGACAAGTCAAAATACCTGCTGCGGAAATGGCTTTTATTACCTTTTATAGTCGTGTTAAGTGCCTGGCTCCATTGTTATAATGCCAAATAACAGTAACAGTTTCAGTTACATGGTTATAATAGCTAACTATTTTGCTACTTTTCTCTAAAATAAGCAGCTTCCTTTTACCTGCAATAGACGCCAACAAGATTTTCACCTAGGACCTAGACCATAGGGAAGCTAAAATTGTAACTAATACAGTGACAAAATGCAAACATATCACATGTTCTTTTCTCTATCGCATTACCACCCCAGTGAATATATCTTTTAGATGAAACATGATCATGACTTTTTTTTTATATTTTCTTTTTTTTGTGTAACACAGATTACTAGATAAGTATTAACTCCCCATTTCCTTGTCCCAGAAAATAAAGTATGCATGAGTTAGGGATTTTCCATGTCCCCAGGTAGCTGATGCAGCTGAATAGAGGGTGTTTGCTTCCTCTTTATTAGTTACTCACATATTTAGATAATGACAAGTATAATAAATGTGACTTTAAAACCTCCCAGCCATTCTCTGGAATATCCTTGAAAGTGTGAAGCAATGAGTACTTTGGTATTTCACAAGTGCGGTATAATGGTTAGTGAAAGGTCTGCAATGCCAACAGGTGTCAAACTTTTTTCATTTATAACAAAAAGTCCCTGTCTGTGATTTCCTCATCCTTATCCTAATATTTGTAGTAGTTTGTGAAAAACTCATAGAGAAACATGCATGGGAGTGATCTTATTTAACTAATGAGTCACATGTTAACAGGACATAAAAGGGTATCTTTTTCAAACAAGTAGTCATCTAAAATGAATGCAAAATCCAGTATTGCAAAATGTTTGTTCACTCCTGCACAACCAAAACTATTTACTGTTACTACACAGTTCTAAAGAAGAATAAACACAATAACTTCCAACATGGATTTTGCAATTTTAAAATAGGTAGTATTAAAGGCAGTCCTAATATGCTCATCGTCAGGTTCATATTTGTATTTTGTGCCTGTACTGTGACATGTTTCCATGCTTTAATGTTCATAAAGGTCTTTATTTTTCTCATACTGCTTGTGCTGCAGCACCTCTTTTCACACTCTGTCTGAGAAACTCCCTCTGGCGGGATTTTAGCCTTTGCAGACCATTTACATGCACAAAAAACATTCTAACACACAGTACAGGGAAGGGAAAACCCAAATGGCATAATAGGGCCTCTTTAACACATCCATTCATTGCATGAGTTGAGTGGTTGATGAAAAATATCTATCTATCCAAGTTAAATAAATGGCCTTACGGCAACTCAATAAAATGCTATGTTGCTTCATCATCAGAACCCATTGATATTTTACCTAGACAGCAAACCCCCCTCCCATGCAGATGCATACCCGCACTTTCACTTTCCTCCCTCTTTTTGTACTCTTCCCCACCTCTGTTCTCTCTCCTACGGCTTCTGTTGGTGCTATACAACAAGCACGGCTCATTCATTTTCACACTGTATTCACAATTGAAAACCAGAAAGACCCCCACCCCCGGGTCCAATACTAGAGGCGTGGGACTTCATTCTAGGGTGCGTGCGGGGGATCTCCACCATTTATATAAAGACATGCAAGTAAAGACATTGCAAAGCCACATTCTGGCTAATGTTTTCCAAGCACAGAAGTTTAGACGTTAGGCAATAAGGGAAACAAGTTTGTTGAGGCCTTCCTCTGCAATCCCTCGTAAATTAAAATGAACCACATTAGTTTTGACTCATTTTCTAGACAACATTTTTAACAGCTTTTTATTTTTAAATTAGACAGTATTTTAAATTTCCCGAGCATATAAGTGTAAACCCATCTTTTGTATGTGGTTTTCTGTACAAACCCTGCTTACATTTCTTTCTAAAGAAAACTATGAAAAAAATCTAATTTATCTCACAAAAAGATTAAATTCATCATGTTTTTCAGCATGCATGAAGCAAACAGTTTCTTAGAACCCGAATGCTTATCTAAAATGAGCTAGTGTGATGTTAATGTGATATAAGTCCCCTGAGCGTGCGTGACAACAACGCTGTGGGCTCACTTCCTTGTGCAAGAAACATGTTCCTTAGAATTTGCAATGCTGTACCTTCTAAATTATTTAGTGGTTTGACCAGTTGAAAACACTCCCATGGTTGCACAGTAGCCTCAAGGTGTGTTGCAGTTAGTGGTGTTGTGTTGTATTTAAATCATCCCGATTCTTTGCAAACCTGTTGGCCTGTAAAGCCCTTTGATATATTGTTACTCAAAGCTCTCTATGAGCTTCAGCAGACGGCTAACTATTAGCAAGATCTCTGAAAAGCTTAGCCAATATTGACACATTCATTGCATTTATTGTCATATTCTCTTTGTGATATGTTGTTTTCCTTTTTTTTGGTATCCTTTAAAGCGGCAATTGAATCAATGAAAATGATTGAAGGAGATTCCACTGTTGAATCTGCATTTGTAGAACAGCCAAAAGGAACTAGTTCTCTGAAATGACCTGTGATTTGCCAAAGTCTCCCATCACAGGCAAGATTTTCTAAAGCCTGGTTGGGAGAAATTCAACCTTTAAACAACCTAAATAACAATGTGCTGGAAGGTAATAAGGATATTCTTTTTCAATGATGCGCCCACAAATCTGCCCACTCCAGCATTAATGCTCAAATAAATTCTACTTCTACAAAGTGAGAAAAACCAAATAGAATATTGTCATTCAGGATTGGTTGCATGGCATCAAGACAAAACAAATACTTTGATGTGACATTCGAGTTTTAAACTTTACCACTTGTTCTTTACATAGATGAACACGCGTGTGTGTGGTTTAAAAGAGAAGGTTGATCAGCTTTACTCTGCAGCACAGAACAGGTGACAGGCTTTTAATATAGAATCACACCTGGTTTTGGCTAAAAGAAGCCCTGATCTAATGCCCTAATTTATTGGTTTTTGCCTCTATTAGAAAACTCTTCATTTGCTTGAATATAATATTGTATATACTCCTTCTCTACAGAGCTTCATTGAGTTTGTGAGATGCCACTTAGTTCAGGCCGACTTAAAGGTGGGGTAGTTAATTCACTTCAGAAACACTTTTTGTTATATTCCATGGAATGCTCTTAACATCCTGATAGCAATGAATATATTAAATGCTTTGACAATAAATCCATAAAAAAATGTCATCTGTGGAAGCCGTACAGTAGCGCTGTAAAAAGCACGACCAATCATTTTAGCCGGCCCGGCTAAAATAACTGGATGGCCTACCTGCCTGTCAGCCTTCCATCTGTGCACAAACTTATCTCGTGCCCTCATTGGTCATGTGCGAGTTCGTGTGTGTTGGAGGAGGGGCTCTGTAAGGAAGTCTGAAGGAAGAGGCAGATTTTTTCCGGTTGTGTATTTTCAAATTCTAGCGCACTCGAGTTGGTTTCTCCATTCTTTCCTACCCTACCTTTAAGTACAGTTTCTATTTTCTGAACTACTTGCCAGGAAATGTTGCTTTTGGCCTGTATGTCTCCACTCATGCACTATTATGGTAATATCTTTGGTTTTATGACCAAATTCCCTTTAGAGCCTTTGTGCTTATCTTCCAGCTAAACTAAGCCCGGAGTATAGAGAAAGCAAAACTTACTGTAGTTTACTGCTAATAGAGAGTAAAACACTGCTAAACTCTTGCATAACTGCTGCAATCACTCAAGTCAGATAAAGAAGGTAATACAAAGAATACAAATCAGCTTTAAACACCTCCTTTTTTATGTTTATTTTTTCTTGTATTTATTTTATTTACATATTATCTTTGGTTGGGTATTATTTTCTTTTATATTTAATTTTTAACTGGCACCTGTTTCGGATTTGTAAGCATACCTGTCTGTACCGACTACTCAGGGAAAGGTCAGAGAATTTAAATGAATGTCTGTATTTATGTATAATTTGCCAAGACTTGGAAGGAAAAGGGTAATGTCTGTATGTGTATGTGAGCAATAACGTGTAGATTTGAGTGGACTGTAAACTGAGGCGGGTGTGATTTTTATGTACATCTCCATGTTTGTTATATATTTCTGGAATAAATAAAAAGTTCAAAGAATACAAATCAATATCAGATTCCTCCTTCACATGGCCCCATTTACTTGCTTGGCAATAACATGCAATCTGTGTATGGATAAGGAGAAACACATGCTAATGCAAGGTGTGAATGCATGCAGGACACACTGTGATCCAAACCACGCTGCTAGACCACATCTGGAGGAGGTCTGGCTAGCATTATGATAGTATCTCAGCCAGGTGTAAATGCATCGTGAACAGTGTGACCACATTCTTAGGAAACAAATCCAGCAAGTTGAAGGTCACCTAGCTCCATCTCTTTTTGCCTGTAAAAAAAAATACTATAAGCAACGTGTTAGGCAAGTCTAAGCATGTTGAATAGTGGTTTAAAATAAATGTAATTGCATGATCTGGAATGTGGCAGCCCTGCCTCACTCATTTGAACGAGATTACAATGAAGGCAGAATTGATTTATTAATAGTTGATGTTACACAAAGGCCTTTGGATTAGATGTCATAATCTAGATAATGTATCCAGTCCCTTATGACATTCTATTAAACCAGGAGTGAAACGAAAAGAAAAAAAATGCAGATTTAATATTTAAAACAATCAAGTATTGCACTTTCATAAAGTCGAGGGACTTCAGAGAGAGATAAAATGGAATGAAAACAGTCAAAATTGACGCAGTAGAGGCTGAGATATGCTGACCTGGGGCAAACTCCAGCAACTGTGGTTCCTGCAATTCCCATAATGCACCTCAATAAGGATCTCTCCCTAGACCAAATATATGCTCCCTTTTAATAAACCACCAAACACCAGTTAATAAAGCAGGCTTTTTGTTACACTGATGATGTCAACAACGTTACTTTTTTCAAGTTTGGGTATTTTCCAAACTTAAAAAAAGCTCCCTCCAGAGCCACAAAATACATAACACAACTGTTTTCATTGAGTACGATTAGTACATTGTGACATATAAACTGATATTCCTCTGTGAAATTGTTGATGTGCCCCTTTAATATTCCACATATTGAATGTAACAGATGAAATACCTATAGCCATTGCAGCAATTAGTGGCTTTCCCCAGCTTGTGAACCCTTCACATCATGACGTAACTTTAGTAGTGTTTATGTAAAGTGGTCAATGCATTACAATGCTTTTACAGTTTGCTGAAATAAACATACCACATTGTTCGATTTAGATGAGTTTCAGCTGCAAAATTGAGCATTGTACTTTGATAGTCATGTGGTGTATTGACTTTGCAGTTTACTTAAAACCAAAGCTAAGGGCTGTATACAAGCAGAAGTCATGATGATTGTGAAATTACACCATATGCTTTGACATGTGCCTTTACCGTCTTGAGTCAAAGACAGATGTAGGATTGTACAAAAATGTCTCACTGGTTTTAGTCCCAGGGGAAAAAAACCCAAAGGTTTCTATTGAGTAGTGTTGTACTTATATGGTAGGCAGTAATGGTGACCTCTATGTCCCAGTCATGAACCCCCACTTTGCTGTTATCTCTCTATTTCCTGGAAAGGCAGTCTTTGAATTGAATGTATGAATAATGAGTAAGAGCTGACTAGAGTTTCGTCAACTGGTCTTTCAGATTGAATCATCTAAAAACAGGTGTTTGCTGTGAGCCCGCATGGAAGCATGAAAGAGAGTATCTGTGGTTTCATCCCACATATGCTACTACATGATAAAGAGTCTAAAATAAGCCAAAATGATATCCCTGAGATAGACACACCATTGATTATATTCACAGATGGTATAACTTTTACTTCAAATAAGATGCACTCCCTGTCTGCACATTGCCTATTATGTAACATGAAAATAGACATTTGCATAAAACACACAATGCTGGAAGTATTTTGGGTAAACTATAGATGTTTTTAACAGCAGCTAACTGGATATACTATATTTATTTCCTGAATATAACCAAAAAGTATGGAGGACTATTCGTGCCAGGCATAAGCGGCAGAAAGATATTTAAAAAATGTTGTTGATGTTTAGAAGAATAATGTTGACATTTTGAGAATAATCGAAATCCATCGAATGTAAAATTCATTTTTTGTTCTCTTTTTATTTCTCATAGATTAATTTCTACAACAAAGGCCTGTTGTATGCACAAAAGTGTTTGAGTAAATAGAATAACTATGAAGTGAAAAACACACATCAAACTTGGCCTGAAGAAATATCCAAGCAGAGGCTTCACCCAACAACAAGAAAAAGCTTGACATCACATTCTCTTGAGAAAGTCAGACGCTTGAGGAAGTAAACATGTCTCACTCCGCTGTGCCACAGGGCAGCAGGAAACCCAAAACCTCTTCTTCTTTTTCGAAGACCCATTTGTTTTGAGGCTGAGAACCTTGCAGGGGTGTCTCTCAGTACTCACCAGCAGGCGTATTCAGACAGGCCTTAACTATCAGGTTCTACTGGTGAGCTTTGTCAGCCGTGCCTCATACCCTGCTCACTGTATTATCCTGTACACTCAATTATGCGTCATGCCGACTATCTCATTCTGTGTACCATTAATGTCCATCATCTGATAGCTGTGTGTAAAGCAGATATGCAGGGTTTTAGTCACGCGGTGACAGCAAGTGCAACTTTACTCCTTACCCCTCAGGCTTTGAAGCCATATCTTTCACTTTGTTCAGCACAAACCAGAAAACCACCAACAAGCTACTCTTGTGGGTAAAGCTAAAATACATTCAGAAAGCAATTGGAAATTGCACTAACATTTTAAGACATCATTCATTTGCATTAAGACTCAAGACATAACAAAAGCTGATCATTTAAAATAAGTATTAACTGATAAGCCGAGCACCCACATATTATTATAAATTGACATTGCTACATTTTAGCATAAAAAGACAGTTGCCTAAGACATAGTTGCAAGTCAAGCTTTTCATATAGCAAATTTCAGCAGTAAGTATCCTTCGTAGGAAATCATGTATCAAAGCACTTTACGTAAGAAATTACAGCTATTGGGACAAACTGCAACAAAACACAAAAGGATATTGTGCAATATTGACTTACTATCTGTACATTATCCCTTGTTGTTCACCAGCTAGCTGCTAGCGTGAATAATGTGCAATGGATTCCTAAAATGTTGCTAACTGCTCCAACCAATAACAGAAACATGTTAACAGGGTTATTCTGTCAGACTCCACATATTTTTACCTGCACATGCTAACAGAGTATACACTTAAGAATGCACTTTTAAATGTGTATGCTGTGTAGACAGGTCACACATATTATCATATTTATCCCCTGGTGTTTGCCAGCTAGTCACTAACATACCGCAATGGATTCCCAAAATATTGCTAACTGCTCTAACAAATAACAGAAGCATGCTTACTTACATTTTCATGACTTTCCATCTGACAAGGAACCGCCGCTCAGTAGCATTGCTAACACTGTAACTTTAAGAAATGTTTTAAGATAGCTAAAATGTTTTAAGATAGCTAAAAATGGCTAATGCAAGCTAACGTTAGCTAACAGACAGAGAAGCATTTCCCTAGCAACACAGTGTTTCTCCTTTAAACAACTATTGAGCTGGAGGTTGACAAAGCTAGGGTAGCATTTCCTCTCCTTTTCCAGTCTTAATACTTTGCACAGGTTTCTTTAAAAATAAACAACTGCATTAAGACAAAAGGTTTCTACAAATGTTACACTTGCCTAGCCAAATTAAAGTAATATCCTCGAACTGGAAATTAAAGAGATTTTCCAGGAAAGCCTACAAGGGGATGCCTGGAGTGAAAACCTGGAAACCCCATCTAGGGAGAAATTTTGGAGGCCAGTAGTTTGTGTTGGTGGCCTCAGTAATAACAGAGTCAGTAATCTCCTGATGGCTTAAGAAGAGAGGAAACACCCTGCTACATTGCACCAATGCCAACAATACCATGCTGGAGCGCCAAAGTATGCTGCTTCATACCATTACATACATGATTGTGTAAGAGACACATCAAAACAATATGTGAAAGACTAACTAGAACAATGCGCTATTGTATTGCTAAATATTGGGCGATCCTTAAGCCCTTTGATTGACACGCTGGTGGCGCGCTGAGCAGGTCTTTGATAGATCCAAGTGACCAACAGGCATGACTCATTTTCTGCACACTACTGTACGCCTATAAAAATCCCCCCTTTCGAATACTTATGCATTCATTAATTGAGTGTCCATATTGTCCGCAAATGGAAAACCCGCTCTCATCCATCTTATTTGGTCATGGTATGATAGTCAAACAGGATTAGAAATAGTTATTTACTTCTACATTGAGCAGTGAGCTCACTTCAGGGAATGCTAGGGGAATTTGGTATGGGAAGTATTCCCAAAGTTAAACAAGGGATATGACTGTTAGTCATGTTGCTATTTCGTGTTCTTGCAAAAAATAATCCCTATTTAGAGAAGAAATCTAGTTAAACAATGAGCGATATCTTACTGTATTTCACATTTTAAGAACCGTAAAGGCTTTTTTCTTATATCCTTTGGTGTTTTTCTCCTCCTCCGGTCTACTCTGCTTGTTCTTTCATGCTCCCCCACATTCTCAGAGTGAATTGCATCCAGAAAATCTAGCAGCGATATAAGCTTACATGCAATATCCTCAGTCTAGGAAGATTTATTGCTAGCTTGAGGGTACGCTGGATCTTCAAAACTGTCCCACAACTGCAGATTCGACTTTCATTTCAGCAGCGAGATGTTTTGAAAAACGCAGGCAGGAATGTGCTCACAGAGGACTGCAGTGCTAGAGTGGAATTTTTGCTGGGAATTTCCCACTTGTGTGTGTTTGCACATGCGTACAGTGTCTATGCGTGCAGCCAGATGGAGTGGCTGTTGTCTCTGAATGAGCATAAACAAGTCTGACTGACTCAGGTGAACTTCTTTGTTTTCAAGAGGTACAGTAAACAAAAAGCGTTACAGGTTACAGGTGCCAAAAATGCACAAGTAATTATAACTTATTAGCATTAACTGATAACTGGTTGTTCAAGAGGACATGTTGTACTTCAAATCAAACAACTACATGCTCAGACATGCATGCTTTCCCTCACATACCTGTTTCTTTACATCGTCTAGATTTACGTTAATATGTTTTACTATTTGTGTCTGCAGATTTCTCCCAAGCTCAACACGTCAGCATTGAAGTCGCGTCATTTGCATACCTAAATATGAAAAACTTGTGATACAAAAATAATTGCATTAATCAACTGGGGAAGTTTCAAAGATATTTATTAGTTCATATTTTCTTCTGTAGCATCATGCATAATCTAGTATGGAATTAAAAAAATACATGCACCAAACTTTCCAGTATCATTCATATACAGTTTTTCAGAGGGGCTATTTATATTTCCTTCATAGTGTGCTTTAAATCACATTTTATTCCTAAGGAAGCACGGCATTTAATGGTTATTGACACTATTCTCTGATTTAACGAGTGATACAGAGATATATCCAAAATCTAATTTGCAAAAAAACCTTTTAGACAGCATGAAACAAAATGAAACACAACATTTGAACCTTGCCTTATCATTTTTCAGATTTCTGTCATGAATATGTACACTAATGAACACATACTAAATAAGACAATGTCTCATTTACACATTTTACAAGTGCTTTTTTTCACCATATTCATCTGTAGATTCTCCCCTAACTTACTTGGAATGAGGGGCTTTGTGCATTTAAAAATAGAACTGCACCTATATGGTGGAAACCTTTTTTATTTGGAGAAGTAATTTGAAGAAATGAAATTGAAGCTTTAACAACGTGCAAAGCCTGCAGTGCTGTAAGTGAAAAGTGCCTTTTTTGCGGAGTTGGCGGACTACCGCTGACCTCCAGTAGCACTGTTACTCAAAGGCTGCATCTCTCCCTTCTGAAATCCCCCAAACTTTCCCTGGGCCAAATCGTTCCTCCCGGCCGCCAAGATAATGGTCTTTTCAGGCCTCCCGTGATACACACACTGTGCTGTGGATCAGCCGCAGCTGGGGGAACGGGCTGCCCAGTGAGTATAGTTAACACCGGCCATGTGTTCTACCTAATTACTTTTCCAGGGTAGAGCAGAGGGCAGTGTTATAAAGACGAGACACAGAGGATGGAGGAGGAGGCGTGCAGGGAAGCTGGCCCAGATGTGTGCAGTAGCCAGGCGCACATCTGCAATCGTTTGAACTTACTGGGGGAATTCCTCTTTCACTCCGTGTATTTTCTCCCGCTGTATCCTCGACTTGGGACAATGAGTGGCCTGACGGCCTCCCTCTGCTCTTCCTCTCATGTTTCCCTCTGTGTGTCATGAGCTGTTTCCCCCCGCAGACGGACAAACAGGTCGGTCTGGTAGCGACTCCAGAAGGCGTGGGATCCCTTTGTGTCGAGGACATTTAAAGGGAAGATAAAAGTCATTCTGTAAATATACAGCGCTGTGTATGAGGCACAGACATAACAAGCACTTAACTATGAGGCTGTATTTGGTATCATGGGCTTTAAATGCACCTCACCACATATGTCCTCCTCACTATGATGAAGATAAAAAATATGCAAAGATTTTAGCCGCAAGTGTTTTGTATCAAAGGGGCAAGCAAGAAACAGACTCCTGCTTGTCCTAACAGTGCTGGTGAGTGGGTCAATTTAACAAAAGGGCTAAAAATATCTGTTGTTTTGCTGCAGCGTGGGTCGCCCAGAGCACAACAAAAGCAGGGAGTTTCCTCTTCTCTAGGAAGTTGGGAGATTTCCTTGTATTAGTGTTGCAAGATTTGGGGACAAGATGTTCTGATTGTCATTGATCTATGCTTAGAAACACAATGCCTCTGGGTTATGATGAATGAGCACCAAATACTGGTTGGAACTGCATTATCCTTTCTAGGAAATCTTGTTCTGTTATGTGTGTGTTTATGTGTGTAAATGATGTCCTCCATTGTCCCTGTGACATTGGCTGTTATGACATTACCACTCCCTGCAGACTCACATACCTGTAGCTTTGTATTATTCATCTTTAGGTGACTTTACACACACAGGGTTATCATGTTCAATAAATAGGATGGAATGAAAGGTCATGTATTATACTAATATACACGTCTTTTTCCAGACAGACAAATGAGTAAACTGCTTTTTCGAGCATGTAGATAAACAGCTGAAAACCTACACTATAAATATCATTGGTTATATTCTCCTTTCAGGATTAGTCTCACTGCCTATCTAACTATAGAAAGTCTTTGAGTTTCAGGTGGCTTTTTGTGCTGTGCCTTCTGCATTCGTCTCAGTACACAGTATATATATATACAGTATATATTTATATATGGAAAGATTATACTGGATCTGTCTGGCTTTAAGGCCCATTTTTGCTCCTGGTGTTTGTTTGTCTCGTGTCTGTGTAACCGCAGAAGTTATGACCCAATTCTGCAGTTCCCCTCAGCTCGTGGATTGTTTGTGATTGTTTTGGTTTTTCCAGCCTACAACATAACTCAGACTCAGACAACCGCTTTTTTGAGCAATACACCTCTAAAAACTCACTGCAGACGATACCTGCCCAGCACCAAACAGCAGACAGACAAAGATAATGACTAGCTGGTCAGCATTATAGAGCTTAAATAACTCTTTAGATTAACTTAATTCAAACTTGGACAGTATTTCTTTCTACATTTAGTTACCAGAATTACTTATTTGGGTTGCATCAACTGGTAAGGTTCAGCTTGTTTACTATGCATGGGTCTAACTAAATTAGGTGATGTTGGATCAACTTTAAGTATTAATGTTGATTCAACTAGATTTACAGTAGAACAATGACCACCAATACGTGGAATAACCATTAGCTAAACACCCAGACATTTCCCACAGAAGTTGGTATAACCAAGCCAATAGAGTGAGTATTACACCTCTATCCGCCAGGTGACCGGAAACACAACACCGAATGAATGCTAATATTTGATCTGTAAATACGCAACTGTTGCTAACATGTTGGTATTTTTTTTTTACTTTAAAGGGGACCTATCATGCAAAATGCACTTTTGTACGTCTTTTATACATGAATATGTGTCCAGGGAACTCACCAAGTGTCAGAAAACACAACCCTCTCTATTTTCCTCCATACCCAAATCTCTAAAAAAGGGGCTGCAACGGATCTGATAAAAACTGATCCAGATTTGAACACTGTCCTGACGTCAGGACGGTGGCGCTATGGCTATTGGGCCAACTCCACCAATCAGGAGGAGACAGGCACGGCCATTGCCGTTCGAAAGCGCTGGAGACGCTGTAGTACATATGCCAGGCCTGTAGGTGGTGCTGTTCTCACAGAATCAGCCCTTGCAAAAACAGAGCTAAAACAGTGCAAATTGAGCGAAATGAGGCATGGCTAAAATGCATGATCTGTTTGGTATTTTGAAAAGAAAAAAGTATAAATATGCCTTATAGGTAGATTTGCCCCAGTTTGTGACTCTTACAAACTCAGATCCAGTGCCTGGATACGGTTCCAGGTTCCTACTGTACGGACTGAGGCTGGAAAAAGGAGTCTTTCTTATTATGGTCCTTGGTCTTGGAATGACCTTCAATCACGCCTTAAACTGAGGGCATTTGTCTCTATTTCATGTTTTAAATTGAAGTTGTCTGAAGTCCTCACCACCAGCTGCTCTTGCAGTAACAAGTAGTGTACTTTTTTTATTGTCCTAATGTGCACAATGTAGTGACTGCTTTTTCGTCTTTTGTTTTCTTTATGTTCTCTGTATTTTATATGTTTGTGTTATGTGTTATGTGTAACGTTGCTGCCTTCTTGGCCAGGTCAGCATTGAAAATGAGATTTGATCTCAATGTTTTTTATCTGGTTAAATAAAGGTTAAAAAAAAAAAAAAAAAAAAAAAAAAAAGTATGGTCCTACACTATATTATTATAATATAGCATGATAGGTCCACTTTAAGGTAATAATAGGTTCTGTTCACAACTTGATGTGCCAAATAAAATCAAGTGGCTGCTTTAAATGATCGACTTTTGTCTGCAACAAAACTGAAAATGTGATTGTGTGCTAAAAATAAAGTGTGATAAGCATGGACAATTACATTTATAGGGAACATATTTTCTATCGGATTCAGTTTGGGTAAGGGTGGGTCAACCAAACACGGGCCTATAACCCAGGAGACCGTCTTTTGGTCCTGCGTGAAACCAAAAGTCATTGTTGACTAATTAAAAAATTGTATCCCGTAGACTAGAGTACATACCTGCACCTTAAATGTGGTACAGATTAATGTCAGATTTGTACTACCTGTAATATTGTCAATTGTACCTGTTCTTCGTCTTTGAATGATTAAAAAACACCTCTTAAAAAAGGGAAACTCCTAAGAGTATTTTTGTCACAACAGAGCACAAAGCTGAGGTATTTGTCACTGACCCCGAGGGGTGCTGACATATTTACCGCTTCCTTGTTTCAAAGCCCTGTTCACAGTGCTCGCTGTGTATCAGATCTGACAACATAAGTGACAGACAGTGGGGAGGCTCCTCACAGAGGAAAGTACCTAAAGTCTACATCTGGACCTCAGTGTCCTTTGCAGCTCCACCACGCTCCACCCATGCAGGCGCATTATTCTGCAGAGGATGTTTCACTACCGTTCCGCTCTGACCAACCGTTACATAAGCCATTCTGAAAAAGGCAGAAGGCCTCCACCCTGCAACAAAACACCCACTGACCAGTGAAGGTTTCTCAAACAGTCAGAGGGCTAAAATAATCCAACCTACTGCATCTTGTTCCACTTGGAAATATCATTTCTTAAAACTTGTTTTACACAATTGTACATTTGTAACATTAGTTAAAATGTGTCCAATCTAAAGCCCTGGTTCTAAAACTATATACTGTATATTTGGGCTTGTTTTATGTCTCTTCATGGTGGTTTTGCATCTCTTTGTTGTCATTTTAAAGGTCACCTATTCTGCAAAATCCACCTGTCAATGTCTTTTTATACATAAATATGTGTTCCCTGTGTGTTAAGAGATTAGGAAAGTTTCAGGAACTATTCAGGAACACGTTGTCACAATGTACAATGTGTATATATCTGAGACCTATAATATATTGTTTTTTTTTGCATTTCTTTGTGTTTCCGTGTCTCTCTTTACTCATTTTAAGTCTTTTTGTGATTGTTTTGAGTCTCTTTGTAGTAGTTTTAAGTCTCTGATTTGTCATTGTATCTTTCTTTGTGTCGTGCTGGAGAGCAGAGCAGGGAGGACCCAGGTGCAGGACACCAAAGTAACTTTAAAGACAATCCTTTATTGCAAAGTGTCCAGGAAAAAATAAAGCTGGGCAAGGCAACACATCAAAACAGAACTCTCTCTCAATCTCTCATTAACAATGAACATCAAACATGAAGAATCAGACAGAAAATCAGAACCTAAATGCATGCGAGACTAATCACAAGGACAAGACACAGCTGGGGAGGGCAGAAACTCACAGGGGCAGCAGGTGAAAACAATCAGGTAAACAAACAGGAGGGAAAACACAGAGACAGGAAGTAAAGACAGACATAACACAGGGGTGAACACTTTTCAATTTAAAACAGGAAAACACAGACAGATCATGACTTTGTGTTTTCTTTGTAGTCGTTTTACATCTCTTTGTAGTTGTTTTGTCTCCCCGTCTCTCTCATCCCTGTTTCAGTTATTGAAGTAAACATTTTTCATCTCATTTTGTGCTGATACCAACAAGCTAAATAATGTTTAACTTTATTAATCTAGAAATTAAGATATGGAGGTACAATATCTAGATAGGCTTATGAGTAATGATCAGTTATGCAGATGAAAACAGATTACCACACTGGGACTTTTCAAAAGATGCTAAAGTTCATCAACCGTGATTTCAGTCCATATTAGGGGAGATAGTGCTTGTGATCGAAGATGCTCTGTTTCCTCTAGCTCATGTTGATGGGCGCTCGACTCATAATTACAGAGAAAACGCTGATAAGGATGAGATGGTGTCAGGGGCTTCCATTAATCAAGGAGTCATGCATTCCATTTACTAAGCGTTTATTTAAATGTAAACATTTTCTGCAGATAGGTGCACTACCACATAAGAAATCTTGCTAAATAAAATTATACTCGTATTCATAGTCCATATACAAAGTGCATCAATCAAAGAGAAGACTAATTTTTATTTGATTTACATACAGTGTCACAATTGAGACAATGGGCTGCATTTTTTTTAACTAACCATCTTTCTCTTCTTTTTTTTGCAAGAAAAACCTTTGTGGGACTGACTTGGTTGAAAGTCTTCACAGGTTTTCAGACAAAGATTTCACGAAAAGCGTTTTTTTAAATGTATAAAGAGAACTTGCGCAAAATATGAATGGCAGAGATTATTTGCATGTGGTTAACGTTTTGATTCAGAAGACTGTGAACAAATAAATCATAATACAAGGGGGAAATTACCAATACATAAGATATTTGTAATTCTCAACATACAGCAAGGGTGTGGTTGACCAAATAGGAGATGTGACATCGAATGAAAACATGTTTTCTAGTGCACAAACGTTTTTTTAGATAAGGAAATGGTTCTAATTTCATGCTATGAAAACCCCCTTTTCATCTTCTTTAAATTTTTGTCCACAAACAAACATTAGGTCAATCAATACAGTGCAGCTGGTCGTTCACAGGTCATATTGTCTTAGCTATCACTGAGCCACCTGTACTAGCACAACTGCAGCTGAGATAGGAGGCAGAT